>NW_023416368.1:29550624-30750624 GCF_014108235.1 Myotis myotis | reverse complement strand
CTTATCACTATTTGCACCAGCCACTATTCTCTGCAGTGGTCATTGTTACCGAGATGTTTATCTTATATTTTACTGAATGTTTATATATCAGACATCAGTCTTGCAACTTAATATTAGGGGAAAATATAAAAACTGTGTGTTGAGTATCTAGTATGAGGAACACTTTTCAAAAGCCAGCTAGCAACTGCTGCTCTGAATAATTTTCTATTTGTAAGAAAAGAATTGGCAAAAGGTGGAGTCAGGAAATGAGGAGCGGTACATTTTAGATCCTTACCAATACCTCATTCCAGCCCAGTGAACTCATAAAAAGTCCCTATCCAGCCCCCACACACACACATGCAGAAAGACAGGAATGCAGAAGAGACAGATTCTTATTCAATGACCTGAATAAACAGAAGTTCAACACATTGCTACAGTCTGCATGTTGGCTTTCCCTCTGCCACCCACCCCCAGCGGGAGCAGAGAATCTTTGTGGCAACACCACCCCTTGCAGCCATTCAATACTTACAAAGAGAGAGAGAAGGAAGGCAGGAGAGCCCATGGGGACACTGTCCTGTTAGAGGACAAACAAACACTGATCAGGTTCCACAGAAACTCTCAGCCATAAGCACCCCAAACCTCAGGACAGAGACACAAGCACCACACACACACAGACAAAACTTAAAAACTCAAGAACAAGAGGAAAGAGATCCAAAAGCAATCTGGCCATTATGCTTCTGGAACTTATTATAAGCCAAGTCATTTACTCCACATTGCGAGCACTCTTAGAAGAATTAGTAATTTGCTCACTCAGCTCACAATTTCTCCCATGTGACTGGGCCAGCCTTCCAGTCACAGGTTTCTTCTGTTTGGATGGAAGCAAATGACCAACATTCTAAAATCTGTACTAGGTGTACCGGTTAATAATGCAGATTTTGTAATCAAAGAAAACACAGTAATTTCAAGAGAAAGATCAAAAGTGCTTTATTCAGCCCTTGCTGGTTTGGCTCGGTGGATAGAGCATGGGCCTGTGGACTGAAGGGTCCTGGGTTCGATTCTGGCCAAGGGCACATGCCCAGTTTGCAGGTTTGATCCCCAGTGGGGGACGTGCAGGGGGCAGCCCATCAATGATTCTCTCTCATCATTGATATTTCTCTCTCTCCACCTCTCCCTTCCTCTCTGAAATCAATAAAGATATATTTTTTAAAAGTGCTTTATTCAAAGTAATGTCCATCACTAGCTACACATGTCCCCCATCTTTCAGGTAATTTGTGGATACCGTCCCAATAAAACTTTTCTTGTTTTGAGGCAAACCGTTCAGAGACCCAATTTTCCACTTCTTCATACGTTTTGAAGTGCTGCTCAGAAAGTGCATGCGCCATTGATCAGAACAAGTGATAATGTGAAGGAGCAAAGTCTGGTGAAGACGGCGGGTGGGTTAATACTTCCCAGGCAAGATCTTTTAACGTGTCTTTAACTGGTTTTGAAGTGTGTGATGGTGCGTTATCATGAAGCAAAATTACTTTGCCGTGTCTTCTGGCACATTCTGGTCGTTTCACAATCAAAGCATGGTTCAAATTGATTATTTGTTGTTGGTAGCGATCAGTATTAACGGTTTCACCTGGTTTTAAAAGCTCATAATACACCACACCTTCCTGATCCCACCAAACGCAGAGCATTGTCGTCTTTCCGAAGTGATCTGGACTTGCAGTCGATGTTGATGGTTGACCTGGATCAACCCATGATTTTGTGCACTTGGGATTCTCAAAATAAATCCACTTTTCATCGCCAGTCACAATTCGATGCAAAAAAGACTTTCTTTCATGCCGCTGAAGCAACATTTTACTGATGACTTTTCAGTTTTCCATTTGTCTTTCGTTCAATTGACGTGGTACCCATTTTCCTTCCTTTAAAATCTTTCCCATTGCTTGTAAACGATTGGCAATTGTTTGCTGAGCAACATTTAATCTGTCTGTAAGTTGTTTTTGAGTTTGACACGCATCTTCATCCAATAATGCTTGTAATTGTTAGTCTTCAAACTTTTTTGGTTAACCTGGACGTTCTTTGTCTTTCACATCAAAATCATCCCTTTTAAAGCGTTTAAACCAGCGTTCACAAGTATCTTGAGATGGATCATGTTCACCATAAGCTTCCTGAAGTATACAATAACTTTCAGCAGCACTTTTCTTCAAAATAAAGTAATGAATTAAAACTTCCCGCAAATGCTCTTTTTTTGGCATGAAATTCAACATTTTTAAGTGTAAAAATATCAATGATGTTAACACCTTCAGCAAATTTGACATATGACGTTCTGAAGCTTGCTGCCAATACAACAAAACAGCATAAATATCAACATATGTGTAACTCCAGCTATGGAAAAAAATCCGCATTATTAACTGGTACACCTAGTACGTATACCATTGGAATATAGAAGCCCAACAATACCAAGCCGTAACAAAGTTCTTTTGATGCTTCAGACTTCTAGCACTGGAACAATGGCAAAAAGGCTCTTTCTTGGTCTCCTCACCTTCTCTGAAGCATCCTGTTTGCGGGTAGAATCTCTTCCTCGAAGACTTTTAGCACTGATCCCAGACTCAGATGTTTGCATAATCAACTGTGTGGCCAGGAATTGCTGTAGGGAGAAGAAACACAGTTGGCCCTAGAGACCAGATCCAGTAGGGAAGAATTAAAGACACCTTAGGCTTTGTAAATAGAACTTCATATAGTACCCTTTTGCAATCAGCATTCAAATACTTCTAGAAATTTAGATCACTTTTAATTTTTGTTGTACATTTTCAAGAATCTAAAAATGCCAAATGGCTCTAACTTTTTCTTTTTTTTTTGCTATAACATAGGATCACAAATAAAACTAGATGAACCAAAGATCACCAAGTAATTTAAGTAATTTGGCAGACTCTGCAGAGATAGACCACATCCCTTCAAGTTCAATATTCCAAAGGGTGCCTGGCAATGCAATTATAGATTAGAAATAAGTTATCTGTGATGAGAAAGAATGAACTATTTATTGACTGTCTACTATACTTATACTTAATGTAATACAAAATATACACTCATCATTTTATAAGAATTTTATTTTAAAATTTCAGGAAATTTGCCTAAGAAAGATAAGACTATTCTCTCACAACTCATTTACCAAACCAACATGAAAAAACTAACATGAGCACGGCAGACATGGCTCAGTGGTTGAACATCAACCTATGAACTAGGAGGTCACAGTTTGATTCCTGTTCAGGACATATGCCTAAGGTTGTGGACTCGATCCCCAGTGTGGGGCGTGCAGGAAGCAGCTGATCAATGATTCTCTCTCATCACTGATGTTTCTATCTATCTATCTATCTATCTCTCCCTCTCCTTTCCACTCTGAAAATAAAAATATGTATTTTTTAAAAACCTAACATGAATCCAACAAGAATAAAATTTCATGTTCCTGTGTTTCTGCCTGATGGCTATTCCAAGTAAAAGCCACCCCTTTCCTGACATCAATGTGAATCATTCCCTTGAGTATTATCATTTCATCCATGCTAAAAAACTGAGGATCCTCAAAGTACCTGGATCTGCTCCAAAACATCTCGCTGCATTTCTACTGCCATGTGATAGACATCATGATCCGAGCTATTATACATTACAGCATTCTGGAACATCAACATAATGTCACGCTGAAATTCAGCTGTGCTGCGGATCAGTCCATTTTCAATGTTTTTCTTAATAGTTGACAGATCCATTGGCCTGAAAAAGAACAACAGGTAAATCTAGGAGAGGGGAAGAGGACTCAACTGGATCCCTGAATATATTATTACCATATAGATCTTCTCACACATCCTGCTAATCCCAGCTGCCAGGACTTGAACACTAAACCCTCACCATGAAACATGCACTGAACCCAAAAACCAAAGTCAGCCTGTATAACAAGTATTGAGAAAGGAAATAAAAGGGGTTAATTCTTTTAGACTATCATTAGTGACCCAGCTGCTGAAATAATCAGTTTAGCAATTGGTCATCTTTACTCACATCAAAAACATTTGCTTTAAACTTATTGTCTAAAGCAAAAATCCACTAAGACTGGACAACGTATAATCCAGGGAAGTTGGCATGCTGAACTGATTATGGCTTACCTCTGCACAATGCTGTGGTAGCCAGGTGCTATGTCATCTGTAACAGGCTGCAGAAATACATTGGCATATCTGTCCAAAGAGAGTAAGATGCAATTACTGGCTTATCCTCCAGAAGCAGAGGTGAGAGAACTTGACCAAAGTGGCTGAAAGTTGTTAAAAGCCAATGCTTCCAGCCCCAAATAAGCCTACTCAAATTTTTTTCTAGTCACCAACAATGAGGAGAAAATGTTCCTACTAACTGGTAAAGTCCCTACTCACCTATGATTAGCTGCAGCTCTCCATACAAGCATGATGGCTTTCTTCCAGATTTTTTGTGCTTGAATAGCTTCCTGATCCTCACTACAGACAGAGCTAAAATAAAAATAAAAAAATACAGAAGTTCCACTAGGCATAAGTTTAAAAAAAAAGTCCTAATTATTTCTTGTCAACTACAGGCATACCTTATTTTATTGCGCTTTGCTTTACTGAGCTTCACAGATGTTACATTTTTTACAAATTGAAGGCAAAACCCTCCACCAGCAAAAAGATTATGACTCGCTTTATTGTGATACTCAGTTTATTGTGCTGGTCTGGAACCAAAACCGCAGTATCTCCGAGGTATGCCTGTATTTGTTCCAGGCCAAGAAAGGGAAGATGAAAAAGTAAGATTAAAGAAAAGATCCTCTCCTACTTCTCACCTTCACTGCCTTGACCTCAAAGGAAGACTCTTAGATACTCACAACTGAGAAGAAGCAGGACTGCTGGGGATGGAGTCTGCCAGTGTGTGGGACTGCAGAGTAGCATTGTGTATACTAAAGCCATCATCACTCTCGCTCACAGGGGGTTCGTTATCCATTTCTGACAAATAGCCTTCTCCTTGATCTTCTTCCTTAGGCTCCTCTAGACTGGCTGCTTCACTGACTCCATCTTCCTCCTCATCCTCACCTGGGGCATCCTTAGACACAGTGTGCTCCAGTCAGCAAATGCAAGCAAAGTCATTATGCAAAGCGTCATTAAACATAATCTGCCTTTTGGGTTAGATCAGTTCTAGAAAATGACCTCACATTGTTTCCTGACTGAGCCCTCTACCGCTTATCCTACCATCCACTTACAGACACTGAGTGATCAAGTAATTTAGAACCTGGACAAAGCCAGGATCTTTTTAAAAGGAAGAAACAAAAAAAGCTACTTACTTAAGACTAAGCTAAGAGGCGTTCCTTCTTTCCCCTTGCTCTTGAGAGGAACTCTGACCCTGGGTACAAAGTTATCAAAAATAGCTTTTATTTTGTGTCTTATCTGATGGAGCAAGCTCACATCGCTTTGAATCTATTTGTTACTACTACTTTAGTAATTCTAAAAAGAAAACTTAGGATGATTTCCTCTGAATAGTGTAACTAATAATCTAATTTCTTATATGTTCTCCCTGTCTCTAGTATCCCTATTCATTTGATATATCTCTGAATATATCAAAGCTTCTTTGTGCATTATATGCAAAGAAAGGTCTGTATGATATTCACAAATTTTCAGATGGGAAGCACACGTTGCCATAATATTCCCACTACACCTAACTGTCCACTGCAGCTCTTCCCCATGCAACTTCTAAACCAGTCTCATCTCAGAGAATAAGGATGGGAGTTTACTGAAATTCGTTAAAAAGGTAGTGCTATAGGGAAATCTAGTCACACCCCAAGAGGAATAAGGAAAAGTCTGAAATACCTTTATCTGGCTTCCAAAAATAGTCCCTGATTCTTCTTTCAATGAGTCTGCAGAGGAGAGAAAGACTACCTGAAGTTTTCCACCTTAGATTTCCCCTTCCTGCAGCTCTCCTTTGCATGCTGACCTATTCTATCTCCTCTACTTGCCCACAACCCACAATCCTTCAGAAGCCAAAGCAAATGATTCCAAGTTAGTTACAGAATACAGATTTCCTAGCCTTATTATTTACCTGACATTTCAAATTTGTGCTGAGTTTCTGCCTCTAAAGGATCTTCCATGGGATTTGAGCCATGTGATGGAGATAGCATGCTTTCAGGGGATGCCTAAAGACCAAAAAGAACAAACACCCTAAGTACTGGTAAATCACTACAGCTTACACAATTTTATTCTTCAATGATAATGTGACTATATAAGTAATTCCAAGTCCTATCCATGTAATTAGATTCTATTATATTCTTTTTTTTTTTTTTCTTCTTCTTCTTTTTTTTTTTTTTTTTTTTTTTTTTATATTTTATTGAGTTTTTACAGAGAGGAAAGGAGAGAGATAGAGAGTTAGAAACATCGATGAGAGAGAAACATCGACCAGCTGCCTCCTGCACACTCCCCACTGGGGATGTGCCCGCAACCAAGGTACATGCCCTTGACCGGAATCGAACCTGGGACCCTTCAGTCCGCAGGCCGACGCTCTATCCACTGAGCCAAACCGGTCTCAGCAAGATTCTATTATATTCTTTAACAGATATAGGTTAAGTATATATATGTATAGCACTCATCACACCCATACACTTTAGACACATCAAACATGTCAAAACTCAGGAATGCAACAAAAAACCAGAGGCCTAAACTTTCACTTCTTACCTAAGGTATAACCCTTCATCCTCCCAGACCCTTATTGTAAATACCTCTGTCTTCACAGTTGTAACTGGAGTCTCATCGCCTTTCCCACTGGCAACATCTACTTCAGCAATCTCTCCAGCTGCAGTACTTCTGGGTTCCTCATCTAAGTCCTGATTCCTGAGTTCTGGTGGCTCTATACATGTGGCTGGAGCGACCCCAGTGACTATTTCAGCCCCTGAAATGCCTTGCTCTGGTTCTGTAGGTTCCATTTTGATCTCAACACCAGGTTCTCTGATGTCTACCAGTTCGTGGATTCCTTTGTTTTCCGATTCCTCAAAGTCCAGCCTCTCTTGCTTGACTGTCAATTCTGGTGCAGAAAGAGGTACTGGCTTGTCCCGTTCCTGCTGCATAGGGTGCTCCCAGGGGCCAGGCAGAGACCGAGGATCATCATTATCTTCACAGAACGACAATGCTGCTTCCACTGCTGCCACATCCAGCACTTCAGGATGATCATCTACCTGTCCCATAAAACATACACTGCTGAAGTCGCAGAAGCTCAATTACCTCAATTCTGTTAGCACCGAATGAGATGGCCTGAATCTGCAGCTTCTCTCTCCATTTTCTCCATGTAGTAGAAGCAATCAATGGACAGGCATCTGTCCTGTGCAAACCAGTAACATAAGGATGGCTGGGAGATAACTAGTACGTCGGCACCAAAGGGCTTTGGGACTACAGAGATGGAGATGGACAGAGCAGGAAAATTGTTTATGTAATTGTTACTATGAGAAGCAAGGAGAGGCTGAGGAGAGAAGCCTATGTAGGACCCATGAGAGATTCTTTTGGGTGTTGCTGAATAGTTACCTTGTCCTCAATGATAGCAATGATGTCTCCAACGGTCTCAAAGTCAAGCTCTTCACCAGTGTAAGACACAGCAATATCCATCTTCTCAGCCAGATCTAAATCTTCCTTCCCATCTATGCTGGGAGCCTTTGATCCTCCAGAAGCCTCTGCTACCCCTGATCGGAAACACTCTTCTTTGATAGAATTGATAATCATGGAGATTTCACTGCTATCCATGGAAACAGTCACAGTATGTGGATCCCCCACAGCCTCCATGGGAACACAAGTGTCAGGCTGACTCACTGAATAACAGGAAGAGAAAAGCATCTCAGAAGCTTATTTAGAACTAAGCGACCACATGGAGATCACATCAAGGATGTAGACAGATGTCAAGTACCCATACACTAAAGCTCAGAAAAAGTTCTTATATCTGCCTATGTTTTCTTCTCCCAGTTTTAGTGAGAAAATATTCTCAAGCCCACTCTTATGTGTACATTTGGCCTTTCCCCCAACACATAAAAGCCCACCCACCTCTTCTCACATTCTTGTTTTTCTTAAGGATAAAGATGGCAAATGTCCATGGGGAACAGAACAGAGGCATGTGAATTAGAGCTGATGCTCTTGATCACTTTTCTCTAACTGAAATTTTGGACCTAGCGGCTGCTCAGGGCGTGGGTCAGGGACGCACCTGGAGCTACACTCTCAGGAGTGGAGACAGCCGGAGCAGAGGATGGTGCTGGTAGCGCAGGCATCATGACAATGGTAGCCTGGGACACAGACTCTACAGGGGGTGGCACAAGTTTAACTGGAGGCTCACTGGCAACAGTAGTGAAGGAAGCAAGAGGTGTGGTGAACTGTGTAGGACCAGCTTCTAAAAGCCGGGAAAGAGTGGGAGCACCTAACAGACAAAGAGGTACACAAAATGAGGTAAGAAAGAAGCACATGAATAAGAAGCAATAGCCACTTTAAGACACAACCAAGAAAATTTTTAATCTCAAAGGATGAAAGCAATTCCTGTTGAACAAACTCATTAACTATATCTTTACTTTCTCTAACTTTACTTAATATCTTAAACCAAGATAGGAATGACCCAAAGCACTAGAACACACAATGTATATGAAAACTGGGTAGTAATTTTTCCTCAGAAAAAAATTAAACATAACAAAAAACTGGTGTGAATAAATGTCACTTCTGCTAAAGTTAAGTGTGCCATAAACCACCCAAAATCAAATGCCAATATCTAATGTTTGTTTGGTATTTTGCAAAGGGCTTTTTTTTGCCTTACATTTTCTACCTCATTTAATTCTCTCTACATTTTTGTGAAGTACAAACATTGCAATTAATAAAAGAGAAAACTGAGGCTCAAGAGTTAAGTTACTTGGCCAAGGTCACAAAATCAGAGTGTGGTAGGCCTGAGACTCAAGTCCAGGTCCCTGAATCCAAATCTCAATCCTCTATAAACTCAGGTATCTTAATTTGCAAGCCTCAGAGGAGCAGCTTCACTATTAACTTCTCTATTCCTCTCATTAATATCTATGCTATGATCATCCAGGGCTATCAATATTTTGAAAATGAGATTTAAAATCTGGGACACTACAGGATTTAACAGGTAAATAGTTCCAAGACTGGCTTTAAATCTAGGATTAACAATTGCTTAGTAACAAAGACTAGAAACCAAGGACTATCAATGCCAAGTTCTATATCTCTAAAGTAAAGTAAATATGGAAAAGTGATGACTTACCTGAAGCAGCAGGGGAGGCTGCAACAGTGTTGGGTGTTTGCTGCAAATCCCCACCATGTATCATGGGAAGGACCCCGCCTACCTCCAGGAGGACACCTGTACTGTTCAGGTGGGCAGAAGCCACAGCCATTTCACTCTCATTGACCTATCAGGGAAGAATAGAGGTGAAGGCTACACTCAAGCTTTCCTTTACTACCACTTCCCAAAAAAGCTCCAGCAGTTGACCAAACTTTACAAAAATAAAAGTTAATATCCAAAGAGTGTAATTTCAGACCCAAGGGAAACTCTAATTTTGTAACAAGAGTTCTCTGGAGAAGAGAACGAAAATAATTATGGTTTCAAATACCTCAGGATCCAAGAGCACTATCAACTTACTGTGTTGGATTTTTTGTTTGTTTTTTTAATTAATTAACATTTAACTAGGAGATCTCTTTCTCTTTTAAATCTTTTTTTCCATGTCATATTTTAGGTCCCAGGCACTCCCTTCCAAAATATTAAATCACCACAGCTCTCAAACACCCACAGAAGTCTCCATACCAGTCTGGGGCTAGTAGGCAGGAGGCTGCCCTTCTTCAAGAGCTCTGACAGCAGAGGGGAGGGGGGTGGAGTTGCTTTCTGTCCAAGCATCTTTTTCTGGGGTGAATCATCTGTTACTGGGGTCATGGGGGCTTCTAAGGGTGCAGAGCCTGGAGGAAGGGTGTCAGGAATCCCAGGAAACGAGGTGACTGGGGTACTCGGCAAAGTCCCAGGGGTTACCTAAGAGACAACAGAGAACCTTTATCTGACTTCTCAAACTCTGAAAGGTTCCCTATTAATCTGGGTGGGTTAGTGTGTCTAACTATTATTGTTTTAGTCCTGAGTGGAACTGCCCAGAAACCCCCTACCCTCCTGCTCTCAGCCACAACTTTCTTCCCCACAATTGTTTCTTTTACACCTACTCAAACCCACAATGACCCAATCACTCCACCCAACCTACCTTTTATACAAACTCCTTACCCACTACCAATATTATATATTAAAAACAACTGTTCCTTATTTCAGCAGGAATTTCATAGGACTAATACACTTACAAACAATTCCTTGATATAGTCTTTTACCTATCTCTCAAAAGGTCAAAGCCTCAATGTTTTTAGGTCCATCCTTATCTTAGAGCACAGAACAAGGTAAAGTAAGTCTTTGACATTCAGACCAAGAGAGGAAGTTGCCTCCAGGCCAAAAGTGATTTCCTCATCACTCAGCTCTCTGCTGGCTTATTGCCCCTTTGCTGATTAATTCCTGTATATGGAAATATACTCACGCCAGAGGTGGCCTCTTCCATAGTGGTTGCAGTCAAGTCCCCAAGTGGATAATCACTTCCTGGGGAGGCAGAATCTATAGGAGATCGAACCATCACAGTGGGTAACCTCCGAGGGGGTGTTTTTACTGCTTGACGAGCTAGAACATATAAGAACAATTTCTAAGTCTTCAAGATTAACTAAATGAAACTAGACATACTTGGCTATTATATAATAAAGGAAAAATAGAAATATTGCATTACTAAAACAGCACTGAGTTTGGATTAGAAAGCTTTCTTTGTTGCTTCTGTTATTTTCATTTTCACTGTTATGGCCTTTTCACATTTCTAAATCTCAGCTTGACCTATGGATACTTTAGAATGACATAAAGCAGATAGGAAGGAATGTGTATATATTTATTGCACACTTGCATATCAAATCAATGTACATAGTACCATACGTGGTCCTTTCATGAAATCTAGAACTCATGGAATTTTTTAAAAAATATATTTATTTGCCGAAACCGGTTTGGCTCAGTGGATAGAGCGTCAGCCTGCGGAAAGGTCCCAGGTTCGATTCCGGTCAAGGGCATGTACCTGGATTGTGGGCATATCCCCAGTAGGAGGTGTGCAGGAGGCAGCTGATCGATGTTTCTCTCTCATCGATGTTTCTAACTCTCTATCTCTCTCCCTTCCTCTCTGTAAAATATCAATAAAATATATTTAAAAATATATATATATATTTATTGATTTTTTTATATTTATTGATTTTTTTACAGAGAGGAAGGGAGAGGAATAGAGAGGTAGAAACATCCATGAGAGAGAAACAATCAGCTGCCTCCTGCACACCCCCTACTGGAGATGTGCCCGCAACGCAGGTACATGCGCTTGACTGGAATCGAACCTGGGACCCTTCAGTCCGCAGGCCGGTGCTCTATCCACTGCGCCAAACCGGTTAGGGCTGGAATTGCTTTTTTTTTTCCTTTTGGCCTATTTTGAGTAACTACAGTGCTAAATTAAAAATAAATTTTTTAAAAGGCTTTCTTTAACACTCTGGGAAACAAGAAAGCTTACCCAAGAGAAATTCTTACATTAAGCAAACACCTTTTAATTTTTTATCTAAAAAAAAAAAAAAAAAATTTTTTTTAAATGTTTTTATTGATTTTAGAAAGAGAGAAAAGGAGAGGGACAGAGAGACAGAAATATCAGTGAAAAAGAAACACTGATCGATCAATTGGCTGCCTACTGCATGCCCCACACTGAGGAACGAGTACACAACCCAGGCACGTGCCCTAACCAAGAATTGAACTGGCTGCCTAACCGGTTTGGCTCAGTGGATAGAGCGTCGGCCTGAGGACTGAAGGGTTCCAGGTTCGATTCCGGTCAAGGGCATGTACCTGGGTTGTGGGCACATCCCCAGTGGGGGGTGTGCAGGAGGCAGCTGATCGCGGTGTTTCTCTCTCATCGATGTTTCTAGCTCTCTATCCCTCTCCCTTCCTCTCTGTAAAAAATCAATAAAATATATAAAAAAAAAAAAAAAAAAAAAAAAAAGAATTGAACTGGCGAGCGACCTTTGGTGCACGGGTCCAATGTTTAACACCACTGAACCTCAACGGCCGGGCACATTAAGCAAACATTTAAACTATTCAATTATCCCAAAAACCCTTGGAGTAGGAAAGTGTTTTAAACATCCCTCAATATCCTTAACAACTTATTATTAAGATTCTACTTTTGCCCGGTTGGTACAGCTCAGTGGCTGAGTATTTAACTCATGAACCAGGAGCTCAGTTTGATTCCCAGCTGGGGCACATACCCAGGGTTGTAGGCTCAATCCCCAGTAGGGGGCATGCAGGAGGCAGCCAATCGATGATTCTCTCTCATCACTGATGTTTCTCTCTCTGAAATCAATAAAAACATTTAAAAAAAAAAAAAAGATTCTGCTTTTAACAAGGAAAGACCTCATGAGCTCAGAGCATGTATTCCTAGAATTACAAATGCTTAAGTTCCTCTCCATATCCAGTGCTTGGGCTATTCTCAATCTTTTTATAGGCCTTTGACTTCCAAAATCTTAATTATGTTCAATGTTTTTATTTTCATGCCTTTGTGTCCTAAAAGGACACAGATCTAGTGAGACTTGAGCAGAGCTAATTTTCTAAGAGCTATTTCCAAAGGGATGTTTTTATTCTGATAAGAGATGACAAAGGAAAGTGTGCAGGTAAATTGGAATCAGTGGATTCTACATTATAAAATAGTTTTCAATTGCTTTTAGCATGCAATACTGTATAGTCAATCACTAAACAGTCACTAGGCTCAGCTTACCTTGATATGCAGCATCCGTAGCCTTCCTCTTTACTTCAGCCTCCTCTTCCTCCAATTTCTTTTTCCTAAAGAGGAAATTAAAGGTTAGATCCTAGCCAGCTCTAGCTCCTCCAGTTCACAGTGCCTAACAAGGAAGTTATTTGCCAGGCTAGCAGTTTCTGGATGAAAGGGTTAAAAAGGAATTATTATCAGCAAAACAGGAAATTTTGAGTGTACTGCCTAACTACTGGTTCTTCATCCACACAAACTGAAGCCATTTTTAAGTTAGAACTAAGTTATGTTCTCACATTGAAATGATCCATCTCATTACTTTCTAGAACTCACTCCCCCCCGCTCCCAATGCCAGGCCACTATGCAGCTCTCCCTTTCCAGAATCTCTCAAGTCTTAAAGGAATGGCAGAAGGAGGAAATAAGCCAGATTACTAAAGGAGAAAAGGGGTAAAGAGGGAGAAAGGAGTATAAGAATAATAATAATAATATAATATAACCCACATTGCAATGTCATTGCAAAGCTCATCCAATCTGCTGTCCATGTGCCCGGCTTGAATTAGTTCTGCATCTCTTTTCAGTCGTCTGTAGGAAGAAAGAGAGGTAGATAGACTTGGGATTTTTAATCTGCTACTTAAAAAATTCCGACCAGCCCAGCCAGTGTGGCTCTGGGGTTAAGCATCAATCCATAAACCAGGAGGTCACGGTTCGATTCCCAGTCAGACCACATGCCCAGGCTGTGGGCCCCCAGCGTACAAGAGGTGTCCGATTAACGATTCTCTCTTATCACTAATGTTTCTCTCTCTAACCTCTCCCTTCCTCTCTCTGAAATCAAGAAGAAGAAGAAGAAGAAGAAGAAAATCCTGCCCTAGCTGGTTTGGCTCAGTAGATAGAGCCTTGGCCTGCTGACTGAAGGGTTCTGGGTTCGATTCTGGTCAAGGGCACATGCCCAGTTGTGGGCTCGATCTCCAGTTGGGAGTATGCAGGAGGCAGCCAATCAATGATTCTCTCATCACTCATGTTTCTATCTCTCTCTCCCTCTCGGAAATCCATAAAAATATATTAAAATGTTAAAAATAAATAAATAAATAAAAATCCTGACCAGTATTAGAAGTCAGTCTCTTTTGTCTTCCCCAATCATTTGGCATTTCTCTGATAAGTACCTATATTTTTCCTGGGTTTCCTTTATCATTTTCTTTAGTTCCTCAACTCGTTCAGCAGTCAATTTCCGAACAATGACATCTTCAACAGTTTCCACCACTTCTCCTTTTTCACCCCGTTTCCGTCTGTGGAAAATTAAAACATATATACATTTGAATAAGAGAACATCTGTTCCCATTCCCATTTGCTTTCTTTGAGCCTTTTCCACCACCACCTAACCACAGATAACTGCTCCAATACTTTTATCACCCAGTAATATAAATAGATATAAACCAGACTTCCTCAGTAAACACTCTCCACTAAAGAGATTTAGCTTGAGTGCCTGGTTTTGTACTTACTTTGGGGTCTCGGTAGTTTCTAGAAGTTCAGAGTACTGAGAAGCACAATGCTATGGAAAAAAAGTGAAAGTTGAGCAAGCCAGGAAAATTTCAACATAAACTAAAGTTTAGAGAAGGAAGACATGAATGTTTCTAGGAGAGCAAATTACTTAGCATCAAATCAGTTCAAAATAAAAAGATAACCTAATAGCCAATATTTATAGCTATTATCTACTGAGTAGTTACCATATGCAAGGCACTGTACTAAATGTTTTATAGGTATTACCTCAGTTGAATCTTCAAAACAATCCTGAAGCAACTTTTATCGCTACTTTGCAAATGAGAAAACTGAAGCTCATTGTCCAAAGTTTTCAAGTAGAGTCATATTAAACCCAGATCTATTTAATTCCCAAGCTTGGGGTCTTTTGTTTTTTTGTGTTTGTTTTTTTTACTTTTAGACATTTTTTTCTTTTTTGAAAGGGGGCTCTTAACAGTTATGCTACACTGACATGCATGGATAAGCAAATAACGGATAATGAAAAGGTATTCTCAACTACTTTCCCTACTCATGGTATAAAAGCCTTGTGATTAAAAGGCAGGGAACCCACTTCACATCTCAGAGATTGCTCTAAAACTTGCTTGGGAACTTACTTTTTGAGAGAACCAGTCTGGAGGGCGGCCAGGTTCTGCAAAGGGCTTGATTGCTCTGCTAACTGATACCCTATAAAATGAGAAAAGCATGAACACACACCAAACAGAAGAAAAAAAAAGGGAGGGGGGAGGAAAAGTACACTGAGAGTTCAATATTTGGAGTACAAACCCTGGAGTAAAAAACTGCCATTGGGAGGTACACTGTAATATGTGACTATGAAGGGAGAGGGATAGCAAGTTAGAAACATCGATGAGAGAGAAACATCGATTCAGCTGCCTCTTGCACGCCCCCTACTGGGGATGTGCCCGCAACCCAGGTACATGCCCTTGACTGGAATCGAACCTGGGACCCTTGAGTCCGCAGGCCGACGCTCTATCCGCTGAGCCAAACCGGCCAGGGCGACATGACTAAATTTAAAGTCATTGAGAAGGAGTGATTGCTAAACAGTTTTCCTAGGTGATATATTTCCTGGGTGAAGTGAAGGTATTAGAACCTAATAAAGCATCATTTCTGTTCATTTGGGGAAATGTTTTTATGTTGATTTTGGCTTCTTAGAAAGATCTGCCTTTTGAAAAGCAATTTATAATATAATACAGACCCAAAAATATAGTTCCTAGTAATGTAATATAAGAAAATAATGTAATAGCCCTGGCTGGTATGGCTCAGTGGTAGAGCATCAGCCCTTGCATGGAAGGGTCGCAGGTTTGATTCCTAGTCAAGGGCATGTACCTGTGTTGCAGGTTCATTCCCCTGCCCCTGTTGAGTACGTGTAGGAGGCAACCAATGTATCTTTCTCATGTCGATGTTTCTCTCTCTCTCCTCCTTCCTTCCACTCTCTCTAAAAATCAATGGAGCCCTGGCTGGTTTGGCTCAGGGGATAGAACACGGGCCTGCAGACTGAAGGGTCCCAGGTTCGATTACGGTTAACAGCACGTGCCTGGGTTGCAGCCTTGATTCCTGGTTGAGGGCATGCAGGAGGCAGCCAATCAATGATTCTCTCTCATCATTGATGTTTCTATCTCTCTCTCTCCCTTCTGCTCTGAAATCAATAAAAATAAAAATTAACATCAATGGAGCCCCCGCTGGTTTGGCTCAGTGGCTAGAACGCCACCCTGCAGACTGAAGGGTCCCAGGTTCGATTCTGGTCGAGGGCACATGCCCGGGTTGCGGCTGGATCCCCAGTAGGGGGCGTGCAAGAGGCAGCCAATCGATGACTCCCTCTCATCATTGATGTTTCTCTTTCTCTCTCTCTCTCCCCCTTCTGCTCTGAAATCAATAAAAATGAAACATCGATCGGCTGCCTCCTACACACCCCTCACTGGGAATGTGCCCGCAACCAAGGTACATGTCCTTGACCGGAATTGAACCTGGGACCTTTCAGTCCGCAGGCCAACGCTCTATCCACTGAGTCAAAATGGTCAGGGCAAAATATATTTTTAAATAACCAATGGAAAAAATATCCTCAGGTGAGGATTAAAAAAAAATAATTTGACAAAATAAGCAAGCACCAAGAAGTACGGTGTAGACTTGATCAGAATTGTGAATAGATTATTCCTAAATGCCTGCAAAAGGATGTTTACCATATGGCTCTTCAACTCTATGAATTAAACAGTCCATAAATATAACTATGAAATATGTGGTGACATGGATATTTATAACAATAATATTAAATAGAAAAGATGACAATTTTCTGCTATAAGTAATTATACAGCCTTTTAAAAAGTTGCAGGTATAAAGACAAACAGGCAAAAATGAAAAGTTAGACTGGAATGAGATCAAGAAAAAGTGTAGAAAAAACTGTAAAGGGGCTTCAAACTGTCTATTTCTTTAAGAAGAAAACATGACAAAATATTAAGATTTGGCCCAGCCAGAGTGGCTCAGTTGATTGTCGTCCTGTGCACGGAAAGGTTGCCAGTTGGATTCCCAGTCTTGGGTTTCCGGTTCAGGCCCAGATCACTGCACATATAGAGGACAACTGAAGTTTCTCTCTCTCCCTTCCTCTTTCTCTAAATCAATAAAAATATATTTTTAAAAGTATATTAAGATTTGTTCTGTCCAGGTACTGAGTACATGGGCAATCTAGATTTATTATTCTCCATACTTCTCTATGAGGTTGAAATATTTCATAACTTTAAAAAGTTTTTAAATTTTATGTTGGGATAACAGTATCACAGAACTCTTTTTAAAGGGAAAGTTAATTTTAACATTGTTATATGGATAGCTATAACCAAAAAATAAAATTTGATCCATAATTTACAACTTATACTGAGAAAAGTCCGAAATATACCAAAGATTTAAATGTACAAAAAATTTAGCAATGAAAGTACTAGAAGAAATCATAAGATTATTTTATATTTCAGACTGGAGAAGAACTTTCTATTTATGACACAAAATCCAAGAGCTGCAAAAGAAAATTATTAACAACTCACATTTTAAAAATATTTTAACTATTTATTTTTATTGATTGATTTTAGAGAGGGAGGGAGGGGGCAGAGAGACACAGAGACACAGAGACAGAGACACACAGAGAGAGATGGATTTGATTTTCCAATTATTTATGCATTTACTGGATGATTCATGTATGTGCCCTGACCAGGGATCCATAACCTTGGCATATTGGGACCATGCTCTAACCAACTGAGCTATGTGTCGAGGGCTTAAAAGTTTTAAGGTAAAAATATCACTGTAAGTCAGACGGCACAAAAAGCTGCATCTCACACCTCAAATGATTAATCTCTCCAATACATAAGGAGCCCCCCAAATTAAAAGGATGTAATCAAATAGAAAAATCAGTTTATAGAAGGAAATAAAATTGGCTCCTCAACACATGAAAATATTCAACCTCACTCATCACAGAATAAATGCAAATGAAAATAGGAAAACTATTTCTCACCTTTTATAATATTGTCCAAAATCAAAAACACAATATATGAACCAGGGCATATAAAACAGATACTCTGATATATTATCAATGGGAGTATAAATTGAAACAATCTCTGAGTAGAGCAATTTGAAATATTTGTCAAATTTTATAAACATATATTCTTTGATCCAATCATTGTACTTTCAGTTTATTTTAGATATAACTTATACATAACTATGCAAGATTGCATTTGTTAGCAAGTGTCCATTAAGACAGTACCAGTTTATGATATATCCCAAAACAATACCATGCAGCTGTTAAAAACAGCAGCAAAAAGACAGATCCTGATATACAGCTATACAAAGACCTAAAAGATATAATATGCCCAGCCGGTATGGCTCAATGGTTGAGCATAGACCCATGAACCAGGAACTCACAGTTCGATTCCAGGTCAGGGCACGTGCCCAAGTTGTGGGCTCCATCCCCAGTAAGGGCGTGCAAGAGGCAGCCAATCAGTGATTCTCTCTCATCATTGTTTCTCTCTCCCCTTCTTCCTTCTCTTTGAAATCAATAAAAAGATATTTAAAAAGGAGAAAGAAAATATATTTTTGTTCATATATACAAAATTAATGCTAGAGAAACACACAAGAAACTGCTAACATGGGAACTGAGATACAGTGATGGGATAAAGACACTGTACCATTTTGAACTTTGAACCTTATGTCTTAGTACTTCCTCAAAAAATAAATACCAATTTAAAATTTCAAAGTGTTTTCACATTATTTTTCTAATAAAAATGTGAGGAAATATACAGATTAGACTGTATTCCAAACCAATTTACTTGGCGGTTTGTTTAAAAAAATCAATTCAGTCCTTGCCAGTGTGGTTCAATGGTTGGAGCGTTGACCCAAGCACCATAGGGTCTTGGGTTCAATTCCCAGACAAGGGCACATACCTGGGTTGCAGGTTTGATTCCTGGTCCCAGTTGGGGCGAATGTGGAAGGCAACTGATTGATGTGTCTGAGCTGTGGATGTTTCTCTGCCCCGCCGCCCTTCCCTTCATCATAGTTTGATTCCCAGTCAGGGCACATGTTCGGGTTGCAGGTTCAATCCCCAGTAGAAGGCATGTAGGAGGCAGCCGATCAATGATTCTCTCTCATCATTGATGTTTCTATTTCTCTCTCTCCCTTCTCTGAAATTAATAAAAACATATTTTTTTAAAAAGGTGTGAGATATTCTATGTAGCAGCTGTTCTTGCATCAAAGTAAATGGTAAACCCCAAGACAAAATGAACCACACTAATTTGATAAATTTCAGTTTTAACTTAAATATAACTCAATTCAAATATAAGTTGAACTGATTTTTTTTGTCTGTTAGATTGTTAATCCTCACCTGAGGACATTTTTCCATTGATTTTAAGAGTGGAAGGGACAGGGAGAAACAGACATTGATATGAGAGAGACACGCCAATTGGTTGACTCCTGAATGCGCTATGATCAGGGCCAGAGATCCAGCCTGTAAACCAGGTACCCACCCTTGACCGGAGTCAAACCCGAACCCTTCACTCCAAGGGTCAATGCTCTACCCACTGAGCCAAACCAGCTATGGCCCCATTGACATCTTTGAAAAGTTATTTTTTAGATAGATAAAGTGGCAGAAATGCTAAAGATAACCAATAACAGTGCTTTTGTAAACTCATCTGAATGGTTAAAGTAGTAGAGACATACCATGTAAACACAAATATGTATAGTAAACTATAAGGCTTAAGACAATTAAAATGGCCTTGGATCCTGAGGGAAAGAAGGGGGGAAAAGAGAAACGTTAAAAATGAAAAAGTGTATGTCCTAGTAGCAAAAAAGATTGGAAACCAGAGTCCTACTATTTGACACTTAAAAAGAAAAACTGGAGTGCCAAAACAATTCAATGAAAGAATAGTCTTTCAACAAATACTAGGTGTTAGGAGAGTGGATATCTACATGCAAAAGAGACCCCTGCCTTACAACATACATAAAATTACCTCAAAATGGATCCTAATTGTATAGAGCTAAAACTATAAAGTTCTTAAAAGAAAACATAAAAATAAATGGTTTCTTAGCTATGACACCAAAAACACAAGCAACAGAAGAAAAAAATACATAAATTGGACACATCAAAATGAAAAACTTTTGTGCTATCAACAATACCAATCAAGAATGTAAGATAAGCCGAAACCGGTTTGGCTCAGTGGATAGAGCGTCGGCCTGCGGACTCAAGGGTCCCAGGTTCGATTCTGGTCAAGGGCATGTACATTGGTTGCGGGCATATCCCCAGTGGGAGATGTGCAGGAGGCAGCTGATCGATGTTTCTCTCTCATCGATGTTTCTAATTCTCTATCTCTCTCCCTTCCTCTCTGTAAAAAATCAATAAAATAAAAAAATAATAAAAAAAAAAGAACGTAAGACAATACACAAAAAAGGAGAAATATTTGAAAGTTATCTGACAAGGATTTGTGTCCAGGGTAAAGAATTCTTAAAAGTTAGTAATAAATATAAGTAATCCAAAGGATCTGAGCAGACATTTCTCCAAAGTAGACATACAAATGGCTAATAAGCATGTGAAAAGGTGTTCAATATTAGGCATTAGGGATATGCAAATCAAAACCACAATGAGATACCACTGCATATCCACTAGTACAGCTATAATAAAAAAGACAAACAAGAAATGAACCCAGATTTTTATATATATAGCCCATATATATAATCCATATATATAGCCCAGCCAGTGCAGCTCAGTGGTTGAATTGTTGACCCATGAACCAAGAGGTCACTGATTCGATTTCAGGTCAGGGTACATGCCACAGTTTCAGACTCGATCCCTAGAAGGGGTGTGCAGGAGGTAGCTGATCTATGATGTTTCTCTCTCATCGATGTTGCTATCTTTATCCATCTCCTTTTCTCTCCCTCTAAAAATCAGTGACATTTTTTAAAAAAGTGTTGAACATAGAGAAATTTGGGCCTTCATTTATTGCTGGTGGGAATATAAAATGGTGGGGCCACTGTTAAAAAAAAGTAATTTTGTAGCCCTAGCTGGTTTGGCTCAGTGGATAGAGTGTCAGCCTGAGGACTGAAGGGTTCCGAGTTCGATTCCAGTCAAGGGCACATGCCTGGAGTGTGGGCTCAGATCCCCAGTGGGGTGCATGAAGGAAGCAGCCGATCAGTGATTCTCATCATTGATGTTTCTATCTCTCTCTCCCCTCCTCTCTGAAATCAATAAAACTATAAATAATTTTGCAGTTCCTCAAAAAGTTAAACATCAACTTAAAACAACACAAATGCTCATCAACTGATGAATGGATAAACAAAATGTGGTATACTCATACAGACCATTATTTTAGTCATACAAAGAAAAAGTACTGACACATGATACAATAAGAACCTTGAAAGTATTATGCCAAGTAAAAAAAAAAAAAATCCAGTCACAGAAGATCACAAATTACTATTTCATTTATATGAAATATCCAGAGTAAGCAATCCATAGAAACAGAAGTAAATGATTAGATGAGGTGGAGATTGTACAGTGACTGACAGTTGCACAACTCTGAATATACTAAATTCTGTGAATACATTGTGTTAATTTTATGGTATGTAAATTATCTTAATAAAACTGTTATAAAAGAAACTAGAGGCCCAGTGTGGGGTCCCTCAGCCTCTCCTGTGCCCTCTTGCAATCCGGGACCCCTTGGGGGATGTCGGACTGCCAAGGGATGTAGTAGTGCTTGAAGCTGCAGGCAGCCAGGGAGGAGCCTGAGCCAGGAGGGCACCACTTCCACGCATCCCAGCCCCGCTGCACCTGCAACTGCAGTTCGGTAGCGCTGAGGTGGGAGAGGTTCACTTCGGTCAGCTGAGCAGCACTCCCGCTGTGGGAGCGCACTGATCACTGGAGGCAGCTACTGCGTTGAGTGTCTGCCCCCGGGTGGTCAGTGTGCATCACTGCTACCGATTGCTTAGGCTTTTATATATAGAATAGAGGTCCGGTGCATGAAAATTCATGCACTGGGGGGGGAAGGGGGGGGTCCCTCAGCCCAGCCTGCACCCTCTTGCAGTCTGGGACCCCCTCAGGGGATGTCCACCTGCTGGCTTAGGCCCACTCCCAGGATTGAGCCTCAGCTGGCAGTCAGACATCCTTAGAGCTACCAAGGAGGCAGGAGAGACTCCCACTACCCGGCTTGTGGCTGAGCAGAGCTCCCCCTGTTGGAGGGCACTGACCACCAGGGGGCAGCTCCTACATTAATCGTCTGCCCTCTGGTGGTCAGTGCTGATCATAGCAACCAGTTGTTCCCCACTGTTAGGGTCAATTTGCATATTACCCTTTCATTATTTAGGATACTGCTTACAGATCAGTATGACTAATTACAGGAATCCACTAATGTAAAAAAAAAAAAATACCCAAGAATTTTTAAGACCCAAGAAACCAGACATCCTAAATATCTTACCAATTTTGATCCCCACTCCTCATGACAGAAGATGCTAAACACAGCTTCTCTCGGATGGACCATGGTTCTGTGGGGCCACTACTCAACAGCTTGTGTTCTGAAAGGAGAGAAAGTTTAGAAGCAACCACTGAGGCACTAGTTCTTGGCCCCAACCAGAAGTCTAGAAGCCTAACACAAAACATCCCAACTTGTAAGGACAAAGTGAGCTCTATCACCAAATCCTGATTTTCACCTGGCTAGTAAAATATCACCACTGGGTGGGTGGTACCTATTCATTGCGTGCGAATTGCAATGAGTATCTGGCAAAATATTTAATTTCTTCATGACTACCCTGCTTTATAAAAAAATAAAATAGCCCTGGCCGGTTTTGCTCAGTGGATAGCGCATCGGCCTTCGGACTCAAGGGTCCCAGGTTCGATTCCAGTCAAGGGCATGTACCTTGGTTGCGGAGGCAGCTGGTCGATGTTTCTTTCTCATTGATGTTTCTAACTCTCTATCCCTCTCCCTTCCTCTCCGTACCAAAAAAAAAAAAAAAATCAGTAAAATATATTTTTAAAATAAATAAATAAATAAATAAATAAATAATAAAATAAAAAACAGACAATGTCAGATTAAGATAAGGCAGTTCTCCCAAAAAGCCGTTTTAATAATACATACTTTATCCCAATTTGAGCGCCAGGACTTATTTCCCAGGATTCCGAGTAGCCACCCCTTACTGCCCCGCCTCCTTCTAAGCAAAAACTTGTTTACTGCTTTCAGAATCCCCACCCCCGATCCCCCTTGAGTTGTCGGGCCTAAAAGATCTTGTCAGTCCACGAAACAGAGGAAAATGGCTGAGGTGCAAGAGACGCAATTTCCCCAGGGCCAGAAAAAACTCCTGGTTAAACTATCCCATTTCTCTGTGACGGAGAGTAGGGCCCACAAACGTTGGTCGGAGTGTGAATGGCTCTTTGAGGTGCCGGCCACTCGGTATGGCTCACAACACGTCTTCGTCTGCACGCCCGAGTCTCTAGAGCAGCTTTATCTTTCACTCCACACAGTCCCCAAATATGCAAGGATTTGCTGAGCTGCTTCTCAAACCTCTGCGGCCGCCCTAAGACACAAGACCCTACACTTTTCGTCGAGCGGAAGTCTCTGAAGACTCTGCGCTCTCAGGCAATCATTGCTCCTACTCCCCAGGCGTGTGACAGAAACCCGGTGTCGGGCCTCGGCTCTACAAAAGCTTTCCACGCAAAAACAGCACACACACTTACTGCCCGTTCCTGTCGCCATCTTGGCCTGAAGTCTTCAACCCCCGAGGGAAGACCGCTTTGTAGGGCCGAAACGTGGGGAACTCTGGGAAATAGTTTGGGGCTTGTTCGTGTGCCTCCTGGGAAATGTAGTCTCCCACCCCAAGACGCACAAGCGTCCAAAACCACCTCTCTTTTGCGCTCCTGAGAAGGAACGTGCTAAAGGACAAAGGATGAGGGCTGAAACCTCAGGATTTCCCTGAGCGTTCGTGGGAAATAAATGCTGAGGGTTCAAGAAAAAGTGTTAAGCAGGAAGAATTCCACGGTACCCAACTCCAAACTCCGACAGTTAGTAACCCGGACGCACATTAGAAAGGAAAGGTCAGCCCGGAACAAACCGTTTCCCAGTTTTACCCGCCCCCTTTCCTTGCGCTGATTGGTAGCTGCAGGCTTCTCTATCTCATTGGCGGACGAAGGCAGCGCGTACTTTAAAACATTGTATCAGTAACAAAGGTGCACCTCGTGGGCGGAGTTTTGTTTTATAAAGGCCAGAACCCGGGTTCGGCGGCGGGGTGTGAGTGGGCCGGTACCAGACGGGCAACTGGTGTCGCGTCTTAGGGTGAGTATGCGCTTGTGCTGGAGTCCAGCTGGGATACCAGCTCTTTCTCTCGCCGGACAGGCTGTCAGAAAGCGACGCTGCTGCCATCGCTTTTTTCTTAATACCTCTGTCCTCACTGTGGCCCTGGGGGCGAGGTTGGAGAAGGTGCCTAGGGCTACTGACGCCACCTCCACATCACCCGTGGGCGAGGCACCTTACTTGGAGCGTGACCTTCTGGTTTTTCAGCCAGATATCTGTTCATTCCAGTACGTGGTCAGAAATGCTGCCTTAAACTGGATTAAATGATTAACTCCTATCATCCCCTTCCCCTCTGCTGATAGTGGAAGGGAAAAGAGTAGAAATTCAGGGGGCGATGCCGAGGTGTCCTGGGGTAAGGGAATTGTTTTTTACCTAGAATTTGCAGCCCTTTCTGTCCTTAAGGTTCTCACTTTTGTCTCTTTTTAGACCTAAGTTGCCTCAGCTATGTCCCGAGGGATCCTTTCTCCACCAGCCGGCTTGCTCTCAGATGAAGATGTCGTAGTGTCCCCGATGTTTGAGTCCACAGTTGCAGACTTGAGGTCTGTGGTTCGCAAGGACCTGCTGTCAGACTGCTCTGTCATCTCCACCTCCCTGGAGGACAAGCAGCAGGTAAAGGAGTTGGAAAGTGGTAGGAGCAGAAAGTGATATCCTCAGCCTACTCTACTGAGTAGTTAGTATGAGGTCAAAGACCAGCATTTCCTCAGGGTCTGAGAGTTCAATTCAAAATTAAGAGCATGACAAGTAAAAAAATGTAGAGTTTGTGTCCATAAGAACTATTGTTTGCATTGCATTAATGATATACCCTCAAGTGCACACTATCAGTTAATCCCTTGAGGGAAGGATAATAGTTATCTCTCCACCATGAGGCCCAGAGGCCTTGAAGAATTTGCACAAGGTCATACTGCCATTAAATAGGTGGAATGTACATGCAGGTCTTAATGCCAACCATAGCTTCCATTCATGAAGCCTTTGTGTTTGGCTGGGGTTTCTTATTGACATTTTTTGTTTGGTTGGTTTTGGTAGCCATATATATAACGACCTATATTTATGTACAAAACATACGCCCAAATTGGGGGCGGGCTGGTTCTTAACACGTAGTCCCTGATTTGTCAGAATATCACAAAGCCTTGAAATTTGATGCAGAACTTTGATGTAAGTCTCCTGAGGGGAAGCAGAATAGCAGAATACTGCCAGGGCTTGTCTCAGCCCTCACCCTTCCTCCAGAGGAGTTCAGGCTGGGCGTCAGGCCTGCCCTTGACTCCCTTCTCTCTACTCCTGGGGCCCTACAAGGCCTTCAGGTTTACCTCCAGAAACCTGCGAGGTGGGTGGAAGGCCCTGCATCTATGGCAGCTGGTGGGTTCTCATTGACATTTGGGACCTGGTAATTTTTTGTTGTATGGGTCTGCCCTGTGCCTTGCAAGGTGCTTAGCAGCATTCCTGGCCTCTACCCATTAAATGTTAGTAGTACCTTCCCACTTGTGACAACCTAGAAACCTGTTCTGATACTGCTAAATGTTCTTTGGGAGGGAAATGGCCCTGGTTAAAAACAACTCTACTCATAAGACTATTTTTATTTTTACTTTATTTTAAAAATATATTTTTTTGATTTTTTTACAGAGAGGAAGGGAGAGGGATAGAGAGTTAGAAACATCAATGAGAGAGAAACATCGATCAGCTGCCTCTTGCACACCTCCTACTGGGGATGTGCCTGCAACCAAGGCACATGCCCTTGGCCGGGATCAAACCTGAGACCTTTCAGTCCGCAGGCTGACGCTCTATCCACTGAGCCAAACCGGTCAGGGCCATAAGTCTCTTTTTAGAGAAACGTTTATCAGAGCAGGAGCCTCAATAATGCCTCTTAGAGTTCCTGGGCCATAGTAAGCAGATCTCTTAAATCTGTTGAAAGAATGAGGTGGGTACTATATGATTAACCCCATTCTATATGAGGAAAGTGAGGCAAAGAGATTTAAAGAACTTGTTCAAGGTCTTATAGTTACTAAATGAAGGAATTGGGACTCAAATTCAGGTGTGTCTGCCTCCAAGGTGCTTACCTACTGTGCTTTACTATGTCATGCCAGTCAACCAGTTCTAACTCTAGGTGTGGTAACCCAGGATTACAGGATACTGAAGAGACAGTAGGAAAGGGACAAAGTACTAAAGAAATCTTTGTAGGTTGGAATGATTATGGAACCAAAGAGTAGCTATAGCTACAGAGAGACACTTGAGGTGGAACAAGGGTAGTGTTAGCATTATTTTCAGGAACTGTGCTATGCTTGCCCATCTGCTTAGAGATAATTGCTGAGATTAATCTGTAGTTCTGGCCTGGAATTCTGCCACAGGTTCCATCTGAGGATAGTACAGAGAAGGTGAAAGTATATCTGAGGGTCAGGCCCTTGTTACCTTCAGAGCTGGAACGGCAGGAGGATCAGGTGAGTTTCTGAGGAGGGAGGATTCAAGGTGGAATGATACAGAAGAGGTTCTCAGGAATGCTTCCTTCTGTGTCAACTGTGTTTTCCCCTTTCTTAGGATTGTGTCCATATTGAGAATGTGGAGACCCTTGTTCTACAGGCACCCAAAGACTCCTTTGCCCAGAAGAGTAACGAGCGGGGAATTGGCCAAGCCACCCACAGGTTCACCTTTTCCAAGGTATGAAGGTACTGGTCTGTGAACAAGGGACCAACATGTAGGGGCAACCTTATTCCCTCTTTAGTGGGAAAGCTTTTTACTTGCTTGTGAACTTCTTATAGAGGGTGGGGGAAGTACTTTTATAGTTGTGTGTGAAATACAGAGTTTATTCTTGTATTATTAATTATTGTATTATTTTCCATATGAACTGTAAACCTACTTTTGCCCTACCCTGTTTAGGCATGTCTACAATTTTAGGCACCCTTCTTATGAGCTAGCCAGTGTGTCAAGTACTTTATGTGCATTAATTCCCAACAACTCTTAAAATTATCATATTGTCCCTATTTTCCTGACAAGGATACTGTGGCTCAGTGAAGGTAATGTTGCTGAAGCTAGTCAGTGGTAGAGTTAGGACTTGAATCTGCTACAGGTTCCATCTGAGGATAGTACAGATGCTTGTGACCATTATGTTGCCCCATTGTGTATGCAGCATTGGACTTAGTGGATAGCATACCTTAGGTATTTGTTAATCTGGATGAAAGATGGACTGGCAGAGAGTAGTTGAGTCCTCAGTGTTTAGGGAGCAGCTGGCAGCACTGCAGGAAGAAGTGGCTAGAGCACTGTCCAGAGCCAACCACCCAGGAAGAGATGCATCTGCTAGCTCTGCACCGGAGGCAAATGGGAGATGAAAGGTCTCCAAGAAACTGGGTCTGTCTCTAGATCTTTGGGCCAGAAGTAGGACAAGCATCATTCTTCAACCTGACTGTGAAGGAGATGGTAAAAGACGTACTCAAAGGACAGAACTGGCTTATCTATGCATATGGAGTCACCAACTCAGGAAAAACCCACACGATTCAAGGTGAGTAGTAGGCCTCACAGGATTGCTGATTGCCTGTAATGGTATTGTCATTGCCTTTGGATGCTGACAATTGGAGGAGAAAGGCACTTGCCTCAGCTACCCATCTTTTACATTCCTCTAGGTACCATCAAAGACGGAGGGATCCTGCCCCGGTCCCTGGCTCTGATCTTCAATAGTCTCCAAGGCCAACTTCATCCCACACCTGATCTGAAGCCGTTGCTCTGTAATGAGGTAATCTGGCTTGACAGCAAGCAGATCCGACAGGAGGAAATGAAGAAACTGGCCCTGCTAAATGGAGGCTTCCAAGAGGTGAAGTGTTAGTGTCTACAGAGGTGGGGATAAGGGGACAAATCTCTGGAAAATTTTATACTTATTTTCTCCCTGGGGCCCTCCAGGAGGAACTGTCTACCTCCTTGAAGAAGAGTGTCTACATTGAAAATCGGATAGGTACCAGCACCAGCTTTGACAGTGGCATTGCTGGGCTCTCCTCCACCAGTCAGTTTACTAGCAGTAGCCAGCTAGATGGTAAGTAACATGACTGGGCTCAGTGCCAAGTCACAGTAAGAACCCACTCCCTGCTCTCAAGAACTGCCAGGAGTATAGACCAGAGGTTGCAACCTGAGCTCTGCCTTCTGAGGACCCTGCAAGCCAAAGGGGAGATGGACTACTCTAGAGTTGATGTACATTTGCTTCTTCCTCAGAAACAAGTAACCGATGGGCACAGCCAGACAGTGCCCCCATAAGTGTACCTGCAGACATTCGCTTCTCCATCTGGATCTCCTTCTTTGAGATCTACAATGAACTGCTTTATGATCTGTTAGAACCACCTAACCAACAGCGCAAGAGGCAGATTCTGCGGCTATATGAGGATCAGAATGGCAATCCCTACGTGAAAGGTATGGGAAAGCAGGGAGGCTGACATGAACCCTGGACAGGACTTGGGGACAGAGACTAAGAAAAGAGTTAGGTACTCCCATCTTATGTATGCCCTTCTCTTGCCCTCAGATCTCAACTGGATTCATGTTCAGGATGCTGAGGAGGCCTTGAAACTCCTAAAAGTGGGTCGTAAAAACCAGAGCTTTGCCAGCACACACCTGAACCAGAACTCCAGCCGCAGGTTAGTCGGTTGTGAGAGCCAACCTTTGTTCTATATTAATCCTCCAGTTGGTCATGGAAGATGTGTAATGACCTTTTTCTTTTTCTTAACTTCTAGTCACAGCATCTTCTCCATTCGGATCCTGCACCTTCAAGGGGAAGGGGATATAGTCCCCAAGATCAGCGAGTAAGATTTTCCATTTAGAAATTTGGACTTCTTGGCCATAAATGGTAGTGGGGGAGGAGGCAAGGGAGGTGCTCAGAGGGATTACTTCTGATAGATTCTCCTTCCTTAGGTAGATTCTTGGTGGGTCTTCCCCTCCTCACAAGTATAGGAAGGGCTGGAAGGTTCATAACATGTAGGTCATTATGTCAGATCCTGTCCTCCTTTCAAGGTTGTCACTCTGTGATCTGGCTGGCTCAGAACGCTGCAAAGATCAGAAGAGTGGTGAGCGGCTAAAGGAAGCAGGAAACATTAACACTTCTCTGCACACCCTGGGCCGCTGTATTACTGCCC
Source organism: Myotis myotis (assembly GCF_014108235.1). NCBI lineage: Eukaryota > Metazoa > Chordata > Mammalia > Chiroptera > Vespertilionidae > Myotis > Myotis myotis. The sequence goes on along the minus strand of NW_023416368.1, from coordinate 30,721,393 downwards.
TGCGCCAAAACCAGCAGAACAGGTGAGATTTTGACTGCAATCCATGGGCTTGGATGGTCTGGAGCTCTGCAATTTACTGAGAAACTTCCTGGTCACCACTAGGGATGGTGCTAGAATACCCCAAGGGCTGGAGTTCTGCTTACAGCTCTACTCTTCTGATTCCCTGCCAGGTCGAAGCAGAGCCTGATTCCCTTCCGCGACAGCAAGTTGACTCGAGTGTTTCAAGGCTTCTTCACAGGCCGAGGCCGCTCCTGCATGATTGTCAATGTGAATCCCTGTGCATCTACTTATGATGAGACCCTTCACGTGGCCAAGTTTTCAGCCATTGCCAGCCAGGTGAGAAGTTGGTACCTTTGGAATGGTACCTTTAAGAAAGCTACTAGAGACTAGTCCCAGATTCAATTGAGATATCTTCCCCCTGCTAGCTTGTGCATGCTCCACCTGTACAACTGGGATTCCCATCGCTACATTCATTCATCAAGGAACACAGTCTGCAGGCATCTCCCAGCTTAGAGATAGGAACTAAGACAGACCCAGGCCTTGATGATGACATTGAAAATGAAGCTGATATCTCCATGTATAGCAAGGAGGTGAGAATACAAGAAAATTTTGTTGCAGCAGCTTGATGGCTGCACATTTTCCATGCTGCCTTCCAGGTGGGCCTGTGCCTCTTAGGGGCATGGCCGTCTGATTACCTCTGACTGGTGTCCCTTCTAGGATCTCCTACAGGTGGTGGAAGCCATGAAAGCACTGCTTTTGAAAGAACGGCAGGAAAAGTTGCAGCTGGAGATGCAGCTCCGTGATGAAATTTGCAATGAGATGGTGAAGCAGATGCAACAGCGTGAACAGTGGTGCAGGTACCAGCTGAGTGGCCCCTCTTAATCTGTCACCTGGACCAGAGGGTGGGAAGTAGGGACTAGGATGGAGTTGTGCATCAAGATCTGTCCTCCATCCATTAAAATTCTTCAAACTGGTCATAGCTGGACATTAACTTAATGAATGTTAAATTCATTTTAGTTTTATAATTTTTTTAATAGCAAGGTGGGAATTTATTGAAGAACAAGTTCAGACTCCCACTTGGGGAAGGGGAAAGAATCTCACAGCACAGACTCCCACATGGGGAGGGGGAAAGAGTCCCACTGAGTTCCTGTATAATTAAATATATTATTGTGTTTTTTTTTAAAAAATCTGTCCTCCAGGCTCACTCTTCAGAATCTTCACTCACTTCTGTTTTCTCCTGACAGTGAACATTTGGACACCCAAAAGGAACTCTTAGAGGAAACATATGAAGAGAAATTAAAGATCCTCAAGGAGTCACTGACAAGTTTTTACCAAGAGGAGCTTCAGGTGAGTTGCCCTGAACTAGCCGCAACTGGCTACTCAGATTCCCATCACTACTTGCTTGAGGTTAACAGATTTTATAAACTCTGGTAGGGGTGGGAATATGTAACTCACTTTTCTCTAGTACCTTAGTGCTTTGTATGTGCCAGTCTGTTTGGCAAATTGATTAAAGGTCTGGTTGGCCAGAAAATGGTATATGTGCTAACCAAAAAGCTTATGTATCAGGGAAGATTTTGGTCATTATGCAGTCATCTGTTTCTGCAGTGTTTGACTGTGGATGGAATTGTGCCTTCTGCTTCCCTCTTAGGAACGGGATGAGAAGATTGAAGAGCTAGAAGCTCGCGTGCAGGAAGCCAGACAACAGCCAATGGCTCATCAACAATCAGGATCTGAATTGTCTGTAAGGCGGTCACAAAGGCTGGCTGCTGCTTCCCACTCCGCCCAGCAGCTCCAGGAGGTTACAGCCAAACTGGACCAGTGCAAAGCAGAGCTGAACTCTACCACTGACGGTGAGGAAGGAAAGAGGGTAGTGACTCAAGGCAGAACTATTCTCCAAACTTAGGCCTTCTGGCGCCAGCTCCAACATAATTTCCTTATTTTGGCGCTACATCCCCAGACCTTTCACTCTAGGATGCACAAGGGCTCCCTTTTTATATGTGCTGCAAGCTGTTGTTAACTCAGAGATAAGTCCAAGGTTAGAAAGCCTGCATATTAATGTTTCTTGTTTCTTCCCTCAGAACTGCGGAAGTATCAGAAAATGTTAGAACCACCACCCTCAGCCAAGCCCTTCACCAATGATGTGGACAAGAAGTTAGAGGAGGGCCAGAAGGTGATTACCTTTCTCTGTTACCAAAACTTTTACCTAAGCCCAGCCAGTATGGTTCAGTTGTTGAGCGTCTGATACCTATGAACCAGGAGGTCACAGTTCAATTTCTCGGTCAGGGCACATGTCCGGGTTGTGGGCTCAATCCACAATGTGGAATGTGCAGGAGGCAGCCACCAATCAATGATTCTCTCTCATCGTTGATGTTTCTCTCTCTCTCTGAAATCAAGAAAAATGTATTAAAAAAAAAAAAATCACTCTAAGCCAGAGATATGTATTTAAAAAAGAAAAAACTTTTACCTAAGGTGATTTCCAGTACTATATCCCTGGTTCATGTAAGGCTAAGAAGTTTTCTATGTACTGTCCTGGGGGGAGGCTACTTTATTCAGCTGACCTGCCTTTATTTTACTTCTCTTCAAATGGCTACCTGACTCCTCCAGATCATTATCCTAGTTGAACTTGGCCACAATTTATTACTCCTCCTTTTTCAGAATATAAGGTTGCTACGGACAGAGCTTCAGAAACTTGGTGAATCTCTCCAGTCAGCAGAAAGAGCCTGTTGCCATAGCACTGGGGCAGGAAAACTTCGCCAAGCCTTGACTACTTGTGATGACATCTTAATCAAACAGGTTAGGACAGCCCAAATATCCCCTTCTCTCCCATCAGCCCACTCCAGGGTTATGTGAAAAAGGGAATGAGGAGCAAAAGAGAAAGGTCAAGATTTTAAGTATAAAGTACTGTACTAATTTATAGGCATTTTCTGTTGTAACAATCCTAGGGAGGTAAATAGTATCACATTTCATCCAAGATGCTTAGATTGTAAGAAACCATTATTTTATGCACAGGCCTGAAACCTCTAAAACAAAACACTAACAATTAAGCTCTGACATTAAAATACCCACTGTTCAATAAGCTCTGACCTTAAAGAGTTACAGTTGTACTTAGTAGTGGATGGCATATATCACCTTGCCCTTCTTATTCTCTCATATACCAGATATAAATGTTTTCTATGACTTTACTGATCTTCCTTAGGATCAGACCCTGGCTGAGCTGCAGAACAACATGATGTTGGTAAAAATGGACCTTCGGAAGAAGGCGGCATGCATTGCGGAGCAGTATCATACTGTGCTAAAACTCCAAGGCCAGGCTTCTACCAAAAAGCGCCTTGGTGCCAACCAGGAAAACCAGCAACCAAACCAAGAGCCCCCAGGGAAGAAACCATTTCTTCGAAATTTACTTCCCCGAACACCCACTTGCCAAAGCTCAACCGACTGCAGCCCTTATGCTCGGATTCTGCGCTCACGGCATACCCCTTTACTCAAATCTGGGCCATTTGGCAAAAAATACTGAGGTTGTGGGGAAGAAGAGAGCAGTCCTTGTCCTGAGGTGGGTCAGCTGCTCAGCTTAAGAAATAGGTCTCTTTTAAACTTCACCATCTACCTGGAACTTTATACAAAATGTAATATTCACACACTAGTTGTTTTTTTGTAATAGAGTCACCTATGTAACCTCATGCTTTTTACTTATATGGTTTCTATGCAGCACAAAAAAAGCTATATTAAAGATATTGTTCACATTTTTTAATTTGAATTCCAAATTTAACAAAACCATTCAAATTAAAAAGGGAAGAAAATTTGAAAATTATCATCATTCAGGCCCATGGAAACCCTGCACAGGAATGTTGCCCAGAAAGCTTAGTAAGAAATGAATTCAAGGGACATTAGATATTCTAAACCTTCCTTACTATAAAATGAAGTATCACACATTAGGAGGTGAATAGGTAACAAACTTGTTTTGGAAACATGAACTAGGAAGGCTGAGTCCTGAGCTCAGAATAATTCATAACATCTGTACAAATTCATTACAGCATACATAAATAACCACAGCATATTCCTCCTACTAAATACGCATGCAAAGGCCTGAAACCCTCTAAGAGCACACTAACAATGATTCCCTTTACCTTGTCTAGCCTGAAAAAAAGACAATTACATCAAAAATATTAAAACAGACCAGCTTGAAATGAGTTTATTCTTGTCTGTAGTTATAAAAAGTTATCTCCAAATGGCCATGAGATTATCTGTAATCCTGTATCCTTACTTTGCTTTTGTTGGGGATATAGATAACTAGACATCTTTTGCTCTTGGTAGGGGCCTTCATGCTCCGTGAGATTATGTTTGCCCCTTCTATTCAACTCCAGTAAGTTTCTTCGAGTTTGAAATATTCTAGGAGACTCTTCAAAACCATGTTTTGGAAGAATGTCTCCCTAGAATAAGAACAAATGTATAATTTTACTCCATTTAAACCTAATCTGACAGAACAGTCATGCTCAGCAAATCCAAGAATAAGATCATGTCTACCCAGTGCCCTAACCTTGCTAGGGTATCCAGTGCCCCTACTGTCAGCAGAGGATCGAATCACAAACTTTTCTCCTTTCCTCACTTCTCAGGAAACCATCCACTCCCAGCAGCATTAAAACTGTTCTTGTAGCCTTGCCTGTGCTAAAGTGCTAGTACAAGGATGTTTGGGGGTGGGTTGGGGTGGGGCGAATCTGGGAAGAAGGCCAAGCTCTGTAGCTACTATGAACATAAGGAAGAAGTGCTTCTAACTGGCAAAAGACAGTGTCTGTTTCCTGCCAGGATTCTTCTGTCAGTCTACTCTAAAGGTGATTCTATAAGCTCTCCCCAAGGAGCTGTTTCCGTCTGTACACACAAAAAGAGCTAAGGTCCTTGGAAGAACAGACATGGCCATTTTTTTACATGGAGGTAAGGCTTAACATCGGTCTGGCAATGTGCTAGCTTGAAAATAGTCAACTATGGTGTGACTGAAGACAGGTTGAGTGGAGAAACTCTGCGTGTAGGAGTATTGTTAGCAGACAGTGATGCAGGTAGGAAAAAGGGTGCAGGCATCTCAGCGGAAGGAGTCTCTCCTTGGTTCCGAAGCTGCAGGATTTGCCGGAGCAAGGCCTTACCTTCTTCCCGGGTCTGAAATAAAGTCAGGCAACTATTTCAAAATATGTCCAAGGATATTCTCAAAAACAGGTTCTAAAATACTCATGTAAGTTTCACAAATCAAGGTAGCCTTCCCACTTACCTTCTTATCCACTACTCCCAGATCATGGTAAAGATTATATGTTCGAGCCCCAAATCCAAACTCTATTAAATAACTGATACTCACATCATTGAATGCACAACACTTTTGGGCACAAGTTGAAGCTTCATCCCACAGTTTGCACTTAAAATAGTACTGGGCCAGATAGCGGAAAGCTGTGCTCTCCTCCAAGTGTTCCACTATTTCCTAGATAAGGAAAGCAGAGATGACTAAGGTGATAAGAATAATAAGATCAGCAACCCAGTCCTCCTGTCCAGGACACATACCCCACAGGTATAGATATCTTGGATATATTTGATGTAACATTGAGCAGCCTGTTCTGACTCAGTCAACTGTTCATGAAGCCTACAAAAGAAATTGGTCTTTAAGTACAAATCAGATCTCAAAGCCTAAATAATGATAAATAGTAACAGCCCATGATTAACACCAAAAAAATGACAACACATGACAAGTACAAATTTTTACATAAATGGCACACTGGGACCCAGAATAGTATTAGTGCCCAGATGCGAGGTTTTGTCAAAGCTTAGAATAGTGATGGCGAACTCGGTGTGTCAGCATTTTGAAAAACCCTAACTTAATTCTGGTGCCGTGTCACATATAGAAATTTTTTCATATTTGCAACCATAGTAAAACAAAGATTTATATTTTTGATATTTATTTTATATATTTAAATGCCATTTAACAAAGAAAAATCAACCAAAAGAGTGAGTTCGCGTGTCACCTCTGACACGCGTGTCATAGGTTCGCCATCACTGGCTTAGAATCATTACTCTGCTACTGGTAATGGAGAGAGTAAGATTTTTTAAAAAGATAACAAGTAATTCAGGTTTTTTCCTAATAAACCAAAAAAAAACTGGCATGAATAAAATTGTATTTAAGAACTTCTTTGCCTACTATTTCTGAGTTATTCCTTATTTTCTTAGTCCTTATTAGGAGATCCGTACTTAGTTTTCCTAGACTGCTCTGACATGAAAATTTCATTTCATTCCTTTCAATTCATTCTTGGTCCCTTGCCTAATAGGAAAGCAATTCCCTGTTTAAAGAGAAGTGTCATTCTCTCAAGTCAAATGGCTGAATTTTCAGATCAATATTCATACGCGCTGCTACATCCCACATTCATGTAGGATGATGGGTAGAAGGCTCACCCACCATACCAGAGAAGCCAAAGGAAATATCAATGGCGTTTTACTCCTTTCACTCACTTTGCAAGTTTCACCAGAGCCATTTTCTCCACATCTCCCACAGCGTAAGCTCGCCAATAACACTGTCAAAAAAATAAACTTGTCACTTTGACCATTGCCCAGGTGCCATGACTAATCACACAAAGGCTCAAGTCCTGCAAGCCTCCCAGAACTTCAGATTTGCAGGATGCAGGCATTTTTACTAAATCTGATAGGTCCAGGCTACATACTGACATTCCCACAGATGATGTCACCCAAGCTTTACTTTTTAGCCCATTATGTACCTCTAAATATTCAGATTTCCACATGTAGAGAGACACCAGAATGAAGAGAAGTTACAGAGCACAGATAGCCCCACCCTTCCTCCAAGCAGGAGATTACCACTCAATTCTCAAGGGCTCAATCTCAGATACCTTTTTGGCTTCCACAAGTTGATTGAGTTTCTCATAACATTCTCCTAAAGCAACCAGCATACGAGAGTCATTGGGCCTGAGAGAAAATAGTAGTAGTGTAAGCAAAGATTTATAGATAACTAAAGTCCACCACCACCACTACTGTAGTGATCCCCTTTATTCGAGGTTTCACTTTCCACAGTCAACTGCAGTCCGAAAATATTACATGGACAATTCCAGAAATAAACAGTTCTTTTTTTAAAAAAATATATTTTTATTGATTTTAGAGAGGCAGGGAGAAGGATAGAGAGAGAGAAACATCAATGATGAGAGAGAATCACTGATTGGCTGCCCCCCTACTGGGGATCAAGCCCGCAACCCAGGCATATGCCCTTGGCCAGAATTGAACCTGCGACCCTTCAGTCCGCAGGCCAACGCTCTATCCACTGAGCCAAACCGGCTAGGGCTAAACAGTTCTTAAATTTTAAATTGCACACCATTCTGAGTAGCATGATGAAATCTCACACCATCTTGCTCCTTCCCATCCAGGACATGAATCATCCCTTTGGCCAGTATATCCACGCTCTATACACTACCCGCCAGTTAGTCACTCAGTAGCCATCAAAAGAGAGAGAAAAGTGTCAGCACTCCCCAAAACAAACACATTGTCAAGTGGCCAGACTTACCGAAGCTGATGGGCCCGTCTATAATAATAAAGGCAGTAAAATGGCATCTTAAGGATTTCATAGGTCTGCCCAAGGCCATACCAGGCTCTGTAGTCCCGCTTATTTACCTCAATGGCATGTCTAAGAAATGGAAGATAGACTGGTAAGACAGCAGAATCAAAGTTAGCAACTTGCAGGCTCAAAAGAGGCTCCTAAGAACACAGCAATCAACTCTACCTAACCTCACAACTAGGAGCTCACCTGTAAGCCTGAATAGCAGCAGATGTGTTCTTCATTTCCATGTACTCATGTCCCATTAGTGTCCAGGCCCCAAGATACCGAGGATTCAATTTCAAGGCTCTTTGGAAATATAAGGCTGCTTTCTCATGCTGAGAACGCAAACTATAATAATTGCCTGATTGAAAAACAAACAAAAAATATGAACAAGTAGAAAGATAAAAATAAAAGTTCACTGCCCTAGCTGGTTTTGTTCAGAGGACAGAGCATCAGTCCACAGACTAAAGGCTCCTGGGTTCGATTCTGGATCACTGGCCCAGTCAGGGCCCCTGGGGGAGGCAACCAATCAATGTGCCTCTCTCACATCGATCTTTGTCTTTCACATCAATGTTTTTCTCTGTCTCTCCCCCTCCCTTCCACTCTCTCTAAAAATCAAAAGAAAAATATCCTCAGGTGAGGATTAACAAAAAATTAAATAAGAAATAAAAGTCCACTAAAATAGCATTCCACAGAGTGGACATGAAACCATAACTCATTCCCCCAAATTCCTTGTAGAACAGCCAAACTGTACATAAGGGAAATGTCATCGGTCCCTTGGGAAATATATATCATTTATCACACATTCTGGCTTAAAAAAAAAAAAAAGTGTTCCCTAACATTGTGAGTTTTTCTTCATTTTATTTTATCTGGATATAGCATTTATCCACATATTTTCTTAAAGGGTAGGACATTTTTAGAGTAAGCTTTATATTTTGGTTTTCCAACTATATTGCTAGGATACCTCAAGGGTGAAAAAGGTAGAGTTCTGAGCTCCGCTCTCCCTCAGGAATCAAAGCAGTTATATTATCATTGGTCTTGAAAAAAGCAAGTCAGTCGAAACCGGTTTGGCTCAGTGGATAGAGCATCGGCCAACGGACTGAAGGGTCCCAGGTTCAATTCTGGTCAAGGGCATGTACCTTGGTTGTAGGCACATCCCCAGTAGGGAGTGTGCAGGAGGCAGCTGAATTGATGTTTCTCTCTCATCAATGTTTATAACTCTATCCCTCTCTCTTCCTCTCTGTAAAAAATCAGTCAAATTTTTTTTAAGTTAGATTTAAAAAAAAAAAGGCACTGTTAGCAATCTGGTTACCCAGTCACCAATTCCTGTTTGTTCTACTTCCTAAATATCTTCTAAATCCTCTCTCCAATTCTCCCGCCAATATCTCCTCATCATATGTTTTCATCATCCTGGATTATTGCAAAAGCCTCCTGGCTGGTCTCCCTGCACCTAGTCTTGCCCTTTTTCTAATCCTCTCAGCACAGTCTCCAGTCATCATTTGAAAAAGAATATCTGAACAGTTTTATCACTCTGGCTTAAAATCCTTCAGAAGACTCCCACTGCCTTAAGAATAAAATCCAAACTTTTAGCAAAACAAAAAAGGCTCTTCAAGATCTGGCCCTTTTTTTACATTCCCACCTCCTACACCATGCTTCAGGACGCTGAACTATTTCCAGCATAATGTCTGTTTCACACTTCAATGCCTCTGCACTGCAATGCCCTTCCCAAGTCAATCCTTCTCCCCTACTGAACTCTTTCACTCCTGCCTATTCTTCAAGCATCACCTTCCTTAATCTCAGACTCAATTAGATGCCTTTCCTATGTACTCTCTTTCTTTCTTTTTAAATAAATTTTTGTTGATTTCAGAGAGAGGAAGGGAGAGAAAGAATATCAATGATGAAGGAGAATTATCGAGCAGCCGCCTTCTGCATACCCCCTTACCGGGTATTGAACCTGCAACTCCCGGGGAATGTGCCCTGAATGGGAATTGAACCGTGACCGAGCTCAACCACTGCACCACACTGGCCAGGCCCTATGTTTACCTCAACCATAACACTCAGCCCATTGTTTTATAGCTGTTTTCTTATTGGACTTCCTAAATAGGCAATAAGGGTAGGTAATGCAATACAAAGCACAGTGCCTGGCACTCCGAGTAGAAGATGCTTGAAGATGTTTTCTGAATAAATTGAAGTTCCATCCTCACCTTAATGGACTTTATATTTATACTTTATTCATAATGTTCTATACTGAAAGGATCATTCGTTCCTACTCTTACCTATGTTCCCATAGGACTTATTACATATTTTTAATGCTTATCTCCCATGCTAGACTACAACTTCCTCAAGGGCTGGAAATATTCACTGAATAACTGATGAATTGAAATTCTCTCAGCCCTAACTGGTTTGGCTCAGTGGAAATTCTCTCAGTTTATTAACACATCCTGATCTAGAAAGGTACAAATGCATGATCTTGATGCAGTGTCACCTAAGACCCAGAGACAGGTATGGCCCTTTCATCTCCAGGGAACTTAGACTTTCAACCACAACCAATCAAGCTTACTTTTATCCAGGAGTGGCCATTCATCTGTTTATGTCAGCTGATTATCAGGCCACACTAGTATGGCCAAGTACATAGGAGAGTGATGGCAAACCTATGACATGCAAACTCATTTTTTTGGTTGATTTTTCTTTGTTAAATGGCATTTAAATAGCCCTAACCGGTTTGGCTCAGTGGATAGAGCGTCGGCCTGCAGACTTAAGGGTCCCAGGTTCGACTCTGGTCAAGGGCATGTACCTTGGTTGCAGGCACATACCCAGTAGGGAGTGTGCAGGAGGCAGCTGATCCATGTTTCTCTCTCATCGATGTTTCTAACTTTCTATCCCTCTCCCTTCCTCTCTGTAAAAAATCAATAAAATATATTTATAATCCTATCTAATAAAAGAGAAACATGGTAATTGGCGTACGACCGCTACCCTTCCCATTGGCTAATCAGGGTGATATGCAAATTAACTGCCAGCCAAGATGGCGGCCTGCAGCCAGGCAGCTTGAAACGAACATGAGGCTTGCTTACTTCAGTGACAGAGGAAACCAATGTTCCCCGCCTGCCTTGCGGGCCTCTGAGCCTGCAGTTTGAAACATTGTAACAAATATAGAAGCTAAACAAAACCCCAGAAACCTGCTTTCAGCGAGCCGGGATCTCAGAGCTGGAGTTATACATTGTTTCGATTATAGAACCGAAACAAACCAGATACCTGCTTTCAGCAGCAGAGGCCTCAGAGCTGGAGCCAGAGCTAAAGCTGGCCGAGAATAAAAAAAAAAAAGAAAAAAAGGAGCAGTTGGGAGCTTCAGCCCTCAGCCTCTCACCCAGACTGGCCAGGCACCCCATTGGGGACCCCCACCCAGGCTGCCCAGGCACCCCAGTGGGGACCCCCACCCTGAAGGGTGTGTGACCAGCTGCAAACAGCCATCATCCCCTCATCCAGGCTGGCCAGGCACCCCAGTGGGGACCCCCACCCTGATCCAGGACACCCTTCAGGGCAAACCAGCCAGCCTCACCCATGCACCAGGCCTCTATCCTATATAGTAAAAGGGTAATACGCCTCCCAGCACCAGGATCAGCGGAGCCGCGAGGCCTCCCAGCACCGGGATCAGCGGAGCCGAGAGGCCTCCCGGCACCAGGATCAGCTTGACAGGGGGCTGCGCCCAAGCCCCCTGATCGCCCTGCGGCTCTGTGTGTGACAGGGGGCGGGGTCACAACCTCCCTATCTGCCCTGCTCTGTTCGTGACAGGGGAAGGCGCCCCAACCTCCTGATCAGCCCTGCTCTGTGCCTGATACAGGGGAGCTCCCCAACCCCCTGATCGCCCTGCGGCTCTGTGTGTGACAGGGTGCGGCGCCCCAACCCCCTGATCGGCCCCTGCTCTGTGTGTGACAGGGTGCAGCGCCCCAACCCCCCCAACCCCCACGGGTCCTGCTCTGTGTGTGACAGGGTAGAGCCATAACCTCCCCATCGGCCCTGCCCTGAGTGTGACAGTGGCGGCACCCCAACCCCCTGATCAGCCCTGCTCTCTGGGTGATAGAGGGCGGCGCCCCAACCCCCCCACCACAGGTCCTGCTCTGTGTGTGATGGGGTAGAGCCATAACCTCCCCACCGGCCCTGCCCTGAGTGTGACAGTGGCGGCACCCCAACCCCCTGATCGGCCCTGCTCTGTGGGTGATAGAGGGCGGTGCCCCAACCCCCTGATCCGCCCTGCTCTGTGTGTGACAGGGGCAGTGCCCCAACTCCCCTATCGGCCCTACTCTGTGAGTGACAGGGGGGAGCTCCTCAACCCTCTGATGGGCCCTGCTCTGTGCGTGACAGGGGGGAGCTCCCCAACCCCCTGATGGGCCCTGCTCTGTGTGTGACAGGGAGGAGCTCCCCAACCCCCTGATCGACCCTGCTCTGTGCATGACAGGGTACAGAGCCCCAACCCCCCTGATGGGCCCTGCTCTGTGCGTGACAGGGGGCAGCACCCCAACCCCCGATTGGCCCTGCTCTGTGCGTGACAGGGGGTGGCGCCACAACCTCCCCATCGACCCTGCCTTGAGTGTGACAGGGGGCAGTGTCCCAACCCCCCAATCGGCCCTACCCTGCGCATGACTGAGGGTGGCATCACAACCTCCCAATCCGCCCTGCTCTGTGCATGACAGGGGGCAGCGCCCCAACTCCCCAATCGGCCCTTCTCTGAGCCCGACCAGGGGCTGCACCTAGGGATTGGGCCTGCCCTCTGCCACCCGGGAGCAGGCCTAAGCCAGCAGGGTGTTATCTCCGAGGGGTCCCAGACTGCGAGAGGGCACAGGCCAGGCTGAGGGAACCCCTCTTTCCCCCCGAGTGCACAAATTTTTGTGCACCGGGCCTCTAGTAAATAAATAAATGGCATTTAAATATATAAAATAAATATCAAAAATATAAGTCTTTGTTTTACTATGGTTGCAAATATCAAAAAATTTCTATATGTGACACGGCACCAGAGTTAAGTTAGGGTTTTTCAAAATGCTGACACGCCGAGCTCAAAAGGTTCGCCATCACTGACCTAGGACCATGGTTCGTAACCAGAGATGATTCTGACCCAAGAGGTTATTTGGCAATACTGCAAATATTTTTTTTAATATATTTTTATTTATTTCAGAGAGGAATGGAGAGGGAGAGTGAGAGAGAGAGAGAGAGAGAGAGAAACATCAATAATGAGAATCACTGATGGGCTGCCTCCTGCACGCTTCCTACTGGGGATCGAGCCTGCAACCCCAGGCATATGCCCTTGACCAGAATCAGACCGGGGACCCTTCAGTCCGCAGACCTACGCTGTATCCACTGTGCCAAACTGAGTAGGGCACCTGTAAATATTTTTTATCGGCACAACTAGGAGGAGGGAGCAGTGGGTAGAAGCTAAGGATACTGCTAATACCCTACAATGCATAGGACAGCCCTCCACAAAAATATTGTTACCCCCAAAGTGTCATTAATGCCAAGATTGAGACACCCCAATACAGAGAAACAGGTACTCTCATCTCTTTTCATAGGATTGGAAATTCTTACAAATTTTTCTTTTTAAGAGAAGGAGAGAGAGAACATCCATCAGTTGCCTCCTGCATACACCCAACTAGGGTTAAAGCCCACAACCAGGGCATGTGCCCTGACTGGGAATCCAACCAGCAACCTCTTTTTTTTTTTCTTTTTTTAAAAATATATTTTATTGAATTTTTACAGAGAGGAAGGGAGAGGGATAGAGAGTTAGAAACATCGATGAGAGAGAAACATCGATCAGCTGCCTCCTGCACAACCCCCACTGGGGATGTGCCTGCAACCAAGGTACATGCCCTTGACTGGAATCGAACCCGGGACCCTTCAGTCCGCAGGCCGATGCTCTATCCACTGAGCCAAACCAGTTAGGCCAACCAGCAACCTCTTGATGCACAGGATGACACCCAACCAACCGAGCCACACCAGCTAAGGCCTTACAAACTTTTTAGTAGTACTAAAGTTTAAAATATATATATACACTTTTGATCCAGTCTTTTACTGCTTATTATACAGAAATAATTGCATTAACATGCAAAAATAAATGTACACATACAAAAATGTTTCCTGAAGCAATTTGTATATTAAGTAAAGTGATGGCACATCTATATAATAAAATATTAGATCACTATCAAAAATAATAAAAATCTAGATGTACTACAATAAAAAAAGAAAAAGATATATTAAGTTAAAAAAAAGGAAGTTACAAAGCAGTGTGTATAATGATATAGTTTTTACAAACAAACTGTACACACACACTTGCACACACACATTTTTTGTATTCACACAGAAAAATATTCTGGAATCACGTTCTCCAAACAATCTTGGGGATGTGGTTATAGTGAGCTTTCACATTCTACTGTATATAATTTTGTTACCTTTGACACTTTTATACTGTTGTTATTTTTATACTTGTATTATTTACAATAAAGGTAAATCTTAAAAGAAAAAGAATAATGATTCTTACCAATTACACAGCAAGTTTCTACGCGATATTTATCAATCTCACAGAGGTTGTGAGCCAGATAACTCAACTCAGATTTCATGCTCTGGAAGAAAAGAAAAGACAGTCTAAGCATGAAAAATGAACCTCTTAAATTATTTTTCTTGTAGTTAATGCAACTGGGTGACAATCCAACCCAGATGAAAGCACAAAAGAGCTTAATCAAGTCCAAGTAAAGGAAGCAGCTCACCCTGACATAAAGAAGGTTGGAGAATGTATCCATATTCTCAATCCTATAAGGGTCTTGTTTCCTTAGCTCATTAAAAATAGAGAGGGCTTTATCAATATCTGCAGAAAGAACATAGTTCAGAAAACAATACAGTGATACTTTCAGGTTTTGAAGAATTTCATTGTCCCTGTTCACTTACCTCTGATATTGTGATAGGCAACTGCAATTTGGGAAACAATATAAGAGCTCTTAGAAAAGCCCACATCAATGAGATTCTGATACTTTTGCAGGGCCTCCTCTATCAACTGCAATTCTGTGTATATATGAGCCAGAAAAAACTCTTTCATCCAGGTGTCTGGCAAAGACAGGAACTTCAGCTGGCAGCAGGAGAGAGAGGAACACACTTAATATATTTTGACCTCTCCCAAAAGAACATCAGGAACCATTTTTATTGTCTAAAGCAGCGATTTTCAACCAGTGTGCCACAAGAGGCACAGTGTTATGCCGAAAGAATTTTTAAAACGTGCAACACCTGACTATTTAGTCAGGGGCACTGACCTCTTTTCCCTTAGACCAGCCGTGGGCAAACTACGGCCCGCAGGCCAGATCCGGCCAGTTTGAAATGAATAAAACTACTGAAAAAAAAGACCGTACCCTTTTATGTAATGATGTTTACTTTGAATTTATATTAGTTCACACAAACACTCCATCCATGCTTTTGTTCCGGCCCTCTGGTCCAGTTTAAGAACCCATTGTGGCCCTCCGAGTCAAAAAGTTTGCCCACCCCTGCCTTAGACTGTCAAATAAAAAAAGTGACAAGAGTTAACACAACAGTACCTGCCTGGTATGAATGACCCAAAATTATATCTATTTTTTTTTTTGTCAGATAGACAAAAATTGTACTTTTAGTGTGCCACAGAATTTTAGTGATTGGTTTGTGTGCCATGAGATGAAAAAGCTTGAAAATCACTTGTCTAAAGGTGTTTATCATGGGAAATTTTATTACAGCACCTAATAATGGACACAGGGCATTTCAAGTGTAATAGGATTTACAAGCACAATGGGGAGGAAAGGCCCAGTTCGGGAAGGCTTCAAACAATAAATAAGATTTGAGGTGTCTTGGAGGGTGGGTAGATTTGAATAGAAAAAAGGGGAGAGGAAGAGAAAAAAATGAACATTCTAGGCAAGGACAACATAAAAAAAAAGAAAAACAGTTATGATGAATGTAGGTGAAGAGGTTGATGAAACTAGGTTGTTTGAAGGGAAGCTTTGTGCTGGGACGCAGTGGAAAAATAAGACTGAAATAGTAGGGTGGTTCCTATAGTGTAATAGGAAATGGTATGCAATAGGAAACCACTGAATTTTTATGCAAGAGAATCACGATGACACGGGTGTTTTGAGAATAAATTTGGAAACCGTATGCCGAAGGGCTTGGAAAAGGAAGTGTAAAGATGGGGAAGCTAGATAGAAAGTATATATTACTTATAAGAAATCCAAATTGGAAATAAACAAGATGGCAAATGAAGCCAAAAACAAGAGATGGGTACAAAAAGAAACCATGGCATGTCTAGTGGTTGAGTAGATAAAGGAGATAAGAGAAAGGGAAGAGGCAAATATGATTCTGAGGCATTAAGACTGGGTGTTTTGAGAAATAGTGATGCTAATGAGAATCTATCAAGTTGAGAGAAAGAGCCTGGCCTGTGGTTGAATGTCAACCTATGAACCAGGAGGTCATGGTTTGATTCCCAGTCAGGGCACATACCTGGGTTGCAGGCTCAATCCCCAGTAGGGGGTGTGCAGGAGACAGCTGACCAATGGTTCTCTCTTATCATTGATGTTTCTATCTCTCTCTCCCTCTCCCTTCCTCTCTGAAATCAATAAAAATATATTTTTTAAAAATAAAAAAAACTAATATTAAAAAAAAAAGTTGGGAGAGAGAATTTGGTAGGTAAGATGAAAAATCTACTTTTGTATATTATGAATTCAGAGATAAAACAAACTTTCAATGAAAGTCTAGTAGGCAGTTAGATAGGTGAATATAAGTAAACAAAGGTTTCAGACACAGACGTAGTAGCATATATCATTATTAGCAGAAACCAACCAGACTTTGGCTCTTCAGAGCAAACAAAAAGAAATGTGTTATCATTTCCATTAACTACTGAAGAACAGCAAATAAACTGTATAGACAATATCCTCTAATAATGACTAGTAAAATGATTGCAGTTTATAAAGCAATTTCATATACATTTCCTTAATTAACAAATCTCTGTATCCTCTCAGAGTCCTATGAGCTCAACAGAGACTTAAAATGTTTTAAATATGATCCCTTTTTAAAATATCTATTTTTAATTTATTTCAGAGAGGAAGGGAAAGGAGAGATAGAAACATCAATGATGAGAGAGAATCATCGATTGGCTGCCTACTGCATGCCCCCCACCGGGGACAGAGCCGCAACCCAAGCATGTGCCTTGATGGGGAATCGAACCATGACCTCCTAGTTCATACATAGGTGTTAACCACTGAACAACACCGGCTGGGATAAATATGATCCTTGATATCAGAGGAACCTTTCCTATAATAGCATCTTTGAAATTAAGAGAGAAACTGTAACAGCATTTAGTCTATAAAATAAGTTACAGTAAAACTTGAATGTGAACACATGAATATGAAAAGATATCTATAATAATAAAAGTGTAATATGCTGCCCTAACCGGTTTGGCTCAGTGGATAGAGCGTCGGCCTGTGGACTGATCGGACCCAGGTTCGATCCTGGTCAAGGGCATGTACCTTGGTTGCGGGCACATCCCCAGTAGGGGGTGTGCAGGAGGCAGCTGATTGATGTTTCTCTCTCATCAATGTTTCTAAC
Source organism: Myotis myotis (assembly GCF_014108235.1). NCBI lineage: Eukaryota > Metazoa > Chordata > Mammalia > Chiroptera > Vespertilionidae > Myotis > Myotis myotis. The sequence goes on along the minus strand of NW_023416368.1, from coordinate 30,704,232 downwards.
TCTCTATCCCTCTCCCTTCCTCTCTGTAAAAAATCAATAAAATATTAAAAATTAAAAAAATAAAATAAAAGTGTAATATGTTAATTAGACCGGACAGCCAAATGGCCTCCCAGACATTATTCCAGATGAAGCCACCACAGCAGAGGCTGAGGCAGAGGCGGTTATGGGCGATCAGGCAGGCAGGCAGGCGAGCGATTAGGAGCCAGCGTTCCTGGATTGCGAAAGGGATCTCACAGAGGATCGGGCCTAAACCGGCAGTCAGACATCCCCTGAGGGGTCCCAGATTGCTAGAGGGTGCAAGCTAGGCCAAGGGACCCCCCCCCCCCAAACACGAATTTTGTGCACCAGGCCTCTAGTCTATAATAATAAAAGCATAATATGCTAATTAGATCAGACGACCTTCCAGACAAAGCTGGGGCTGTGAGGGAAGCCCAGGTCCCGGGTGCCAGAGGGAAGCCGATGCCGGCAGCCAGGGGAAAGAAGGCCTACTCTTGCACGGATTTCGTGCATCGGGCCTCTAGTCCTAATATAATTGGATGCAAATCCAACAGCAACTACCAAACAAGAGCTAGACATTTGTCTTTCAAATGAAGACCTGAAGAGCGAAATCCCAACAGTGAAAGAGACCAGAGAAGGAGCAAAGAGCTAGCTATATAATCAAAGGCTTAGCAAACCTCTCTCCACCCACCCATTACTGCAGAATTATATAAAACTTGAAGCACAGACTTTTTCACATGGCTCATCCTTTTTAGAAAATTTTTATTGATTTCTGAGAGGAAGGGAGAGGAAGAGAGATAGAACCATCAATGATGAGAGAGAATCATTGACTGACTGCCTCCTACATGCTCCCCACTGGGAATCGAGCCCACAACCTGGGCATGTGCCCTTGATGGTAATCAAACCCAGGACCCTTCAATCGCAGGCGACACTCTAACCACTGAGAAAACCAGCTAGGGCCACATAGCTCATCTTAACTTACCATCTCTTTGTCTGTAATCAAGTTACAGAGTTCTAGCCAGGCTCCCCAATGCAAAGGCAAAACATGAGTAGCCTCCACAAATACATCAATGGCCTCTTTCACCAAGTCCAGTTTTCGAAGCACAACACCATACCTAGGAAAAAAGGAAACAATCACAGAAGGTAACGCTCTATAACAGCTCTCTTCTGCTCAGGAGAATATGTTATAGAAAGTTCCAACTTACAGATAAAGGCCAAACACTTACAGATAAAGACCAGCACTTACAGATAAAGGCCAAAACCATCAAGTTCCCGAGCTTGGTGCTTTTTGCTGAGCTCCACTCTCAATTCTCTAAGAGCCTCATTTTTTACTTGTCCTTTTTCCAGGGGGCCTAGAAAAGAAACAAAGTCTCTGAACTAAGAGAAAGCTGCTGGTCTTCATTTTATAGACCTAATATTCCTTTTGGCATCAAACAGCTACACCTGAAACTTCCAGCAAGCACTCACAAGTGGTCAATATCTTACACAACTTTTTTCCCCAAAAAAAATAACAACTGATAACTGGTCTGCAGTCATATTTTGTTAGGCCCACATAGGTTTTTAAAGTTTTGAATCAGTATCAACATTTAAAAATCAGAAGCCTCAACTAGAAATCTGAATTTCCAGCTTCAGGTTGCAGGGAATGGAGTAGAGTCAGAGAAGAAAGCCTTGACAAGGCCACAAGGCAGCCCTCAGCTGCAGCTAGGAGACAATCAGCCAGTAGTGCTATCTAATTTCCAATAGCCCTCCTCGGACCACTTCACACATTTGTCCTACCTGCCTGGCTTCTATAGGCATTTGTGTGTGCAACCCCTGCTTTAATCTAAAAGGGAAAAAAAAGAAGTTCATACCTAGGCTATCAACTGTTTCATCATCCTTCTTCTTTTCTCCAGACTGTAAAAGAAAATCCAAACATAGGTCTTTTGACCAGTTTATTCTGAACCTGTTCTCAAACTAGCAGCCTGATTCTACCTAAAGGGCCCAAAACCAACCAAAATGGCATCTACTATTGGTCACTAATTTTAAGTAACTATTCAGGGGCTCCCATTGGTCAAATCTGGAATAATTTGAGCACCAAATAATGAAGTACTGTAATGAATTATATAAATCATTAAAAATAAAAGAATCCTTAAGTCCATACTAGGTAAATAGATAAGTGGAAAGAGAAGGAAAGGCTCTTGCTTAGAATAGAATGCCAAATGAGGAGCAGTAAATGTGGAGAGTGCTAGAGGGGAAAATCATCATTTTGCAACATTATAGTAAAAAATACTTCAGGCAAGAATTAACAATGAATTTCTTGACTAATGGATATTTAAGTTGTTCACATTTTGGGGGTATTACAAAAAAATATTTCAATGAACAGAGGTATTTAAAGTTACTTAAAGTAGAATTGCTTGGTCATAGTATTTCAAATTAACATAATCTACCCAAACTGACTTCAAATAGGGGCGTGGGGGGGAGTCTACTGCCTCGCACCTTTGTCAATAATGATTATCAGTTTTTAAAATATTTTCTTTCATAGCATTACTTTTTTAACTTTATGACTTCTTTATTGTTGTCAAACATTTATAAAGTACATTCACCAAATAGGCTATTGCTATGCTATTTAAAAGGTTTAACTTTTTCCACTTGGTTCAAAGTAGAATGATGTCTTAAAATGGCCCTCACCAGGTATCTAGAATACATGTACAGGAAATAGGCTTTCTTGCTATTGCAACCATGCAGGAAATGTGCTGCCCGATCGTACTCTTTAACATCAAAGTAGGCTTTGGCCAGGGTGTAAGCATCCATATCCTGGGCATCTTCCTAGAAGAGACAAATTTTTATAAATGGTTGGGAGTAAGACAAAAAAGTTCAAATCCAATTTTAAGATGTAAGAAGAAATAATTTTTCTCTCCTTTTCCTCCTCCCAAAACCATATATATAATGAAGTCAGATAACTTTTTCTTCAAAACAAAAAGTTATGGGAGCCCAGCTACAGTGGCTTGGTGGTCGAACATCGACCTATGAACCAGGAGATCCCGGTTCAGTTCCCAATCAGGGCACATGGGGCGGGCGTGACGTGGGGCTATAACCTGGGCATGTACCCACCCAGACCGGGAATCAACCTGTGACCTTTCAGTGCATCCTTCTCTCATCATTGATGTTTCTATAGCTCTCTCTCCCTCTCCCTTCCTCTCTGAAATCAATAAAAATACAACTTTTTTAAAGTTAGAGGGAAAAAAAAATTTGTAAAATATTAAACCAACACACTCAGAAACTTGTATTGTTTCTGCCAATGTGGAAGTTGTATAGGCTTTAGTACTAGGGACCTATATTCAAATTCTAACTCTTTGATTTTCTGGCTTCATGACATCAGTAGGAAAGTTACTTGGCTTCTCTGAGTATTCACTTCTTCATCTGTAAATGGAGCCAATAATATAGATTTGACATGAGGGAAAAGGTGAAAGAGAAAGTCGTAGAAAATGTCTGGCATTAATATTTGGCATTCCCTTCCTTCCCCAGGCTTTTAAATTTCTACATAAATGCAATATACTGCAGTTACTTATACTTTTTGTACTTCAAGAACATTTTGACATATTAGTGCAAAAAACTACAATACAGCTATAATTCTCTATGTGAAAAAATGAAATAATGCATATTTACGTTAAACACATATAATCCACATCCCAAACTCTAGGGATAAGTTGATTAAAACTTTAATAATTTCATTCTCCTCATCCTTCTTGCCCCAAATATTACCAGCACAAAACAGGAACCAAAACATACTCAGTGTTTTCTTCACTGGATGAATGAACATGTCTTACATGTGGCTCTTCAGCTTAGGATTCTGGTGGCCCTTTTCATATCCACTTACCATTTGCTTATTTCTTCCCCTGCCCCCTCTCAACCTACATTACACCTTTTAAAAAATATGTTTTTATTTATTTTAGAGAGAAAAGTAGGAAGAGAGAGGGAAGGAGGGAGAGGAAGAAGGAGAGGGAGAGGGAAAAGGAGAGAAACAGAGATCAGCTGCCTCCCACAAGCACCACCGGACCAGGGAATCAAGCCTGTGACCTGGGCATGTACCCACCCGGCTGGGAATCGACCAGCGACCTTTCAGTGCACCGAGGGCACTCAACCAACTGCACCACACCAGCCAGGCTGCATTATACCTTTCAGAGTAAAAAATAGTCATTGTGTTTAAAGGGAGGGAGGAATCAAGTAACAAAACGGATTGTGATGAAAAGCACTCAGAATACATAGTCTATGTAAACACATGTACTACAGGTGACATAAAACATATTCACATCTCCTTTTTTTTTAATATATTTTTATTGATTTCAGAGAGGAAGGGAGAAGGAAAGAGAGACAGAAACATCAATGATGAGAGAGAATCATTGATTGGCTGCCTCCTGCACACCCTGTACTGGGGATGGAGCCCGAAACCTGGACATGTGCCCTTGACTGGAATCGAACCCGGGACCCTTCAGTCCACAGGCCGACGCTCTGTCCACTGAGCCAAACCAGGTAGGGCCACATCTCCTTTAATTCCCTCAATATCCCCATAAAGTAAATACCATTATCCGCATTTCACAGATGAGGAAACTGGGGTTCAGGAGGTTAAATTGCCGAAGGTCCCTAGTGTGGCTGAGACGTGAACCCAGAGCTGTGCGGATCCAAAGCCAGTTCCGCACTGTTGTAAAAACCTCCGATTCTGGCTCATTGTCTAGGCTGGGCTACAAAAGCTAAAGGGCTGAAATCTTAAGCGAGGACTGTTTGCTTATTCTCTTCAGCTCAAGTAAACGCACCACCGGATCTTTCCTAGCTCAACACAACCACACAGACAAAAACCGCTTAAAACGCCCAGCTCTTGAAATGCTCGCATTCCTTTTACAAACATTGCTGCGAAGTAAGCAGTCGGCTCCCTCCGGCGACAAGTCATTACCTCTGGGGTCGATGGGGAGCAGTCCTTACCTCTGTCATAGGCGGAGGCGGCTGCAGCTCGACTAGAGGCAACGCCGGGAGGGAGAAGGCCAACTCCGCGGACCTGGAACACCCCGCAAACTCAATCAGCTCCACCAGCCCCCCAAGACCAAGGACCCAAGCCCAGTCCCGCCCCACCCCGGCATCTCACCATTTGCTGCTGTGCAGTAGGCCTCGCTCTCGGGTAAGGCCAGCGATAAGTAGCAGCTGCTTTTTAATTTCCCGCAAGTTTGAGAAATCGCCACTAGCTGACAAGATGGGTACCCCCGGCGCCGTCAGGGCCACAGGGACTACCGAGGGGCTCGCGGCCATCTTTCTGTCTCAGCCGCTCCAGCCAATCAGCAGCGACGATGCTAGCTGTGCGCCGGCACCAAAAAAGTTTGCCTGTTATTGGTGCGCTCTTGCTCCGGGACAACCAATCAGAGCTCTCACTTCTTACAACGTCACCGAGAGGCCGGGAAAGAGGAGACCATTACTTCCCCGATTGGCCAAGAGCTACTGGGGCGGGAAAATTAGAAGCAGGACACGGGGGTGGGGAAGCCACGATCTCTGGACGTGGCTGAGAGGAATAAGGGGCTGGGAAAGGTGGACTGGAAAACGGGAGGTGGGAATAGGAGCCAGAAATGTGCCACTGATGAACCAAAATGATGCAGGTGTCTAACGAATCCTTGGAGAACAACTTACATCTTTGCCCCCACCCCGCTACTCGATGAATACAATCCCTTGCAAAACTCCGGGGTGACGTGTTGTCTTTCCTACCTCGCCATGCTGCTGGTTGTTTAGACTCAATCCCCCAAGTCCGGCCTTCTTTCTTGCGTTGCCTCTAGTCGAGCTGCAGCTGCCTCCGTCTTCTGCAGAGGTAAGGACTGCTCCCCATCAACCCAAAACGTCGTGACCTGCCACTGGAGGGGAGCAGACTGCTTATTTCGCAGGAATGTTTGTAAAAGGAATCCAAGCATTTAAAGAGCTGGGTGTTTTCAGCGATTTTATGTGAGGTTGTGTTGTGATCCCTGCTCTGGCCAACAGATGGAGCCATTCCCTCCCTACCCACTCTTCAAACCGCTCGAGCAGAAGAGAGGTTGCTTAAAAGCCATGTGGTCCGCAGATGGCAGGACTGTGACCATCCCAACACTGGAAGCCAAACAAGGGCGAGGACGGACTACTACCAGGAAGAAGTTATTACAAATAAACCCAGCGAGAACTGAAAGACAGTCAGTTTCCCAGCAGGGTTTTGGCATTCTTAACATTTTGAACTGGTTCTTTGTTGGGGATGGGGAAGGGCCGTCCTGTGCCATTGTGAGATGTTTAGTATCCCTGGCCTCTACCCACTAGATATTGGTAGCATGCTCCTCCCCTAAGCTGTGACAACCGAAAATGTCTCAGACATTGCCAAATGCCTGGGGAAGGAGGGGCAAAATCATCCCTATTTGAGAACCACTAGCTTGGGCCAGTAATGGTGTTGGGGCAGTGGCCTATGTAGAATGGGGGATGTACTCTGAGGGCCACCTGCCCTGAAAGCTCAATTTCCAATGCTTGGTAGTTGTGGGAAGAGCCTTAAAACAAGGAAACTAGCCCCCCCCCCCCCATCACCTGATGAGTAGGAAAAGCTAAGAGGGTCACAAAGAAAAGGGGAGAGAGCAAATGTGAATTTGAAACATACGTTCTTAAGATTGTTCTATGAAGTGGAGGTTATTTGTATATATACTAGTAAAAGCCCCGCCACCGTTAAGGCAGAAGGACCAGTCACTATGACGTGCACTGACCACCAGGGGGCAGATGCTCAACACAGGAGCTCCTCCCTGGTGGTCAGTGGGCTCCCACAGTGGGAGCACCACTCAGCTCAGCTGGAAGCCTGGCTCATGGCTAGCAACCATAGTGGTGGTGGCGGGAGCCTCTCCTGCCTCAACAGCAGTGCTAAGGAGCAGCGAGCCAAGCAGTAAGGAGCCGTAAGGAGCGAGGGGTCCCAGATTGGGAGAGGAATGTCCAACTGCCAGTGTAGACCCATGTGCTAGGATGTGGGCAGAATTAAAAAGTTGAAAATACAGATGGACATTAACCTGCCTCCCTGCAGCTTGGGAAAGGTTGAGTCATAGTCTTCTGGGGATGAAGAATATGAAGATGATAAGCAGCCCTGAGCACTGGGGAAAAATGTGTTTTTAATAGCTGTGATGACCATCTAAGCTATTATGGCCCCATCTTTACTGATCTAAGCTCATACTTAAATGGAAATTTACTTGAAAAGCCTTTTCTTTGCATAATGGAAAGGCAGGCTTGTCCAATTCCATCTCCCCAAGGTAATAGCCCCAGGATGTAATGGGAGACCTCCCTACCAGCCCTGCTCATCAGGGGCTTGCAGCCTAGGTACCCCCCCTTCTCAGTGTCTTTCATCCCTGTTACTCAATAAGGTCCCCCTAAGGATGCCTCACCTCCAAGGTCACTGTTGAGAACTGTTAGGAAGCAGGATAATTGATCAGGCTGACATCATTGTGTTGCTCAGCCTCTTTATCTCAAGAAGATGTTCCAGAAGGGCTTCCACTGCAGGGGTAACAGGCTGAGCCTCATTGCAGCAGGCTTCCCATTGGGTAGGCAAGAATGGTGACTTCCCCCAGGACAGCCACAGGACCCCACACCAGGCTACCCATGATTCCAAGCTGGGTGTGGCTCCATCCTTACCCAACCTGGCAACTCCTGCTTTCCTGCACTGCTCCAGTCCCTACCAAAGGGGGGCAGGAGGGAGTTAATATTTTTTAACTACTAAAGTGAATATTTATTTAGAATAATAAAAGAAGTCATACAAATGACACATTTAAGAGAACTGACAAATAGGACAAACGTTACAAAATAGGGGAGGGGGACACCATATATTTTTATTAATTAACTGCCTGACATATCTCAATAATACATTTTTCCCTACTTAGGCTGCAAGCTTCTTTTTTAATAGAATCCTTTCACTTTACTAACCTTGACTCACAAGAGCTTCCTTTTGTTTTGTTTTTTTAATTGATTTTAGAGAGAGGAAGGGAGGCAGAAAGAGAGACAGACAGAGAGACAAACAGGCAGAGAGACAGAGACAGAAGAAACATCAATCGGCTGCCTCCCACTCAAGGCCCAATGTGGAATAAAACCCGCCACCTTTTGACATATGAGACAACGCTCCAACAAACAGCCACACCGGCCTTTTGTTTTTCTTGTACTTGAATTTTGGTTGAGGTACAAGATGCATACAATAAAATGCGAACAGCACACTGATCTTAAGTGTACACTTCAATGATTTTGTTACATATGCACATACTCATATAACAATCACCCAGATCAAGATACACATATTTTTGATCTGCAGTTGGGAATACATGTGCAAACAGGTGACCTAAGTTTTTATTTCATGGTGGGTAGGTGCCCCTAAGTCCTGTGTTGTACAAGGGTCTGTACAACAGGTGTTTCTGGCAGGTGTTTGCTGTTAACCCAGTTTTATTACTAATACCATTTTTTAACATTAATTCAGGTCCAGGTATTAGGCTAAGTGTTTTATGTGCATGCTTGCAACAAAATACTATTATCAATTCCATTTTACAGGGAAAGAAATTGAAGCTTTGAGAATTTTAATGCCTTGCTAAAGGTCACCCAAAGAAGCAGGTAAAGCATGGGACTTGAACCAAGGTCTGCTAGACTTCAAGGCCCACGTGCCTACCCACTGCCATAGCAGGGGCCACCTACTGTCACCACTTCAAAGTAACCTACTGTTTCCCCATTTTTGTTTTATTTTGCTTATATTCTCCAGGAACCTCTGGGCTCCCCCGTTAAAACTGGGATAAAATGATCTCCATTCTCAATATGGCCCAGTGTGTGATTCCTGCCCCCTAAGGAAGATATCAGAGGACCCCACACCAGTCCACGTTTCTGGAGGCCACTGTGGGCTTGTGGGTAGAGAAAACACCAGAGTTCTCACTCTTGCCCAGGAGTTAAGAGAGTGCAAAGTTTAGACCTGCTCAGACCTGAGAATGTTCTTTATTTGGATTCAGAGTATAAAAGTCTTCATTTTGGAGTCGGACAGTCTTTGGTTCAAATCCTGCTTCACCTACTTCCTAGCCAAGTGACCATGAGCAATTTATCTCTTAGAATGAGAGTTCCCTCAACTGGAATAGGCGGATATTAAGAAAAGCTGCTCATAGGGTGTGTGTTTTGAAAAATATGTTTTTATTTCTTTTAGAGAGAGAGAAACATCAATGTGAGAGAGAAACATTGATCAGTTACCAACCAAAAACCTGGGTATATGCCCTGACCAGGAATCCAACCGGCAACCTTTCGGTTCTTGGAAGGATGCTCAACTAAGCCACACCAGCGAGGGCTCATGGGGCTGTTTTTAGGATGAGATGAGATCGTGCTATGTACATAGTAGGTACACAAAGATTTTTGCTCTTCCAACAGGCACAGGAGCCAGTGTCCTTATACACTTGCCAGATGACCACTGGGTTCAGGTCAGGAAAGAATCAACCACAATAAATTTGGGGTTGGTGGCAAGTAAACATGAGGGAGAGGAAGGGAGTCAGGAAGATGAAAGATCTGGGCAGAGAGACCGAAGTATAAGCCAGGAGTCAATAGCTGGCACCTCAGTCTCTGGATTGAGTCTTTGCTGGGGCATCCTGTCCGGTGAGGATTTAGGCATCCCAGACAGCTCACACTTGCATCTTCCTACTTGAAGGCTCCACTAGTTATTGGAGGCTACTAAAATCCTCCTTTCTTCCTACCCCGCTGCTCTGCCCTCCACACTGAGGCTGGTCCCAAGCTGACCCATCTGGTAAACACATCTCATTACCGACCTCATACTGAGGCGGCATGGCTCAGTCCATGCCAGGGAACACACAGAGACATGTGCCCCATCCACAGCCCCAGCCCTACCCTCTGAGGCTTCAGCAAGAGAAACTGCATCTTCTCTCCTGCCTCTCTAACTTGAGGAGGCTGACAAGAAGGCTAAACTCACTCCTGTCTAAACTGACCCAAGAAAAGTCATTAGTGACTGTTACAGAGTCGGAAAATTTGTAGGCCTGCTTAATTACTTAGCCACCTCAGCCGCTTGACAGCCTGTGCAAAGTCTCTAGGAACTGAGCTCCCACACCTGAGCTACGGCCCACAAAGAACAGACAGATCAAAATTAAGAATAGTGCTGACCTTTAAGTGACCCAGAAATGAATAACAGGAGGGTGATGAATAGCTTGGCTACAACTACACAATTAGCTTTTGTAACTTGGCTTTGCTTGCTATGGGAACCTGAACACAGATGTAGTTGTCCCCTTTAAATATTGGACTCTGCTGTGACTGGTTTGGCTCAGTGGATAGAACGTCGGCCTGCGGACTGAAAGGTCCCAGGTTCGATTCCAGTCAAGGGCATGTACCTTGGTTGCAGGCCCATTCCCAGTAGGAGCTGTGCAGGAGGCAGCTGATTGATGTTTCTCTCTCACTGATGTTTCTAACTCTCTATCCCTCTCCCTTCCCCTCTGTAAGAAAATCAATAAAATATATATTTTAAATATTGGACTCTGCAGATGGTCGGGGCCGCTTCTCTCTTGGGCTTCCCGAGTGGAGGAGCGGACACTGGCCAGTCAATAAAGGCTCTCTAAATTTTAATCAGTCTGGAGTTCTGGTCATTCTGTCACTCGCGCTCCACAACAGTGCCCATTTATTGAGCCACTCTGGGGGTGAGGGTGGAGGTGTGCAGTGAGCAAATGCTAACTGCTATGCCTAGTTTTCTCAACAACCCTGGGAGGGCAGTGTTATTTCCTCCTTTTCATACGTGAGGAAACTGAGGCTCTGAGAAGCTGACAGCCATAGCACAACACCAGTGTGTGGCCAAGGCAGAATCCAAACCCAGGTTTACATCTAAAAGCTTTGTTGTTTTAACTAGGACCTTTCCATTTAAATTAGCCTTTTTATGCCAAAACCGGTTTGGCTCAGTGGATAGAGCGTTGGCCTGCGGACTGAAAGGTTCCGGGTTCGATTCCGGTCAAGGGCATGTACCTGGGTTGCGGGCATATCCCCAATAGGAGATGTGCAGGAGGCAGCTGATCGATGTTTCCCTCTCATCGATGTTTCTAACTCTCTCTATCTCTCTCCCTTCCTCTCTGTAAAAAATCAATAAAATATATATAAAAAATAAAATAAATTAGCCTTTTTATAGTAAATGCTAATGTTCCAAACTCACAAAGAAACCAAGGCTCACAGAAATTTAGCAATTTACCTGCAATCATGCAATTATTCCTTTCCCCATTAAGTCTGCTATTTCCCACATCCCTGCTGATTGCCCTCATAGAAACTGTCATTTGTTGCTTCAGGTTGGAGCTGATTGGCTAAGAGTCCAGCCTCCTGTTTGCTCCCATGGTGCCTAGTGTGTGCCTGGCTATTGGCCTCCATGCATAGTCAATGCTGGCTAACTGAAACTAATTCCAAAAGGCTGCCAGAGTCTCTCCGAAGCCCCTGCCTCTGAGGGTCCCTTGGGCCCAGGGAAGTGTGATGACCTCAGATTGGGCCAAAGGCAATAACCAGGAGCTTCAGGCATCCAGCCTCACGTAGCAGTCAGAGGACCCAGAGTAAGTCTGATTTAATCCCATAATGGAATGTGACTCACATAAGGCTTTTATCAATCCTTCCTGGGCTGGGGGTTGGGGGTGGGGAGGGCTTACCAGAGTCATAGAGGGATGCTTTGCACTGCCCTGGGGCTGCCCAAGTGTCTCTAAAGGCCTAGCCCCACTGGAAGGCCTAGGGCAAGCATGTCAAACTGGAGACTGAGGGGCAGCATGCCTTGTTTATTTAAACGAGGCATGTGGCCTGCTGGCTGTGAATTTAGCATGCTTGGCCTAGGGAAAAGTGGAGATATCAAGAGACACTCAGGGGTATTTGACTCAAATTTTCATGACTGAGCAAACAGGAGGGAAATACATATGCTCAGGCACAGAGGACATAAAATTCTTACTAACACTTAAAGTTATAACAAGAATAATAACTAGTATTTATTAGGCACTGTACTAAGCATTTAAATGCATTCTCATTAAGCCCTCACAAAATGTCTGTGCAGCGGGTAATTATCCTTATTACAGAACGGGAAATCAGACTCAGGCAGATAGGAAGTTGCCTGTCCAAGGTCTCACAGTTGCTAAAAGGGAAGAGCTGGAGTTTACACCTTAATCATCCTGATTCAGTGCCCTCCGGCCTCTCCAGGGCACTGATTGCCCACACACTCACTCTTCCTCACACACCCCTCACCGCCCCCCACCCCCTCCCGGAATCTTTGTTTGCCAACACCTCGTTTGCTTCCCTCCTTCCTGGAATAATTCCAGGAAGCTTTATGTAACCACAAACTGCAGTTTCCCCATTACTCCGAAAGGAAAGAAATAAAGGATAAAGCAAGGTGAGCTGACCAATCAGAAGCAGAGGGGCTATACAACTCCCAAGCCCTTGGGGCAAGCCACACCAAAGGCAAAGTGAAGTCTGGCCTTCTGCCAACCACTTTCCCTCGCCCTCCTCACCCTTCCCCCCCCCCCCCCGCCCCCCACCCAGCCCCAACCTTCCCACCCTCACTTCTCATTTTTTCTAGATCAACTTTGCTTTCCATGCTCCTACCCCATTAGTCTTGTTCATCCAAGAACACTAAGTACCCACTGTTAGCAATAGACTACAGATTTACCTCCCTCGCCAGAGAGGAAAACATACAATGCAATATTCATAGTCATGCCAGCTAACACTGAAAATTACTATATGCCAGACACTTTTCTTTCATTCTGAACTGGAAAATGCAAGCAGAACAAGCAGCAGCTTTTATGTCACTTATAATGAGACTAAGTCAGACAAGGGGAGGGCTTCAGAATAAGCCGCCCCATGATGTGTGTGCCTCCATGGTGTGCAGATTATTTTGAGCTAAAGGTAAGCAAGACTCTACTGGCTCAAGAGAAACTTTCCCTGCTTAACTGTCTAGAACAGTGGTTCTCAACCTGTGGGTTGCGACCCCTTTGGTGGTCGAACGACCCTTTCACAGGGGTTGCCTAAGACCATCCTGCATATCAGATATTTACATTATGATTCATAACAGTAGCAACATTACAGTTATGAAGTAGCAACGAAAATAATTTTATGGTTGGGTCACAACATGAGGAACTGTATTTAAAGGGCCAGAAGAAAAAATAAAAAAATAAAGGACCAGAAGGTTGAGAACCACTGGTCTAGAAGAATTTAAATTAGGAGCTTGGCCTGTGATAAGAGTTAAAATCAGAAATAATTTTTTACCTATCTAGATGACAGGGTGAAGTATGGTAGCAACCATCTCAGGTAGAAACTGTAGTTTAACTCTAACCCTGCTGTTTGGCTTAACAATAGAAAAGTTATTTTGATTTTCTGAATTGTATACATCATCCCATTCGATTGAATGACTATCCCATTGATTGTTATCTTACTGGTTTTAGAAAGCACATTCTTCTGTACCTGGGAAACAGGAGAGCACAATTATCCTAAACTGTTTTAGTGGCCACAGATAATGCGTTCCAGTTGACTCAGTGGTCCCAAGACCAGGACAGCGCAATTACTCTAAATTACCTTGATGGCTCTAGATAATGAGTTCCTGGCAACTCAGTGGTCTCAAGACCCGAGGGCTCTAGATTAGGTGTTTCTGTCAATTCAGTGACCCCCGAGACCCAAAACTATAGTTAACATGCTTAATTCTGCTTCTGTAAACTGCTTTTTTGCAAACCAAGTTCCTCATTCCAAACCTTGAGATGTAATCAATACCTTTGTGATCTTTGCCTATATAAGTCTGGTTTTGCCATCATCTTATCACTATGAGATTTGGAGAATGGCCCCTTATAGTCCCAGATTGCAATAAATGTGATTCTTTAATTCGACTTCTTGAGGCATCCTTCTGTGATTCGCGGGGGTACATTACAACAAGGGCAAACTACTAATTACTGCACACATGTCCTCCCTGCACCCTACAATTACCTTGTGAAAGCCCCTCATGCCTGGCTCAAATTGTTTTTTTGTTTTTTAGAGAAGGAGGAAGGGGGGAAGAGAATGAAAGAGAAACATCAAGAAAGAGAAATATCAATGTGAGAGAAAAACATCACCATCAGTTGCCCCCTGTACATGCCCCAGGGATTGAACCTGAAACCTAGATAGGTGCCCTGATCAGAAATTGAACCCATGACCTTCTGTTGCATGGAGCGATGTTCCAACCAAGCAAGCTACACTGGCCAGGGCAGAAGGTCTTATATACCCATGCTCCTTTCTGTCTCTAAACCTCTCCTCTATGTAGGGTCTCTGACTCTCTCAGGTATACATGGTTCCCATACATATGTGTGTATTAAATTTGGTTATTTTCTCTTGTTAATCTGTCTCATCTTTGATTATTAAAGCAGTAAGAAGAACCTTAAAGGTAGAGGAAAGTTTCTGTCCCCCCCACCCCCACTCCCCACACACACATAATATTCCACAAGCTTCTCTATGTACTAGACCCAGTACTCTCTCAGGAGACAGAGGAGCATGGGACCAAAGAATATAGACTCTAGACCAGTGGTTCTCAACCTTCCTAATGCCACGACCCTTTAATACAGTTCCTCATGTTGTGGTGACCCCCAATTTCATTGTTACAAATTGAACATAATTAAAGCATAGTGATTAATCACAAAAACAATATGTAATTATATATATGTTTTCCGATGGTCTTAGGCGACCCCTGTGAAAGGGTCGTTCGACCCCCCAAAGCGGTCGCGACCCACAGGTTGAGAACCACTGCTCTAGACTCAAGCCAACTCACATCTGGGGTCAGCTCCATTACTGACTAGCTGTGCATTTATAGACAAGCTAGTTCTGAGTCTCAAGTTCTTCATCTATAAAATGTATATAATAATAGTTTTTTAAAAAATATATCTTTATTGATTTCAGAGAGGAAGAGAGAATGAGAGATAGAAACATCAATTAATTTTTTAGTGGCAATACTAGTTCTGGTCTGCATGATTCCCCACAATTGTTTGGTCCCATTCCCAGTAGAGGAAACTGATTTGTCAGCTTATATTGAGTGTTCACTTCTGGTCCCCATGTGGCCAAGGGGACAGGATCATATGGCACAGTTGGCTAACCAGGTCTAGCTTTTTGGCAGGGACTGTGAGTAGGAACAATTCCTGGAGAAGCGGGGCATGGGATGACAAAGCAAAGCTTGTATATTCATCAGTTTTGCCCTGGCCAGAGAGCTCAGTTGGTTAGAGTGTCGTCCTGATACACCGAGGTTCAATCCACAGTCAGGACATATACCAGAATCAACTAATGAATTCATAAATAAGTGGAACAACAATTTGATGTTTCTCTCTCTCCCTTCCTCCCTTTCTCTCTCTCTCTTTCTCTCTCTCTCTCTCTCTCTCTCAAATCAATCAAGCAGCCCTATCTGGTTTGCTCAGTGCATAGAGCATCGGCCTGCAGATTGAAGGGTTTCAGGTTCAATTCTGGTCAAGGGCACATGCCTTGGTTGCAAGCTCCGGCCCTGGTCAGGGCATGCGGGAGACAACCAATCGATGTGTCTCTCTCACATCAGTGTTTCTCTCTGTCTTTCCCCCTCCCTTCCACTCTCTCTTTAAAAATCAATGGGGAAAAATATATTCAGGTGAGGATTAAAAAAAAATAATAAAATAAAAAAAATCAAGCAATAAAAAGAATAAAAACAGTTCTGGAGACTATAATGACTTAATTGACCAAACGCCCTATTTTGTTCCAAAACATTACCTGACAGATAAATTTGTGAACAGTTTTAATAATGGCTACCATTTCTTAAGCTCTCACCCTCGTGTTTAATTTAATCTTCACAAAACCCTTCCTGATAGGCATTTCTGTCTTACAGATGAAGAACCTGGGGCTCAGGAAGGTTACATGAGAAGCAGACAAGTCACAATGAGCTAGGATTGAAGCTTGTGTCTATTTCAGCGGTCGCCAGCCTTTCAGACCTCAAGGACCACCAGTGGTCCGCAGACCACCCATTGGCGACCACTGATCTAGTTGACTTCAAGTCCTGTGCTCCTAACTTCTTGGTGTAGGAGGCTTATGCTATTGTGATGAAAAGCAGGTTTCGGCTGCTGCTTGCTAGCTTAAAACCACAATATCAAATATATTTATAAGGTCTACAGACTTCCTCAAATTGCCTTTACTTCAGTGACTCATATGAGCCCCCAGCCACCTGTGCAGTAGTCAGGGTAGGATCAAATGAAGTGTCTTGTCCACAGGTGGGACTCCCAGCCCCAGGCTCTAAGCCAGCGGTCGCCAACCTTTCGGACCTCACGGACCACTAGTTGGTGACCACTGCTCTAAGCTGTAGTACCTGAAGACCTGATCTGCAACTGCAAATTATTCAGTCATCGTGAGGAGTTTCTGGTCTCCCGGTTCTCTGGGATCATAGGAGATTACATAGGTTAAGAAGTTCCTCTCCCCAACTCCCACTCCCACCCTAAAGCACCCACCCCCAGTAAACTTTGGCCTCTACGTAATAAAAGATGGTACCCACCCCTACGCCCTTTCCCATCAAGTTCAGAAAGGAAAACACAACAGGATTTCTGGTTCAGGGAGAAAACTACCTCCTTTACACTTGGCTTCTTTTCCATTAAGATTGAAGGTTGCAAATCAATCAGGAGAAAATTGCCCTTGGGACTGTTGAGCAGACATCTTCGCTCAAATCAGACCTCGTGTGCGTGTGTCAAAAGCACCTCACACTCTCATTCATTGCCAGCCAAGTCTCTGGGGCAGTGCAATTGATTTAGGAGCATTCGCTGCACACATCTTCTGTGTATTGTAACTGCCAGGCAAGCCATCTGATTACTGCTCACTGGCTCACTGGTTCAATGGGCAAGGGGAGTCTACAAGGAGATAAGGAGAATGCTAGGGAATGGCAGACAGAGCTGCTGTCCCCCACATTCCAGGATTATCGAGCTGAGAAAGCTGAAGGTACTAAAAATTCTCCAGATTTTAAAGAAGTCAGGGTAGGAGCTATCATTGAACATCTACCACATGCCAGGTATTTGGCATACATTAGTTCATTTAATCTTTACAACTCTAGTAGGTTGATGCTATTAATACCTTTACTTACAGATATAAACTATTTTAACGATGGAAAGTAGGGTTTCTTAAACACAATAATAAATTATGAGGAGGTTTTATGAGTGGAACATTCTCTTTAAAATTAATTTCTCTTACAGAAGAAGGGACCTGGGAAGAGTTCTCTGAGCAGGGTGGTTAAATGGTTATCACTCTCTTACTGCTTTGCCCCACTGTCATCTTCCATAAGAAGCTTAAAGTGCACTTTTGTGGTCAGACAGATCTGTATTTCAATCATGGCTCTTCTGGTAATCAGGAAAATGAATTCACTCTCAGTATTTCAAACAGAAAGAGTTTAATGCTGAGAATTTAACACTGTGGCCACTCAGGTGATGGAGAAACAGAAGCCAGACAGGGGGAAAGTGAGGTAACCCAGAGATTAGCCAGAGCAGGAAACCACTTCCGTTCTGTCCCTGGTCTGGAGCTGCAGCCCAGAAGTTGCTGCCCAGTTCAGAACGAGGCACGGCAGCGTGTGCCTCTGTGGTGTGTGGATTGCTTTGAGCTAAACGCAAGCAAGACCATGCAAGCTCAAGAGAAACTTACCCACCCCTTACCTACCTAGAAGAATTTAAATTAGGAGCCTGGCCCATGATCAGATTACCACCAAAAATAACTTCATTATGGCTTATCTATATGGAGGGCAAACTACTAATTGCTGAACATGTGCTCTCCCTGAAACTATCTTCTGAAGCCGCCCGGTGCCTTACCTCAGCCCCAGGGCAGAATGTCATATATTCCTCATTTTCTCTTCCCGTCCCTCAACCTCTCATCCATGTGCCTCTCTGACTCCCTCATGTATGGGGGGCTCCCACCCATATGTGCAATTAAATTTGGTCATTTTCTCTTGCTAATCTGCCTCCTGCCTATTTGATACTTACACAAGTGGAAAGAGCCTTGAGAGTAGAGGAAAGTGTCTTCCTCCCGCAAGCTGCCAAGGCTGGGGGTATCCTGGCTCCTCCTGTCCTCCGCCCTCCGCTGGCCAAACCCAGCCAAAAGCCAGTGGACAAGGAAGCTTGGGAAAGGCAGCCTGCTGGGAGGTGGGATGCAGGTAAGGAGTGGGGGTGGCCCACCTGTGACAGAGTATCGGAAGGGGATCGATGGATCCGAGGGCAAACAGGCAAATGATGGGCCCCACTCTTGCTAATTTCAAATTTCTTCTTTATAAAATATTTCGGTCTCACAGGGTTGTTGTGAAAATTAGAGGCAAATCTAAATAAATGTTAGCACAGTCCCCAGCATGTACTATGGAGGCAGCTGTAATTTTTCCCTAGATGGGAAAACCAAGATTCAGATCAGATGATTTGCTCCTGTTGGGTAGGGCACTTGATCAGGTCACTTCATTTGCCTGAGCCTCCGTTTCCTCCCCCTATACCAGTTCACTGGGCTGGTGAGGGGCTTCATTCTCCCTGCAAATATTTACTGAGCACCTGTCATGTTTGGGGCTCTGTGGGTGCAAGGCAGGCCCACTCAGTCCTTGCTCTCCTGGAGTTTACAATCTGGTCGGGAGAAAGACAAGGCCCGGAAGCTGTACAGATGATACTGTGATAAAGGCCATGAAAGGAAGTCAGTACTGGGAGGGTGGGCTATACAGTGGCCTGGCCTACTCTGGGGAGGTCAGGGCGGCTTCCCAGTGCCAAAGCGCACAGGGACGAGCACAAGGCGCACTTCGGAACGTTTAAACGCTGCCCCAGCCTCTCCAGGGTCAGGCTGCGATGCTCGCCCGCGAGGACCTGCCGCACCCCACGCTCCGCGAGGATTCCCGCACCTCAAGCAGGAACTCCGAGAGCGGCTCAGGTGGGGTTGCCCTTCTTGGGTACCCCATCCCGCCGGAGTCGCCAGTCCCCGGCGCAGCTCCCGCGCTCCGCAGCCCCGCCCCCCGGCAGCCGTGGATAGTCCGCTAATGCATATCGAATTTTTGTTGAATTGGGCCCACCGCCCCCGCACAAAGCGCGGCGGCGGCGCTGCCAGATCCTCTTACTAGTAATTCCCTTTGCATCGATCCCGCCGTTAATGACATAAACTCCTACCCTAATTAACTGACAAATGCATTAGGCGGCGGGCCTCCTCCGCACGCCGCCTGCGGCTCCCCAACCGCGATTCCGCCTGCGCGGGCGCGGGGTGTGGGACGCTGCAGCTACCTCCCTAACTAGACCCAGGGTGCAGCTACTGGGGGGCAATGTTTGAGGGTTTCCATGCCCCTGCCAACCTTACAGTATAAAAACGTTTGCCGTTGTGTTGTTGCTTACTGTGTACTAACGCTGGGCATAGCACTTAGCTCACGGATTCAGTCCCGCGGCTCACCAACAGGCAGGAAGAGGAAATGGGCGCTGGCGGGTGCAGGAGCACTCACAGGACCCCAGGACGAGCAGCGGGAGGCGGGACTCCCATCTGTCCCACCCAAGTTTGTGTCCTTAACTCCCAGGCTACCTACCCTCCAATATGTAACTTAGACCACACTCAATACGGAATAAACTAAGTGTGAAGCACTTAGCAGACTCAGAATAAACACTCACATTTTGTGTGGCAGGATAACTTGTTGAAATACTAATGTAGGTTTATTCTCCTTTTACCCGCCCTCTCCTGGATGCCCATTTGAACCACGTGGTCAGGATTTTGTAATTCAGCGGAGAAAACAGAGGCAGCTGCCTGCGACCTCTTGCCAAACAAACACAGGAGTCCTAAACTTTGTATAATTTACAAAGGAGATCTTCGTCTCCCTTAAAGACACAAATGCACACTTTATGCTGTAACCAGGGCAGGACTTACCCTCAGTTTCATTTATAAAATAGAAATATTACCTTTAGTTCTATTTAAGATACAATTTCTAACCCCTACACCCGGCAAGCATGATATAGTAGGGCTTTGTGATAATGGATCTTTTCGCATGCATTACAAATTACCGAAATGACTTGGCTGTCACTGATTCTCTTTTCACCCTGGTTTCCATGCCTTTATTTTCATCTTGTTGTATTGTGTACTTTCTATAAGTCACCTCAACTCTCTTCTGGGAGAAGGCAAAATATGAAAACTACATTTGAAAATAAAACAGATGAAATAACAATTCAAGTGTCTGGCCAATATTCATGAAGTTGAACTGACATTTGATGGTGAGGAAACTGGGGCTGGGAGAGGTTCATGGAACTGAACTCTGGATGGAAACACTCTGTCCATGCTTTGTCCACCATCTCCTCTCTTTACTTCCGCTTGCTGGGAGTCACCTTCCCACCCAAGTCCTGAGATCTCATACAGTCCACTTCCTGCAGAAGGAACCCATATTTGAAAAGTCTCTAGCACCCAACACTGAAGTAAATATTATGTCAATAAATCCCCAGCCAAACATTTCCTCTTCCTCTGACAAACATAACAGACACCACTTTTTAGCAACAGGGCCCATCATTTTCCAGATCAAGAGACCAAAGCATGGTAAGAGTAAGCAATTTGCTTGAATTCATCCAGCTAATAAGGTAAAGTTGACTTTTGAGCAACACAGGTTTGAACTGCATGCATGGGTGCACTTATGCATGTGTATTTTTTAAACACCTGTTGGAATCAAAGATGATAAGGGCCAACTGTATGCATTTGATCTACACCATTTATATAGGGGACTTGAGCATCGCTGATTTTGGTATGGAGGTACGTGTCCTGGAAGCATTCCCCCTCTGTGGATATTGACAGACAACTTAAGTTTATGAGGAATCAAAAGTTATATCTGGATTTTCATCTGAGGGGTGAGGGGGTGTTCGCGTCCCTAAACCCTTCCCCCCTCACATCATTCAAGGGTCAAGTGTAGTTTTGCTGAGATTCACACCCAGATCAAGCTGAATTAACTTTCTATTGTGTTCTTCTCACTATAACATGCTTTCATTGAACAGAGGGCTGCATTCCCTAAGACATGATATGCAATTCCTGAGGAATTAAGTGTATTTGATTTGGCCTAAGAAGGAGTTCATTTCTAGGATCCTTCACCACAGATTTCCCCCAGGGGAAGAAGGTTGGGTGGGGAGCCAGCCTGAATCAGATGGTCTTTTTCAGAAGACACAAGGAGGCTTTGTGATGGAGACTGTTTAAAGGGCAAGCAGAATCTGCCTGGGGCAGTTGGGAAATGAGGCAAATCTAAATGCCAAGCCAGCCGACCACCACTGAAAGGGAGGAATGAGATGGCCCTCCCTTCTGACATCCCACTATAGGATATGCTCCTCTCTCCAACTTCCTTCCCTTCCTGAGAAACGTTTCTTTTGCCCATCTCTATCTGTTGAGCTTCTCTTTATCCTTTGAGGTCTTACTGAAGCTTTGCCTCTTCCTGAAGCCCCCCATGATGAATTAACTGCCCCTCCCTCAGGAGTCTCATAGGCCCTGGATCGTATGCACAGAGCCTGCTTCAAATCCGTGTGCCAGGGACTAGCTCTGTGAATTTAGGCAAGTTTAACTTCTAGACATGTTTCTCCATCTGTAAAATTGGGATAATAGTGCCTGCTCTCAGAGGGCCATGAAGAAGTTTAAATTGAATTATGCATGTGAGATGAAAATATATTACCTATGTATATTCATGGCCTAAATCTGTCCTCTGAGGAGCATGGGGAGAGAGGAGAGAGTCTGGCTGGGTGGCTGCTTCTGTATACTATACAGACAGAGAGATGGGGAAAGTGAATTTTAAGTTTTGCTCTGTATTTTTAAAAAACTGCATCTACATTATTATGTAAGTAATGTAGATACAAGGTTGATACCATGTGCAGATGAGACCATGAGGCAGCTCAGCTTTTAAAAGGATACACATGTAAAGTTCTTAGCACAGTGTTTGAGACCTATCAAATGCTCAAATAATGAAGCCTCCACCACAAAACTTGTCCTCATCTCTGTGCCAACCTACTGTCCTGACAGCCCATGGTGAGTACTCAGCAGGAAGAAGCCTCCATGGGAACCAGAAAGCCAACCAAAGTCTGGGAAGACTAGACTCTGGGGACAAATGTCCTGACACTTCAGCTGACCACAGCAACTGGTGGAGAGGTCAGCATGGGGAGGGGCTATTTGCTGCTATCCCTCTGTGGGGGAGGGACTCTCCCTTCCTATTTGTCACTGTTCCCAGCCCAGACAAAGGCTCACTTCATCTTCTGACCCATATACACTGACCTCTGTGCCTTGGGATGTCACCGAGGGGGTGAGGAGCCATGGAGCTCCCGGGGCCAGGAGGTCAAGCATGCCAAGCCAGAATTCTGCACATCAGTTCCCCAAGATTCCTGCCTGCTCCACAAGGCCTGGCTATCAGGGCAGCAGCTCTACAATTAGATGTGTCCTCAGAGGAGAGCTCAACTGCCTTCAAGTAAAAACAATCCTTATGCCAAAGTGGCATATTTTAGATGGCATATTTTTTCAACATATTTTTATTGATTTCAGACAGGAAGAGAGAGGGAAGAGAGAGATAGAAACATCAATGAGAGAAGATTATTGATTAGCTGCCTCCTGCATGCCCCCTACTGAGCCTGCAACCTAGGCATGTGCCATTGACCGGAATCGAACCCGGGCCCCTTCGGTCCCCAGGCTGATGCTCTACCCACTGAGCCAAATCAGCTAGAGCAGGTGGCATATTCTGGTTGTCTTCACTTTGCTTCTTCTTCAACTGCAAGGATCAGAAATCTAGCAAGCCCCACGGCAGCAAAGCCTCCTTCTGCAGCCATAAAGAATCCCTCAGATCTACCTCCCAGAGTGATTCTCAGACCCAAAGGAGCTGCAGTACCTGCCCTGTGTTTCTACATTCCCCTCCCTTCAGGGCATCCAAGAAGGAAGCTCAGAAAAGTCACTTCTAGGTCAGGGAGGAAGCCACAAGAGCAAATCTGGACCTCAGGTGATTAAGATTCACCCCAATTCCCTGACAAGAGTCTATGCTTTTGGGGTACTAGTGAGCCATACTGACTTCTCTGAGAACTGCCCTCCAATAATGGGCCTGGGATCCTGTAATCACTTTGCTAGCACATGGAACTGGTTTCTTTTCCCAGCTGATAGGCCTGAGATGGACCCTCGATCCAGAAAAGCCAATCTAGAACCTGTGTACGGGCAATCAGATTTTCCATGAGTTTGAAATTGGGATAGGAGGTCATGTAGCTGAAGTTGCTGGACCTGGAATGTCATGCAGAAGAAGTAGGTCTGCAGAGAGAATGAAGTAGATGGTCCATGATGTCTAGGTCTTCAATAAATAGGGCTCAAAACTGGTTCCTAGCTTGCCAGTTCCAGATCCCCTAAGGCCTGGCTGTACTCCTGGGATTGGGTTGCATGACACTCCCCTTTTACCAAGTAATTCCAATTCCAATATTTCTGTTACTTGCAGCTAAAAGACCCTTGATTAAAGCATTTTCTTTGAGTCCATGGCTTGTGCAAAGTCCCTCAGGGCTTGAGCTACAGACCCAGAGCTCTGGCTTCATCCTGGAGTTGAGACCTTGAATAGTGAATCTCCCAGAATTCAGCCCATTTGGAGGGAGAGCCAGCACCATCGCTCACCATCACTCCAGTGCAGGGAGTGGAGTACATGATACCCACAGATCCTCTCCTAGAAATAACAGTAATAGCTGTCACTGATTGAGTCTTCATGCTGTATCAGGCACTATGCTAAGTGTTATAATTATTTCCAGTCCTCAAAACAACTCTGATTGGTTTTAAATATTTTTATGGAGATCAAAACAAGCATAAATTCCTCATGCTTATTAAGCTTTTATAGAAATAAGAAGCCCAAAGATTGCCAACCCAAACCATTAAAATTGATATAAACATTAGTTGATATTGCCAATTAGTTTTTTTTAAAATATTTTTTTTATTGATTTCAGAGAGAAAGGGAGAGGGAGAGAGAGAAAGAAACATCAATGATGAGAATCATTGATCAGCTGCCTCCTGCACCCCCCACCCCACCCCACTGGGGACTGAGCCCGCAACCCAGGCATATGCCCCCCGACCAGAATCTTCAATCCACAGGCTGATGCTCTATCCACTGAGCCAAACCAGCTAGGACTGCCAATTAGTTTTTTAGCTAAAATTAAATTACTAATGTTGTATGTATTTTTTAAAAAAGCAAAAACCTTTAAGTTAGGTATTTCCATTGGCATCTCCACTGTAGATGAGGAAATAGTGGCTCAGAGGTGTAAAGAATATTTCCCGAGGTCAAACAGCCAAATGTTATAATCAACTAGGATAAAGAGCCTCAGCCGCCCAAACTTGAGGCCCAGCTGCCAGAGTCCTAGGCTGCCCCTTTGCTGAAATGGTAACTTGTGAATGGGTAAGGACACATCTTGAAAAATACAGCCTGGCACAGAACAAGTACTTGTTAAAGGTTCGTTGACTGACTGACTGACTGACTGAATGAGTGAATTTGAAGATAGTTGTTTAAAAGACAGTGTGCTTCACCCCAAACATGCTGAGGTCTACAATTCAGTACTCTCCATTTATCACTGCTGCCAGCAGCTCTTCCCACCTCGTTACCCAGAAGCTAGTCTAATGGCTTTAACCATCCCAGCCAGCCAGGATACCATTAAAAGCTTCAGTCCAGTCACTGTGCCCCCACCCCCCGGTCTTGGCTGTGGGCCCTGGGCTGGGAGAGTGATCTGGTTGTTTACCAGGAATTTGGACCTTCTTCAGAGAAAAGCACAGATGACCTATTAGTCTAATTCAAGCACTTAGCAAGGAATGACTGTACCATTCACACCCCAGCCCTAGGCTAATGGAGTCAAAGCAAATGGAGAGGCCTTGACAGCTCAGAGATCTTCCTGGGAGGGGAAGAAGGGGGAAGGTCCAGCCAGTGTCCCACTGGAGTTTGCAGGGAGGAAGGTTGTTTGGATATTTCCTGGGGATGGGTGGCGGATGGTGATACAAGAATGTATGGGGAGAGGTTTTCCTATTGTACCCACCACTCTGCAGCCCCTCTGCACATCCTACCCCCAAATTGCCCTAAAATTTGGGTGTAGGAAAACAAGCAAATATCTATTAATACAGAACTCATTAAATAAACTATATATGTAGAAATATAAATTCATACAAGTCCATGTTCTATAGCTGATAAAAAGGGTGATGTAGACCAAGCGCTCTACTCATGGATGCTGAAAGATTGACTTACACTTTGATATGCAGTGTCTGCCTCCCCTTATGTAAAAATTATACATACCCATAGATTCTCATGTGCACAGATGTGTAGGGAGCAGATTTGGAAGTTTGACAGTGAGATTTTAAAGGTTTTTAATTTCTTCTTGATAATTATTTATATCACCCGAATTCTCTACAAAAACCTTATACTATAATTGCTAAATCTTTTGAGTTCTTACTTTGTGTTGGTCACAATGTTTTTACATGGCTTATCTAATTTCTTATGAGGTAGATTCTAGGCTTCTTCCATGTTACAGATGTGGATAATAAGGCCCAGAGAGGTTAAGCCCAAGGTCACATAGTTGTAAGACTGACAAAATCAAGTGTTGTTGGAGGATTAAAATAATACATGTACTTGCACACAGGAGGGGTTCAATAACTGAGGTTATCGTTATGATTATTGCACAGCACTTACCAGCCTGCATTTTTGATGGACTGTCTTGCCTATTCCTCTGCCTTGTGAAAGGCTTGAAAACAGGATCTGAGTATTATTACCTTGGAATCTCCTGCACTTAGCACAGTGCCTTGCAGCCGGCACTCATTAGGTGCTTATGGAAAGGGTGAGTGAATGAGTTAACAGAAAAATGTCCACAGCTCTGTACATATATTCTTCCAACTACTTTGCATAGGTGGCTGTTTCCTTATCCCAACCGTGGTGTTAATTAGGTCAAGTACCAGTCTCCCCTTCCCTCAAGCCCCATTAGACTGTGGAGCAGACCAATAACACAAGCAGGTGCTCAATAAATACTGTGGTTGACTAAGGACTCTCCCCTCTAAGCTGCTATAACAGATCCCAGCCAGTATCCCAAGAATGGCTGGAGCTTGGGCAGATACAGATCCACAGCCTCACATAAGCTATTTTTTCTTCTTCTTCCAACTCTATGTCAAGTACACAGAGAGGCTGAGAGACTTGCCTAAGGTCACACAGCAGTTGGTGGCAGAGTTGATATGTCTCCTGATCACTGGTCTGTGCTCCTCTGTCTGTAAAATCTCAAGTTCTGTATAAATTCACAATGTGTGAAAATGGAAAAAGAGCAAAGTTTTAAGTCAGAATGTTTAATCATGATCCAAGAGGTTGGAAGGACTTTGGGGCAGTAGCAGGAGGAAATCAAGGCCTAAATACTCCAGTTCCTGATGCTCAAATGCTCTGCAGGATTCCAGGGCAGGACAGGCAGCAGGTTCCCATCCTCCATTCAGATGAGGAGACATGGGAGCAGGATTCTTGCTTTGGCCTTCCTAACAACGGGGACTGTGTTTCTACGCTGGCTCAGAACACCCAGCTCTGACGACCTGGAGAATGCAATACCAACTGACTGGTTTGTTAAACACTGATGATCCTGGTAGGAAGGGATCAGGAGGGAGCTTAGTAGAGCCAGTCACCACCACAAGATATGGCTAAACCATGGTGACCAATTCCTAAGGAGGGGTGGCCTGAGTCAGCAGTGGAAGGAATGAGAACTTAGCCAGTCAGCTTCTACTGTGTGGATGTGCAATGGTGGGGATGTCAGGGTGGTCATGTTGTGTACTGCACCTCCTTCTGGATGCTGTCCTTTCCTCATTTCTTGCAGGCGGCAGGTCAGGCTGGGTGTAATAGAGGGGAAGAGGGCCCCCAGGGATGTCCAGCTATCAGAAACTTGGGAGCAGAATCAAGGTAAGTGTGCAGGAGAAAAGAGAGGGCATCCATGGCTGTGGCCTCAAAGCAAGGTTTTTGTTCTGTGGAAGAAATGCAATGGAGTTAGCTCTACCCCCTTCAACCACCTCGGCCTCAGTCAAGGCCTGTCCCCTTCACCTAAGGTGTCCATTAGAGGTCTAGACTATTTGTGATAACAAGGAGGTTACCCCCTTCATCCCCCTGTCTGCCTTGTCTGGGATTCTCCCAGATGATTCAGTAAAGGTATAAGGAGTGTAATAGAAGAGGCCCTACCTGGCGTTCCATCACAGGTAAGGTAGAGTCTGCCCAGTCCTGGGAGAAGAGCTGGCTGTGCAAACGCATCTTAACTGCAATAGCCTCCACTGAGGAGAAAAGAGAAGATAGTTTAGAAGCGGAGGGTTGTTGGCTCTTTAGGCTCCCAAGGAAGGAAATGGAATACCTCTGGGACCCTGGGATATAGGAGGGTAGAAGTGAGGAAAGGACAGGATCAAGAAAGAGGTGTAGTGTCGCTGGGGCCCAGACAGGTTAAACAGGAAGCCTGGAGGTCACTCAGGGAGCAGGAGAAGGAAGACAGGCCCAGGCTGGGGGATGTACATCTATTCTGAGGAGGGGGCTGCTTGGCCTGCAGGAGATAGACAGAGTTGATCCTTTTCCTCCCCCTGGGTCCAGATGACCTGGCCACTGGGGAGGGAGCAGAGGGAGCACACTCACTGAGGCAGGGGTTGTGGGAAAACAACTCTTCCAGCCGCTCACACTCCTCCTGCATATTGCCACTGCCTCGGCAGGTACAGCTTAAGGCAACACTGGTATTGACGTTGCTGATGAAGTTGGGGGTCATGGCAGTTCCTGTGGGGTAAAGAGGGGATTGTCAGAGCCTAGGCCAACTCCAACCTCGGCTCCCACCCTCTCTCATCAATCTCAGGAGCACTCCATCTGGGTTCAGTAGCCAGAGCATTCTCACCCCAAGGCCAATCTACATCCCCTAGCCTCACCAATCAGCCCCATGTATGCTTGCAGACATCTGGACTGTTCTGTAGCACAGGTCCCTAGGATGTCCATGGGATGACAATGGGTCTGAAAATCGGCCAGGCGTGATCTAGAAGAAAGAAAATTCAAGAGTTTCCTTTAAAGATAAAATGTATAAAAAAAAGAAGAAGACTTTGCTCCCTTATCCCCCAGTACAGCGCACAATGGATACCTGACATTCCTGTTGTGAGGGAGTATATCCCCTGTGGCCCACATGGCTATGAACATGTAGACCTCCACACATGGACTAACATACTTTAATTAGCTTGGATGTTGAACTACTCCTGAGTGTAACCTGGAAAGGAAGCTCTGGACACTGGCTGACTCCTAGAAACCCAACTACACCTTTTCCAGGACTGGCTTCTCCCAATACACTTTGGTTCCATTAATCGTTTTTGTTGCCCTAACCGGTTTGGCTCAGTGGATAGAGCGTCAGCCTGCAGACTCAAGGGTCCCAGGTTTGATTCTGGTCAAGGCCATGTACCTTGGTTGCAGGCACATTCCCAGTAGGGAGTGTGCAGGAGGCAGCTGATTGGTGTTTCTCTCTCATCGATGTTTCTCTCTATCCCTCTCCCTTCCTCTCTGTAAAAAATCAATAAAATGTGTTTTTTTTTTAAATCGTTTTTGTCCATGACTTCCTTGTTCAATAAGAACTTGGACTCTGGGGGCAATGGAGAGATAAGGACACGTATGTAATACCTTAATAATAAAATTAAATTAAATTTAAAAAGAAGGAGGAGGAGGAGGAGGAGGAGGAGGAGGAGGTGGAGGAGGAGGAGGAGGGAAAGGAATGATATCTTTGTCATCTAGGCCAGCACTTGTTATGTATCAGTACTAGCTACCAGCACAATAACAAGCAGTATGGCAGAGAAGTTAGGAGCACAGACTCTAGGCCAGACTTCATTCCAAACCTTATTAACAAACCTGACTTACTACCTGGGTGAACTTGACTATGTCCTTTCACCCTTCTCTGCTGTGGCTTCTTCATTTGTAAACTGAGGCTGATACACACACACACACACAAACAAACCAACATCTATCTTACAGAGTTCTTGTCAGGTGTAGATGAGTTAATTAACACATGGTAAATATTAAAACAGTGCCTAGCCCACAGTCAGTACTCAGTAAGTGCTAGTGGTATAATGAGAGCTCTGACTATGTAATATTTGCAGAAGAGGAAAGTGGGATTCAGAGGCTAAACTACTTGCCCAAGGTTACAGAGAAGTAAGTGTGACTTGATGTGACTCGATTGTCAACAAATGTCACTTGAATGGATGATAACTACATTTTGGTGAGTGTTTTCCTGAGAAGGCAGAGGAAAGCCAGATCAGAATTTGGCTGAATAATATGTACCAAACACCTTTCAAACCTTCATACCCTTTGATTCGGTAATGGTACTTGTAGCAATACATCCTAACCAATAATTCGATTTGTGTACAAAGATTAATAAATAAGAGTGATACTTATGCAGCATTATTTAGAAAACATCCTAAATATCCAACAATAAAGAATGATTAAATAAAATACGAGGCATCCATAAAATGGAGTAAGATGTAGGCTCTTAAAAATCAAGTGGTTGCCCTGGCCGGTTTGGCTCAGTAGTTAGAGTGTCGGCCAGAGGTTCCTTTCTGCTCAAGGGCAGTACCTGGGTTGCAGGTTCGATCCTGGGCCCTGGTCTCGGCAAGTGTAGAAGGCAACCAATGTGTGTTTCTTTCTCTTTCTCTCTCTCTCCCTTCTTCCCTCCTTCCTTCCTCCCTTTTACTCTCTCTAAAAATCAATGGAAAAAAAAAATCTTCGGGTGAGGATTAACAAGAAAAAAAAAAAGAAAAAGAAAAAAGTCAAGTTGTCAAAGGACAGTAAATGACAAAATAAGCACCACCAGTTATTGAGCACTTACTTTGCACCAGTAACTTAAGCACTGTACATAAATGATGTACTTTAACTCTCACCAAACTCCTACGAGTTATCTCAGTTTTTACAGAGGACTAAGTGGAAACCTGGGTTAAGTGATGGAATTTGAGGTTAAGTGGTTGGCTCAAGGTCACACAGACCCACAACTTAAATTTAGATCTGACTTCAGAGCCTGTCTTCACCACTATTCCATACTGCCTCCACTAGAAAATGCTCATAAGATATGTACCATAAATGAGAAGAAGATACAAGATATAAATATATTCCCAGAATATCAAATTTTATTTATCTATATACAAAAAGGACTAGAAGGAAATGCTCCCCAAAGTATGGCAGATTAACTTCAGGTGATATAGATTTTGAGTGGTATTTTTATTTTTTTAAAATTTCTTTATTAAGTTTTTACATATGTGTCCTTATCCCCACATTACCCCCATCCCCCCCCCCACTCATGCCCTCACCCCCCTGTTGTCTGTGTCCCTTTGAGTGGTATTTTTATACGTTTTTATATTTTCTGAAGTTTTTACACAAATAAAATACTATATATTCTTTTTGAGAAACGAGTTTCATAAAATTTTGAAGGGTAGCTACATTGTTAAGTCAGTGCACAGCCCCTGGGGAGTCAGACCCAGCACCGCCCCAAGGCGGCCTGCGGGGAATGGTGCACTGTGTCCTTATAGATCCTGCCCACCGCACCCAGCCCCACACCTGCACAGCCGGTCCGCGTGGCAGAGGCGCCGCAGGTCCAGGCAGTTGGGGGTCCCAGGCGGCAGCGCGCAGCTGGGGGCGATGGTGTTGCGCCTGCGCTGCCCGCAGCCCAGGTCAGAAGGCGCACAGGGGCACAGCAGCAGGCCCTGCGCGTGGGGCTCTGATGCCTTCTCGAAGAAAGCACGGAGCTGCTGGAGGCAGGTGGAGCGCCGGCAGTGGGGCCCCGAGGAGCAGGCCTCCCCATAGGCCTTGCGCAGCCGGTCACACTTGTCATTAAGAGTGCACAGCATGGCGAACTTAAGGCAGAGGTCCGAGTCTGTGGAAAGAGCCGCACCAAGTCACCGGTCCTCCTGCAAACCCAGCTTCCCTAGGAATCCTTGCAACCCTCTGATTTAACAAGCATGGTAGTGGGAGTAGGAAGAAAGGAAGGACTGCCCAGAGTAAGCTACTCTCCTACTCCTCAGCTTGACTGGGGGGGGGGGGGGGGGGGGGGGGGGCAGAAAAGCCACATACATCTAGAGCTCATTTATCTAGAATTCAAGTAGCCAGAAAGCTCAAATAACCAAAACCCTTTCCTCAATCTTATGTATTGAACGAAATCTCATGGTGGAAATATGCTACAACGATCTAAAGCACTTTCTGACCCTAGCTGGTTTGCTCAGTGGTTACAGCCTTGTTGGCTTGCAAGCAGGTACCTAGGTTGCAGGCTTGATACCCAGGCCTCTGTGGGAGGCAACCAATCCATGTCTCTCTCTCACATCACTGTTTCTCTCTCTGTCTCTTCTCCTCCCTTCCACTCTCTAAAATCAATGGAAAAAATGTCCTCTGGTGAGGGTTAATAAAGCACTTTCTGAACTGTCCAACAAATGCAACCAAATTCTACTTAGGATTTTGGTTTTGTTTTACATCTATCTATTCTGCTCAGTATTAATATCACCTGCTTTTCTTGCATTGGTTGACGCATGCATAAAAGTTTCCCATTCTCTTGAGTCTTGGGAAATTACGGTGATATTCCAATTAATAGAATATTCCAACAATCAGAACAATGGAGTAACTGGAACAGGTAAATTCCTGGATTCCGTGTAACTAAGAGTTTATGTATAAATCTCTTTGCTTTTCTCTCAAAATTCGAATATATAGAACTATATAACAAAACTCCCATCTTTCTCAAAAAGAGAGTGGATGTGTGTGCATTCCCTTCTAATTAACACGACAGCTTCACTTTCCTGAAAAACATGCTTCATAGTCCTTGCCAGACAGATGGCTCCCCACCCTGAGACACTCCTGAGGAGTCACTCTCTAACCATTTTCCCTGCCCATCCCATTAAAATGGTTGAAAACAAGCAATTTCCTAGTCTTCAGAGACAAAAAAAAAAAAAACTACTTAAAAAGAATTTTTGGTGTTTTTTTTTTAGAGAGAAAGAGGAAGGGAGAGAAAGATGGATTTGTTGTTTCACTTACTTATGCATTCATTGGTTGATTCTTATATGTGTCCTGGCCAGGGATCAAACCCACAACTGTGGCCTATTGGGACGATGCTCTAACCAACTGAGCTACCCAGCCGGGGCAAAAAACTACTTTCGTGCTTACCTCGAATGAGGGTAAATAATCCATTTCAGCACATTTTTTTTTCTGGGACTGCTGCCACCCCCACAAACCCTTTGCAGAAACCCACCTTTTGGAACCAAGGAGCCCTAATGGGCTCACTTCGAATGCCTCCCTGATAATTATTGCTCTTTGATGACTCTTGTGAGGCCAGACTATGCCCCAGAACTCAGGCTCCCACCCTGCACAACGCTGCTTTAGTTACCTGGCAGGTGAGGATTCTTCCCTCACAAGCTCCCAGCTTGTGTTCCCCACCAGGGCCCAGGCCCAGCCCCCACACCATAGTCTCTGCTTGCCTCCACACCTGGCTTGAGCATGCTCAGTTTGCTGATATTCATTTTCCAGGGTTTTCTGGTCACTGTGTCTTCATAGGGGGAGACATCCGGCTCATAGTCACCTAGAGACAAGGTGGGGAGCACCAGAGTCCTGAGGACCGGGCTGGGGACGGGAGCAGGAGGGGCTGAGGCTGCTGAGTCAGACCTCAAAGCCCTGTGCAGAAAAGGAAAATGCAGTCTCTTCCTAACTAGCTGTAAGCTGTGCAGAAGAGAGAAAAAAGCAGGGCCATGAATAAACTAGGTTTGATGATAAGAATAGTAAAGGTACCATGTTGAGCACACTGTGTGCTGGGCA
The DNA here is from genome assembly GCF_014108235.1 of Myotis myotis. Lineage (NCBI taxonomy): Eukaryota > Metazoa > Chordata > Mammalia > Chiroptera > Vespertilionidae > Myotis > Myotis myotis. Next base: position 30,671,510 of record NW_023416368.1, on the reverse strand, counting down.
CTATCGTATAAGTGACACCCTATATATACAGGGTGTCCCCCCAATTATATACATACTTTTAACCCATTGTTAATTCCAATGGGTTAAATCTGAAAAGAAAGAAACATCCATTGAGCTATCAGCTGCTAAAGTGTGTATACACTTTGGGAGGACATCCTGCACATATATTCTATATATATTTGATCTCACTTAATCCTCCTAAGAAGCATTTGGGTAGGTAAGAAGAAACAGGATGAGAGAAGTTAAGTCACTTGCTCAGGTTCACATAAGCTAAAAAGGGGAGCTGGGATTTCAAACCTAGACTATCTGATTGCAGAATCTCTGCTCCTAACTACTAGACATATTTCTGAGGGTCCATGAGCAGGCAACAGTACTCTGTCTTGTTTTCTCTTCCTATTGGAGAAGGGGCAGTGGTAGCCTCTGTTCCAGGCCTGACCACTTGGCTATGGAGAAGCACTGCATGCTGAGGAGATGGAAGTGAGGCCAGGTCCCAACCTGAACCTGAGGGAGAAAAGCATACAAGGAAGAAGCAATGGTCTCGAAGGGAACACATCTCTCACAGTACCCCCATGGGGCTGTGGGCTCCTTAAGGGGGCTTACTGGGTTTTATCAAATCACTGCATAGTTCATATACATGGTAGGTACTCAATAAATCTTGCTGGAAGAGAGGTGAGAGAGGTGAGCTTGCAGGTTTGTCACCCAATAAACCTCTATGAATGCATCTTCAGGAAATGAGGAATATGGATGATGTCAGCCAAAGAGGAGAGGACAGTTTGGATACATGGAAAGACCTCGTGCTTCTAAGGGGAAAAGGGAGGCAAAAGGATCCAAGGAGAAGTCTCAGGGCAAGTTCTGAAACAGAAGGGATTAAGATGAGGAGTGAAAAGCAGGAACCAAAGGTGTGATAAGTTGTATTACTGTTTCCAATTATTTGCTACCCACACTGTGGGAAGATTATACATCCCCACCTGTCACCATGTGACTTTCAGACCCCTGTCCCACTGCTAGGTTTGGCCATGTGATTTGCTTTGGCCTGTGCATTGTGAGCTGAAGTTTCATAAATCACATCCATATGAGCAAAAGTTTTAAGAACCATTACCTGGTTCTGCTGTTGCTCTCTTACCTCTATCAGCCGGTATCCCTGAATGAAGAAGACAGGTAGAGCAACTCATGGAAGCCTGCAGCAGATGTGTAACATGAGCAAGAAAAACATTTTTGTTGTTGAAAGCCAGAGATTTTGAGGTTGGTTGGTTGTTACTGCAGCATAACCTAGCAAATTCTTACTAAAAATGCAATTGGTATGCCCTAACCGGTTTGGCTCAGTGGATAGAGCGTCGGCCTGGGGACTGAAGGGTCCCAGGTTCGATTCCGGTCAAGGGCATGTACCTTAGTTGCGAGCACATCCCCAGTGTGCAGCTGATCAATGTTTCTCTCTCATCGATGTTTCTAACTCTCTATCCCTCTCCTGTCCTCTCTGTAAAAAAATCAATAAAATATATATAAAAAAATGCAGTTGGTAAATAGAAGTGGAGTGCTGCAGGAACAACAACAACAAAAGTCTAATATATGGCATTGGCTTTGGGACTGAACAGGGTGGTGAACTTGGAAGAATGATGATATACTTTAAGGGGAGAAGCTGAGAAACAGAAGGTTAGTATGTCTTCATTGCTATTGGCTGCATTTGGCAAAGGACTGGAAGGAAGATACAAGCTCAGAAAAGAACTGGCCAGTTTGCAAATAGAAAGGAAACAGAAAAGGGAGAATCCAGAAATTCCAGGACCTACAGGATTAAGAGTTGCAACTGCTTCTCATCTTCAAATGGCAAAAGATAAAATTGATATCATCAACAAATCAACAAACGACAAGTGCTGGAGAGGATGCTGAGAAAAGGGAACACTCGTTCATTGCTGGTGGGAAAGCAGACTGGGGCAGTCACTATGGAAGACAGTATGGAGTTTCCTCAAAAAGTTAAAAATGGAACTCCCATTTGACCCAGTGATCCCACTTCTAGGAATATATCCCAAGAAACCAGAAACACCAATCAGAAAGGATATATGCATCCCTATGTTCATAGCAGCGCAATTTACCATAGCGAAGATCTGGAAACAGCCTAAGTGCCCATCAGCAGATGAATGGATTAGAAAACTGTGGTACATCTACACAATGGAATACTACGCTGCTGTAAAAAAGAAGGAATTCTTACCAATTGCAACAGCATGGATGGAACTGTAGAGCATTATGCTAAGTGAAATAAGCCAGTCAATGAAAGAAAAATACCACATGATCTCACTCATTTATGATTAATAAAGACCATTATAAACTGATGAACAAAAATAGATACAGAGGCAGAGCAGCATCAAACAGACTAGCAAACTACAGCGGGAAGGCCGGGGAGGGTTGGGGGGGTTGGGGGGGAGGTAAGAGATCAACTGAAGGACTTGTATGCATGCATATAAGCATAATCAATGGACATAAGGCACTGGAGGATAGGGGAAGCCGGGGGAATGTCAAGAAGGGGGAAAAAAGGAGACATATATAATACTCTTTGTAATACTTTAAGCAATAAAACAAAATTTAAAAAGTAAATAAATAAATAAAAAGGAGAGACCTTTCTGCAAAAAAAAAAGATAAAATTGAAAAAATGCTTTGAGTAATAAAGTCTGTTCCAACTCAGCCTTAGAGCAAAGACCAAATCAAGTTTGTGGTTATCATGCCCTTTGTGGAGATCTCTCATTGATTGAGATGATAGCCAATAAATCCTGCCAGTTGGACAAATGAATTTAGGGAAAAAAGAATAAGGTAATTGCTCTCCCACAGAAGCCCGATAAGGGCAAGGTATCTCTAATTCAGTCTAGAAAGAGATGGATGTCTTGAAAATAATTACAGGAAAGGCTACTACTGGCACAGGAGGTGACAGAAGTCAAAGTATAAAAAGAAATTATATTTTGAAAGAGTTGAACTACTAAGAGTCACCAATTTGGATTAAAAGAGACTGTGCCTATTTGAGCCTTAAAATGACCCAATATTCCTCAGATAAGAAGCAGGCTGAGCCCTGACCGGTTTGGCTCAGTGGATAGAGCGTCGGCCTGTGGACTGAAGGGTCCCAGGTTCGATTCCAGTCAAGGGCATGTACCTTGGTTGCGGGCACATCCCCAGTAGGGGGTGTGCAGGAGGCAGCTGTTTGATGTTTCTCATCGATGTTTCTAACTCTCTATCCCTCTCCCTCCCTCTCTGTAAAAAATCAATAAAATATATATTAAAAAAAAAAAAAAAAAAAGCCGGCTGAGAATGCTGCTCAGTCCCGAAGGAGGTCAGGTTCTCTCTCCAGCCCTTTTCAGACGCGGCCAAAGAAAACACAGCAGGTCTTTGAATTATGTCATTTAGTTCGACGTTGTTTCATTGTAATGTTGGTGAGAAAAAAAATTGATTCCCCACAGAGCAACTGTGTGGAGTTTGCACATCTCCCCATGTCTGCATGGGTTTTCTCTAGGTACTCCGGTTTCCTCCCCATTCCCAAATATGCACATGTTAGGTGAACCAGCATGTGTACATTGTCTCATCTGAGTGAGAGTGGCTGTGGGTATGAGTGGCCCTTTGATAGAAGGGCCTCCTGTCCAGGGTGGGTTCCCGCCTTGCACCCTGATCTGCCAGGATAGGCTCTGGTCACCCACGACCCTGAACTGGAATAAATTATCTTACTTGTTTTTATTAATCTTTCTTTTTTTTTTAAAATATATTTTATTGATTTTTTTACAGAGAGGAAGGGAGAGAAATAGAGAGCCAGAAACATCGATGAGAGAGAAACATCGATCAGCTGCCTCCTGCACATCTCCCACTGGGGATGTGCACGCAACCCAGGTACATGCCCTTGACCGGAATCGAACCCGGGACCCTTCAGTCTGCAGGCCGACGCTCTATCCACTGAGCCAAACTGGTTTCGGCTATTAATCTTTCTTAAATGTATGTATAGCTCACATTTATCTCAAGGTTTAATATCAGAAATGCTTGAGTCTTTATTTAGAAATTTGGGGATTTTTTGAGGCCAGAAACATGCCATAGGAACTTAACTCTTGTTTATGTCAATTAGCCTCTGGGAAAATTGGTTTTATTATATGTCGCTTCACTTAAAGTTGAAGTTTCCAAGAATCTATCGATGATATTAAGTGAGGACTTATTGTAACAGACAAGGAAGGACCTCCCAGAGAGCTAGAGAACAATGAATAGAGCAACTCTCCCATGGAGCAAGAACAACCCCAGTTCCCAAGGAAGTTGGCCCTGTGACATTTGTCTAGCAGGACTTCAGAGTCTCTAAGAATCAATGCCTGCTGCATGACTCCCATCCCTCTTCTTTCTTACTGACAACGTTTGTTCTGGTTTTCCTGTCCCTGTTCCATTATTGTGCATTGAGTATAAATGGGAGGCAGATGACTTGTCTTTTTAAGTCCATAATTTTCTAAATCAAGCGGAGCCACACTCAGACCTGATATAGAAAGAATCATAAGATCTTGGACTTGAAGCCTGATGTCATGCTTGGATAAAACTCTTAGGGCATCTTCCTAAGATGTGTATAAGTATATTTTGCTTGTGAAAGAGAGGAAAATGAATATTTTGACCAAGTGGTGGACTATGGAGACTGTATTATTATTTCCAGTTAATTTTGCCCTCACTGTAGGATTATATATCCTCACTTATTGGCATGTGATTTTCAATGTCTCCCTGTGGGAGGAGTATACATCCCCTCCACAGTGATGTCAGGCATGCCTGCCATGTGATTTACTTTATCAATGAAATGTGAGCAGAAGTATTTTATATATAACATCTGAGCAGGAGCTTTTAAAGCTATCACATGGTCCTGCCATTGTTCAATTCCCTCTGCTATAAGAAGGGAACATCCCAGATAGAGGCTGTAACCTCAGCCTGGATCCCAAAATGAAGGGGAGACATGGAGCAGCCAACATGGAACATGAGTAAGAACTAAATCTTTGTTACTACGGCATGGTCCGGTAAAAACTGACTAACACAGAGTCAGAGGGAGCTCTTCTCTTTGGCTTCAAATACATTCTCTCTTTTACCATCTCCTGCCTGGAATGAGTATCCTTTCTGTTGAAGGCTGGACCAGCACACTGCCTCCCAGTCTCTGAATTTATGGATTACACTGTATTTGGAGCTTGTTTATAGATTAAGACCATTTTCCTCCACCTCCTCTCCAAACTCTTCTGTTCCAGCAGCTCTTCAGGTTGGGCCTCGGCCTGATTCAGGCCTCTGCCAAGAGGCAGCTACATGGTGTCAGGTAAGAAAGTGGGAAGTAGCCCTAGCTGGCTTGGCTCAGTGGATAGAGCGTCAGCCTGCGGACTGAAAGGTCCCAGGTTCGATTCCTACCAGGGGCACATGCCTGGGTTGTGGGCTCGATCCGCAGTAGGGGGTGTGCAGGAGGCAGCCCATCAATGATTCTCTCTCATCATTGATGCTTCTATCTCTCTCATCATTGATGTTTCTATCTCTCTCATCATTGATGTTTCTATCTCTCTCATCATTGATGTTTCTATCTCTCTCTCCTTCTCTCTTCCTCCCTGAAATCAATAAAGAAATATACTAAAAAAAAAGAAAGTGGGAAGTAGGGAAGTGAAATGGTAATGTTGGGAGACCCAAAAGGATACTGCCAATTCCTCCCTCCACTACCAAGTGGCTCATATACTGAAGGATTAAAAAGCAACCCCCTAGAGCCCTGGTCGGCAAACTGCGGCTGGCAAGCCACACGCGGCTCTTTGGCCCCTTGAGTGTGGCTCTTCCACAAAATACCGACTTCTGCACATGGGCCACGAAGTTTCAATCGCACTGTACGTGTGCGCCCGCACGTGGTATCTTGTGGAAGAGCCACACTCAAGAGGCCAAAGAGCCGCATGTGGCTCGCAAGCCGCAGTTTGCCGACCATGGCCCCTAGAGCCATCTTCTCTAGCTTAGTCCACTCTAGGAAGGGGACCTCACCAAGGCTGCGGGCAGGGTGAACAGTCCAGTAGATGTCCAGGCAGGCAGTTTGGTTCTTCATGCGCCGGTGACACGTGCAACTCATCAGAGAGCTGTTCCTGAGGTGCTGTGCTGCCTCCAAGCAGTCCAAAGAAACGGAAGGCTCCTCTGCTGGTGACAGGGTGCTTTCACTAGCCGTGCAGGAACTCAGGTGGTGGTAAGCAGCATTGCAAGTCGGATTGGCCTGGCATTTCCTCCTGGCCTGGATACAGCTATTTGTGAGCCGGCCCTCTGTGGGGAGGGGGTCCCCTGTGGAGGGAGAGATAAGGCTCATATAAGTCAGAGTAGCTGCCTGGGAGAACCAAGTCCTCAAGTAAAGTGGGGGGTGGGGGGTGGGAGGGGGATTCAGGTGAAGCTTTGGGCAGGACAGTATTGGAGTGGCACAAAAGGCCTTTAGAAATAAATGTAGGGAGAAGGCAGCCCAGCAGAAGTGGAGAACAAATCAGGCCCAATAAGAGTTGGGAGTCTGAAGAGAGGCTGCTCAGCCTCCTGAGAGGGGAAGGAGGACAGTTGTTTAAAGATAACCCTGCCAGGCATAGGGAGGAAGGCTCTGGGCAGAGCTATGTCATGGGTAGGACTAGCATCATAACCAGAGAGTTGAAAATGGGTATGGATGTGCTAAATGAGAGTTAGCAATAATTCTGAGTCACTTAAAATACCTTACAGTGGAAGCTGGTTGAGGTTAGGGTGGGGAGCTTTTGCTGACTCTGTCACTGACTCAGGAATACCAATGTTGGTTACAGCTGAGCTCTGGAGGAAGACCCTGCATCCTGGAACTTGGGGTCCCTATCAAGGGATAACAGAACATCATCATACCCCGTTTTTCAAGGCAAAATATCTAGGAGTCATCTTAATTCTTCTTTCCTTCACAACCTATGTTCAATCCAACAAGTCCTGTCAACTCCACAACATATCTGGAGTCTGCCCACTTCTCTCCCCAGCAATTACTACCTCCTTTGCTCTAGCCAACATTAAATCTTGTCTGAACTACTGCCAAGACTTCTTATTGGTCTCCCTGGTTCCATCTTCCAAATTTATTCTCCTAAACCACTCACTCACCCTTTCCAGATTTGTTGAGATTTAATTGATATGTAACATTAGTTAGTGTGTTTTAGGTTTACAATGTGATTTGATACACATACTAGTATATACTATGAAATGATTACCACAATAAGATTAACATATCCTTCACCTCACACAATTACTCTTTTGTTATTGCAGCCATCTCTTTTTAATGAAATTTTTAGGTTAGAAAGATTTTTACTGAAGTAAAATTCATGCAACATAAAATTAACCATCTTAAAGGGTACAATTAAGTGGCATTTAAATACATGATTAGTCTGACCATCACCTCCATCTAATTTCAGTACATTTTTATCATCCCAAAAGGAAACCCACACCCATTAATTACATCATTCTACCTTCCTCCTAGTCTCTGGCAACCACTAAACTGCTTTCTGTCTCTACAGATTTTTCTAGATATTTTATGTAAATGGAATAAAATATTTAATCTTTTATATCTGGTTTCTTTCACCTAAGATACTGTTTTTGAGGTGCATCCACATTGTAGCATGTATTACTACTTCATTCTTTTTTATGGATGAATAATATTTCATTGTATGGATATACAGCATTTTGTTTATCCATACATCAGTTGATGGACATTTGGGTTGTTTCCTTTTGGTTACTTTGAATAGCGCTGCTGTAAACATTCCTGTCCAAGTATTTGCTTGAACTGGTATTCAGTTCTTTGGGGTGTATACCTAGGAGTGGATTGCTGGATCATATGGTAATTCTATATTTAACTTTTTGAGAAACTGCCAAATTATTTTCCATAGTGGCTACACCATTTTACATTCCCACTAGTAATATTCAAGGGTTCCAATTTCTCCATATACTTGCCAACTCTTGCTATTTTCTTTTTTTTAATAGCTATCCTAATGGGTATGAAGTGGTTTCTATTGTGGTTTTCATTTGCATTTCCCTAATAACTAATGATGTTGACCAACCATATTTTCATTATAGCCATTTGTATGTCATGTTTGGTAATAAAATTTTTATTGAAGAATAACATACAGAAAAGCGCACAAAAAAGTACAGTTTAATGAATTTCAAACTGAATACACCTGTGTGATCAGACCCCCAGGTAAAGGACCAGAACATTACCAGCATCCCAAAAGCCCTCTGCCAGTCATCATCCCTTCCAGGAAACCAGCATCTTCACTTGTTTTGTTTTTTAATAAGGACATTTGTGGGGATTTAAAATATATTTTTATTGATTTTTAGAGAGGATGGGAGAGGGAGAGATAGAAACATCACTGATGAGAAAGGATCATTGCTCGGCTGCCTCCTGCACACCCCATATGGGGATGGAGCCTGCAACCCAGGCATGTGCCCTAACGGGGAATCAAACCGACAACCTTTTGATACATTAGATGGTGCTCAACCAACTGAACCACACCAGCCAGGACCAGTTTGCAGTTTAAATGTTATCTCAAAAAGGCCATCCCCAACCAATGTAAAATAACCCCCTAGCTATTCAAACACATTATTACTTCAATTCCCTGCATAGCACTTGCCACCACTTGATTTTTTTTGGATTATCTCCCCCTCTAGACTTCCATGTTGATCTTTTTTGTTGTTGTTAATCCTCACCCTTGGATATTTTTTCTATTGATTTTCAGACAGAGTGGAAGGGAGGGAGGAGGGTGTGGAGCGGGAGAGAGAGAGAAACATCAACATGAGAGAGACACATTGGTTGCCTCCTGCACACACCCCAACTGGGGTTAGGGATCCACAACTGAGGTAAGTGCCCTTGATTGGGAATCGAACCCAAGACCCTTTGGTTGGTGGATGATGTTCCAACCACTGAGCAACACTGTCCAGGGCTTACATGTTTATCTTATCACTACTCTATCACCAGTGCCTATTCTTTGTGAGCTCCTACTATCCTATCTAATAAAAGAGAAACATGGTAATTGGCGTACGACCGCTACCCTTCCCATTGGCTAATCAGGGTGATATGCAAATTAGCTGCCAGCCAAGATGGCGGCCGGCAGCCAGGCAGCTGGACGCAAACATGAGGCTTGCTTGCTTCAGTGACGGAGGACTCCAACGTTCCCCGCCTGCCTTGCCGGCCTCTGATCTTGCAGTTTAAGAAACATTGTAACAAATATAGAAGCTAAACAAAACCCCAGAAACCTGCTTTCAGCAAGCCGGGATCTCAGAGCTGGAGTTATACATTGTTTCGATTATAGAACCAAAACAAACCAGATACCTGCTTTCAGGAGCAGAGGCCTAAGAGCTGGAGCCTCAGAGCTAAAGCTGGCCCAGAATTTAAAAAAAAAGAAAAAAAGGAGCGGTTGGGAGCTTCCGTCACCCGCCAGCCTGAAAACAGCCCTCAGCCCCTCATCTAGACTGGCCAGGCACCCGAGTGGGGACCCCCACCCTGAAGGGTGTGTGACCAGCTGCAAACAGCCATCATCCCCTCACCCAGGCGGGCCAGGCACTCCAGTGGGGACCCCCACCCTGATCCAGGACACCCTTCAGGGCAAACCAGCCAGCCCCACCCATGCACCAGGCCTCTATCCTATATAGTAAAAGGGTAATATGCCTCCTAGCACTGGGATCAGCGGAGCCGCGAGGTCTCCAGGCACCGGGATCAGCGTGACAGGGGGCAGCGCCCAAACCCCCTGATCGCCCTGCGGCTCTGTGTGTGACAGGGGGCGGAGCCACAACCTCCCTATCCACCCTGCTCTGTTTGTAACAAGGGAAGGTGCTCCAACCCCCTGATCAGCCCTGCTCTGTGCCTGATAGGGGGGAGCTCCCCAACCCCCTGATCGCCCTCGGCTCTGTGACAGGGTGTGGCACCTCAACCCCCTGATCGGCCCTGCTCTGTGTGTGACAGGGTAGAGCCATAACCTCCCCATCAGCCCTGCCCTGAGTGTGAGAGTGGCGGTGCCCCAACCCCCTGATCGGCCCTGCTCTGTGGGTGATAGAGGGCGGCGCCCCAACCCCCTGATCCGCCCTGCCCTGAGTGTGACAGGGGGCGGTGCCCCAACTCCCCTATCGGCCCTACTCTGTGAGTGACGGGGGGGAGCTCCTCAACCCCCTGATCGGCCCTGCTCTGTGCATGACAGGGGGGAGCTCCCCAACCCCCTGATTGACCCTGCTCTGTGCATGACAGGGTACAGAGCCCCAACCCCCCTGATGGGCCCTGCTCTGTGCGTGACAGGGGGCAGCGCCCCAACCCCCTGATGGGCCCTGCTCTGTGCGTGACAGGGGGTGGCGCCGCAACCTCCCCATCGACCCTGCCTTGAGTGTGACAGGGGGCGGTGCCCCAACCCCCCAATCGGCCCTACCCTGAGCGTGACTGAGGGTGGCATTGCAACCTCCCAATCTGCCCTGCTCTGTGCATGACAGGGGAAGGCGCCCCAACTCCCCAATCGGCTCTGCTCTGAGCCCAACCAGGGGCTGCACCTAGGGATTGGGCCTGCCCTCTGCCACCTGGGAGCAGGCCTAAGCCAGCAGGTCGTTATCTCCCGAGGGGTCCCAGACTGTGAGAGGGCACAGGCCGGGTTGAGGGACCCCCCCCTCTGCCCCGAGTGCACAAATTTTTGTGCACCGGGCCTCTAGTCTATATATATAAAAGGCTAATATGCTAAGTGTCTAACTGTCCAGGTAATGTCACATAGCAATGCCTGGCTTCCTCTCCCTAGCAACTAGCCTCCTTGCAGTTTCTTCAACCCAGCAACACCCAAGTGGAAATATTTTACACTGTAACCAAATGTCTGTGAAGAGTTTTCCCGTGCCTCATCTCATTTGATCCTCACAGAAGTCCTGGAGTAGGAAGATAAGAGACTCAGTGGAATCCTATTTTCTTTTCATTAGCCGGAAAACAGAGATTTAGAAAGCTTAGAAATTTGACCCGATTGAAAAGAAGAAATGGTGGACCTTGAAAATGACTTCAGGTTTTCTCACTGTGCAGAATATAGTCAAACACTGTGCAGTTAAATATTTTACCCTTTGTTCTCCTTGTGTGACCTACAATAATAATCTGCTTCATGTTGATATTTACTGCTGTGCTGCTGACAATTACCTGAGAAGTTGGAGTGCTTCACTGGGCTGGAAAAAGTTTAGCTACATCAGAAAGCAGGTCTAATTAAGCAAGTTTATTCTATGTAAAAGCCCAAGTTGACTCATGTATGCATGATACATATAAAGCTCTCGCTGGCGCCAATCACATGCCTGTGTTTCCATCTGTCATTGTTGATCGTGAATTTGGTTGACACTTCTATTATAGAGAAAGGGTTAATAGAGATATTAAAATATTTCTTCTAATTAATTTCCTTTCAATGTGCACAAATTCGTGCACTGGGCCACTAGTTTAAGAAATAATCAGATAACAGAGACAGTCTGTGAGCCACCTCTATAACTTTCTGGGTCCCTTCCCTCTACTTACAGTCAGATTCTCAAAATTAGGAGGGGTCTCAGAGTTTAATTAGTCCAACTTCCTCTTCCAATCACATAAAAATCATTTAATTACTTATTAAAATGCAGATTTCTGAGCCCCATCCCAGAATTACTGAATCAGAATCTCTAGTGATAAAGCCTGGGAATCTGAATTTTTAAAAAAATTATTATTATTTTTTTAATCCTCATCCAAGAATATGTTTATTGACTTTTAGAGAGAGGAAGGGAAAGAGAAAGAGGGAGAAACATTGATGTGAGAGAGAAATATCAATCAATTGCGACCATACCCATCCCAACTGGTATTGAATCTACACCTCAGTATATGCCTTAACAGGGAATCAAATCCAACCCCTTCCCCACTGGGAAAAAACACCTGCAACCTTTTGATGTAGGAGATAACTACTCCAACCAACTGAGCAACCTGACCAGGTGGGAATCCAAATTTTAGCAAATTCACTGGAAAGTAATATGCACCTTATAGCTTAAGAATTGATGCTATATCCAGTGCATAAAAACATTACTGATTTTTCCTTTGGCTTAAACCTCCAATATGCCTCAGCATAACACTTCGTCTTTTTATTTAAAATTTCAATATTTTGTTCATCATGGATTTTTTTGGCGTTAATTTTTATTTTAAAAAATATTGCATTGAAATATTCTTTATCTTTATCTTGACTACTGAGTTTCTGGGCATCCCCTTCACTCACCTCACCTTAGTCCCAGCCCTATATAGGACCATTTAATTCACTTTTTGGACCTTAATTTCACAAATGTAAGATAAAGGGATTGGATTAAACCAGAATTTTTCAATGGAGGAGTTGAAGAAGAGAGAAGTTAGGCCTCTTTTAGTGGTATATCAGAATTTTCAAAGGAATGTGTAGTTCAAAAAAATATATTTGACCATTTTATATGTGGAAGATGAAAAAACAGCTTTTGAAGTTTCAAAATATATTTAAGAAAAGCACGAGATTTTTATCTTTACCAAAAGTGGGACATGAATTTAAATAGTTTGAGAAATGCTAAATGTTTTGGTAGGTACCCAGTAAGAGTTTGCTGAAAGAAATATAGCAGGTCCAAGTCTCATTGCTTTAACTGGACTAAATATCGAGTTGTAACAATTTTCAAAATTAAACATCTCTGATTCCTTAGCTGATAGTTCACCAAGTCTAGGCAATGGTGGATTTAGGGGCACGGTAGCTCAACAGAGGGTGGGGGCAAGGTGTTCAGTGTTTACCCTTGATCCTCACATGCAGCCATACTGTTAGGGTTAGTGACATTTCCTGGGCAGCCAAATCTTATCAGTGATGTCTTACTGCCCTGATTTACTAATGGTCAGTTTGGACAGACTAGCCCTTGCCCTCCTTCCTTCCATATCTGCCTTGCAGCCAAGATTGCAATTCTCCAGTACTCACCTTGTGGACAGAGGTCACCATCCATGTGCGGTCCCTGCTTCAGTATTCCCTCCACTCAGGCTCTGGTCAGGAACTCGGAAATGAGATTCCAAGCACTCATCCCACACAAAGGCCATGCACGGGCCCATTCCCTGGGATCCCAAGCTGCCCGTCCTTAGGGCAATGACATGGTTCTAAAACCTGGCCTTGATCTACCTATTCCACAAAACACCTATTGTGTACCTACAATAGGGAAACGCACTGTGCTGATAGATTGCAGGGAAAGGCCATTTTGCCCAAGAGCCAGTTTTCTCCTCTAATTAAGATAGTAACAGCCCTGGCCAGTTTGGCTCAGTGGATAGAGCGTCAACCTGCGGACTCAAGGGTCCTGGGTTCGATTCTGGTCAAGGGCATGTACATTGGTTGCGGGCACATACCCAGTAGGGAGTGTGCAGGAGGCAGCTGATCAATGTTTCTCTCTCATCCATGTTTCTAGCTCTCTATTCCTCTCCCTTCCTCTCTGTAAAAAATCAATAAAATATATATTTTTTTAAAAAGATAGTAGCAAAGTACATCTTTAAGGGGCGTAGGTTGGTGGTGAGCAATATTCTCAGCAATACAATCAAATAACGATGTTAGCATGTTGTGGCAGCAGTTTACAACCCTGATTTGTGACACTCCTAACCCAAACTTCTCATCTCTACCTAGTGTCCACTTCCCCAGTCCTCACAGGGGACGGAAGAGGTGATGCCCACGTGGAGCAGATGGAGTTTCCCCGCCTGCCGGAGACGGTGTTGTGGAAGTTGTGGGTTGTTCTGTGACGGTGCAGATGCACCACAAAAGAGGAAGGGGAGAACGGGAGCTAGGAGATGCGTGGGCGTCCTGGTCATTGCATGCAACTCAATCTACAACCGTTCAGACCCTTCATTAGGCATGGAACCCAGCCTTTTCCTGGCCCCCCTGGGGACCTCCTCTAGTTCCCCAGGCTCGGAGGAACCCATACCCGGGACCAGGTGGCGGTGGGTGCCGTGAGTCCTCTCTGGGCAGTGCTGACAAGGCTCCACCTACACACTCCCCTTCTCTCTCCTCCTCCTAACACTCTGGCCGAGAGGGTCCGGTCAGGCGCCGGGGACACTCACCGGCTCCGAGCAGCGGCAGCAGCAGCAGCAGGACAGACAGCGCCGACAGCAGGTTCGCGGGGCGCGCCATGGCCACGGTGAGGTGCGCGGGGCGGCGTTCGCCCCTGGGCTGCTCTGCCTGTGCCGGCGCCACGCTCCCTTCACTCCTCGCACTGGAGCTCCGGGAGCTGGGGGCCCCTTGCCGGCGCCTCCCACCGCTGTCTCCCGCCCCTCCCCGCGCGCCAGGCGCCAACTCTCGCACCAGGGTCCTGGGCGCCGCCCTCCCACCCGAAGCGCACAAACGAGCCTCTTCTTTCACTGGACGGAGAAAACGCTGGGGTGGGGGCAGAGGGCGAGTGCTCCGGGAGCGGGAGGGCGTGGAAGATCGCGCTCTATCTGAGCCCCCTGCCTCGCCCCCCCTACCCCCCACTTCGGCTCCCGTCGGAGATATTGGGGAAACTACCGCTGAGACTCACCATCTAGGGGGTTCCCAACAGCTATCCCAAAAAAAGCACCCTTTCTAACCCCCACCCCCCACCCTACTACCACCAAGGAACAACCAACACAAATGAAATCTTGTAACAAAACTTGAACACACCAGCACTAGGGCACTTGCATTTCTTTTTCTTTTTTTTCTTCTTCTTAGAATTTGCACATCTATGATTTCATTTTTCCCTCATCAAGTATCTTCAAGGGTAAGATTCCGTCATTGTTTTTAACCCCAAGATTCTGCAAAGATGGGTCCCGGACAGGGAGCAGCTCTGGTCCCAGATCCCAGGATCTTTGCCAGACTAGACTCCTTCAGCCCCCTCAGAGTCATGAGGGAGGATGGAAGGATTAAACCCCTCTCAGACTAAATAGCAGAGATTTCCCTGGAAGAAAGACAAGGTCCCTGAGGAAGGTAGCTGGAGAGACCACTTAGGTGCCTCCTCATTTTCAGATGACGTTTCAGAGCGCAAGCTACTCTCCCAAGATGAAGCAGCTAGGTAGATACAGCTGTGCCAGAGCCCAGGCTTTCTACCTATAAAGGCAAAGGTACTCATTGGCCTAGGGTGGATTCCCACCTGCTCCCAGCACAAATATAGAGGCAGAAGGACCTGAGAGTTAAGCAGTGCTTAAAGCAGGGGTCCTCAAACTTTTTAAACAGGGGCCAGTTCACTGTCCCTCAGACCGTTGGAGGGCCGGACTATAGTTTAAAAAAAAACTATGAACAAATTCCTATGCACACTGCACATATCTTATTTTGAAGTAAAAAAAACAAAACGGGAACAAATACAATATTTGTATTTGCATGTGGCCCACGGGCCGTAGTTTGAGGACCCCTGGCTTAAAGAGAAAAAGAGGATGATGAAAGGAAGTAGAGGGTTTCATCCTCTAACCCTCTAACCAAGCCGTCTCACTGCCACAGTCCACCTGGCGAAGGGCCAGAAAGGAGGGTACTGAGCAGCACAACATAAACCTCTGAGATTTATTGGCTGCTGCTTCTGAATATGGCCATCCTGCTGTGGCCTCTGGGGGGCATTTGCCAATGTAATCAGCACAGAAAGAGAGTCATTCCAGCCAGGGGTGTAAATCACCCTTCACAAAGCCAGGAGAGAGACATGTGGCCCTAGATAAGGAGAGAAACTGATGTGGCCTCTTGTGCCCTTTCCTCCCTTCTCCTGCCCAGGGGGAGCTGGTTCCTGAGCTGTAATGCACTTTAAATGGAGTTTGTGCTTCTTTTTAATCTATATCTGCCTTGCCAGTCTTACAGAACTATGAAAGTGAACATCTGGCTACTCAGCTTTTGTACAAGGCCTGTTTTCCCTCAGGGTGGCCTACCTTTAATGTACCTTTCCCAAGCCCTCCCCTCCATTAAGGTTAGAAAACCTGTAGCTGGGGAGCCTATTATAGCCCCCACTCTGGCAACAGTCTCAGAACAGAATTTACAAAACAAAAGTTAACAATTTTAGGCCGAGACCTACAAATCAACAAAGATGTGGTGTGGTCAAGGGGTATCACCTCTGCTGTCCCTCTCCTTCAGCAATAAAGCCAAATCAAGTTTGGGGTGGGTGGGTAGGTTGGGAAAAGGCATTTGTTCAGGGTGCCTACTGAAAGTGTCTACACCAGGGGTGGGCAAACTTTTTGACTCGAGGGCCACAATGGGTTCTTAAACTGGACCGGAGGGCCAGGGCCGGAACAAAAGCATGGATGGAGTGTTTGTGTGAACTAATATAAATTCAAAGTAAACATCATTACATAAAAGGGTATGGTCTTTTTTTTCAATAGTTTTATTCATTTCAAATGGGCCGGATTCGGCCCGCAGGCCGTAGTTTGCCCACGGCTGGTCTACACAATGCTATCCCCATGGAACGGACCAGGAACGCAGGAACAGTGTCAAACAGGTGGGCTAAGAGCAATGCCCCGTTCTACCTGTAAGAGGCCAGGCTTTTTGTGAGAGTAAATGAGATGCCTGGAGCATATTTCTGGGCACAGGTGGGGCTGGGGTAGTGATGGAGAGCCTGACATCATTGGGCCTTTATTGAGACTGATAACCAAACTAGGGGAGGGTTGAGGAAGCCTCTACGAATAAATATGACTCCAAGACTAATGTTAAACACTCTTCTAGCATACCCTTCTCCCCACCAAACATGTCCTCTAGGACTGCCAACACCTGCTAGATAAAGAGCATTGCCGTTGGGAACCTTGTGGATAATGACGTGAGCCAGTCCTTTCTACAAAGATGATGTTACTCAGCCATCATTCAATGCAATGTCTTTTGAGACTGATTATGGGTCCAGCTTTGTGCCAGATGCAAAAATTATCCAGACACAAACCCTGCCCTGGGAGGAATTGCAGCCCACTGATTGGGGCTCAAAGGTCCAAAGACCCTGTACTTGAACTCCACTTTCACTTGTAATCTTGGTTTTCTGCTTTCTGTCAAGTCCTCTCTCACTGTTAAGCTTTAATTCCTGCTGCTTTCCTAGCCCAGGATATTAGCAATATAGTGAATAGCTAAGAGAAAAAGTTTTACAGACTGCCTAGGTTCAAATGGCATTTCTAACACATGCTGGGTGACTTGAGCACGCCATTTGATTTTTCTGTGCTTTGGTTTTTTCATCTGTAAAATTAATAACAGTATCTACTTCATATGTGTAACAGTTCTGAGGATTAAATAGTATATATTGAATAAAAGGTTTAGCACAGTGCCTCACACATGCCAAGCACTGAATAAAGTGGTATCATCCTGCCCTAGCTGGTTTGCTCAGTGGATAGAGCATCGGCCTGCGGACTGAAGGGTCCTGGGTTCCATTCCAGTCAAAGGCACATGCCCAGATTGCAGGCTCGATTCCCAGTAGGGGGTGTGCAGGAGGCAGCCAATCAATGATTCTCTCATCATTGATGTTTCTATCTCTTCCTCTTCCTTCCTCTCCCTCTAAAAATCAATAAAAATATTTTAAAATATTTTTAAAAGTGGTATCATCCCAAGTGGCATGCAGAAATTAAACACCTGTGAACTTGACCAGCCCCTATCACCCAACTTACTGCTTTGGAGCTGGAGACTACACATAATTCTTCTTTTTGCTGAATATACTAGTGAGCCAGGGATGGAAACTAAAAATAATTTTCTACCTTGTCAGTTTTTTGAGGACCATGCTTGTTTCATATCTGAATATCTCTGGTACTCAGAATTAACAACTCCAGATATATGTAAGTTTAAAGGAATTGGTGTTGCACTAGCTGGGTTGGCTCAGTGGATAGAATGTTGGCCTGTGAACTTAAAGGTCCCAGGTTCGATTCCGGTCAAGGACACATGCCTGGGTTGTGGGCTTGGCTCCCACTTGTAGGAGGCAGCCGGTCAATGATTCTCTCTCATCATGGATGTTTTCTATCTCCCTCTTCCTTCCTCTCTGAAATCAATAAAAATATATTTTAAAAAAATAAAGGAATTGGTGTTTCATTAACATTTGCCTGAAAGAGAATCCTATGTGTCTCCCACTTTATACCCCTGAGAAGGAAAGAGAAAGGATCCTTTTTTTTTTGAGATAGAGAAACATTGATGGGCTGCCTCCTGCACGTCTCCTACTGGGGATTGAGCCCACAACCCGGGTATGTGCCCTAATTGGAAATCAAAACCAGCAACCTCTCAGTGCAGAGGACGATGCTCAAGCAACTGAACCACATGGACCAGACTGCTCCTCCCTTTAGTTTTCCCATTGATTTTTAGAGTGGAAGGGAGGCGGGGGGCGGGGAGAGAGAGAGAAAGGGAGAAACATTGATGTGACAGAGACAAATGGATTGGTTGCCTCCCCCACACACACCTCGACTGGAGGCGGGGGTTGGATGTGCAACCCAGGTACATGCCCTTGACCGGGAATCAAACCCACAACCCATCGGTGCGTAGGCCAACACTCTAACCACTGAGCAACGCCAGCCAAGGCTGCTCCTCCCTTCTTTATGGCAGAGGTCAGCCAGGTCCTAGGTTGAGACTGACAACCAGCAGCAGTTTTTAGGCCCAAAAGTTTCCATGCTTTTTTGCTTGATTTCATGATGAATACTAGCTGTGCAAGGATAATAGTGCAGAACTAACCCCCTAAATAGCCTTGTGCTGAGGTCTAGGGGCTAGCTAGGGTCATAGTGTCTGCTCTTAGCCTCCCAAGCCTAAGCAATCCTTATGGCTCTGACTTCTCAAGAACCTACAACTGAGGCTTACATGCTACACAATGCCAACTCTAGAAAGGCACTTTGTTCTTTGATGAGGATCTGGTAACGGAAAATCCATTAAGGTACAGATTCTGGAGCCATACTGTCCAGGTTCAAATCCCAACTCCACCATTAACTAGCTGTGTGATCTTAAAATAATTTCTTTACCTATAAAACATAATAATCAGTACCTGCCTCAGAATTACTGTGAAAATTAGTTTACATATACACAAGGTCATAAAAAATTTTTTGCATGCAATAAGTACCTCCTGAAAATAAGAGGAATCAAACCACATAGTACCTATACAGTAGGAGGATGTTATAAAATTTATATGGATCCTGGCTGGTGTGGCTCAGGTGGTTGGGTATTGTCCCGTGCACTGAAAAGTCACTGGTTTGATTCCCGGTCAGGGCACAGGGTGCAGGCCTGGGTTGTAGGTTCGATTCCCCATTGGGGCACGTGCAGGAGGCAGCAGGTGGATGTTTTGCTCTCATGTCGATGTTTCTCTCTCTCTCTCTCCCTTCCTCTCTAAAAATAGATAAAATAAACAAATAAAATTTACATGGGAAAATGTTGCCTTTTAGGCAAACATAATTTTTCACAAAGTAGATAATTAAGCCCTAGTTTTTTTGTTATGTAACTCAGAATTTCCAATTATTATTACTGAAATGTGAACACATGGGTACCAGTCTCTTCACAGGTGGGAGCTTGGTTCTACCTTTCTGGGAAGAACTATCAGAAAATAATCCACTAGGGTAGGCAATGAGTCAGGGGCCCCTCCTGACAATTGAAAGTGGAGGTGCTTCAAGCAATTTCCTCCTTGGGCTATGAAGAGTTCTTGCTTGGTGGGGGTGTGTGGGGTAGGTCAGCAGCTTTTCTCTCCTTTACCTCTTCTAGCTCTGAGCTCAAGGGCTCAGGGAGACCAGAGGTATTTTCCCTCTGGTCAGACAGGCATTTGCTAGGAGTGAAGGATGCAGGCTCCAGCAGCTGGCTTAGGGAAATACAACGGTGCCCTCTGCTGTGAGGCATGCACACTACACTCCAGAGGAGCATCAGCAAACCTTGAAAAAAATCAGTCCAGCCCTCTTTCCACCTGCTTACTTTTAAATAGGGCTGTATCTCATTAAGCAGACAAAAGCCTACTCACCTTAAAAAACTCTAAGAAAGGAAAACCTGGGATACTGATGAAGAATGCCATTTAAAAGGTCTTCCTTGCCCTTGTGGGTAGCTCAGTTGGTTAGAGCTTCATCACGATTTGCCAAAGTTATAGGTTTGGTCCTTGGTGAGGGCACATACAAGAATCAACCAATGAATGCATAAATAAGTGAAATAAATTGATGTTTCCCTCTCTCTCTAAAAGTAATTTTTAAAAATAAAAGGTTTTCCTTAAGTCTAACTGATCTTACTTGGTACTTTATTTTCTCTTATTCCATAAATAAAATAAATTTAGGGCAAATCTCTACTTCCAACCTCATTAAATCTAAACTTGTATTTTTGAGCTGTGAAATGGAGTGAAGAGTTTGGGAAATGGAAAAAGCCAAAACTCCATTGAGGCTATAGACAAGTAACCTTTTGAGCCAAACTGAACCTATCACTTGCTGGAGAGAATGCCACTCATCTGGTTTTCTACGCCGAGATACCAGAGGGCCGAGTCTAGGAAACACTGTAGTGTAACTCATACCATGAAATGTTCTTTAGGAAAGGAAAGCCTGGAATATTGCTAAAGAATGCACAAAAAGCCCTAACCGGTTTGGCTCAGTGGATAGAGCGTCAGCCTGCAGACTGAAGGGTCCCAGGTTTGATTCCGGTCAAGGGCATGTACCTTGGTTGTGGGCACATCCCCAGTAGGGGGTGTGCAGGAGGCAGCTGATCGATGTTTCTCTCTCATTGATGTTTCTAACTCTCTATCCCTCTCCCTTCCTTTCTGTAAAAAATAAATAAAATATATATATTTTTTAAAAAAGAATGCACAAAAGGATTTTAATTCCACAGCGGTGGATCTCAAACTTTGGTGGGCAACAGAATCACCTACAAGGGAGATTTTTAAAACTCAGATTTCTGGGCCCTAACTCAGAGATTCTGATTTACTAAGTCTGGAGTGAGGCCTGAAAATTTGTATTTTAAATAAGTTCAGATGATAGTGATGGTCCAAGGTCTAAACTTTTTTGTTTTTTAATCTTTTTTTGTTTTGTTAACCCTTACCTGAGGATATTTTTCCATTGGTTTTTAAAGAACATGGGAGAGAAAGAGAGAGAGAGAGACACAAAGAAACAGCCCTAGCCGGTTTGGCTCAGTGGACAGAGCATTGGCCTATGGACTGAAAGGTCCCAGGTTTGATTCCAGTCAAGGGCATGTGCTGGTTGTGGGCTGGATCCCAAGAGGCAGCTGATCAATGATTCCCTCTCATCATTGATGTTTCTCTCTCTCTCTCTCTCTCTCTCTCTCTCTCTCTCTCTCTCTCTCTCTCTCTTCCTCTCTGAAATCAATTAAAAATACATTTTTAAACAAGAGAAAGAGAAACATCGATGTGAGAGACTCATTAATTGGTTGCCTCCCGCATGTGCTAACCAAGGCTGTGGATCAAGACTGCAACCAGGGTACACACCCTTGACTGGAATTGAACCCGAGACCCTCAGTCCTTGGACTGACTGATACTCTATCCACTGAGCCAAGCCAGCTAGGGCCAGAGTCTACTCTGAGATCCACCAGCTGATCTTGAGAAAAGCACTGTGGTCTTAACTCTGAATTTGAGATGATTATACCTTTATGTCTGAAAGAATCTAATTTGGTGATCACTTCCTCATATAAATCTTCTAGGAGCAGATTAGGCTCACAATCACATCTCTCATTCTACAATGTTTATTTTTCCAGTTAATAAAGAGAGAGGGGGGGAAAACAAAGAAGGAAAATACAGAGAAAGAAGGTGGGCAACTCTCTTGCATAGCCCGAAGCTCAGGGAGAAAAAGAGCTAGCTGGCTGGCTTATAGTTAGAAAGAGAATGCAAACACTCCCTTAAGCAACACACATCTCAATACAACCCAAGGCTACAGTTTATAGAGCCAGCCAGCTCCACCAGCCAGCAACTCTACTGAAACTTAACCAATTCCCAAGCCTAGGATTGCATCAGTTTGGCAGCCTGTTGGCCTCTTTCTGCCCAGATTTTCTACATTCTTTTGGTGACTCCTAAGTAGCCAGCAGCTGATCTATTATCGTAGGTTCACATCCTTCACCAGTAAGGCAATCTGCTCCTGCAGCTGCCGCTTCCCTTCCCATGCTTTGCTCTGGCTTCGACACCTCAGCAATTCTGCCTTATGGTCCTGGTGATGCATAGGGCAGTAGCTCTGTGGTTCACACAGCACCTGAAAGAAAAGTCAGGGACAGAGTAAGGGATCCTCTATTGTTATGCCTACCCAGAATAATAGAGAGGCTGATGGTAGTAGCTAAGAAGGATCAGCAATTTCTTCTTGGAGGGCCTTGCATGCCCTTGGAGCTGCACGCTCAAGTTGGCTTCCCCAAGTCTAGGCTCCCTCATTGGCCCACATGTCCCATCCTTTACCGTATAGTCTGGAAAGAAGTCTCTGTAGCCCCCTTTGAGGATATACAGCTCTGGGTAGTACAATGCAGGATACTGGTTCAGGGCCCTGTCCTCTTCTCTCAGAGAGCGGCACCTTTAAAGAAAACACAGAGATGGGTGAGTTGAAAAGAAGTAAGGTCAGGATTCCATGGGCCACTCATTGGGGAAGGGAAGAAAGAATAGACTATTGCTAACTCCATAAGGACTTCCAGATCTCATTCCTTTTGCAAAACAAGATCTAAGTAGCACCATTCTTTCTCTTTCCCTCCACTAGTGCCTAATTCCCAATCCTTTTTCTTTCACAGCTCCAAACTTTTGAATTGTAGAAACCCCCTTCTTACACCTCCCTATCATTCTTCAAACCTCAGGAGAGAGCACTCATTCATTCAGTCTGGGAAGGTTCCCTTGTAAGTCTCAACTCAAGTTCAATTTCTATCACCTGGCCTACCCCATGTAGACACTCACATTCGGGGGCCCCTCTCTGAGGAGAATTCACAGTGGAACACGATGATTATTCTTTTCTGGGTATCCAAAGGGACAATAGGCATCTTCAGAAAGAAGTTACACAGTTCTTCCCGACTGAACAAGTTTAAGGCTCCCTGTAGAAAAATTTTAATAAGTATTTCCTCAAGGGCCTGTGGACAGTAAAACCAACACTTAGAAATACTTGGGATACCATACTACCTTGGGAAATTTGGGCTAGGAAGGCTAGACTATAAGCACTTTCAAAGAGACCTAACTGTATCTCTGTATCTACCCCCAGGGCCTGGCATAGAGCTTGGTGTGTAGTTGTTACTCAATAAATGCTCATAGAACTGAACTGCCTGAAGTATAGGATCAATGTGAGAAATGTCTATGAGCAGTAGAATGTTTGTATAGTGCCGCTCAGCCCCTGGATTAATGTTTTTATTTCCATGTAAGAGCCCTTGGCTCCTACAGAAAAGAGGGAGATTGGTCTAGGAGGGAAGGGGAAAGTAAATTGCTCAAAGTATACAGAATTAGAATAGCAGTGAAGACTTACAGCTTTGATGTGCTCCAAACGTATGTCTGCCCTGGTTCTAGAGTTCACAGAATCCTTTGCCCACAGACTCTTCTCAAAAAGAGCTACCTCCAACCCTTTCCCTGCTAATGTCCCCAACGTAACCTCACCTGGATGTGTCCTCCGAGGTACTCATATGGATAGCGGCAATCGATGATATAAAACTTTTCAATCAGACCCTGGAATTTCCCCAACAGTAAGGCAGCCACCTGCATAGAAGCTATGATTGAATACCCTGCTCACTGTCACTCTGAAGGAAAAAAGAGCCAGTTTTACAGTTTCTGATTTACACTCCCTTTAGTCACCCAGGATTCCACTGAAGGCCTAGCCTCCAAAGTCCCCCTATTTTGAAATGTGGCAATGGTTCAGCCCCACCCCACATAAGATGGAATAGGAAGTGGCCTTTTTAGAGAACCAAAATAGCTGGTATTGCCAGGATACTGGGGAAAACCATATTGAAGCTACTATTCTTGAGGCAAGCATGGCTGGAATCAGTCTTTCAGAAGACACACAAAGACTTCTGCAGTGGTACAGGTAGCAGCTAAAGATCCAGATTTTGCAAGAGATGGGAAATGGTTCCCCACCCTCCATTATAAAGGAAGAAAGCAAGTCTTTTAGAAAAGAATATAGAAGAAAAAGTTTGACACCCAGAGGACACTTTCCATCACCTGCCTACCCCGTGTGGACACTCACACTGTCAATACATATAAAAATAAATGTAGCCCTAGCTGGTTTGGCTCAGTGGATAGAGCGTTGGCCTGCCGATTGAAGGGTCCCAAGTTCGATTCCAGTTGAGGGTACATGTCCCGGTTGTGGGCTTGATCCCCAGTAGGAGACGTGATGTTTCTCTCTCTCTCTCTCTCTCTCTCTCTCTCTCTCTCCTCTCCTCTCCTCTCCTCTCCTCTCCTCTCCTCTCCTCTCCTCTCTGAATTCAATTTAAAAAATATTTTGAAAAATAAAATAAATGTAATTACACTTTGACTCAGCAATTTCTTTTTCTTTAAATATATTTTTATTGATTTCAGAGAGAAAGGGAGAGGGAGGGATAGAAACATCAATGATGAGAGAATCATTTATTGGCTGCCTCCTGCATGACCCCCACTGGGGACCGAGCTCACAACCCAGGCATGTGCCCCTGACCAGAATTGAACCCGGGACCTTTCAGTCTGCAGGCCGTAGCTCTAGCCACTGAGCCAAATGGCTAGGGCAGCAATTTCTTTTCTAACAGAAAAGTACTTTAATATGTGGCACAATAATATTCATCTCAGTATAAAGTTTTCAAAATATTACAAATAAATATTCAATAATAGGGTTTTGATGCCCTGGACCAGTGATGGTGGACCTATGACACGCGTGTCAGAGGTGACATGTGAACTCATTTTTTTGGTTGATTTTTCTTTGTTAAATGGCATTTAAATATATAAAATAAATATCAAAAACATAAATCTTTGTTTTACTATGGTTGCAAATATCAAAAAATTTCTATATGTGACACGGCACCAGAGTTAAGTTAGGGTTTTTCAAAATGCTGACACGCCGAGCTCAAAAGGTTCGCCATCACTGCCCTAGACAGATTGGTTCAGTGGATAGTATCAGCCTACCGACTGAAGGGTCCGGGTTCGATTCTGGTCAAGGCCCCATTCAGGGTGAATGAGGGAGGCAACCAATCAACGTGTTTCTCTCACATTGATGTTTCTCTCTGTCTCTCCTCTCCCTTCCACTCTCTCTAAAAAAATAATTAAAAAATAATAATAATAGGGGTTTGTTTAAATTAATTACATGTCAGTGTAACAGAATATTAGATAGCCATTAAAAAGATAATAGAGATCAATCAATTTTTTAAAAAATATATATTTATGGAATTCAGAGAGGAAAGGAGAGGAAGAGAGAGATAACAACATCAATGATGAGAGAATCATTGATTGGCTGCCTACTGCATGTCCCCTACTAGGGATCAAGCCCGCAACTCAGCAAAGTGCTCTTGACTGGGATTGAACCCGGGACCCTTCACTCCACAGGCCAACGCTCTATCCACTGAGCCAAATCAGCTAAGGCAATCTTTTTATTGATATAGAAAGATGTTTACAATGTCTTACTAAGCTAATTGTAACAGTACATGTTTATCATGATCCTATTATTATAAAGAATATGCCAGAATAAAATCTGGAAGGCCACAGGAAAATATTACTAGTGGTTGTCTCTGGTGGGAAGATTATGGGTAGAGTGACCAAATAATAATTGCACAGACTGGAACACTATTTATTTATTTATTTAAAAAATATTTTTATTGATTTTAGAGAGGAAGGGAGAGGGAAAGATAGAAACATCAATGATGAGAGAGAATCATTGATTGGCTGCCTCCTGCACATCCCCCACTAAGGATCAAGCCCAAAACCTGGGCATACGCCCTGACCAGGAATTGAACCCTGACTTCCTGGTTCAGAGGTTGATGCTCAACCACTGAGCCACACTGGCCAGGCACTGAGACACTTTTTAGAGTGAAAGAACAGTTAATAATTACCCTACACTAGTAGGCATAAATGAAATTGTAACATGTAAACCAGGATGTAAGATCACTCAAATGAAGTGTTTTTTCCTTTTGGGGTTTTGTCCTTTTCTTTAATTTTCCTTTCTTTCCTTCCTTCCTTTTTTGCCTTCTTTCATTTTTTCCTTTCATAAAAATTACATATCATCTGTTTAATTAAAAATGAAGGTGACAGAAGAATGGGATAAAAGTAAGCCCTTTAATACAGTTTCAGTTGAATAAGGAATCTGTTAGTGAACACAGTCAGTGAAAGAAATACAATCGGAAGTGGGGATTTTAGGGACAGAACAGACCAGATGGTATCTTATGTAACCAGTTACCATCTCCAGAAATCTGCTTACTGTTTCTGGGCTGATGTACTTCAGATCTTGGTGTCGCCCTGACACGGTTGGCAGTGCACATACCTAGAAATACCAAAGAGATGAAATAACAGCAATTTTTCTATAACCAAATTTGAGAAAAAACACCCATATATAGTCCTTCTTTCTTTTTTAAAAAAATATTTTATTGATTTCAGAGAGGAAGAGACAGAAACATCAATGATGAGAATCACTGGTAGGTTGCATCCTGCACATCCCACACCAGGGATCGAGCCCACAACCCAGGCATGTGCCCTTGACCAGAATCGAACCCAGGACCCTTCAGTCTGCAGGCCAATGCTCTATCCACTGAGTCAAACCAGCTAGGGCCATTGTCCTTTCCAAATGAACTTTAAACCCCAGATGACTTAAAAAAACAAAAAATACTCCACCAATGGTCTCTATAATGTGCATTCAATTTCTAAAAACTGCAGCAACTAATTAAGAATGTGTATAAAGTTTTAGATGTAGCTACAACTATGTCTGTCCACCCTGGTATACTTCACAAAGAAAAATTATAAAATATTTTAGAAGAAGGGATTTATCAAGAAATTATGGGTAGCCAAAAAAAGGAATAAAATACTGTACTGTTAAAAATGATGAAGCAGAACTTTTTCTTTTTAATTGATTTCAGAGAGGATGGGAGAGGGAGAGAGAGAAACATCAATGATGAGAATCATTGATCTGCTGCCTCCTGCACACCCCCTACTGGGGATCATGTGCCCTTGACCGGAATCAAACCTGGGATCCTTCAGTCCGCAGGCCGATGTTCTATCCACTGAGCCAAACCAGCTAGGGCTAAAGTAGAACTCTTTACCGACATGAAAAAATGTTCCTGATTTAATAAATGAGAACAAAGAACCCCAACAGGTCACAAAACAGTATAAACATTTTTTGTGGATAACCAAAAAATGTACTTGTGTGTGTACATGTGTGCTTGTGAAAACACACAGAAAAAAAGTCTGGAGTGCCTGGCCGCAGTGGCTCAGTGGTTGAGCATTCGCCTATGAACTAGAAGGTAATGGATCTGTCAAGGCACATGCCTGGGTTGCAGGCTTGATCCCCAGTGTGGAGCATGCAGGAGGCAGCCAATCAATGATTCTCTCTCATCATTGATGTTTCTCCCTGAAATAAATTAAGAAAAAAAAAAAGTCTGGAGGGATATACACCAAGATGTTAACAGCACTTACACTCTGGTTGATAAGATTTGGAGTAGACAGCTGTTTCATTGTTGATTTTCTCTCTGGAAGATCTATTCATTGATGTCAACGAGGTGTTAAAATCCCCCATTATGACTGTATTACTGTCAATCTCTCCCTTTATGTCCATCAAGATTTGCTTTATAGCCCTGGCTGGTTTGGCTCAGTGGATAGAGCATTGGCCTGTGGACTGAGGGGTCCCGGGTTCGGTTCCGGCCAAGGGCGCATGTCTGGGTTGGGGGCTCGATCCCCAGATGGGACGTGCAGCCAATCAATGATTCTCTCTCATCATTAATGTTTCGCTCTCTCTCTTCCTCTCCCTTCCTTTCTGAAATCAATAGAGAAATATTAAAAAAAAAAAAAAAAAAAGATTTGCTTTATATATTTAGGTGTTCCTATGTTGGGTGCATAAATGTTTACAAGAGTTATATCCTCTTTTTGGATTGTTCCCTTTATAATTATGGAGTGTCCTTCTTTGTCTCTTACTTTAACTTTGTTTGAAAGACTATTTTGTTAGATATAAGTATTGCTTACCCCGGTTTTTTTTTTTCATTTCCATTTGCATGAATATCTTGTTCCACCCCTTTATTTTTTTTTTAAAATATATTTTTATTGATTTCAGAGAGAAAGGGAGAGGGAGCGATAGAAACATCAATGGTGAGAGAGAATCACTGATCAGCTGCCTCCTGCATGTCCCATATTGGGAATCGAGCCCACAACCCTGGCATGTGTCCTGACCAGGAATTGAATCATGACTTCCTGTTCATAGGTCAACGCTCAGCCACTGAGCCATGCCGGCCAGGCCATCTCTTTACTCTTAGCGTATTGTGCTAAGTGAAATAAGCCAGTCCAGAGAAAGATAAATAACCTTATGATTTAACTTATGTGTGCAAACTAATGAACAAATAAACTAACAAACAAAATAGAAACAAACTCATAGATACAGAGAACAGACTGACAGCTGTCAGAAGGGAGAGGGTGGGGGATTGGGTGAAAAGGTGAAGGGAGTAATCAAAACAACAACAACAACCTCATAGACATAGACAACAGACAACAGCATGGTGATCACCAGAGGGAAAGGTGGGTTGGGGGAGGAAGAAGAGGCTAAAGGGAGGATAAATGGTGATGGAAAGGGACTTGACTTGAGTTGACGACCACACAATATAATATACAGACAATATATTATGGAATTGTACACCTGAAACCTACATACCGATGTCACCCCAATAAATTCAATAAAAAAGAAAAACTTATAAAAAACAAGAATAATTTAGTAACTAAAAAAAAAAGAAAAAAACTAATTTTAACCAATGTCATTAGCATACTATGATTTTCATATTATTTCAGATGTGAGTTCATTCTCTGTATCAAGAGAATTCACCAGTGCCCACCTACATGGGTAGCTGAGTTGGTTAGAGCATCATTCCCATATGCCAAGGTTTTGGGGTCAATCCCCAGTCAGGGCACATACAAGAAGCAACCAATGAATGCACACATAAGAGGAGCAACAAATCAATGTTTCTCTCTCTCTCTCTCCCTTCCTCTTTTTCTCTAAAATCAATCATTTTTTTTTTTTTTTGAAGAGAGAAAATTCACTAGTGATATATCTGCTTAGAGCCTAACAAACTTTCTGTACCATGGTTTTTCTTAGGGGGGGAAAAAACAAAAACAAAAAATCACAAAACTAGGACAAAACAAAAATAGGAACAACCTTTTACAAACAACTAATTTGCTACAAACAAATTTGTAGAAACAAATATGAGAAAAAAATGCCTCTAAGATTTTAAGAAATGCTTTGACATTTTTCTGTTTGGGAATTCTAAAGATTAATTAGCCTGGCCTGTGTGGTTCAGTGGTTGAGCATTGACCTGTGAACTAGGAGTTTATGGTTCCATTCCAGGTCAGGGAACATGCCTGGGTTGCGGGCTCAATCCTCATTATGGGGCATGCAGGAGGCAGCCGATCAATGATTCTCTCTCATCATTGATGTCTCTCTCTCTCTCTCTCTCTCTCTCTCTCTCTCTCTCTCTCTCTCTTCCTCTCTGAAATCAATTTTTTAAAAAATGTGGTGTGGCCGAAACCGGTTTGGCTCAGTGGATAGAGCGTCGGCCTGCGGACTGAAAGGTCCCAGGTTCGATTCCGGTCAAGGGCATGTACCTGGGTTGCGGGCATATCCCCAGTGGGAGATGTGCAGGAGGCAGCTGATCGATGTTTCTCTCTCATCGATGTTTCTAGCTCTCTATCCCTCTCCCTTCCTCTCTGTAAAAAATCAATAAAATATATTAAAAAAAAAAAAAATGTGGTGTGTGTGTTTTTTTTTTAAAAAGAGTAGCCTACAGGACAAAAATGGAAATGCTTTATTAAGCTAAAGAAATGGTAATAAAAGGGATAGTCTTCAAATGTCCAGGATAGCACATGCATTTTCTTTATTTTTTAAAAAATTATACCTAGTGTCCTCTGTAAGCAGAGAAGGAAAGATTCAGACCCCAAATGACTCAAATATAGAAAGGGTGCACGCACACTCACCTTGGAGAAATCACCAGTCAGGTACCCCTGGTTAGAAGCTTCTTCCAGCATCTGAGTGGCATTAATGTCACAGAGAGAGACTGTCTTCTTTAGACCTAAGCCCTGAAAACGACAAGATTCCCTACACCCTTAATTCTCATGTTAAAAGTTTAAAAATAAGGGGATGGAAGAAGTGGAGAATCATTTAAAAATTGCATACCCTCTGTTCTAATAATTCCACCTGTTTTCCTAAGGAAATAAAGATATGCACAAAAAATTTGCCTATAAGGATGGATAGAAAAAAATTACTAATATATTAAATGTTCAATAATAGGGTCTTGGTTAAATAAATCATGTATCAGATATTATACTAGACTAGACGCCCAGTGCACAAAATTTGTGCATGGGGGATGGGGGAGTGGTTTCCCTCAGCCCAGCCTGCACCCTCTCCAATCCGGGACATCCCTCTCACAATCCTGGACTGCTGGCTCCTAATCACTCACCTGCCTGCCTGCCTGGTTGCTCCTAACTGCCCCCACCCCGCCCTCCCGCCAGCCTGGTTGCCCCTAACTGCCCCCTCACTGCCAGCCAGGTCGCCCCCAATTGCCCCCTCCCTGCCAGCCTGGTCACTCCTAACTATCCCCCACCCGCTGGCCTAGTCACCCCTTACTGCTCCCCCTGCTGGCCTGGTCACCCCCAAGTGCTCCCCTCTGCTGGCCACCTGGTCGCCCCTAATTGCTCCCCCCTGTCAGCCTGGTCACCCCCAACTGACCCCCCCATTGGCCTAGTTGCCCCTCACTGCCCCCCTGCCAGCCTAATTGCTCCCAATTACCCCCCTTGCCAGCCTGGTAGCCCCCAACTGCAACCCCCCTACTGGCCTGGTCACCCCTAACTGCCCCCCCACCAGCCTGGTTTCCCCCAACTGACCCCCCTGCAGGCCTGGTCGCCCCTCACAGCCCCCCCACCAACCTGGTCGCACCACGCAGTCTTCTTGTTCAGTCATTTGGTTGTCACTCACTAACCCCCGTGCCGGCCTGGTCATAGGCAGCCATCTTGTGAGGGCATGAGGGTTAATTTGCATATTATCTCTTTATTATATAGGATTACTATTATGTAATAAAAAATATGTTGCAGATTAATTTCATTGACATAAAAATAAGTTCATGCTATCATTAAATAGGTTTGAAAAATACTTTGTAATACTACTTCAATAAAAGAAAAATTATTGCATAGGAAAGTACCTGGAAGAACGTCAAGTGTTACCAGTGATTATCTCTGGCCTGTGGGACTATGGACATTTGCAACAGCTTCTTTTTGTTTATTTGCACTTTCTTTACTATCATATACTTATGTTATAAAGTAGCCAAATATATTTAGATTTATTTATTTATTTTTTAATATACTAATCTAATTTTATTTCAAATTTTATGTCATGTGGTCCTGTATAGACTCTCCAAAGATTTTCTTTTCTTTTTTTATTTTTTATTTTATTTTTTAAAATATATTTTATTGATTTTTTACAGAGAGGAAGGGAGAGAGATAGAGAGTTAGAAACATCGATGAGAGAGAAACATCGATTAGCCGCCTCCTGCACATCTCCTACCGGGGATGTGCCCGCAACCAAGGTACATGCCCTTGACCGGAATCGAACCTGGGACCTTTCAGTCCGCAGGCCGACGCTCTATCCACTGAGCCAAACCGGTTTCGGCTAGATTTATTTTTTTAAGGAAAGGATTTTGTAAACTGAGAAGGCATCACCATTTCCTCATGGCTTATGCACTCCTCAATACACACAGGTCCTCTACTATCTGCACCAACCTGATGCTCTTGTCAACATCATCAACAATCTTCATGTTCCCACATCTAACTGTCACTTCTTTAGCCATATGTCTTTCTGAACCTCACAGAGGCTTCCACTGAGTTGCTAATCCCTCCTTCCTCGGCTTCAATGACAAAACCTCCTAGTTTTTTAATTTAGTTGTAATTTGGGAACCCTTATACTAAAAGAACTGTGATGCTTCTACTTCTCTGTTACTCCTTCTCAGTCTTCTTGGTTGGGCCTCCTCGCCTATTAAATCTCTAATAGATGTTGGATTCATCGGGGCTAGGTACTGGTCCTTTTTTATCTCTTCACTCTTGCCATAGGTGATTTTTTTTAACCCATACTTTTAAATTTCTCCTCTATGCTGATGACCTTCACATTTCTATCACCAGTCAAGACCTCTGCTCTTACTTCCAGATCTCCATATCCACATACCTGCTTAACAATTTTTGAGGGCCTACTAGGTGACATAACAGTGAGTAAGAGAGACAGACAAATAAATATACTCTATGTTTGTAAGTAGTGATAAATGCTTTAAGTAAAAAGTAAAGAAGGCCAGACCGGTTTGGCTCAGTGGATAGAGCGTCGGCCTGTGGACTGAAAGGTTCCAGGTTCGATTCCGGTCAAGGGCATGTACCTTGGTTGCGGGCACATCCCCAGTAGGAGGTGTACAAGAGGCAGCTGGTCGATGTTTCTCTCTCATGATGTTTCTAACTCTCTATCCCTCTCCCTTCCTCTCTGTAAAAAATCAATAAAATATATAAAAAGAAAAAAAAATATATATATATATATTAAAAAAAAAGTAAAGAAGGATAAATATATAGAAAAAATATTAAGGTTGGAAAGTTTGTTGGGAAAGGCCTTTCAGATAAGGTGACATATGTGGAAAAACGAGACTGAAATGAGGGAGAAAATTATGTGTTGCCTATGGGATCAATGTTCCAGGCTGAAGGAACTACAAATGGAAAGGCCCAGGTGAGAATGGCAAGATCATGGATGGTCACATTTAGTATGGCAATAGTAGCGCAAAAACAAATTGAAGCAATACTATAAACCAACTAGACCTAATAGATATCGATAAAACACTGTACCCAACAACAAAAGAATATATATTCTTCTCAAATATTCTTGGAACATTCTCCAGGATAGACCATAGCCAGGTCATAAAATAAGCCTCAATACGTTTTAAAAAATTGAAATCATATAATATGTTCTCTGACTACAGTGGAATAATTAGCAATTAAAAACAGAAAAAAGATCTGGAAAATTCACAAATATGTGGAAATTAAACAACAAACTACTAAATAATCAGTGGATCAACAAAGAGCACAATGGAAATTAAAAAATACTTTGAGATAAATGAAAACGAAGACACAGCCTACCAAAACTTACAGTATGCAGCTAAATTAGTGTTTAGATGAAAATATATAGTTGTCAATGCCTATAATAAAGAAGACTTCGCTGTAGCTGGTTGTTCAGTGGTTAGAGCGCTGGCCTGCAGACTAAAGGGTCCTGGGTTCGATTCTGGTCAAGGGCACATGCCCAGGTTGTGGTCTCTATCCCCCATAGGGGGCGTACAGGAGGCAGCCAATCAATGATTCTCTCTCATCATTGGTGTTTCTATCTCTCTCTCCCCTCTCCCTTCCTTTCCGAAATCAATAAAAATATATTAAAAAAAAAAAAGAAGACCTCAAGTCAATAAGCTAACCTTCCACCAAAGAAGAAACTAAATCTAAAGCAAGTAGAAGAAAGAAATAAAAAAAGATTAGAGCAAAACGTAATGAAGTAGAGAATAAAAAAACAACAGAACCAAAAGTCAGCTGGTCTAGACTGACAAAAAAAGAGAGAAGACTCAAATTACTAAAATCAGAAATGAGCCGAAACTGGTTTGGCTCAGTGGATAGAGCGTCGGCCTGCAGACTGAAGGGTCCCAGGTTCAATTCCGGTCGGGGGCATGTACCTTGGTTGCGGGCACATCCCCGGTAGGAGATGTGCAGGAGGTGGCTGGTCGATGTTTCTCTCTCATCGATGTTTCTAGCTCTCTATTCCTCTCCCTTCCTCTCTGTAAAAAATCAATAAAATATATTTTTAAAAAATAATAATAAAAAATAAAATAAAATAAAAAATGAAAAGAGGGCATTATAGAAATAATAAAAAGACCATAAGGGAATCCTATGATATACCAAAAATCAAAAATGAAAAGAGGGCATTATAGAAATAATAAAAAGACCATAAGGGAATCTTATGATATACCAATAAATGAGGAAACTTAGATTAAATGGTCAAATTCCTAAAAGACAAAAACTATTGAAACTGACTCAAGAAAAAAACAGAAAATCTGACTATATGTACAAAAAGTAAAGACATTGAATCAGTAATTTAAAAACTTCCCACAAAGAACAGCCCAGGTCCAGATGGCTTCACTGGTGAATTGTGCCTAATATATATATATTTTTTAAATAAAGAAAAACCGCCGAAACCGGTTTGGCTCAGTGGATAGAGCGTTGGCCTGCGGACTGAGGGGTCCCAGGTTCGATTCCGGTCAAGGGCATATACCTGGGCTGCGGGCACATCCCCAGTGGGAGATGTGCAGGAGGCAGCTGATCGATGTTTCTCTCCCATCGATGTTTCTAACTCTCTATCTCTCTCTCCCTTCCTCTCTGTAAAAAATCAATAAAATATATTTAAAAAAAAAAAAGAAAAAGAAAAACCAATTCTACACAAACTCTTCCAGAAAATTTAAAAAGAGAATTCTTTCCAAATGATGACATCATTACACTAATACCAATACCAAAGACATTCCAAGAAAAACAAAACACTAAATAAAGATCAGTCCTGGCCAGTGTGGCTCAGTTGGTTGAGCATCATCCCCATGAATCATGCTATTTCCCGGTTCAATGCCTAGTCAGGGCACATGCCCAGGGTTGTAGGCTCCATCCCCAGTGGGGGTCATGCAGGAAGCAGCTGATCAATGTTTCTCTTTCATCAATGATGTTTCTCTCTCTCTCTCTCTCCCTCCCTCTCCCTCTAAATATCAATAAAAACATATTTTTAAAAAAAACAACACCCTAAAGATCAGTAATCTCTGTCCTGTCAGGGTAGCTCAGTGGATTAGAGCATGGTCCCTATATGCCAGGGTTCAATCCCCGATAAGGGCACATGTAAGAATCAACCTATGAATGAAGGCATAAATGAGTGGAATGACAAATCACTGTCTGTCTCTCTCTCTTCCTCTCTCTCCAAAAATAAATAAATAAATTTTATAAAACATAAACACAAAAATTCTCCACAAAATTTTAGCAAACCAAATGTAAAAAATTATATAAAAAGACATGACAACATAAGGTTATCACAGAAATACAAAGTTGTTTTACCATTCAAAAATCAATATATTCACCATATTAACAAGTTAGAAAAGCCATATGATAATCTTTTATTTATTTATTTATTCATTTATTTATTTATTTTTATCCTCGCCCAAGGATATTTTTTCCATTGATTTTCAGAGAGAGGGGAAAGGAGAGGGAGAATCAGAGAGAAACACCGATGTGAGAAAAACACATTGATTGGTTGCCTCCTGCACCCCCCGACGAGGGCCAGGAGCCTGCAACCAAGGTATGTGCCCTTGACTGGAATGGAACCCGGGACCCTTCAGTCAGATAGGCCAACGCTCTATCCACTAAGCCAAACCGGCCAAGGCCCAG
This sequence comes from Myotis myotis, assembly GCF_014108235.1. Classification (NCBI taxonomy): domain Eukaryota; kingdom Metazoa; phylum Chordata; class Mammalia; order Chiroptera; family Vespertilionidae; genus Myotis; species Myotis myotis. The sequence goes on along the minus strand of NW_023416368.1, from coordinate 30,636,074 downwards.
CTATAATAATAAAAGCACAATTGCTAATTAGACTGGACAGCCTTCTGACAAAGCCGGGGCTGGGTCCGGGTGCCTGCTGGCGGCTGGAGGGAAGCCCGGGTCGCCAGGGGATGGAAGGCCTACTCTTGCATGAATTTCCCGCATCAGACCTCTAGTATAACTATCTTTTTTTTATTTTTTAAATATACTTTATTGATTTTTTACAAAGAGGAAGGGAGAGAGATAGAGAGTCAGAAACATCGATCAGCTGCCTCCTGCACATTTCCCACTGGGGATGTGCCCGCAACCCAGGTACATGCCCTTGACCGGAATTGAACCTGGGACCCTCCAGTCCGCAGGCCAACGCTCTATCCACTGAGCCAAACCAGTTTCGGCTAGTATAACTATCTTAAGAGATGCAAACTATTTAACAAAATCTAGTATCTGTTCCTCCTAGAATCTCTCAGCAAACTAGGAACAGAAGGGAACTTTCCTCAACCCCATTTGTGGTTATCTCAAGAAACCTATAGCTACTCTGGCCAGGTAGCTCAGTTGGTTAGAGCTTCATCCCGATATCACAAGGTTACAGGTTTGATTCCCCAGTCAGGGCACATACAAGAATCAACCAATGGCCTGGCTGGAGTGGCTCAGGTTTGATCCCTGGTTGGGGCCCATACAGAAAGCAACCTATCAATGTTTTTCACACTGACCTCTCTCTCTAAGCATGTCTTCAGGTGAGAATTAAAATAAATAAATATATAAAATGTCTCAACTTAATAATGAAAAAAAAGAATCAACCAATGAATACATAAATAAGTGGAACAACAAATCGATGTTTCTTTCTCTCTCTCCCTTTCTCTCAAAAACAAAAACAAACCTATAGTTAACATCAAAATCAATGGAAAAAAACTGGGTGCTTTTCCTGTAAGACCGGGTACAAAGCAAGAGGTTCTCAAGAATTTTAAGATTGTAACACCTGAACCCAATACAAAATAAAATTTAAAGAATATAAAGATTGTAAAGGAGTCCTGATACAGAGAGAGAGAGAGAGAGAACGAACCATTAATCTAGGAGAGAGGAGGAAATTGATAATACAGGAGAGAGTGAAGATATACTGCAGGAGCAGACAAGATGCTTCCATCTGAGTCAGAGCTTTTGTAGTCTTTACAATGGCTGACAAGATTCTACATGACCTGTCTTTCTGCTGCCTATTCTCTGCCTTCATCTGCCATTCTGCACTTTCTCACTTTGTTCCAGCCATGGCCTACTTGCTGTTCTATGAATATGCCAAGCACAATCCCACCTCAGGAGCACTGCACTTGCTTTACCTTTTGCCTGGAAGAACTCATTCTTCCTGATATCTGTTTGTTTGGCCCCCACCGCTTCATATGTCATTCAAATGTCACTCTCAGAGAGGTCTTCCTCTCTAACCTATGCAACCTATCAATTCCCAATATCTGTCACCCCAATCCAGATACTCCCTCTGCTCCTTACCCTATTTTACCACAGTATTTTTATGATCTGCCATATTATAATGTCATTTGTTTACTTGTCTGTTTCCTCTGGACTAGAATGTAGGCTCTTTGAGAGCAGGGACTTGTTTGGGTTATTGTGGTCACTATTGTATCCCCAGCATTAAGTGAATGAATTAATAGGTATATTCCATCCATTACTATTATCACTTACACCAGACTACACTGATGGTAATCTAGTCAAAGTACTAACTAGAACTTCTCACTCAGCAGTTAAGAAGAGTCCCATAGTGACCTGGTACCCTATCAGTCAGGTAGCCATTAGAATATAGAGAACATGTCTTCTTCATCTCTGCAGACCTACCACTTAGTATAGTGACTGCAAAATATTAGGTAGGCAGTATTGTTCATTTAAGAATGAAGGAATGAAAATGCAAAGATACCATCAGAGAGCACTTTACCTTAGCCTCTTCTTGATCTTCCAGGGAAAACTCCATCAATTCATCTGAAATCTCCTCTGCCTGGTCTTTTCCTAGTTTTAGATTTTTACCCAATTTTGGAACTACAGTGATGGGACTGCCCAGATATTTCATTTCACTTTCCACCAAGTTTCCATTGTCCTGCCAAGTACATTGACAATATTATAAATTATCCTGGCCACTTACACAATATAAAAAATTAACTCAAAGTGAATCAAAGATAAAAGAGCTAAATCAAACTAAAAGAGCTAAAACTATAAAATTCTTAGAAGAAAACATAGGGGGAAAGCTTCACAACATTGGATTTGGCAATGATTTCTTGGATATGACATTTTTCTTTTAAAACTGGATAAATTGAACTTCATTAAAATTTAAAGCTTAAGAATATTACCAAGAAAATGAAAAAGCAAAATAAATAAATTTTAAAAAAAGAAAATGAAAAAGCAACCCACAAAATGGGAGAAGATATTTGCAAATCATATATTAGATAAAGTATATGAATATATATATATATATATATATATATATATATATATATCCCAACAGCAGCTTCTGTATTTTTGTGAGTGTATGTATGTGTGTTTTAATTTATTGACCTGAGAGACAATGATTTGTTGTTCCACTTATTTATGCATTCATTGGCTGATTCTTATATGTGCCCTTACCAGAGATCAAACCTACAACCGTGGTATATAGGGACAACACTCTAATCAACTGAACTACCCAGTCAAGGCCAGAGGTTCTGTTCCGAATGATGAAAAAATTCTGGAAATGGATAGTGGTGATGGTTGTAGAACATTGTGAATGTACTTAATGCCACTGGATTGTATACTTAAAAATTGTTAAAATGGTAAATGTATGTGATATATGTTTCACCATTTTAAAAAAATCACACACATATAGGAAAGACAATGTAGTAATTTGCTTCAAGTCTTCCCTTCCTCTATAAACAAAAAATCTGAAACATGCTCAACTTTATCTACCTAGGCTGGGATATCTTAAATGGCTTTCCCATAGGACAGAGTTTAGAATCCAATCTCTGGAGTATCTTGAGTTCATGGTATACTAAAAGTACATGAATGCCTGGGTAACTTTAGACTCCAATAGCCAGTCCTGGCTCTGTAGCTCAGTTGGTTAGAGCATCGTCCTAATATGCCAAGGTTGCAAGTTCAATCTCCAGTCAGAGCACATACAAGAATCAACCAATGAATGCATGGATAGATGGAGCAACAAGTGGATATTTCTTTCTCTTTCTCTCTCTCAAATCAATAAATTAAAAAAAAAAAAAGACTCCAGTAACTAAATGGACAAAGGAGACACAACCATTCACTAGAGGAAAATATGCATGGCTAATTTCATGTGAAATCACTAATAATTAATTTTATAAAACATTTTACCTATCTAGTTAGCTACTTAAAAAACAACAGCCCTAGCTGGTTTGACTCAGCGGATAGAGCAGTGGTTCTCAACCTTCTGGCCCTTTAAATACAGTTCCTCATGTGGTGACCCAACCATAAAATTATTTTCATTGCTACTTCATAACTGTAATGTTGCTACTGTTATCAATCGTAATGTAAATATCTGATATGCAGGATGGTCTTAGGCGACCCCTGTGAAAGGGTCGTTCGACCGCCAAAGGGGTCGCGACCCACAGGTTGAGAACCACTGGGATAGAGTGTCGGCCTGTGGACTGTAGGGTCCTGGGTTTGATTCCAGTCAAGGGCACATGCCCGGGTTGCGGGCTTGATCCCCAGTAGGGGGCATGCAGGAGTCTAGCCAATCAACGATTCTCTGTCATCATTGATGTTTCAATCTCTCTCTCCCTCTCCCTTCCTCTCTGAAATCAATAAAAATATATTAAAAACAAACAATTTATCCACATGAACTATGGACTGCTCATAAAAATGTAAACTCATAACTTTTTTGAAAGGAATTTGGCAATATGTATAAAAAATCTTTAAAATATTTATACCCTTTAACCCAGTAATTATAATTCTTGGTACTAATCTTAAAGAAAAAATATCTAAAATGTAGGCAAAGATTTATGCTCAAGAACTTATGTAATAGCATTATTTATAAAAGCAAAATTTGTATAGCACTAAGTATCCAACAATAGCGAAGTACATACATAAATTATGGTCCATTTATTGGAATAAAAACATCCATTAAAAATAATGTTTTTAGCCCTGGCCAGGTGGCTCAGTTGGTTGGAGCATCGTTCCATACACTGGAAGGTTGTGAGTTCGATTCCCAGTCAGCACACATACCTAGGTTGAGGGTTCGATCCCTGGTCAGGGCGCATGCAGGAGACAACCAATTGATGATTCTCTCTCACATCGATGTTTCTCTCTCATGCTCTCTCTCTCCCTCCCTTCCTTTCTCTCTAAAATCACTGAATGTATCCTCGGGTGAGGATTAAAAAAATAATGATGATGTTTTTATTCACAATAGCCATGGAAACAACCCAAGGATCCTTCAATAGGTGATAGGATAAAGAAGATATGGTGGAAGAAAACCAAGATGGCGGCATAGGTAAACACCGGAGTTAGCTGCCTCGAACAACCACTTCACAAATACAAGTAAAAGACTGAACGGACATCACCCAGAACCACGGGAAAGCTGGCTGAGGGGAAATTCTTCAACTGGAAGGAAAGAGAACAGCATACGAGACTCAGAGGAGGTGCAGTGCGGAAAATACAAAGGTGTGGAGGTATGCGCGGAGCGGGCCGGTAGCTGAGGGCGCGGTTGTCCGTTTCAATTGGGAAGGAGTCTCAGATTCTGAGCTCCAGTTCTGGGCAAGTCTCTAGGGACCTAGTCTCAAACAGGAAAAGCGGGGCTGTCTAGCATCGGTCGGAACATGAGGGCAGCTTTCTCTCCGAGGTTTGCAGTGGTTGCTGGGACTCTGAGAGGCAGAGCCTCTGGGGACGGGACTGAGAGCAGCCATAACTGCTCCCTCCACCCGCCCTGTTTGATCCCATGTGACCCACCCAAGCCCTGCACAGAGCCATTTGCCAGATAGCCTCAGGCAAAGGCTAGATTAGCACCGCCCTAGAGGACAGAAGTTTTCCCACTGCAGACACAGCTGATTCTCACAGCCAGTTGGCCTGGAGGTCAAATCCCCCTAGTATTAACTACAACAATCAAGGCTTAACTACAACAAGACTGCGCACAAAGACCACTAGGGGGTGCACCAAGAAAGCATAAAAAATGTGGAGACAAAGAAATAGGACAAAACTGTCAATGGAGGATATTGAGTTCAGAACCACACTTTTAAGGTCTCTCAAGAACTGTCTAGAAGCCGCCGATAAAGTTACTGAGATCCTCAAGAAATCTAATGAGACCCTCGATGTTATGATAAAGAACCAACTAGAAATTAAGCATACACGGACTGAAATAACGAATACTATACAGACTCCCAACAGCAGACCAGAGGAGCGCAAGAATCAAGGCAAAGATTTGAAATGCGAAGAAGCAAAAAACACCCAACCAGAAAAGCAAAATGAAAAAAGAATCCGAAAATACGAAGATAGTGTAAGGAGCCTCTGGGACAGCTTCAAGCGTACCAACATCAGAATTATAGGGGTGCCAGAAGATGAGAGAGAGCAAGATATTGAAAACCTATTTGAAGAAATAATGACAGAAAACTTCCCCTACCTGGTGAAAGAAATAGACTTACAGATCCAGGAAGCACAGAGAACCCCAAACAAAAGGAATCCAAAGAGGACCACACCAAGACACATCATAATTAAAATGCCAAGAGCAAAAGACAAAGAGAGAATCTTAAAAGCAGCAAGAGAAAGAAACTCAGTTACCTACAAGGGAATACCCATACGACTGTCAGCTGATTTCTCAACAGAAACTTTGCAGGCCAGAAGGGAGTGGCAAGAAATATTCAAAGTGATGAATGCCAAGAACCTACAACCAAGATTACTTTATCCAGCAAAGCTATCATTCAGAATTGAAGGTCAGATAAAGAGCTTCACAGATAAGGAAAAGCTAAAGGAGTTCATCACCACCAAACCAGTATTATATGAAATGCTGAAAGGTGCCGAAACCGGTTTGGCTCAGTGGATAGAGCGTCGGCCTGCGGACTGAAAGTTCCCAGGTTCGATTCCGGTCAAGGGCATGTACCTGGGTTGCGGGCATATCCCCAGTAGGAGATGTGCAGGAGGCAGCTGATCGATGTTTCTCTCTCATCGATGTTTCTAACTCTCTATCTCTCTCCCTTCCTCTCTGTAAAAGATCAATAAAATATATTTAAAAAAAAAAAAAAAAAGAAATGCTGAAAGGTATCCTTTAAGAAGAGGAAGAAGAAGAAAAAGGTAAAGATACTAATTATGAACAACAAATATGCATCTATCAACAAGTGAATCTAAGAATCAAGTGAATAAATAATCTGATGAACAGAATGAACTGGTGATTATAATAGAATCAGGGACATAGAAAGGGAATGGACTCACTATTCTTGGTGGGGAAAGGGGTGTGGGAGATGCAGGAAGAGACTGGACAAAAATTGTGCACCTAGGGATGAGGACAGTGGGGGGGGTGGGGGGGGTAAGGGCAGAGGGTGGGGTGGGAACTGGAGGGGAGCTATGGGGGAAAAAAAAGAGGAACAAATGTAATAATCTGAACAATGAAGATTTACTAAAAAAAAAATAAAAAATAAAAAAAATAAAAAATAAAAAAAAAAGAAGATATGGTGCATACATACAATGGAATACTACTCAGGCATAAAAAGATGAAATATTGCCATTTTTGACAACATGTATGGATCTTGAGACTATCATGCTAAGTCAGCTGGAAAAGACAAGAACCATATGAATTCTCTCACATGTAGGATATAAGACAAAAAGCAACAAACAAATACACAACACAAAACAAACAAAAAAACAAACTAAAAAATACAGACAACAGTATGGTGGTTATCAGAGGGGAAGGGAATTGGAAGGAGGACCAAGTAGGTAAAGGAGTCAAACACAAGGTTATGAAAAGAAACTAGGCTTGACACAGTGAGCCCACAATAGAGTATACAGATGTCGTGTGATAAAGTTGTACACCTGAAATTTATATAATGTTATTAACCAATGTTACCCCAGTAAGTTTAATAAAAAATATTTACTAAGAGTTTTAATATTAACTTACAAAAACAGAATATAAAGTTATAAATATGGTATGACCTCAACTTCATACAACTGTTCATATAGTTAAATGATTGAAAAGAAATGAGGTAAAATGTTAATAGTCGTTTTTCTCTATAGGTAGAGATTTTCTTTTTTATACTTTCCTATATTTTTAAATCATTTTCACACTGGGCACATAGTACTCTTAAAATAAGGGGGGAAAGAGTTCAAGAATAAGGTAGAAAATTTTAAAAAGGACTAAGAACTTTTTCTCCTCCTTAAATTTAAACAAAAAGATCAGAGGACATATGTCTCCTCCCATTCCGTTCAAACATTACTTCTCCGACCCCTTTTCTCACTCAAGCCAGCTTAGAAAAATTCAAATGGTCATAAATCCAGATCTACCATCCCATATCCCACAACATCTCAGCTGACCCTTGATAACGATGTCCAGTGACTCACCAGTAGAGAAAGGGGAGACATGTAAGGCCCCCCTGATTTCTTTGGAAACTTCAGGTTCCTGGGTGCCCAGCATTCCAAGGGCTTCAAAGTGTTGTTTTCCTGCATAAGAAAAACTACATTGGCTGGAGGAAGACAAATGTCAGTAAGCCTGCCAAAAACATTGCATTTGATGTAACATAAGTAATCAAAGTTGACCCTCCATCCCAAAGATACAAATTATGGTTTAAAGTTGACGTATGTTATGTAGATTTACTTTGGGGGATACTAATTTTATGTTCATAAGCCAAAGGAAGGAAGGAAAAGGGGAGCCTGACTAGGGAGGAGGTGAGATTTTTTAAAAATGAGTAAAGGGAGATTAAAAAGGGCAATATTAAATTTTTTTAAAAAGCTGATTAGGACAGACAAAAACATGGGCATAACTTAGTTAATGTGAGAAAAGGAGAACAGCAGCTATCTTTTATGGACAATCACCTGGAAGAAATGATGAGAGACAGGGTAAAGAAAAATATGGCTAGAAAAAGAGATTAGCTGGAGAGATTAGAGAGTCAGTGATTCTGGAGAGGTCAATATCAACTTGAAACTCAGGGTGGCCTGAAGCTAAGACCAAAAAGGACCATAGTTTACTAGAAAAGGAACTAAAAAGCTACATTACAGGAGAAATAAGAAATTAAGAACTCTAGACTTGTACATGAAACCATGCAAATAAATAGTCTGTGAACAAGTTATGTACATTATTCTTATCTGTTTTTTATTAAAGTCCTAAATTCCTTATTCCAGATTTTTGTTAAGGAAACCAATCAACTAAACATGAGTGTAATGATGTCCTACTGTGTAAGACTTAGAGATAGGTTTCTGTTCTAGGGTCAAATCTTAAAGAAAAAACAAAACAAAACAAAACAAAAACCATACTTTTTTCCCTATAGCAATGCTGTTTGTCTAGCATACTGAAGCATAACAAGCTCAAGGTCTCAGATAGGGATGACTTGCTCTACTCAAAGGAAGATAACTGCTAATGTATCTAGGTTTCAAGACTCACATTTTCTTTATTTGTGGATGAGCTACATATTGCATCTTTGTTCTTGTTGCCATGGTCCAAAGCCTTTGGAGTGCTACAAAGCGGCCGTCCCTGCAAAAGATAGTTTTCTGAGAACATCCAACACCTCCAGCCACAAGTAAGCTAGAAACCCCTGTCTTCCACCTGAGACATCTAACTCTCCCTCAGCATGCGGGAAGGGTCAGGTGGGGTCTGGGAAGGTGGGATGTGCCCTGAGCAACAAACCCAAACCCAAGAAAGAGGAGCTACTCACTGGGCTGCATTTTATAAGGTGCTTGTGTTGATTCCTACAGATCAGATTAAAAAAAAAAAAAAAAAAAAAAGCCAGTCAGTTTAGCCCCAAATACTGTTTGGTTATTCATCAGTGGCTTGGGGCATCCCAACTTGTCCTTTCTTGCATTCTAGAATCCCTATACCTAGTTGATATGTCTCGTCCAATAGCAATACGTAGGGTGATCTCTGTGGTAAATACTAAGATGTTGAGTGACATCCTGGAGATAAGATATATATATATATATATCAAAGATGATGAGTTTGTTCTACATCTTTTGTAGACACAATTTATAATTTACTAATTTTCAAGCAGTGACTGATGAGAGCAAATGTTTATTTTTTTTTTTTAGGAATTTCTATCACCCCTCGCAGAAGTTCATTTGATCTACATGAGTTAGGGCATTTTAAGCAATTTAAAGACAATACAAGCAATACAAAGTGAAGTTTTTTGCATGTATTGGTAAAAATACAGTCAAATAGAAAACTTACAATAAGTTTAAGAAGTTGAATTAGAACTGTTTTTCATTCCTTGAGTATTCCCTGACTGAACACTTTAAGATCTCCAACAAAGAATCCTCATGAGTAATAATAAATATTATAAAACGCTTTGGCAGGTGCTGCTAAGGACTAAATGAAAATTTAATCTTCACAATAGCTGTTTATAAGAAGTGCTATTATCTCCATTATCATTGTTTCTTAAGAAACTGAGGTGCAGTGAAGTTAAGAAACTTGCCAGAGTCACAGTTGGTAAAGTAATAGGCCACGAGAATCCAGACACCGATTCTAGAGCCTACACTAGATACACTAAGTCGGTGAGTTTTAAGCACTAAGGTACAGCACTACTCACATGCAGGTAACAGCCTATGTCTAAGTGCAGTACACTATTTTCCTCCATTTTTAAAGATAATACTGATTGTGTGTGATGGTAAAATTAACTAACACTCTGGGAAACTTAACAACCTTTCAAGGGAAGGATCTAGGCCTCCAAAGTGAATGTTCCATACTCTGCAGAGTTTGCATAGGATAAAATCCCTGTGCCAGCACTGAAAGGCTTTAGCATGAGGTTCATTTAGCAAAAGAATTTACCTCTGAGCTAACTGTATTTCCTGAGATCCTGAAGAATCCAAAAGACCTGCAATCAGATATGAAATTATTCTTGTCCACGCATCCTGTCTTTCCTTCTGATTTTCTTTACCAGTAAGCCATATAAATTTCAAAGCTGACCTCTGAAATTGCTAGGTACCAATTTCATGGTACAAGTTATCTGATTCTTAAGAATTTACGTGTGTCACTGAAAGACAAACTGCTAGGAAACAATGCACTAAGCTACAGAGGTTTTTTTCATGAATAGAAAAGAATGCTTATCACTCAGGAAATTGGAAATTACAACAAATACTAAAATGATTGAATAGTAAAACACATTCCTTTAGGGCTCAGACCCTATAAAAATACAAGAATTAACTGACAAAGTATTTATTTATGTGGGTTTCTTTGCCTCTGCTGATAGTAGACTAGGTTATAAAACTTCTCATCTTCTTTTTTTATTCTTTATTGTTGAAAGTATTATATATGTCCCCTTTTCCCGTTGTCCTCTCCCACTTCTCATCTTATTATTTCCATTCCCATCATTCAGTGGGTTTCAATTCATATTATTAATCAGTCAACAAAATACTCCTTCCTGTCTAAAATTTTCAAATGCAAAGTGACATCTATTAATGTTACTTTTCTCTTCCCATTGGCTTGCTCATTCTCCTAAAAAATCCTACAGGGCCCTAGCCGATTTGGCTCAGCGGATAGAGCGTCAGCCTGCGGACTGGAGGGTCCAGGTTTGAGTCCGGTCAAGGGCACACGCCCAGGTTGAGGGCTTGATCCCCAGTAGGGGTGTGCAGGAGGCAGCCAATCAATGATTCTCTTTCATCATTGATGTTTCTCTCTCTCCCTCTCCCTTCCTTTCTGAAATCAATATATATTTAAATAAATAAATAAATCCTATAAGGTACCCATAGAATTCCAACCTCAAGGCTCTCTACTTACTTTTACCACCTTCCATGTCTATCTTATTATCCTGACCTCTCCCTTAAAAGTTATTCTTTCTCTTGAAGCCTATACCTCCCTTCTCCCTACCAGTTCCATCAAGGTCTGCAGGAGCTGTAAGCTGAGTGGCAGACATCTCCCCACTGCTAAGATTCGAAAGATCAAGGCAACATTTTGGGGTTCCTCTGTTGAGACATAAAAGTACATCAATAATCACATTAGAATGTAATATCCTTAAAAGGCAAAGATCATGTTATCCTCGATTTGAAACACCTCTTTCCGGCCTTGGTGGCTCAGTGGTTGAGCATCAACCTATGAACCAGGAGGTCACAGTTCGATTCCTGGTCAGGCCACATGCCCGGGCTGCGGGCTCGATCCCCCCCGATCGTGTGGGTAGCGAGTCAATGATTCTCTCTCATCATTGATGTTTCTCTCTCTTCTTCTCCCTTCCTCTCTGAAATTAATAAAGATTTTTTTTTTTAAAAAAAAGAAGGTAAGAAAACACCCATCCTGTTCTGCTCCCGTTCACATGAAACTTCTTTAAAAAAAAAACCTCTCAATGATTATGACATAATCTGAACAGCGTCCAAACAAAGCAATTGCTTTTGGAGATATTTTAGACTAGGATGAGGAAAATCTCTCCCATTTTCTCTACTCCGATAATCTGTACCCAATTTTCTCCTCACCAACATACTGAGACAGTATTTTTTTTAAAATTGAGAACCAAAGTTTATTGACTGGGATGGGTCTTGACCCCACAACGTCTGCTCTGTATACCAAGGGCACACAGATTTGATTTTTCCCTGGAGTCTCTAGTACTTCTCAAGTCAATAACTCTCCAACTTTGCTGGCTGAGGCATCAGCGCATGGCAAGGACAAAATTTAAAGTACAGTAACATTAATATTAATAAAGTGACCAACTCATATAATGCAATAGAGTTTTCAAAGACTTTTCCCGGACATCGCATCATTTGATTCTCACAAGATCCTAGTAAGATAAGAATAGTCCTATGTCACAGAAAAGAAGTCTGAGAGTCCAAAGAGTCACATGGCTGGTCAGGGACTAAGACTTAAACTCAGATCTTTGAGCCAGGATAATTTTTCTTTCTTTCTTTTTTTTTTTAAACACAAAACTGTTTAGAAAAACAAAGTAGGTAAGATGTGAAAGGGGGATTTACCCAGACAAACTGCTTTGGTTTGCAGAATCACCAAAGAGTTTGTCCACTGGAGTTCCAGGGAGATCTCGACAGATGGTGAAGGAAGCGTCTCTCTCCAGGAGCAAGTTTAGTATCTTCCTCTGGTGGAATCTAAAACTGGGTCCTGTGCCAGGACTTCCTTCCTCTCTTGTGCATGAAGTGAGTTCTGCAGACATGGTCTCCGAGGACTAAGGAAGAAAGAAAGCCTAGCAAAGAGGAAGGAGACCGTCATCTATTCAGGCCCATCACAGAGGGTTCAGCTGTCACAGCCTCATCCACCCTTCCCAGCAGTGGCCACGTGGAGCGGTCTTGGAGGATGGGCATCCCCAAACGGAGACGCACAACTTGGCTGGAAGGTGAAATCGCACTTGCCCGAAGCGGCCTGGCCTGTTCGTTGGAACCCGAACTTCCCGGGAGGAAACCCCAAGACTTTAAAGCGGAAATAAAAAGAAGGCTTTCACTTGTTTGGAGCCGCAGCTCGTGACTCCTGACCCGAAGGAACTCAGTTCTCCTAACTCGCGACGGCACCTTCGGTCCCCTGACTTTCCGTTTGTGGGGCGTGGTTCCCGCAGAGAAGGCTCTGGTCTTGCCTCAAGTTTGAGTCTGAGATTTACTTACCTTCAGGAGAAAGAGAAGTGGGTGGGGATCAGTCACAAGCGAAGACTGGAGCAGAATTAAAGAAAATCGGGGGAAAGGAGGCAATTGAACCACACTACAAATTTACTTCCCGACGGGATGGGCTTTGCCGCTTCTCTCCGCTGAGGGTCGAAGTTACCGCCTCGGAGCAGAACAACAGCCACAGGTCTTGACCATTCAAACCTACCGCCCTCCCAATAACCTATCCCGCTCGCCTCTAAGCTGCGTCAGCCAATCTCCGCGCCCGCCCAGAACCTTACCAGCCAATCGTTTGGCTCGTACATCACCCGGGGGGGTGAGCTTGCGCTGGTAGGAGCACAATTTGCCCCACCCCACAGCCAGAGCAGGATGCCGATTGGCCCACCAGAATTCGGCCAGCGGCTTAGTCAGCCCCGCCCCACATGAGTCTGGCGTACCATTGGCTTTACCTGTGGCCAATCGCCTCGCCCTTCCTGAAATTTCCCTTCGCTCCGCCCCTCGGACCCGGGGAGATTTAAATAGCACCTCGCTAGCGGTGGCGACGTCCTGCGGTTAATACTTGGAGGAATTAGTTTGGCTAGAAGGTGTTTTAGACGTTTCTTTTTTCCTTGCTTCTTTCTCGTGTATTATAAGGACTTTACCCCTCTTAGTCTGCTACCCTTCCGCTGGAGATGGAGCATTTGCCGCGGGAGTGGCAGATGCTGGGGCGAAACAGGTGTGTGTGTTTATGCTAAGCGGCATGGGCCCCTTCCAAGAGCTTTTCCTAGTTAGAGCTCCTGGTTAGCGCGCAGCAGCTCTGAGACGCTAAGTTACGTGAGTAAAGGAAATGCCTTTTCAGGGAAAGCAGGGGAGTTGAATTATTTCTTGGCATAATTCTTTTTTTTTAAATATATTTTATTGATTTTTTACAGAGAGGAAGGGAGAGAGATAGAGAGTTAGAAACATCGATGAGAGAGAAACATCGATCAGCTGCCTCCTGCACATCCCCACTGGGGAAGTGCCCGCAACCCAGGTACATGCCCTTGACCGGAATCGAACCCGGGATCTTTCAGTCCGCAGGCCGACGCTCTATCCACTGAGCCAAACCGGTTTCGGCATCTTGGCATAATTCTTATCACAATTCAAAGGATCTCAAAATTTGGTTGCTTATGGAACTTTGAACATTAATTAGGTGATATTAAAAGAATCTAATTTTTAATAAATATTTTATTGATTTTAGAGAGAGGGAGGATAGATAGAAACCTCAATGATGAGCGATTTTTTTAAATATATATATATATATATATATATATATATATATATATATATATATATTTTATTGATTTCAGAGAGGAAGGGAGGGGGAAAGAAACATCAATGATAAGAATCATTGATGGGCTGCCTCCAGCACGCCCCCTACTGGGGATCCAAGCCTGCAATGTGCCTTTTGCTTCCAACAGATGACCTTTTGCTTCACTGGTCCATGCTCAACCACTGAGCCACACAGGCCGGGCAAGAATTATTATTAATTTTGGGGACTTGTTTTTAAATACTCCTGTGGGAGTGGTGGTGGGTCTGGATGAAACAAAATTAGCCATGACTGTTGGGTGATAGGTAACTGGGGATCCATTATATCAGTGCTCTCAAAGTTTAATCTGTATACTAATCACCTGGGGATCTTGTTAAAATGTAGATTCTGATTCAGTAGGTCTGAGTTGAGGCCCAAGATTCTTTACTTCTAGCTGATCCTGATGCAGGTGCTACAGGGACCATACTTTGAGTAGCAAAACATGATGCTATTCTCTTTACTTCTCTGCATATTTGGAATTTTCCATAATAATATAAAAAATACTTAAAGTAAACTTGGAGCTATTTAAAATACAGGTCCCCAAAATGATGATTTAATAGGTCTAGAATGGGGCCAAGGAATTATCGAGGTCCCTGGGTGCTACCCATGCAGATGGCTTGCAGACTACACTTTGGGAAACAAATCAGAAATGCAACCTTTATCTTTGAAAAACAGTCAGTCAGAAATACAACTTTTATCTAGTCTCAGGATCTTGGTGATAGTAGTGGCTTGGAGGTGCAGTATAGTCAGTTGGGTATTGTCCTAAAATACCCTTTTCATCTGTAGAATTTGTTTCCCCAGAAAGGAGCAGTGTGAAGAGTTTTTACCTTATAGGGTAGAAATGGTGAGTGTGGGAGTCAGCACAGAGCCCTGCCATGCCAGGTGAGTTTGAAAATCACACCGGGGATTAAGGGAGTGTGGGATGAGTTGGTTTCTGCTTTGATAATTATAATGACACTTCATGTGGCCACTATATACTTCCCCACAGGTGGAAGGTAGAAACAGATGAAATTGTCCTACAGCGGCGGCAAAAGCAGATAGATTATGGCAAGCGCACACCTGGTTACCAGTGTTTTCTGCAGCAGGTCCCCAAGTGAGTGTTGTTGTGGGTAGTCACAACAGTCTCAGTCAAGTGGCTTTGGTTCAATGTCAGGTGATGGGAATATACTAGAATGTGAGTGCTCTCACAAACTTGGAGTATTACTAAAACAAATTCTCCTGCAACCTAGCCCCAAGGTTAAGTCACACTTAGTCCAGATAAGGCTTTTTTAAAAGCCTATCTTAAAAAAACACCATAAAAAACCAAAACAAAAACCCTCTATCCATGTTTGCTTATGAAGTTTTTTCTTTCCAACCATTTTTACCTCATGCCTCCAGCTGACTTGGCTAACTGAAATGTATTTACCTAATCACATGAAAGTGTACCTGCACACATACAAACTAAACGTATGAAAGGTAGAGTGTGTTTAAAAGGGATGCCAAATACTGTCTTTTATATCTATCTTGACTTCTGAGGGAATTGGAATATCTAATTTAACCTTCCCAGAAGAAAGAATATTGGGAGTTAGGAAGTATGATGTTTAATGTGACTTGAAGATTTTTTTCTGTTGGATTGAGGGCATTGATCATACCTAATTCTCAGAGAATCCCTAATAAGTCTCCTGATTCACCATGATAAGCAGTGAGCTGTGCCCCCTACACCTTGATCTCAGTCCGACTCATAACTGTTGTTGCCAGGGCACAACGACAGCCAGGACTTCATCCTCAGACACCAAACAAAAACAGGAGATATAGCCGCCGCTCCTGGGATGCCCAGATCAGGCAATGGAGAAAAGCACTACATTCCTGGGACCCGCCCAGCCAGGCTCTGCAGGGCAGGCGGGCTGAGGGGTATGTGCACTATTCTTGATTTCTTCCTAGAGTGGTGGACTGAGCCCCACCTCTCCCCATTTTGCAGAGATTTAACTTTCACTGGCTAAAAAGGGAGAGTCGGAATGAGGTTGCATGCTCCTCTGACTCTGCTGCCTTCCTAGGCAGGGAATGGAGACTCGTCTCTTAGAACCAATGGATTCCACCCCTTTGGATGACCTCCGGATGACTGGATCCAGCCCCTGGAACCCTAAGAGAATCTGGATGGAGACCAGAAGGGAGCCCAGGTAGTATCTTCTGCTGAAACCCACTAGAGTAGGGTCAGAGATGGGGTCTGGTCTATGAGGTCACAATTAAGATGGGGTTCAAGCTAGTAGCCCAAGAACAAAAAAGGAAAATGAGGCATCAGGAAAAAAATACCATGATATGAGTAAAAAAACTTGAGAACTAAAAATGGCATAAGGATATTTAATTATAGTTTGTAATGGGCTGCACTGGGGGCTATTTTATACTTGATGAAAGAGTTGTAATCTTCTTTTGAAGTGAAGCTTGAGACCTAACTTGCAGGATTTGTTTTTTAACTCTCAATTTCAATGTTTTTCAAATGAGCCAATGCTAACTTAACTTCTTATACTCAATCATTTAACTTTAATAAGTATGGTTAATAATAAAAAGGGGGGATCTAGTGGTGAAAACCAAGGGCTTTAGAGCCTCAGACTGCTTTTTAAAATACTACCTTTGTCTACCACATGGGCAGTCACTTAACCTCTCCAGCCATTTCATGTCAAATAAGATTTTTCCCCATTTGATGATTGTAAGCAAAAATGAGAATACATATTTGAAGTACGTAGCAAGGTGCCTGGCACGTAAGTGCGCCACAACAGGAATTATTGGAAACCATATGTCCTGTAACTTCAGGCCCCTGCCAGTTCTTTTGCCAGGGGAAATGGGCAAGGCAAAGGAAATGTGAGGTATATCTTCCCTTGACCCCATTTTCTTACTAAGTACCTAACTTTTCCTCCTCTTTTTCAGTTTGCAGACTAGGTGGCTCTGACTCCTCCCTTCCCAGGCTCTGTGAAGATCCCCACCACTGGTTCTACTTTCTAACTGATCACAGCTACTTATCTGTCCCGGATTTGAGTGGGGTACACATTATTTAGGAAAAAGATACCTTTCAGGGGACCTGTTGCTAAATGTAGTAGTGAGGATTTACTTGCACAACTGTTACTTTCCCATCGATTAAAAATCTAAAATTCTGCCCTACAAAGAGACCACAACACGAAGGCATTGTTTAAAACCTCTCCTTTTCCATGTTTTGCCTGTCTCTCTCAACCTTCTTTGATTGATGAGACTCAAATTCACATAGGAACCAGAAACCTATTCCCCAACCTCTTCACCTACTAAGGTCGACATTGTCTTCAAAAAGGACTTAAACTTTGGCTGTGGTGGCAGTGGTGGTGGTTTAATAAAAGGTGGTTTACTCTACCTGAAGAGGAAATATAGCACCATCCACATCTTTTCCCCATCTGCCTTTTTCCTCCCTCCCCGTCTTAAGGAAAGTGGTCCAGCTGTAACTACCGTACTCCCCCCGACACCCGCCCACGCGGGTTCCTGAGCCGCCTATGATGTCATAATCACAATCCCATTACCTCATCCTGTTGAGGGGGGGCGGTGCGTAGAGGGAGGAAAAGAAGTGATCAGCCCTGGGCCCTCCTCAGCTTTACAAAGTTTTTGGCTGAGGGCTAATCACAGAACCAAACGGGAACAGCCCCCCAACTGTAGTAAGTCCTGGGTTGATAAGGTTCGAGCCGATCTGGCCGCTAGAAGAGGGGCTCCTGGGACTTAGAGCAGGCCCTAATCGGGGCTTGGACTACACTTCCCAGAAGCCTTCGCGCCGCGGACGGGTCCTCTGCTGGGGGAATGGGGATTCCTCCAGAGAGGCGGCGGGAGGAGGTGCGAGAGGAGAGCAGGTGAGAGGGACCTTGGCTACTTCTTATTAAGCGGCCCGAGCCGATCAGAAGGCTGTCCGTGGCCCGATGGAGGAATGGAGGACGGGAGCCATAGCTTTGTTTACCTTCGTCTGACGCGGCCTCCCCCGCGGCTTTCGAGACGTGCCTCCAACTGGGCCTGTCCACCTTCTGCCATATTTTGCAGGGGGTGACTCCATAGTGAGGAAACCGCCCTCATCCTCAAACCAAAGAACCGGGCTCCTCCCTGACAGCACTACCTAAGAAAGGCTTCGAGGGAGAAGCGACGCGAGTCTCGAGCCCCCGCGAACAGCTCGGGGGGACTCGGGGGGCAGGAGTGGTTCCCCCACTCTCCTGAGGGGCCCGTTGGTTCGCGCCGGCGCCTTTTAAGGGCACCGTGGGGTGAACGGAGCGCTCAGAGCTGCTCCGGCCGCGGCCCTGGGAGCTGGAGGAGCCGCGGTAGGTGGCGGAGGGCAGGTGGCGCTCGGGCCTCGGGGCGGGCTCCTCGGCCGGCCCTCCCTCTCTCCTTCTCTCCCTTCCCCCAGCCTGGCCTCCCGCGCGCCTGGGCCTCGCCGGCCGCCTCCGCGGGGAGAGCACGGGACCCGGTGGGGGAGGGGTGGCGGAGCGCTGAGTCCCAGACCCTTCCCATCCCCTGCGTCCTGAGTTCGCTTCCGCGGCCGGATGATGGAGGCTCATTGGGAAGAGAGGAGCGACAAGCCCCCTCCCGAGCGAGCCCTGGCGCCCCCATAGGGGCCCGCGGACGACCCATGCCCCACCCCGCGGGGACAGGCAGGGCAACCGAGGGGGAGGTTGGAAATTGGAGGGGGGGGGGGCCCTAGCCTCTTGCTTCTTCATCGGGGCGGGGGGGAGGGGTTCGCCCCACTTGTCGCCCCTCTCTCCACCAGAGCCATCCGGGGGAAGAGCAGTCAGACCCCCGCTTACCTGTTCATGCACCTCCCTGCTTCCTCCTGTTTTCCTTCAGTCTCCCCAGGAGGGTTGGGGCTGGGACCCGAGGGAAGGTCCCCGGAGGATTTGTGACTCGCCTCCTCCCCATGAGCCTGACTTGATGCTGGGTTCTCCGGGCTTCAGTACGACCTCAGCATCCCTGCAACCCGAATGTCAGGGGTGACTGCCATCCAATAGGGCGCGGGGTGAGGGTCCGACCTTTATTTCGGGGGGCCGATGGTGGGGGGGAAGCTGGATTGAGAGCTGGGCCTGGTGGGATGGTGGGGAGGGCCTAGCGGCCTGCTGCTCTCTGCAGGGCTGAGCCCCGTGCCAGTTCAGCTGAGAAGTTTTAACTTGTTTAAGTGAACGTGCAGGGTAGTCTCTGCCCCTCGGAGACACAAAATGGAAGGGGAAGGAAGGCTCAAGAGAGGGCTTCTTGCACTTTTTCTCTCTGCCTGCCCGAGAAAGAGGAGGCCCCTCGCGGAGCTGGTTTGCCTTCTTTTGTGTCCTGGTTGGATTCCTTATGGCTTCCGTTCTGTTCCCCCTCTCAGCCTGGCCTGTTTGAGGAAACTCAGGCTGAGAGGATCAGTTGCGTGGTGGTAGTTGCATTGTTCCAATTACCGCCGTGTGTGGCCACATCCCAACAATTAAAACGCAGAAGAAGAAAACAAAAAAAACAACAACACGAAATCACTCTCTTCACTTGATCCCAGAGAGGACTGGGAGTTTGCTGTTTGGCCAAATGCCTCATGAAAAGCTTGCAAGAGTTTTGCTTCACACTCTGCTCCTCATGCCTGGTCAGCCTGTTGTCAGCCTGAAGCCTAGGGTCTCGAGGGTAAACGCCTGCAGTTCGGTTTCCTCTCTGGTTCATCTTTGAGGGTAGAGTTAAGAAACCAAGAGCAGAAGTGATAGAAGCGTTAGCTTCTCCCACAAGAACATAGTAGGGGAAGCGGCTGAAGAGAGCTCTCAAGAAGCTGGAACTTCGCTCAGGGTTGTAATAATTATGTGTGAAAATGATAGTTAACTATAATGATGATTGACTACTCCCACACGTTTCTTCCAAAAAACTCCAAGTATGTCCACGTGTATTTCTTTGCTTTTCCTTGTGGCCTGCCTCCCTCTGAGGTGGGTGTGGGGTAGAGATGATCCCTTTTTTGTAAAAGTAGAAAGTGATCTTGCCCCCCAAGGTCACAGAAGAGCCCTTTTGGGCTTCTGTGGGTATTGAGGTGATGGCGGTTGGCATCTAATCAAATAGATGAACCTGGTTGCCTTCCTCTTAATGTTATCATCACCTGTGGCAGCCTGAGGCTTTGTAGAGCAACAAACAGGAGGGATGAGAAACAGCCTATGTGGACTGGTTTGTACAGGCCAGATGGTATGCTGCTTACATTTTGGTATTGTCTGTTATGTTGGATGTGACAGATTAAGATTATTCAGCCTGTTTTACATGTGTAAATTGAGACTAAGACAGGTTAAATGATTTGCCAAAACTGCCACAGCAAATAGGACCAGGATTGAGATTTCTAGATAGTTTATTCTCTCTACTAGCAAATGCTACATATACCCTCTGGTGAGCGGTCGGCCTGCTAGTCACTTCTGGGAATAGGCAGAATAGTATGAAGACACTAGTAACCTCCCCTCCTCCCTTGAGTAATTACGTGGGCTTAAAGCCTGTTATCTGATAGAATTAGTTTGTTTTTACCAAAATTGACCTGAGAAAGAGTCTTGATTAATTGTATTCATGATTTTTGAGTCAGATCAGGCTAAAAACTTAGTTGAATAAAGTCACAGAGTTTTTAACATCTATAGAGTTGAAATGTAATTGGAATTACCCTAGTACCATTTCCTTATCCTCTTCTCATTTTATAAGAGAATATATACAGTATCTGTTGGAAAATTATATCAGCCGGTCAGGCTAAGGAAAAACTTAAAACCTCACTGACTGTTGTCTGAAGCAGAAAGTCATTCCTATAACCACTGCTCCTCCTGTTTCCTATTATTATTTCTGTAGTCTAGGTAAAAGGTACCTCTTTGCTTCTGATAAAGAAAATAGTGGGCTAATCAGGATGGAAATAACCATTTGGTCATTCCTCTTTCTCACCTGAGCTGTTTTCTAAGTGGTGCCTGTATTCTGGGTAGACAGCAGAGCATGAACCAAGTTAGGAGTGGCAAATAGCTTTCAATTTGCTTGCCAACTTCAGTTCATTTTACTAGATATCTGGACTGCCAAGCTTATAATGTGTCTGAGGCTATGTTTAGGCTTAGCAGGAAAAAGCTGTGATCAATTAATGATGTCTGCCAGAGGCCTGGCATAGGGATGCTGTGCTATGTGTGCCATGCATTTTCCATCTCTGGACCAGGTACATCTCTAATATCACTTGGGGCTGGTCCCTCTGTAATTGGCAGACTCAGCAGGCATGACTGGAGAGGGAAGTCCCAATGGTGCTAGAATGGTGCTGCAGTGGCAGAAGACGGCTCACGAGTGAGGTCTGGAAGAACAACAGGGAAGACATCCATCATTTGCTCCAAAGTGTGCAAGTCAGATCCTGGGGAGAATCATGATAACCCTGATCACTGAGCAGCTACAGAAACAGACTCTGGATGAGCTGAAATGCACACGCTTCAGCATCAGTCTGGTAAAAGACCAGTCTTCCTGCTTCTCCACGACCCCCTTCCCCTTTTTACAGAGGCTGTTTGTTGCTACTACTTCACCCTTGTCCTATGCCATATGAGTCATGGTACTTATACTGGAAGAGTCCACTAAAAGCTCAAGAAACCCAGCCCAAAAGGAAGGGAGCAGGGATTTTTCCACTGATAGAGAAGGGACACCAAAACTTGGGTGGAGAAGGGTTTGAAATATTGGAAGATGTGCATTATTTTACTCACTAACTTTGGGAAGACAAGAAGAGAACACTTAAGAGTCCCTAACATCCCTATAGCCCAGGAATTGCAGGGGTGAGCTGAACAGAGCTTCTTGGAAATCTGTGTCCTGAACCTAAATCATGGTGGATATTGTCTCTCTCCTAGCCTTTGCCTGATCATGCAGACATCTCCAACTGTGGGAACCCTTTCCAGCTTGTGCCTGGTAAGGTATTGTGTGTTTGCATATATGTGTGTATGCCCATGCTTCCATCCACATATTTCTTTCATTGGTTTCCAGTGACCAGGACTAGGTAGCCTACCTCCCTAACATTCTTTCCAGGGTCACCTTCTGAGATGGGCACTTGTCTCTGTTTTACATATCATTATGTAATGTTGAACATTTCCTTGTTTTACATTGTTGCACTGTAGGGGTGTACCATAGTTTATTTAACCAGTCTCCTATTAATGTACATTAGGTTATTTCCAAACAAGACCATAGTGAATAGCCTTGTACATGTTAGTCATTTTACACATGTGAATGTGTATCTGAGGTATAAATTATGAATTATTCAATCAAAGGGTCTGTGATCATGGGGGCAGGCATCACTATTGTACAACCAGAACTTTAACCCATGATGCTGGGCTGCTGTGCAGCTCATTTTCTTTTCTAGGATACCTGGCCAGGAAAGTAAGTTGGCAAAAGCATCTTCATTTAATTTCTTCCTCTGATTTATTAAATACTTGCTGTGAGCCAGGTATTATGTTCTAAGTACATAATAGGATACATGGTCCCTGCCCTCATGGAGGTTAGTAGGGGGCAGAACTGTTGACTAAAAATGTTAAGTGTGGGTTTTCTCCATCAAGCATGACTTCGTATACTTACCAGTTGTTCCAAATATCTAGTTTCTGCAGAATGCAGTCAGCTAGCTAGAGGAGCTTGGAGTAGGTCCTTTGTCTCTTAATGAGCTGCCTCCCAGAAGTCAGAGTTTTGGTTAGAATTCAGTGAGGACCATTCATTTTAGTCCATTTTCTCTTCCACCCCTCAGTCCACCAATCTGTTTGAATTTCAGAGCAGGCCTATGGGAAAGGAGTCAACATATTTGGGTGACCAGACACAGGAACACGAGTAGCACAAAGTCTTAGGGTTTCCCAAGCATGGTTCCACTATCAAAGGCCTTTTGCATCCTGTTTGCCCTCCCTAGCAATAAAAGTGATCTCTTACCTGTTTGATTACCTCTTACTCCCTGGTAACCCTAGCTCCTATTTTGGTGCTGTTGAGACATGGAAAGGGGAAAGGCTAAGGAAGGAGAGGATAGGCCAGCTGGGCGGTTGGGGAACAAAGTAGGTCTAGGTTGAGTGGAGTGAGGGATGAGCAGGGCACACAGACAACGTTTGTTTCTATTGTTTTACCTTTGAGAGGGAGTGGCAAGGCGCTGTATGAGTGTACTTTCAATTTCATGTGTTTCGTCATAATGGAGGCAGAATAGCATAGTGGTTAAAAGACCTAACTTTAGAATCAGACAGACCAGGATTTGAATCCTTTTTTGGTCATTTGATTGCTACATGACTTGGGGCAAGTTACTGGACTTCCTATCTGTGAAATGGGCATAATAATAGGTTTTTGGGAAGCCTCACATAAAGTGTTCATTACATTATGAGCACATAGTAAGCTCTTAAAAATATATTAGCTATCATTAATATTAATTTTACTATGAATGCCTTCCAGAAGGTGCTTCCTGGAGGGGCCTGCCCCACTGTTCCTGTGCCGAGTTCCAGGACAGCCTCAACCTCAGCTACCACCCGTCAGGCTTGAGCCTGCACCTCAGACCACCCAGCCGGGGAAGCTCCCCACTGGAGCAGCCCCTCTCCCAAGTTCTAAGCCCTGAGCCCCCCGACCCAGAGAAGCTTCCTGTGCCCCCAACCCCTCCATCCAAGAGGCACTGCCGCTCACTCTCAGTGCCCGTGGACCTGTCTCGCTGGCAGCCAGTGTGGCGGCCTGCCCCCTCCAAGCTGTGGACTCCCATCAAGCACCGAGGCAGTGGTGGAGGGGGTGGGCCGCAGGTGCCTCACCAGAGCCCTCCAAAGCGGGTCTCCAGCCTCAGGTTCCTCCAAGCTCCCAGTGCCTCTTCTCAATGTGCCCCAGCCCACAGACCCTACAGTCCACCTTTCTTCAGCCTGGCCCTGACCCAAGATTCCTCTCAACCCTGCGCTGCCTCCCCCCAAAGTGGCTCCTGGGAGAGTGATGCTGAATCCCTGTCCCCTTGCCCACCCCAGCGTCGATTTTCCCTATCACCCAGCCTGGGCCCACAGGCAAGCCGCTTCTTGCCTTCTGCCCGGAGCTCCCCTGCATCCTCCCCAGAGCTGCCCTGGCGACCCCGGGGCCTCCGCAACCTTCCTCGAAGCCGCTCACAGCCTTGTGATCTGGATGCCCGAAAAGCTGGAGTGAAGCGGCGCCACGAGGAGGACCCCCGGCGGCTAAGGCCTTCCTTGGACTTTGACAAGATGAATCAGGTGGGACCAGCCGGATTAAGGAAGCTTGAATGGGAGCAGAGGGACTGTGTTCTCTTTCACTTTTAAGCTGCCCTAGTTCCATGCCTTCCTGGCAGGGCCTCCCCCGGAGCTCCTTTCTGTCTGAGCTTTCACTAGAGTGATCTACCATCCCAGTTTGCCCAGCACTGTCCTGGTTTTAGCACTGAATCCTGAAGTCCCATGTCCTGTGAAACTCCTCAGTCCTGGGGGTTCCAGAGAAACTGGGGTGAGACCCATGTTGAAAGTCCCAAGAGGGATTCCCAGGTTGTTTTGCTAGAGACCCTTTCCCTCTACTCTTAGAACTCATAAGCCACAGAGTGCCATCATCATTGCCCCACCCCCTCCTTGTGCTCAAGGATGGTTTTGCCACTTGCCCTTCACTGCTAAGTGGGTCTGGGAGAGCTTAAAACAGGCTGCTGCAACATTCATATGTTCAGCAAATGTTTTTGACTTCCCAGTATGAGTGCAGTCGTCTTATACACTTGCCCACTTTTTCATATTCTTCCTGCTATACCACTGGGTCACAAACCTCTGCGAACTTACACACTTATTGACAATCATCCATCTAACCCAGTGATGGTGAACCTTTTGAGCTCAGCGTGTCAGCATTTTGAAAAACCCTAACTTAACTCTGGTGCCGTGTCACATAGAAATTTTTTGATATTTGCAACCATAGTAAAACAAAGACATATTTTTGATATTTATTTTATCTATTTAAATGCCATTTAACAAAGAAAAATCAACCAAAAAAATGAGTTCGCGTGTCACCGGTTCGCCATCACTGATCTAACCAGTCAGCAAACATTTTTTTTGGATACCTACTATGTACCTGGCTCTGACTGTATAGGCCCTGGCATTACAGTAGTGAAATAGGCAGATGATATTTCTGCCCACATGAAGCTTATAATTGAGTCTTTAATTTTGAATTGGATAGAAACTGAGATCTCTCCTCAAAGAAATGTTACATGGTCACTGAATTTTCTGATATCAGTGAGTTCATAAACCTCACCTTAAAGCCTAGGATTCGTGCCTTAGAGGGTAACTAAGGGACAGGACACTTTGAAATACAGCTTGGGCCAGGGTGCTCTGGGATGTTATTATCTTCCTTTGCCTTCTTAACTTTGTTGTTTATTTGACAGAAACCATACTCAGGAGGTGTCTGTCTCCAAGAAACAGCCCGGGAAGGCAGCAGCATCTCTCCACCGTGGTTCATGGCCTGTAGCCCCCCACCCCTCTCTGCTTCCTGCAGCCCCATTGGGGGTTCCTCCCAGGTGCTGAGTGAAAGCGAAGAGGAGGAGGAGGGGTCCGTGCGGTGGGGGCGGCAGGCGCTGAGTAAGCGGACACTGTGCCAGCAGGACTTTGGGGACCTGGACTTAAATCTGATTGAGGAGAACTAAAACTGAGAGGCTACTACTTCCTGGGGCCACACAGACTGACTCTCTTATGGCTACTAACAAGTGTCGAGGCTCCAAGACTGGGGCCCAGCCTGGGAATGGGGATGAGTGGAGGGCTCCCACTCAGGGCAGCTGGAAATCTCGCTCCAGGAAGCTCGACCATGCCGAGAGACTGGCCGGGACAAGATAAACAGAGCTGGTGGCGGGAGGGACAGCCCAGAGCAGACCCTTCCCATGGCGGCCCTGAGTGTGAGTATCCCTGCCAATGAGAAAGCAATGGGCAGGGAAGGAAGGGGTCAGCTGACCCCTGCTCGGGGAATTTCACTAGCCCCTTTGCTTCAAAGGGCACTTGTGTCTTAGAATTTGGCCAGGGTGGGGGGTTCATTCAGCCTCCTCGGAGAAATTGTGTGTGAGTGTGTGTGTGCTTGGGAGTATACTTGAGGAAAGGTGTAAAGGTGTGTTTGCGTAGCCTTAGGGAAGGAAGGCAGTTGCTCCTTAATAGAGCATCATGATACCCCCAGGATCTTGAGTTTTCATGGGGCTGTGGGCTTGTTAAAGAAGTCAAAAGGAGGGCACCAAGTTTTTCTTTTTCCTAAGTAGCTTTGGAACCAGGCTTATGATCCATAAGCACCACTGGCTCCGCAAAGGATTCTGTTTGGGGGTACTGCAAGCTCTTTTAAGTGCTGTGACCTCAGCCAATGGTTTTTTCCTCAGGCCCAACCCCCCCTCCCCTAGATAGACTTAGTGTTGGGGCTGGAGAGGGCTCTTCACATTGATTCTGAGCTGGCCTTTTCTTCTTATCAGATTGCCTAGGCTGTATACCACCTGCCTCTCTCACTCTCTAAGTAGATGCAAGCACATGTGGGTAACTGAGGCAGGGTTGAAGGGCTTCATCTCTTTCTTTCCCTCTTTACTGATGGGACCTTTTTCCCCTCACCCTCTGACCTTTGATGCATTTGGACTGCTGACCATTTAAAAGCAGCCTGTGATTGCTTCTTTTGTAAAGCAAGCAAGCAACCTCCCTCTACTTTAGCTGTTTGACTATTTGGATTTTCACACATTGGGCTTACCCAGAGTGTAGCGCATCTCTACAGGGCTGTGGTTGACGCTGGGTAGACATCTGCATCTGTGTTGTGTGTGTGGTGTGGCTGACCAGTAGGTGAGTATTCCTGCGTGTGTGAGTGAAGCCACTCCCAGGCTGGTGCTCTCCTCCTGTGCCCGGTGACTGCCCAGTGGCAGCTTTAGCTGCCCTTCACTCCCACCTGCTGCCAAAGTCCCTGTGCTAATGGGATTACAAATACAAAAAGTGGAAAAAATTTTTTCGTAAACTTTGTTTTATATTAAAAAAAATCCATAAGTCTGTGTGTGTGTTAAACATGAGGTCCTGCCTCTGTGGCCGTGTTTGAAAAAATAAAGTTTTATTAGAATAATCCATTTTCCCAAGCAACCTTGTGTATTACAGTGTCTTCTTCCCATCACCACAAAGAAAGGCAAAGAGGAAGCAGGGAGAAGGCCACCTAACTCTTCCAGCCCCTTCCTCTCTACGGCATGGCTGGGCCTTTGCCCTTCAAGGGCAGTATCTGGTCCGTAGGTCCTATGTGGCCACAGCAATCATATCCTATGGCCTAGGCTTCTGTTAAGGCCTGGGTTATTTCTGGCAGTCTTGATTGGTCTCTGTCTCCTCTTCTCAACTATCACTCTTACTTCTAAGAGATTGAAGTGAAATGTTAATACATTCTAGCTTCCTGAGAATGCTTGATGGTATAGGCAGGGACTTGTCCAGACTGGTTTGTAGGCTTTGGGAAGTGGGGAAAAGTCATGATGGAGACTTGACCGGGAATCTTTTTTAAAAAGATGGAGATTTAGTCATGAGAATTCAGATTTCAAAGACTTAGGTAATTTCTGCATCTTAAAAATAACTACTTTTGTAAAATTATCCTACCAGCAGAGCTTCTCTTTTGCCCTAGAAGATGGTATTTTCCCTGATGCTTCCATTGACTGTTCATTTGTGGAAAGAAGCTGTGTGGTTCACTCTTTCTTTAGATCTTTCTATTCCACCCTTTCTTCTTCCTACGTTAGCATTCTTCCAATGTGTGTGGGTGAAGTGTAGCTGCTTAGAGATCCAGGCAGGAGCCTCTGTCCCTAAGGCATAGCCTTTCTTTACCAGTTTGGTGCTGACTTGCCAGGCAACAAGAAGAGTCAAGTTGCTTAGCCTCCGTCCCAGTTTCCTGCTTCAAATTGGTGGCACTCATTATTGAATACCAATGAAGTGTGCAAGAGGACAGGATTGGCTTGACTACCTGGAGCAGGAACCTTAGAGGGGATGAAAATACACTCTAAAAAGATAGTACTATTACTGCCCTGGAGATAAAGGGAGGGGCTTAGAAGGGATGGGGCAATGGAATGTAGTTAAAGAAGCTCATCATTATAGGTTTTTTTCTTTCCTCAAAACTGCTGTTTGAGCAGGGTTAAAGTTTGAACATCTAAAATGACTCTTCCTCAACCATTTTCCTTTCTGTTCAATTTTTCTGTTGGGTTTTTCTACTGTTTATTGACTTGTGAGGCCAAATGTGATTTCATTTACCAGTCATAATGTAGAAAAGAATGTAAACTCCCTGAGGGCAATGGTTTTGTTTTATTTAGTGTTGTATCCCCAACACTTTAAAAAGTTACTGGCACATGAAAAGTGCTTGCCACATTCGTTGAATGAATTTCCCACCTTTGCCTTCCCATCCCTGAGCTTAGGCACATTTCTGTTTCTGTTCTGTGAGAAGCCAGCTTTGAACATGGGTAGTAAATAGAGCTGCACATGGGAGAAAATTCTAGTGGTGGATTTTTATAGAAAAGCTACAAGCCAGATCCTGTATGGATTCACCCTTGTTCCTTCTTAACTAACTACAACTTGTGGACCATGTGCTTTAAGAGGTGTCTCTTGGCCAAGGAAAGCATTCTTAGGCCCCAGCTTCGCGATAGGTAATGGAAGTTACAAGAAATAGGGAGAGAAAAAAATCCAAAGAAATGTTTCCTTGGTGCTCCACAGGGTTAATTTTAGATTCACTTCCCTAAATGTTTTGTACTTTTACTAAAGTCAATAGTTGGTGCCCACTCCCCATCCCTGCCCCCATTTTTTGCTACAAGTAAAGTAGGTCAAGGGTAAAGACAAGGTTATGGACAGATTACTGGGTAGGTACATTAGTTTTGGTGAAAGAACCAGCTACTGCTCTTTCCTGTCTGTAGGGCAGATCTGTGAAAGAAATAGCCACTTTTAGAGTAACAATCATGAATTAATACTAGACCCTTTATCCTTCTGGTCTGTATACTCAGTCTCTGCATCCATAATACCATGGAACCTGTGCTAGTCTCTGACATTACCAACATTAATGATTGAGCTTTTCCATTGCCTGGAGTGAAAACAACCTAAGCAAAAAATTCAGTATCTCTTCACTACATCCCCTTTCTAACAGGAGCTATAGATCTCCCACACTTAATGTGAATTCAGATTGAGGTGGTGGGGTTTTCTTTATCCCCAGCCCCACTACTTCCATGGTAAGATGGTACTATTGCTGAACCAGAAAAAAGAATCCCCATCATTGGTCCCTTTCCAATTCCCCTAAAAGTTGAGTTGAGAAACACCTGGACTTAATAACATTGGCAGACGTGGAAGGGGAAAAAGCTCTATGGGTTTAAGTCACAATACCAAGATGTTGGAAGCTTATTGGCCTTTGGCCAGTGGCAAGAGTGGCAGTATCATATCCAATGGATGTAATACCTTGGTCAATTGGAAAGGAACCTATGAAGTCATGGTAATATAGAATGGGATGATACCATGTTATGGGCCCGTGAGTAGAAAGATACTGTCTGATGGACCAATGGCGAGAAAGTTTCCTAAAAGACAATGGCAGATAGGGTAGTGCATGTTCAGGATAGGAAATGAATAGGAATTGGGGTGTTAACTTCTCAGCTCAAAACATTCTAGGTACCTTGCCCCTCAGCTCCCCACCCCAGTAAAAGTCTTTAGTGTGCAAGGAGGGTAAGCTCAAGCCTTCTAAGATATGGGACCCCCTGAAGGAAGGTTGGGACCCTGATGGTACCCTGGGGGACTGAAGGACCCGCCCAGTTCCCCACCCCTGCCGAAACTGCAATTCCCCTCCTCGACGCAGGAGGCACTGCAGGCCCTGGGGAGGTTGGGGCGGAGCGCTGCGAGGGGCCCGGAGCTGCCACCCCGCTCCAGAGCGCGGGGGGCGCTGTGCGGGGCCCAGGCTGCGGCTCCGCTCCCGGCCACCGGGGGCGCTGCGCGGCGCTGGTGGTTGGTGGTGGCTGTTGGGGGGGTGGGGGGGAGCCGCGGCCGCGGGTGGTGCGGAGGGAGGCCTTGCGGGCGGATCGGGCGCTCGGCGGCGAAGGTGGTGGGAAGCGGCGGGCGGGAGCGAGGGTCCGGCCGGCCCTGGCGATGGCGGACGCAGCGGCCTCCCCGGTGGGCAAGCGGCTGCTGCTTCTGTTCGCGGACACCACGGCCTCGGCTTCGGCCTCGGTGCCGGCGGCGGCGGCGGGCGGAGATCCCGGGCCTGCGCTGCGCACTCGGGCCTGGCGGGCCGGCACGGTGCGGGCCATGAGCGGGGCGGTGCCCCAAGACTTAGCGGTGAGTGACGGCCGAGGCGGGCACTCGAGGCCGGGGCTGCGGGGCCTGCGGGCGGCCTCCCCGGGGGCCATTGTGAGGGGGCGGTGGGGTGGGGGTGACCCAGTTCCGCGCCCCCAAATCTCCTTAGCGCCCCCCACCGGCTCCTCAGCACCCCGAGTTCTGACCAGCATGGCTTCCGCGTCGGGGTGCGCGCCCCGGTTTCCCTGTTGGGGGGGGCGGCCAGGGCGCCGAGGCTGCTGCCTCCACCCGCAGGCCCCGCCTCCTGAGCGACCCCTTTGCAGCCCCCCTCCCACGCCTTCGGGGCAGAGGCTCCAGAACCCGGGCTCCGGGCCCCTCCGAGTTCGGCCGGTGTTGCCGCCGCCCCTGGGAGCCGCGGAGCTGTGGTGCCCGGCGCTCCCTGCTCCCCGCTCCCCTCCCGGAGCCCGAGTGGGGCGGGAACGTGGGCAGTCGTGAGCAGCGCCGAGGCTGCCGCCGGAGCTGCTCCGGGCTTTTTATCTGGCGGTTACTTCCTCCTCGTCTGAGCCGGGCTCAGCCTGGCGGGTCCAGAAAGCCGGCTCTCGGGGCTCCGGGGCTCGGTTCTCCTGGCCCCGCTGGTGACAGGAGCTGCAGTTTTTGCTACGATTGAGACCCGTCTTTGCTCTCCACTCGGCTACTCTCCTAACCTTGGGAGGGAGAGGTTTTGTTTTGAAACTTTGTGCTGGGGCTTGACCGCTCTGGAGTACTTGCCTTGGTGTCTTTTGTGATTAAAGTTGTTCAGTAATAGAACTTAACTGGCATTCGGGACCAGGATGTGCTATTTTTGCTAATGTGGCGGTAAAAAAAATACTGTCTTTGAGCTTTGGCAAGCCTCTTGAGTTCCTCATTTTGATAAGCAGCCTTAGCTTCTCTTGTGAAATGAGGCTATGAAAAATAGCAGGAATCTTTTGGAGTGTAATGGATCAGTAGGCAGAAGGTACATTTTCTTGGTGAACTTGTATTCGCTATAAACGCGGACACATTTTAGGAGATTGGGTCGTAATATTGTAGGTTTCTGTTATTAATTTTCCTATTGATCAGTGGTGTTACACCCTCCCCCTCCCCCATATACAAGCTTTATGGGTTGCTTGACTGGTGACCGGCTTAGGCTTTGCTTCTGCTGTTTGAGTTTATTTGCTCTTATCTTTCTCCCTGCTACATAAGAAAAGGCTGCTTGAGGACGTTTGTGAGGCTTGCCTGGGGCAAATTTGTAAAAGGATGTCTGGAATATAAGGGTGTGAGGAGGAGGATTAAGGATATTTGCATTTAAATTCCTCTGTGCTTTCTTTAAAAGATTGCTTTCTAGGTTGGGATGGGGGAGAAGTGTCCCTGTGAGATCCAGTAATTTGCCCCCTTGAATGTAAAACATACTTAAGATCCACCATTATATGCAAACTTTGACCACAGGCCTAGGTTTTCATTCTGAATTTTATATTCTAGTTGTTTCCTCCATTACATGAATTGCTAATAAGCTCGGCACCTGAAATGGCTACCCCTGCAGGTTATTGTTCACTGGGCTCCCTAAGGGCAGAGGTTTTAGAAGCTCACTGAGATGCTGGACACCTATTAAACTCAATACTGAATGATTTTTACTGGGCCCATGGAATTTGTTTCTCACACCAAGTGAAAGTTGCAGTGATTCTTAGATATTGAGGTCTTGCATGGTGCTGTATGCATTAGAAGCAAAGGCAGATTTGGGTTTTGAGAATACACTGTGCTTGTATGAATATCAAGGGACATAGATGAGAAAACAGCCAACAAAAATACTCTTCAGAAATTTTCACCAGTTTGCAAAATTGCTCAAGAATTGCTGTTGCTATGATGAGGTTCTGTTATTGACAATGACTAATATAGGATCAGAATTGGCCGTTTGTTTTCCTTTTTCATTAAAGAGCTTTCCTTTGGACCCTAGACATGTGGGCCTTTCCAATTTGCACCACACCGTAGTAAACACAACCATCTTCCAATCAAAAGTGTTCTTCCTGTACTCAAGGGTGGAGTTTGCAAGCAGCTGGCCTGTGATTGGGCAGATCTTCATTCAGTTATGTTTAAGATGTTTTCAGGCATGCTTGGTTTTGAGTAATGCATAGCAGGGCGCCCCCTGTTAAGTTTGAGTGAGGGTTGGATAAATGAGTTTTTGAAGTGATTGAAAACACTTCTCAATTTTAGGCTCCATTCATATCCTCTTTATAAATACTTTTTGATTCAGAAATCTTTCAAAATATAGCCCTGATCCATTTAATGAACACTTTTTTTGGAAAACAGTATCAAAGCCATGTGCTACCTTAAGTTGAATTATGAAGAAAAAGAGAGTCAGGATCCTGTTGATTGGGAGATTTGTTGATAAGTTACTAGGTGAGCATCTTCATCATCAAAGCCATGCTGACAACTACTAAGATTTTTAGATTAAGTAGGAAAACAGCTTCCCCTACCCCCCTAAGAGTAGTTTATTTATAGTAGTTCAAAATAAGCCTGCTGGGTTTTTAAGTCTTTTTTTTTTTTTTTGTCTTGTTGCAAAATTAGTTTAAAGGATTTATATGTATTTATCTCTTACCTCTTTTAACTCACTGTCCTCTTTGTGTTCCTGAATCATTATTGGTCCATATAAGTTGTATAGACCTTGGGACCTTCACAGATGTTGGCATGGTTGATTAAAAAGCCCCACCACCAAAACACACCAAAGAAGGTGGATTTTCCTTTTATTGTTATGAAAGCAAAGCTTACATTTTGCAAAATGTCAAACAACCAAAAGTATACCGGGAAAAGCCAACAATATTCATCCTTAAACCAGCTCCCACTTATCAAAGAAGGTTTCACTTGTTTTTCTTAATACTGTTACAAAAAATATAAAACCATTCATTCATATATATATATATATATATATATATATGGTTGCTTTTTAAAGCAAATGGGATGCTACACAATATTTAAAGCCTGCTTATTTTCTTTTTTCCATTTAACATATCATGGGCATCGGTACCTATAGCTCTTACTCATCCTTTTAGAAAACTACATTATATTCCATAATACATTATATTCCATAATATGGCTGTACCATAATTTATTCCCCCTTTACGAAGGACATTCAAGTTATTTAAATTTTTTGGCACTACAATACTGTGATTAATAAACTTGTATTTATTTCTGTGTAATTAATTACGGTTTTTGTTTCTGTAGTTCAGCGATGCAGGAGTGGGATTGTTGGGTTGAATCTATGTATTTTTAATTTTATTAGGTAGTGCCAAGTTATTTTCCAATAAGATTATATTATTTCATACTCCCACCAGCAGAGTATGCATGCAATGCTTGTGTCGCCTAACCCTTGCCATCCTCTGTATCATCTTTGTCATTTTTGGTAATCTAAAGGGTGAAAAATAGTACCTAGCATTTTCATGACCACTAGTCTTCTATGTCTATTGGCCTTTTACATTTCTTTTATGGGTTATTTTTATTAAATATATATTTTTATTGATTTGAGGGAGGAAGGGAGAGGGAGAGAGATAGAAACATCAATGAAGAGAGAATCATAACCTGCCTCCTGCATGGTTATTTATGCCTGTCCTTTGTCCATTTGAAAAAATGAGAGTTGTCATCACTTTGTACAACTTCTGTGCATATTAGTGATATTAATGCCTTTACCTGTCAAGTATGTTGCAATTATTTTCTCATTTGTCTTTTGGCTTGTTTATGAGTTGCTTTGCCACACAGAAAAATAAAATTTTTATCTCACCATTCTTTTTTTGTTGTTAATCCTCACCCCAGGATTATTTTTTCCATTGATTTTTTATAGAGAGTGGAAGGGAGGAAAGGAAACTTTTATTGATTTCTGAGAGGAGGGGAGAGGGAGAGAGAGCTAGAAACATCAATGAAGAGAGAATCATTGACCGGCTGCCTCCTGCACACCCCACACTGGGGATTGAGCCTGCAACCCAGGCATGTACCCTGACCGGGAATTGAACCTTGACCTCCTGGTTCATAGATCAAACACTCAACCACTGAGCCATGCCGGTGGGCTATATCACCATTCTTATTGACTTCTGGGTTTACTTGCTTGGGTAGAGCTACTACATTTTGAGTCTATATAAAGATTCTTCAAATTTTTAAATATTTTCATGTATTTATTTTTAATTTTAGATCTTTGATCCATGTGAAATATTTTTGTAAATGACAGGTTGTGGAGGGATGAGACTTTTTTTCTTAAGGTGTAACCAATTGTAGCAGCACCATTTTATTAAATAAACCATCCTTTCGTTGGTGTATGGTAGAATTAAATGATGCTTTGGTAGCATTGATATTTTGAATGCATTTCTTAGCTATCTCAGCTACCAGAACTTGCAAGAAGACTGAAAGCATATCTACCTGCCTTACTTTTTTTTTAATATATGTTTTTCATTGATTTCAGAGAGGAAGGGAGAGGGAGAGAAACATCAGTTATGAGACTCATTGATCAGCTGCCTCCTGCACACCTCCTATAAGTCAACCCTCAACCACTGAGCAACACCCGCCAAGCTCTGCCTTATTTTTTCTCTCTTAACTAGAGGCCTGGTGCACGGAATTTGTGCGGGGGGGGGGGGGGGCGTCCCTCAGCCCTGCCTGTGCCCTCTCGCAGTCCTGGAGCCCTCGCTCCTTACCTCCCACCTGCTCACTGCTCCTTAGTGCTGCCACGGAGGCGGGAGAGGCTCCTGCCACTGTCACTGCGCTTGCTAGCTGTGAGCCCGGCTTCTGGCTAAGCAGTGCTCCCCCTGTGGGAGGGCACTGACCACCAGGGGCAGCTCCTGCATTGAGCATCTGCCCCCTGGTGGTCATTGCGCATCACGGCAACTGGTCGTTTTTCTGTAACAGGCACTTAGGCTTTTCTTATACAGACTAGAGGCCTGGTGCATGAAAATTCATGCATTGGAGGAGGGGTCCCTCAGCTCGGCCTGCCCCCTCTCACAGTCCGGGAGCCCTCAGGAGTGGGAGGCGACCTGGTGATCAGGGGAAGGCAAAGCCCCATCACACCTCTGCTGCTGCCATTGCCGGCAGCACAAGCCTCAGCCAGCCCTGGTTACCTGAGCCTCAGGCGGCCCCGGGGACTGGGGGACTCCAGAGGCAGGAAGGCCCAGTCTTGCTGAGTGCCTGCCACCCCGGTGGGGCTGAGGGGACTGGGCGCCACCATCTTGTGGCTGTGGGTGCTGCATCTTTGAGGGCATGGCAATTAATTAGCATATTCCCTCCTTATTGGCTGTGGGCACCACCATCTTTGAGGGTGTGGCAGTCAATTAGCATATCCCCTCCTTATTGGCTGTGGGCGCCGCCATCTTTGAGGGTGGGGCAGTCATTTAGCATATTCCCTTTTTATTGGCTATGGGCGTCGTCATCTTTGAGGGCAGGGCAGTCAATTAGCATATTCCCTCTTTGTTAGATAGGATATTTCATATTTACCTGGGAGAAAAGTGGATTCTAAGATACTTCTTTCCTTTAATTTGAGATAATGTAGTGATTATACCAGTGTCTGGGCTAGTACCATGTTTCTTCTATCTAGAGCAGGGGTGGGCAAACTTTTTGACTCGAGGGCCACAATGGGTTCTTAAACTGGACCGGAGGGGCGGAACAAAAGCATGGATGGAGTGTTTGTGTGAACTAATATAAATTCAAAGTAAACATCACTACATAAAAGGGTACAGTCTTTTTAGTTTTATTCATTTCAAACTGGCCGGATCCGGCCCGCGGGCCTTAGTTTGCCCACGGCTCATCTAGAGTCTTCCAAGAGGAAAGAAAGCATATCTGCCTTATTATTTATTTATTTATTTATTTACATACTTACTTTTTACCTCATCTGCCAGCCTTTCCTCTTTGTCTCAGGTTAGCTGGCCTTTAAAATAAAAACTCTCTACTTTGTTTCTAGTTATGTAATAACTATAGTCAGGTGTCCCGGGTAGTACCATGTTTTCAGTGTATACAAACCTAAACTTAAGCCTAATTGAAATGGGAGTTTATGGCTTTTAATAATTATCCTTAAATGTCCTTTCATTGCCTATAATTTCAAGTTAAATAAATATCTGAGTGATAGCTGAAATTATGCTGTTTATTGAACTAAATAGAATGTGTTTTTTATGGATCAGTGTACAATTTAGAGAACTTTAAATAAAATGAGACTTTACAAAGGAATATTTAACATTTAAGTCTGAA
The DNA here is from genome assembly GCF_014108235.1 of Myotis myotis. Classification (NCBI taxonomy): domain Eukaryota; kingdom Metazoa; phylum Chordata; class Mammalia; order Chiroptera; family Vespertilionidae; genus Myotis; species Myotis myotis. The sequence continues at coordinate 30,599,675 of NW_023416368.1, read as the reverse complement.
CCTTTCTAAGCACACTTTTCATCTTAACTCTTTTACAGCAGGAGGGTCTGTTTTTGGTTTTGTTTTGTTTTGTTTTTAGAAGGGTCTATTTTGGAAACATTAAGCCACCATTGAGTTTTTCAGGCACTTGAAGTGCTTCATATAGGTGTGTGTGTTTTTAAGTTTGTCTTATATGTATGTGTAATTTTTAATAGCTCTATTTTAATTTGTCTTTTCATTCTATTTGTTTTGGCGCTGTGCACATTATAAACTGGCCATTTTGTCCTCTCCCTTTACTAACACAATCAAATCTCTCCTCTTAATTACTAATTTGTTTCTAAGAGTTGCTTTACTAACTCCCTACCTGACAAGGGCTTATTTCTTTCTTTAGTATTTCCTTGGTTCTCATCCCCAACTTGTTCTGATTTAGTTTCCCCTTTACCCTCCTAAATAGTGGGTAAGTATCATGTTGTTTTCTGTTAGTGATTTTCTCAACAACAGCTGGGGTGGGCTCCTGTAAGCTGTGCTTCCCCAAGGCCTGGGGGACATAGCACCTGTTGCTGCTTCTCAGTTTTCCAGTGCCTTTGACAGGTTGGTGGTTTTTAAGCTCTCCCCCCACTATCCCTACCGCCAGAACATCTTTTACCGTCATCTATAAATGGGTAAAATCTACTTGTTTGTTTAGTAGTAACTCATATAGCGTGATCTCGGTTTATCAAGGGCAGAAACTCAGTTTTTAGTGTGTCTTCAGGGGTAATGAGGCCCTAGGAGACTGAGTCTCACTAACCAAACTCTCTGGAGACTGATTTATAAATCCATATGTAAGGTTATTAATTTACAGTGAGAAATATACCTATCCAGAGATATTCACAGAGCCCCCTCACAGTCTACTCAGGAGACCAAATTACAGATAAGAAGGATCCCTAGTGTGCAAAGATATCAGACAAGGAAAATTGGGTATTGCCAAAAGGATATTTAGAATAAGCAGGCCTGATCTGGTGATCCTCCACTTTCCTAGACTCTCCGGTTTCCATTGCTTTGTTCCCCTTTTTTACTCTATGCTTTTAATGTTGTCATCCATCGAAATCCTATAAAGAGAAAAGAAAGCTTGTCTATTCTAGGTTCCAACATTTCTATAAAGCTTTTCTGAATCCCCACTATGTTTTTTTTATTCTTCGTTAACACTTTGTGGATATCTCATTTGGAATATTTATCTAATTTTTTTGTTATAAATATATAACAAAATATATAACTTATCTCCCCTACAAGATTTTAAGTTCATCAATAGGGAGCACATGCATTTTTCTGTTCGTTTGGGGTTTTTTTAGAATTTTATTTTTTCCTTTTAGCAAGTTGGGTTTTTTTTGTTGTTGTTTTTGCTTTTTAAATTGTCACCTAAGGAACGAGTATATTTTTTCCATTGATTTTTAGAGTGGAAAGGACAGGGGAGAGGGAGGGAGAGAGAGAGAGAGAGAGATGCATTAGAGAGAGATGCATTGCCTTCTTCTCGAGCCCCTACCAGGCTGGAATTGAACCTGCAACCGGGGTATGTGCCCTGGGTCAGGAATTGAACCCAAGACCCTTCAGTCTTCGGGCCAACACTAACCATTGAGCAACTGGTCAGGGCTCTTACTATTTTAAAAGGCCTTCTCTGACCAACCTATCTTAAAAAATAAAATATTTAGAAGCCAGTATTAGGTTAACTTTCACTTCTGATTTATTATGGAATTTCTACTCTAAGATCCCCAGTTGTGAGATATTTATGATTGATCTTTAAGCTTTTTTCTTATATAATTTTTCTTAATATGGACTTACTACTAACTTTTAAAAAAAATGTTTCTTTATTGATTTCAGAGAGGAAGGGAGAAGGAGAGAGAGAGATAGAAACATCAACAATGAGAGAGAATCATTGATCGGCTGCCTCCTGCACACCCTCTACTGGGGATCAAGCAGGCAACCCATGCATATGCCCTTGACCGGAATCGAACCTGGGACCCTTCAGTCCGCAGGCTGACGTTCCATCCACTGAGCCAAGCCGGCTAGGGCCTACTAACTTTTTTATCTTGACATTATTGGACTCATATTTGGGACCCCAACCCAAGGTACCTTAGCCATTGGTTTTTGTGATTTACATCCGAGTTGTTAAATTAGAAGCTATAGATACTTTGTTTTTCTGATTCTCAAGTAATCCATGCCTATTATACAAAATGTAGAAATTATTTTAATAATAAGAAAAATAGCCCTAACCGGTTTGGCTCGGCGGATAGAGCATCGGCCTGCGGACTGAAGGGTCCCAGGTTCGATTCCGGTCAAGGGCATGTACCTGGGTTGCGGGCACATCCCCAGTAGGGGGCGTGCAAGAGGCAGCTGAATCGATGTTTCTCTCTCATCGATGTTTCTAACTCTGTATCCCTCTCCCTTCCTCTCTGTAAAAAATCAATAAAATATATTTTTTTAAAGAAAAATATTTCCTGGGGTGTTGCAACTTACTAGAAACTGTTGTTTATATTTTGATACATATTCTACTAATCTTTTATTATGGGTGATTTCAATTTTCTTGGGCTTCTGTATTTCTCACAGGTAACATGTATTGTTTTTGTAACTAAAAGGAAAACAATAAGTGCTCCGTAGCAAAATCTTATAATTTTTATTGGCTGAGTAATTTATTTAACTGTTCCCTTTTCATTGGATATTGAAATTGTTGCAGATTCTAGGCTTTATGAATAATTCTGTGATGAACATTTTTGTGAATAAAGTTCGTCATATGTTTAGAGTTATTTCCTAGGATTAATACCAGGAGTGGTATTATGGAAAGATATACACATATTTAAAATGCTTGTTATAGCAATTTTCTTATTTTTTTGTCGTACCAATTTATAATCTGACCAGTATTATGAGTTTGCTTAAGGAATGCATGCTTATCAGGAACCCATGGTCTGCTAGTCGTTTTGTGCTTTAATTTAATCCTATGACAATCCTTTGAGGTACTTAAACTGTCCTTATTTTTAGGAAAGGAAGTGAGGCTCAAAGAGGCTAAAGTAACTGGCTCCTAGCTACATGCTAAGAAAATGGGGATGTTGGGATGCAAACCTAGATCTTTATGATTCCATCCACAGCCCCTAAAAGTACTATATATGCTTGAGTTTTGATTCAGGTCATCCCTGTGCTATTCAAGTACTTAACATTTAATTTGAGAATGTTAGAAAGTAGGAAAAATTGGGGATAATTGGTAGAAAGCTATCTCTTTTCTCTAAATGTACTGTAGTGAAGATGCACTCTCAGAAAGCTACCTCTTGATCAAGAACCCATGGAAATTTACTTTTTATTTGAAAACAGCAGTATTCTAGACATGCAGTTATTCCTCGCCTTGGCTATAAAATCATTTGTAACAATTTATATTTTTTAGAATGTAGGTAGGAAAATTGGAAAAGAAAAATTAAGACCCTTGGGACTTAGTCTTCCATTTCCCCTTACCCTCTCACAATCATCACCATATCCAGTTATTTTTATCTCTAATTTCTAAAATATAGTTTGCTTTCCATTCATACAGTCTTAATTGATATAGGTCTTTTTCATCTCTTTCCTAAGCTATCGTTGGCTTATAATTGGTCTGCCTGCTCCAGTTTCTTCCCTCTGTAATTTATCTTCCAACCTAATCCCAAAGGTCTTTCCTTTAAAAATGTTTGAAATATAAAAGTAATACATATTTTAAAAGAAAAAAAAAAGAACATCTGGTCAATGATTCTCTTACTATTGATGTTTCTCTTCCTCTCAATGAAATGAATAAAAGCATGTATTTTTTTTTTTTTTTTTTTTAAGGAACATTTCCTGTTAAGGTATAAAAAGTATTAAAAGTATTACCCCTTGCCAACTGATGGTCGTTGGCGCCAGTTCAGTGCCAACGGGAATCCCCAATTTGGGGAACAGTGTAAAACAGCTCAATTGTGATACAGCGCAGCCATGGAACATCTCTTTACTTTTGGAGTTTCAGCTCAGCCAGGGAAATTGCACTCCCCTAGCCAGAAGGGAACTGGCTTATATGGACAGCCGTCCCTGCCCCTGATCCCTGATTGGTCCGTTTTCATGCAAATGAGGACTCCAAATCCTCAGTTTGATTGATCCAAAAGGCATTGTCCTGATTGGTCACAATAGAGTCTTTTCTGATTGGCCAGAGCTGCACAGCTCTGATTGGATGGGGGAAGCCTCAGTCCTATTGGTTGAAATAGGATTCCAGAAACTCCTTTATAAAAGGCCTAGCTCAAATGGCAGTGACCCAGTGCAGGCAAGAAGATCAGGGCTTTTCCCTGAAGTGCAGTTTGTGAGAGGCCCCTGCATAGAAATGACTGCTAGACTGTTTATTGGGATTTTTTTTGTTGTTTTTGATGTGTGTTTGTTTGTTTTTAATTTGAGCCCATCTTAATAGATGTCTTTTATTTCTCCCCTTCATTGAAGTTCTCCTATGCAAATCGTCCTCCTGTCCCCCAACCACCCCTCTCTCTTTCTAATAATCGGCAACTTGCTCTTTTTTTAAAAAATATATTTTATTGATTTTTTAGAGAGAGGAAGGGAGAGGGATAGAGAGATAGAAACATTAATGATGAGAGAGAATTATTGATCGGCTGCCTCCTGCACGCCCCCCACTGGGGATGTGCCCGCAACTAAGGTACACGCCCCCGACCAGGACCCCCAAGTCCGGAGGCCGGTGCTCTATCCACCGAGCCAAACCGGTTTGGCAGCTTGCTCCTTTTTTAAATTTTATTTTATTTTTCAGAACTTATTTATTTATTTAATATATTTCATTGATTTCAGAGAGGGAGAGGAAGAGAGATAGAAACATCAATGATGAAAATCACTGATCAACTGCCTCTTGCACGCCCCCTACTGGGGACTGAGCCTGAAACCCAGGCATGTGCCCTTGACTGGATTTGAACCCAGGACTCTATCCACTGAGGAAGAGAATACTAAGTAAGCTGTACAGGGCTCTGATTGGCATGTTAAAAAGATAATTAGGGGGGTAAAATGGACACATATGTAATACCCTTTGTAATACTTTAAGCAATAAAGAAAAAAAGATAATTAAAAGGAGTCAAGGAGGCAGCCAATCAGTGAGTCTCTCTCATCATTGATGTTTCTATCTCTCTCTCCCTCTCCTTTCCTCTCTGAAGTTAATTTTTAAAAAATATTTTTAAAAAATTGATTTGAGCTGAAACCGGTTTGGTTCAGTGGATAGAGCGTTGGCCTGCGGACTGAAGGGTCCTGGGTTTGATTCCGGTCAGGGGCATGTGCCTGGGTTGCGGGCACATCCCCAGTAGGAGATGTGCAGAAGGCGGCTGATCGGTGTTTCTCTCTCATCGATGTTTCTGACTCTCTCTCTCCCTTCCTCTCTGTAAAAAATCAATAAAATATATTTTTTTAAAAATTGATTTGAGTTTAATGTCAATAAAATGAATGTAAATCACATATAGGCCATGAAAGGAATTTTGAGATGAAAGCAAGAGTTTTAACCACTAGCTCTCCTTAACTAATGAAATATTTTACATCTCATCCTTGGGTTCTAGCTGTAGCATGAAGTGCTGTATACTACTTCTACTCTAATAGAAAAAAGTTTAAAACTTAAAAAACATTTTTTAAATTGATTCTTAGAGAGGGAGTGGGAGAGAGAGACAGAGTTGTGAGAAACATTGATCAGCTGCCTCCTGCACTCCCCCTTCTAAGGATCGAGCCCACAACCCAGGCATGTGCCCTGACCAAGAATGTAACTAGCAACCTTTCAGTGCACGGGATGACCCCAACCAACTGAGCCGGGGCTTAAGACTTTTTAAAACCAGACAGGGCTTAAGACTTTTTAAAAATCAACTCAAACTGTATTAGTCCTGTTGTGTTCAGATTATCAACTTGCCTTGACCATCTTTGACTCAATCCAACCACTACCATTGATTTTTGTTGGTTTATATCCCTTCTTCCTGTCCTGGGGCCTGGTCACAGCCATTTTACAAGTTTGTATTCTATGTACTTTGATCTGATATGATTCCTTACCTTACATGTTTTAACTCTTTCCCATTACTTTAGTTCAGTGGTTCTCAACCTTCCTAATGCCGCGACCCTTTAATACAGTTCATGTTGTGGTGACCTTCAACCATAAAATTATTTTCGTTGCTAACTGTAATTTTGCTACTGTTATGAATCATAATGTAAATATCTGATATGCAGGATGTATTTTCATTGTTACAAATTGAACATAATTAAAGCATAGTGATTAATCACAAAAACAATATGTAATTATATATGTGTTTTCCAATGGTCTTAGGTGACCCCTGTGAAAGGGTCGTTTGACCCCCAACCAGGTCGCGCCCCACAGCTTGAGAACCGCTGCTCTAGTTGGAGGTGGGGGACAGTTCTAGGGCCAGAAGTAAGCCTCACTGTTGGGAAAACATGTTTACATATGTCCACATTCCATATTACTCTCAAAACAAAGTCATTATTAGCCTGGAGCTGTTGTTTGATCTCAGAGCAAACAGTACTGTGATTGTTGTCAAGTTAAACACTTTGTTCCATATCCTTTGCCCAGGTAGGTTAAGAGATAATTGCCCTTAAATTAGGTGAAATCTGGCTTTCAAATATTTCCGCTTTTCCTTCATGTTTTCAATTAGGTGATGATAGGATTCCTGAATATTATTTATTCATTTAAATATTTTCTAATTGATTCAGAGAGGCAGGGAGATGGAGAAATAGATAGAAACATCAACGATGAGAGAGAAGCATTGATTGGTTGCCTCCTGCACGTCCCCAATTGGAGATTGAGCCTGTAACCCAGGCATGTGCCCTGACCAGGAATCGAACTGTGACCTCCTGGCTGATAGGTCAACCCTCAGCCACTGAGCCATGCCAGCTGGGCATGAATATTAATTTTTTTAATGTTTAAGTTGTTATGTACAAAGGATAAAAATTGTGACAGTTTTAGTAGTACAACGACTTCTTTTAGTGTTGTTCTTATATCTGTGTGTTGGTATGACTTAGAGTTCTGTGACTCATATGTTGACTTTTAAAGTGGTTGGCAGATTGGAACTGTAGCACCTAGCTGTTGGTCACCATGGAGCTTCAGCCTCTGGTTTTCTAAGTGATGGCCAGTAGAGTACTGTCACTCAGGGTCAGATTCAGCATGGGCATTGAACACTCCATGCTCCTTTTCATGATTTGCCTCCAGCCATTGCCTTCTGACATCAGTTATGTCCGATTCAAAATCCAGGTCATTTAAAAAATTTCCCTTCCTTATATCCAGCCAGTCATCAGCCATCAATCTTTATTTATGATAAGAGTCATGGAGTCCTAACCGGTTTGGCTTAGTAGATAGTCAGCCTATGGACTGAAGGGTCCTGGGTTCGATTCTGGTCAAGGGCACATGTCCAGGTTGTGCACTCAGTCAATGATTCTTTCTCATCATTGATGTTTCTATCTCCCTCTCCCTTCTCTGGAATCAATAAAAAAATATTTTTTTGAAAAAGAGTCATGGATTCTCATGGGCACGAGTCACTTCACTCCTAGTCTCACTGCTCCCACTCTAGGTCATGCTAGTTAAGAACACTCCCTAATGGGGGTGTGGGTTGGTAGAAGAGGGTAAAAGGGGGATAAATGGTGATGGAAGGATACCAAACTATGGGTAGTGAACACACAATACAATACTCAGATGATGTATTATAGAATTGTATACTTGAAAACTATTTAATTAACTAATGTAACCCCAGTACATTCAATAAACATATTTTTTATAAAAAGAAAAAAACTACTCTTTATTCCCCCTCCTCTCTAATCCATCTACACCTACTGCTAGCTAGCTGAGTTTTCCTATAACCAACTGCTCTGTTCATATCTTTACCTCAGTTTGACCTCTTTTTATGGCACTTGCATAAACACACTTAAACACATACACATCTCCCATTGGCAGCTGAATGAAGCCCAGTTTTGTTTATCCCAGTAGTCAAGATCTTTCCCATTGATTCTTAGTCTTTTTAGCCTCAGCTCCCTCTCCTCCCCCACAGTGTGCTGTAGCTCCTGGCCTCCTAGAACTTGCTGGGACTTTTTTTGGCTTCTGCACACCTGAAGTGATCTCTCCTGCCGCTGAACATCCCCCACAATGTATTTTATTTTATTTCTGTTTATCTGATGGCATGTTTTCCCAAGTTATGCTTTGCCATTAACCAAACTGCTTTTGAATCCACTTACTTAATTTTCACAACCAGTATATGAGGTAAGACAGGTGTGTCTTATCGCAAGGGAGGAAACCAAGACTTGAGGAGGGAAAAGTGACCTGCCCAAGTTTTGCAATTAATATAGAGTGGAGCCAAGACTCAAATCCAAGCCTCCTGGAACATAAACCCCAAGCTTTGTTCATTATGCTACTAACTACCTTTCTTAGTGCCTGGGTCTGCACTTAAATACAACTCTTCTAGCTGCCTGCAAGCTACTTAAATTGTTTTATTCCTTTAGAACATATATATGTATATGTTATATTAAATACATTAATATATTAAATATAATGCAGTTCAGTGTTCTCTGTAAAAATCATGCTGCCCCTTTCTGAGCCTTGTTTCCCCATCATGGTTTTTATTTTTTATTTTTTGCTTAACCTTCACGTGAGGATATTTTTTCCATTGCTTTTTAGAGAGTGAAAGGGTGGAAGGGGGGGGGGGGAGACACCGATGTGAGAGAGACACATCAACTGGTTGCCTCCCACAGGACCAGGGGCAGGAGTAAACCTGCAACCCAGGTATGTGCCCTTGACCAGGAATCCAACCCCGACCCTTCAGAGTGCCAGCAGATGCTCTAACTATTGAGCATACCAACCAGGGCTTATTTTTTTAAGTAGAAGTGAAGCTTGTGTGGTATATTACAAATAATAAAACTACAACTTTACATAATGAATTTAATTTCTGGGATAACTTTTCAGCAATGCACTTCACAAGTATTTGCCTGTGAGAAAATTAAACCTTGCTAGACTACTGAGCAATGAATGGTTCCATACTTTTTAAATATAACTATCCTGAATTTGCATATAGTTGTAACTAATTTTTATGTTGACTGGATGACAACATATATACAAACAAAAGCTGTTTGGAACTCAGAAACAATTTTAATGGATTTGAATTTTATTCATTACATAATCATGTTTAAAAAGTAATAATACATGCATGTACAGACCTCTAGTGTTCAGTCTGCAGGAAATGCTTTGTGCCCTTAATACCTACAGATCTTCCTGGTTATTCCATGGTTCCCAGTTGCGAGTCACTGCTGTGGGGATTCTGACATTGTCCTACATCACTCATTGTTGCCTTAGGAAACTTCATGTGAGAAAATTTTTTAAATATATTTTTATTTATTTCAGAGAGGAAGGGAGAGGGAGAGATAGAAACATCAATGATGAGAATCATTGATTGGCTGCTTCCTGCACACCCCCTACTGGGAGCAACCTAGGCATGTGCCCTTGATCAGAATTGAACCCAGGACCCTTCAGTCTTTAGGCAGATGCTCTATCCACTGAGTCAAACCAGCTAGGGCCATGTGAGAAATTTCTTAAGAGAGCCAAGTGGGCCGAAACCGGTTTGGCTCAGTGGATGGAGCGTCGGCCTGCGGACTGAAGGGTCCCAGGTTCGATTCCGGTCAAGGGCATGTACCTGGGTTGCGGGCACATCCCCAGTGGGAGATGTGCAGGAGGCAGCTGATCGATGTTTCTCTCTCATTGATGTTTCTAACTCTCTATCTCTCTTCCTTCCTCTCTGTAAAAAATCAATAAAATATATTTTAAAAAAAAGAGAGCCACGTGGTTGGGAAAGGGTTGCTTCCCTGAGTAATTGCTTTATGTTTTCCTTTAAGGCAGTGAGAACTATGCAACTGACCTCTCCATTTTCAGATTGGCCTTTAAAAAGGAAGCTCAAAGCCAAATACATCACTCAATTATGTAACTGAATAGATCCTTATTGCCTGCTTAAGTTTTCCCTTTTTATACTTTGATAGTGACTTCCTGATGTAGTTTGCTTGGCCCTGATATTTAAATTTATGTTTTATCATTTTACTAGAGGCCCAACGCATGAAATTTGTGCAAGAGTAGGCCTTCCTTCCTCCGGCTGCTGGCACTGGCTTCCCTCTGGCACCCAGGACCTGGGCTTCCCTCGCACCCCGGCTTCTTCCGGAAGGCCGCCTGGTCTAATTAGCATATTACGCTTTTATTATTATTATAGATTGCATGTATTTCCCAAAAGCCAACTAAAATTCTTTGAAATGAGTGGAATATAAATAAATACTCTAGCCCGTCTTTTGTGACCAGGTATATTTTAGGCACTGGGCATATCTATTCTAAATAACAATACCTATATGCACATGTATTGCTCTTTATGCTGTGTTTGTTGAACATACTCAGAAGTCAGAATTTATATGGAAAAGCCAAACCTAAGCATACTATTTATTAGAAAACTATGGTTTCATTTAAAAAACACAGTAACTTGTAATGTGCTTAAGTGTATCTCAAAAAGTGGAGTGTCTCTTCTGGGAGGAAGCAAAGCATCATTGTGACGACAGCATACCTCTGCTGGCAGATATGAGATCACATGGTATTTTAAAAATCCAGAACTAGGAGGGCAACTCCTCCGCCCCTCTGTTTACCCTTTTGAATTTTGTATCATGTGCATATATCACCTGTTCAAAAAATTATTTAAGAAGTTCATGGTCACTTTAGAAGTGTAAAATGTTTTTTTCCTATCTATTAGATTATGAACTTCTTGAGAGCAGAAAATGTACTTGATTTCTCTTTGTATTCCTGAACCTAGCACAGTGCCTTTATACATAGTAAGCCCTCCAGCTAGTGTACATAGATATGAATTGGAAACTAAGAGTTACAAATTTCATTAAGATTACAGCTAAAATTTACTAACTGTGGATAATTCATGCCTCCTTCATTCTGTTCCTGCTTTCAGAGTGAGGCTGAGACTACTAGCTACCTGGCTCTGAAGTAAGATTGGTTTTTATTGAAATCCATTAAAATAAAAACAAGTTAGTAGAATTTTTCCTAGTCACTGTTCAAAATGGGGTTTATGTTTGTTTATATGTTACAGTGTGGGATTTTTCCAAACTTCTTTTTATATCTTTTTGCAGATCTTTGTAGAATTTGATGGCTGTAACTGGAAGCAGCACTCCTGGGTTAAAGTTCATGCTGAAGAAGTTATTGTTCTTCTGTTGGAAGGCTCTCTAGTATGGGCACCCCGAAAGGATCCTGTCCTTGTCCAGGGCACTCGAGTCTCAATTGCACAGTGGCCAGCCCTGGTGAGTGACTTTATTGGCTAGGGATATATTTGGACTTTATTCTTATACTATGAACTATGGTTGAACTCTTTTGAATTCCCCAAACACCAAGTTTTGTCCTTAACATACTTTTATTCTGAAGTTACCAAAGCAAAAATTGGGAGACATGTTTTCTCCTGTGTCCTCTGAAAATTTGTATATTACACAATATTTTATATTTTTTGTTTCTCAATTTTTCATATCTTGTTCTTTTCTCATAGCAAGACTGTGAAACAATGTTTATAATCCTTAAAATATACTTTTTCCATAGAAACTTTTTCCCCCAGCTTTGTTGAGATGTAATTGACATTTAACATTGTATAAGTGTACAACATGATTTGATATACAAATATATTCTGAAAAGATTACCACAGTGTTAATTAACATGTACATTGACTCACATTGTTACTTTTGTGTGTGTGTGGTAAGAACTTTTAAGATTTATTCTCTTTGAAACTCTAAAGTATACAATACAGTATTGTTAGTTATAGTTACCATGCTTACATTAGATTCCCAGAACTGATTCATCCTATAACTGAAGTTTGTATCCTTTGATCACCTTTACCCATTTCTTCCACTCCCCCCAATCCTGGCAACCACCAGTCTACTTTCTATATCTATGAGTTCAGTTTTGTTTTGTTTTTAAGATTTTGCATAAGTGAGATCATATACTATTTGTCTTTCTCTCTCTCTGGTTTATTTCATTTAGCATAATGCCCTCAGGTTTCATCCCTGTTGTTGCAAATGGCAGGATTTTCTACTTTTTTATGGCTAATATTAGTTTGTATACACACACATTTTATTTATCCATTCATCCATCACTGGACACTTATGTTGTTTCATGTCTTGGCTATTGTAAATAATGCTGAAGTGAACATTGGGGTACAGAAATCTCTTTGAGATAGTGATCTAATTTCCTTCAGATACATACCCAGAAGAGGGGTTGCTGGATCATATGGTAGTTCTATTTTAAAAATTTAAAAAATATATATTGGTAGTTTCTTTTCTTTTTTTAATAAATGAATGTTTTTGTTGATTTTTAGAGAAAGGAAGGGAGATGGGTAGAGAGAGAGAAACATCAATGAGGAAGAACATAATCTATCTACTGCCTCCTACACATCCCCTCCTGGGGATCTAGCCGGCAACCCGGGCATGTGCCCTGACTGGGATTCAAACCAGTGACCTCTTGGTTCCAGAGTTGACGCTCCACCACTGAGCCGCACTGGCCAGGATCTTTTATTTTTAATATATTTTTATTGATTTCATAGAAGGGAAGGGAAGGGAGAGAGATAGAAATCATCATTGATAAGAGAGGATCATTGATTGGCTACCTCCTGCATTGCCTCCTCCTAGAAATCGAGCAGGCAACTCGTACATGTGTCCTGACCAGAATCAAACTGTGATCTGGTTCATGGGTCAATACTCAACCACTAAATACAGCTGGGCTACTTAAACACGTTTGAGGAAGCTCCATACTGCTCTCCTTAGTAGCTATACCTGTTTACATTCTTACCAACAGTACACAAGGGTTCCCTTTTCTCTATATCAAGCATGTCAAATTCAAAGGCTAACACGGGCCAAATAAACAAGGTTTAAGTTTATGTGGGCTGCAAAAAAACAAACGCTTCAGTTTTCATAGAAATAGGTTGATTTTGAGAGAGACATGCTGAATACAAAGGGCTGAAATAAATGAGTAATCAATAATATAAAATAATAGAACATTTTAATAAAAATTAATATTTTTTCTTGAACATTAACTTAACCAGACACTGAATAACTGCACAAATTAATAAGTATAACGCAAATAAACCTATTTTTCTTGTTCTCAGAAAGCGAAATATTTCCTGTTGCGCACCAAACAAGTCAGTCCAAGACTAATGACGTGGCCATCGGCTGCTAAAATATTCACTGCTAGTATTAGTGGAGAGAAATGGTGCGCCTGCGCATAAGGGAAATGAATGCAACACGATTGTAGTAATCAGTCATTAGCGAACATTGTAGTTCGTTATTAATAATTATATATAACAGGATATTGTAAAAATTAGATTATGAAATTGGAATTAAAACATTTCTTACATACCTTTATATTGGCTGGGCTGCAAAAATATTCGTTGTGGGCCTCGAGTTTGACATGCTTGTTCTACATCCTTGCCAGCACTTATCTTTTATCTTGATGATAGCCATTCTGACTGGCTTGAGGTGATAGCTCATTGTGGTATCTGTTGGCCATTTGTATATCTTCTTTGGGAAAATGTCTGTTCGGGTGATTTGCTCATTTTTAAATCAGATTTTTTTTTTTGCTATTGAGTTGTATATGAGTTTCTTTTTTATGTTTTAGATATTAACCCCTTACTACATACATGATTACAAATATTTTCTCCCATTTTGTATGTTGCCTTTTTATTTTGTTGGTCATTTGTGCTATGCAGAGCTTTTTTAGTTTGATATAGTCACACTTGTTTATTTTCACTTTTTGTGCTTAAAGTTTGTTTTTTATTATTATTAAGTTTTGATTTCTTAATTCAGACAAAATAGTGCTATAAAATTTAATTCTGAGAGTATCCGTTTGTATCAATCCTTGTTGGCAAAGTATTGGCATAAAAGGTTACTTTTTTATTTTTTTTAATTGATTTTTTACAGAGAGGAAAGGAGAGGGATAGAGAGTTAGAAACTGGGGATGTGCCCACAACCAAGGTACATGCCCTTGACCCAAATCGAACCTGGGACCTTTCAGTCCGTAGGCCAATGCTCTATCCACTGAGCCAAACCGGTTAGGGCAAGGTTACATTTTTTTAAAAATCTAAAAACATAAATCAATTCTGTGGTTAACCAAATTAAATAATATTACAAACAAATATTTTTTACCTGTTGATAATATAATATCACTTGCTACACTTTTTTCATTTGTTTTTAAGGCCACTTTCCAATTGAACTTTTATTTATTTTTATGTTTTAAATATATTTTTAATGATTTCAGGTAGGAAGCGAGCGGGGAAGAGAGTTAGAAACCTCCATGATGAGAGAGAATCATTGATCAGCTGCCTCCTGCACATCCCTACTGGGGATTGAGCCTGCAAGGCCGGGCATGTGTCCTTGGCTGGAATCGAACCTGGGACCCTTCAGTCCACAAGCCGACTTTCTATCCACTGAGCCAAACCGGCTAGGACCAATTGAACTTTTATTTTTATTTTTTTAAATATATTTTATTGATTTTTTTAAAAATATATTTTATTGATTTTTTACAGAGAGGAAGGGAGAGGGATAGAGAGCCAGAAACATCGTTGAGAGAGAAACATCGATCAGCTGCCTCCTGCACGCCCCCTACTGGGGATGTGCCCGAAACCCAGGTACATGCCCTTGACCGGAATCGAACCTGGGACCTTTCAGTCCACAGGCCGACGCTCTATCCACTTAGCCAAACCGGTTCTGGCTATTTTATTGATTTTTTAGAGAGAGGAAGGGAGAGGGATAGAGAGTTAGAAACATCAATGAGAGAGAAACATCGATCAGCTGCCTCCTGCACACCCCGTACTGGGGATGTGCCCACAACCAAGGTACATGCCCTTGACCAGAATCGAACCTGGGACCCCTCAGTCCCCAGGCCGACGCTGTATCCACTGAGCCAAACCAGTCAGGGCCAATTGAACTTTTAGAAGAAGCTCAAACAGATATGGGTTCCTGGGTGACTTTGTAGGCTATTTATTTATGAAATAGTAATAGGAATTTGCTCATGCATATTTATACCAGTGGTTATTTTTGAAATCTCACAAAGATTTTAAGAGTTCTAGAGATGATAATGGTGTAACTCTTTATTCTGGGAATTTAATGTTAAACTAGCCTTCTTGAAGCCAGGCTTTAAGATTAGTCAGATCCCTGGAGAAAATGAGGAATTTCTCATTCTTCTTTTCCTTTTTAGTTGTAAAGAGTATCAACCTAACTTTCTGCTCTAGTTTGCTTTCTATGATTATTTGAGGGCCAGATGCTAGGTTAGGAATGTTTCCAAGGACTTAGGCTTTAGTTTATCTATATTTACTAGTGTGAAAGATTTATTAATAATGGATATTTTCTCTAAAGTTAGAGATTTGGTTCAATTATTATTTTCTTTTCTAAGTTCTAATAAATTTCTTGTCATTGTACTTCGCAGACTTTCACTCCCTTAGTAGATAAACTCGGTTTGGGTTCTGTGGTTCCAGTTGAATACCTTCTGGATCGAGAGCTTCGTTTCCTGTCAGATACTAATGGGTTGCATCTGTTCCAGGTAATTAACACTTGCTGTAGTCCTAAACTTGTTTCTCTGTTTGTTAATTTCTTTGTTGGTTATAAATATGGTGTTTCCATTTTTCTTTTAGCATTGAAATAAAATATTTCCTTCCAATAATTCCCTGTGCCTTTTAGTGTTTTTCTGCTCCCTTAAAAAGTACAATTTTTAACTGAAGCTTCTTTCTTCTACACAACTCCACCCCACCCTTAAATCACTCAACACTTAAGACCACAATTTTGCTTGCTTTCTCAGAAGAGGCAGCTTCCCAGAAGTGGTTACTTCTATAACTTGAGTTTGAGGGGGTCTACACTTGTGTCAGTGGCATGGAAGCTGGGAGTTTGTGTTGATTCTGAGCAGCATTAAATATTGAAGACCTTAGGTATATCTTTAGTTACAAAGAAAAGGGATAAGTTAGTAGTTTAAACAAACTAACATCTGAGTTAGAGTTTAAAAATTTAGGGATGCTAATATTTATTTCTCATTAATAAGAGTTACTGTCTGAAGATTAAAAATTAGGAGGCCTTATAATGATCAGCATAAACTGATGAACTAAAATAGATCCAGACACAGAAGCATTGAACAGACTGTCGAGCCTCAGAAGGAAGGCAGGGGAGGATGGGAGTTGGGGGTGGGGGTGGGGGTGGGGGGTCGTGGGGGAGATCAACCAAAGGACTTGTATGCATGCATATAAACATAACAGACAGTAGAGGGGCAGGGACATGTGCTGGGGTGGGGGGAGGGGGAGTAGAGACATGTAATACTTTCAACAATAACGAATTTAAATTTAAAAAATAAAATAAAAATTAGAAGGCTTAGAAGAGTTTTGCTGTCTTATTGAGGCAGTTAAGAGAAATATTTTCTAAACTATATTCTGTGACATATTAATAATGATTTCTTTGTCAATATTTTTTTTTCTCCCTCATTAAGGCTTCACTCTCTTATCAACCTTGCTTTATCCATCTTTTTTAAAAAATATATATTTTATTGATTTTTTACAGAGAGGAGGGAGAGGGATAAAGAGTTAGAAACATCGATGAGAGAGAAACATTGATCAGCTGCCTCCTGCACACTCCCTACTGAGGATGTGCCCGCAACTAAGTTACATGCCCTTGACCCGAATTGAACCTGGGACCCTTCTGTCTGCAGGCCAACACTCTATCCACTGAGCCAAACCGGTTAGGGCTATCCATCTTTTAATACTAGTGCTTATATGGGTAAGCACTTGGTAAATGTTGGATAAATATTAAAATAAGCAAAAAGATTTATATGCAAGAAAATGTTTTGTGGTCAAATAAGTATGAGAAATACTGACATAAACAGATTCTTTTCCTATGCCTTCTCAGAGCCTTTAATATGCTGTTATATATAGAAAGACATATAATATTTCCAAACCTAATTGATCTTAGCATCCTTATTTTCTACAGAGATCTCATAAGACTAGGGTTCTATAGAACATTCTTTGACAAGTCATACCCTCATGGGTATGATTTTTCTCATCTGGTTAGATATTATTGGTATTCATTTTAATATTCAGTTATTTTCTTCTCTTATCTTTACCAGATGGGAACAGAGAGCCAAAACCAGATTCTTTTGGAACATGCTGCACTGAGAGAAACAGTTAATGCTTTGATCAGTGACCAAAAGCTACAAGAGATATTTAGCCGAGGTAAGAACAGGTAGTCTTCTGTTCCTGAACTCTGAATCAAGTATATGGTCACTGGCCAGGGCTGTAATACATAGTCTTGTTGTGATGTGAGTTTTGTTTTGTTGTTTCTTCTTTTCCTATGTGTGTTTTTTTAAGTATGTTTTTATTGGTTTCAGAGAGAGGGAGGAAGAGTGGGGGGAGGGGAGAGTGAAACATCATTGATAAGAGAGAATCATCAATCAACCACGTTCTGCACACACCTGCAGGGGATCAAGTCCACAACTCTGGCATGTGTCTGACCAGATCGAACTGTGACTTCCTGGTTCATGGGTCAACCATTGAGCCACACTGGCTGGGCTATTTCTTCATTTCTTAAATATTATTATTAAGGACTAATCTTGTAGTAGACACAATATTAAGGTACTGAGGATATAACCATGAGCTAGAGAATATCTCTGCTTTTCTTGAGCCTACTGTCTGTAAGGATCTCAAGGACTAAAGACTGTTGACACCAACAAATAACAACTTAGAGTGCAAGATATATTCATAAAGGAAGGTGTCCACAGACTCATTCCCATTTGTTATAGGTGGCAGGAATGGCACAATGTGTCAAATCAGCAAGGTCAGACCAAACCTGGGTTCAGCAACCTCGGTAGTTGGGTTCTGGCTAGGAAAGAATTCATAGTAAAGACCAAAACTATAAGAGAACACTTACTTGGTAAATCACAGAAGTAAAAAAGTAATTCCTAGAAGAAATGGTTTTAGGAAACAAGTTATAGAGGTAAAGAAAGGGCCCTTGGAGCTTGGAGTGAAGAAGCTAATGGTAATGTACCTTGGGCAGGGATAGGGTGGGAGAAGGGAAAGGCAAGGGTGTGCTCCTGGGAGGGAGAGCACCCTGGGTCCTCCATCCTAAGGGTTTTATAGGTAGAGATTTTAGGGGAGGTTTCAGGAAAAGATCTTAATAGAATATTCAGCAGTTTTGGAATATTCTGCTTGGAAACCCTGTCCTTTCAGGGTTCTGGTCTACACTGGTTTGATTGGCCAACACCAGGGCAAGGGGTCCTTATTCAATGCAGCGGATCCTGGCTTCAGCAGTGGCTAGTTTTGTTGTTCATCTGGACCTGGAGCTAAAAATACAACTGAGGCATAGATGTTATCTCTAAGGAGGAAAGGTCAGGGAGTCACCATGTGACTATGCATGGGGAGGACAAGTCACCCTGGGGGTGAGGTCCCACCCTACAGTTGATTGTCCGTTGCTAGGTACCTGTGGCTTTCCTCCCTGGTGACCTTCTATACCTGCCCCATCATCCTTGCTCTGCTCTTGTAACTACCTACAACACATTAACAGCATGTTATTTTTTTAAAAAATCAGTCAGGGCATGTGCTGGGGTTGTGGGCTTGATCCCAGTGTGGGGCATACAGGGTGGGGGTGGAGAGGATGTGGCCAATCAGTGATTCTCTCTCAACATTAATGTTTCTATCTCTCCTTTTCTCCCTTCCTTTCTGAAATCCTATATAATAAAACCCTAATATGCAAATCGACCGAACGGCAGAACAACCGGTTGCTATGATGATGTGCACTGACCACCAGGGGGCAGACGCTCAACTCAGGAGCTGCCTCCTGGTGGTCAGTGTGCTCCCACAGGGGGAGTGCCACTCAGCCAGAAGCCGGGCTCAAGGCTGGCTAGTGCAGCAGCAGCAGTGGCGGGAGTCTCTCCCACCTCCGCAGCAGTGCTAAGAATGTCCAACTGCCAGCAGACATCCCCTGAAGGCTCCCGGACTGCAAAAGGGCACAGTCTGAGCTGAGCACCCTCCCTCCCCCGCCCCAGTGTACGAATCTGGTGCACCGGGCCTGTAGTCAATAATAAATAAATAAATATGAATGAAAACCAGAAAGAATTATTACTTTCTTCATGTTCAGATACAGATTTTGCCCAAGATTCTATACAAAGTGTAGACTGTTACTTCATTTATCTTTCCCTTCATGTTGTACATCAACTTCTTCCTTTCTGAACCTCATTATGATCATGATTTTCAGTGAAATAGTGTCCTTGGTTCTCTTTTATCAAACTAAATCTAAGTAGGTAAAGGAAGGCATAGGTACACAGGCCTATTTAGGGAAAAAGAGTATCAAGATAAAATGATGTTTAATAATCAAGGAAAGATATGGGGAAGAAAGAATGTGTGGAAAAATTGATAGCAGAGAGAAGAAAATCAAATGAACAGAATAAGAGATGGAGGTGTATATGAGTACGTACAGAAAAATTAAGGAAGCTTAATTATAGCTCAAAGATCACTTAAAGTAAGTAGTATTTAGCTATATAGTCTCAAATGTATAAGATATGCAAGAGAGAGAATATATTTATCAGCTGGTAATGAGGGCCAGCTGATATTGCAGGGTAACATTACCAGCTGATAAAGTAATATATTTGAAACTGTGTTCCTAAGAAGACAGGTGCTATATTTGTCAGACTATTATTAGTATAGAGGTTGGTAACCTCATAAATTGAACTCTCTACCTACTGTCATTGAAAGTCAGATAGTAGCATGTAAATGGTTATATATCATTCATATGATCACTTAACAAAATAGTACATTCAACTTATTGGCCTCCAACTTTTTTTTTTTTTTTAAATATATTTTATTGATTTTTCACAGAGAGGAAGGGAGAGAGATAGAGAGAGTTAGAAACATCGATGAGAGAGAAACATCGATCAACTGCCTCCTGCACATCCCCCACCGGGGATGTGCCCGCAACCCAGGTACATGCCCTTGACCGGAATCGAACCTGGGACCCCTCAGTCCGCAGGCTGACGCTCTGTCCACTGAGCCAAACCGGTTTCGGCTGGCCTCCAACTTTTTTATATGTATGTGTCAGATCTGAGTACATTCTCATACTACCTGTAGTTTTTTATTTGTAAGTTTCCTTCCTCTTCCTTGTATTTTAGAATGGGGAGATTGAGATAAGGTAAAATCAGAGGCCTGGGAGATTCTAAGAAATTTTCTAAATAAACTAAAGTTACAAAGGTCACTGGGAAAACTGTGTTTTATTTTTCTTTGTTTGTTTTTGTTAATCCTCACCTGAGAATATATTTTTTTTAAATATATTTTATTGTGATTTTTTACAGAGAGGAAGGGAGAGGGATAGAGAATTAGAAACATCGATGAGAGAGAAACATCGATCAGCTGCCTCCTGCACACCCCCTACTGGGGATGTGCCTGCAACCAAGGTACATGCCCTTGACCGGAATCGAACCTGGGACTCTTCAGTCCACAGGCCGACACTCTAGCCACTGAGCCAAACTGGTCAGGGCCCGAGGATATTTTTCCATTGATTTTTAGGGATAGTGGAAGAGAGAGGGAAAGACAGAGAAAAACATTAATGTGAGAGAAATACATCAATTAGTTGCCTCCTGAACACATCAACCAGGCCTAGGACCAAGTATGTGCCCTTGACCGGAATCGAACCCAGAACCTTTAATCTGCAGGCTGACGCTCTGCCCAGTGAGCCAAACGGGCTAGGGCTATGTTTTCTTTTTAAATTGCTGAGTATGGTAAATCTGAAATTGCTCATTCAACTCCATACAAGAAGACTAAAAGTGCCATATATCTACATTATATGGTTTTCCTTCTGCTTTTAGAAACAATTATGAAATATAGCATAGCCAAAAATATCTTATACTGACTTATCTCTCCATTAGGTCCCTACAGTGTTCAAGGTCACAGGGTCAAAGTATATCAGCCAGAGGGGGAAGAAAGTTGGCTCTATGGTATTGTAAACCATCAAGATTCCATTACTCGTCTTATGGATGTGTCTATAATTGAGGTAAGGCTTTGTGTTATGTGTTATTTCATCTTACAGGTGTAGAAAAAGGGAACATCCTGAGTAAGAAGACTTGGATTCCATATGTGGCTCTATTGCTTAATGACCGTATGACCTTGAGAAGAAAAGCTGTTCAACTTTCTTAACCTCGTTGTTCTCATATATAAATTAGAGTTAATTAGGCACCCCCTTCCTCCCCACTGATCTCCCAGCACTGTTGGGAAGTGAGATAATGTATTTGAAAATGTTTTAAAATCTGTAAAAACAATATACAAATGTGAAGTGCTATTATAATTTTATCATAAAGGTTAGTAGTAGTTAAAAATCTAGTTAGCATTTGGTTTTATAATACTTATGCCACTCTCCCTTAGATATTGGAAAAATTGTTTCTTTTTTTTTTTTTTTTTTTAATATATTTTATTGATTTTTCACAGAGAGGAAAGGAGAGAGATAGAGAGCCAGAAACATCGATGAGAGAGAAACATCGATCAGCTGCCTCCTGCACACCTCCCACTGGGGATGTGCCCGCAACCCAGGTACATGCCCTTGACCGGAATCGAACCTGGGACCTTTCAGTCCGTAGGCCGACGCTCTATCCACTGAGCCAAACCGGTTTTGGCGGAAAAATTGTTTCTAATGAAGTAAACAGAAGCATAGCATCTAGAGCAGCGATTCTTAACCTGTGGGTCTCGACCCCTTTGGGGGTCGAACGACCCTTTCACAGGGGTCGCCTAAGACCATCGGAAAACATATATATAATTACATATTGTTTTTGTGATTAGTCACTATGCTTTAATTATGTTCAATTTGTAACAATGAAATTGGGGGTCACCACAACGTGAGGAACTGTATTAAAGGGTCGCAGCATTAGGAAGGTTGAGAACCACTGATCTAGAGCAACCTGGAGAATTGTGTCAGAAAAGCACTAGATGAGTGTTTTGAAGCAAACAGATTTGTATTTATATACCTTTGAATTCGTTTCAGACTTGGCCTTGGCAGTCACGTGTAAATATAAGCGTAATTATTTTATTTTTTTGAGTTTTAAAAAAATTATTAATTTAATTTTCATTTAAAATTTTAAACAATATACATATATAAAGTAGATATTAAAAGCTATCCCCTCCCCTAGTCAAATATCACTACCCACAGTAGTAACCACTATTAACTGTTTGGTGTATATTATATATTCTTCTATAATTTACTTTTGTTTACTTAATTGTAAGTTAACATCTTTCTGTGTAAATATATAGAAATCTGACTTGTTCTTTTAAAATAGATACATATTTAACTGGATGGATGTATCATGACTAACTTAGTCTAAAATTGATGGACATTTAAATCATTGACAGTATTTTCAATAATATATATAATGCCACAGTGAATATCCTTGAACATATATCATTGTACACTGTTTCACATTATTTATTGGGGTAAGTTCCCAGTTGTGGAATTGCTAGGTCAAAGTATATGTACATTAAATCTGACAGTGTCAAATTGGCCCCTTCCAAAAGCTTTTATTCTTTAATAGTAGAGTGGTGCTTTGAATGATTATTGGTTCTGAAGGTTTTTGGTTTCTCTAATGTACAGAATATGAAGGTTTTAGAATTTGAAATTAATATCCCTAAAAGAGACCCAAATGCTTAAAGCTTACCATAGTCCAGACTTTGTTTCAGATGCTATCTAGCAGTGAGTAAGATAGTAAAGATCCCTGCTCTGGTAGAGCTTTTATTCTACCAAAGTACAAAGATAATTACATAGATTAGAAAAATACATTATTGTGTTCTTGGTAGACAATGTATTAAATCTTTTCCCTTCTTTTTCATATTACCTGTTATCCTGCTCCTACTGTAGAGTGGTGAGATCAAGTCTGTAGATCCCAGACTGATTCATGTGATGCTGACGGATAATTCAACGCCTCAGAACGAGGTACAGTAATAGACTGTCTCTGAGTAGACTCATGACCTTGCATTATGTTATTATGTAGATTTCTTATATGTGTATTGTCCATGGATACCCTTTGGACTTCAGCTCTGGCCACTGTACATTTCTTTTTTTTTTTCATGGTCTTGCCTAGTTAAGGAAGAATAGTTTCAAGAAAAAGACCTAGTCTGAGCAAACTCTTTTAATCATGGCCAGGTTGCCTAGCTGTTTTGAACTCCATAGCCTAACTATTTCTTCTTATATTCTTCCAGAACAGGTATATTTGAAAGATACAGTAGACAGTTAAAGCTATAATAAGATACAGTAGATAGTTAAAGCTATAATAAGCATAATATAAAGTAACATTCATGACCTACCCAATAATAAGAAATGGAAGAGAAGTTACATCCTCTTTTTCTTTCCATTAGGTGGTATTGAGCTCCAAAAGAATCTGATTTTCCTTATCCCAAGAAGGTCAAATAAAACAGGTGCCTAGTTCAGTGCTCAGCACACAGTGGATGACTCTATAATTACTATGAACCAGACAAACTCTTGGTTCATTCAAAATTATCATTGTCCAAAAAACATACATTTTAAATCAGTGCCTGAACCAATCAAGGAATTCTGTACAATTTCCCTTCAGTAAAATATTGACTAGGATGGCCAGCTGTCCAAATATTCCTCATAGTCTCTTAGCACCTCTGTAATATTGCTATCTTGGCCACTCATGCTAAATATAGTTCTTCCTCATCTTCTTTATTCAGTCATTTTTTACTTCATAAAATAAGATGAGGGTAGGAAAAGAAAAATCAGGGTTAAATTTAATGGCTCTTTACAACATATAATATTGCCACAAATTGGATAAGTCTCTTGACTTTGTTTACATGGCTGAAAACACCTATTACTTTTATGGTATATTGGGCCCCTTTTTTATTCCCTTCCTTATTTCATTTATTCGATTATTATGTGCCAGGTACTGTTCAACTGGTTAGATATGTAGCTGGGGAGTACTGGTTTCATGTGAGTAGCTCACTGTAAGGAGGACATATAAAAGTTGTTGCTCAGGGATGTTGCTGTGAGCCAGGCTCTGTAAGTTGGCGGTTTTCAGCAATAGATGTTGATTCTTTCCTTTTCAGCTTTGCCATGATGTGACTATCTTCTTAGCTAGCAAAGAATAATTATTATTGACAGTTCTGCCAAGTTTTACAGTAATCATCCTTAGAGATCCACCTCATCTCTTGAATGAGTACGCAAGAAAGCAGAAATTTCACTGATCATACTTCTGTGGTTTACAACAATGAAAACTGGGTGGTGGTAGAGGTTGAAGAAGGGTTAAACAAGTTTTAAAAGGACCAAATGAAAACAATTTCTAGCAAACAGAAACAGTTCTTAAATGAAAGATTTAGAAACTTAGATTAATATTAACAGAAGTATGGGGAAAACAGAAAGAAATCTTGGGCTTTGGTTAAGAATTGTAGAAGGAAATTAAAGGAGAAAAAATGGAAATGAAGGCAGAGAAGGAAAGAAGGAGGGAGGGAGGGAGGGAGGGAAGGGGAAAAATACAGAACTAGAACTGACTAAAGAAATATAAAATTTGAAAAAGTTTGTTATAACACCTATAATAATGATTACAACAAAAATACAGATCTGCACAAAGAATCTATAAATATTTAATGGCAATAAGAGTAGATTTATTCTTAGATAATGCTAATAGCTAAATAACTGTGTGTTACTAGCTTATTGCCACCCTAGCAAATGTTATCTCTGAATTAAACTATCTGAAAGTTATCTGAATAAAGCTAAAATGAATACCTGCTTCCTGGTGGGATACCAATCTAAGAATGTTTCAGATACAAGCCTTTGCTGCACAAAGGTTGCTTGCAAGAATGTTAGCTGTGTCCCAGGCCCCCTTCCCTTTGTCCTTCTCAGGGAAGACAATAGGAATTGCCCCTTCTAACCTGTATCTTTTAAGGTTATCCGGCCTCTCAAGTAAAGCACAAGTAAGAGTTCATGAGCTAGGCTGAAATTATTGAAAGAGCTAAGAAAGAGATTTGACTGTTTGGGCTATGGTAGCGTGCCTTTTTCCCTTTCTTCTGTCTAATGCTTTGAAATAAGATTTGGAGATTGCATCTTTTTAAAGTCTGTAAGAGTAATCCAAACCTGCCTCTGTTGGGATCACTTTTCCTTTGGTCACAGAATCACAAATGTCGGTTTTCCTATTGCCACCAGTTTTTAGTGACTTCTGGAGGAAGAGATTTTATATTTCAGTATTTGAAATGCCAGTTTCTGTCAAACAAGGAGTTAAGTATGGAATAAAGCTGATTTTTTCATCAAGGGGCAAATGAGCTCCCAGGTTAGCTTTGGCAGTCTATTTTGTAAAAGAAATTCCACAGATATTTAAAACCTTCCTTCATTTGAGGAAGTATTGCATTTTATTTAAGGGAAGGTTTGCCAAGTGAGTTAATCTCTAGTGACCATTATCTTGTGTATGTGTGTGTAAATCAAGTCACAGGAAGACTGAGCTTCTGACACAGGGAATGTCTTCGAGCTGGCATTGGAACTTAGTAGTCTGTGCCTGCTTTGATTTTTTTGCTTCTAGAGATGGGAAAGAGCTAATGGTTTATGGTTTTCACAAGATGGAAAGTCCCTTGTAATAAATCTTCTTTGAATTTTGTTTTGTAGGGGGGTACGTTAAAAGCAGTAAAGTCTTCCAAAGGAAAGAAGAAGAGAGAGAGCATAGAGGGGAAAGATGGCCGGAGGAGAAAAAGTGCTTCGGACTCTGGGTGTGACTCTGCATCAAAGAAATTAAAAGGAGACAGGGGTGAAGTAGACAGTAATGGGAGCGATGGAGGTGAGGCGAGCCGAGGGCCCTGGAAAGGAGGGAATGCCAGTGGAGAGCCAGGGCTGGATCAGAGAACCAAGCCACCACCGACTACATTTGTCCCCCAGATTAACCGCAACATTCGCTTTGCCACTTACACCAAAGAAAACGGCAGGACTCTGGTGGTGCAGGATGAACCTGTAGGTGGGGACACAACTGCACCTTTTACTCCATATCCTACAGCCCCAGGGCAGACACCTTTGGCCCCAGAGGCGGGTGGAGCTGAAAGCAAAGAGGCAGGAAAAACACTGGAACAAGTTGGTCAGGGCCTGGTGGCTTCAGCAGCTATGGTCACTACCGCCAGCTCTACCCCAACCACGGTGAGGATCTCAGACACTGGCCTTGCAGCAGGGACTGGGCCGGAAAAACAGAAAGGCAGCTGGTCGCAGGCCCCAGGAGAGGTGAGTTGTTTCAGAGGCAGATTTGCAAGACTTGGTTTCATTCTTCCACTCTTTATTTCTTGGTAACACATTAAAAGGCATCTCAAATGCTAGAGGGAAGGAGTATATCTAAGATGTGCTTAAATTAAACACTGTGGATGGACCTTTACTGCTCATTGGACAAATGTATATATTTTAATAATTTTATTAGCTCTTAAAAGTCACCTGAACAATTAGGCTAATCAAAACTGATTGCAACCCAATTTAATGATATATTAAGATAGATTTTTTAAAAATATATTTTATTGATTTTTTACAGAGAGGAAGGGAGAGAGATAGAGAGTTAGAAACATCGACGAGAGAGAAACATCGATCAGCTGCCTTCTGCACATCTCCTACTGGGGATGTGCCTGCAACCCAGGTACATGCCCTTGACCGGAATCGAACCTGGGACCTTTCAGTCCGCAGGCCGACGCTCTATCCACTGAGCCAAACCGGTTTCGGCTAAGATAGATTTTTAATTCAGTTATCTTTTTATTTCACATAGTGGTTGAACTGCCACCAGGCATGTGAGAGGCAAGGTTAACGAATTACAGTGTTGGTAATAGTGGCACTATAATTAAGGCTATGTGAAAGCCACTATTACCAACCCATGTTTTCAGTTTATCATTTTCTATATTTTCCCTTGAGGTTGGGCTTCTTTCCCATGATTAGATATGGTCATAAAATTATCTTTTCCTAACTTAATCTATTATTTTTGTTTTTATTATTTATTGATTTGAGAGAGAGAACATTGATTTGTTGTTCCCTTTACCTATGTGTTCATTGGTTGATTCTTGCATGTGCGCTGACTGGGGATCAAACCCATAAACTTGGCATATCAGGATGATGCTCTAACCAACTGAGCTACATGGCCAGGCCTGGCTTAATCTTTTAAAGCCTAATCTGGAAAATTTGATGGAATTAATCACAGTATCCAGTTTACTTTTTTCTTTTAAATCCTCACCCAAGGATATGTTTTTTCATTGATTCCAGTGAGGAAGGAGAGTGAGAGAGTAAGAAACATCCATGTGAGAGAGAAATATTGATTGGTTGCCTCCCTTACGTGCCATCCCCAAACAGGGACCAAACCTGAAACCCCGGGTATATGGCCTGACTGAGAATCAAACCTGAGACTTTGGTGCACAGGATGACACTCCAACCAACTGAGTCACACTGGCCAGGGCTACTATTTTCTTACAAAATGGAACTTTTGTTAAATATAAATTAACATTAAGTTGGCTCCCAAATCAAATTTGAGGCAATATTAAAAACAGTTCTTACAATCTTTGGACTCCTATTTTGGTCACCAAAGTATGATTTATGATTCTAGTCATAGTTTTTTCAAGCTGGAAGTATGAAATACTAAGATACTAAATAATTTTTTAAAATTATGTATAGGAAACTACTGTGTGCTAAGTACCATATATTATAAACAAAGAATTGAAATCCCTGTTTGAAGGAGCTCACATCCTAAAATGGAATAATTTTAGGTATAACAATGCCAGATAAAACATAGCATAAACATTTCATCTGATTTCTTCCTCTCCCTAGAAAATGCAATTTGTTAATCCCTAGTGTGCAGGGATGAGGAAGGAGATGAAATGTCCAGGCAGACTGTAAATGCAAATTTTACACTGTTCATGGTTTGTCCTTTATTAAATGACCAGCATTCCCAAGAGAACTAGGTGAGGATCTCTATGTGGATTTCTAGATTTTATATCATCATATTGCCCAAATTAATTAAAATGAATTCCATGTCAAAGGCAGTGTGGAAAAAAATGGGGAGTTGTAAAATAGACCAAATTTTACATGCTACAAGAAGAGCTCCATGGAGTGCTGTTATTCTTAAAAGAGTAGCAAAGCTTAATAGATGAAATGTGGATTCTAAACAGGTTGGAGAAATTTCTGTGGCTACATCAGTAATTTTGCTAAGGTGTCAGCCTAGGTATTCTCCTTGGGGTAGGATTTTAAAATACAGAAAGGGATGTTTCCATTATGATGTTGAATCTAAAATACGGACACAACCTCATCCAAAAAATTTCTTGACCTTAAAATTGAGTTGAAATCAGCTTGTCATCAGTTTAGTATAAGAAAAGGATTTGGAATTTAATCACTTGAAGGAAAATAAGCCCCATCCAAATTGTTCTTCATTCATGTGTGTATTTATTTTTAAAGGGTAACTTTAGTAGTGAAACCTGAGCTACCCATGCTGGTTCCTTGCAGTCATGCAGGTGTCAAGGCTCCTGGCCAAATCCTGCAAGTGAAGCAACTGCAACGCCTCAGTGCTGCGTCTGTCTATTCTTTTCTTTTTAGTTGGAGCGGGTTTAAGTCAATGGTTGTTGGTTAGTGGAAAAGAAAAGAAAACAGAATTATGAACCCTAAAATGCCCTGAAACTGTCTCTATAGCAAATGTCAAAGGAGGGCAAACCATGGGAGCCTGCCTGTTCTCTTGCCTCTGTGCCACCCTCAAGGAAAGTCCTAATGTAAACTTCTCTTGAATATTTAAAGAATGCTTTAAGTAAATTGAAACTCCCTTTTTTTTTTTTTCTTTTTTTTTTTTATAGAGCCCTTTCCTATCTGGAACATTTAAAAAATTGTGATAAGTAACATATAACAAAACTTACCATTTTAACCATTTAAAGTATATAGTACTGTGGCATTTAGTATTTCTACAATGCTGTGCACCCACGACCACTATCTAGTTCCAGAAATTTTCATTACCCCAAAAGGAAGCATCATATTTATTAAGCAGTCATGGAATAATTTATTTCCAGCGTTTTAAAGTGAATGTTTAGGGTTATCATCATCTACTACTGCGATTTGTTAGTCAAGTACTAGGATCTGGGTTTTATTCAGTTAAAAAGTATTACAAAAGTGCTCATACCTACCTATGGATATTTCTGTGTATGTAAATGGATGTGTAATATATATGAAAGTGATCCTACTTTCTTTATGCACACGCAAAAGGAAAGTATTTTTTTATTGTCCAATTTGTTATGCTGAATGCGTTTGTTTGGTGGGCATATCAGAATCTTTTACTTTTCCTGGTTGGAGACTTGTTAGATCCTAATGATAACACAAGTTTTCAATAATCAATGTGCTCTTTTTAATTTAGTGTCTTTAGGTTTAACTTTAATTGAAACAGATAGTCAACTTTCAGGTTGACTTAAACCCATAAATAAATGGCTAATTTCTAAAAGGGTCCATCTTCAGGAGTTTCAGACTAAATAAAAGAATACTTTTCCTTAATGTACAATGGGCTTGTTAAGGGGCTGAAGTCACTTTTGTAAGATAAAAAATTTGTAATAGCTTAAATAAATTAAAACTTTAACAATAGCCTAAGGTCATTGAGGTAGATTAGTATTACATGGTCACTTGGTATGTTTTAAAGTAAAAGCTGATGTCTGTTCAGGAATCCTTTTCACCAATTCCCTGGTAGAGTCATTGTTTCCAAATAGATACCAAGAAGCCTACACAGACTCCTAGTGCCATGACAACCAAATGGCTGACAACCAAGGGAATGGAAGGATGAATGACATCTTACTATCTCTAGCTTACCTTGCTAAAGATTTCCTCTGTGTGGTCTATGGCAGGTTTCTTCCCTAATGCTGATGAAGTCTAGTTGTAAGAGCAGTTTTCATGGAATTGTAGGAAAGAAAAGTTGATTGACTCAAGGAATGTTGGCCTAGGTCTAAGAAAGAGATCATAAGGTTGTCAAGAGAAGTCAACATCACTAACTCCGGCTATCTTCTTTTCAGAATTCAAGAAATTCAGTCCTGGCCTCTTCTGGATTTGGAGCTTCTCTCCCAAGTTTATCACAACCTTTGACTTTTGGAAGTGGAAGGAGCCAGTCCAATGGGGTTCTAGCCACGGAGAACAAAACTTTGGGCTTCTCTTTTGGCAGTAGCTCTGCGCCAGAGTCTCAGAAAGACTCTGATCTCTCCAAAAACTTGTTTTTTCAATGCATGCCCCAAACTTTACCAACCAGTAACTACTTCAGTACCGTTTCAGAGAGTTTGGCTGATGATTCCTCCAGTCGAGACTCATTCAAACAAAGCCTTGAGAGCCTGTGTAAAGGCAGATCCACTCTTGGAGCAGACACTAAATCAGGCTCTAAGGCTGGCTCTGTGGACCAGAAAGTGCCTACAGAGTCCATGCCCACCCTCACACCAGCCTTCCCACGGAGCCTCCTCAATGCCCGCACCCCAGAGAGTCATGAAAATCTATTTTTACAGCCCCCTAAACTGTCCCGGGAAGAGCCCTCTAACCCTTTCTTGGCATTTGTGGAGAAAGTTGAACATAGCCCTTTCAGCGGCTTTGCATCTCAGGCATCATCAGGTAGCTCTTCCTCTGCTACCACTGTCACCTCCAAGGCAGCACCCACCTGGCCCGAGTCTCACTCCTCTTCAGATTCAGCATCTTTAGCAAAGAAGAAAACCCTCTTCATCACAACTGACTCCTCCAAACTGGTGTCTGGTGTTCTGGGCTCAGCTCTTACCACTGGGGGTCCAAGCCTCTCTGCTATGGGAAATGGCCGCTCCAGTTCACCCACCAGCAGCCTCACCCAGCCCATTGAGATGCCTACTCTCTCCTCCAGCCCCACAGAGGAGAGACCAACTGTGGGGCCTGGGCAGCAGGACAATCCCCTCCTCAAAACCTTTAGTAACGTCTTTGGCAGGCACTCAGGCAGCTTTCTGTCCTCCCCAGCAGATTTTTCACAGGAGAACAAAGCTCCTTTTGAAGCTGTGAAAAGGTTCTCACTGGATGAGCGAAGCTTGGCTTGCAGACAGGACTCAGACTCCAGCACCAACAGTGACCTGTCAGATTTGAGCGACTCTGAGGAGCAGCTGCAGGCCAAGACTGGCCTGAAGGGGATTCCAGAGCACCTGATAGGGAAGCTGGGCCCCAATGGGGAACGCAGTGCTGAGCTGTTGCTGGGCAAAGGCAAAGGGAAGCAGGCCCCCAAGGGCCGGCCTCGGACTGCACCCCTGAAAGGTGATCCTGCTGGGGCTATACAGTGGCTTGGCTTTGGCACTAGCCTTGAATGCCTGTTGTGCTCTTGGGTAGCAGAGACCCTCCCTTTGATGGAAAGTTCTATAACCTCATAAAATTACGTAGCCAAGAGGGCCTAACAAAGGTCCCTCACTAGACCTGTTTCAGGGCAGGATTGCATGTAAATCAGCACTGGAAGAGGGGTATCTGTTAGTATAATGATAGTCCCATAAAGGAAGTCCTTGACCTTCCTTAGTAGTCTCTTTGTTCAGGAACTCTTTCCTGGTGTTTTTCTCATCCTTTTCTGCTCTCCTTTGGCCCATTCTCTCTACTCACCCCTCACTTTGCTTCTCTCTGACACATATGTAAGGTTTTAATGTCATTTTTAAAAGTCATTAAATCCTGTGGTATGAAGTTATGGTCCAGAAGTGTGTAAGAGCTGATGGTAAAAAACAAGGAAGTCTGGTAGTAAAAGTAGCTGTTGTCATTAGGAATTGGTATCCCATGGGAGCTCAATTAGAAGACTTCTTGATTAGAATAGTCATATCCCTAGGGGCCAGAGACAGGTGGTGGCTACCTTCTGCCTTCTTGAGTTTTCCTCCTTCATGACCAGAGTTTTTTTACTATAATAAGGTACTTCCTTCAAATTCTCCATGGTCCTTAGCCCCCAGGTGAAGCCTTTTTGCTCCCTCTGCTCCCTTTCTGTCAAGGATGAACCTGATGGGCACATGCCCAAACGGTGTAAAGAGGAGTGGTCGAGGTTGGTACAAGTATCTGTCCACAAAAGGATCATGTTATTGAGTCTCATTTATACCTGTCACAGCCAACCATTTCTTCTTTCTCCCCTGCCACAGTGGGCCAGTCAGTGCTGAAAGATGTAAGCAAGGTGAAGAAGCTGAAGCAGTCCGGGGAGCCCTTCCTGCAGGATGGGTCGTGCATCAACGTAGCCCCTCACCTGCACAAGTGCCGTGAGTGCCGCCTGGAGCGGTATCGGAAGTTTAAGGAACAGGAGCAAGATGATTCCACTGTGGCTTGCCGCTTCTTTCACTTCCGGAGGTACCCAAACTTCTCTCTTTGTCTCTTTCCCAGTTTCCATTAGTGAAACATAATTCCCACTGTTTTTCTGAATCTGTAAGTATGTGTTACCATCTTTCTCTTTGTTTTCCTTACCCCTTTACTCTCAAGTGTGTGCTGAGGCTCTGCCACAGTAACTACTTAGTTTGGATTGTGAAATGACATGTAGCCTTGTCCTTAGAGAACTGAAGTTGAACAGTCTCAGCTGCCAGCCCCTGACCTATGTTGAGTTATTCCTAATTTGGGTTCCACTTGAAACCAGTGGTATACACAGAACTCAATTTTGGATTATGAATCTGCCTAGCCACTTACTCCCCTCTTCAGTGCTAGAGTAACTTGAGTTCCCTAGAAAGGAGGAGAAGTAAGATTAGGAGATGATGTGAATTATCTTTGAAATAGAGAAAACTGATGAAAATCCTAGGAATAGCCCCTGCTCTTACCAAACAAAACCTTATTAATCACTTCTGCCTAATAGAAGGGGAATTTCTTATATCTTTCAAGAAGCTTTAATTTTTAAAATAAAGAAATCTAAATAATTTATCCACTTGGTGTGGATTCACTTATTCAACAAATGTTTATTGAACACATAATGTGTACTAGTCGTTGTTCTGGGCACTGAGGATTCAGCAGTGCACAAAACCTTCAAATTTTAGCCTTTGAGAGGTTTGTATTATAGTTGGAGAGGCAGACAGTAAATAAGAAAAAAGCTTAAATATGGTATGTCAGCTGATACTAACTATGAAAAAAATAAGGGAAAGAGGATTGAAGTGTGGGGAGGCTAGATAGGATGATTTGAGGAAGTGTGGGAGTGAGCCGCACATTTTCCTGGGAGACTAGTATTCCAGGTAGAGGGCATAACAAGAGCAACTGTCCTGAGGCTGGAGTATATATACCTGGTATGTTTATGGAGGTAGGGTGACTAAAATAGAGTAAGCCAGGGAGGAAAAGAGTTGAGGTTAAAGAGTTAATGATAACCCTGGCAAGTGTGGCTCGGTTGATTGGAGCTTTCTCCTGAACACCAGAAGATCGTGGGTTCAATTCCCAGTCTGGGCACATGCCTTGGTTGTTGGGTCTATCCCTCTCGTGGCACAAGGGGAGGCCACTGATCCATGTATCTCTCGTAGAGATGTTTTGATGTTTCTCTCTCTTTCTCTTTCCTTTCCTCCCTTTCTAAATAAAACAATAATACCTATAACCATAGGGGGGTGGAAAAAGAGTTAATGATGGGTCCAGATTTTAAAGGGCTACTCTAAGGGCCTCGACTTTCATGCTGGAATAAGTCATTAGAGGTTTTAAGCTTATGAGTGATGCTAATGAGTGTCTTAAAGGAGCACTAGACTCCCTGTTTGAGACTAGATTACATTGAGGCAAAGGCAGAGAGAAGAGGCTGTTGCAATTATCTAGATGAGAAATGATGGGGGTTTGGTGTGGGGAGGTAGCAGTAGAGATGATGAGAAGTGATTGGATTAAGGATATGTTTTGAAGATAGAGCCCACATGATTTTCTGATGGGTTAGGTGTGGAGTATGAAAGAATGGAGTCAAGGTTAATTCTACAGCTTTTGGCCTGAAAACTGGTAGAATGGAATTTCCATATATTGATAAGGAGATTTCTCATGGAGAAGCAGGTTTGGGAAGGGAATTGGGGAACTTTAATTTGGGCATGTTATATTTGAGATGCCTATAGATTTCCAAATGGAATTGCTGAAAGGGCAGCTGGATAGACAATGCTGGAGCTGAGAGAAGAGGTCCAGGAGATAAAAATTTGGATGTCCCCAAGTATTTAAAACTATGAGTCTAATTGAGATCACTTAAGGAATGTAGTTAGAGAAGGGAGGAGTTTAAGGACAGTTCTAGAGCTTCCCAACATTTAGAGATGGGAAAAATGAGGAACTGGTAGAAGAAGCTGAGAAAGACAGCCAGTGAGATATTCTAGAAGACAGCTGAAGAAAGTATTTCCAGGAAGGAATAATGAACTGTGGCAAATGCTGCTGATTGCGTCAGGTAAAATAAGGACTGGACTGTGACCATAGGATTTAACAAGGGGTAATGACCTTTTCAAAAACAGTTTTGGTAGATTGCTGAGGGAATGCTTGATGGGAGTGGACTAAGAGAAGGGAAAAGAACTAGAACTGGTGACAACCAGTACAGACAACTCTTTCAGGAAACTGCTCTGGCAAGCAAATAAATGGAAGATAGTTTGGGATCAAAAGGACTTTTGAGATGTAAAATGTTAGAATATTTTTGAGATAGCAAGTTTCAAATACAGT
This sequence comes from Myotis myotis, assembly GCF_014108235.1. Lineage (NCBI taxonomy): Eukaryota > Metazoa > Chordata > Mammalia > Chiroptera > Vespertilionidae > Myotis > Myotis myotis. The sequence goes on along the minus strand of NW_023416368.1, from coordinate 30,565,082 downwards.
GATTCAGGAGAGAGGAGAATAGATAATTTAAAAGAGAACTTGTGGAGAGATGTCTGAAAGATGATAGGATATAGAGCAATAGGCGGAGCGATTGGTCTTCCCTGGACCTAGTTCATTCATAGTAGCAGATCAGATGGAGCACATGGGTCCAGTTGCAGGAAGGTGTGGTGGTGAGAGTTTGTTGGAGTTCTCTTCTGGCTCCTAGTATTTTCTCAGTGGAAGCTTAGCAAGGTCCTCATGGGGAAAATAATATTGGAGGTTTGAAAGAAGATACGAAACAGGCATCTGGGATGTGACTGCCAGGCAATATTAAGGACTCACTTAATTTGGGTAGACATGAATTTAAAGGGTGATAGCATGGCTCTGTGTTTTCCTCTGGGTACATTTAATGGTGGGGGTATAGATGGTAGAACAAGTAGGCATTTCTTGGGACAGCTTTTTAAAGAACCTAGGCCTAGTAAGTATTAAAAAAATTTATTATTAGTGCCCCGACCAGTTTGGCTCAGTGGATAGAGCGTCGGCCTGCGGACTGAAGGGTCCCAGGTTCGATTCCAGTCGAGGGCATGTACCTTGGTTGCGGGCACATCCCCAGTAGGGGAGGGGTGTGCAGGAGGCAGCTGATCAATGTTTCTCTCTCATCGATATTTCTAACTCTCTATACCTCTCCCTTCCTCTCTGTAAAAAATTAATAAAATATATTTTAAATATATATATATATATATATATATATTTTTAAAAGGTATAAAAAAATTATTAGTGCAGAGAATACATACTACATTGATCAAATGTGATGAAAATTCTTAACTCAGTCTAATTCCTGTTAAGTCTCATTTAATTTCTTTTAGGTCCTAGGATTTTAGGTATGTGTTAGTTTGCATGGCTGCTGCTATTTACTGTGTATTTGATTGTCTACCTTTTTGCCTCAGGCTGATCTTCACTCGAAAGGGGGTACTCCGTGTGGAGGGGTTTCTGAGTCCCCAGCAAAGTGACCCTGATGCCATGAACCTGTGGATTCCCTCTTCCTCCCTAGCAGAAGGGATAGACCTAGAAACCTCGAAATACATCTTGGCCAATGTTGGGGACCAGTTCTGTCAGCTTGTGATGTCCGAGAAGGAGGCCATGATGATGGTAGAGCCACACCGTAAGGCACCATCTTCCTTGTTGAAACTTTCATTATATTTTGCTTAAGGAGAGGAGTGAAAGGAGTGACAGATGGCATGTTCTATAGATGAATTAAGACTGATAAGACTTCACTGTAGCAAACTATATAACTTGAGGCCCTAACAATATCCAGCAGACCTCATTCTTTTAGTCTTTGAAAGTTGACAAACCAAAAACTCCTTGCCTGCTTGCCTTTTTCATTTTTGTAGCAGAGCTTCCATAATAAGTATTTTGATCTCTACTTGGGTTTGGTTCACTCTGAATGCTTTCACCTTGCTTTGAACCCACTTGTATTAGTAAATGATATTCTATGGTATGTGAATAGAAGAAGTTCTAAGGGATGCTATGCTTTACACTGGAACCCACATTATTCAAACATGTAAGGTATTCCCATGCCTGTGAGATACTGGATCCTATTTCTAGGCCAAGGTAAATTGTACTATGAAATTATTCCCTACATTTCAAGAGAAGAATCCTCTTATTTCAAACTATTCCAAATTGAAAATTTTACAGTATCTTAAGTAACAACATGTAACATTTATTCTCTGTTGGCACTTGTTCAGAAATATTAAAAATTCCATGTATTTTGTTTCTCTTACAATTATAGAAAGACACACTTCATAAATCTTTGAGCTTTATTGCTGGACAAAATGACCTGAGTAGGACTCAGTGTATGTAGGGTCTTTTGCTGTTGTTTAGTACATCTAATGCCAACAATATTTCTCTTCCTCCTCCCACCAGAGAAAGTGGCATGGAAGCGTGCAGTGCGTGGTGTACGGGAAATGTGTGATGTGTGTGAAACAACTCTCTTCAACATTCACTGGGTTTGTCGCAAATGTGGATTTGGGGTCTGCCTTGACTGTTACAGGCTCAGGAAAAGCCGTCCACGCAGTGGTAAGCAAATACTGTCCTTTGCAGTTCAACAGGTAACCTGTCAATGGAGGTATGGCACTTGGAAATTGAATAGGTTTATGTGCCCTTTTTATTTATTTACTAGAGGCCTGATGCATGAAATTCGCCACTGTGGCAGCCACCTCTGCCTCGGCCCCCGCCTACTGCAGCTTTGTCAGGAAGGATATCTGGTCTAATTAGCATATTATGCTTTTAGTATTATGATTTTCTTATATGTATATTTTTATTGATTTCAGAGAGGAAGGGAGTGGGAGAGATAGAAAGATCAATGATGAGAGAGAATCATTGATCAGCTAGCTGCCTCTTACACACACACACACACACACACACACACACACACACACACACACATTCCACCCTACCCCCACCCCCACCCCCAGGGATCAAGCCCGTAACCTGGGCATGTGCCCTAACCAGAAATCGAACTGTGACCTTCTTATACATAGGTTGATGCTCAATCACTGAGCCACGCCAGGCTAAAAATATATATATTTTAAAAATAGACTATAAGTGCTATATTTTGTGTTATAAAATAAATCTTAATAAATTTAAGGTGATTCATATAGAGCAGTGATAGTGAACCTTTTGAGCTTGGCGTGTCAGCATTTTGAAAAACCCTAACTTAACTCTGGTGCCGTGTCACATATAGAAATTTTTTGATATTTGCAACCATGGTAAAACAAAGATTTATATATATATTTTTTAGATTTATATTTTTATATTTATTTTATATATTTAAATGCCATTTAACAAAGAAAAATCAACCAAAAAAATGAGTCCGCGTGTCACCTCTGGCACGCGTGTCATAGGTTTACCATCACTGATATAGAATATGTTTTTTTTACCACAAAAGAATAAATTAGAAACAAAAACCTATCTGGAAAATCTAATATTTATAAAGTGAATAACACATTTCTGGGGGTTTTTTGGTTCATTTGTTTTTAATTTTTTTTTATTGATTTGAGAGAGAGAGAGAGAAACATCGGTGTGAAAGAAATATCAATCGGTTGTCCCCTGTACACACACTCCTACCGGAGACCGAACAGCAACCTGGGCATGTGCCCTGACCAGGAATCAAACCGATGACCTTTCAGTACATGGTCAGTGCTCAACCAACTGAGCAACACTGGCCAGGGCAACAACACACTTCTAAATATCCAGTGGATCAAAGGAAAAAAATCACAAGAGAAATGAGAAGGTATTTTAAGGTTTAAACACAGTGGTTCAACATTTGTGGAATACAATTAAAGCAGTACTTAGAGGGGAATTTAAAGCACTAAACACCTATATTAGAAAAGAAGCAGTATTTCAAACAGCTAAACTTCTGCTTGAGAAAACTAGTAAAAAAGAAAAAAAGAGAGAGAGAAGATGCACTTTACCAATATTAGGAATGATAGGACATTACTGTAGATCATTATATACTGAAACATTTGACAAATATAATGGACAAATTTCATGAAAGACACAAACTGTCAAAATTCCTCAAGAAGAAGTATAACCAATTGAATTTGTAGTTTAGAAAATCTTCCAACAAAGAAAACTTTAGGCCCAAAGTTATATCAAACATTTAAGGAGGAAATAATACCAATTCTACACAAACTCAGAAAATAGGAGGAAACGCTTAGGAACTCATTTATGAAGGCAGCATTACACTGATATCAAAACCAGATGAAGACATAGCATCCCACTTCTAGGTATTTATAAAAGAAATTAAAACATGTCCAGAGATAGCCGAAACCGGTTTGGCTCAATGGATAGAGCGTCGGCCTGCGGACTGAAGGGTCCCAGGTTCGATTCCGGTCAAGGGCATGTACCTGGGTTGTGGGCATATCCCCAGTGGGAGATGTGCAGGAGGCAGCTGATCGATGTTTCTCTCTCATCGATCTTTCTAACTCTCTATCTCTCTCCCTTCCTCTCTGTAAAAAATCAATAAAATATATTAAAAAAAAAAACAAACAAAAAAAACATGTCCAGAGAAAGATTTGTACCTGAATATTTATAGCAGCTTTATTCATAATAGCCAAAATTTGGAAACAATTTAAATGTCCACCAGCCAATGAATGGGTAAACAAAATATGGTACATTCATACCCTGGAATTCCACTCAGCTGGAATTCCACTCAGCCACAGAAAGGAATGAATTACTGATACATGCAACAATATGGATGAATTTCAAGATCATGATGCTAAATAAAAGGAACCCAATACAAATAACTACGTACTGTATGCTTCCAGTTATATGAAATTCTAGAAAAAAGCAAAACTTTAGTGTTAGAAAGTTGATCATTGGTGGCCAAGGGTTGAGAAAGCGGTATTGACTGCAAAAGACTCCAAGGGAACTTTAGGAAGGGAGATGGAAATGTGCTATTTCTTGTGACCTCTTAAGTGAAGGCATTTTATTTACTTCAGAAACAGAAGAGATGGGTGATGAAGAGGTTTTCTCCTGGTTGAAATGTGCAAAGGGGCAGTCCCATGAGCCAGAGAATCTAATGCCCACGCAGATTATCCCTGGCACAGGTAAGGAAATTCCTGTTTTAGATTTGGTGTGTGGAAGGGGGTGGGGGGTGTTTAAAGATAGAATTTACACATCATAAAGTTGGTGAAATAGTTTATGTCAGCCTTATATTTTTTTAAGCCTCACCAGATTTCTCCAAGGATTTGCATCTTTAGAGAGGTGTTAGATTGCAGCCACTACACGCATTTTGCTTCACCTTTCTGGTTGGGGAGCTTGATTACTTTTCCACATATCATTTTACATTTTTATGGTCGGCAGGACCAAAACAGAAAAATCCTGTCCCATGCTGTCAGAAAGACCTTTGGTTTTAGGCTTTTAAAAATCCAGCTGAAGCTAATCAAACTGAAGAAGGCAGTTTAACAGTAGGAGCACTGGCCATGTTTACTTCACCACCCAGTCCCAGTTTACTTCACTGATCCCCTGGACAGTCTGTTCCAGCTTGCACACTTCCACTAACACACATGCAATAAAGGTGGCGAGTCTGCAAAACTCCGCCTATATTTTTTTTCACAAAAGAAAGCTGGGGCTGGGGGGGCACCCTTGCACCCTGTATACCCAGTGCTTCTAAGCAGAAGGGCTCCCTGAGTGCAGTGGTAGGATGCCTGCTCCCTTCTGGTCCAAGCATTAGTTAAAGGTTTGTGTCAAGTTTACATTGGTCTTTTTTTTTTTCTCCCCACTTTTGCTAGTGTTGTTTTTGTTTGTGGTTTTGGGGGGGGCTTTTTTGTTGTTTTTTAGGTATAACATAAAGTACATAAATTTCTTGTGTACATTTCAAAATGTTTACATGCTCTTTACCATTGAGGGAGATAATTTAAGTAAGGTCTTTAGCACAACAACTGAACATACGGGAATTCTAATGTTATTGTGTCTCTTTTCCAGCTCTTTATAATATTGGAGATATGGTACATGCTGCCCGGGGCAAATGGGGAATTAAAGCAAACTGCCCTTGTATTAGTCGGCAAAACAAATCTGTGTTGAGACCTGCTGTCACCAATGGGATGTCACAGGTAAAGTGGTGTGTGTGGTTATAACTGAGTGAAACTTTAATAAGAGTTATTCAAGAGATTTTAATTCCCTCTGATTGGTACAAGTTTCTCTTGATTCATCTTTAAAGTTAATTCACATTTTAGTTGATAAATAATACAAAGAGATTCTTTGTATCTTGTCAAGATTTATACCTCAGGGTCCAGTGTAGGTGAAGAGTATAGAAAAGGTTACTGGGAATACAGTCCTCTCTGTGTGCATGGATCCTGTCCTTGTCATGTTAGGTACAAAGGACAGAGATAGGAAGATTGGCCTGCTGAGCTGGGCTCATTCTACCCTGAGAGCAATCCCAACCCCCAAAGAGAGTCTGGTTTTCTCATTGCTTTCAAAGGTCGAGGTCATTCCTATTTGTGACTATTTTGAACAAGAGGCTGGGTGGTGTGTGTGTGTGTGTGTTTAATTATTATTTTTTAAATTATATTTATATTGATTTCAGAGAGGAAGGGAGAGGGAGAAAGATAGAAACATCAATAATGAGAGAGACTCATTGATCTGCTACCTCCTAAAGCCCCCTACTGGGGATTGAGCCCACAACACTGGGCATGTGCCCTGACTGGGAATCAAAACGTGATGTCCTGGTTCATGGGTCAACACTCAACCACTGAACCATGCAGGCTGGGTTTTTTGTGGTGTGTGTGTGTGTGTGTGTGTGTGTGTGTGTGTGTGTGTGTGTGTGTGTTTAAACATACATATACACAACTAACTGCTTACATTTGGAGGCCCTTCCAGGAATGCTACTATTAACACCTAGTCAATAAGAGGCACGGGGATTAATGCTGAGGGACCTCAAGATATATTTTCAGCTGAAACCGGTTTGGCTCAGTGGATAGAGCGTCGGCCTGCGGACTGGAAGGTCCCAGGTTCGATTCCGGTCAAGGGCATGTACCTGGGTTGTGGGCACATCCCCAGTGGGAGATGTGCAGGAGGCAGCTGATCGATGATTCTCTCTCACTGATGTTTCTAACTCTCTATCTCTCTCCCTTCCTCTCTGTAAAAAAATCAATAAAATATATATTTAAAAAAAAAAAAGATATATTTTCAGTAGAGTTGCCATATTAAAGCAAATCATATGGAAGTTTCAATAATTTAATAATAAACATTTATTGAATTATGTGTTCCAGAAAATAAGCTAAGCTCTTTGCATATACTATCTCATTTAATCTTCAAAACAGCTCTATGGGATCAAATTCTGATCACCAATTTGCCATTGCCAAATTTGAGCTTTAGACATGCTAAACAAAACCCTGTTTTATTTTCAAGCCTTTTTCATTGCTCTTTCCACAGAACCTAGCTAGTTTCTGTCACATCATATGACTCAATAAATATATATTGAATGAATGAATGAATGAACAGTTTATGGGATAGTTTGATTGTTTTCCCTGACTTAGAGTCCTCTAAATAGACCTATGTAGCCATTACTTTTGCTCTACAAGGACAGCACTCTAACGATGTTGGCCTTCTGTGTTTTAGCTTCCTAGTGTAAACCCTAGTGCCTCTTCTGGAAGTGAAACTACCTTCTCAGGTGGAGGAGGAACTGCAGCAGTAACAACTCCAGAGCCCGATCCCAAAGCCGACAGCACTGACATCAGAGCTGATGAGCCTCCAAAAGCAGACAGCTTGGCATCAAACAGCAATAGTGAGCTAAAAGCCATCAGGCCCCTTTGTCCTGACACAGCCCCACCCTCCTCTGCCCTGCACTGGTTGGCGGATTTGGCAACTCAGAAAGCTAAAGAAGAAACAAAAGGTGAGATGAACAGAAGCCTCTGCCCTGCCTGTGGGTGGAACACTTGAGTTATTCTTGGATTCTTCAGACTCACACATTACCATCCACATTTATGAAACATGCCACTTGCTTTCTCTGGCTGATCGCATAAAACAAGGGAATCTCATGTGACTTTTTCTAAAAGTGGAGCTTTTAAAAAAAGGCACATGCCTGGTCTCTACCCCAGACCCCTTTTCATCAAAATTGATGCAAGATTTTTAATAAGCTTCCCAAATGGCTCTGTTATGCAGCCAGGGCTGAGGGCTAAACAGTTTTCAATGGGCACAAGAATTACCTGGGGATTCATTAAAAATGCAGATTCCATGTGCCCCACCAGAACTATTAAATGAGGATAAGACCAAGAATCTCCATTTTTAACAAGCACTTCAGGTGATTCCCCACTTCAAGTGATCTGGAGACCCACTGGAAGAAACACTGTCTTAGAAAGTGGGGGAAATGAAAGGTGGATGGGAACAAAAGAAGTTAGAAATCCAGATCTGGAAAAGAAAGGAAGAAGTAGGAGAGCTTCTCCTTGGCCATGAACCCTACCATAGTTACAGCTCATCAGGCCTGGCCCAGACAAACCATACATAGTCTGGGGGCAGGGGAGAGGAAGTCTTTCCTCCTACCCACTTGGCTGATTTTTAGGAGTCATTTGTCTGCTGGGTGTTCTTGTTGTGCTAATGCTATTCCCGGTTATGTTCTTACAGAAGCAGGGTCCCTGAGGTCGGTGCTCAGTAAAGAGTCTCATTCACCCTTTGGGCTGGACTCGTTCAACTCCACTGCAAAGGTCTCTCCGTTGACTCCAAAGCTTTTTAACAGTCTGTTACTGGGTCCCACTGCCTCCAACAACAAAACCGAAGGCTCTAGCCTTCGAGACCTCCTTCACTCCGGTCCCGGAAAGCTTCCTCAGACCCCCTTGGACACAGGCATACCCTTCCCCCCGGTCTTCTCTACATCCTCAGCAGTAAGTGTCCTCTCTACAACTCTAGCTGTTGCTGCTTTTCCATGAGAGAACCATCAGAAATCTGATAACTGGGTTAGAGCGGATGTGGGTGACTTGTGTTCGCTAGATTGTCCAGCCAACAATCTTTCTTCACGTAAAGTTTGGGATCCTTTTAAGTAGTGAACCTTTTGTGCCATGTTAGGAAGTCAGTAGAAATGAGACATTGAAATTATCTATCATTCGTAGAAACTACTTTGTTTTCTTTACAGGCATTAATTTTTATTTATTTTTTTTTTATCTAGGCAGTACATTGGTATTGTATTCTCTTGGATATCTAACAGATACCTCAAACCTAACACTTCTTTTTAGTATATGTGCTGCCAAAGCGAGCACAAACCTAACACTTCTTAAGACCACACTCCTGATCTACCTGTAAGCCTGCTTGCTTCTCCTTTAGTTTTTTTATTGGTCAGTTGGATCTCCATTCTCCAATTTTGCTGTCATTTGGGACTCCCCTCTCTCACATTTCATAACTAATCTGTCAGCAGATCCTTTCAGTTTGATCTTCAAAATGTATAGAGTCCACTCATTTCTCATCAGGTCCGTTACTTTCCCTCTGGTCTGAGCCAACATCCTCTTGAGTGTATTTTGCAGTGAATTCCTTATTCAGGCCCTCTTTATTGTTTCCCTTTTCACTCTGCAGTCTATTTTACACAGCAGCTAGGTAATCCTTTTAAAATACAGGTCAAGCCCTAGCTGGTTTGGCTCAGTGGATAGGGTGTCAGCCTGCAGACTGAAAGGACCCAGGTTCAGTTCTGGTCAAGGGCACATGCTCAGGTTGCAGGCTCAATCCCCAGTAGGGGCCATGCAGGAGGCAGCCGGTCAATGATTCTCTCTCATCATTGATGTTTCTCTCCCTCTCCCTTCCTCTCTGAAAACAATAAAAATATATTTAAATAAATTAATTAATTAAATATAGGTCAAATCATGTCACCTCTGCCTAAAATCCTTTATGGACTTCCTGTTTCTCTCATAAGCAGTGTCCTTTCAGTGGACTTTAAGGCTCCACACCATCTGTATGTCTTCTCCTCACTTCTTTGACTTCAACTATCACTATCCCTCTTGTTCACCTTCTTCCGGCCACGCACAACATCTTCTTGCTGTTCCTTGAACTTGGTCCGGCATGCACCTCTTCAGAGCCCTTGCACTTGTCCTTTCCTCCACCTGGAGCTTTCTTTCTCGGGTGACCACATGGCTTGCTTCATCAACTTCTCCTCCCTCCCAAAATGTCACCTTCTCAGTAAGACTTCTTAGATCACCTTTTAAAAAGTCCCATCCTCCACTCATATTTGTTTTTTTCTATACTTACTATTTTTACCATAGCACTTAATTGCCATCTGACTTACTGTATGTTTTATTGTCTGATCGCCTCTCCTTAAAGGCATTTTTTATTGTTTTATTCCCCACTATATCCCTAGTGCCACAGTGTTTGATACATAGTAGGTGTTTAGTAAGCATTTACTGAACAAGTGAATTCACAAGGTACACAATTTTAAAGATACAGTGAAAAATCTCCTTCCCTGGTGTCTCCCAGCCACATGTTTCCCTGCCTAGAGGTCACTGTTGTGTCCTTTCAGGGACGTTATCGTGTGTACATAGCTTTTTCCCCTCTTTTTACACAAATGTTCTACAGAGTATTTTTTTGTTTCCAGTTTATATATCTTGAAGATCATTTCAAACTTAGTACATAAACATGTTTCTTATTCTATTTTATTTTATTTATTTATTTTTTTAATATATTTTATTGATTTTTTACAGAGAGGAAGGGAGAGAGATAGAGAGCTAGAAACATCAATGAGAGAGAAACATCGATCCGCTGCCTCCTGCACATCTCCCACTGAGGATGTGCCCGCAACCCAGGTACATGCCCTTAACCGGAATCGAACCTGGGACCTTTCAGTCTGCAGGCTGACGCTCTATCCACTGAGCCAAACCGGTTTCGGCCTATTTTTATGATTAATAGCTGAAATGTGATGAACTGTGAGTGGTTGAACCTTGTACAGTGTGGGTTATTTGTCTCTTTTGGATAAATGACTTTAAAGAAATTACTTTGGCGCTTTTTTTTTTTATACTTGCTCTTAGGTCCCCCTCCCCCTTCCAGTTTTTATTTTTAAATTTTCTCAGGATGTTTTATGATTACGTGTAGCCTATAGAGATAATGATTAGTAACACTTCAGATATAGCAGGCATAGGATTATTAAGTTTATTAAAGCCCAATTATTTTATGTATCCCTTGGGTATTATCTTTTTCACTCATTTACAGTATTTTGTGATTCCCCCTGGTCTACATGCATATGCTTAATACAAAGTAAGGGCTGAATGCAAAGATATTCTTAGGTATCAAATCTCTTGAGGCACAGGGGATCAATTTGTACTTTTCTTTCATTACATGAAGCAAATATGAAGGAAAGGGAAATTTAAGATACTGACTTCATAGGTTTCCTCCTCCAATTATAAAAGACACTTTAACTTTATGAAATCTAATCAAGTAGGTAGAACTCCTTCTTATGAATACAACTGTTAGATAAATTTGTGAATGCTCTTTTCATGCTGCCTCAGTCAAACTTACCTGATGGATTTGTGTCTGGCAGGGAGTGAAGAACAAGGCCAGTCTACCCAACTTCCTTGACCACATCATTGCCTCAGTGGTAGAAAATAAGAAAACCTCAGATGCTGCAAAGCGGGCCTGCAACTTGACTGATACCCAAAAGGAGGTGAAGGAGATGGTGATGGGGTTAAATGTGCTGGACCCCCATACCTCTCACTCCTGGCTCTGTGATGGGAGACTTCTCTGTCTCCATGACCCCAGCAACAAAAACAATTGGAAGATCTTCCGAGAGTGTTGGAAGCAAGGCCAGGTAAGCAAGAATAAGCAGTTCCCTGTGCTGCCTGTCTGCCACAGCCACCAGGAAAGTTGCAGGTCTCTCTGAGCTATAAGTAAGTTCATTATAGACAGTCTTGCTACTTCGAGTTTTCTTGGATTTTTAAAAATCAAAGATTCCTGAGAATACATTATGGATTCTTTTATTTCTAAGCTGTAGAGCTCTGTTCTTAATAGGGCAGTTGAAATTCCTGTTAGGTGGTGAGCTAGCATTAATGACACCTTTAGGGGAAAATCCTTAAGTGTGATGTGTGGGGTGAGACCAAGGTGGGTGGAAGTCAGTGGTACTTTTTCTAGGTAAATATTTTAAGGCCATACAAGTTTTTGTGATAGTGTGATAACACTGCCTTATTTATTTACTTACTTACTTACTTACTTACTAGAGGCCAGGTGCACAAAATTTGTGCACAGGTAGGGTCCCTAGGCCTGGCCGGCAATCAGGGCCGATCAGGGCCTTCCTTTGTTCTGCGCCATCCCCTGGTGGTCAGCGCATGTCATAGCGAGGTGTCGAACTCCCAGTGGGACACTTTGCATATTATCCTTTTATTATAAAAGACTTTTTTGTTTTGTTTTTGTAACACTGCCTAATTTTTATACTTTAGAAGCTGCTTAAGGAAGGGAAAGGTTATGGAATTGTCTGGATTTTTTTTTTTTTTTTTCATTCTCACTGTGAGGAAGTATTCTAAAAGCTGCATGTGTCAGCTTTTGTCCTCTCACCTCAAAATAGTGATAGATACCACGGCAACAGAAGTGATTTCCATGGCACATTCCCAGGGGTGAGAGTGAAGTATAATGGAGTAGGAGTAGTTTTCATTTGCTGTAGGTGACAAGTTGAAATAGATTCTGAAACTGAGAAGGAACAATAAATCATCATGGACAAGAAAAGTTGGCCCCCAGGAAACCCTTCTATTTCATTCCTTAGCCCTGAGCTCAAAATATTTGCTAAGTGGGATATTTTTCTTTCCACAGCCAGTGCTGGTTTCAGGGGTACATAAAAAGCTCAAGTCTGAACTCTGGAAGCCAGAAGCCTTTAGCCAAGAATTTGGAGACCAGGATGTGGACTTGGTGAACTGCAGGAACTGTGCTATAATTTCCGATGTGAAAGTTCGGGATTTCTGGGATGGCTTCGAGATCATATGTAGTAAGTAGCTCTTATATCTAGTTCAGTAATGGCAAACTGGGAAGTAAGCATCTCTGTGTTCAGTTATGCCCACGGAATAGCAACGTATAGCCTCCTGGCAGGAGGAACATTTTTGCCTGGTGCTAACCAGGTAGCTAGCTTGGCAATCGCATGACTCCCAGAGCTCATCTGAGCTTAAGCATGTGATCCACAGAGTGAGTGGAGCACATTTTCACCCTAAGTAAGGGAGATAGAATTCCTCTGAGGTGGAAAATTATAGGGTGTACTAAAGCAGTGGGTGAGAAAACAGCCCATCTAGTCCATTATGGAAGTTGACAAGTCTTAAAATAAGAGCTTAGTCTTCTCTTAGTCTCCTAAATTTTGTAGTCCCTGGAAAATCAGGCAACAGCCAACCCATCAGATGTTTGTGAGAGTGTTTCTGTCTTCCAGAACGATTAAGGTCAGAAGATGGACAGCCAATGGTGCTCAAACTCAAGGACTGGCCTCCTGGGGAAGATTTTCGGGACATGATGCCAACAAGGTTAGTGAATTACAATGGGTCATCTTGAGAGACCTTTCCTTGCTGAAGCCATCACAGAGTCATTACAGAAAAATGAACTTTGCCTTTTCCCCGGTTAACAAATTAAGTCATCTTCCCTGCTTTTTTTGTAGGTTTGAAGATCTGATGGAGAACCTTCCTCTACCAGAATATACCAAACGAGATGGCAGACTCAATCTGGCCTCTAGGCTACCCAGCTACTTTGTAAGGCCTGATCTGGGCCCCAAGATGTACAATGCCTATGGTATGAGAGTGAGGCCATATTGCTCTTTTTGGACATTATTATTCCCATTTCACCTATAAAGGGAGTATAGAGATGATAGCGGGCAGTGTCAGGTGCTAGAGAAGTTAATAGTATCCAAGATGGTTTTGAATATGTTTGCTTTCGTCATACTAGTTTGCGTAATATCCATATGGGTCCAGTCAGAAGCTTGTATGGCTGTGGTGGTTAGAAAGTATCCTCTCAAAAAAATTCTATCCAGCCCAGCTGGGTGTGGCTCAGCGGTAGAGCGTTGACCTAGGAACCAAGAGGTCACTGGTTCGATTCCCTATCAGGGCATATGCCCAGGTTGTGGGTTCGATCCCCAGTTGGGGGCGTGCAGGAGGCATTCCGGTCGGTGATTCTCTCTCATCATTGATGTTTCTATCTCTTTCTCCCTCTCCCTTCCTCTCTGAAATCAATAAAAAAGAAATTAAAAAAAAAAAAAAATTCTATCCAAGGAGACATGATTCTTGGTTTTTTAAGAGACTTGGTAAAATAACAGTGAAGAAGTCTGAGTACCATGCTACCCAACCAGCTCTTTGTGAAGTTTCAATAATGCCCTAAATCACTGTGAAAACCAAGCTATATGTGTTTATTTTATTTATTTATTTTTTTAATCTTCACCTGAGGATATTTTTACATTGATTTTTAGAGAAAGGGAAAGACAGAGAGAAATATTGATATGAGAGAAACACATCGATTGGTTGCCTCCTGCACGAGCCCCAACCAGGGCTCTGGGCCAGGGAGGAGCCTGCAACTGATGTACGTGCCCTTGATCATATTTGAACCTAGGACCCTTTGGTCCGCAGGCTGACACTCTGTCCACTGAGCCAAACCAGCTAGGCCCAAGCTATATTTGGTATATGTCCTAATGCCTATATCTGTTTTGCTTCTGAAGAAGAAATCATTTTTGCCCTGGCTGGAGTGACTCAGTTGGTGGGGCATCATCCTGTGCACAGAAAGGTTGCCAGTTCAACTCCTGGTCAGGGCACATGCCCAAGTTGTGGGCTGGATTCCCCAGTGGGAGCATGCAGGAGGCAGCCAATCAATGCTTTGTTCCCACATCAATGTTTCTCTCCCTCCCTCCCTTTCCTTTCCTATCTCTAAAAATCAATTTTAAAATCTTTAAAAAAGAAAGAAGTGATAATTTTTGTCCTGGCCAGTGTGGCTGAAGTTCGTTGGAGCATCCTCCCATGCACCGAAGGGTCGCAGGTTTAGTCCTCAGTCGGGGCACATATGGGAGGCAACCTATCAATGTTTCTCTCTCTTTCTCTCTCCCTCTCTCTCCCTCTTCTAAAAAATGAAAAGGTCATTTTTTGAGGGGTGAAATTGGTTCAGTGGCCAAAGCTAGTGAAACAGTAGTATTAGCCAAGCTAGAAATCAGTCTTAAAATGCTAGAAAAGAGATGAAAGTCATAAACAAGATATTCTTCATTCTTCCAATGTTACTCAATTAAAAGTATCTTTGAGTATGCTTTCACTTGCAGGGTCTATATGGATTCTTCAAAATGCTCTCTTTTACCTTGCACATCTTTTGCCTTCAGGCTTGATAACAGCAGAAGATAGAAGAGTTGGCACAACAAATCTTCACTTGGATGTGTCTGATGCAGTTAACGTGATGGTGTATGTTGGGATCCCCGTCGGGGAGGGTGCTCATGATGAAGGTACGATTTCTAGAATCCACTGCTTCAGGATGTGAGGCCTGGCCTTGGGAATAGAATTGGGTTTCTTCCCCTCAGTCAGGGCCAGTGGCTTTTTCTTTTACTTATTTTTTAATTTTATTGATTTCAGAGAGGAAGAGAGAGACAGAAACATCAATGATGAGAGCGAATCATTGATCGGTTGCCTCCTGTGGGGCGTGGTTACGGTGTTTTGGCCAGGTTCAAGCCTCGGACTAATGAAAGGACAGGGTCCTCTCATTGCCACGTGCAAGTCCCAGCTGGAGGGCAGGGCCCTCCCAGCACAATCATAGCTAACGGCTGTGGTTGGGAGCTTGAACCTATGGTCCGAACACGTAGCCCCACGTGCCTTGTGATAGAGTTCAGGTGCATGTAGTTAAGTGAGGTTGAAACTCACGAGAATGCTGTAGACAACGTGGTCACGCCCTACTTTGCCTTGTGGCATCTGCTATAAAATAAAGACACGGATTGTGGGTGCTGTCAGTGTCTCCTCATCAGGGAGCAGCGTCCCACCTAGACCCAGCTATTATTCTCTTGTCTGTCTTTCCTTAATCCTTTCACCCCCCCCACTCGGGATCACCCTTGGTCGTGCTGGCATGGCACAGCCTCCTGCACACCCCACACTGGGGATCGAGCCTGCAACCCAAGCATGTACCCTGCCCGGGAATCAAACCATCACCTCCTGGTTCATAGGTCAACACTCAACCACTGAGCCATGCCAGCCAGGCAGTGGCTTTTTCTTAAATTTCTGCCAAGCCTAATATGGTGCCCAGGGGATGTTTTTAGACAAAGGGAGGTTTTAGCAGAGAAGAGGCTTCTTGTGTATCTGACCAGTCATTCTCCTTCTGGGAGAATGTGTAGCACCACAAAGAGGAATGAGGAAGGAACGGCAAACCAGCCTACTTGGTCATCCGCCAGATCAGCTGTAAATGACAGATGATGAAGACAGGCCACTTGCACAGAATGAAGCATAAAAGTGTATTTTGCTGCAGTTACACTCCCTGCTATCTCAGTATAAGATTAATATGTGTTAATTATGGAAGTTTTAGGAAACATAGGCAATTTTAAAGAAGAAAATAAGTAACAAAATCTCAAGGTTCAGGGATAATCAGTATCATTACTTTGGTATATGTCCTGCCATAGATTTGCTTTTGATGCTGCACATCTACAGATCCTTCCACTGTGTTGTCCTTTGAGAGGTTGTAATATATAAGCATTAGAAGCCAGCCCTCTTAACTTGCAAGAGAAGCTTTATGCTTCATGACGTTAAACCTATAGAATCCATAGCATTTAGAAGAGGTCTTGAGAAAGTACAGAGTTCATCTACTTGCAGCAGGAACTAACCTGCAGTTTGAACATGAGATATGATTTCACAGTTTGAACAAGAGGTATGTTTTAAAGGGCCCTAGCCGGTTTGCTCAGTGGATAGAGCATCGGCCTGTGGACTAAAGGGTCCCAGGTTCGATTACAGTCAAAGGCACATGCTCGGATTGTGGGCACAATCCCCAGTAGGAAGCATGCAGGAGTCAGCCAATCGATGATTCCCCCTCATCATTGATGTTTCTATCTCTCTCTCTCCCCCTCCTTTCCTCTCTAAAATCAATAAAAATATTTTTTTAAAAAGAAATGTTTTAAAGGAAAGCTATGCCTCCAAAAAATGCTGAGTCTCTGTGAAGTAAGAAAGATTAAGATTGCTCCTCCTGTGTTTAGGAAGCTTAGACCTATATGAGTTTTGATTCTTTGATTCTACCTTGTATTATTCCAGAGACATAAGAATAGTGGAGACTAAACTTGTTTGAATTAGACATTTTGCTTCACTCAGAGGTACTAAAATGGCTGGTTACATTGAAAAGTGGCATTTTGCTCTTTTCAGAAGTACTCAAGACAATTGACGAGGGAGATGCTGATGAGGTGACAAAGCAGAGGATTCACGATGGAAAGGAGAAGCCCGGTGCTTTGTGGCACATCTATGCAGCCAAGGATGCAGAAAAGATCCGAGAGCTGCTCAGAAAGGTGAGGTGGGCACCCAGTTCACAGATTAAAGATCTGGGGATGCAGAGACAGCCTGCCTAGGGTTTTTCACGTGGGGCCCCTAGAATTACAGACCTGTACCTCTTGTCAAAATTCCCCAAAGGCCTGAATCTACACCAAGAGGATGTTGTTTAGAATAAAGCTTTGGCCCACGAGGGACACTGCTGCAACAAGTTGGATTTACGCTGTTCATAATTTATTGATTTTTCCGTCTTTGTGTTTTGGTCATGGCTTCAGGTTGGAGAAGAGCAAGGCCAAGAGAATCCCCCTGATCATGACCCAATTCATGACCAAAGTTGGTACCTGGACCAGACCCTCCGTAAGCGACTCTATGAAGAGTATGGCGTGCAAGGCTGGGCCATTGTTCAGTTCCTGGGAGATGCCGTCTTCATACCTGCTGGAGCCCCACACCAGGTGGGTTCCATTTTCGGGAGCTGGGCCTCACAGTTCCATGAGCTTCCTTATTTCTTTCTTACTAATCTGACAATAAATATAAATGGCTGGATTAGATAGATTGCTCTTTCAGTCTGCAGGCCGATTCTCTATCCACTGAGCCAAACCGGTTAGGGCAAGATAGATTGCTCTTAAACTACAACTTATGTTTGGTTTTTAAATGCTCATTTAGAATTTTTTAAACAATGGAGACTCTTAAAGAAAAAATGAAAGGCTCAGCTTTATTGATTTCAGAGGGGGAGAAAGAGATAGAAACGGCAATGATGAGAAAGAATCATTGATTGGCTGCCTCCTGCATGTCCCCACTGGGCCTGTGCCCTGACTCGGAATTGAACCGTGACCTCCTGGTTCATAGGTAGACGCTCAACCACTGAGCCATGCTAGTCGGGCTCCCATACCCCTTTTTGATCCTGCCTTCCTTCGAGGTAGCCTACTGTTAATAGTTTGGTATATATTTTTCTAGATACTTTTTTATGCATATACTAATGTTTTATTTATAAATTTATATTGCAGTTTTTCCACAAGTATTCTTTATAAAAATGAAATTATTATAAGTATTTCTAAAGTTGTTTAACTATATAATTTTGCATGTGTTACTAAATTTCTAATGCCTGATATTTTCCTTCTGTACTTTTCCCCTCCCAGGTGCACAATCTATACAGTTGCATAAAAGTAGCAGAAGATTTTGTATCTCCAGAACATGTAAAGCACTGTTTCCGCCTAACGCAGGAATTCAGGCATCTCTCTAACACTCATACAAATCATGAGGATAAACTGCAGGTAAATAGCTCCTCCTTCACTTCCCATCTCTTACTGGATTACATACACAGGAGGCACATTCTGTTTTCTGAGGATATTCTCTGGGAGGTAAAACTGTGGAGAGATGATAAAGGGAACTATGTCTGGGGGTATGGAGTCCTCCCCCAAGGAAGTATTTAATCACTCCTCTTCAGATTTGGTTTTAGAGAATACTCATGTTTTAACCTAATCATTTACAGTGTAATAGTCTTCTATTTCTCCGCCCCTGGGATATAGAATGTTTCCGTGTTAACTGCGACTAGACTGACTTCCCCAGTCAGGTGAGAAAAGCACTGTGGGAGTTTGTTCTGAGAATGTTTCTGAGAAGGGATATTTCTCTGGAGTGGCTTCTCAGAGCAAATTTCTGTGCAGACTCAGTTCCTTAGAGCTCTGCTAATGACTGCAGTCTATGGCCCTAAAGGGAGTGGGGACTGTTCTCCCCTTGGAGACCTAAGCCAGACAATCAGATTCGGTTTTCCTCTGCACCTAAAGTGGATTAGAACTTTAAGGGCAGAATTTCATTGTGAGTACATTTGGGTGCGTTAGTAGCACATAAGAAGAAAGAAGCAAGATAGCCTGAGCAGAGCTTCAGCAGTCTGAGTGCACACTCCAGCCTCTCGCTTAGGGCTCGTTTCCTCCACCAGCCTGTGGCTCAGGTGCTTCTTTGGTCAGTGACCAGTGAAGTTGGAGATTTTTCTTGGTTGTTGGTATTTTCAGTCACCTTGTTCCTTTTTCAAAATTATAAACCATTTCAACCCTCAAGTTCTTATACAAAGTATAATCATATTGATAAATAGATAACATTGACATTATAGACATAGTGCAAATATTCAGGCATACATATTTCAGACCCCACCTCCATTAGGTTTCAACTTCTACCAGGTTACCTCCAGCACTTCCCATCCTCTGCTTTATATTTTCTGTGGTATTTTTTTTACCACCTAATATTGTATTTTATCTGTTGGTTTCTATCCCTACTAGAATGTAAGCTATTTAAACTCTATGAAGGCAGGGATTTTTACCATTTTATTCACTGCTTTTCCCTAGCACAATATTAGTTGTATAGTAGGTACTCAGTAAATATTTGTTGAATTAATACAAAAAATGTAGTAGAGAGTAGCACAAGGGGGCTTGTGTGCCCATCACACAGCTTACGAAATAAAACATATATATGCATACATATATACAAGATAAACATGGTTGAAGTCTCCATTCCATCTCCCCACTTGCCTTCCTCAGAATAATCACCATCTTGGTTTAAAACTATCTTTAGTTTATTCACTTTATTTCAGTAACTCCTACTCTATCTTCTTACCTCATTTTAAACAAATTAGAAAATACATATAAGCACAAAAGGGAAAAATAGCCAATAATCCTACCTGCCCACGTTGTTTGAGCGCATTCTTATTCGCTGCAGGACCTTAGGCGAGGTTCTGAGGTATAGAATCTTGATTTCTTCAGTTTCTCGTCTGTAAATGGGAGAAAATAATATGATGTACCTCATGGGATTATGGTAAGAAGTAAATGAAAGTCCACATAAAGAGCTTAGCAGGTGCCCAGCACATAGCAAGCACATAGCCTTTCAAATGATTTCATCATTCCTTTTTGAATATAGACATTATGTCCCATGTGGTCTGGGATGGGGATGGGAAGCACCCAGTCCTGGTTGAGGGGCTTCCTCACTAACCAGGGGGCTTATAGGCAACTGAGAGCACACGTTTTCACTTGCAGAAGACAACAGGGGGCTGCCGTGCTGACTGCTGTTTGCTCTCTCCAGGTGAAGAACATCATCTATCATGCAGTGAAAGATGCTGTTGGCACCCTCAAGGCTCATGAATCCAAACTGGCAAGGTCTTAGGCGGAGAAATTCCAAACTCCCCCGTGAAGCAGGACTTTCACTCACACAAACAGGGAACGGCAGGGTTCTCTGCTGGAGCAGAGGTGCTTCACTTGGAGCCAGTGTGGTCAGTATTACAAACTCTCCAGCCACTCTTTTCTACGCTGCCTCAACACTGAAGGTTGTTGACACAGGAAAGTCGCACTGTTCACACACAGTTTCAGACTCCAAGCTGAGGGTGCCACATGCCCATCCTGTGGTCTTTTGGGACTCTGAATTGCCTGAACATCGCTGGGCTTTCCTGAAGTCTTATGATCTGGGATTTGTGGAAACCAGGAATGTGGGCACACCTTTCTTTTTTTTTCTCTCGTGCCTAGTTAATTGGGAATGTTTGGAGGTATGGGGAATCACATAACTGTTACACGTAGGGGCTAATTGCTTAAACATGCCTGGTGGAAGCCTGACAGTGTCTCTGCACGCGACCTCTGACACAGCCCATCCCAGGAGACAGGGTGAAGCCGTTCCCCACAATCTCTCCCATGAACACTGGAGTCTTGCAGGACCCAGGGAGGACCCACTGCTTTTCCCAGGAGGCTCCAGGATTAGGAAACGTGTGTATTTAGTGAAAAATAGGTTTGTAGTGAAATAGTTACTATTTCATGAAAGTAGATATTTTTAGAATTTTTGAAATACCACAGTTTTTCCTGGATTATGAGGAAAGGCACATTACATTTAGTCTTCCTTTCGATAAAACACTTTGAAGAAATATGATTTTTAGAAATCAACTGCCCATTATAGCACAAAATCAGCCAAAGCAGAATTTAAAAGAATTGGCGTTTTAGGATTCTTTTTGTTTCTCCCCCTCCCATCTCAGTCCTATCTTGAGGGAACAGCCATCTGAGAACATTGTCCTGTCTGAGCTGTGGTATGTTTCACACATACAGACACTGGTGACTCCAGGAACCATTTCCATCTGTTACCAGCGTTCCCTTGGGACGGACTCCTCTTAACAGTTCCAAATTCGAGGGAAAGTGATTTTCCTACATGAGGCTTTTTGTTTTTTGTCCAGAAATATTTTCAGCAAAACGCAGTGGAGTTTTATTAAGAATTTATTTGAAAATAATGGAATTCATTGGCCCATGGGTACATTGGAAAATGTATCTTCTTTCTGGCTGTACTGTAGTGCCCTGAAGGCTTGTTTATATGTTCACAGTTTTTTTTTTTGTTTGTTTGTTTTGTTTGTTTGTTTTTTAAATAAAAGTCATTTACTGTAGAATACCTTTAATTTCACTTTCTGTATTTTAATTTTGTTGAAGGGCTGATTGGGATTTCCATGTTCTTATTAAAAATCTAACAAATCTATTTGGAGTGGACTAAATTCTTCTTGTGCCAGCCATTCTAAAACCAAGACCAGCCTGGCTGTTGTAGCTCAATGCTTGAGCATCAACCTATGAACCAGGAGGTCACCGTTTCATTCCCATTCAGGACACATGCTTGGGTTTGTGGGCTCAGTCCCCAGTAGGGGGAGTGCAGGTGGCAGCTGATCTGTGATTCTTTCATCATTGATGTTTCTATCTCTCCCTCTCCCTTGCTCTCTGAAATCAATAAAAAATACCAAAAAAAAATAATAAGCAAGGCCAGGTAGAGGGTGGGGTTGGAAGTGGAGGATGATTTGTTTTCAGATCTTCATTACATTACTACATCCAATTATTATCCTTTGCTTCTGAATTTGTTCCTGATTGGGAGAGGGAAGTGCCAGGTCATTGTGGTTTGAGGGCGTAGGGTGAAGGGAAGGGCGCCACATCAGTTAGAGGATGGGAGGAGGGGTAATTTATATTTAGAGGAATGGAGTGGGGAAGGTGGGGTCCTACCTTCCCGGGGAAGTTCGTGGGGGGGGGGTGCGGGGGGGTGAAGGCTCATGGGGACCACCTGATAAGGTTCTGGGCAATCAGTGGGAAAGGGGGGGGGGGGTGTCTTCAAAGCAGAAAGCCGGGCTGCCCACATAGGAAACGTGGTTCTAGATCCATTTCAGAGTTGGCGGGAGAAGACCCAAAAGGGATTTGTTTTTAATCAAGCAGCAATGAAAATGGCTTGAAGAGTTAGGACAGACTAGTCTCTAATTAGAAAAGGCCTTTTTAAGAGGAAGTTGTAAAGAATAGCAAGAGGGGTCATTAGAGGCCACTTCTCAAGCCTGTTGGAAAACGACTTCCAACGTGTTTAAGCCTGGAAATACAATTATCAGGGTGGAAATAGATGGCTGTGTGGTTCAAAGATAACGAGTTTGAATAGGACCATAACAAATACAGAGCTCTGAGCATATCCTTTGAGCCTGGACAGGCACGGGTTGATGCTCTGATCACCCTGATTTCACCTCCACATCAAGGGTAGATGAATGCAGCTCTGAAATGGGCCGGGAAAGGAAAGCAGCGGGGAGAAGGGGAGTTGTGCAGGTTGGTGCTTTGTTGCTTTGGTGAAAGTCAGAAGGCGGGCTAGGGCTAGCCTACATTCTGGATATAAAAGTCCAGAATTAGGGCATACACAGCTGCCAGTGCTTGCTGATGGAAGTGAAACTGGATGGAGCTTCCGGATCCACCTCCTACCTAGGACCCCAGGCCTTCCAGGAAGGTCTGACTCCCCTCCCCCAGAGTATTCACCTTGAGAGCACAGGGCTCCCCTGCAAAGCTTAGGAACCGACAGTGCTAAAAAAAAAGCAGGTCAGATTGGGGGGTGGACAGGTGCAGCTATACCTTAGACTTCAGGAGTTCTTGGGTAGATGTCTTTACAGGGCTTGGGATGGGGGAGGGGGGGGGGTTGCAAGTCATCAGTTGGGAGAAGTAGCCTGGGTTCGTATCTCAAGCGCATGACTTAGTGGTTTTGTGACACTTGGCAAATTATTGAACCTCCATAAGCTTCCCATTTCTTTATCTTTGAAATAAGGATAATTATAACCTCTTCCTCAGAGGATGGGCGTGAGGATTCACTGAAATAATGCATGCGAAGCTCTTAGCACAGGGCCCGGCACACAACAAGCACTCAAAGCCATGGCTGTTACTCCTCGTGGGATGTTTGAGCCCGAGGCACGATGTGGGCAGGGCAGGGGGCGGGCTGGGCTCTCAGGAGGGACCCACCGCGAAGGCCTCGGAGGACCTCCACCTGGGCTTGGCACCCAAGAAGGCGAGAGCAGAGGGGAAGGCCAGGCTCAGGTCAAAGGCGCATGCCCGGGACAGCAGGTGCGGGGGGCGCGCGGCCTCCCCTTTAAGAACCGCCACCGCCCACGGCCCGCCGCTGCGGCAGGGACCTCCCCTTTAACGCAGGGGCTGGTTGCTCCGCGGCCGCCGCGGCTGCTGCTGCTGCTGCTGCTACTGCGGCTCCTGCTGTCACAGTTCGACCGCGGCAGCTGCATCCTCGGCCCTGGCGGGGTCCGCGCCCCGCGCCCGCCATGGTGTCCTGGATCATCTCTCGCCTGGTGGTGTGAGTGCCGCGGCGGGCGGAGGGGCCGGGCCTGGGTGGGGGCTGCGGGTATTGGAGCCGGGATGGACCGCTGGGGCTTCCCACCGCACAGGCACCTAAAGACACATCGCCCCCATTTGCGGTCCCCAGAGACATCGAGGTGGGACCCAGGACGGGGGGCGGGGGGATATTGAGGAGCCTGGCAGGCCTGGCTGCTACCCCTTTTATCTTGAATTTCCCTGCTCCTTCGCCCGCCCTCATCTAGGGCTGGGCAGCATGGATTGATTTATGGGGGAGGCGGGCATGGCCCTTCCCCCACCTGACAGATATGTCTGCAGGAGCTGCTCGGTCTGGGCCCTCATCTCCCTGGGGGGAGCTAATGGAAGATGGGGAGCAGGGCAGGGCCTCGTCATTCCCTACTTTAGGGCCATGGCAGCGGCCTTGGCCTCCCCAAAGGGCTGGGTCCCTCCTCCCTCTTCCACTGACTGTCAGGGGTGGGGGAGGAGGGCACATTCTCTGAAGGCCCCCCAGGGGTCCCATCTGGATGTGGGGAAGCAGAGACGCTTGGGGACAAAGTGTGGGAGGTGACCCAGAGAGGATGTATGTGCTCAGCCTGGGACTGAGAAAGCCAGGAGCCGGGCGTTGGGTGGCCTTCATTCCACATCCCGCTCCAGGAGGAACGTGTTCCCACAACCCCAGGTTTTGTCCTTGGGGATCCCACGCCCAGCCAGCCCTCCAGGCCAGGTTGGAAGTCCCCCGGTCTGTAAGGCGGGTCCATGTGGGAACAGGCAGTGCCCCTGCATTGTGGAAGGGTTGGGCCTGCAAGGGCTCCACAGGAGCCTCAGCCAGCCCTGCCCTATCTCAGGACCCTGGCCCTCAGCTTCCACGGGACTGACACCCCAGAATCCCCTCCCTGTGCCTTCTTCCCATTCAGCGCTGCCATATGTTTGTGTCCTGGCTTCCTCTAGACCAGAATCCCCTTCCTTCCTCTTTCCCGTCCCACCCAGAGGGAATCCAGGGGCCTCGTTTCATGTGGCCGTCGGAGTGGCTGCTGCTCTCTTGTCGGGATGAGCTCCCTGAGGGGCAGAGCCCTCTGCTCCCCTCCCCTGAGGCCTGTGTGTGGTCTCTAGTGGGATCACCACCAGGTCCACTCCAGCGAGGGCCCGGGTCCTCCCCTGAGACTGGTCCCAGGAGGGTTTGCATGGGGCAATAAACCTCCTTGCCCCTCACAGGGCTTCCTGCCCCTATGCCCTCTGCTCCCAGGGCCACAGTGGTGCCACTGACTGCCAGGTAGAGTGAGTGCCCTGTTAGAGTATCGGGAACCCTTGCCGACCTGGCCATGCCCGGTATGGCTGTGAGACAGGGCAGATGGGCACGAATGAACATGGTGTTTGGAGAAGGAAGACACCCTTATGGCGGTAACTAGACACCCACTCCCACACAGGTTTGTGCATAACAAAGGATCATGGCTGAAGAGACCACATGGGACCCTCTGGCCTCTGGGTCTTTCTGTATCTCAGGGGCTGGAGAGAAACTGAATGATAGAGCGGGGAAGGGACAGCACCTTAGTTGGCTAGGACTTCCATGCTTGTGTGTGACCTGGCCTTGAGTTCATCAGTGCAGCTCCGGTTACCTACCCAGGGGCTGATGCAGAGCTGGGAGGGAGAGGCCCTGCCCTTGGCCGAGGGCCCAGTAACCATGCCTGCCTCCCTAGGCTTGTCTTTGGCACACTGTACCCCGCCTATTCTTCCTACAAAGCCGTGAAGACTAAAAACGTGAAGGAATATGTGAGTGTATGACCCTTCCGCTCCCACCCAACCCCCATGGCAGACACAGGGGAGGGCAGTGGGTCATCGTATAAAGGGGGGGACTGTCCCAATGCTATTGGCACTAATGAGACCCTGGTTCAAAGGCGATTCCTGTGTGTTCCTCTCCCCCGGCCCAGGTGTGACCCTCAGGCAAAGCTGGGGTCCTGCGTGTTCCCTTCCCCACAGAACGCCCAGTGTCGTTGGCAGGCAGAGCCCCCCCCGCCCACCTCCCCGGCCCCAGCCAACGCGGCCCTCTGTCCCCTCAGGTGAAATGGATGATGTACTGGATCGTCTTTGCCTTCTTCACCACGGCCGAGACGCTCACGGACATCGTGCTCTCCTGGTGAGGTCCAGCAACCCCCCCCTGCACCTTGGGTCCAGGGCATCTGGCTTTCTCTGCCCAGCCAGCCATGAGGCCACAGTTCTGTGGGGTCCCGGATGCCCTCCCCCACCCCATCCAGGCCTGCCTTGATCAGCAGAATAAGAACAAACATACCCTTCACATTTCTTTTTGGTGGCAGCCAGAGCACCACAATAGAATTCAGGAAAGCTGTTTCTGCCAGGCTTCCTGTGGCGTTTGGCAGGCCACACCTCTCTAGCCTCAGTTTCCCCATTTATAAATGTTTCAGTCCCATACACATTGGATGATTGTACTTCAAAGACATTTTTCAGACACTACTAGACTATGTATAAACACTGTGAGGACAGGGAGGGCATGTCTTAATCATCTGTATGTTCACAGCAGGAGCTCAAAAATGTTTATTAGATGGGCAAATGCGTTTGGAAGAGAAGACTAGCATAGCACACACAGTACACTGGAAGTCAAGGGAGTTTTAGGGAGAGGTAGAGGACAAAAGATGGTTGCATTTATAGATTACAGTTATCCCTCACTTAACATCATTGACAGGTTCTGCAATTTTAAAAAATATATATTTTTATTGATTTCAGAGAGGAAGGGAGAGGGGTAGAGAGATAGAAACATCAATGATGAGAGAGAATCATTGATTGGCTGCCTCCTGCACTCCCCCTTCTGGGGATGGAGCCCACAACCTGGGCATGTGCCCTTCACTGGAATCGAACCCAGGACCCTTCAGTCCACAGGCCAATGCTCTATCCACTGAGCCAAACTGGCTAGGGCAGGTTCTGCAACTTTAAGCGAAGCAACATATAACAAAACCAATTTTACCACAGGCTAATTGATATATTAATAAGAATTAAGTTCCTAGAGCAGCTCATCAACGTTATAACAAAATAGCATTGAATGAGGAGTTATTTCAAGACCTGCTGTACAAGGGCCTATGGCCTGTGAGAAGAATAATTTTAGCACAGGAAGGAAAGTGGGTTGAAAATTGAGGGCAGTGAGTATAGATGCCTCTCGACTAACACAGGCACAGGAGAGAGCTTTGATGGATGCTTTGTGAGGCTGTAGGAGACATGCCTGAAGGAGTTTGTGCTCTGAGAGAGGGAACCGTGGGGAAGGAGGATAGTCCTTAAAAGCAAGGGGCATGTCTTGGCAGCAAGAGAGAGCACCCAGATCACAGCTGGAGAAGCCCCTGTCTTCATGGGGGGAAAGGGCAGGGAAGAAGGGGGTGAGGGCACAGTAGACCTAGAAGGTTAGGGAGCACCCCGGGTGTTGACCCCAGAACAGAGGAGTAGGGGGTCTTCTTTCAGGGTGAGAGGGACTGGGGTCTCCCAAGAGAGAAGAGGGCAAGGGAGCCACTGCCAAGGGGACCTCCTACTGGGCTCACTTCTCACCTTCCCACTGGGGTCATGGCTGGGCCTCCCAGTCCCCTTGAGATTTGAAATGACCAGTCTCCTAAGCCACATGGGGACCCCAGTGCACTTAGTGGTGGGGGGCTCGCCAGAGTCATACGGGGCATCAGCGCACCTCCTGACTCCCTGCCCCGGCTTTGCCTCTGTCCCCACAACAGGTTCCCCTTCTACTTTGAGCTCAAGATCGCCTTTGTGATATGGCTGCTGTCCCCTTATACCAAGGGCTCCAGCGTGCTCTACCGCAAGTTCGTGCACCCGACACTGTCCAACAAGGAGAAGGTTTGCTCCCACTCTGCTTCCCCGCCCGCCACAGGCCAAGGCAGCCCTGTGCCTGCAGCCACGTACATTCCTGGCCCTCCCAGGGCCTGAAGTGACCTGGCAGGGCCCTGGCCTTCTGCAGCAGGCGGTGCCTTGCCCAGGTGTGAACGAGAGCAGGGCAGGCCCTGGCCAAGGGGGCCAGTCCTCACCTCTTCCTCGCTCCCCTCTGACCCCTCAAGGAGATCGACGAGTACATCACTCAGGCCCGAGACAAGAGCTATGAGACCATGATGAGGGTGGGCAAGAGGGGCCTGAACCTGGCCGCCAATGCTGCGGTCACAGCTGCTGCCAAGGTGAGATGGGGGCAGACCCAAGCTCCTGGGGCCCCACCTGTTCATCTCGTCCCCCTGGTTAGGTCCTGCCTCCACGCTGTCCTCAGGGCTGGGAAGGTTTGGGGCTTGTGCAGCTGGGGTGCCAGTCCTAGGTCTCCCACACTCCAGCCAAGTGACTTCCGCTCCCCGAGCCAGTTTCCTCATCTGCCCAAAGGGAAAGGGTGGCCCCAGCCTGTCAGTGCCACCTTAGGACTGGATGGGGACAGCGTGGGGAAGGCACTGAGCCCAATGGCTTCCCAGTGCCCCTTGGTGACCACTCTCTCCACCCCGCCCCTTCCTCCGGTTCTCCCGGTGCGTGGTGGCGACCCTAGGGCCAGGGGGTGCTGTCAGAGAAGCTCCGAAGCTTCAGCATGCAGGACCTGACCCTGATCCGGGACGAGGACTCCCTGCCCCTGCACGGGCCTGAAGGCCACCTCCGGCCCGGCCCCGGCAGCCTCCTGGACACCATTGAGGACCTAGGTATAGGCTGGACAGCCGGGCATGAGGGCACGGAGGTGACCCGGTGGGAGAGACACCGGGACCCCTGTTCTCCTTTTCTCCTCACCACCAGGAGACGACCCTGCCCTGAGTTTAAGGTCTAGCACGAACCAGGCAGATTCCCGGACAGAAACCTCTGAGGATGATGGGGGAGACAAGGCCCCTAAGAGGCTCAAACCCATCAAAAAAGTGCCCAAAACCGAGGTGAGAGCCCAGAAGTGGGGGAGACGGGGAGGGGTTGTGTCTCCAGGCTGAGCGTTCTCTGTCTTCCTCCCTCCTCCCCACAGCCACTGGCTTCCAAGACGGTGAAGACCCGGCCCAAGAAGAAGACCTCTGGCGGGGGTGACTCGGCTTGAGGTTTCGACCCCTCAGGCCACAGAGCCCTGCTCCACACTGTGCCCGCCCGTGTGTCTCAGGCCCAGGGCCGTCAGACGGCTGTTTCTGGTGCCTGCCCAGAGGCCACTTGTTTGGACGGGCTTGGAAAAGAGGAGGGAGGTCCTGTTGGGGGGGGTGGGGTTTGAAGGTAGAGGCTGGGCCTGGAGCTGAGGGCTGAGCCACCCAAGGAGTTGGGGGCTCCTCAGAACCTGAACTGCCATTGTCCCCACTCCAGCTCTGTGTGCCCACCCAGTGCCTTGCTGAAAGCCATGGCCATCAGCTTCTCTGCGGTCCTACTGTGCACCTGCTGCTCTCCCTGGGTCGGGGACAGTCATAGCCCCCATGGACCAGAGCCGGGCCTGCAGGCACCTGGGGAGGGCGGGAGTGGGGAAGCCTCGGGGAACCTGGGCAGGGGCTCCAGGCCACGGCCCTGAAGGGAGGACAGGGCCTTAGTGTGTGTTTAAGCGACGGGACGGCCAGGCTGGAGCTGGAGCTGGGGCATTGGATGAACTGTGTGCTACGTGTCCCCACTGAACAGAGGTGGGGTTCCAGGGGTGTGCGTATGAGCGTGTGTGTGTTTCTGGGTCTAGGGCTGTGGGTATTTGGGGTAAAGGACTTTCCCTCCAGCAGTGACCTCCTCCCGCCCTCAGCCCTCCTTCCTAGTCTCTGAGCCTCAGAGGACTACAGCCCATGAGGTAATGGGGCTGCGAGGAGCCGCTCACCTCCTTCTCTGCCCTCAGTTCTTTTTTGCCTCTTCCCTTTCCTGCCCCTGGACTGGGCTCCTCTACGCCTCAGGGCCCACAGTAGAGGCCCCTGGGGAGCCAGCTCCTTTGCTCCACACCCA
Source organism: Myotis myotis (assembly GCF_014108235.1). Lineage (NCBI taxonomy): Eukaryota > Metazoa > Chordata > Mammalia > Chiroptera > Vespertilionidae > Myotis > Myotis myotis. The sequence goes on along the minus strand of NW_023416368.1, from coordinate 30,535,687 downwards.
GAGGCCCATCCTCCTTTCTCCCAGGGTCCTCTTCCTGTGCCCAGCAGACTAGGCCCCATGTGAGCAGACCCTGTCAGAGCCCAGCCTGTGCTCCACACCCTGCCCCAGCTTCTGCCGCCATTTCAGTCAGAGCCAGGAGGAATATGGGAAGAAGAAAAAGAAATTCAGGAGCCAAGGGTCTCCCAGTTTGGTGGAGAGTGGATGCTCATTGGACCTCTGGCACTGGATGAGCCAATAAACCAAACTCTGGCACTTGACTAATTTCAGCCTCTGTGCTTGTTCTCGCCCCACCCAGTCCCGGGGGGAAGGACCTGAAGTGGGACTCAGGACCCAGCCGTGGGAGGGAGTGGGACTCAGGACCCAGCCGTGGGAGGGAGTGGGACTCAGGACCAGAATGTGAGCATCAAGAGTTCCGGGGAAATGGTTTTGGGTTCAAGATAGAGTCAGGGGACCAAGAGGGGTCAGGAATTAAGAACAGTTAGGGGCCTCAACCCTCTAGAGTAGCGGTTCTCAACCTGTGGGTCGCGATCCCTTTGGCGGTGAACGACCCTTTCACAGGGGTCGCCTAAGGCCATCCTGCATATCAGATATTTACATTACGATTGATAACAGTAGCAACATTACAGTTATGAAGTAGCAACGAAAATAATTTTATGGTTGGGTCACCACATGAGGAACTGTATTTAAAGGGCCAGAAGGTTGAGAACCACTGCTCTAGGGCCTCCTGCCCTGAGACCCCTCCCCACATGGACTTTCTGGTACCTCATGAGAAGTGCCAGGTGTAAACTCTGGGGACAAAGACCCCAATGAGGCCTCCCAGGCAGGACAGGAGGGTTGGATGGCCGCAGTGCCTACAAAGGCTAAGAAATGTTGGAGGGGGAATGTGAGACTGAAAGGAGGAGACAGGTGGGTGGAAGAAAGAGGTGGAGATAGGAACCAGTCCCAAGGCCCATGTCTGACCCTGGGAACAGACAAGGAGACAGGTACCCAAGGACTGGAGCCAAAGAAGCCGTCCATGTGGCCCCAGAAGCGAGGGATTGAGCCCTGAGCTGCTGGGCTAGGTGGGAGGACAGGGGGAGACGGCGGGACATGGGATCTGAGCCCTTGGGAAGAAGATCCAGGGGCCAAGGGACCCAACTGGCTGAGATGAGACCCTGGAAGGCAGGACTCGAGGGAACGGAAAAGACGGCAGAGGAGCAGAAGCAGCATCAGAAGATATAAAAGAAAAGAATGGAGAGGGAAGGATGAGGGAGGGAGAAAGGAGCAGAGAAAGAACGGCTCAGCCTCATGGGAGGAAAATGGAGGAAGCAGAGCACGGTCTGGGGTAGGGAGTGCGGGGACCTAGCCCCAGCCTCTGGCTCCAAGATTGGCAAGGTGCCCCTACACCAGGCTTTTCTCTTCCTCCCTGGCACCATAGGGTATGACCTCCAGCCGCACTTGAGCCACGCTGGCCACGAAGGGCCAGACTGAGGCTGCGGGGAGGGGAGGTGTGGGATGCCTTTTCCAGTCCACAGCCGCCTCAAGGTCACTCCTTTCACCACTGGCCTCTGAGCAAATGGGCCCCTTTCCATGTCAGAAGGGAGAGGAAGGGTTAGGGCAGAATTCAGGGGAGGGACTCCCTTGTTCTAGAAAGATCTCCAGAGAGCAAGATGTTAAAGTCTCATGTTAGCAGCTACCATAAGGCCAGGAAACCAGGCTAGGCCCCCTCTAACCTAAATTCTATTTGCTGCATTACACACACACACACAGGCACACACTTGCACCCACAGTGACCAGTAGCTAAGGACCTCACTGCCCAGACTCAGCATTGCCAGGCTCTCCATGCACATCTGGGTTTCCCTGTGTCAACAGAGACATGCTCAGATTTCTAAGCTCATTGGTCTGTTGCCATGGAGACAATCATCTCCTAGAACTTGGCACAAGGCCTGGCCACTGTAGTGCAGGGGAGGAGAAGAGAGATGGAGAGTGACAAAAAATGAGTGGGAAGTCTCCTGGCAGCAGGCTGGTGAGCCCTTGCTACCTCATTCCCTGGGACCACCTGCCCTCTCCCCTAGTAGGTCCCTCTAGGCCAGGAGAGTAGGGCAGAGAAGTCACACCGAGGTGTGTGGCTAGAGCTATGTGGAGGGTGCCAATCACGGCCTGGGTCCCCAGTGGGCGTTGAGGGATCATTAGTTCTGAAGTGGGGGCTGAGGTCTAGCCCTGTGTCCCACAGCCACACCACCTTGGGGACACTGGGCAGCCCTCTAAGCCTCAAGTTTCTGGCTGGAATGGCCACAGGCCTGGAGCCTCTTCAGCCGGCTCCCCCTCCCTTTCCTCTGTGAGCCCCACCTGGAGAAGCTGCTTAAAATGGGATTTCCAGGCCGTGACGCCAGAGGAAAGCCAGCAGCTCCAGCCTGTGCCAGCTCTTCTTCAGCAGCAGAGCTGAGCCCAGCCTTGCTCAGCCTGGATGAACGAGGGGAAGGCAGAGGAGGCAGAGGAGGCAGGGGCTCTGGGCCATGATGCCCATAGCTGTGGCATCCAGGATACCATGGAGTTTCCAGGCCAAAATTCACTGCTGGCTTCTCCACTGCCTTACATTTCAACCAGTACATGACCATCTTCCTCCTAAATTCCCGATTTTTCCTCTCTGAGCTGCAGCAGGCCTGCCTGGAGGAAGAGGGCAACCTTGAGTCAGAGCCATTTGGGTTTTGCCTGAGAGTTTGTCGGGCTGTATCTAGGCTGGAGGCTGCAATGCTTGGCAGGGATGCCTGCAAGAAGGAAAAAGCCCACTAGGTGGCGCAGCTCCCACCCAATATGGGTTTCCCGGGCCTCTGCTGGGGACAATCTTCCCTGCAGCCCGTCTGCTTAAAATATGGTGAGCAGGGTGCCTCATGCCTCACTCCCTGGTGTTGGAGGTTCATGAATAAAGCATTCTTGCCGGTAGACAGGTCAGCTATGGATTCTCAAGCAATCGCTTCATAAGCTCAGCCTGTGTGCACACCTGGTCCTACTCCAGGAGGTCAGACTAGAGAGCAGGTGTTCCCTTCGGGTGAGAATCAGGCAGCTCCAGAGAGCAGGGAAATGGCAAGCCTGACCCTGGAAGGGCCTTGCAGCAGAAAGGACCCAACCTGGGCTTCTGAAATGGCGTCTGGAGAGGCTGCTGGAGCTGATTCAGGGTCAGGTGGAGAGAAGGGCCCAAGCAGTGGCAAGGGTTAGGGAACCTGGGAGGGGCAGATTGGGCCCAGAGGAAAGGAAGCTCATCTAGCCGCAGGATCCCATGGCTGTGATCTCCCTGATGGCCACAGTGGTGGTCCCAGGCCTGCCCCAGGTTTCCCCATCTGCTGTCCCTTCATTTATTTTATTTTTAAAAAAAAATATTTTTTTATTATTATTGATTTCAGAGAGGAAGAGAGAGGGAGAGAGAGAGAGATGAAACATCAATGATGAGAGAGATCAGCTGCCTTCTGCACATCCCACTGGGGATCAAGCCTGCAACCTGGGCACATGCCCTGACTGGGAAGCGAACCATGATCTCCTGATTCATAGGTCGAGGTTCAACTACTGAGCCACGCTGGCCAGGCCCCCTTCATTTATGTTCCTCGGGGGTGTCATGGGTTAAAAAAAGGAGACAAAGCCTGACCGGTTTGGCTCAGTGGATAGAGCGTCGGCCTGCGGACTGAAGGGTCCCAGGTTCGATTCCGGTCAAGGGCATGTACCTGGGTTGCGGGCACATCCCCAGTAGGGGGCGTGCAAGAGGCAGCTGAATCGATGTTTCTCTCTCATCCATGTTTCTAACTCTGTATCCCTCTCCCTTCCTCTCTGTAAAAAATCAATAAAATATATTTTTTTAAAAAAAAAGGAGACAAAGACCTTAATCTCCAAATCCTTGAATCCCAAGGTATTTTTGCAGGAGCCCAGGCTGAGGATTCTCCTTGATCTACCTTACCCTGACCTCTTTCCCAAACTGACCCACCAGCCCTGCATCCCTAATGAATTACCCTCTCCTTTTGTCCCAGCCAGATGAGTGATCAATAAATAATGCTGCCTGAAATATTGATGGCGAGTTTTACACCAGGATCCCTTAGCTGTGCCTGTCACTGGGGAACTGGAGAGCTGACAGAGAGATGTATGGCCCCCAGAGAGCTCTTCCCTGTCTCTGCCAACAGAAGGTCTTTCTTTGCCAAGATTTCAACCTGCTCCCATCTCAGCCAGAATCATGATTCACTCTTATCAAGTAAGAAGAGGAAAGATCCCCAGACACTGACTCAGCTAGCCCCCAGGAAGGATGGGGTAAGCTAAACCAAGCAGAGGCCCTTCTTGAAACCCGTGCCTCCTGTGATGCGATTGAGATCCCATTTCCTCTGTTCTATGTCCATCTTGGACCTGCCAGGCCCAGCTTTCTCAGTGAGTCGAAAGGAGACCTGTAACTTCCCCGCCCCCACCTAAACTAGTTAGAGCCAGAGCAGAAGGGACCAAGCGAGCGCTCCCAGACTTCTCTGGCCCAGGTCCCTCTCATCTGGTTTTGTTTTCCCTGGAGGGAGGGAAGGAGAGAGGAGGAGGAGGTGGTGGGCGCTTTTGAGCCCTCCTGAGCCCAAGTCACCCAGCGCCAGCACCCTTTGCAGAAGCCTGGCCCTCTCAAACCTTTGCATGTGCAGTGCCTTCTGCCAAAGCACTCTTGTTCTCCTGTTTCAACTTGACCAACTCCTTCCTGCGTGCACCTCAAGTCTCAGCTTAAATGGGACTCCCCAACCCCACTCCCTCCGGGCCCCTGTAGCATCTGCTCTTCCTCCCCGACAGCACGCATCACCCTGTTTCCCCACCACACTGAAAGCCATGTTGCAGGCAATGGGTCTACCTGGTTTCCCACTATTTTCCCAGCATCTAGTACGGGGCCTAGCACACAGTCAGCACTGGGCACATTTGTGTGGAATGTCTGAATGGCGCCCCTGCAGCACTGCTGGGAAAACACCAGCCTTCAAACCTCAGCATCCCTGTGCTGAGTTGTCGGCCTGCACCTGAGGATGCTGCCCAGATCAGCCCCTCCCTCTGGTTGCCCCGTTGTGCTCAGGCTCACTTGCTCTCCTTTTCTCTCTCTCACACACACAGATGGGAGTCAGCTTTCCAGCCGCATTCAGTTCTCACTTCAATTCAAAAGCTAAATTGGGAGGAAGAGCAGCTTCACACTCCCAATTTAGCCTGGGAGAGAAAAAGGGAGACAGCCTGGATGTTGCCAGGGAAAGGAGAAAGTTGGGTTTGGGGCAGGGAGTGATGGCAAACATATCCAAGAGAAGACTAGAAACCCCCACCACCCACCTCCTAAGAATAAACCGTACAGAACCATGACCCCAGGATGACCCCTATAAAGCTTCCTTCCTACTTCAGTGCAGCCATGCCAGGCATTATCCCTGGATGGGCTAATGGGGTGGGATAAGGGGAGGCAAAGGAAACTTGGGTTATCAAAGCTATCCAAAGATGGAGGTCCTGCTGCTTTGGTCACTGCTAGTAGGAAACCAGGAAGTCCTTCTTTTTTTATTTATTTTTATTTTTTATTTTTATGTTTTTATTGATTTCAGAGAGGAAGGAAGAGAGAGAGAGATAGATCCATGATGAGAGAGAATCATGGATTGGCTGCCTCCTTCAAGTTCCCCACTGGGGATCAAGCCCACAACCTGGGCATGTGCCCTTGACCGGAATCGAACCTGGGACCTTTCGGTTTGCAGGCCGATGCTCTATCCACTGAGCAAAACAGGCCAGGGCGGAAGTCCTTCTTAAATCTAGCTTTAAGCCCTCTTGTGGTAGCTGAGATGGATGACGAACAAAAACAGCGTCCACAAACAGATACTTTCCCACTAAGATTCACAGTGGCATTGTTCACAGATGTCAACAGGTGGAAACAACGCAAATGTGCATCAACAGATGAGTGGGTAAACACAGTGCGGTACATCCACACAAGGGAATATCATTTAGCCTTAGAAAGAAGTGCTGCAACATGGATGAACCTTGAGCACATTATGCCAAGTAAAACAAGCCAGTTGAAAAAGCACACCCATGATTCCATTTATGAGGTACCTAAAATAGGCACATTCACAGAGGTAGAAACTATAATAGAGGGTACCAGGGGGTGTGGGGAGGGAGCAGGAAGGGGAATTAGTGTTTCATGGGTACACAGTTTTTGTTTGGGGATGATGAAAAAAAATTCTGGAAAAGGACAGTGGTGATGGTTGTGCAACACTGTGGATGTGCTTAATGCCACTGGATTGTACACTCACAATGGTTAAAATATGCTATGTATATTTTACCACAGGAATTTCTTTAAAAATACACTGAGTCCAATGTCAGCTTCAGGACACAGTCACCCTGCCATAATGGCTCTCTCTGCGGCTGGGCCAGAGGGAACCTGCGTCCTGTAAGTCCCAAGGACGCCCTCCCTTTGCCTGCTGATAGGAACAGAGGCGCTGCCTCAGCCCAGAGCAAAGCCAGGCCCCTTTGGGGGGTCTTTCTAGGGAGAGGAGCTAACTCTCCCTCCCTCGTATCACCACTCCTCAGTGTGACAAGCTGGATGGAAGCTCTCCCTCCTGCTTCCGGTGCCGGTTTCCTCTTCAGTCACTCAGTCTGATGTTGCCCTAAAACGGGGCTTCCACGTGGGGGTGGTTGGAGGAGGAAAACAAGAAGACACCCTTCCATCCAGCCTGGCTGACGATCCTACTGCCGCTGTACCAGGGAAATGGATGCACTTGGGGCTGCCTGTCAGCCGATTTGGGCATCAGTTTTCCTTGCTCTCTGCCTCTGGCTGGGAGACCCCTGAAGGGCGTCTGTGATAACAGGCGCCGACGCATCCGACCCTCACCCCTTCTCCTGGACTATTGCCTGGGCACGGTTTCCTGGCTGGTCTCACCACCAGTTCTCCCCCACCCAGTCTCCTGCCATTATTAGCAAGCGGCTTTCTGACTGCCTGGGAACCACCTCAGTGGGTGGGGGCCGGGTTAGGGGCTCCCACGGCCACTGAGCTTCCCCTGTGAGAGCAGGGATCACACTCTAGTACTTGCTTGTTTACTAGTCTGTCTCCCTCGCTAGGCTGTGAACTGCAAAAGGAGTACCCTCCGTACTATCTTTAATGCCTAGAGCAGAGTAAATGTCTGATAAATAGTTGCTGGATGAATGAATTGAAATGATCTGTTCCTATGTCTGTCTCACCTATTCCATTTGACTCAAGAGCCCCTGTAGGGGGAAAGCTCTGTCTGACTCATTCTGGGACCCCAGAGATCTTGGTATGAGTGAGGTTCAGCTCGAGAGTCCTGGAGTCAGACTGTGTGGACTAGAATCCTGGCTCCACCTTTGCCTGGCTCTCTGACCTTGAGCAAGTCATCTGCCTTCTCTGAATGTGTTTCCTCATCAATGAAATGGGGGCGGGAATGCGTGGTGAGGACAAATGCCTGTTGAGGGTTGAGCACAGAGACGACCACACAGTAAGAGTGTCGGGGTGCGGCTGCGTTGGAGAGCGCGCCTACAGATCAAGGAAAACCAGAGGAAACAAGCACCACCCCTCGCTGCTGCATTCTGCTGTTTGGAGTTGGGGGGGGGGGTGAGGGCAGTGCCAGAGTCGGATAACCCCAGGGGCTGCCTGCCCCCTCGTACCAGGTCTGCAGCGTCCAAGCTCCCCTGCCATGAGCTGAGCAGCCCCGGCTCCGGGCAGTGGTGAGGGGCCAGAAATAACCGTCGTTGCTATTCCTGCCTTTCTGGGCTGGGTGGGAACACTGCCTCTCTAATCTAAAGGCTGCTCTAGACTTCCTGCACATCAGTGGGTTCTTATGTAACACGCCCCTCCCTCTGCCTGCCCAACGAGCTTCCAGAGATTTCTGCAGTCAGCTTTGCTACACACTCAGCTGGGGGTGGGGGGAGCAGAGAACTCACCGCAGACTGGATTGTCCTCTAAGCCCAGGGTCCTGCCAGCCCTGGCCTGGGAGAGAGGCCACCCAGCACAGAGCAGAGGGACTAATGGCCAAGGACAGTAGTTGTTTCCTGCATCTGCAGGGAATTCTGGGGCAGAGAGGACCCAGCGAGCCTTACCTAAGTGTTCACCTACCTCCACCCACTCCCTTTTCCCTTAACAGACCCTCTGTGCCACCTCCCCAAGTCATTATGTCCCATGTCTTCCATTTCAGGCCCAACCTAACTCTGTCTGGCACATGACCCCTCAGGCAGACGCTGAGGACAGCAGCCCAGACCCCAACTCTCTCAGGCAGACCCCGCCCTGGGCCCAGCCCTCCAGGGTCTCTTCCCTACAGCCTCTGGCCCCACCTGGAGCGTGCGGAGCACCCTCTTCAGAGCCCAGGAGACCCCCTCTGCATGGGTCCTTCTCGGGACTTGCCTTCTCCAGCTATGCCCGGACTCGGGCTCCCCTCTGGCACCCGTTCTGCGTCTGTAATGAGAGTAGATGAGATGGCGTCGCACTCCAGCACTAGGGTGACTCTCTCGGCAACCCTGCCTTTCTCTGTGTCTCTATTTCTCCCCACCTTTTCAGTGCACCTTCTGTCCCACCCTCTACCTGGTCTCTTCAGGCTTCTTCTCAGCCCTCAAGACCCTCCCTGGGGTGGGAGCAGGGCTGCCCCCCACCCCCACCCACCCATTGAAGACCAAGCCCTCCGTGTTTCCGTCAGAGCCCATCAGCCATCGGAAAGTGTGACAGGCACCCAAGACAGAACCAAAAAGAGAGTCACTTCCTGAGTCCCAGGGCTGGCCACAGCCGTGGCAAACCACAGCCTTAGCAGCACATGTGGGTGCTGACGTAGCCCGGGGTTGGGGAGAAGGAAGCGGCAATGGAAAAAGGGGCCTGTTTTTCTCTGAAAGCTGCAGCCTGCTCCGCTCTGAGTTGGGTGTCTGAGACACAGTGGTTCCCTCTGGCTTTCTCCTGGAGCCCCTGCTGCCATGGATAAGCTCAGTTCTTCTCTCACCTCTGCCTCCTCCTCTTCCTGTTTGCAAGGAAAGTCTGAGCCCAGACAGCAGCTCAGACCTGCAGATCCTTTGAGGGCCTCTCACCTTTCCCAGGGCTCCTGGCACCAGTCACCTGGTGGCCAAGGTCTGAGAGCCCCAGACTCATCCCTAAACACGTCTTGAGGCCCCATGGGTACACAGACCAGGGTGCAGGGGTGGCTCAGAACCTTCCTTACCTCCGACCTGGTTGCCTTTAGGCCCCAGGCCAGTTGTTGGTCACAAGTTGGGTGCTCGTAAGCCCACGCTGAGACCTGGCTCCTTGGAAGGGGACAATTCTTACCATGTCTCCTCCCATTTCTGTCCCCCGAGTCACAGCAAACAGAAGTGTGCCACTGGCCAAAAGACAGATCAGAGGAGTGTGGGGATAACTCAGAGGCCCCAGGCCAGCCCTGCTGCTGAGAAGGCAGACCAGCAGCATAACCCTGCCCAGGACACAGGCTCTCGGGCCTTCCCCCTCACTGGCTGTCTCAGCACAGACAGGGTCTGGGCTGCAGCTAGGAGCTTGGAGCAGCTCCTCTCACAGTCCCTGGGAAGAAGCTGCCTGTTAGGAGCGTACACCATGGAGACGGGGCGGGTGGAGAAGGCTGTGTTTCTCCTGGGTTTGAGCTGTAGAGGACAGAACAGAGGAGACGAGAGTGGAGGGGTACAGCTGAACCCAAACATTCTCACTGCCTGCACCTTAGCCTGAAGCACCAGACTGATCATGGCCAGACCTCCCTCCCTCCCGAGGCCTTCACACAGCTGTCCCCATTGCCTGGAATGCTCTCCCCATCACACTCCTCTGTGCAGAGCTGGTTTCCTCTCATCCTTTATGTCTACATAAATGTCACCTCCTCTGAGATGACGTCCCTCACCTCTCTGTTATGTTGCACTTATCATCATCTGAAATTATCCTTTATATTTATGTAGCTGTTTAATTCCACCTATCCCACTGAATCATAGTTTCCAGAAGGGCAAACCTACATCTGCCTTCCCCACTGTAGAATCTCCAAGACTTAGCACTGCATCTAATACAAGCAGTGGCCAATAAACTTTTTTTTAAAAATAAATGTTTTATTTAGCCTTACCTCCTACTACTTCCCGATAGAAACCCTCTCTGCTTCAGCCCATTTTTCCTAGACAGGCAACATAGGGACTCTCCTGGCCACCCCACCCCGAACCCTGGCCTGAAACTGTCTCTCTTCCTAACCACAAAGTTTGGTCCTTCTCATGTTCTTTCTCCTCCAAAATCTCTTCATCATCCCTATCCTATTCTGTCCCCTGGAACCTTTTCTTCCCTTTGTCCCTTATGTCCTTTGGTGTAACTGACTTTTGGTTGATAATGAGGTGGCTTTCTACTTTTTGATTGACTGATTGATTGATTGATTGATTTGAGAGATCAATTTGTTGTTCCACTTATTCATGCATTCATTAATTGATTCTTTTTTTTCCTCTCATTAATTGATTCTTGTATGTGCCCTGACTGGAGATCAAACCCAAAACCTTGGTGTATCAAGATAACTGTAACCAACTGAGCTGCTCAGTCAGGGCTTGCTTCCTATTCTTTTTTTTTTTTTTTATTGCTTAAAGTATTACAAAGAGTATTACATATGTCTCCTTTTTTTTATCCCCACCCTTGACAATCCCCTGGCCTCCCCTCCCCGCCCCCAGTGTCTTATGTCCATTGGTTATGCTTATATGCATTGCTTCCTATTCTTAATTATTTTTTTGTTTGTTTTGTTAGTCTTAACCCAAGGATATTTTTTCCATTTATTTTTAGAGAGAGTGGAAGGTAGGAAGAGAGAGAGAGAAACATCAATGTGAAAGAGACACATCGATTGGTTGTCTCCGGCATGCCTCCCAACCAGGCCAGATACTGAACCTGCAAACCAGGTATGTATGTTCCCTTGACCAGGAATCGAACCCAAGACCCTTTGGTGCGTGGGCCGTCGCTCTATCCACTGAGCACACCGGCTAGGCCACCTATTCTTAATTCTTGTGTAACACAGAACCCAGACTTCTTCTACCAACTGTAAGTTCCTTAGAGACAAGGTCCTGTGCCATAGGCTTAGCCCAAGTCCTGCCCACAGTCAGTCCTCAGAAAAGACTTTTGTTGTGGATAATGGGTGTATTAATCAGAACCTCCTGGGCTCAAACAGAAATTGAAATGCGCCTGTTTTATTTTATTAAATAAAAGGGGAATTTAGTCTGCATAACTAGAACGCCCAGACTTTATCCAGAGACTTACTCCCTGCAGGTGGATATTTTCCCTCTGACTCCTCTGCGTTGGTTTCCTCCTCAGGCAGCCTCTCTAGTCCTGATGGCAAGATGGCCTCCAGGCTCACGTTCCACTGGCTGAGGACCTTCAGGGGAAGAGAATCACTTTTTTAAGAGTCCCAGAGTGATTCTCATTGGCTGGTGTGGGTCATGTGCCGGTCTAGATTCGATCTTCATACTAGGAAGAAGGAATGCGCCCAGACTGGAGCATCCCTAGGTGGATGGCCAGGCGTGGGTGACATACCCACTTCGAGATGTAGGATGGGGTTATCCTCCCCCAACCACAGGGATTGGGGTGGTTCCCCAAAGAAACTCGCTGGCTGGGGAGTGGTTATGAAAAGAAAGGGGAATTGATGTTGTGGGTACACAAAACAAAAGGTGTGTACCATCAGGATTTCCAGAGCTCAGCTTCAGCGAGGACCTTAAGATTCCTTAGGTCAGCTTGCACATTGGAATCACAGGGGAACCGGCTTGCCCTGCCTGAGAAGGAGGATGTGCTCTTGGGATCTGGGCAGCTCTCCGGGGACAGAGCAGGGATACTAGGATGAGGCGCCTGCTCAGTTCTGGCACTCACAAGCTCAGGAAGATTATGACTCAGTTGGTCGAGGCTTAGGGTAAAACCTTTCTTTTTCAGAGCTCCAGGGGTGAGTCTTGTGCACAGTCACAGTTCAAAATTCTGCTCTAGGAAATGATGTTCTACTGCAGCAAGAAGGATTCGGATTAGCTGCGCAGGACAATGTCCCCTGTGTTAGAATTGAAATGTTTCTCCCTCTCTGTACCACTGGTCAGAAAAGGGTCACTGGGGCTTGCTCAGAGTCCGAGGGTGGGTGGGTGGACTGTGGGTGACCCTGTGGGCCAAAAGCCCCTGAGAACAATAGCCACTGTTTATTAAATGCCAACTGTAAGGCAGGCACTGTGCTTTGGGACTTTGCAGATGGCAGTCCATGTAAGTTTCAGTCTTCACGACAATCCTATATGTAGATATCATTAACATTAGCCCTATTTTACATTTGAAGAAGGTGAGATACAAAAAGCCTGGGGAGCCCTAGCTGGTTTGGCTCAGTGGATAGAGCGTCGGCCTGGGGACTGAAGGGTACCAGGTTCGATTCTGGTCAGGGTCATGTACCTTGGTTGCAGGCACATCGCCAGTAGGGGGTGTGCAGGAGGCAGCTGATAGATGCCTCTCTCTCATTGCTGTTTCTAACTCTCTATCCCTCTTCTCTATTCCTCTCCCTTCCTCTATGTAAAATATCAATAAAATATTAAAACAACAACAACAAAAACACACAAAAAGCCTGGGGAAGGTACCTCGCCAGGGAGTGGCAAAATAGGCATTCAGACACAGAACCATATGACCCTGCTTGGCTGGGCCTTCCTACCCTGCAGGAGGCCTCAGACAGGCTCACCACTCTTGCCCCTTAATGGACAACTCCAAGGATAGGTGGTGAGAGTGGGTCCCCTACCCAGCCCTAGGCACTTGGGATGGGGAGCTCAGACCTAGAGCAGAGAGACAAGGGAATCCTGGTTCACTGCATGGTTCCTTAAGAAGATTTTTATAGCCCTAGCTGGTTTGGCTCAGTAGATAGAACATAGGCCTGCGGGCTGAAAGGTCGCGGGTTCAATTCCAGTCAACGTACATGCCCAGGTTGTGGGCTTGATCCCTAGTAGGGGGCGTGCAGGAGGCAGCCATCAATGATTCTCTCATCATTGATGTTTCTCTCTCTCTCCCTTCCTCTCTGAAACCAATTATATATATATATATATTTTAAATGTGTGTGGTGGTGGTGGTGGTGGTGGTGGTGGGGTGGTTACAGAGGGATGAAGCCCAAGAGAGTCACAACCTCACCTCTACTCCCCGCACCCCCCCCCCCCCCATTCAAATACCTTGACCCCGACTTTGGGATCCTAGAGACCTTGACCTGCCCTCCTCCCTCCAGGTGTCATCAGCACCCTCCTTCCACATACACATCTGCTTTGTTTTTATTTTTTCAAATATATTTTTATTGATTTCAGAGAGGAAGGGAGAGGAAGAAACATCAGTGATGAAAGAGAATCATTGATCGGCTGTCCCCTGCACTGGGGATCAAGCCTGCAACCCAGGCATGTGGCCTGACCGGAATCCAACCTGACCTCCTGGTTCATAGGTCCACGCTCAACCACCGAGCCACGCCAGCCAGGCTGCTTTCTGTTTAAATTCAGAAAAACAACACTTCCCCTGGATTCAGAGCTAGAGCTGGTCTTCCGCCCCCGGAATCCCTGTTGTCTCTGGGGTGCGCATTTAACTGCGGGCAGACCGGCCGGGGAAGGGCTTCCCTGTTTGCGTCCGCCTCCCGGGAGGCCTGCGGTCACGGTTCCCGCCCCCACACTCTCCATCTCAGGGACGGAAGTGTCCTCCCGCCCGGAGTCCGGTGGCCTCGGCGGTGGCGGCTCCCTGGGGACTGCGGGGAGAGCCCGGGCTGCGGCGCCTGCTCAGTTCGCGCTCACTGCGTCTCCGGCTCCCCCGCCTGGCCCGGCGCCCGGCACCGGAGCGGGAGGGGGAGCAAGACGAAGGAAGAGCCCACTCGGCAGGGGCCGGGAACCGAGCTGGAAAAGGGCCTCCAGGGGGCAGCACCGCACCGCTGGGCAGGTCCTCTCTGCTACTAGCCCGGGGTCCCCACACTGCCCGCAGGGAAGCCCCCTTTCCAGATTCCGCACTGTCCACCCCGCCTCCACCTGTCTGGATAAAGATGGGCAGGTCTCCCACCACCACAAGGATCCCCGGTTCCTGGTGGGAAAAGGACTCAGGTCTCCCCGGGGGCAATCAGATTCCCTCATCAGGTCACCCAAAGGTGGTCCCTTTCCCGGAGGAGACCAGGGAATAGCCTTTCGGTTCTGGGTGGCCAAGAGGGATCCCCAACTCCAATATCCCAGTAGGAAATGTCGGGGAAGCGGGCGCCCAATGCAACGCATAAAAACCCAGGAACCATAGCTCTTCTGTCCCAGCCTCGGCTCCCGGGTGACGACCTGGAAAGGCCCTGCGCCGCAGGTCGAGGCCGGGGTCAAGGCCCCGCCCCTCCTGGGAGGCCTCCGACCCGGCGGTCCGAGCCGCTCCTCCCCTTCGCTCCCGCTCCCACGGTCCCCGAGGTGGGCGGGCGGGCGGGCGGGCACCGGGTGGCGGCGATAGAACGCCGGCCCGGCTCGCCCTCGCCCCCGCCCCGGCCCGGGCTTCCCCAGCCCAGTCCCGCCGGGGAGCCTCGGGAGCCGAGGCCTCCGCGCCCGGGCGTCCCCCGCTCTCGCACGCGTCCGGGCTCCCGGCTGGTAAGCAGGGAGGAGGGGGAGCCCGGGCGCAGCCGGCGGAGGCCCGGAAACGCCATATAAGGAGCAGGAAGGATCCCCGCCGGAACAGCCCTTATTTGGTCAGCGCCTTATTTGGAGCGGCTCGATATGGCCCGGCCGCTTCCGGCTCCGGGCGGGGGGAGAAGGCGGAGGGAAGGGGCGGGGGCAACGTCGGGATCCCGGGGCAGCTGGGATCCGGGAGCGCCCAGCTGCGGCTTCGGCCTTCGGCTTCCGCGAGGTTTGGGCTCCGGGGCTGCGGGAGGCGGCGTAGGGCCCCGGGGTGCGGGATGGCAGTGCCCGCCGGACTGGGACCGGGGGCTTCACGTCACTCCGGGTCCTCCCGGCCGCCTTTCCATATTAGGGCTTCCTGCTTCCCATATATGGCCATGTACGTCACGACGGAGGCGGGCCCGTGCGGTTCCAGACCCTTCAAATAGAGGCGGATCCGGGGAGTCGCGAGAGATCCCAGCGCGCAGAACTTGGGGAGCCGCCGCCGCCGCCAGCTACCGCCGCCGCCAGCTTCCGCCGCCAGCACCGGCCGCGGCCCGGCCTCGGCAGCCACGCCGCGCCCACACCGGCCGGCGGCGAGGGCCAGCCTGGGGACCCCACCTGCGCTCTCCCCAGTGTGCCCCGAGCCCCGCATGTGACCCGGCCAGGTTCCCGAGCGTGTGTCCCCCGCATCTCCAGCCCCGGGCTGCCCCCCTCCGCCCCAACCACCGCTCTCCAGCCCGCCCGTCTGGGATGGCCGCAGCCAAGGCCGAGATGCAGCTGATGTCCCCGCTGCAGATCTCTGACCCGTTCGGCTCCTTCCCTCACTCGCCGGCCATGGACAACTACCCAAAGCTGGAGGAGATGATGATGCTGAGCAACGGGGCTCCCCAGTTCCTCGGTGCCGCCGGGGCGCCCGAGGGCAGCGGCGGTAGCAGCAGCAGCAGCAGCGGGGGCGGTGGAGGTGGCGGGGGCAGCAGCAACAGCAGCAGCGGCAGCGCTTTCAACCCTCAAGGAGAGGCGGGCGAGCAGCCCTACGAGCACCTGACCTCAGGTAAGCGGTGGCCTACGCCGAGGATTAGCTCCTACGCCACCATCCCCGCGTCCCATCCTTTCCCACAGCCTTTGCAGGACCTCAGGGATGCAAGTGGGGTTTCCCTTCTATTCCTTGCGTCCCAGAGTCAGGTGTTAGAGGGATGCCTGGGGACGTCCCTCACCCCCACCCTCCTCCTCCCCAGCGGTGCGCGGAGGAGCCAGCTTTTGTTTTGGATGGAGAGCTCTAGGGCTGCGTGGGTGGGTGACGGTGGGGGAGGGCTTGTTTTGATAAGCAGGACGGCGAGGCCCTCTCCCCCTCCGGAAAAGCTTGCCTTGCCTGGCGCCCGTTCCCAAAGAAGGGCTGTGATCCGAGGCCAGGGATGTCCCGGCTCCCGGGGGTAGGGGATGCGCACTGGCGGTGGCTGAGCGGGTGCTGGCGGGAATCCCTGGGCCGCGCCGCCGCCGCTGCGGAGCGCTGGGAGCTGCAGTGGAGGGGGATTCTCCGTATTTGCGTCAGCTGTTGTTGAATTGGGTTCTGCCGCTGGAGCGGGTCCAGGAACATTGCAGTCTGCTGCTATCAATTATTAACCAGCTCGGCCGTCAATGGTAGCCGGCCCGACCTCTTGCCTGACAGCCCCGCTCCTCCTCTCCTCCTCGTCCTCCAGTGATTGCTCTCCAGTAACCCAGCCTCCTCCCTCTCTTTCTCCTGCCAGAGTCGTTTCCTGACATTTCTCTGAATAACGAGAAGGTTCTGGTGGAGACAAGTTATTCCAGCCAAACCACCCGGCTGCCTCCCATCACCTACACTGGCCGCTTCTCTCTGGAGCCTGCACCCAACAGTGGCAGCACCTTGTGGCCTGAGCCCCTCTTCAGCCTGGTTAGTGGCCTCGTGAGCATGACCAACCCACCGGCCGCCTCATCCTCAGCACCATCTCCAGCAGCCTCTTCCTCCTCCTCGGCTTCCCAGAGCCCACCCCTGAGCTGCGCAGTGCCGTCCAATGACAGCAGCCCCATTTACTCAGCGGCACCCACCTTCCCCACACCTAACACTGACATCTTCCCTGAGCCACAAAGCCAGGCCTTTCCAGGCTCAGCGGGCACCACGCTCCAGTACCCGCCTCCTGCCTACCCTGCTGCCAAGGGTAGCTTCCAGGTCCCTATGATTCCAGACTATCTGTTTCCACAGCAGCAGGGGGACCTGGGCCTGGGCACCGCAGACCAGAAGCCCTTCCAGGGCCTGGAGAGCCGTACTCAGCAGCCTTCCCTCACTCCCCTCTCTACCATCAAGGCATTTGCCACACAGTCGGGCTCTCAGGACCTAAAGGCCCTCAACACCACTTACCAGTCCCAGCTCATCAAACCCAGCCGCATGCGCAAGTACCCCAACCGGCCCAGCAAGACACCCCCTCATGAACGCCCCTATGCCTGTCCAGTGGAGTCCTGTGACCGCCGCTTCTCTCGTTCAGATGAGCTCACCCGCCACATTCGCATCCACACTGGCCAGAAGCCCTTCCAGTGTCGCATCTGCATGCGCAATTTCAGCCGCAGTGACCACCTCACCACACACATCCGCACCCACACAGGCGAGAAGCCCTTTGCCTGTGACATCTGTGGGAGAAAGTTTGCTAGGAGCGATGAACGCAAGAGGCATACCAAGATCCACTTGCGGCAGAAGGACAAAAAAGCAGACAAAGGTGTGGCCTCCTCTACCACCCCCTCCCTCTCTTCCTACTCATCACCGGTGGCTACCTCCTACACCTCCCCGGTCACTACCTCTTATCCATCCCCAGCCACCACCTCATACCCATCACCTGTGCCCACCTCCTACTCCTCTCCTGGCTCTTCGACCTACCCATCCCCTGTGCACAGTGGTTTCCCCTCGCCCTCAGTGGCCACCACATACTCCTCCGTTCCCCCCGCTTTCCCGGCCCAAGTCAGCAGCTTCCCTTCCTCAGCTGTCACCAACTCCTTCAGCGCCTCCACAGGGCTTTCGGACATGACAACAACCTTTTCTCCCAGGACAATTGAAATTTGCTAAAGGAGAAGAGGAAGAAAAGGGAAAAGGGAGGAAAAGAAACAAGAGATTGAAAGGACAGGAGGAGGAGGAGATGGCCATAGGAGGGTTTCCTCTTAGGTCACATGGAGGTTCTCGGAGCCCATCCTCTCCCTCTACTTGACCCCCGGGGTCAGCGTGGAAATTCTGTTGGCCAACAATCCTTTCTGCCCTCTCCCCCTTCCTCATCTCCCTTTGACTTCAGCTGCCTGAAACAGCCATGTCCAAGTTCTTCACCTCCATCCAAGAACTTGATATGCATGGATTTTGGATATATCATTTCAGTATCATCTCCACCATATGCCTGATCCCTTGTCCCTTCAATGCTAGAAAATCAAGTTGGCAAAATGGGGTTTGGGCCCCTCAGAGCCCAGCCCTGTACCCTTGTACAGTGTCTGCTATGGATTTTGTTTTCCTTGGGGTACTCTTGATGTGAAGATAATTTGCATATTCTATTGTATTATTTGGAGTTAGGGCCTCACTTTGGGGGGGAAAAAAAAAGAAAAGCCAAGCAAACCAATGGTGATCCTTTATTTTGTGATGATGCTGTGATGATTAAGTTCGAAGCTTTTTTTGAAACAGCAGTCCTTGGTATTAATCAGAGCATGTGTCAGAGTGGTGTTCCGTTAACCTTTTGTAAATATTGCCCGACTGTACTCTCTCACATGTGGCAAAATATGGTTTGGTTTTTCTTCTTTTTTTTTGAAAGTGGTTTTCTTCGTCCTTTTGGTTTAAAAAGTTTCACGTCTTGGTGCCTTTTGTGTGATGCGCCTTGCTGACAGCTTGACATGTGCCAGTTTAAGGGACGTGCTCACCTCTAGCCTTAAGGGGGGCAAGGAGTGATGATTTGGGGGAAGCTTTGGAAGCAAAATAAGGAAGAGGGCTGAGCTGAGCTTCGGTTCTCCAGAATGTAAAAAAAAAAAAAATCTAAAAAATCTGAACTCTCAAAAGTCTATTTTTTTAACTGAAAATGTAAATTTATAAATATATTCAGGAGTTGGAATGTTGTAGTTACCTACTGAGTAGGCGGCGATTTTTGTATGTTCTGAACATGCAGTTCATTATTTTGTGGTTTTATTTTACTATGTACTTGTGTTTGCTTAAACAAAGTGACTGTTTGGCTTATAAACACATTGAATGCGCTTTATTGCTCATGGGATATGTGGTGTATATCCTTCAGAAAAATTAAAAGGAAAATAAAATAGCTATGGTTGCACGTATCTTTCCTGGGCTGGGGGTGGGCTCTGCAGTCATCCTCCTTGTTGAAGGTTTTGAGGATATTCCCACCAGAGTTGTGGTGCCCACTGTGTGTCATTGGAGTGAATTCTTTTTTTAAAATTGATTTTAGAAAGAGAAGAAGGAGAGAGAGAGACGTCAATACGAGAGAGATACAGCGATTGGTTGCCTCCCGTATGTGCCCTGACAGGACCACACACACAACCTAGGTATGTGCCTTGACCAGGAATCGACCCCGTGACCTAGTGCACAGGACAATGCTCCAACAAATTGAGCCACACCGGCCAGGGCTGGAATGAATTCCTTATAAGGACTAGGTGTGGGTCTTCTCTTTGTTTTTTCTCTTAAGTACATATTTTTAAATTTATTTTTTAATTGTTTTCAGAGGGAGAGAGAGAGAGAAACATCAATGATGAAAGAGAATCATCATTGATCGGTTGCCTCCTATACATCCCCCTACTGGGGATAAGCCAGCAACTAGGGCATGTGCCCTAACTAGGAATCAAACGACCTCCTGGTTCATAGATCAACACTCAACCACTGAACCACACGACAGGGCAGGGTCTTGTCTTGTTGATTCTGGGCCTGTTCCTTCTCCATCTGGTGGGCTTCAGCTTTATCTTGGTTAGTTAAAGCGAAAGAAGGCCGGAGGTAGGGGGAACACATGTGGTCAGAGGCAGAACTATTCTCCTGGCTCCAAATGTTCAGCCAGCCCTGCCCCCCATCTCTGCCAAGGGTTGGGAAAAATCTATGTCCTTGGGAATTCTTGCCCATATGCACTTGGCAGGAGTTAAGGAGTGGTCACAGGGCTCTGGGAAATAGTAAACGCTGGAGCTGATTCAGGCTCTCCCTCCCATCCCCCATGTCCCCAGGAACCTGAGGGTGTTGAAGAAACTTAGACGAGGCGAGGGCCAGTTCTCAAGCCAAGAATCCTTCCAGGAAGAAATTTCATTACTTGCCAGCTGGAGCTGCCATCCTTGGCAGCTTCCGGGGGCATGAGACAGAGTGGGCAGGAGACTGGCCTGGTGTTTAAGGTTCCCATCCAGACTAAGTCTGTACTGTTTTGTAGGAGGCCTGAGATGCTAGGTTCCTCTGGTCCCAGCCCGTGAGGTTCCACATTTGTGACTATAGCAATCCTTGTGGGCTCGTGAGCATCTTATATTCTGAGAGGCCTTGAGCTGGCCACAACCACCATGCAGATTGCCAGTTGGGGAAACAGAAAGGTTAGCCAAATATTACAACATGGTGTTTTGTTATATAATATGGGCAATCATGGGCCTCTATGGGAGCGCAGGGAAGGACACCCAACCCACCCCGGGGCTTAGGAAAGGTGGAAAAATTGAGTTGGGAAGGATAAATAGGAGTCAACCCAAATGACTTGCTTTGTGTGTCAGGTAGGAAGGGTGTTGGTTGAGCTTTTGGCGGGGAAAGTGATGGATGGATCACTGAATGGAAGTATTACCTTCAATCCTAAATCTTCTGTGAATTGATCAGACACCACCATCTATTGGTCAGATGGGTGCAATAGATTTGGTGTCCTTAAATTCCCAAGCCTTGGGTCCCCCCTCCCAATTCCTGACCCCCCCCCCCAAATTAAGGATAATGAATAATTGCCCTCCCTACCTGGTATTGTTCTAAGTCCTTGAATGAAGTCAAAGTCTCACCTGCCTCCACTCTTCTCTCTGACGGTCTCTCCCAAGTTACCCATGGACACCTTCTTCTGGGCCCAGGGGAATTCCAGCAATCCCCTGGAATTGGCCCAATTCTTTTTCTTCCATTCCAGCCTTCCCGAACAACACCGTTGATCTCTGCCTTTTCCCATGATACCAGACTCCTCAGCCTGGAGCAGGGGAACCAAGCCATATTCTCTAGCAAAGGGCATATCCTTGTGTGCCTCCAGGCAAAATTGCCAGGTAGTGATGGGACAATATTTGCATTGGCGCACCTCTTCCCAGCCCCACCCACCTCTCCCCATCTCACTCTAAGCCCAGGAACACAAGCCTATGCCTGTTACAGATTCTTAAGAATTTCTCCCACATACTCCCAAGAAACAAAACACGGCAAGAATAAAGTATGAGAGAAAGAGCAAAGAGAATCTGTTCCTTTAAAGCAGAGGGTCTCCTGTGCTATTACAGTGCATCAGAACCAGATTCCCAGATTATCTGCTTCTTGAGGTCTGGGACGGGGTCCTGGAACTAGCCTCCGTAGCAAGCACCCCAGGCGATTCTAATGCAGATGGCGTGGTGAGCAATTCTGCCAAGGCTGCTAGCTACTTTTTATAAGTCCTGTCAGCAGGGTATCTTTGGGTTCTGACGGTCCAAACTCAAATTCCTTGGCATGGTTAAAATAGGCCAAGACTCCAAAATTGCCCCATTTTATAGTCCTATAGTATAAAATAAAAGTGTCCATTTTAACTCCTGCTCCTGGGAGGGAAATCTGAAACCAAGGGCATAGGACAGTGCTGATAGAAGCTATCATCATAAAGGCTAACGTTAGGGGAGGGACCCAGACAATGTTGAGCAACTGATAGATACCTGGGGACATTGTCTAGGGCTTCAGGAATGTGGGGAAGGATAGAGAGGAGAAAGGTGATAGAGGCGAGAGGGTGGGGTACTTCTCCAGCAAAGGAAGGGTTTAGATTCTGAAGAAAAAGAAAGAACCAGGTCCTAAGGACTCTTCACCCTTCCTCTCAGGACCTGAGAGAGACTCTTTTCTCTTGAATTTCCGGAATGTTCAGCCTCTTTCATTTTCAAAGATTCTAAGCACTCAGGACAGCGAGCTTAGCCTGATTGTCAGGCAGGGTTGTCTATCTCCCCTCGCTCTGAGCTCCCCCACCCCCAGTCAGAAATGGAGTCAGGAATGGGTACCATAGGCTCAGAGGTATCCCTGCAGCATCACCCTCTCTCCCCATTCCTGCTGTTTTCCCCAGTTCGGCCGTACATAGGACCGTCTGAGAGGGAAAGATTGGGCAGAGTGAGATGCCAGTGTCCTAGAGAAAACGAGGCCAAGTCTAAGAGAATCAGGTGTTGAACGAATAAAATTACAACATTTTACCCATAAACCTTTTGGTGCTAATAAGACTTTTGCACCCAAATAGCAAATCTAGCCCTCCACTTCAGTGATTTTTCTCCCCATCTCCCTTTTCCTATTGCTAGAATCTAGGAGAGCCTTTTTGAGGCAAAGCTGACTTGAGAAGGTCTCTTAGGTCAAGTTGGCACAGCTCCTCAGAGCCAGGTGAACACTATCTCGTCTCTCCTTTCAGAGAGCTCTCCAACAAGCCCATTCTCCTCAGTGCTAAGGTTGTTTTATTATTATTACAGTGGGGCCTTGACTTACGAGTGTCCTAACGAGTTTTTTGAGATACCAGCTGTCTCTAGGCTGATTTTTTGCATTGAGTTGACAGAGTAATTTGAGTTAATGAGCTCCTTAACGAGCTCCTTAACGAGCTCGGTCTCAGAACGAATTAAACTCCTAAGTCAAGGCCCCACTGTATTTTAAAAACTTTGTGGGAGTACAATTGATATACAGTAAACTGTACATATAAACTGTCCAATTTAGGGGTCTTGATGTATCAGTGCACAGGTGAAACCATCACCACAATTAAGATAATGAACCTATCCACCACCTCAAACACTTTCCTCCTGTCACTTGGTAATCTCTCCTTCTTCCACCCCTGTCCCCAGGCAACCACTTACCTGCCTTCTGTTGCCATATAGATTAGTTTGCCTTTTGGAGAGTTTCCTATAAATGGAGTAATTCAGGATACATTCATTTCGGTCTGGGTTCTTTCATTTAGCGTCATTTTGATTCATCCATGTTGTTGTGTGAATAAATAGTTCACTCCTTTTATTGCTGAGTAGTATTCCCCTGGATGGCTATAGTACAGTTTGCGTGTTCTTTCACCTGTGGATGCATATTGGGTGGGTTCCCCTTGGAGCTGCTGTGCACACTTGAGTACAAGTCTTTGTGTGATGTGTCCCCATTTACTCCAGAGCCTCCCATTCCGGCTCTTTCATCCCAGCACATCTCCATTTCCTCGCCTTGCTCTTACTCAAAGCAATAATCACCCATCTCCACGCCACCCCCCCTCCCGCCCCCCGACACACACACACTCAGAGTCAGGGCCCAGCCTCCTAAGGGTTTGTTTCATTCAGTCTTTCCTCCTATAAACAGAACCAGCCCCTTCATCATTTTTATTGCTCTACTTCAAACTCCTTCCCGTTTGTTTATTCCTTCCCTGTAATGAGATGTCTGGGACTAAGTAAGATATGCTGTCATCATTTATTCAGCTTGGCAAAGGTATGTAAGTCCTTGGTGATACTTTTCTAAAGAGAAAGGCTGAGAGAGGGTAGGCTACATATTGATGAGGCACTCCTACCTCAAAAGGAGGAAGGGGCTAAGATCAGATGACGAGGAAAGTTACCCTGGGGAGACCAGTCCTAAGAAGTTATCTGTACACTTTGCCTTCTATGACTATCTTCTGAGGGTTCTTTCTCGGATGGTGTTTCTGGAACACAGGCCCTACTCACCCGACGGTTGTCAAAAACCCTATATCCTACCCACCTCTGGGTTCTGAAATAGTGTTGTAATCACATCTTCTCTTTCTTCTCTTTGGGCCCTAGGAGCCCGGGACTGTGGAGCAGCCTGAGTGAAAGGGCAGCGGAGGCCAGAGGTCTGGTCTTGGTCTGTGTTCCCAACTCCGATGAACTGGCCCTTGCTGCCTGCCCAGGTATGTGTCAAGGCTGGGACAGAGGGAGGGTGGCTTCACTTATTTTAGGAAATGATCCTTAATAATTAGCTTTTCCTGACAGATAATAACAGGCGTTGGTGAGGATGTGGAAGAACTGGAACTCTCATATGTTGCCGGTGGGCATGTAAAAAGGAGCAACCACTTTGGAAAATGGTTTAGCTCTTTTTTTATAAAATGAAACATACACTGATCATGTGACCAAGCAATTCACACTCCTGGGTATCCACCCAAGAGAAAGGAAAATGTGTTCATATAAGTATATGATGCGAATGTTCATAGCAGCAGCATTCACAATAGTAAAAAAGTGAAAACAATGCGATGTCTATTTTACTGGTGAACGGATAAGCAAGAGGCGGTACCCCCAAACAAATACCATTCAGGAGTAAGAAGGACAAAATGCAGGTGTGTGCTACAACGTGGGTAAACCTCAAACATGTTATGATAAAGACGTTAGGTGCATGTTGTATGATTGCATTTCTATGAAATGTCCAGAAAAGGCAAATCCATAGAGACAGAGAGTAGACTAGTAGTTGCCAGGGGCTTGGGGTGAGAGTAGGTTTTGACTGAGAATGAGCTTGTTATTTGGGGGATGATGCAAATGTTCTAAAAAGGGATTGTGATGCTTGAACAACATTGTAAATTTACTAAAAGTCATTGAATAGTACACTTAAAATGGATGCATTTTGCTGTATATATCTGCTTGGAGGACACAGCCCTCTAAAATTATGGTGCTGATTTGCAAACTGGAGGCCAAAGAGCAGGCCCGGGAGTAGTGGGGAGAAGACCTTCCTAATATTCTCATTGGGACTCATTTTTTTTTAAAAAATATATTCTATTGATTTTTTACAGAGAGGAAGGGAGAGGGATAGAGAGCCAGAAACATCAATGAGAGAGAAACATCGATCAGCTGTCTCCTGCACACTCCTCAATGGGGATGTGCCCGCAACCAAGGTACCTGCCCTTGACCGGAATCAAACCCGGGACCCTTGAGTCCACAGGCCGATGCTCTATCCACTGAGCCAAACCGGCTAGGGCATTGGGACTCATTTTGAGGAAGGGGATTTAAGAAATCTGGGGAGAACCCTAGCTGGTTTGGCTCAGTGGATAGAGTGTTGGGTTTGATTCCAGTCAAGGTCACTTGCCCGGGTTGCGGGCTCGATCCCCAGTAGGGGGCGTGCAGGAAGCAGCTGATCAATAATTCTCATCATTGATGTTTCTATCTCTCCCTTTCCCTTCCTCTCTGAAATCAATAAGAATATTTTTTTTTTTAAAGAAAGAAATCTGAGGAGAACCCTGGCTGGATTTCTCAGTGGTTAGAGCATCAGCCCGAGGTCCGAATGGTTGTGGGTTTGACTCCAGGCAAGGGTTGCAGGCTCGATCCCCAGCCCTGGTTGGTTAGGGTACATGCAGGAGGCAACCACTTGATGTGTTTTTCTCTTTCCCCCTCCTCCTCCTTCCTCTCTTCCATTTCGTCTGGAAATCAATGGAAAAAATATCTTCGGGTGAGGATTAAAAAAGGAAAGGTAAATGGGTAGAAATGAATTTATTCTGAAGTGTCTTCTCCCATCCCCATGACCAGGTACAGCAGGCTGAGGCCGGAGTGTGTCCTCAGGTCCCAGACAAACACAGAAGTTGCTTTTCCACAAAACCAGCAACGTGCCCTCCTCAGAGACAACTTCAGTCTCTGCGGAAGCTAATTCCTCCTCAGAACCAACTTCTCATCCTAGAAGCTCTCCAAATCCAGTGACCAGACTCCTGAGAGCCAAATTGCACCTCATGTAGTGAAGAAATTAACAGAGCACCTACTGTGGGCAAGTTGGTCCAGAGGCTTTAGAAGGGTTCTGGGAGAAAGAAAAGAAAAACCACCATAGCTTGCCAACCATCCTTGAATCTCTCTAGAGCCAACTTTGAATTTCCTCAAACTGGCTTCTCAGAGACAGCAACTCTCCTCCTGCCGCCTAATCAGAACTAGTTTTCAGCCACTCAGCACCAAAGGTCCACTCAAACTGTCCTCTCAGAACCACCCATTTAAACTCTCAGGTCCGCCCTGGCCAGGTAGCTCAGTTGGTTAGAGTGTTGTCCCAATACGGCACACCAAGGTTGTGGATTTGATTCCTGGTCAGCACACATACAAGAACCAACCTGCCCTAGCCAGTTTGGCTCAGTGGATAGAGTGTTAGCCTGCAGACTGAAGGGCCCCAGGTTCAATTCTTGTCAAGTCACATGCCCGGGTTTCGGGCTCTATGCTCAGTAGGGGGTATATAGGAGGCAGCTGATCAATGCTTCTCTCTCATCATTGATGTTTCTATCTCGCTCTCCCTTTCCCTTCCTCTCTGAAATAAATAAAAATATGTTTTAAAAAAAGAATTACCAATGAGCCCTGGCCGGTTTGACTCAGTGATTAGAGCATTGGCCCATGGTCCAAAGGGTCACAAATTAGATTCCCAGTCAAGGGCAAGTACCTTGGTTGCAGGTTCAATCCCCAGCCCCGGTCAGGGCACATGTGGGAGGCAAGGAGGCAACCAATCAATGTCTCTCACATGGATGTTTCCCTCTCTCTCTCTCTCTCTCTCTCTCACTGCTTCTGATCCCATTACAGCAGCCTCAGAACCAATTTTGCCCCCTCAGATTTGTGTTAACTCCCCCAAATCATCTTCTCAGAATCACCTTTCATTCTCTTCAGAGCCAGATTTCATTTTGGACTAATGAAACTACCAAGGTCCTTAGAATTTTCTTCTCAGACCATCTTGGCTCTACCCAGAAAGATTTTTTTCAGTCTCCTCAGACCCACCTGTCAGGCTTCATTCATAAAGCAAATCTTTAAGTTATTAATCCATGGCCTTCGGGTTCCCCATCAGTTTAATGGGGAAAATAATGCTTATTCTTTTTCTTGAAAA
The DNA here is from genome assembly GCF_014108235.1 of Myotis myotis. NCBI lineage: Eukaryota > Metazoa > Chordata > Mammalia > Chiroptera > Vespertilionidae > Myotis > Myotis myotis. The sequence goes on along the minus strand of NW_023416368.1, from coordinate 30,509,187 downwards.
GAACAACATTACTTTTTTCTGAATATAGAAACACCTCACCATTTTTACAACTTACCTTTGACACACAAAACTCATACACTGATGGAGGGAGAATAACCATCACATGCTTTCCCGAGGGCAATTCAAGACCATGCACCCAAAGCCTTATTAGAGTTCATGCCCTCAGACCTAGCAATTCTTCCAAGACTGCTGTTAATTACAGTATTATTTGTAATGGAGAAAAGTTGGCAACAACATGAATGTCCCATGGCTGATATCAATTGTTATATAATGGACTACTATGCAGCCATTACTATAAATCATGTTTTGAAATAATTATTGACCTGAAAAAATGCCCACAATATAACACTAAGTGATAAAGTAATATATAAAACTTTCTATATGGCATGACTCCAATTTTATAAAATACATACTAAGGTGCTTACATATACATCAAATGTTAACAGTTGTTACTTCTGGTGGGACTATGGAAAATTTTTATTTCATATTTTATACTTTATTTTCAAATAAGCAGGCATTTTTTATTATCAGAAGAAAATTATTCTATTTATGAAAGAAAAAAATAAGGCTAGGCAAGCACATAATTCTTCTCTTTTTGGGGGGTAGGGAGGTGACTTAAACAACATAAATTTATTTCTCACGGTGCTGGAGGCTAGAAGTGCAAGATCCAGGAGCCAGCCGACAGTTTTATTTTCCTCTGAGGGCTTTCTGCTTGGCTGCCCTCTTGCTGCCTCGTGACCACCCTCTGTGCACACAGGCTCCTGGTGTCTCAATAATTATTTTCCAGAATCTGTGTGATGTAGGGGTCATTTTTCTTTCTTTTATTTTTTCTTTTTCTTTTTTGTTGTTGTTGTTGATGTAGGGGTCTTTATGAAGACTCTGATGGAATATTCTCTCCCCTGCAGATACCTGCCCCTTCAGCCGTAAGGCATAAAAGAAAAGTGCTAAAAGTAAAGAAGGGAGAGATTTTGCCGAGCCGGTTTGGCTCAGTGGATAGAGCGTCGGCCTGCGGACTCAAGGGTCCCGGGTTCGATTCCGGTCAAGGGCATGTGCCGTGGTTGCGGGCACGTCCCCACTGGGGGGAGTGCAGGAGGCAGCTGATCGATCTCTCTCATCGATGTTTCTGACTTTCTGTCCCTCTCCCTTCTTCTCTGTGGAAAATCAATAAAATATATTAAAAAAAAAAAAAAAAAAAGAAGGGAGAGATTTTCTAGGAACGCGGGGCTCTAGGTTCTTTGCTGAGTGGACACATTTGGCTGTTAGTATTGCCCGTAGGTGGGTGGTCTGTTGGGGCAGGATAGAAGAACCAGTGAGCTGCTGCTGGCTTCTGAATTTGGGGGCTGTACATTTGTGTGTTTTTTAAGTCAGAAAGGGTAGTTATTTTATTAGATCATCAAGCTCCCTCAACTACTTCTTCGAGAATTCATGAGATCTTGCCCTTATCTCAGAATGATGTCTCTATCTCCATTACACACACACACACACACACACACACACACACACACACACACGCATGCGCGCGCTACAAGGCTCAAAGCCTTGCTCCTAAATTTCTTTCTCTGCTTATTACTGAGCTGGTGTTAACCAGGTGGTCTTGTTGGTTTTCTTGGATTGGACTGTTTGCCTGGGTTGAGAGGGCTCTTGGAAGGAAGAGCCCAAATCTGGATAACTTTCTTGGGACCATACCCAGCACTGGACCATCCAAAGTCTACGCTGCTCCTTCCGTCGCTCAGTCGTGTGTCAAATACTGACTTTATACCAGGCCCTGAGCATGTAAAGATAAACTAGATGGAGTCTGGGGCAGCGGAGAATTGGGAGGTGGTGGTGGTGGTAGGTTTAGAAATAAATAATTACCTTACAGTGTGATGATTTAGAGGTGTATATGGAACAGAGAATGACTAATTCTGTCAAAGAGGAGGAAAGAGAGAAACAGGTTGTAGAAGGAAGCTTGGGAGTTCACGGGAGGATTTGCAGGCAGAGGAAACAGCAAGTGCAAAAGCAACAATGTTCAGGGATGAAAGGTGGGGTGGGGTGGGGTGGGGTGGCCGGGAAGTAAGGAGAGCAGGAGCAGGAAATGCTGCTGGAAAGGCAGGTTGGGCCAGATTTGGAAGGTTCTACTTTTCTTTTTTTAATTGATTTGAGAGAGAGGAAGGAAGAGACAGACAGAGGGACACAGATTTGTTGTTCCGCTTATTTATGCATTCATTCGTTGATTCCTGTGTATGCCCTGACCAGGGATGAAACCCACAACATTGGTGTATAGGGACGATGCTCTAACCATCATTACTACCCAGCCATTGCTGGTTCTACTTTTCTTAGAAGCAAGAAGGACTAAAGAGATGTTACAAAGAAGACTGACAACTTAATTTGAGCACGTTTCCAGGTGTTGGAAAGTTGTTCTCTGTTCCATTCACACTTCTAAATTATCTCTCTGCTTCCTGCCTCCATGGGCGGGTCCTGGTGCCCCTGATTCACTTCCAATGTAGTTATTGCAATAATAGCAGTAATGATAAAATAATTTGGGCTGGTCACTTCAGGTTGTATACATGCTCTTTAATTTCAACTTTCAATAAAGTATGAATTGCCTTGAACTCAATTATTCAATCTTAGCCCATTTTCTATCAAATAAGATATAACTTCTAACTATGATCTGATTTCATGAATAATAATTTTTTTTGTTGTATAAATTTTCAGTCTCAAAAGTAGGAGGGAATAGTGTAATAATCCTCCCTGTATCTATCAAGCAGTTTGACAGCTGTCAATTCACAGCAGCCTTGTTTTGTCTATACCGGCGGTCACCAACCTTTCCGACCTCATGGACCACCAGTGGTCCACGAACCACCGGTTGGCAACCGCTGGCCTATACCACACCCGTTCCTCCTTGCCACTGCACACTGGATTGCTTTGAAGCAAATTCCAAATGTTATATAATTTCATCTGTAAATACATCAGTATATATCTTTGTAATTATTTTTAAGTTCTTTTTTATTGAATCAAGACCTAAAAGAGACCACACTTTGCATTTGGTTGATAGGTTTTAAGTTTCTTTCACTCATTACGGTTCCTCTTACTACTTATTAATTGAAGAAACCAGGTTATTTGTTCTGAAGAATTCCCCACTTCCGGAATTTGACAGATTGCACTTTCCCCCTATAATATGTTCTTCTACCCCATGAATTTCCTTTAAAATGTGTGTTACATCTAGGGGCTTGATCAGATTCAGGTTTACTTTTGAAGTGATGCGATGTTTTTGCTATTATAACATATCGAGAGACACATAATTTTTAGTTGTATCTCTAATTTCCTACATGGTTTTTTAAAATTGCAGTATAATTTATATAACATAAAATTCTCCATTTTAAAGTGTATAATTCAATAGTTTTGACTATATGTACAATGTTATACAATTATAGCCACTGATTTCAGAACATTTCCATCATCCCCAAAGGAACCCCCCTACCTGTTAACAGTCACCCTCCATGCAATCCCTACTCCCAGCACCTGGCAATCAGTAATCTACTGTCTGTCTCTATGGATATGGATTTGCCTATTATGGGCATTTTATATAAGTGGAATAACAGAATATGTAGCTTTTTGTATCTGACTATTCACTTACGGTAAGCATAATGTTTTTAAGGTTCATCTATATTATAGCATGCATCATTTCTTTCTCTTTTTTTTTGCTGAATAATGTTCCACTGTATGGACATACCACATTTTGCTTACCCATTCATCAGTTGGTGGACATTTGGATTGTTTTCATTTTGGGTTATTATGAATAATACTGCTGCTGTGAACATTATCGGCAGGTTTCTATGTGAAGATATGTTTTCAATTCTCTTAAGTGGTCTCTCTTTTTGTGATGTTAAAGTTGATTGGTGGGTTCAAGTATTATTGGTATTTTAAAGTTCCCCTCTATCTTTCACCCAGTGGTTTTAGAAATCCCCAATGATTGCTGATCCTTATCTAAATCCATTATCTCATTAGAGGTTACAAAATGGTGATTTTGTAATTCTATCATTCTATTTGCATTTATTAGCCAGAATTTGTAAAAGAATAGACACTAAATCATAGTTGTAAAAAAAGAAAGGATAAATACGAGACTGCTTTCTTTTGTTTCTCAAATAATGATATTTTGTACTTTCCTGTATGGAACCCTAATAAATTCTGGGTCTCAATATGGTTAAAGTGCTACATGAAGTTGCAAATAAAGAATTATGATCCTGGAGCCCAAAAATAAAAAAGTTATTTCAACCTCTACTTGGGGAATCCATTTAATGCCCCACAGCAATGCTAGTACTTCATAAAATTCTCCTACCTTTCCTTTCTAATGGATCTCTTTCCCTTCTCCCTTCCCCTTCCTAGTTCTTTATTATATAGATCAATTTACCCTCTCAGCCCAAGTCCTTCCTTTCCCAGCCCCTTAGTCTCTGTCTCTCTCTCTCTGTCTTTCTCTCTCTGTCTCTCTCTCTGTCTCTCTCTCTCTCTCTCTCTCTCTCTCTCTCTCTCTCTCTCTCTCTCTCCAGTACCCCCTCGACCCTATTCTGATTCTACATTACGAAAGATCCAGAAACTAGGCTGGCAAAGACCAAACTCTAAACTGGAAACTAGGATTGTATTCTGAGCTGGAAACCTTTAGGGAGAGGGTAAGAGGAGAGAGAAGAGGGAGGAGCACTCACACTAACAAATCTTCTTTCCATCACTTGTACTTCCTGTAATGAACATGCGCCACATATGGTGGAATACAAAATAAATAAATAAAAGGCTTTAAAAATAAGAGAGATGGCAGGGAAGGAAATGAGCACTACTCTTTTTCACTTTCCAGTTCCCCTTCCTCTCCAGACAGGCTGGCTGCCACATCCTTGACTTGTCCCAGGGAAAGTGAAGCGGAACCTGTCCTCTGACCCAGGACTCTGAGTGTGTCCCACCCCCACAGCCCAGCCTGGTGGGTGGGAGCAGTGGCGTCTGCTCCTGTCACAGCGCGGAGGAGCCTGCCTGGCTGGGGAGGCCGCCGCTGGCTGTTCTTTCTCCCTGGTTGAAATCGCTGGGCCCTCCATCCTCTTCTCCAAGCAGCGCCTCCCTGGGTCTGAAGGAGATCTCCTGAGGGCTGATTGATGTATACATTTTTGTATTTCAAGGCCCGGGGAGGGGAGGGAAGCTCTCTCCAGGTTTCCTCCTGTTGGCGTTTGCATTGGAGACAGCCACCGTCCCATGATACAGTGCCCCCAGAAATACTCTGGTGGCAAGTCTGAGTTAACAAGTGAACACTCCTAGCCAGGCTGCCACTTGTGTGGTGAGCACCAGGGGAATGTAGGTGTGGGCAGGTTTTTGTGGCCCCAGCCTATGTGAGTAGGAGCCCCGGAAGGGGTGGAGAAGACTTGGGGGCAGCCTGGCAAAGTGGTGAAGCTCTGTAGTCCCACAGACAAATTCTAACCCCTCACGCTGCCACTTATAGTACTTAGTGGTCACAGGCAAGTTCCCTACTTCTCTGAGCCTTGGTTTTCACTTGGAGAAAATGGGCATCATGGTTTCAACTCATGGGTGTGTAGTGAGGATTAAATGAGATACCGTCTATAGTGTGCCCAGCCTGTTTCCTTATCTCTAAAGCAGGCATAACAGTAGGGTCTGACGGGATTCAATTAGATAATTAATGAAGTGTGATTGACACCTGTAAATATTAACCATTAATACTATTCACACCTCCCCTGTTCTGCTGGAGGTCGCAACCGGATAGTTCCCTGCTCTTGCTGCTTCCTCACCCTGTTCCGCTGCCAGGACATGACTTTTCTCATCTTTTTAGACAGAAGACTCGCAGAAAGAAGAATGATCCCCAGAGCCCTGGCGGGTGTGATGTGGCTCAGTTCGTTAGAGTATTGTCCCTCCACACCGGAAGGTCTCAGGTTTGATTCCCAGTCAGGGCACATGCCTAGGTTTCGGGTTCAATCCCAGGTAGGGGTGTATACGGGAGGCAACCTATTGATGTATCTCTCTACATTGCTATTTCTCTCTCCCCCCTAAAAATCAATTAAAAAGAAAAAAATGATGCCCAGAAAAGAGCTCATGAGGCAAGGAGGAGATCCTGAGGTCCCTCTCCCTCCTGAAACCTGCCTCTCCTTCCTTCCGCAGCACTCAGACCCAGGGCTTTCCTACTGGCATCTCTCCCGGGCAAAGCTCTGGCCCAAGGGTTCATTTAGTGACTTGTATAATTTCCAAAGGATCAGTATTAATCTTCTCCACCTACAGGATGAGTGGCAGCTCGAAGCCAAGTGCTTCCCAGCCAGGGAGAGAGAAGTTTCCCTTTTTCCTGCGTCTCTCTCCCCCACCCTCCCTTTTGCGGGGGAGCTGAATGTGCTCACTCTGGAGGGACCGAGGGAAGCCCGGAAGGACTCTAATGCAATTTTGCCTCCATGAAGCTGGCGGCTGGGAACCACCTTCCCTCGGCTTGCCCTCTGCTGGGGAAACTCCATGACAGAGACGAGGCAGCTGGCAGGGGGAGGCCTACTGAGTGTGAGGACGCCGCCGCTGCTGCTGCTGCTGCTGCAGTGCCAAGCCGGCCCACACAGGACTCCGCAGGACTGCGCTGCCACGGAGACCGAAGCTGATGCCCATTTGGTTCCTAGAGTTCCTAGAAGGCGATGCCTTGGGACCTGGGGAGGATTTCTTTTTCAGGGACACGGTAGCAAATACATCATAGGAAGACAGGATTTATTAGAAAGCTTGTGGATTGGGAATCTGAAGACCTGGGCTCTCACCCTCAAGCCGCCACTCCATGGCCATGTGATTTGGGGTCAGGTTGCTTAAGATCTTTCCCTAAATTTTAGTTTCCCCATTGGTAAAATGAGTGGTCTACTACCTCCCTCATAGGATGGTGGGAAGAATTAGTTGAAATAATGTATGGGCCCTAACCGGTTTGGCTCAGTGGATAGGGCAACGGCCTGCAGACTCAAAGGTCCCAGGTTCATTCTGGTCAAGGGCATGTACCTTGGTTGTAGGGAGTGTGCAGGAGGCAGCTGATCGATGTTTCTCTCTCATCAATGTTTCTAACGCTCTATCCCTCTTCCTTCCTCTCTGTAAAAAATCAATAAAATATATTTTAAAAAAAGAAATAATGGATGGGAAACTGGAACAAGTGAGATGGTTAATAAATACCTATTTATTCCACAGAGGGGCTATGGAGAAGGGAAATCACTGGATTACAGAGGCTTTATGGGTTATCAGCTTCTATAGAAGCAAGCACCAGCATTATGCGGTTTGTTGGGTGCCTGGTTTTAGTGAAGATGTGTGTTTACCATTCACCATGAGACCCTGAGAGACTCCCTAAATATCCTGGTTTCTCTGGGTGGCTAAGGATCAGCCCACAGGGCAGAAGGAGCCTGTTCCTCAGAGATCCAGTCAGGATCTCCGTTAAGCCCTCTCCTGCCCTCCATGAACCAGACCATCTTTTGTGCCACCAGCACTGTATCCCCATTCTGGGGGAGGCCAGCATGACACAGCTACTTGTCTCCTCGTGATCTACAGTGGAGGGAAGGAGCTATGTCTCTGCTGGAATTGAAAACATCCTTGAGGGCTGCAACTTATACAAGGAAGGTTACCATGCCAACCACAGCCTCCTTGTCCAACAAGGACGGAAGAAAACAAGGCCGTGGGTGATATACATCTATTGTGTGTGTCCACAAATTTGCCTGGAACCTCTAAGGGCTGCTAACTGCAGTTCAGCAGGACGTAGAGGCAGGAAGATTCCGGGTGGATTTAAGTGGGACTCCACGGCGGGCAGAACTGATGAGGGCAGGGCAGGGCCAACACGGGAGGATTGGGAAATGCTTTTCTGAGATTGATACCCATCTCCTGTTGAAATGTGTGGGTGTGGTACTGCAGCAGGCGTGGGAGGGTATGGTGTCCTAGATACCAGGTTCTGACTGTGATGGGAACTTCAACTTCCTCCAGGTTCTTTGTGCCCTTAGCAGACATTCCAGGTCACCTAAGCTCTGAGGTAGGTAGAGAAGAGAAGCAGGGAGGGAGGGCAGGTTATTGGGATGGAGAAAGGGGAGCACCAGGGCCAACACCCGCCTCTGGTTCAGGCACCAGATCTTGGCAATTAGGTCCCATAGATGCCACAGAAGGGACAGTCTTCCCCGAGGGACAGGTTTCCAGGGAGAAAGGTCAATGGAGTCCTCAAGCTTTCATGTCTCCTTCTTCCCACACCCACTTGGGAAGGTGCACAGAGAACTGAGGCGCTGACATTCCTTAAGCACCTTCTCCAGGTCCGGCACTTTCACACGTTTGATTTGGTTATCACAACAACCCTGCAAATCAGGAACGATTACCCCCATTCTACTGATCAGGAAAGTGAGATTCGGAGAAGGAAGTGCCTTTCTCAGCATCAACCACTGGTAAGGGGAGAAGCTGGGACTGGAGCTCCCTCTGTCTAAACGCTGCAGTCTGGAAGGGAAAACTCTAGATTTGACGGTTGCCCTATTTTCTTCTGGAAATCTCTCTTCTGAATCCGTCAGCTCCCCTAGAAGCCCTGCGTTCACGCTCCCCGGCCCTGCATTCCGCTGGGAAGAGGCTAGAAGGGCACACACAGCAGGTGACAGGGAACACGGCCTCCTCCCCGCTTGTGATGGTGAGGACGGCGGAGATGTCCCTGCGGGCCCTGCCCGCTGCAGGAGAAGCCTAAAGGGCATCCTCTCATTTCATCCCCATCAGCCTCGGACGAGGAATCCGAGGCTCAGAGACCAAAGCGCTTCACCCGGGGCCACGGAGCAGGTGCGCGCGGAGCTGGGAATCCCGCTCGTCTCGGTCTGGCGTTCACGCCAGGCTGGACCCCGGACCCCGGACCCCGGACCCCGGACCCCGGCGCAGGGCGCGCGGGAGCCCCAGTGCCCGTGGCTCCGGCGCAGAGAGGACCGAGCGCGCAGGTGGGGGCTGGGGAGCAGGGGAGGCGGCGGTCGCCGGCCGGCCTGGACCCGACCCGCAGCGGGGCGCGGAGGGGGCGCGGAGGGGGGCGCGGAGGGGGGCCGGGGGGGCGTGTGGCGGCTCCGCCCGCGGCGGCGGAAGCCTCCTCCATCCCGGGCGGGCTCCCCGCCCCCGGCCCGCCCCCGCCCGCCCCTCGCCATGTTTGGCGCTTCCTCCCGGGACCCTACGAGGCACTTCCTCCCGGCGCGAGGCCCATACATGGCGCTTCCTTTCCGGCGCGGCTGGCAGGCGGCCCGCGGGCGGCTGTGGGCGGGAGCCCGGCCCTCCGCGTCCGCCCGCGCCCTGGAGCCAGCGGCCCGGGAGCCGCTGCCAAGGAGGGGGCGGCCGGCGGGCCGGGAGCGCGGCCAGGGCCTGGCCGGGGTGAACGCGGGGCCGGCGGGCCTGGGAGTCCCCGGTGGGCACGGTGCCTCCTTCCACCCCAGAGGCTCTGAGGTTCTCCCCCCCACCCCCGGCCGCCCCACGCCCTGCCCCCCTCTCTCCCCAGCCCGGGACGCAGCACACGCTGCTGGAGATCCTTCCGCAGCTCCAGCCCGGGGCCCCCGCCCCGCGCCTTGCTGCTCCTGCCCTTGCCTTTGGCCAGTTGGTCTTTGGTGTTTCTCCCTCTTCCCTCCTTCCGTTACCGAAGCCGTCCCTCGGTCTGGAATGCCCTTCCCACATTCTGGGAGGCCAGCTTCATCCTCTACTTGGTTCAGACGCCCGGCCATCTGGAAATCCTCCCACCCCCACTCCACAGGCCTGTTATGCACTTACACAGCATCATTATATATATATATATATATATATATATATATATATATACACACACACACACACACACACACACACACACACTATATACTGTTTATTTGAGACTGCGACCTGATCTTCCTCTCTCTGGGTTCCTGGTGGCTAGCTCAGTGAGCGCTGTTACTGTATCTGAGCAAGGGGAAAAGGGAAAGGACCCTGTGGTCAGGCCAGTCACAGGGCCTTCACCCTGCACAGGGGCCCCTAGTATCTTCTGCGAGGCTCCCTGTGGTCTGGCGGGTCATGAGCCTCTGCGTGAATAGTTTGACTCTGTAGGGAAAGTTGGGTGTGGGGAGCCGGAGCTGGCAGTGGGGCTGAGGTCTGGATGCAGTGCAACCCAGGTGCCCCCACCACCCAGAATAGCCTCCCTTACTTCAACCTGACAACTCTGGTTTATCCACTGCATGAACCAGCAAGCCTCTACAGGCCCTCCCTAGAGCGCTTCCAGAGACTTCAACCTGGCCCAGCCACACATGACTACCCTGATCTATCTGCCAGGAGATGAGCAGAGGTCAGAGAGAGGGACCAGACCTACGCAGAGTTCCTGAACCCCCAGCCCCCAGCTCTTCCAGAAGTGCAACATGTCACCAGAATACAGCGGTTCTGTTGGACTATCTTGTGAGCCCTTGATTGTTGTGCCTTGGGTGAGGCAGGGAAAGAAAAGCTCAGAGTTTGGGACAGAGTCAGGGAATATGCCAGGGAGGAGTTTCTAGTGCCAAGCAGCTGTTGGGCTTGATCCAGAATAAAATCACTCACAGGCTCCCAGTATTTGGCTGGGCTTGTACACACACACACACACACACACACACACACACACACACACACAGTGGGGTATGGCCAAAAGATGAGGAACTTGTTGGTCTCTTGAGCCTCAGGTCAGCTGAGGGCCTGTGAGTTGGCTGCATGGAGAGGAGATGATCTGTAAAGTCCAGAACTGAAGAATTAGGGGTTAGATTTTGAAAAAAAAAACAAAAAAGAGCTGGGTCTCCAGGCCTGGGCTGCATACCCAGGGCTAAGGATGCCTCTGGCCTTGTTTTCCCACCTAAGGCTGCAGGCCCCCAACAGCCTCCTCTTCCCAGCTACCATCTAGCATTGTGGGTAATGTAGTACATAGCCAGCTTCTCTCTGGAACTAGCTCCCACCCTCCAGCCCTCCCGCTCTTTCCCCCGCTGCCAGCTACCACCCCCTCTGCTCCAGGCTGAGGGCAGCACAGGGTGAGAAGGCGGTGCCTGTGTTGCAGGGCTGGGAGATCCCCAGCTGGAAACCAACACGCTATTTATAGCTGAGCCTAGCAGAGGGGGAAGTCCTGAGAGGAGCTGGGTAGCGCCAGCAGTCTATGCTCCAGCTACAGAATCTGCAGATCTCTGCTGGGTAGGCCTTGGGTTCTCTTCTGGGTGAGAGGGCTTTGAGCCTTAGAAACACTTAGGAAGCAGTAGCGGTCCTGGGAGGCTCCCTGCCTCGAGAGAGACAGATACTGCCTCTCCTCCGTGGGAATGTTTGGAAGCTGAGACTTTTTGCAAAAAATGCCAATATGACAGTTGTCTGGTATGTCTATGTATTTTTCTTCTCATTGTTTTCCTATGCATGCCTTCTCATTAAAATTATATTCCCTTTAAGGACAGGAACTAACCCTCCTTTTGCTATTGGCACCAACCCCATCTTCATGCTGTTAACAAGTGATGTTGCCAAAAGGAAAACCAATTCCTCCCTGCCAAGACTGGGTTGGGTGTGACTTTTGTCCTCCAAATCCTCTGCCCAGTGCCCTGTGTCTTTCCCAACAAAGCATAGAATCTTTACTTGACGGGGTTCACCACTTGTTGACATGGTGTCTGCCTGGTTGCCGGCTATATCCCCATTGTCTGGCATGATAAACAATTGTTGAGTGAATGAATATGAGCCTATGATAGCTAATACTGTTTGTAGAGTATTTGATACATGCCTCATCACCACACTCCCCCTTAGTTCTCCGAGCTTCATCCACACTGCTTTCCACTCACCTCCTCAACTGCCCTCCCCCAAGCCCCACATGTTGTTCTTGTACCGCTGATGCTCATCCTTCTCTTTGCCCATTCCAGCACCAGTGTCTTTAGAAAAGCTTTCTGTGAGTTCACTGGCCAGGTCAGATTCCTCTGTGGCAGACTCTCACTGCGGCTTTCCTTCAGTGTTAACTGCAGCAGGGATTTCACATTCATTGGAATGATCCACTAGCCTGGAAGTCCGCTGGGACAGCAACTACGTCTCTGCGCCCTGTGACTGTATCCTAGGATCTAGCACAGTGCTTAGCTGTAGTAGGCACTTTTATGTAACAAATGAAATAAAAACTTAGTTTATTTAACAAAGAACCCTATTTTAAATGTAAAGAAACTGAAAGAAATAACATCTCAAGATTACACACCTAATAAGTTGGTAGAGTGGGACCTGGGCATCTGGCTCCAGTGTCTGTGTTGTTAACTCCCTGCACTGTGCTACCTTTCCATCTGCTAAATGCTTTTGACTTATTTTTTTTTGTTTCTTTTTAAAAATTTTTATTTTTTAAAATCTTATATTTTGTTAAGTGCTTTTTAAAAGTAAAGAAGAGAATAAGAAAGGTATCTGAGAGAAAGGGACTCCCCCTCTCCACTCATGGAGATGCAGAATTGGAGAGTAAGAAGCTATATGAATGGCTAATAAGCACATGAAAAGGTGCTCAACATGATTAGTCATCAAGAAAAGGCAAATCAAAACCAGAATGACATCACCAATGAACAATCCAAAAAAGAAATTGAGAAAGTAATTTCATTTACTATAGCATCCAAAAGAATAAAATCTCTAGGAATAAATTTAACCAAGGAACTAAAAGACATACGAAGAATACTATAAAACACAGCTGAAATTAAATACGAAATAAAGGGAAAGACATTCAAGTTTATGATTGGAAGACAAGATTAGGATGGCAATACCACACAAAGCATTCTGTAGAGTCAATGCAATCCTTATCTATCTGCCGTTCTGCAATCCTAATAGCCGTTTTGCAGAAATGGAAAAGTTGATCCTCAAATTCATGTGGAATTGCAAGGTGCTCTCCTAGTACCTCAGTGTGTTCACTAACCAACCCGGAAGTTCTCTGAACCCCATTATTTATGGGTTTTAGGGAAGTGCCATTACTTAGGCATCATTGGTTAAATAATTGGCCCTTGGTGATTAACAATCTCCAGCCCCTCTCTCCTTCTGGAGGGGGCTGTAAGTTCCAACCCTGTAAACCAAGCATGTCAAACTCAAAGGCTAACATGGCCCAAATACATAAGGTTTACGTTTATGTGGGCTGCAAAAAAACACACTTCAATTTTCATAGAAACGCAGGTTTATTTCAATAGAGACATATTGAATACAAAGGGCTGAAATGAGTAATCATTAGCATAAAATAATAGAACATTTTAATAAAAATTAATATTTTTTCTTGAACATTAACTTACCAGACACTGAATAACTGCACAAATAAGCGTAATCAAATAAACCTATTTTTCTTGTTCTCTGAAAGCAAAATATTTCCTGTTGCACACACCAAACAAGTCGGTCCAAGACTAATGAAGTGGCAATTGGCTGCTAAAATATTCACTGCTAGTATTAGTGGAGAGAAATAGTGCGCTTGCATGTAAGGCGCATAAGGGAAATGAATGCAACATGATTATAGTAATCAGTCATTAGTGAATGCTGTAGTTTGTTATTAATAACCAGAGGCCCAGTGCACAAAATGCGTGCACAGGTAGGGGCCCTAGGCCTGGCCAGTGATGAGGGCTGATTGGGTCCTTCCAGCTGCCAGCCAGGGCCTCCCTTCCCCAGCTGCTGGCTGCAGGTGAGGGCCTCCCTTTGTTCTGCGCTGCCCCCTGTGGTCAGTGCATGTCATAGCAAGCAATTGAGCTCCCAGTCTTCCTGTCGAACTCCCATGGGGACAATTTGCATATTAGACATAGATAGATAGATAGATAGATAGATATAGATATATATTATGCATAACAGGATATTGTAAAAATTAAGTTACGACAAATTTTTTAAATATATTTTCCCTTTATTGATTAAGATATTACATATGTGTCCTTATCCCCCCCAATGTCCTCTCATCCCCCCAGTTCTGCCCTCACCCTCACCCCCTGTTGTCCACATTCATTGCTTATGCTTATATGCATGCATACAAGTCCTTTGGTTGATCTCCCCCCCTCACCCCCGCCCTGAAATTTTTATTAAAACGTTTCTTACACACCGTTATATTGGCTGGGTCGCAAAAATATTTGTTGTGGGCCGTGAGTTTGACATGCTTGCTGTAAATCATACCTTCTGGTAACCAGCCCCCATCCTGAAGCTTTCTAGGGCCTCCAGCCACCAGTCATCTCACTAGCATACAAAAGACACTTATCACCCAGGAGATTCCAAGGGTTTTAGGAACCGTGTGTCAGAAACTGGGTACAAAGATCAAATATGTACGGTTGACCCAACAATAACATGGGCTTAAACTGAGTATACAGTTTAGACTCAAGTTGTTCAAGGGTTAACTGTATTTCTTTAAAAAATATATATATATATATTATCGATTTCAGAGAGGAACATCAATGATGAGAAAGAATCATTGATTGACTGCCTCCTGCATGCCCCACCTATATGGGAATGGAACTCGAAACCCAGGCATGTGCCCTGACTGGGAATTGAACCACAACTTCCTGATTCATAGGCTGACCCTCAAGCACTGAGCCATGCCAGCGGGCTGTGTTTCTTATTGTATCGCACTGCTCAACAATAAAGAGGAACATACAGGTGATGTGTTATAGAATTGTACACTTGAAACCTATATAATTTTATTAACCAATGTCACCCCAAATGACTTTAAATTAAAAAAAAAAGCAATAAAAAGGAACAAATATGGAACAATATGGATGTATCTCAAAAATTTACCTAAATGAAAGGAGCAAAGTTAAGGAAGCTTGGTGAATAAAAGACTACATATTGTATTGTTCCAGTAATATGAAGTTTCTGGGAGAGGCAAAACTTAGTGAAACAGAAAGCAGATCAGTGGTTGTGTAGGGCTGGGATGGGAGCAGGGGTTGACTTTAAAGGGATACAAAAGACCTTTTGGGGTAATAGACACAGGATTATTTTATGTTTGCACAATGTACAATTTTATTTCAAAAAACAATAAACTTACACTGAGTGCATTTTATAGGTTATAAATTATACCTCAATAAAGCTGTTAATAATCAACAAAAATGATAGCAGGGTGAAAAAAAATCAACGTTCTGAAATCTGAGTGGCTTCCTGGCCTTTAGGGCAAGTCAGAAACAACTCATTTGCCTCTCCAAGCTGACCTCTCACCTGTCCAGGCTGGTCCCTGCTCACCAGGCAAGGCACCCCAAGAAGAAGGGGGAGCCACCTTGTCCTCCCCTTGTCCTTTAATATTCCTTATTCTTCCCAGCCAAACTCCCTGAATAAGAAACAGACATTTGCTGTTTTAAGCCTCTGTGATTTGAGGCTTGCTAGCACATCATGACCCAGCCTTCTCTGACTGGTACACCTTTTCTGGTTAATTGGACCCACTTAGCTAAGCAATCAAACACCACTAACACTTTCCTTTCCTTTATTTTCTATATCCAGATGGTCAATAGCCCTGATAGTTGTCCCCTTAAATATCCCTTAAATCATTTTTTTTCCTTCCATCCTAACTGCCACTATTCCTCTTGTAATTACATTTTTATAAATTTTCTAAATGGGTTTCCTGTGTCACCCAGCTCTACCTCTACACGGTATTCTTTGCTATCTGCTAGTGTTTCAAAATAAAAATATTTTTTTCCTTAAAAAATAATACTCATCTTTTATTGTCATTCCTTGATATCTCTCTTGCTGGACCATTGACCAGTAGGGATAATGCCTGTGTTGGTCACCGCTGTATCCCAGTATCTTGCACGGGGCCCAGTGTACAGGAAATGTCTGGATATGCCTGCTGAATTAAAAAATGAGAACAGGGTTAACTCAAGTCCATTGTAAGGAATAGAGGTGGCAGTGGGCTGTGTCTACGGGAACTGAAAGCTAGAGGAGACTGGGTTCCTGAGGGCATTTGCTCAGCTCCCCAGGGAGAGGCAGAACCCCTTCTAGACAGTCTCCCTTTAGAATCAGTTTGACAGGTAGGGGAGGGCCTGTAGCCCTAAGCACAGGAATGCATCTTTAGGAGCTTCAACTCCTGTTCCCTGGGGACATCCTGCCCTAGTACAGAGTCCCCTTCTGCAGGCCTTCCAGTGGGGCTGCGTCAGGAGGTTGGTCCATCTCACCCCACTGGGGAGCCTGTGCTGGGAATGTACTCAGGTCTGGACAGCCATGTAACATGGGACAGGCGCTTGCATCAAGCCCTGATTTCTCCTCATTTTCAAGTCCAGTTCCCACTTCCCTTTCCCCATGTAGCAGAATATCCCTGAATCCTTGCCTTTACCTCAGAAGATCCTTGATGTATCTGCTTAGAGAACCTCTATGAAATCTCCACTCTCCTATCCTGGTCTCCAGGCTTCCCTGGAAATGGGTTTGCCCTTTAGGTTTCCTTTGGGTAGGGGTGGAGAAGAGAGGGGCTGAGCCCAGGCAGGGCCCTCAGCAGAGTGGAAAAGCCAGAAGTCTGACAGAGAAACCTAGATGGGACTAATTTGGAACCCTGGGGGCTGGACAAGCAAGTTAATCTACACACTCAAGCCAACCCTGACTCACAGGAAAATGACTTTGAAACAGCTTTCATAACCCCACCTGGATGTTGGCCACCTTTCCCCTCCCAACGTTGTCTTTGGCCTCAGGCTGCTCACTTACTCTCTCTGATCCTCCCTTTTCTCATCCCTAACAAGGAGGAGGAAAAGGCTTAGATGAAGAATAAGATCATCCATGTGCAACCTTCTATCTCTTGAATGAGGGAATTGGAGTGTAAGGCGCCTTTCAGGTGCTACAATTATGATTCCTTAAGAAATGAAAGTATGGAGCAACAGAGCTACATAGGATGTGGCTGGAGATAAAGGACGAGTCTAATGACACACTTGTCTTTTTTGAGAATGGGCTCTAGGCTCCCAGGTACAGCTCTGCCTTGTTCCCATCATCCCCAAGGTTCCCCACCCACTCCAAAGCCCTTGCTCTTGATTCTGCCTCATCTCAACCAGCACCAGGCCAGACCCAAAGCCGATTTCATCTCTGAGACATGTGACAGCAGCTCCTCTCCTGACCCTGCCTCTGCTCCTCTTTCTTCCAGCTTGGGCCCAAATTCCAGGCTCAGACCACACCCTATCCCCTCTTACTGGCTGATTCAGAGTAGGGATTTCTCCTGAACTGAAAAAACCTTTAGCAGAACTATTCTAAATGCTGACCTCTGAATCAAACCCAAATTCTGAGTAAAAACCGAACTTGAATAAGCAAACCAAAGTTGTGTTTTAAATACCTTGTGAAGCAGTTAGAACCTAAACACTCATTATCACATTCATTCTATAATAGATGGTCATGATAACTCAAAATTATTAAAGACAATTAAATGATGCTCTTACCTTTTTCTTCTGCATTTCTGAAAATTCAAAAATTTCCTTAATGTCTTATTTAACCCCTTTGATACTTCAATGTATATTTCCTAAGGAAAAGGGTATTCTCTTACATAACCACAGTATAGTTATTGAATAGATTTAACATTAATACTTTTACCTACAGTCCACATTCCAGTTTCGTTAATTGTCCTATTGGAGACATATTTAAAAGCAGGGACAGACACCTTAGTCTTTGAGAAATTTCACTACACGTGTATTTTTCTTTGAAGATGTTGGGTAAATTATAGGGGTCTTCTACAGAGTCACAGGGAGCTCCTTTTATCCATCTTCAACTATGGCTGTGGATAAGGTGAGCTGACCATCAAAGCGTGTGTGTTGGGCAAGGTCAGAACTGTTGGATGGGTGCCTTCCAAATGCAATCTGAGCCATTGGTTGTCTCTGAAAACACAAGCGTTGGTGAGGTGAGTCCACCACCTCACATCTTCTCGGCAGTACCAGCAAGTATTGTATTCTTGAGCAAGGAATGACATGCATTTGTGTTGGCCTCGGAACTAAATAGACTTGTCTTTGAGCCCCAGATTTTGCCACTTAGTAGCTTATGTATCTACCTCATTGTTTTTCCAAGAATTAAATGAGACCATGCACATGACACAGCACCCTGTCTGGCACATGGTAATGATTTAACAAATATTAGTGATTATAGTTATTTTATAGATGGGTAGCTTGAAACTCGGAATGACTTCAAGGACTTCCTGGACACTTCTCTCTGTTCTATTTTTTTTAAAAAATATATATTTTATTGATTTTTTAGAGAGGAAGGGAGAGGAATAGAGTTGGAAACATCGATGAGAGAGAAACATCGGTCAGCTGCCTCCTGCACACCTCCCACTGGGGATGTGCCCGCAACCAAGGTATATGCCCTTGACCGGAATCGAACCTGGGACCCTTCAGTCCACAGGCCGACGCTCTATCCACTGAGCCAAACCAGTTAGGACTGTTCACTTCTTTTGGTAGTTTGGCCCCTCTATTGCTCTAAATTTTAAGGGTAAACAAGCTGTACCAGGAATATCTTAATGCTTGTCACAACTCCCCTCCAGAACCAACCAATGTCTTCCACAGCCAGTATCCTTAACTTTAGCACCACCTTGTGGTTTGCCAGCACAAACTCACCCTGGCCCCTTCTGGAGGACCAAGGTTGTTGGCTGCTCCCATCTTTGAGCCCTTGCTAAGTGCACAGCATTGTATTATGCATTTCACATGCCTTATTACATTTAATCCTTACCATAATCTAATTGTTACAGTTAGGAAAATTGCTTCTCAGAGAGTAATTTGCCAAATCTCACTGGCAGAGCTAGATATCAGGTATCTTGCTCACTGTAATACTATCTTGATAGCTTTACATCTGAAAAGGCTCTTTAAATTCACAAGCTTCCTTACAGTAAGAAAACAGGGATAGAAAGGGACTTACCTGAAACCACAAGCACAGCTAATGGCAGAGACAGAACCAGAGCTGTTTGTCCAAAGAGCCGACTTGGCCCTGGACTCTCAATTGAGCCTCAGTCTGAGCCTGCCAAGCAATTTCAGACTATCCCCATAACAGACTTCCCAGACAGGGTTTAGAGGTGACTATTAGAGAACCCTGGAGGTAAACTGATTTCACATTACCTCTATTTCCTGTTGTTCACCCATGTCCTCATCAACTCTGGCACCCAATGCTTCCATACTCTCTGGCTGGTCAATCCCTGTCCCTGGAGGAACAACAATCCCTTCAGGGTGGGACTCGGCAGGTGGGAGTCCCGACAGGCGCTCACTCAAAAACTGGCAACAAAGGAGAAGCTGGCACAAGGTTTAAAATTCCACCTTGGCGCTTAGCCCTGAATCCACTGTGCCTGTCTGGGAGCACCATGGCATGAGAACTGGAGCCAGAGAACAAAAGATGGCAAGTGCTGCAGGCCCAGACAGGCGAGCACAACAGCCCACATATCCGGCACCACTGTGCTGCCTTCCAACTTCTGACTTCAAACAGCACCCAGGGATGCATGAGGAAAGGCATGCGTAGGCACATCTGCCCTTCCCAGAGGGTGACTGGGTTTCATCAAAGTTATCACCTAGATCAGATTAGAAAAAGGGCCAAAGTATGCTGAAAAAACAAACACAAAGTGACAGAAAAAGTGCTATTATGGGTCACTTTCATTTAAACATTGTTTTCTGGAGAAAGCAAATCATGCACCACTCTGGCTCTAGGCTTCCTCAAGTACCACAGAGGAGCTCCAGCACCTAACTTTGGGGAAAACTAAACAAACCCTTTCTTGCTGCTGACCTGGGTCAGCCTCATAAAACTTTTTACTTTACAACAGTGTTACCTATGCAAGATCGAGTGGAAGGTTACTTTCTGTTCTTCCATTTGGACCATTCTATTGACTCAAAGGAAACCAGATATATAAAGAAAATCAATTTTGAAATTAGGCCTGGGATAAAATGACTTTGCTACGAAAGAGCTATTACTTAACCTCTTTTGACCTATAAAATGGGGTACATCATCTAGTTCCATGGAATGTTGAGTTACATGGGACAACAGTTAAAATGCCTTAAGAAGGGGGACAGGTTTTCCTTTGGTGTACATGTGGAATCGAAGATACAAATCAGTTTGGTCCCAGCAACTTGAACCTCCTTCCTCTGGTAACTGAGATCATGACCTCAGACATCCTTTGCATATATCTTCCCACAGGCAAATGCAGTGAAGACAACTAAAATCTTAGGCTGAAAGTTATCAGCCATGACTAAATTGACACATACCTTGGAGAGCTCACTCAATCTCCACATTCAGATCTTTCTAGGAACAATCCTAAAGAATCTCAAGCACACAAAATATATTCTTAAATATGGTTTAATACTCTTCTCCATTTCTGTACATCACGACACCAAGGTTTTGCTGCTTAGGATCTCTCTGTAGAGACTATAGAGAATGCAAAGGCTACGGTTTTTACCCCCTCATATTGATGTGTTTGTATGTTAAGTGTAATACATATCAGTATATATTGATACACACATCAATATATAATGCAATATATATCACCAAAGAGAACACATTGATTAAAGAAATACAAAAATTTGGCATCATTTCCAAACTTAAATAGTAAAAATAAAAACTACAAAAGGAGCTGCATACCCTAAATGTATCATGTGAAACAATAAGCATAGTCAAAAATGTAAATTTACATCCAATTTCTCTGGTCTTGTCATATCACATCAGACCCATTTACAATGGCAAAACCCTAAGGTACTGCTGCGAAGAGGGCATGTTTGCTCGCTCTTGGGTGTTCTGCAAACAAATAGCAGAGCCCAAAGCAAAAGCCTGTTCCAGTGAAGCCTCCCGCATTGGTGAATACCAAAGAACTGACTCTTCTCATTGGGGGTTGAGACATCAGGTTACACATCGACAGACAGTCATTTGGACCTCAGAGTACAGTGTGAGAACCAGAAACTTTACATTTAAGACATACTCCCTTCATTCAAGTGAAACAGGATTATTGGAACGATAGGCAGGTCTGCAACCTAGGAACAAGGAGCTGGTTCAGACCAATAAAGCTACGAGTGACTGAGTCAAGTTAATGAAGAACAGCAGTCAGGCACTAAAGTGTTGAAAGTACCCAATTTGAAAACCAAATGCACCCCACTACCCTATCAGTGTGAGGTGATACCAATTGACTTTTAAAACCTTTGGCCCTTCAAAGTCCATTTGGTATACTTTTGTCCACTGCTACCACTGGGCACATCCTATGCACTTTGTTCACTGTCACCACCTCGGGCACATGATGACCTTGCATGTCAGCTGGGGTCAAGTCCCAACGCACAGCCCAGCTGTGAAGCATGAGCTTCAGGTTTTCAAGCCCATTTGTGGACCCACATGGTTATGTCCTGGTGCCAGAAGCTGTGTCCCATCCCTTCCCGCCCTTCCCACCCCCCCTCTCATGTTTTCTCCTATGAGAGGTACTTGCAAGTCCCATATTCGAAACAGATGCTCCCACCCCACCAGGAGGTCAGGGGTTAAAATTACATGCAGTCACACATGTCTTATCTGTTGTTCCTATGAAGAACCTTGCAGTTCATCTTTAAAAAATCAAAATATTCACATAATCTCATGCCATCCAACGCAAGGAAAACACGACCACCTCCCCTTTACCAAGGACAGACCCAAACAAAATAAAATAATCTTTAAATTTCTTTGCTTCCACTTAAATTGCATGTTTTATTTATCCCACTCCCAGCAATAGCACAGAAGCCCCAACATGTGCATCCCAAACTGGTTTTAGGCTAAGATTATGGGAGCCCTTGTCAAAGCAACGGATGCTAAGGGCTCCCAAAACCCCGGCACAAATTTGCCTGCAAAACACATGGAAGGAAACAGTGCACTGGCCCGATGCTTCATGTGTCAGCTTGACTTGACAATGCACTTTGCATCCTCGAAACTAACAGTCTGGAGGGGGGACGGGTAGTGTGAGGGAGTGAAATTGCCTATTAGCTCACCCTTTCAACATTAAACAAGAGACCGAGAGAGAAATGATTCCAACATTTCACCACATATATTTCTTCTTATGCAGTCTAAGCTGAGAATGCCATGTAAATGGGTCACTGCGAAATGCAGCAATTTAATTTTTTCCAATCAAAATAAGAAACAAATCAGTATGATCTCATGTCTATTAACTTTTGAAGGTTTCCAGCAGTTAAAGTATTTTTGCTTCTATGTATGAAGGTTAAAAAAATCATTTTTTTTTCATAAAATACAAGAGCAACCAATTTCACCATCAAGTAAAAGTAAAAACTGGGATTCTTGTTTAAATTAGTCCAAAGTGGCATTTAGGAACTTAGTTGTAGGCTGCTGCTGCGCTGACACCATGACAAACCAAAGTGTAGGGTTGGATCTGGTTTTGTTTCCGTTTTCTTTTCAGTATCCAATGCTCATGGATTAAGTTCTGGAAATGTTCCAATTGTAAGGCAGGGATCTGTTTGGATTCCACCACGGGTATGCTCCTTGGGTTGGATGCTGGAGGGTGAGGCACATTTTGCCGGACCCATGTCGACTACCTAGTAGTCATCAAGGTCAAAAAATTCGTCGTCTCCTCCTTGGTATTCCATTCCCTGGAAATCTACTCGGTACCGCAAGATACCTGGGGACACAAACCAAAGAGTAATCACCAGTCTTCAATAGAACGAGGAAGGCCCAATTCCCTTGCAGAATTAAAGAAAGCTACTAGTAACAGGTAATGATTAAAAAACGCTTCCAACCACGGAACAGGCATCCACGTGCTGCCTCTCCCTCCTCCTTCAGTGGATGATGAAATGAGCACACCTCACCTGAAGTAACTATTTTGGAAAGGCCTTGGGCCTGGCTTTAAGTTCAGGTTTCTAATTGGCTACTCACCTCCAATTCCACCAAATCCTTTCACAAATTGGGATCCTTCTTGTGACTTATCTGTGACAATTTCCAATGTAGCTCCAAATTTTTTGTAGTTATTAGCAAACCATTCCAGCAAGGGCATGCTCTCAATTAGTTCATGTTCTTGTCCTGTCTTCAGGGGCGACCATGAGATACAGAAACAATGGGATTAGAATATAGCAAGACTTAGCAACTCTTGTTCCCCTGCCCCCCTATCATCCTTCCTCTCATTATGTATATGTTTGTAAAACTCTTAAGTGAATTCTGATTTCTGGTGACATAATTGTAACAACACAGAAATTCTGATTATTTCAAATAATGTTCTTCCCCAGGCTCTAGCATCAACAATGAAATGTCAAAACACACTTAGCACCTCTTCAACTTATGGATCCTACTGTTGTCTCTAGAAGTTAGGCTGTTCTAAAGGGTCTCTAGGCATTCAAATGGCCCAGAAGAGACACACAGAATTGTTTTTGGGAGCAGGCTGATCAAAATAAAGTCTTACATCTCAGAAATGGAGGAACCTACCACCTGCTGTGCTGGGCAGGTGGCACCTTAAGCTCTACTGATGCTTTTACACCAAACCTGCAGAAGCCATTTCAGCAAAACAGCTAATGCAGTAAGTAAAAAAAGCAGCACAGATTTCATGAGGCAGGAGAGGCACTATTACATTAACTCTACCTCTGCCTGGCCAGTGTGGCTGTGTTTGAGCGTCTACCTATGAATCAGGAGGTCATGGGTTCGATTCCTGGTTAGGGGACATGCCTGGGTTGTGGGCCGATCATTGATGTTTCTATCTCTCTCTCCCTTCCTTTCTGAAATAAAGATATTGCCTGACTGGCGTGGCTCAGTGGTTGAGCGTCAACCTATGAACTAGGAGGTCACAGTTCGATTCCCGGTCAGGGCACGTGCCTGGGCTGCGAGCTCGATCCCCAGTGTGGAGCATGCAGGAGGCAGCTAATTGATGATTCTCTCTCATCATTGATGTGTGTATCTCTCTCTTCCTTTCCCTTCCTATCTGGAACCAATAAAAATATATTAAAAAAAAAAAAAGATATCTTCGAACCAAGATGGCGGCATAGGTAAACGCCTATACTTGCTGCCTCCCACAACCACATCAAAACTACAACTAAAAGACAAAACAGGTATCATTCAGAACCATGGGAAGGCTGGCTGAGTGGAAGTTTGACAACTAGAGGAAAAGAGAAAAGCGCATCTAGACTGGTAGGAGGTGCAGAGGTGTGGAAGAGTGGAGGTACAGAGGAGCGCGAAATGGGCTGGCAACTGGGTACACTGTGGTCTTTTTCAATCGGGAGGGAGATACAAATTCCTGACTACTCTAAAATCCACTTCCGGGCGAGATTCTGGGGACCCAGGCTCATACGGGGAGAAACTGGACTGTCTGGCATTGGGCCGGAACACGAGGGAGGCTTTCTCTCAGAGGTGCTTGCAGCGTTCATTGTTCCTGCATGGGGCCATGACACAGAGACCCAGGGACCTATCGGGGCAGGGCTGACGGGCAACCATTGCTGTTTGTACCGCCCTGTGATTCCCTGAGACCACACTCAACCCAATTTACAATCCCACCCAAGCTGTGTGCAGAGGCTTTTGCATATAAATGGCCTGGCCTTCCGCAACCTAACCTAATAAACTGCAGCTGGGTCAAAAAACCCCCCTCAGAGCTTCCAAAACAAGGCCTAAGGCACGCCAGCAGCCTGCATTGCTTCATAGCTGCGCCTCATCTGGGAACCTCCAAACCCCAAACAAAGAGGAGGAATCTGCAGATCTCTCTGTAGCTCCTGCTGGGTGGCCTCAGGCAGTGGCTGACTTTACACCTCCTTGGAGACCCAAGAGTCAGTGTACCCAGTGGTCAAAGTGAGACCACACCAGATTACAACTCTTCAGATCCGTAAAAGACACATTCAGGGGGCAGACTCAGAAGCACCAAAGCCCCACTGAAGCAAGTCCTGCCCCATAAGGGTGTTTCCAGCACAGAAGTTCTCCCACTGTAGACAAAACTGGTCCTCACAGCCAATTGATCTGGAGGTCAATTCCTCCCAGTGATACCTACAATAATAAAAGCTTAACTCTAAGAAGACTGTGCACACAGCCCACCTCAGGTGACTGGGGAGCCTGAGCCACTGGGCCCTATAGGACACCTAGCACACAAAACCACTCTATCAACACAGGGAAGCAGCCAAAATGTGGAGACAAAAAAACATGTCACAAACGAAAGAAATGGAGGAGAGCAAACTACTGGATACAGAGTTCAAAACCACGGTTATAAGGTTACTCAAGAATCTTCTAGAAACCTCCAAGAAATTTAGTGAGACCCTTAAGGATATGAAACAGGACCAATCAGAAATTAAGCATACACTGACTGAAATAAAGAATAATATACAGAGATCCAACAGCAGACTAGAGGATCCCAAAAATCAAGTCAAAGATTTGAAATATGAAGAA
This sequence comes from Myotis myotis, assembly GCF_014108235.1. Taxonomy (NCBI): domain Eukaryota; kingdom Metazoa; phylum Chordata; class Mammalia; order Chiroptera; family Vespertilionidae; genus Myotis; species Myotis myotis. The sequence continues at coordinate 30,484,005 of NW_023416368.1, read as the reverse complement.
GCAAAAAACACCCAACTGGAAAAGCAAAAAGCAAAAAGAATCTGAAAATATGAAGATAGTGTAAGGAGACTCTGGGACAACTTCAAGCGTACCAACATCTGAATTATGAGGGTGCCAGAAGAAGAGAGAGAGCAAGATATTGAAAATCTATTTGAAGAAATAATGACAGAAAACTTCCCCTACCTGGTGAAAGCAATAGACTTACAAGTCCAGGAAGCACAGAGAACCCCAAACAAGAGGAATCCAAAGAGGATCACACCAAGACACATCATAATTAAAATGCCAAGGGCAAAGGACAAAGAGAGAATCTTAAAAGCAGCAAGAGAAAAACAGTTAGTTACCTACAAAGGAGTACCATATGATTGTCAGCTGATTTCTCAACAGAAACTATGCAGGCCAGAAGGGAGTGGCAAGAAATATTCAAAGTAATGAATAGCAAGAACCTACAACCAAGATTACTCTACCCAGCAAAGCTATCATTTAAAATTGAAGGTCGGATAAAGAGCTTCACAGATAAGAACAAACTAAAGGAGTTCATCGCCACCAAACCAGTATTATATGAAATACTGAAGGGTATTCTTTAAGAAGAGGAAGAAGAAGAAAAAGGTAAAGATAAAAATTATGCACAACAAAGTGACAACAAATACATAGCTATCAACAAGTGAATCTAAAAATCAAGTGAATAAAAAATATAATGAACAGAATAAACTGGTGAATAGAATAGAATCAGGGGCATAGAAAGGGAGTGGACTGACAATTCTTGGGGGGAAGGGGTGTGGGAAGAGACTGGACAAAAATCAAACACCTATGGATGAGGACAATGGGGGCGGTTAAGGGCGTGGGGTGGGGTGGGAATCGGGTGGAAGGGAACTATGGGGAGAAAAAAGAGGAACAACTGTAATAATCTGAACAACAAAGACTTATTAAAAAAAATCTTCCTTTTCACTATTTCGAGAATGAGAATATTTAACTACTTTAAAAATAACTACAGTAACCATGACTTGGCCTCCTTCTTTGGAATCAGGTTGGTATGTGGCGGATAGTAGCTGACCACCTCCTATCACCCCCAACTGACAAACAGGAGGTTTGGTTTCCCAGATGGATACTGTACACTGCCAGTGCTCTAACATATGGATTCATCTTTCTTTGCATGTATTACCAAGAAAACAATCACATACCTCTTTGTCTGTGAAATGGGATTTATCCTTCTCTTGTTCTGGAGTTAGATAGAGAATTTTCTCCTCTGCAGTAATGGGGGGGAAAAATGTGTTAACTTGGTTCTCACATGCTAACAAGTATAAGCCCCATGAGATGAGTTAGGTTGGATAAAAGGGCTTCTGAACTTATCCTACCAACATTTTTTCCCATATGATTATTAGTCAGCAAGCATTGAGTATCTACTGGGTACATTGCTCCTATCATGAGGAACCACCGAAGACATCAAGATACAGTCCTGTTCTCCAAAAATTTAACAATCTTAAGTAGACATTTAGCAGTTCAAGCAAAAACTATGCAGGAATATGCTACAGAATGAAAGAGATGGGAACAAGGTATAGATCTGCCTTCTGATTGGTCCTGCAATCTGTCATCTCTCCTAAATCTACCCCCCACCCCCACCCCCGGATTCCTTCATACACAGGTAACAAACAGCAATCTGATTTTCTCATTCTCATACCTTCTGTGCCTTGGCAATGAAGGACGTATCTCATTATATCCAGATTTTCGTAGACTATTAGAATTTCTACAGCTCCCATTTCTAAAGCTTTTAGTGTATCTTCAACTCCAAAACAGTACTTGCCCGTGTCCTGGCTGATTTCATCAAAGTATCGTCCTGTAAGTAGGGACAAGTCAGTAAGGACATACATTAAAGTTTCTTTTGTAGATATAGACCCTCTTACACTTAAAATCAAGAGAGAGAGATATATTAAAAAACCAACTTAAAAATGAGTAAGTGCTTGCCCTAGCCAGTTTGGCTCAATGGATAGAGCGCTGGCCTGGGGATTGAAAGGTCCTGGGTTTGATTCTGGTCAGGGGCACATGCCCAGGTTGTGGGCTCGATCCCCAGTAGGGGGCATGAAGGAAGCGGCCTATCAATGATTCCCTCTCATCATTGATGTTTCAATCTCTCTCTCCCTCTCCCTTCCTCACTGAAATCAATAAAAATATATTAAAAAAAAAAAAAAAAAAAGAGCCCCAGCTAGCATGGCTCAGTGGATCAAGCGTAGGCCTACAGACGGAAGGATCACAGGTTCGATTCTGGTCTAGGGCATATGCCTGGGCTGCAGGCTCAATCCCCAGTAGGGGGCGTTCAGGAGGGGGCCGATCAATGATTCTCTCTTATCATTGATGTTTCCATCTTTCTCTCTCCCCTGCTCCCTTCCTTTCTGAAATCAATTAAAAAAATATTAAAAAAAAAAAAAAAATGAGCCCTAGCCGGTTTGGCTCGGCAGATAGAGCGTCAGCCTACAGACTGAAGGGTCCCAGGTTCGATTCTGGTCAAGGGCATGTACCTTGGTTGCGGGCATATCCCCAGTAGGGGGTGTGCAGGAGGCAGCTGATCGATGTTTCTCTCTCATCGATGTTTCTAACTCTCTCATCTCTCTCCCATTCTCTCTGTAAAAACTCAATAAAATATATTAAAAAAAAATGAGTAAGTGCTCAAAACCAGTGAAGAAAATACCACTAGTTGAGGCTCCAAAAATTGACTCTGAAGAGGCAATAGCTGAGCAAACAATGGCCACACTAGTCTTTAATTCAGGCTATCTATTCATCACTCTATTACAAAGGATAATTAATATGGGACATAAGACTGAAGTTTGGGCCTGGCCGGTGTGGTTGATCATTGACATGAACTAGGAGGATAGGGCACATGGCTGGGGGTTGCAGGCTTGACCCTCAGTAGAGGGCATGCAGGAGGTAGCTGATCAGTGATTCTCTCTCATCTCTGATGTTTCTATTTTTCTCTCCCTCACCCTCCCTCTCAGGGAAACGTGCGCGCGCGCACACACACACACACACACACACACACACACACAAATATATTATATACTAGAGCTGTGGTTCTCAACCTTCCTAATGCCGCGACCCTTTAATACAGTTCCTCGTGTTGTGGTGACCCCCAACCATAAAATTATTTTCGTTGCTACTTCATAACTGTAATTTTGCTACTGTTATGAATCGTAATGTAAATATCGTAATACATCCTGATATGCAGGATGTATTTTCATTGTTACAAATTGAACATAATTAAAGCATAATTGATTAATCACAAAAACAATATGTAATTATATGTGTGTTTTCCGATGGTCTTAGGCGACCCCTGTGAAAGGGTTGTTTGACCCCCAAAGGGGTCGCGACCCACAGGTTGAGAACTGCTGTACTAGAGGTCTGGTGCACGGATTTGTGCACCGGTGGGGTCCCTTAGCCTGGCCTGTGCCCTCTTGCAATCTGGGACCCCTCAGGGGAGGGGATTGGGCTGAAACCAGCAGTCTGTAGTCCGCCAACCCCTGAAGGATGTAGTAGTGCAAGAAGTGGCAGGCGGCCAGGGAGGAGCCAGAGCCTGGGGCTAGGCGGCGCTCAGCTCCTGCCAGAGGCTGGAGAGGCTTGTGCAGCTGTAGCTGCGCTCAGCCAGCCGTGAGTTGCATCAGGTGAGCCGTATCAGCTGAGCGGAGCTCCCACTGTGGGAGTGCACTGTGTTGAGCGTCTGCCCCCTGGTGGTTAGTGTATGTCATAACGACCAGTCAAACAGTCACCTGGTCGCTTAGAGTTTTATATATATAGATTATATAAAAAGACTGAATTTTGGTTGCTATTGCCAAAGGGTAAAAATAGTGCAAATACAAACACATTTATTAGACCTAATGACTAAAGAAAGATTAAAATGATTCCACTGCGAAACATCTTAATAAAAATGCTAAATCTTCCTATTACCCTTTCAGCATCATGTTTCATATGTACAATCACGTATAAACTTATAAAAACATTTCACAGAATAAGTAAATAATTTGCATTCCAATGATACCTATTAATTTCTTTTCTTGAATGAATTTCACGTTGGAGAGGACTTCAGTAGATAACTCAATAGCTTGGTTGAATCCATTTTCCCCACCATAGGATATATCAACTAATTTTAAAACTTTTGATTGCAACCTCTGACACAAAGAAGGAAAAAAAAAAAAAGAGAGAGAAGCATAATTAGTACTTCAAAACACCGTCACTAAGACCCACTACCTCTTAATGGCATGCAAAACTTGGCAACTGATCATGAAATCTAAAGAGGGAGAACATGGGGAAAGGGCCCAACTTATTCATTAGCAGGTCTCAGTGAGCAACACTGCCAGGATATACTTCCCCAACCAATCATATCACATATTCTATTGGACCTATATAATTCATTAAATATAAAAAAAACTAAATTTCTTGGGAAGAAAAGAGAGAATTATTACTTCTTGCTATATAAGGTAGTACAGTACAAGACAACTTGGTTGGTGAGCCTACCATAATGTTACCTCCCTCACCCACAATGAGACCACCTTGGGAATGTGTCTTACGGCCAAGCCCATGCCATAAACCAAAAGATCTTTCTGGATTAAATGCTTTAGACTTAATAAGCCCTGTCATATCACTGCTTTACTTACCTACAAGAATAAGAAAAAGAAAAAGAAAAAGCCAGTTCCTAGTTTTTTGAAATCAAGTTTCATTTTAAAGCCAAGTATGACAACCCACTCAGACGCGTCTATAAGACCAGAAATATCCTCTCTCAAAATGGCTGATTTCAAAAGTGAAAGGGCCCAGAAACGCATGGGGGAATGTTTCCTAATAAACACCCAAAATCTCGCCAACTCAGAAGCCGTAAAAATAAAAAAGATGTGCATGTCCCAGTGGCTCAGAGGTCCCACTACTCCCACCAGAAAATTACATAATAGAGCATTTACTTCTCACTTACCTGATCAAACATATCAGACTGACTTAGTTCAGTTTTAAAGTCAGCAGATCCAGCTAAAACGAGACCAGCCACATTCACTTTGTCCCCAGAAATAAACAGCTGCACAGCAGTCTCAGCTACTTTCCGAACATAGTTATGTCGCTTTTCCATTCTTAAACGGGCAAAACGCAAGGCTGACTGACCTCCTCTACCTTTGACACAAAAGTGGAGAGGGAAAAGTAAATTATTAAGAAGTACAAGATGTCTTGCTAATTAAAAACTAAATAAATAATCATGCTATCATCCCCCAAAAAGGACAGAGAAAAATCACCATCTCCTTAACTAAATATTTGGCATAAACCTTTACTTGTTTTCAGAGAGTGAGCACTAATTCTGTCAAAAGAAGAGCCATAAGCACCACTGAGTCATTTCATGATGCTTCTCCCTTTATCTGGACTTACCACCCACACCCCCATTATACTATCTGTTCCCTCACTGCTAGATATAAAGCAATGGGCTCATGTTCTCTTCCTATATTACCATGTTTCTTTGGGAGATCCACAGTGAATTTGTGCAGGACTTCTCTTGTGTTCCCTTGGAGTGTGCCAAAAAGTGCACCACTACCATCTATTACAATGAAGCCAAATTTGCTGTCATCTGAAAGTAGTGCTGTAAGTGCCTGAAAAACAAACACAAGTACCATACAATAAATCTCAAACTTTTGATAAGGTCATGACAACTCTGAAAGGACACTGCACTCAGTATGGTATGAATACCACAGGAAGACCATTTTATGGAGTAATTTATAGACTTCAGCTATAAATATGACTCACAGAGACAATTTTGAATTTCTGATGCAGGAAAAAGCCAATGATATTGATGTGAAGCCTTTCAACAAAACTGACCTGGGTACATGATTATAAAACCCAGAGTTATAGGGCTTAAATTCTCCCTAATCCTTGATTTGATTTAGACTGATGGTAGTCTATGAACACAATATTCAAATTAAAAGTTTAACCTAAAAACGTTGAATTTCTGTTACTATTAGTAACCCCAGCATTATTAGGCAGTATTCATCATAGCAAATATCTTGTAAATCAACTCTAGAGTGGGAGTACATGAGTACAAAAACCAAGAAATGGTCTATATAAAGATCTACTTTGGAAACGTTTAACTCCTATGTCTTAAGCATCATTAATAATATCAAGATACAAAACTCAATTAAAAAATGTTTAATTATCTCTAGGAAGGGAGAAGAGTAGATAGAAACATTAATGAGAAATATCATTGATCAGCTTACCTCCTGCAAGCCCCCCACTGGGAACTGAGTCTGCAACCTAGGCATGTGTCCTGACTGAAATCAAACTGTGACTTGGGTCCTGAGTCAATGCTCAACCACTGAGCCACACCAGGTCGAGCCAAAACTCAATTTTATTTTAGAGGTGGTATAGCTAATGATTATGAGTTTTTATGGGGGAAAACCCTCCTTCTACGTTAGCAGTATATCCCCCATATTTCTGCCTCCTGAAAAAGCAAATATTTAAATAGTCCTGGGATTCGTATAGATAAACATTTTCATGATGGACTTTGAATACTATAGGCTTGTTAGATAACTTGCTAGATGGCAGCCTCTTTAGAGCTAAGAAATTACCCATTCCATTTTAACTAAGGAAGAAAACAGCCTCTTCAAAAATTGACTAGAAAGCAGATTAATCACTAAAAATCAATCTTTAACCAAATCATGCTTGATAATTAGCATTGACATAAATATTGCACGTGTTAAAATTTTTGCTTTACTGAAATGCTGTTAGGTGGCCTGATTAATGCCAAGTTTTTAACAAGTTTGCTCATCATAGAACACACTTATTCCTCATAAAAAGGTATAATTATCCTGATTAAATAGGACCTAAGTTGTGCTATGCAATGTGCCACATTCACATCTTTTTTTCTCTCCTCACATTCACATCTTGTTATTGACATATCAACTGAAGAAAAAAAAAAGCTAGTAAGAATAAACGGTACCTTGGAAGAGGAAACTAACTTAGTAAGTAAGCTAAAGCTAGAAAATATGAGTACCAGGTACTATTTAATTTAGTAAGATACAAAATTTGCTTTCACCAAATCAGATCTAGTAAGTGGGATAGGGTGGCCGAGAGCTTCCCAATGAAGATTTTGCCAGAAGAATGTGATACCCAAGAGAAGAACAGTCTCAACATCTATGCACCAACCAAGACCCAACTTGAAGTGCGCTTCCTGTCAAATGAGCAAAAACCATCCACTGTACACTGAATTGACAAATGTCAGTTCTAATTCCATTGTAGAGATTTTCCCCTAGGTCAGTGGTCGGCAAACTCATTAGTAAACAGAGCCAAATATCAATAGTACAACGATTGAAATTTCTTTTGAGAGCCAAATTTTTAAAATTTAAACTATATAGGTAGGTACATTGTTATTAACTTAATTAGGATACTCCTAAGGCTTAGGAAGAGCCACACTCAAGGGGCCAAAGAGCTGCATGTGGCTCGCAAGCTGCAGTTTGCCGACCTCGGCCCTAGGTTGATGAAAGGCAAGAGACTGAACTAGGAGCCAGCTGTGAATTCTTGATTGTTCTATTGTTGACTGATTTAGGTCACTCTAATGAGGTTTCCTTTCTGCCCTAACATTCATCTTATGGCAGCTCTGTCACTCAAAAGTTTTATAGGGGAAAAAAAAGAAAGCTCTTAAAGTCTTGTTAGTAAAGATTTTATAATTTGTGAGCATGAACACAAAGAGTTCAAGGAATACAGGCAAGCATCATAGGTACAAAGGGAGAAAAAGAGATCAGGTAGACAATTATTTCTTCACCTGTAGTTATCCAAATCAACTTAGCACTTTCCTCAAACATGATCAATGATCATGTCTTTCAGTGTGTCATAATAAAGATAAACTTTTCTATTTTTTTGAAAATACCCACCCTTAAAATGATACAATGATTCAAAAAACAGTCTTGCAATTCCTCAAAAAGTTATACATAGTTACCATAGGATCCAGAAATTCCACTCTTAGGTATATACTACCCTCAATGAAAACATGCTCATACAAAAACGTGTTCATGTATCCCTGGCCGGTGTGCTCAGTTGGTTGAGCATCATCCCACGCACCAAAAGGTCACTGTTTGGATTCCTGGTTAGGGCACATGCCCAAGTTGCAAGTTTGGTCCCCTGTTGGGAAGTATTTGGGAGGCAACTAATATTTCTCTCTCAAAAAAAACCCCCCACAAAACAAAAACAATAAAAACGTTAAAACACACACAAAACTTGTACATGTAGCCGAAACCGGTTTGGCTCAGTGGATAGAGCGTCGGCCTGCGGACTGAAAGGTCCCAGGTTCGATTCCGGTCAGGGGCATGTGCCTGGGTTGCGGGCACATCCCCGGTGGGGGATGTGCAGGAGGCGGCTGGTCGATGTTTCTCTCTCATCGATGTTTCTGACTCTCTATCTCTCTCCCTTCCTCTCTGTGGAAAATCAATAAAATATATTAAAAAAAAACACAAAAAAACAAAACTTGTACATGTATGTTCAAAGCAACATTATTCATAATACCTAAATAGTGGGAATGCAAATGCCCATAAACTGATGGACAAATAAAATGTAGCAAATATCTGGCAATAAAAAGGATAAACAGATTCAATACCACAACACAGCCCTAGCGGGTTTGGCTCAATGGATGGAGTGTCCGGGCTGTGGACTGAAGGGCTGCAGGTTTGATTCCAGTCAAGGGCACATGTCCGGGTTGCAGGCTCAATCCTTGGGGTTGTGCAAGAGGCAGCCACCGATCAATGATTCTCTCTCATCATTGATGTTTCTCTCTCTCCCTTCCTCTCTGAAATCAATAAAAACATATTAAAAAAAATACTACAGCACAAATGAACCTTGAAAACATTATGCTAAGTGAAAGAAGCCATTCACAAAAAGCCTCTAGAGCAGTGGAAATTCTGTTTCTTTGTTACTAATGTTGTGGCCCCACCCCATAACAAAGAAACAGAATTTCCAGAGGATGAGGCCCAGAAATCAGGATTTTAAAAAGATTCCCAGGTGATTCTAATGTGCAGCCAAGGTTGCAAGGTTGAGAACCACTGCTCTAGAGTCTAGTTGTATGATTCCATTCATATGAAATGCCAATATAAGCAAATCTACAGAGATAGAAACAGATTAGTGGTAGCAGAGAGAGGAGGGATCTTGGTGTGTTTGAGGGAAACGAGAACTCTCTCATTGCTGATGTTTCTGCCGCCCCCCCCCCCCCCCCTTCCTCTCTGAAATCACAGAGAATGGGAGTGATTAATAGGTATGCGGTTTCTTTTGGGGGTGATGAAAATAGTCTGTACTTGAACTTCTTACCTCTGTATGGAATTTGTTGTCACACAGATACAATGATGTATTAATTGGTTTGAAAGGTTCAAAGTCAATGTTGACTTTCTTTTCCTTTCCTTCTTCTGTTACAATTGTACCACAGTAAACAACCAGGCCATTTGGAGGTACTGCAAAAAAAAACAACCCACAAACAATTTCTCTACATGAACCCACAGCTAATTCCTCCTCATAGAAAATTATTCCACAGTCTACAATCCCTGCCCTTTAAATCCTAAATAAAGCAGAAATATCTACAAATCTCTCAGGCAGAATTCTATCCTGGAATTTGAAATTTACCTGAGATGTTTAATACTAATACTACTTAACTTTCAAAAAATAACTTGAAAAAGGGGGTTAAATTCCAAGGTCAAAGGGACACTTCTGAAAGGAAACACTAGTGACCAAAAGCCTAAAGGCAGGATCCAAGTGGAAAATATAACCAATACAAACAAAGCAGAGGAGAAAAATGATCAAGCTCCAGATTACCTTTTTCTTTTTCTTTTACAAACAGTAGTTTATTTTTAATGTTTGAGGAACCACCACAGTTTTCCAAAGCAACTGTATTATTTTACATTCCTATCAGCAATGCACAAGCATTCCAATTTTTCCACATCTCACCAAGGCTTGCTATTTTCTGTGATTTTTATTTTTTATAATAGACCTTTTAATGGGTGTGAAGTGGTAACTCATTGTGGTTTTGATTTGTATTTCTCTGAAAACTGGTGGTGTCGAGCATCTTTTCATATTCTTTTTTTTCTTTCTTTATTAAGGTATTACATATCTGTCCTTATCCCCCCATTGCCCCCGCAAACCCCCCTTCAGATTACCTTTGTTATAAAGTTTGAGTCTTTGTTGTACAGATGTAATGGCTCCCAGGACTGAAAGGCGGTTTACTCGTGACTTAATGTTAGACGCAGTTCCAAACTCATCTGCTAACATTTTTGCTACTCGTGAAATCTGGTCTTTGGGAGGAATGATCAATGATATCATGCTTGTGCCATTGCTGTGAAAGAAAGAATAACACCAGAGGTTCAAGTACCACATAAGAGTTTAAATTCATGTGAGATTCCCCTAAAATAGTAGAAATAGATCACTCTCAAAGTGACCAAGAAGGTAGGGACTACAACAGTGTAATCAAAGGATACCCAGAGCTACAACACACACTTCCCTTAAAATATAGCTCTTAATTTTGACTGTACAAAAATCACCTGGGGAGTTCATTCACCTGGTTCCTTTTCAAAAAAGGTTCCTGTAAGTTGCATTCCTTAAGGTGCTTTTCTCATCTCTGACTTTCTTCTTGGTTTCAGAAATGCAAATATAATGAGCTCTCATTAACACCCAAACAGCATGGAAAATTTCTATTTATAAGATTATTTAGATCAGGTGGACTTCATCAAAATTAAAAGTGGGCAAAGGACATGAAGGTCTAGAACAGGCAACCTAGACACAGAGAAAGGAGTGATTGCCAAGGTGGAATAGGGAATGACTGCTAACGGGCATGGGAGGTTTCTTTTTGGGCTGATGAAAATTACACAGAGGTGATTGTCACACAACTTTGAAGAAACAACCCAGTGAATTGCACATTTTAAAAAGGGGTAGGCCAGCCCTAGCTGGTTTGGCTTAATGGATGGAGGACTGAAGGGTCCTGGGTTCAATTCTGGTCAGGGGCACATGCCCGGGTTGTGGGCTCAATCCCCGATGGGGGGCATGCAAGAGGTTGCTGATCAGTGATTCTCTCTCATTGCTGATGTTTCTGTCTCTCCCCCCACCCCCCACCTTCGTCTCTGAAATCAATAAAAATGTTTAAAATAAAAAAATAAAAAGCGGTAAGCCAGGACACATACCACAGGAGTAACGTGCTGGTCGGAGCACCTGCCCCCTGGTGGTCAGTGCGTGTCATAGTGACTGGTTGTATGAACGGCCAGACACTTCAATCAGCTGCTTCCTGCACGCCCCCCACTGGGGATGTGCTTGCAACTAAGGTACATGTCCTTGATCAGAATCGAACCTGGGACCCTTCAGTCCCTAGGCCGGCGCTCCATCCACTGAGCCAAACCCGTCAGGGATACCAATTTTCTTTAATCTCTGACACTTCTATTATAGAGAAAGGGCGAATAGTGCTATTAAAATAGTTCTAATTAATTTCCTTTCAGTGTGCATGAATCTGTGCACCGGGCCACTAGCTTAAAAAATATTTTTAAAAAATGACTATGATAAGTTTAATCATTGTAAGTATTAGTATCATGTGGAAACAGGTTAGCCTCTTTTTTTTTTTTTTTTTTTGCCCTAGCCAGTTTGGCTCAGTGGATAGAGTGTCGGCCTGCGGACCAAAGAGTCCCGGGTTTGATTCTGGTCAAGGACACTTACCTTGGTTACAGGCTCCTCCCTGGCCTGGGCCCTGGTCAGGGCTTCTGCAGGAGGCAACCAATAGATAGATGTGTTTCTCTCACATCGATGTTTCTTTCTCTAAAAATCAATGGAAAAATATCCTCGGGTGAGAATTAACAACAAAAACCCCCAATGACAACAATTTTTTTTCTTATTGATTTGAGAGAGAGAAAAAAAAGAGAGAGAAACACTGATTTGTTGTTCCACTTACTTATGTACCCATGGGTTGGTTCTTTTATGTGCCCTGACTAGGGATCAAAACAGAAATCTACCTAGCCAGAGCAAGGGTGTTTTTAGATAAACTGGGAAGGCTGTCAAAAACGCCTAAGGGTCCTAGCTGGTTTGGCCCAGTGGATACAGCATCAGTCTGCAAACTGAAAGGTCCTGGGTTCGATTCCAGCCAAGGGCATATGCCTGGGTTGTGGGCTTGCAGGGGGAAGCTGATCAATGATTCTCTCACATCATTGATGTTTCTATCTATCCTCCTCCCTTCCTCTCTGAAATCAATAAAAAACCAAACCAAACAAACAAACACCTAAGGGGCCTGGCTGGTATGGCTCAGTTGGTTGAGCATTTGTCCAGTGCACAGAGATTGCTGCTTCAATTCCCAGTTGCGGCTCCATCCCTAAATGGGTGGGGGGTGGGGGGGTGGGAGGGTGGTGGTGGTGCAGGAGGCAGTCAATTAATGCCCCCCCCCCCACTCTTCCTCTTTAAAATCAACAAAAATACATTAAAAACAAATGTACCACTAAGGCCCAGCTGGAGTGGCTCAGTTGGTTGAACATTGTTCTGTGCACCAAAAGGTTGCTGGTTAGAACGGAAGGCAACTGATAGATGTTTCTCTCTTACCTCTCCCCCCACCCCTTCCTCTCTCTAAGCATGTCCTCGGGCAAGGATTTAAAATAAATTAATAAATAAAATGTCTCAGCTTAAAACAAACAAACAAACAAACAAACAAACAAACAAACAGCCGAGCTTTCCACTAATTACATACATCCAGTGTCCGGTAGAAACTGCCAAGAAAAAGAAACTAGAAAGATGGATACAACAACAAGTCAAATGGCTTATGTGCCAAGTGACTAATAAAAAGAACCGAAGAAGCACAGTCAGGGGAACAATAACAACATTAGAAGAAACCCCTATATTAGCTTTGTTATAGGACCTCATTTACATAAGACCCTGCCTTCTGAAAGTTTTCTCCTAGTGGTAAATCACACAGGTCCTCTGGTCAGATGCATTCTTTACAAGTAAACAAACTGGCTTGCTATCTGGTCCTTCCACTATCAAAACAGTTAGTTCTGTCCTGGCCTGTGTCCCTCACTGGTTAGAGCATGGGCCCTTGAAGCAAAGGGTCATGAGTTCGATCCCTGCCCCCTAGCCAGGGCATGTGCCGGAGGCAACCAGTCGATGTGTAAGACATAGATGTCTGTCTCTCCCTCTCTCCTACTCTCTCTGAAAAGCAATGGAAAAAAATATCAGGTGAGGATTAACGACAGCAAAAAACAAAGCAAAACAAAAAGTTAGTTCCAGGTTGTCAGCTCATGTTATAGCTCCAAATGTTGGTGTTTCTACTCAAAATCTAGAGGGCTGGTTCACAACCTTTGTGATCCTTTCCCCAAGTTGATTAATGACAATATGGTGTTTGCTCTGCTGCCACCCCTTGGATAGGGGAGCAAGCAATTCTAGTCAAACCAACAAATGTATGATATGTAGCTTCAGTTGTCATCAAACACAAGTAAAGTGATCATAAAACAAACCTCTTTCCAAGATACACCTATGACATAAATCTCCAAAATACGAAACCTGACCCATAGTTATTTATCTACATAAATGTTCTTTCCAATATTCAAATCAAGCTAAAATTTCAATGTAGCGGTGACAAACCAGAGTGATCCAGAACGATCCCTTGCTTGTGTGTGCATACACATGTGTGCATATGTAGACAGATAGACACACACACACACACACTCCTATTAAGTCAGGCGTATTGCTCTCTAAACTTTTTAATTTTCACAACATAACCACATTAAAGGAACTTTAAAAACTAGGACAAAGTGCTAAAAATCAAAAGATCAGACATAAATAAAATTCTACCTGTGGCCTCATTCCAGTTTTTGAACTAGATGGAAAAAGAATTCCAAATGAAACGAATGTATCTTTTATTACAAAAAAGAAAAAAAGAAGCTATTTACAGTCAGTGAGTGTTCTTTGGACCCTATTTTTAACCACTCATATGCAACAAACTGCTTTTTTTCCAATAATTTATCTTTCTAGGTTTCTAAAGAGGGATTTCCAAAAAACTTTTCTGATAATTCTTTCTGGAGTTATGTTAAACTCCATATGCCGAGAGAGAGAAAAGGAATTCGTTCTGGGAGTGGCTGGAAACATTTAACTTCAAACACAGTCTCCATGGTTGGCAAACTGCGGCTCACGAGACACATGCGGCTCTTTGGCCCCTTGAGTGTGGCTCTTCCTAAGACTTAGGAGTACCCTAATTAAGTTAATAACAATGTACCTACCTATATAGTTTAAGTTTAAAAAATTGGCTCTCAAAAGAAATTTCAATCGTTGTACTGTTGATATTTGGCTCTGTTGACTGAGTTTGCTGACCACTGGTCTAGACTGTAGGTGCCACCTACCTGTCTCTACACAGGGATTGTCAACTTATGCAAATGTACAATATGCAAATATGTAAGATAGGGAAAATGAAAGACAGATAAGTTTGAATACTGACTTTCCTGGCTTGTACTTCCTTTCAGATGAACAATTCTCAAGAGCATTTTTCTTCACCCTAGAGGCTCCTGGAAATCTTTAGGGACCAAGGGAGTTATTTCTCAAAAGGGCTCAATTTCTAAATGCTGATGTGCTCTGATTTACAGAGTAGTTTCCTAGGAGATGAAACTAGCAAAAAAGGTAATCAGTAGGGAATGGAATGAGAAGGGGCTCCAAGGATAGCAGAAGCAATGGTTCATAACTTAGGAAACAAACAGGCACCAAAACACCCCAGGATGGAACATTTGGGAGAATTTGAGATCTTGCTCCCTGGCATATGTTGTCAGTATGGCTCAAATAAACGCCTAAACTAAAAAAACAAACAAAAAAGATGGAAAATTTGAGGATAGAGAAGATGTTGGGACAAAATAATGGAGAGAACCCAAAATGCCTGAAGGAAATCCTTAAAGCAAATAACCATGTGGAGGACAAAGCAAGATCTTAAAAAAAGCAGCTATTGTCCAGGTGGTGTGGCTCAGTGGTTGGGCGTCAACCCACAAACCAAGAGGTCCTTGGTTCGATTCACGGTCAGGGCACATGCACAGGTTGTGGGCTCAATCCCCAGTTGGGGGCATGCAGGAGGCAGCTGATCAATGTTTCTCTCTCATTGAAGTTTCTATCTTTCTATCCCTCTCCTTTTCTCTCTCTATAAAAGCAATAAAACATTTTAAAAAGCATATTTAAAAAAAAGATAAGCAATGATTTACTTTCTACCATAGATAGGTTAATAAGATATAGGCATTTCTTTTTTTTTAAAAAAAATATATTTTTATTTATTTCAGAGAGGAAGGGAGAGGGAGAGAGAGATAGAAACATCAATGATGAGAGAGAATCATTGATTAGCTGCCTCTTGCACGCCCCCCACTGGGGACCAAGCCAGCAACCCAGGCATGTTCCCTTGACCAGAATCGAACCTGGGACCCTTCAGTCCACAGGCCAATGCTCTATCCACTGAGCCAAACCAGCTAGGGTGATATAGGCATTTCTTAAGTAACTTTACTGAAGAGTCACCAGAGTTGGGCAACCTTCCACTCACATCCAAGTAACTTCTACAGGGGACAAAGTAGTGAAGATACCAAAGAACATAATCTTGTTATAGGATTCCAACTAAATAGTGGTTCAGCTGTCTGGCTGGAGTGGTTCAGGTGGTCGAGTGTTGTCCTGTGTACTGAAAGGTTGCAGGTTGAGGGTGCATATGGGAGGCAACTGATGGAAGTATCTCTCTCAGATTGAGGTTTCTCTCTCTCTGGAAAAAAAAAATAAAGGTTCAGAAGTGTAGCTTGCCAAAAACTTGTTTGATAAATCTCTACCAAGTTGCTTAATATGAAACACTACTCCAAGTTAGTCTTGGCCTCTTACTCCTGAATTTTGACTAATGTTGAAAAAATTACCTTTCACTAGTTTTCCTTTGTGACTTTCCCTAGCTCATCCGAGGGAAACACCGTCTGGGGGTAACCTTTACTGAATTCATCTTTATTATAAGACACCTGACCGGTAAAGAGGAAGTAAGTATTACTAAATAGCTTCCACTTAAGAAGTTTAAAGGCTACTTTATAATTTCTGATGTTTTGTATCTTGGGTTTAATACAAGCAGATTAAAGTTTTTCCAGGAAAGTTTCCAAACACAATAAATACTCACTTACTCTACAGGCAAGCCAATCAAATCAAAGTTGTTAAACCAGTTTGTGTAAACACCAAAATAAAACCAAGGGTGCCGAATACAAATTTCATTTTAAAGTACAGTGAACAACCCCAGGAAAGCGTAAGAATTATAAAGCCAAGGAACTGCTGGCTACGTATGCAAACTACACCCTTTTTAAGTTTTAATAGTTTTCATCCACTCTTCTGCTTTGTCACTATATCCCTTTTCCAAAATCAAAGACACTCATTCCAGAGCTAGTGAATCATCAGGGACAGCAATGATCAACATGCAGGTTGTAAAAATTTGGCAAAGGAAGACACAACATATAACAATGTGCTAATGTAAGGCTTCCAGGGACCTCTGCTCTCAACCCTTTCCCTATCAAAGAAGGGTTCATCAATGCTTCTACCCAGAGAACTAACTTCTGAGAAATAAAACAGCTGAGAGACAGGAGGAAAGAGTTGTAAATAGACTAAATATGGAGAGTAAATAAAACTAGACAACACTCAGGAAGGGAATTAAAACCAAAAACTAAAAACCATATAGCTATAGTTTTTCTTTCCCTCACTCTCAAATAGACTGTTGAAGGAAAAGTCTCTCTCTCTAGGATGGGAGGGAGGTTAGGGTAGTCCTACCAGTTACTCATCCAATCCAATGTTTCATGGCCCCTGAGCACTATGAACATGGAAATATTTGTCATTGAACTGCCATTACTGAAAGGTCTCTAAGTAAGAAAACTCAAGGTAATTAGAGCAAAGCCTAGGGCTAGGGCGCTGTGGTGTCTTTTTGTGTGTTTGTGTAACTTTAGGGAGTTCTAGCCTTTGAATACAAGGTGGCTTCTGGTGAGTCATAACAAGGAAATGTAATAGGCACTGACCTGTAAGTATCTTTTAAAAAATAATTATTAATTTTAGAAAGAGAAAGGGAAGAAACACCGATTTGTTGTTCCATTTATTTATGTATTCATTGGATGCTTCTTGTATGTGCCCACTGAGGAGCGAACCCACAATCTTGGGATGTTGGGAGAACACTCTAATCACCTGGCCAGAGGTGACCTGTAAATATCTTATGAAAGCTCATCATCAACAATGCTGAGGGACACTTTAGAATAGGTGTAAAAAAATGTGCTTCCCACCAGCTCGTCCACTGACTAATTTGCATGAGAACTCTGAATCCTTGAAAAGCTTTCTAAAAGTAAATACCAAAAACCCCCCACAAATAACCACAAAACAAAAAAATCAAAAGATCCCCTTTTCCTGTATTCTAATTCTATAGCTCTTTTGTAAAAAAAAAAAAAAAAAGATTTCAGAGAGGAAGGGAGAGAAAGATACAAACATCAATAATGAGAGAGAATCATTGATCAGCTGCCTCCTACACACCCCCTACTGGGGATTGAGCCCGAAACGCAGACATGTGCCCTGACCAGGAATTGAACTGTGACCTCCTGGTTCATAGGTCGATGCTCAGACCCTGAGCCAGGTCTAATTCAATAGCTCTTAAATAGGGAACATGAGGTTGGTAACTGTGGGTAAGAGGGAATCTCAATTTTCAAATAGATTGATTCAAGTAGAATCAGAAAAATTCTAATGCATAACTAGGATTGAGAATCAATGTGTTGGACTTGCTTCCTACACCTTTAAGCAAGAAGTCTTGGCCTGCTGAAGCTAGAGAGATTCTATGACTTCTCCTCCCCTCCTAAGAAGAAATTCACAGAGCCCACTTGATTGCAGGTGAGCTGCTGTCATTTACCCCAGCACTAACAACCAGTGAATTGTCAAGGCTCAGAGATGTCCGTATTTTTCCAGGTAGAACATTCATTCCCCATGAAATGCCCTGCCATCCATCTCATCATCCCCACATAATAGAATTACTTTTAGGTTTGGGCCAGACTGCCTACTACAGGGGTGGGCAACCCCTGGCACGCGTGTCAAATATGGCACGCCAGTAACTTTTGCTGGCACGTGAAACCCTCTGTTATAATCTTCCATTTACAATTTTTTTCTTTTTCTTTTTTTTTTTTTAAATATTTTATTGATTTTTTACAGAGAGGAAGGGAGAGAGATAGAGAGTTAGAAACATCGATGAGAGAGAAACATCGATCAGCTGCCTCCTGCACATCTCCTACTGGGGATGTGCCCGCAACCCAGGTACATGCCCTTGACCGGAATCGAACCTGGGACCTTTCAGTCCGCAGGCCGACGCTCTATCCACTGAGCCAAACCGGTTTTGGCTACAATTTTTTTCTTTTTTCTTTTAAATATATTTTATTGATTTTTTACAGAGAGGAAGGGAGAGAGATAGAGAGTCAGAAACATCGATGAGAGAGAAACATCGACCAGCTGCCTCCTGCACATCCCCCACTGGGGATATGCCCGCAACCCAGGTACATGCCCCCGACCGGAATCGAACCCGGGACCTTTCAGTCCGCAGGCCGACGCTCTATCCACTGAGCCAAACCGGTCTCGGCTACAATTTTTTTCTTAATATCGACTTTTTTATTTTTCAGATAAATTCAGTGTAGGTGCATCTTAGATAAATAAATAATTTTACATAACAAGTTATCTTAAAGACCATAGACATGGATTGACAAGAGAGGGGAAGAGCAATTTCTATGCCTCTGCCTTAACTCTCCCTGCCTTCCTAGATCCAACCAGTGTTTTGGTTTCATCCACATACGCCTGTGAATCTTTGTTCTCAGTGATGTATTTTGTTAAGTCTCGTAATAGGAGTAGCCTGACGGATGAAAGTAGCTCGTGCATATCTCTGAAGGTCACGAAATATAAACCTGATGTAAAATCTGTCATAGTGATGCAGCAGCAAAAGTCCCACTGATATCAAACGGAGTCATAAAGTTTTCTGTCGGCCTATCAGTGTTCATGTATACATTAAAAAATAAATGTATTTTTCATCATCATACACTGTGTTTTTGTCGCTCAAATGAATTTTATTATTTCTTCAAGGTTCTTCACCTTAAGAGATATCAAGCAGGCGTAACATGTTCTCAAAAAATTAGGGTTGGCACGCAGAAGAATTTTGAGTCAGAGATTTTGGTTTTGGCACGCACTCACAAAAAGGTTGCCCACCCCTGGCCTACTATAGTCTCTGGTTGGGATTTAAAGTATATGCTCTCCACCCTAACCGGTTTGGCTCAGTGGATAGAGCGTTGGCCTGCAGACTCAAGGGTCCCAGGTTCGTTTCCAGTCAAGGGCATGTACCTTGGTTGCAGGCACATACCCAGTACGGAGTGTGCAGGAGGCAGCTGAATGATGTTTTTCTCTCATCAATGTTTCTAACTCTCTATCCCTTTCCTTTCCTCTCTGTAAAAAAATCAATAAATATATTTAAAAAAAAAATAAAGTATATGCTCTCCAAGAAGCTTTTCATCTCAATGTCTGATGACTAGTCAGAAGATATGGATGGCTAAGCTTGCCATCCTATACCCTTTTCAGGTCCACGAAGCTTAACTTAAACCTCAGTTGCCCTGGCCAGCTCAGTTGGTTGGGCATCGTCCCATACACCAAAAAGGTTTGATCAGGGTTTGATTCCTGGTCGGCCCGTATGGGAGGCAACTGATAAATGTTTTCCTCTCACATCAGTGTTTCCCTTCCTCTATAAAATCAATCAAAACATACCCTTGGTTGAGTATTAAAAACAAAAAACAAAAATGAGACTAAAGCAATCTTTTTTATATGGGTTGAATATGGGAACAGAAAGGTGGTTATGAGTTAGCAAAGGTTTTAGAATCAGACAGATTTGGGTTCATGTTCTGTCCTATCTGTGTGACCTACAGCAAATTACACAAATCTCTTTGGGCCTCAGTTTCTACTTAGTTTACAAGGTCATGAGGATTCTGTTAAGATAATATATATCAAATGCCTAGCATGAATAGTAGATAGTGTTCACTAAATGGTAACTAGATGGAACTCTAGCTCCTTGTGCCCTAGCCCCCTGACCTTTAATGGTATCGGTCAGAAAGAATTATCATCAAAGCACAGAAAAAAGGCAGTTAGGTGGTGCTGAAGTCAATCTAAGGAGAGAGGGAGAGGGAGAGGGAGAGGGAGAGGGAGAGGGAGAGAGAGAGAGAGAGAGAGAGAGAGAGAGAGAGAGAGAGAGAGAGAGAGAGAAATGTTGACCTTGTGGCAGGTGATCACCTTTACTGGATCAGAGGACTTGCCAAATCTTCCAATAGAACAAGAGTACCAAGCCAAAAATATAGTTCAAAATAATATGGCCAGCCCTAGCTGGTTTGGCTCAGTGGATAGAGCATCAGCCTGCGGCCTGAAGGGTCTCGGGTTTGATTCCGGTCAAGGGCACTTGCCCTGGTTTTGAGCTTGATCTCCAGTGGGAGGCAGCCAATCAATGATTCTCTCTCATCATTGATGTTTTTCTCTCTCTCTCCTTCTCCCTTCCTCTCTGAAAGCAATAAAAAAGAAAACAATATGGCCAGAACACCAGAAACTATTTTTAAATATGTCATAAGGGAGTAAAATTCATTCTCCTCTAAAACTTTAAATAGTTATATTATACAAAAGCTTAAGTGGCTTTAGCTTACAGTTATGGAATGGGTTCCGTATTTTGATAAACCCAGAATCAGTCAATTCAAAGGTGTGACCTGTTTTTTCTTCCACCAAGGATCAATAAAACAACACATTGCTTACACTAGGTTTATATAAGCCTCTTGAGGGCAGAAATTATTTTAGCACACAGTGAGCACTCAAACATTTGATGAACGAATAAATGGTTAATCCCTAACATAAAACAACCTCTATGCTAGAGGACAGAATAAATCAGTTGTCCCAAAATTTTTCAGTAGAAAGTTTATAAAGCTTATTTTAGTATCATCCTCAGCAGGATTACTCAGTTATCTAAAACCAAAATGTATATATCTGATGGGCATTACTTTTTCTACAAGTACAGACATTTACTTCATCTTAAAAGAATTATAACAACTTCACAAAATTAACCTAGTGGAATATTCCACCAGGGAAGCAACAGAAGCTGGAAAATTTCTCTAGTGTTCTCACATCAGTGCAAAGTCAGGAGATACCAATCACAACCAGCAGTAGAGACTCATTACTAGTGTTCTACACAGGACTCTATAAATGAAAATCCAGCTCCTATCTTTTTTGACCACTATGTAAATACTACTCAAATAAAACGAAGCCATAAACTTCCTGTTAATCTTTCTAATACACAAATTAGCTTCTGGGGAGGGGTTTAAAGCAAGTTATTCCCCTCACTTGCTTTATGGATTCTCATTAGAAACGAGTATGTTCAGTACCCAAGTTTTTTCTAGGACAGACTTGCAAACAGCATGCCTGTTTCCCTTTTATCTTTGCTCCTGGGTCTCAGCACACCTGTTCCTTCTAGTAAACTCCAATCTCCT
This sequence comes from Myotis myotis, assembly GCF_014108235.1. Lineage (NCBI taxonomy): Eukaryota > Metazoa > Chordata > Mammalia > Chiroptera > Vespertilionidae > Myotis > Myotis myotis. The sequence continues at coordinate 30,462,505 of NW_023416368.1, read as the reverse complement.
TGGACAAGTCTTTCTTTCAGAAAAGAATGGGAGATCTTTCTATTCAGAAATACTAGTCAAAGAGCAAGGCAGTATGGAATGTTAGGATCACAGGCTTCAAAGTCAGAAAAGTACAAACAGAATCTAGCACTGTCCCTTACTGTACTTCAATTTCTTACATCTCACCTGGCCAGCATGGCTCAGTGGTTGAGTGTTGACCTATGAACCGGGAGGTCAGGGTTTGATTCCCGGCTGGGGCACTTGCCTGGGTTGCAGGCTCAATCCCCACTGTGGGGTATGCAGGAGGCAGCTGATCAATGATTTTCTCTCATCACTGATGTTTCTATTTCTCCCCCTCCCTTCCTCTCAGAAATCAATATATATATATATATATATATATATTGAGTGCACACAGTGAGCACTCAAACATTTGATGAACGAATAAATGGTTAATCCCTAACATAAAACAACCTCTATGCTAGAGGACAGAATAAATCAGTTGTCCCAAAATTTTTCTATATAGATAGATAGATATCTATATATCTATCTTTTGGTATCTGACAATGTCCAACATATTTATTCGAGACCTGAATTATCTGCTTATACTATACCTCCTTCAATGTGTACTGTGTTATTATGTACTTACTACTAATATGGGGCTGGAAATGGTTCATATCATCACACTAGGGTTATGTGTCAGACCACATTCTCACTGTATTACACATTTCTTAAAAATGTCTATTGCCCAACTCACAACAGATGCTTGATGAAGTTTGTAAGCTGACTGGTTGCTAGTAAAAATTCATTTGTGGGCTTCATTTTTCATATACCTAGATGTTAGTTTGGGGAAAACAATATAATTTAAAAGGCCACAGACAGAGCATAAAAAGACAAATTTAAAAAAATTTTTTAATTGATTTCAGAGAGGAAAGGAGAGGGATAGATAGAAACATCAATGATGAGAATCACTGACGTGCTGCCTCCTGCATGCCCCCTACTGGGGATCAAGCCTACAACCCGGGCATGTGCCCTGTGTGATCTCCTGGTTCACAGGTCAATGCTCAACCACTGAGTCACACCGGCAGGGCTGAAAAGACAAACTTTTGTTTTGACTAGGATCAAAGTGACCTTAGAGATTCAAATGAAAATGTGAAAACAGAAGACTTACAGAACCAGTATCTGCATGACAAGAAACAGTGTCAGGCATCTCAAAATGTCAACTCTTCTGAACTGTGTAGGAAGGATGGTGACAAGATAAAAGACAAAGCATACATAGGACGAGAAGCCACATGTCTGAAAACTGGTGTTAAAATGAAGATATAGCCCTGGTGGGTGTGGCTCAGCTGCTTGAGCAATGTCCCCTACACTGAAAGGTCGCTGATTTGACTCCAGTCAGGGCACATGTGGGAGGCAACCAATCAATGTTTCCCTCTCTCTCTCTCTCAAATCAATAAAAAATAAAATAAAATTAAAAAAATAAAGGTCTAAAGTAAGTTGGAGGGTTAAAAAAAGGACAAAGCAAACATATAAAGAGTTATAAGGCACTTATTACATACAAATTAAGTAGATGAAAGAGAAAGGACTGGATTAAAACAGACAGCTTTAATGTCTATTTTAATGTTTCCATCTTTGTATCTATAAGAGAATAATAAAATTATGGCTCTTAATTAAACTCCATTATATTTGGGTTGGGAATAAAAGCAAAACCATTCTTTTTCTTGGTTTCTATGCATTTAGATTCAAGGAAGAAAAATACACCTGTTCAGGAAAAGTGACAAAAATAAGAAAAAAGGGAATTTCCTTTTCTAACAGATAGTAAGCAAAGTTCAAAGTGTGTCCAGTGGCAATAAGATCAAGTTGTTATCAGAGGGAACTTCATTATACTTTCTGAGGACAGTGTCCCCAAATGAGAAACCTCATAATTTCTAACCTGATGCAAAGAAGAGCCTTGAAACTCCCTTATCCCTTCTCCCCCTCACTAAGAGAGCAGGCTGCTGAAGAATTAAGAGCCACCTACAGAATGTATCCCAGAAGGTTCTATTCTGAGATACCTGGAGAGTAAGTTGGACTCAGAAGAAATTTCTGTTGTCCCAAATTCTCAGTTGGACAGTTCTAACAGATCTAGGGAAAAGAGGCAAATTTCTCCTTCTGACTCTTCAATAGGATTAAAGATGATTTAGTCCTGCTATAAAACTGACATTTTACATTTTCTCACAACTGAACACATTCCCAGCACCAGAGGCTGCACTGGGCACATACTCAACCCCAAGCTCAAAGAAAATGGGCCCTTTGCTAAAAAGGGTCCAACTGGTGTGTGTGTGGGGGGAGAAGGTGGGAATGGGGGATAGCCACCTGTAACCCACATTGCAATAGGCCTTAAATGGTATTCTAATTAGGTACTCTTGCTTACCTAGGAGTGTGTCCAGAGTAGGCCTTCCTTTCCTGGAAGGATAAGTATATCTGCTACTACAATGAGAAGTCTGTCAAGAGTTGAAATTCAAAGAGAGTAATTGTTCATTAGGTTCACAGTGCATAGAACACCATGCCAGAATACAAGGGCTGTTAGGACAAGTTCAGAGTTGAGGCAGGCAGCCTGTGACACTTGAAGTGGACGGAGGAACACCACCACACTCTATCAAATATACTCTTATCTGCCCCTCTTCCTTTTACTACCTCTCAAATTCATTGCCTTGAGAACATTCCAAGTATTATTTAAGCTAATGTTCTTAATCAACAATTTTCACTTGAGGAAGGTATTCAAACACATTTAACTTATTCAAATTATATTAACAATTTATATATATTTTATTGTCTAGAAATTTTTACAAAACCTGTTCAATGAGCTCTCAAAATTACCTTTAATTAAACACAATGTAAGAAATTTTGTGGAGATTTAAAAAAATCATGTGGTATAAGAAATAAATTTGGTTCTAGCCGGTTGGCTCAGTGGATAGAGCCTCAGCCTAGGGTTCAAAGGGTTCCAGGTTCGATTCTGGTCAACGGCATGCACCTCGGTTGCAGGCTTCTCACTAGCCTGGGCCCTGATCCGGGCTCATGCAGGAGGAAAACAATCGATTTGTTTCTTTCACATTAATGTTTCTCTTTCCCTCTCCCACTCTCTCTAAAAAAAAAAAAAAAAAAAAAAAAAAAAGGGAAAATATCCTCATGAGGATTAAAAAAAGAAAGAAATCAATTTGGTCTTAGAATTCCTTGATGGGATTGTTTCTGTTATTCATAAGGAATCCCTTTGAGGCACACCTGGGTTTATGCTAATTAAGTGACTTAGGGTAGGGCTCCTAGATAGCTTCAGAATGAGGTTGGTTATCAGAAAGACCAAATGAATTCAGGATTGGAACTTTCAGTTCCATACATGGACCTCAAGGAAGGGGAAAAGAAAGTGGCATGCTGCAGATTTTGTTCTATAAAATTCCTGAACAAGATGTACTGAACTTTAAATTCAGGTAGTGCACTCTAGGTCCCCAGGGGCATAAGTGCCCACACTCAGGCCCTTCTGGACCTTGCTCTATGACCTCCTCATCTGGCTGTACATTTGTATCCTTTGTATTATCCTCTGTAATAAACCAATAAACACAAATAAAGTGTTTCCCTGAGTTCTGTGGGCCATTGCAGCAAATTATTGAACCCCCAATTTATAGCCTGTGGATCAGAAGTAGGACCAGGTTTTCAAGTAGGGCAGTCTTGTGGGACTGAGCCCTTTACCTTGTGGGATCTGATCTTAATTTCAATGTCAGAAGTGAACTGAATTGTAGGACACTCGGCTGGTGATCACTAAGAATCGGAGTACTGCTTGGTGTGGGGAAACCCCCCACATATTTGCTTATCAGCATTATTGAGAATAGAGAATAGTCTCTCATCCAGCCTCCCCGGCCCCCGAATCATATTTGGGGGCAGGAAAGACAGCTATATATAGCCAGGTAATTTCTACTTCCTTCAAAGTCTAGGTATCTACAAGTTATTTTTAACTAAATAGTAAGCTTTAAAAATGCCCCAAAACAACCGATGACACCCAAATGAAGTTTACAAACTGCACTGATCTTCAAACATGGATTATCTGTTGGAGGGCTCATTATGTCTGAAATATTCAAGGTTCCCTGCTGAAGATAAATGAACAATATTTCTAACACATACAGACACAACTTAGTTCAAATTAACCTTGTCTGTTCCTGTGTCCTTACACCATTGTCCTTGGATGGAATAAGCTCTGGTTATGATTTTACTACCTGAAAACTATAAAGCTTCCAATACTATTTCTTGCTGGTTCAGAAAACAAGGAAAAAACAGCAACCAAAATTTCCCACCTACCATTCACCTGCTTTAGTTTCTTACTCAGAATATCTGCAACCACCTTCTATTCTAATGGCCCTAGTTCCAGTCTTGGCTTATGCACATATTTGTCCTCATTACACCAACTGTGGAGAATATACCAGGAGCAATCATAAATCAAGAAGAAACTACCACTAACTTTAAGTGTGACTTATGTCTCACCCAATTTAAATCAAGTTATACTGTAATACCCCTTTCAACTCAATTCTCTCAATCCACCACTATCTAGTGCTAATAACCACATAACCTGTTTTCTCCTGAAACCCAGATTGACCCCCCAAACACCAGCACACAGATTCATTTTTCCATTCAGTTTGTCCTTAAAAGTCCATTACATTTTCCCTTAAATATTTTAGTATTGGGTAAAGAAGAAAAAGCATTCTCACTGTACACTATGATAATCTGTCTGACTGTAACACAACTCAGCTATGAAAATACAATTTTGCTATTCCCAAAAAGAAATTGGTATGTACTGGAAAACCTCTGAGCCAGACAGAATAAACTTGTGACTCCTTTACTGATAGCTAGAGATGGCCAAGATTTTAAATTTTCATGGGCTCAACCAAATCCTGAATAAAATCTAAGTAGGCAAAGTAGGACATGATTATCAACTACATCGTTTATTTATAGGAAGACTATTCCCTAGATATTTCAAACAGCTTATTCCCGTTTAAAACTCCAAACTAACTCCATCACGCGGAAGAAAAGTTGAGTGTAAGAACTACATTTAAACTTTAATGGCCAGATAGCTCACTTGGTTACAGTGTTGTTATCTCAATGTGCCAGGGATGGGGATTCGATTCCTGATCAGGGCACACACAATAACAATGAATACATGAATGTGTGGGACAACAAATCTATGTTCTTCTCTCTCTAAAATCAGTAAGAAAAAATTAAACTTTAATAAACCTTGCTAATCAAAGGAATAAAGCCTTTCAAGTGGCTAGGAACAAATTTAAGAATAAGCTTCCTGCCGTAACCGGGTTTGGCTCAGTGGATAGAGCATCGGCCTGCGGACTGAAAGGTCCCAGGTTTGATTCCGGTCAAAGGCATGTACCTTGGTTGCAGGCACATCCCCAGTGGGGGGTGTGCAGGAGGCAGCTGATTGATGTTTCTCTCTCATCGATGTTTCTGACTCTCTGTCCCTCTCCCTTCCTCTCTGTAAAAAATCAATAAAATATATTTAAAAAAAAAGCTTCCTGAAGCAGTAGAAAGGAATGCTGTTACTTATTAAGCTGAGTTATTCCGTCTATGTTACTTCACTTGGACATCAGGCAAATTATAGTTGTGAATTCATAATCTAGACTTCTTCAAAGAATAAAATGTATATAAACTCTAATGTGTGAACCTGCTTCCAAGTTAAATAAGAGAACAAATCTACAGGTCAGAGACAATTTTAAACAACACTGCAACAACAACAATTTATAAAAGATAGACTCAATTGAGGAATTCAAGTAACACCAACAAAATATCCTAATGAAACAAAAGAACCCGGCTAATTCCTGGAAGTGCATCACAATGCGTCATGACCCATATTACCCCCTCCTGTACAGTATTCTTACACATGGGGAAAAACTATTCATTCTATCATGTGGCACAGAACTACCTGTGTTCAAATTCCTGTAAGATTATTAATTAAGTCTGAATATTCTATTAAGTCCAAAGAAAAACAAACTTAAAGAACAAAAAATAAGCTGCTACTTCAGTTCATATTAGCGTGAGCAAAAGCCCAAGTCACCAAACTTTCAGAAGCTTCATCCCAAGCAGAACTGTCACTAATTTATTAAGAACGAAAGACAATGGTAAAACCTGTCTTAACCTTGGGCCTTCCATGGAACCAAGCACACTTCAATTAAGAACTTAATCAATGTTATCACTGCAAATCTACCAATCAAGGACAAACCTGGGCTGGAAACCAAAATGTTCAATTCTTAAGCTGAAAACTTTCATAATGGCCTGGGGCACGTCACTCTTCTAAGAATACTCAAACACACAAATAAGTAATGTCCCAAACACTTTCTTCCCCCGGCCCCCTACTTCCTATAAATAAAAAGTTTCCACGAGTGAGAAAGAAACAAAATCAAGTAACTAGGTGAAAAAATAGGAATACCTGACACAGCTTCCCCAAACGAGTAATTTAAAAACATTTTTAAAAATAGAGCTAGTTTTAAACTAGTTTACCCTTCCCACAGTGGACTCACCTATCGTTTCTTATCAAAATTTACAAAAGGATACTCAAGCCCACCTAATTCAATTCTGAATTTACGCAAGCATCTGGCACCTCTATCCCCTGAAGTTCCAGAGAGGCCAAAAGGGACCCTGATGCTGCAATTCATATCAACAGCCCCGTATTCTGCATTTTTAGATATAGATCGTCAACCAAAACCTCCCCTACTCCCCCCTCCCCGTACACGTTGGCATTTGCAGTTTATAGACAGGTCCTGGAATAGCTAAAACCAGGAAGCTCCGGAATAATTAGAGGATCTGGGGGAAGTCATCGTGGGAGAAACCAGGAGATGTCAGAGGTTGTCCCCGACCACCTCTCCCTTCTGCCCCATCCAAACTTCACCCAACCGAGTCCCAGAAGCTCGAGAAGGAGAGGCCATTTTAAAGAGGCCTGACTGAGGAACGTGAAGGGAGGAAATCAGGGAAGGTAGTTTGGAAAGGAAGGCCGAGCCCTTTCCCCCAACAGCACCCGAGTTGGGTGGCAGCACCTGGAGCCTGAAGAAGGAGGAGCTGGGTTCAAGGGCCTAGGAGGGGTACAAAAGTAGCAGGAGTCTGCCACGAGGGGGGTCGAGTGGGCCGAGCCCCAGGACCGGGCTCTTTACCCCCAAGCGGGGGAAGGACTCCTTCCCGGGCCAGTCGCATAGACCCTAGCGGCTAGGCTAGCCCCTGGGTCGGGGACAACTCCCCAAAAGTCCAGAAGGCGGGAGTAGTGCCTGGTTCTCCTCATCCGGCCATGCGGCGCGGGGGCGGCCATCCTGAGGGGTCCGGGTACCAAGAGGGCACTTGGGGGCCGGACGCAGCGCTCACCCGCGGGCCGCCTCCAAGCTCTTAATCAGCTTCTTGATCTTCCAGATCTCCACGTTCCTATCCGCAGCAGTGGGGTCGTCCGCCATCTTCTCGCCTCCTCCTCCCTAGAGCGGCCCGGCGGGGCCCGGAGACATCAAGACCACAGAGTTAGCGCCGCCACTGGGCAGAGCGGCCCCCTTCCTTGCCACCCCCGAGAGGCCCTCCTCTTCCCGCCCCGCGCGACCCGCCGTGGGGGGTCGCTGGCCTCTCCCTCCCCCTGGCTCACCTAAGGGCCCAGTCCTGGGCGGCAGCGGCTGGTCCTCCCCGGCGGCGACTCCGCGGCGGCGGCTCTGACGTAGGACACCGGCTCCCTCTCTCCAGGCAGCTGCATGTGTTGCAATCCGCTCACATGGGGCCTGTGACATCACTTCCTCCGCCAAGGGCTGAGTGGAAGTCGGCGGACGGAAGGGCGGGGCCTGAGCGGAAAAGGGCACGCTCTGCGCGCGCCGCGACTTTCCATTGGCTTTCTGCGCCGCGGCCTACAATAAGCCTGCGGATTGGCCACAGCTGAGACCGCGCTGCCTTGTGAGGTCAGACCGGGGGGCGGGGAAGTACCGTCTTCCTTCCGTCCCGGTAAGCGGAGAGGAAGAAGCGGGCGGAATCCGGTGGCTCTCGCGAGGATTTACTCGGCGCCCCGCCAGGCTCGAATGGGGGTGCTTCTTAAAGGGCGAGGCACGTGGGTCGTCGTATTTCCGTCCCCCCCTTCTGGAATCGAACGGACTTCCGAGGGTAGGCGCTCGGGCCGGGACGCACGGTTTGAACTGCGCCTGAGAAGCCTCAGTGGGGGCCCCGCGGCTCGACAGCTGACGAAGTGCTCCTGCCCGCGCGCCTCTCGGCTGGCTGGGCTAGTTTCAGACCCGGTCGGGGTGTCTGGATTAGGAAATACCCCCGGACCGGGACCCCGCCACCTGCAGGGGCAAAAGAGGCACGTTCCTTCTCGCCTGAGTGCTAGGATGTGTTCACTTGCGGGGGGGTGGCTGCCTGGGGTTTGAGACTTGAGTATCTGAATTCATGAGTAGTTTGGTCTGATCTGTTCAGAGTGGAGGTGGGCAGAGTGTTGAAGCAAAATGGGTAGTTATGTCAGTTAGAACCTGATGTTTTCGAGTAAGAACTTTTAATTAGCTATTTTGTCTCGCTTCACCTTAGTTGGGTTTATTCAAGTATTTGGCCCCAAACTGTGCAAACTCGGCTTTCCTGAGGATCCTGAGGGAAACCAGATAACAGTGCCTACCTTCGTGGAGCTTTCAGTTTAGTTGGGTTTATAACCGTTTGTGCTTTTATACTTTATGTAGTCAATTAAAGAAGTACAAATAAGTACTTCAGACCCCCGTGAGAGTAATGAGAGAGGGTCCAGCTTTGCCCTGAGACCCAAAGGATGAGTAGGAGTTTGTCAGGAGGGAGCCGAACACATTTGAGGAACTTCAGAAAAGCCGGTGTGCTGGAGCAGAGTCAGGAATAGGGAGAGTGGCTTGGGAAGGAGGAAGGGGACAGATCGTGTAAGGCCTGGAAAGCTAGATTTAAGAGGTTGGCCTCTTAAGAACAACGCACAGCCTAAGAAAGGGTTTAGAGATGGGGAGGTGACAAGAAGATGTGGTTGTATTTTTAAGGAGGTGGATTTGCTTGCATTGGAAAGAGCAAAAGTTGGAAGCCTACAGGTCATTTTGGCTGCTGCAGTAATTCGTGTGAGAGATGATTGTACCTTAGAGTAGGGTGATGACAGTGCAAACAGAAGTGAATGATATGTGGGCTTCCCATGGATAGGACTGGATAACGGGTTGGATGTGGAGAAAGATACTGATATAATTGCATATGCTGAGCTGGGAAAGATGAGCAGGTTTTGGAAGATGATTGAAAATTTCATCTTGGGCTTATTTGAGATTGCTGATGAGACGTGCAAGTGGTGATGTCAATAGGCAGTTGTATTTGTGTGGGCTTTGAGTCTTTTTTGCATGTTACTGTAACTCTGTCCACACCTTGAAGGTGGGAGCATTACCCCCATTTCACAGATTGGGAAACTGAGGCAAAGAAAGGTACAACTTGTTTTTTAGAATACTGTAGATTCAGGCAGTTTAATTGTAGCCCCCAAGCTTACTTGCCCAGTTGATGCAAATTTACCATCTCCTCATTTAGTGTTGGAAATCAGTGTGTTAGAGGCAAAAGCTGGCATGGATCCCTAGTGGAAAACATTTGGGAAGGATAGAACAGGGATGCTATTTCCTTCAGCGAAGACAAGCCTGTTTTTATTAAATTCTTTTTTTTTAATTTAAATTTTTTGTTGAAAGTATGGCATATGTCTCCTTTTTCCCCCATTGATCTCTTCCCGGCTGCTCCTGCCCTCCAGCATATGCCCTCACCTCCCTACTGTCAGTATCCATTGGTTATGCTTATAGGCATGAATAACTTGTCCTTTGGTTAATCTCTTAACATCTCCACCCCCACCCCCCCATCCTCCCCTGCCTTCCCTCGGAGGTTTAATGGCTTGTTCCAATGCTTCTGTGTCTCTGGATCTATTTTTGTTCATCATTTTATGTTGTTCATTACATTCCACAAATGGGTGAGATCATGTGATATTTATCTTTCTCAGACTGGTTTATTTCACTTAGCATAATGCTCTCCAGGTCCATCCATGCTGTTGCAAATGGTAAGAATTTCTGCTTTTTTACAGCAGCGTAGTATTCCATTGTGTAGATGTACCACAGTTTTAATCCACTCACCATCTAATGGGCACTTAAGCTGCTTCCAAATCTTAGCTATTGTAATTGTGCTGCTATAAACATAGAGGTGCATATATTCTTTCTGATTGGTATTTCTGATTTCTTGGGATATAGTCCTAGAAGTGGGATTACTGGGTCAAATGGGAGTTCCATTTTTAATTTTTTGAGGAAAACTCCATACTGTTTTCCACAGTGGCTGCACCAGTCTGTATTCCCACCTGTAGTATACGAGGATTCCTTTTTCTCCACATCCTCGCCAGCACTTGTTGTGTGTTGATTTGTTGATGATAGCCATTCTGACAGGTGTGAGATGGTACCTCATTGTCGTTTTTGTTTTTTTTTTAAATATATTTTTATTGCCCTAGCCAGTTTGGCTTAGTGGATAGAGCTTCGGCCTGTGGACTCAAGGGTCCCAGGTTCGATTCTGGCGAAGGGCACATGCCTGGGTTGCGGGCTCGATCCCCAATAGAGGGCGTGCAGGAGGCAGCCAATCAATGATTCTCTCTCATCATTGATGTCTCCCCTGACCCCTCTGAAATCAATAAATATATATATTGATGTTTCTATCTATCCCTCTCCCTTCCTCTCTAAAATCAATAAAAATATATTAAAAAAAAATATATAAAATATATATATTTATTGATTTCAGAGGGGTCGGGGGAGACATCAATGATGAGAGAGAATCATTGATCGGCTGCCTCCTGCACACCCCCTACTGGGTATCCAGCCCACAAGCCTGAGACCCTTCAGTCCCCACGCCAAACCTGTCCACTGAGCCAAACCAGCGAGAGCCCTCATTGTCGCTTTGATTTGCATCTCTCGAATGTTAGCGACTTTGAGCATTTTTTTCATATGTCTCTTGGCCTTCTGTATGTCCACTTTTGAAGTGTCTATTTAGGTCAGTGATGGCGAACCTATGACACGCGTGTCAGAAGTGACACGCGAACTCGTTTGGTTGATTTTTCTTTGTTAAATAGCATTTAAATATATAAAATAAATATCAAAAATATAAGTCTTTGTTTTACTATGGTTGCAAATATCAAAAAATTTCTATATGTGACACGGCACCAGAGTTAAGTTAGGGTTTTTCAAAATGCTGACACGCTGAGCTCAAAAGGTTCGCCATCACTGATTTAGGTCCTTTGCCCATTTTTTTATTGGAGTGTTTAGCTTCCTTTTAAGTTGTATAAGTTCCCTATAACTTTTGGAGATTAAACCCTTATTGTAACATTGGCAAATATGTTCTTCCATGCAGTGGGCTCTCTTGTTTTGTTGCTGGTTTTTTTTGCTGTGCAGAAGCTTTTTATTTTGAAGTAGTCCCATTTGTTTATTTTCTCCTTAGTTTCCACTATCCTAGGAGATGTATCGGTAAAGATATTGCTACGAGATATGTCTGATATTTTGCTTCCTCTGGGTTCTTCTAAGATTTTTATGGTTTCCTGTCTTATGTCCATTTTGAGTTGATTTCTGTGTATGATGTAAGTTGGTAAAGAGGAGCCTTTTTAAATGGGACTATGACCATTCAGTGTCCAGGAGGAAACTCCTATGATATAAGGGTAATTTTTTAAATGCCATACGGCGAGAATAGAATATATAACCTCTCAAGGCACAGTCCTCTGAAAAATGAAGGATTTGTACTTGATGACCTCAGAATTTCTTCCCTAGCTCTAATGTTAGGTAATAAACCTAAATACTGTTTTGGGTATAGATGACATTCCTATTCGGTGGGGGTGGGAAGAAAGGAGAGGGATGGATTATTTTGATGTTGAAAACAATCAATAGCAGCTTGAGAATACAGTGCTGTTAGGTACAGAGATATTTAATTGCTAATGTGAAGGCCAGTTTGAGTAGCCAAGATGAAAAAGACAGGGAAGGGATGGTTGTGGGAACTTCAAAAACGCCAGTGTGCTGGAGCAAAGCCAGGAATGGGGAAAGTGGCTTGAGAAGGAGGCAGGAGGACAGATTGTATAAGGCCTTGAAAGCTAGATTTAGGTTGGCCTGAGGTTGGCCTCTTAAGAACAATGCACAGCTGAACAAAGGGTTTAGAGATGGGAGGTGACATGGTTCCCAAACTGTCCCACCTCCAAGGTATAGTCAAAGGCTATACCCTTTGGCTCTTCTGTAATTTGGTGGGGTTGTTAAGGAAAGACCTCTGGAACTACAGCTAAGTCACATCTTAAATCTCTCAGAATCTGAATTTTCTTATCTGTAAAATGGGAATGCTGCCTATTTTGTGGAACTATTGTTGGATAAATAACTTGCGTAGTGCCTAGTATCATTTACAGCAAGCATATGTCATCAGTGAATGTTTTCTTTATAGTTTCTCCTAGTTTGTTCTGTCCTCTAGGACCTGTGCTACTTACCTCATCATTCTCCTGCAGAAAATAAAGTTGAGAGAGCAGAGCAGAGGGAGCCAGTAAAATAGGTCTTTGGGATCTTTTGCCCTGCTTCAATGGCTGGTGTGTTAGAAATTTGGAATTTTTCAGAGTTGAAATTAAAATATTGGGTGTTTTTATACCCAAACTATATTAGTAAAATAGTAGTGATGTGTGGGTTTTCCCTGTCCCTGATCCATTAATCAAAGAATTTCATATAATATTTAAGAAAGAAAAAATGTTTCTGTGCCTAGAAAAAGAAATAATTTGAAAAATCTGAAGTGCTTACAATTTCACAAAGTAAATTACGATCACTAAAGGAATGGGCAGTCTGCCCTGAAGTTCCTGCTGTTCTTAAGCATATGAATGTGAGGAATGTAGTTCTTTTTTAAAAATTCTATTTTTTTAAAATTTTATTCTTTAAAAAAAATGTGGTTTTATTGATTTTAGGAAGGGGAGGGGGGAGAAACATCAAAGTGAAAGGGAAACATTGATTGGTTGCCTCACTTACACACCTGACTGGGGATCAGGCATGTGCTCAGTTGGTGTGGCTCAGTTGGTTGAGCATCATCCCCGTGCACTGAAAGGTTGCTGGTTTGCTTCCTGGTCAGGGAACATATGCCTGGGTTGTGGGCTCAGTCACTGGTGGAGGGCATGCAAGGAGGCAGCCGATTGATGTTTTGCTCTCACATGGATGTTTCTCCTCTCCTTCCTTTCTCCCTAAGAAATCAATGAAAAGTCTTTGGGAAAATTTTTGTGTAAGTTTTGTATAAAACACAGTTGCTTAACTTTGGAGGGCAATGTGTGTGAAAGTGATTTGAAATAGGCAAGTGTTAGTTAGCATTTACTCCCCTGTGGACACCCGGTGGTGAAATCTAACCCTTCAGTGGAATGGGAACTACAATTAAGGAATGTCTGCAGTTTCCTCTATGATCAAACATCTTTTAGAATAATTAGCCGGGTGAGACTGAGCCAGGCCCTTGCAATATCTGGGGAGAAAGTGAATGCTTAATGTTTTCAGTGGTACCTTTTTGACTCGAGAGATAGTCACAGAATACCTAGACAGATGCTAATCTTTTAGTTCAATTCCATAAATATTTATTGTGTACCATTCTTCTGCCTAGCACTGGAATGAAAATGCCAAAAAGGTTTAGAAGTAGTACAGTCCTTAAATTTACAGTCTTTTTTTAGAGGAAAAAAGGATGTAGGAAAGTTAAATAAATAGATGACAGTATAAAAGAAGTAGCTGTTTACAAGATTGAGGTAGAAATTAAGATGAGCCTGAAACACCTTGTTGTATCAGTAAGAAAGGAAATTAACAAATAGATGAAGTATTTTTTTTACTGTACTTTTATTACCCTGATAGACATTTTTTTATTGAGGTATAACTTTAAAAAAATATATATTTCAGATGTACAACATAATGATTTGATATTTGTATATAGTGAAATAATCACAATAAGTCTAGTTAACATCTTGTGATGAGAACTTTTCAGATCTACTCTCAGTAACTTTCAAATATGCAATACAGTATTATTAACTGCTGGAGGCCCGGTGCACGAAATTCGCGCATGGGGAGGGGGGGTCCCTCAGCCCAGCCTGCACCCTCTCCAATCCGAAACTCCTTGGGGGATGTCCGACTGCCTCTCGCAATCCGGGACCACTAGCTCCTAACCGCTTGCCTGCCTGTCTGCCTGATTGACCCTAAGCCCTCTGCCTGCCTGCGTGATCGCCCCTAACCATCTCTGTCTGCCTGCCTGATCGCCCCTAACCACCTCTGTCTGCCTGCCTGATCGCCCCTAACCGCCTCTGCCTCGCCCTGCACCCGGGACCCAGGATTCCCTCCTCTAGCTGGTCGCAGGCACCCAGGACCTGGGCTTCCTTCCCTCTGGCTAGCCGCAGGCACCCAGGACCCGGGCTGCCTTCGCCCGGGCTGGCCGCAGCTGCAGGGGACCGTGGGTGGGTGGCTTTGCCTGGCTGCAGCTGCAGATGACCGGGACCCCGGGGCAGGTGGCTTGTCCCTCTTCCAGGCTGCAGGTGCAGGCGCAGCCATTGGTTCCCCAGGACCACAGAGCAGGCGGCTTATCCTTCTCCCATGCCGCAGCCCCAGCTGCTGGCGCCCGGGACCGTGGGGCATGCAGCTTGTCCCTCTCCCGGGAGCAGGCGCAGCTGCTGGCACCCGGGACCGCAGGGCGGGCGGCTTATCCTTCTCCCATGCCGTAGCCCCAGCCACTGGTGCCCGGGACTGCGGGGCGGGCGTGCGGCTTATCCCTCTCCCAGGCCACAGGTGCAGCCGCTGGCGCCCAGGACTGAGGGGCGGGCAGCTTGTCCCTCTCCTGGGTCACAGCCTGGCTGGTCCCCATTCCTCTGTTGTGAGCTCATTTGTGCCTGGCTGATCCCCATTCCTCTCTCCCCACCCCAGTGTTGAGTGTCTGAGCCGTTATGGCATGAGGGTGTGATGACCATTTGCATATTAGCTCTTTATTATATAGGATAGGTTATTATGCTGTACATTACATCCCGAGGACTTCAGTTTATAACTAAGCTTGTACCTTTTGACCCCCTTCACTTATTTTGCCACCCCCACTCCCCATCCTCCCCCCCCCCCCCCACTTCTGGCAACCAAATCTCTGAATCAATGAGCTTTATTTTTTTATTTTTTAAAATTGCAAATGAGTGAGATAGTAAGGTATTTATCTTTCTCTGTCTGATTTATTTCACTTAGCATTATGCCCTCAAAAGTCCATCCATGTTATCATGGATGGCAAGATTTCATTCTTTTTTATGGCTGAATAGTATTCCATTAGTATGTGTGTGTATCACATTTTCTTTATCCAAGCATTCATCCATGGGTACTTCAATTGTTTCCATATCTGGGCTCTTGTAAATAATGCTGCAATGAACATTCCCACCAATAGTGCTAAAGTTCCATTTTCTCCACATTCATTTTTTTTTTTTTAATGTATTTCTTTATTGATTTCAGAGAGAAAGGAAGGGGGGGGGGAGAGAGAGAAGCATCAATGATAAGACTCATTGATCGGCTGCCTCCAGCAGGTCCCCCACTGGGGATCGAGCTCGCAACCCAGGCACGTGTCCTTGACCGGAATCGAACCTGGGACCCTTCATTCCGCAGGCCAACGCTCTATCCACTGAGGCAAACCAGCTAGGGCTTTCTCCACATTCTTGGCAGCACTTGTTATTTCTTGTCTTTTTATAATGGCCATTCTAGCCAGTGTGAGGTAATATCCCATTGTGGTGTTTTTTTTAAAAATATATTTTATTGATTTTTTTTTTACAGAGAGGAAGGGAGAGGGACAAAGAATTAGAAACATCGATGAGAGAGAAACATCGATCAGGTGCCTCCTGCACACCCCCCACTGGGGATATGCCCGCAACCAAGGTACATGCCCTTGACCGGAATCGAACCCGGGACCCTTTAGTCCCTAGGCCGACGCTTTATCCACTGAGCCAAACCGGTCAGGGCTCCCATTGTGGTTTTGCTTTGCATTTCCCTTACAATAGCCATTATGAGCACCTTTTCATGGACCTGTTGACTAATCTGTATGTCTTCTTTGGAAAAATGTCTATTCATATCCTCTGCCCATTTTTTTTTATTAGATTGTTTGTTTATTGAGTTGTATGAGTTCTTTATATATTTTGGATATTAACCCCATCAGATATATGATTTGCAAATGTTTTCTTCCATTTCATAGGTTGCCTTTTTATTTTGTTGATTTCCTTTGCTATGCAGCTTTTTAGTTTGAGGTAATCCCATTTGTTTATTTTTGCTTTTGTTGCCTTTGCTTTAGATGTCAAATCCAGAAAATTTATTGCCAAGACTAGCTCATTCTAAAGACAAGTATATAAAGAAGCCTTCCCCATATGAACTGTACCTTAGGATAACTATATACTTATGAGGGGACTTTTTCACTATAAATTTCAACTAAAAAATGAAGAAATGATAGTAGACTACTGTACCTTTAAAAAAAATCAATTTTTATTGATTTTAGCAAGGGAGAGGAAGATATAGAAACATCGATGAGAGAGAAACATCCATAGGCTCCCTCCTGCATGCCCCCTACTGGGCATTGAGCCAGCAACCCGGGCATGTGCCCTGACTGGTAATCGAACCAGTGACCTCTTGGTGCATGGGTTGACATTCAACCACAGCCACACCAGCCAGGCTATACTAGTATACCTTTTTATTTTTTTATTAAATATATTTGTATTGATTTCAGAAAGGAAAGGAGAGGGAGAGAGAGAGAAAAACATCCATGATGAGAGAGAATCACTGATTGGCTGCCTCCTGCACGTCCCACGCTGGGTATTGAGCCCACAACCTGGGCATGTGCCCTGACCAGGAATCGAACCAGCGACCTGGTTCATAGGTCAGTGCTCAACCACTGAGCCACGCTGGCCAGGCCCTTTTCAAAATATATATTTATTTATTTCAGAGAGGAAGGGAGAGGGAAATAGAAACATCAGTGATGAGAGAGAATCATTGATTGGCTGTTTTCGACACACCGATCAAGCCTGCAACCCGGGCATGTGCACTGACAGGGAATTGGACCGTAACCTGGTTCATAGATCGACGCTCAACCACTGATCCACATGGGCTGGGCTAGGCTAGTATACCTTCAATGAAGTTGGAGATCTAGGTAATGATCTGCTAACATTATAATAGAGCCAACCAGAATTACATACCTGCTGATACAGGCCACCTGTTCTTGTAAAACAGAACTTGAGCCCTGTCTGGTGTGTCCAGTGGTTGCAGGGGTCCTCAAACTACGGCGCACGGGCCACATGCGGCCCGCCAAAAACATTTATCCGGCCCGCTGGGTGTTTTTGTCACCGTTGTGTGCATAGGAATTTGTTCATAGTTTTTTTTTAAACTATAGTCCGGCCCTCCAGCGGTCTGAGGGACAGTGAACTGGCCCCATGTTTAAAAAGTTTGAGGACCCCTGGAGAGCGTCAGCCTGAGGACTGAAGGGTCTCAGGTTTGATTCCCAGTCAAGGGCACATACCTGGGTTGGGGTTGCAGGTTCAGTCTCTAGCCCTGGTTGGGATGTGTGCGGAGACAACTAATCAGTGTGTCTCTCACATTGATGTTTTTCTTTCTCGCTCCCCATCCACCCCTTCCTCTCTCTCTAAAATAATCAATGGGAAAAATATCCTCAGGTGAGGATTAACAACAAAAAGAACAAAACATCTGAACTTGAATCAGATCAAACAGGGATGGAAGAACATGTTAAATGACATTTACAAGAGTGTAGTCTGTGCAATATAGAATGTAGGAACTTATGGACCCAGTGGCCCATTTTCTTCAACAAATAAATTGCAAAGCTGGGGAAAAGAGGCGAGGAAACCTATACTTTGAGAGACTTAGGGGACATATCAACCAGTACAGGGTACGGCCTTTATTTGGTTCCTGAGTCTTTAATAGTTGAAAAAGTTATGAAACAATTTGTAAAATTTGAACATTCAAGTGTTTGCTATTAAGGAGTTACTACATTTTTTTTAGATGTGATCAAACTATATTTTATAGAAAAATCCTTTTAGAAGTACCTAATGAAATGTTAGAGTAAAATTATGATTTCTGTAATTTGCTTTAAAATAATCCAAGGGAAGGTGGGGAAAATAAGACCTACAAGAAGTTGCTGAATTGAACATTAAAAATTTGAAAAATACAAGTGTAAGAATTTGAGTGAAACAGCCAGTGTGGACTGAGGGATGAAGGCTTCATGGAAAAGGGTAGACCAAGAATTCTTAAGAAATGCAGAGGCAAGATTGAGGAGATGGCAAGGGGATGGGGACCAGGAGGGTATGACTTGAATTTAAGTCAGACCAGTAAGGTAGATAGATTTCCCTTTTAGGCAATCTATGGTTTTTAACCTGTTTTTTGTTTTGTTTGTTTGTCATAGATTCCTTCAAGAAATCAGTGGCCCATTTTCCCAGAAAAAATAATCTTGACCATTTTACATTTTATAGTTAGTGGTTTATGGGCCTCCTGAAGTCACTCATGTAGACTGCCCATCCCTCATCCCCATTGCCTTAAATCTCCACATTCTGGGTTAAGTGCTACAAGAACCTGTGACTTAGGTGGAACATTTTATTTCCTTGTTTCATGATCTCACTCAGACCAAAGTTGAAGCTTGTAATTATTAAAGGCTGGTTTGGCTGCAGCATTCTTTTTAGTGTAGATACTTTTGCTTCCTGACTTGCTCCTGCAAGTGGATTTGATGATGCACTGTATATGGCTTAACCATGTGGAATTGCTGATATTTAGTTGTTTTTGACTTATTGAAATGGCTGTTTCAGTGGTTTTCTGTATAATTGCTAAATTCTCTCTTTCATGCTGTTCACAGGTTCACAGGTTGAGTAATGTAGGTCACCCTGTAACACCTCTCTCTAGGGCTTTCACTTATTTTTTTAATATAAATTGATTTCAGAGAGGAAGGGAGAGGGAAAGAAACATCAATGAGGAGAATCATTGATCAGCTGCCTCCTGCATGCCCCCTACTGGGGATTGAGCCCACAACTTGGGCATGTGCTCTTGACCAGGAATCGAACCCAGGACCCTTCAGTCCACAGGCCAACGCTCTATCCACTGAACCAAACCAGCTAGGGCAACTTTCACTTATTTCGTTGTTCTGGTATTAGAGGGCAAGAAAGGAAGGTACATTGCCCTTACAAAGCAGCCTTAGGACTGGAGAATGCAGTTGCAGTGGTATCTGAAATACTGAAGGGTCTTTACTTGCAGCAGTTTATTTCCAAAATTTGAGTTGTCTCTTAATTCCCAATCTTGTCATGTGCCATCTGTAAGAACTTGCTTTTGTCTTTACTGCTCCTTGTTGCTATAGATAGAATCTCTAGTATAAGTGTTAAAATTAAGCCACTCTCACATATTACTTATTAAAGGATTCTTTGTAATGAAGAAGTGTGGAGCAAAGCATAGAACTGACATCTTATTTTCCCTGGTAACTCATGCATTGATAAAGACACATGCCTAGCCTTGGCTGGGTGGCTCAGTTGATCATCCCTTGCACCAAAAGGTTGCAGGTTTGATTTCCAATCAGGGCACATACCTAGATTGCGGGTTCAGTCCCGTCAGGGCAAGTATGGAGGCAACCAATTGCTGTTTCTTCTTTCATATTAATATTTCTCTGTCCCTCTCTCTCTTAATAAAAAAAGGCACAACACGTATGTGGTATTCCTACTAATGTATACCTGACTCTGAATGCAAGGCAATTATCATGTGAATCCAAACAAAGGGCCATCTGCAAAACAAATGGCCTGTAACCTTCAAAAATGTCAATGTAAAATAAAAAGGCAAAGGGGCTATTCTTAGATAAAACATAACTAAATCCCATGTGTGCTCTTTGAACCTTATATGAAAAATGTTAGAGGATAGTATTGAGACAATTAGGGAAATAAAAATATGGGTTACGTATTAGGTAATAGTATTATATCAGTGTCAAGTTTCCTGATGTTAATAGGTGTGGGGAGAAGCTTCTGTTTTTATGTGTGCTGAAATATTTTGGTCGAAGTGTCATGTTCAGAAAACAAACAGAAAAAGCACGCACAAGATCATGTGAGCCCTGGCCAGATAGTTCAGTTGATTAGAGCATCGTCTTGATACTCCAAGGTTGTGGGTTCGGTCCCTGGTCAGGGCACATACAAGAATCAAGGAATGCATAAATCAGTGAAATAAATCAGTTTCTCTAAAAACTCAATAAATAAAAAAAATTTAAATAAGTTTAAAAAAAAAGTTGAGGAAAAAGTTCATTTTACCTGTGCAAATCTATAATAATAAAAGCGTAATATGCTAATTAGGTGGGATGTCCTTCCGATGAAGCCGGGGCTTCGTGGGAAGCCCAGGTCCTGGGTGCCAGAGGGAAGCTGGTTCTGGCAGCCAGGGGAAGGCCTGCTCTTGCATGAATTTCGTGCATTGGGCCTCTAGTAGTAACGTAAGTTCCTTCAAGATCACATAGAATAAGTCTGCAACAAAACTGGACTCTTCATCTAGGAAGTATGAAAGGTTGCAAATTTATTCTGCTCACTCCTTTTACCTTACCCCCCACTCCCTTGCTGGCCCAGGAAAACTTAAGGCCTATCAACTTCTCCTTGGCTTTTTCTGATTAAAATTTTTTATCTTTTGCCAATTAAGTTTTAGATTCTGGATTTGGTATAAATTGCCTCTAGTATTCTTGACAGATAAGACATAAACTTAAAAAACAAAGGGACCTTAATCCACCCCGTTTTGGACAATGGGAGAGATCCACTAATTTGACAAAAGATTTGACTGCTTTTGTGTCAGCATTGTTCTAGGTGTTGGAAAATAGCAGTGAGCAAAAGTTTCTGACCTGTGGAGCTTGTGTGGTAACTGTCAGTCCTGGGATTTAACAAAATAGACTTGGGTAGCTTGTAAAGCAAAAATGTTTCTGGCAGTTTTGGAGGCTGGGAGTCTGACATCAGGGTGCCAGCATGGTCAGGTAAGGATCCTCTTCTAGGTCACATTCTGATTGTATCCTCACAAGTGGAAGGGGACAAGGGATCTCTGGAGCCCTTTTTATATAAAGGCACTACTCCCATTCCACCCTCAAGGCCTATCACTCCCCAAAGGCTCCATCTCCTAACACCATTGCCTTGAGGTTAAGATTTCAACACATGGATATGGGAGGTCGGAGGAATAACACAGATACTCAGATATCATAGTGGGGGGGGAGGGAAAACATTGGGTGGTAATAACTGCTAAGGAGAATAGGATAGAGCTGTGGTTGCCAAACTGCGGCTCGCGAGCCACATGCGGCTTTGGCCCCTTGAATGTGGCTCTTCCTAAGCTTTAGGAGTACCCTAATTAAGTTAATAATGTACCTACCTATATAGTTTAAGTTTAAAAAATTTGGCTCTCAATCATTGTACTGTTGATATTTGGCTCTCTTGATTAATGAGTTTGCTGACCACTGGGATAGAAGATGGGAAATGATAAGGACTTGAGAGGGAACTATTTTTTTTTAAATATATTTTTATTGATTTCAGAGTAAGGGAGAGACAGAGACAGAAATATTGACAGGAATCATTGATTAGCTGCCTCCTGCATGCCCTATGGTCAAGCCCACAACGTGGGCATGTGTCCCGACTGGGAATTGAACTGTGACCTCCTAGTTAATAAGTTGACGCTCAACCACTGTGCCAAGCCAGCTGGGCTGGGAGCTGCTATTTTATGAAATTTCAAAACCTTAGGAATAAAGTGAGTCAAGTGGAAAGCTAGAATTCCTGCAAGGGAGGACAAAAACCACAAAGTAAAATAGGAAGGTAGGGCGAAAGTAATGAAGGGCCTCATCACTGCTGTGGGGAAATAGCAAGGTGTGTAATTTTTTTAAATAGAAATTTGGATTGTTTCCCAAATATCCAACTTTTTTTAAATTTTAGATTATTTTATTTTTCTATATTTTATTGATTTTTTACTGAGAGGAAGGGAGAGGGGATAGAGTTAGGAACATCGATGAGAGAGAAACATCGATAAGCTGCCTCTTGCACACCTCCTACTGGGGATGTGCCCTCAACCAAGGTACATGCCCTTAGCCGGAATCGAACCTGGGACCTTTCAGTCCGCAGGCCGAGGCTCTATCCACTGAGCCAAACCGGTTAGGGCAAGGTGTGTAATTTTAAGGGGGGAAGACTACTTGTAATAATCCAAGTAGTAACTAATACTAAGTGGTAGAGTGGAGATGGTGATTCTGGATGCGCTTTGAAGTTTGCTAAGATTTGTTCATTCCAGGTTTGGGCAACCATAAAGCAGCACATTTACTGGAAAGACCACTTAGGAAAATCAGAAGTTCCTTTTGGGACCTATCAAGCACTTGTCACAAAAGGGAGACTATTTGAAGAATAAAAATCTTTTGGCCTTTCAAGACTGTTTGCACTAGTATCAGTTTTATTGGTCTGTATTGGGAATATTGCCATGTTCACTACACATGGGGAAGCTTGAGACAGTTGTGGGTATCTATCCAGGCAGCTCTTCTCCCTCCTTCCTAATATAACCCATATTGTTTCAGGGGATGTTTGGCTGCTCTCCGATACCAAGGATGGATCTTGAATCATATAAGATAGTTCTCAATTGGGTTGCTTTTGAAATCCTTGAAAGGCTTAGTTAACAATGATTAGGAGGTTCTAGAGGTGTTTAGTGGCCAAGGGCCAACCACAGGTGCTAAACATCTATCTATATACATAAAACCCTAATATGCAAATAGACTGAATGGCTAAACAACTGGTCACTATGATGTGCACTGACCACCAGGGGCACATGCAGAACATGGTGGGAGCCACAGTGGGATGGGCTGGGTGGGGGTATGGAGGATGGGCAGAGACCTACCCCTGTGCCCACTGCAGCCTTGTGGCCCAAAGTTCCTTTTAAGGTGCACGGATTCATGCACTGGGCCCCTAGTCCAGTGATGGCGAACCTTTTGAGCTTGGTGTGTCAGCATTTTGAAAAACCCTAACTTAACTCTGGTGCCGTGTCACATATAGAAAATTTTTTTGATATTTGCAACCATAGTAAAACAAAGACTTATATTTTTGATATTTATTTTATATATTTAAATGCCATTTAACAAAGAAAAATCAACCAAAAAAATGAGTTTGCGTGTCACCTCTGACATGCATGTCATAGGTTTGCCATCACTGCCCTAGTCTAACAATAACATGCCACAAAACAATCCTTCATAAATTATTGCACAGGGCCACTAGTTTCCCACCAAGTGTCCATCTGGCTGAGAACTTGAACCTAGAATTTATTTTTTACGAGAATCTCAAGAAAGTATTTACATGGCTGTCAATGACCAATTTTCCAGGAATGTAATTATCATGTAAACAATGTCCTTCACGTTACAGTACTGTATTAATTTTTAAAAAATGATTTGAGAGAGGAAGAGAGAAACATCAATTTGTTGTTCCACTTATTCATGCATTCATTGGATACTTCTTGTATAGACCCCAACTGTAATTTGAACCCACAACCTTGGCCTACTGGAAAGACACTTTAACCAACTGAGCCTACCCAGCCAGAGCCTCATTGTATTGAGTTTTAAATATTTATGAGTTACATTTCTAAATACCACCACAAAATAAAAGGCATGACCTCTGATGGGATCTAAGCCCTATGTTCTTAAGAATCCTACAGGCATGACATACAATAAATCTCTTGGGAGACTTTTGGGGAAAAATTCTTAACACTTAGATATAAGAAAGATGCAGTCACCTTTCTGCTTCTGAAGTTGTCAGCACGTGGTAATTAGAACTACATCATAATTTAAGATAAGACTAGCCATGTGCTGAGGGTGAAAGCAAATATGGTAATTACCAGTACCTAACATTGAGCCATTAAACTTGTAACTTAGGGTTTACTACTAGATTTATATACAGCTACTTAGAACTGAAAGCAACCTGAAAATAGTAGCCTGTTTTCATGCTAGATAGAGATCTAGACTTTTAACATTCCAAATGAAAGATGGAGCTAAAAGAAATCAACAAAAAAACCTCAAACCCAGAGTTGTACTTAGCCTCACCCCTCACAAACAAGAGATCAAGATGCTTTTCATATTTATTTTTTAAAAAAATCCAGAATGGATCAAAAAGAATAATCCAGGGTACATGTGCCAAAGGCCAGAAGGTAGCTATAAAAGTGTGCCATAGGAAAATTAGGGAGCCTTATTACCTTGTTTAAAAAGCTGTACCTAACATAAATAGCTTAGCTTCCCCTGCTCTACCTCTGAATGTGGGACAACAGGCTTGTCTTGCAAGGCCTCAGTTGAAGGATCCCATGTATACACACAGGCTGGTATGGCAGTACTTGTCTTATATCCCTAGTTGGTTTTATTCCAGGTCTGACTACCTTCGTTGTTGTGTGTGGGATGGTTTCACCCCTTGGAAATACAGGTATTTCAGCACAAAACAATGTTAAGTCTTTACAATCAATAAATCATCACCTTCCCTTTTCGTGCAGCTAAAAAATGATAGGCTAGGGACAGACAGAACATTGTGAGCTTTGTTACTGTTGGAATTACCACTCATTAAATGATCATTAGCTAAGTCACTAAATTTACATATTAAGGGAATTATATATAGAATACTGCAAAAACACAGTAAAAGACTGAAGTCTGCCCATTTCTGCTCAGGAAGTCCCTTCACTCCCAAGCATCATATGTTGTCCTTTTGGCTCCAAAGTTTACTGTTATTACTGTTTCTCTTCTTTTTGATCTTCCTTTTGTTCCCCAGCACTAGAACTTCCAGAGCCTTCTCGCTCAGAGGCCATCTGTTAAGAAAACATTTGACAGTCACTCATTTAATGTTAAGGCTGACAGCTTGCTTTCTGGAGCCATATCCCACCTATTTCACCCCCATCCTCCCACTACACTATTGGTGGTTTCTGTGACTCCTTCCCTTTGACCTCCCTCACAAAGTAGAGTCAAGAAGGAAGGATATTTTCAACATGCCCAGTTCTATAAAATGGCGATGTAGGGAGCCATCAGTGAGTCCTCAAGAGCAGTTACATCAAGATCAGATGAGAAGGAAAATAAGTCATTGAGCAAAACACCCTTCAGTCCTTGTACCTTTTTGTATGCCATTTCGAAGAGCTTCAATGATGCTTGCTGAAGGGAAGATGCTGCCTGCCTTATGTTTTCTCCAGTTTCACTATCTTTTCGAGCCAGGAGCTCTCTCATTTTGGAAATCTCCTCTTTTAGTTTGTTGCACTTAAAAACAAAATAAAACAAAGCCCTCACTTTTTGGGGTTTTCTTATCCTATTACATGAAACAGTAATATTCAGAAACATTTTTTAAAAACTAAATTCCAATCAGGACCCACACAAACTTCATTGACATTGGTGACAATGCCTCCCAACTTCTTGAACTATTGTATTATAAAAGAGGGCTCACCTCATCAGCAGGCAATTGGTCCTTGTATTCCTCCATCTTGCTTTCTGTATCATGGATGATTCCTTCAGCCATATTAACTGCTTCAACTCGTTCCTAAGAGACATTAGAAATTGAAGACTTCCCAAATGGTTGGCTGAAAGTCCTCACTGAGAAAGACAACATGCTGACTGCTACATATAGTTAGAGTAAAAACAGTAAGGGGGAGAAATCACTGTGGTTGGTGTGAGCTAGTCTGATGTCTGTGAAAGATTTTAGCTGAATTCCTATAACAAAAATCAATATAGGAAGACTTGGAATAAATAAAGGCATTCCACATAAGTTACAACAAAGGGGTAAAGGGAATAGATTGAGGGTAACAGAAGATAGAAGATCAAAGATAAATGTCTAAACTCCTACTTTCATCTCCAAGCTGAAAAGACAGAAAGTACCAATCACCTTCTTTCGCCTGTCTTCCTCAGCATACTTCTCTGCGTTCTTAACCATATTTTCAATATCATCTTTGCTTAACCCACCAGAAGACTGGATCACAACTACAGTGAAAAGAAAGCATTTTGTTACTTCCCTGGTAAAATTATTTATCTCACCCTCTATTTGTATTGAGAAGAACAATACGCCTGCTCAGAATAGCCTATCTTGATGTAAATTACGAAGAGGAATACCCTACTGTCCTATAATAGACAGAAGGAAACAAAGGTCTGATATACACAAAGACCAACTATCCTGCCAATCCCCCAAGACTTTAATAAGCTCAGCAATCCAGAGGCTCAGTGCTTGCCTATTTGGGGGAATAAACACATCTGTTAATGTGAATCTGATAATTGAGAAAAGGGGCAAAGAGGACTCATTTTCCCGAGGCTAGAAAAAGATATGCACAACCTAGAGCAGTGATGGCGAACCTTTTGAGCTCGGCGAGTCAGCATTTGAAAAACCCTAACTTAACTCTGGTGCCATGTCACATATAGAAATTTTTTGATATTTGCAACCATAGTAAAACAAAGACTTATATTTTTGATATTTATTTTATATATTTAAATGCCATTTAACAAAGAAAAATCAACCAAAAAAAATGAGTTCGCATTGTCACCTCTGACACGCGTGTCATGGGTTCGCCATCACTGACCTAGAGGGTCAAGTTCTCAACAGAAAGAAACTCCAAGGCCTCTTACCTCATCCTAACAGTCTGATAAATAAGAACACTTACTCTGCTGCTCGCGTCCTGTACCCTTATCTTTGGCAGAAACATGTACAATCCCATTGGCATCAATGTCAAATGTAACTTCAATCTGAGGGACTCCACGTGGGGCTGGGGGGATTCCAATCTAAAGTAAGTAAGTAAGTAAATACACAGATTAAGCTCTTCTCACAAAGAGGTACAGTTCTCTAGTTTCAAACCTATACGTTTTTCTGGGGAACAAGTCACTTGGTTCCAGGGAGGAACCAGCTATAGTTTCACTTAAATGTACAAAAACAGGTTTATAAGTAAAGGTAGTACTTCATTGCTACCTGAAATAAACAGGGCTTATACCAATAAAGGCTGATTATAGCAAGTAATCATAATTATTATGTACTTGGGGACACAATGAATAATAGCAAATCTCATTACTGTTCATCTCACCAAGAACCAGTAAGCAATACTAATTAGAAGTCAGTAATATCAAATGTCTCTTAAATTAGTAACCAAAAATTTCTCCTAATTAACACTGTCTATGAACACTTCCCTGTCTTATATCTTCTATCTATATATATAAAAGCCTGAACAACCAAACGCTATGACGTGCACTGACCAACACAGGGCAGATGTTCAACGCAGGAGCTGCCCCCTGGTGGTCAGTGTGCTCCCACAGCGGGAGCACCACTCAGCTGACTGACAGGTGCCAGACACTGGGCCCATGGCTGGCAAGCGCAGCTGTGGTGGTGCAGCCTAGCCTGCAGGGATCTGGCTGAAACCTGCAGTCCAACATCCCCCAAGGGGTCCCAGATTGTGAGAGGGCGCAGGCCAGGCTGAGGGACCCCACCAGTGCACAAATCTGTGCACCAGGCCTCTAGTCTATATAATAAAAGCCTAAGCAACCGTTATGGCGGAACAACTAGTTGATTCAACGCAGGAGCTGCCCCCTGGTGGTCAGTGTGCTCCCACAGGGGAAGGGGCCTCTCAGCCAGAAGCCGGGCTCATGGCTGGCGAGTGCAGCAGTGGGAGCGCTAAGGAGCAGCGAGCCAAGCGTTAAGGAGCAAGGGGTCTGGGACTGCAAGAGGGCACAGGCCAGACTGAAGGGAGGGATCACCCCCCCCCCCGCCCCCCCTGAATTTCATGCACTGGGCCTCTAGTATATTTATAATATTCTTAAAGTTCCTAAGGCACAAGCAAGGCTTTCAGGTAAAAATTGAAGCCAAGGGCTCTTCAGTTGCAGAATTTGTATGTACACTATGTTAAGATAACAGACTACCTGTGTTTCAGCAATTTATAGTAATATTAATAGGGGTTGAAATATAGTCTAACTGTACAATAAAAAAGAAAGGAGCATATTTAGGATTCCCAATACCTACCAAAGTAAACTGTCCAAGAAGTTTGTTGTCTCCAGCCATCTCTCTCTCACCCTGGCACACTTTAATCTCCACCTGAGTCTGACCATCAGCAGCTGTAGAAAACACCTAGGGAAAAAGAAACTTTCTGGGTTGTCTATCTAATTAAACTACTCCCCTTACACAGAGGACAAGCCAAAGAAAGAAACTCACACTGTAATACTGGAAGAGTCCTAATGTACACAATTTTCAGAACAAAGGCTTATGTCTTTTGCTGGGAATAGGAGTAGGATTAGCACAGCAAAAGGGCACCAAATAGCTATTGTTTCTCTAAGCAAATGCACTGTAAAAAGATGCAGCATTGGCACAGAAGGCCTCAAGAGAAGGTGCCAAAAAAACGAGATGTTGAAACATGCTCATCTGAGGAAACAGGTCAGAGATAGGACATGCATTTTGTGCTCAGTCACAGGACGTCACCACATACTTTTCTTCAGAATGATGTGTTGACAATACATCACAGCACAAATACAGCAATAGCCAGTTTTTCATAAAAACATCAAAATTAGAAAAGTCAAGACATCATTCTTAATCCAAAGACCCAAAGACCCAAGTCATTGTCCAAATAGCCCTGCCTGGCATCGCAGGACACCCATCATTCACCCATAATAGAAGCTCATTGCACTGTCTTGGTCAGGCCATTCTTTTTATTGCCTTTGAGAACAGAAGAATATAGAGAATTTAGTCCCAAATGATGAGGTTTCTTTTGGTAAGTTAAAGAGTGAAGTTTTCTAGGAAAAGCTCACAAAACCTAGTAATCTCTGTGACAAGGTAGAAAGGGGAGGCTCTTACCTGACTTTTCTTGGTTGGAATAGTGGTGTTCCTGTTAATAAGTTTGGTAAATACACCTCCCAGAGTCTCAATACCCAAAGAAAGGGGAGTGACATCCAGGAGCAGCACATCTGTGACATCACCAGCCAACACACCTCCCTGAATGGCAGCTCCCATGGCCACAGCCTCGTCAGGATTGACAGCTTTACTTGGGGCTCGGCCAAAGAGATCCTGCACAGTCTGCTGAACCTGAGCACCAAGAGAAAAGAACCTGTCACCCACTACTCAAAGCAACTAATTGCCCAAGATGGAGAGAGAACACACCTGTCCCAAGATCATAGCAAATCACAGGACAATTTGCTTCAGATCCAAGAATTTCACTCAAATTACTAGTATTTCATAGTTGAATTCTTGTTAATGATCCGAGTATATCATGTAGGTAACACTCATATACTTTACTCACATATGTCATTCATAGCCCTTTAAATTTGGGAAGAATTAGTGTTAAGATTGTTATCTGGTTTCCCATACAATACATTGCATTAGAAATGGTGTAGCCCTGGTCGGTGTGGCTCCGTTGGTTGAGCAGTGTCTGTTACACAGAAAGGTTATGGGTTTGATTCCCGGTAGGAGGCATGCAGGAGGTAGCTGATCTACATATCAACTAAAAACCAACTAAAAGGAAGCAGTGCAGAGATCATACCATGACAACAGTGGTGCTAACATGAGACATGCTCTTCCCTCCTTTTTTACATAATGCTAGGGGAAAGTGCTATTTAAATAGCATCTAGGATATTTGCTAACAGAATATCATCCAGGTCCAAAGCCTCTTGTTTTCTCTCCAGATTTATTCTGTGCATGTTTTCCTAAGCCCACATACTTGAAAATTTAATATCAAGGCCCAAGATAATTCCATGAAAGTCATAAAGAATTGCATCTTCAACAGTTTCCGTGCTCAGTCATTAACTTTCTACACACCTGTCTTTTCAGAATGATGTGTTGATGAATAGAATGCATCATTGCACAAATCTCTGTTGAAGAGTTACAATTAAAAGCCTTAAACACTATGCTGTAAAGACACATGTCCAAAATTACTCCACAGAGGCCAGTTAGTGTCAAGGTTTTATACTTTTTAACTGAATTTTTAGAGAGGAAAGGAGAGAAACATCAACCTGGGCATATGCTCTACCTGAGAATCAAACCAGCAAACTTTCATGCACAGGATGATGCCCAACCAACTGAACCACACTGGCCAGGGCAGTATCAAGGTTTTAAGCTATCTCTGACCTCATGTTCATTCCTAAAAATTCTTCAAGACTGAAGTTCAGAATCCTCCCAGTCACCACCCCAAGGACATTTTTCCCTTCCTAATCCTTTTTCTTATATCCTTGAATTTAAAAAAGAGGTTGAAAAGAACTCTTCAGTTAAAGCACAAATTCCTCCTTTCTGGATTACCATGGAAGAAAGGCCACATATTCATATCCCTACACATAAGCCATTTGACTCCCCCCAAAACATGCAGGTCCTTTCTGCTTGCCATGTTGAGAATTCCATGGATCCATCCATACCTTGGGCATTCTAGTCATGCCACCAACAAGAATCACTTCTCCTATGTCACTCTTGCTGACTTCTGCATCTTGCATGGCTTTCTGGCATGGGGCGATGGTCCTCCTGATTAGCTCAGCGACAATCCCCTCAAACTGAGCCCGGGTCAGCTTCATATTCAAATGCTTAGGTCCAGATGCATCCATTGTAAGATATGGCAAGTTGATGTCAGTCTGCAAAGGAAGCAGGGAGATCAGTAGTGGTGAAGTTTCTTTCTTTTTAAAAAAAATATATTTTATTGATTTTTTACAGAGAGGAAGGGAGAGGGATAGAGAGTTAGAAACATCGATCAGCTGCCTCCTGCACACTCCCCACTGGGGATGTGCCCGCAACCAAGGTACATGCCCTTGACCGGAATCGAACCTGGGACCCTTGAGTCCACAGGCTGACGCTCTATCCACTGAGTCAAACCAGTTAGGGCAAGTTTCTTTATTCAATAAATACTATAGGACAGTAAGACTTTGAATGCCACAGTGGTCACACCTACTTTAAAGGAAAAGCTACCAAACACAGTGACTCTTATAAGAGTCCAACCCTTATCTCTCCAAAGGTAAAAACACTTCAGAATTTTATTATTAAACAATGAAGATCAGAGGAGAGAAGCAGGAAAAAGCCCTGTTCAGGAGACAAGAAATATTCTACCACTAAATATATAGGGTGGGGCAAAATGACATTTATAGTTGTGAGTACACGAAACAGTTCATTCCTATATTAATTACTATATTTTCTATACAAACAACTGTAAACGTACCTTTGCCCCACCTTGTACATTAAGAACCATACTACAGCTTGGCCAGTGTAGCTCAGTAGCTGAGCATAGACCTACGAACCAGGAGGTCACAGTTCAATTCCCAGACAGGTACATGCCTGGGTTACATGCTCAATCCCTAACGTGGGGCATGCAGGATGCAGCCAATCAATGATTCTCATTGATGTTTCTCTTTCTCCCTCTCCCTTCCTCTCTGAAATCAATAAAAAATATTTTTTTAAAGGAAAAAGAATTACACTACTGTTTTTTCCACCAAGTTTTAAAAAACTCCACGTACGGTAGTTATAAACAACAACAACAGATCCAAGATATGCTCCGAACCAAATAACCTGCCACCAGCCAGGGCTTTGTTTCAGGAAGACGATTAGAAAGCTATGAACAACAGAGATGCTCTTTAACTGCAAGGACTGACTTTACTGCCATCATATCCACAGAGAACTGCTAACATGGCCACAATCAGACCATGTAGTATCTAATATTTAATAAAACCCCAAATCCTAATAAGGCATGGATTAAAAATATTTAGACCTGCTCAACGTGGCTCACTGGTTGAGCATTGACCTATGGACCAGGAGGTCACAGTTCAATTCCTGGTCAGGGCACATGCCCGGGTTTCCGGCTCCACAGCCAGTAGGAGACACGCAGGAGGCAACCAATCCATGATTCTCTCTCTTGATGTTTCTATCTCTTTCCCTCTCCCTTCCTCTGAAATCAATAAAATATATGTATTTTTTAAAAAAAAGAATATTTAGACCAAAAAAATCTCATCACTGAACATGCTGAAACAGATGACCTAGGGGTGGACCCCCGGGAACAGAATTACCTTACGCCTCTCCGCTAACTTCACATCAAAGCAAGGCCTGCAGGGATTAAAGACTCGGGAGTAAATCCTTAAACTTTTCCTTGGGTAAAGTACTGGGACTATTAAATGCTTAATATGAGAGTTAACACATCTTCTGTAGAAACAGTGTTACTGGGTTTTGCCTTAAAGAATACCATTGACAATTTCCTTCTTTCTTTGCAAAATGTCAATAATCCAAATTAGAAGATAGAATTTCATCATCCAAACCAGTATGATTCAATAGAACTTTTTGTGACACCAGCAATGTTCTATAATCTGCGTTGTTCAATTCAGCAGCCACTAGCCACTTATGGCTGAGCTCCTGAAACACAGCTAGCACAACTGAGGAACATAATTTAAAATTTGTATTTAACTTTAAATATCCATAAATGGCTACTGTTTTAGTGTAGTTCTATATGCTGTAAGTTAATGACAACCTGAAAAACTCCAGGACTCTCAACTCTATAAAATCAGTTCATCACAGTTTTGTCCTTCATTTTCCTCAAATCGAAGTATCTTTCACTATCAGTCCTCTCTTACCAACTGATGTGCTACCATAACCTCCCAGGGATTTCCCACATCCACTCAGGTTGCCTTCTGCCACAGAACCCTTCCCCACTGAAAATAAAACTGTGCTCTATCGGCCAAAGTGCTTTTCATAAACCCAAATCTGACCATGTTATTGGCCCCCACACAAAGTTTTTACTGGTTTATACTCAGAACAGATACCAAAACAAATCTATAAAGCTAGGGCTCTAGCCTCCTGTCCATGCCCGTCTGCACTTCGGCCACACTGACCCCTTCTCAGCACTGCATACTTGATTAATTCAGCATTTCCTAATTAACTCATCTTTCAGACGTCTCCTTGCTATGTCCAACATCTCTGTCAACTGTCAGGTTCCTCTAATATAAATCTAACTTTGCCTTTCTCGTACATTAATAACTTACATTCAGAGTACTTATTACTACACGTTCTAAGCACGTTACATGTATGTATGAATTTAGTAACCCTTGAAATTCTAAGAGGAAAAGTAGTACTATTATCTGCATTTTATAGAATGGAAATGTTAAGTCATTCACCCAAGGTCACACTGCTAAGTGATGAAATAGGACCTGAACCCCAACAGTCTACTTGTAGAGCCACTCTTAACCTTTCTTTACATGACTTCTGGCTTGACATTTTAAATATCTTTGACATTTTATATAATGTTCTAAATAACGTCCACCTCCCACAACACACTAAACTACACGAACAAGGGTAGTGTTTCTCAGAATTTATCCTAAAGGTTTATAATCACACATGCACAAACATTAATGTACAAGGATGCTCAATATACCTTGCTATAATGACAAAATGCTGAGGGAAAAAAAAATTCTAATGCCTATCAATAGGATACAGCAGGTCTTTGAATAACATTTTGTTATAACATCGATGAGATGTCATAGGAATTTATCAAATAGCCTATGAAAAACTGGTTTCCTTATACAACATTTTGCTTAAAACTCACAGACCTATTGATGATATCAAGTGAGGACTTACTGTACAGCCACATAAAAACCAGCCAACCTTCCCCTCCAAAAAGTGTCAGACCCCTGGGAGGAATTATAAGCTATTCTCTGGCAGACTGCAATATTTCAACCCTAACCCATCATGCTGCAAAGTTCTGCCACTCTGTATGATAGCAGGAAACAAAGCAACATCATCATCATCATGGGTGACTTTGTACAACTTTATCATTCCTCATAGCTACTTAAAAAAAAAAAAAATTCCAGGTTTGACTCAAGTTTAACACCTCTTCTCCTCCCATTGGTAATCAAACTACTAGAGTAGTCACAGGCTCTGTTTCTCTGCCACCTAAGAACCTGAAATTAAATCTCTTGCCTTCCACCTTGTTTCGTCTCTGATCCGGATCTACCATACTTTCTACATTTCTCTTCTTGGTTATTAAAGCAAAGTGAAGCTTCATCTCTCTGCAATGAAGCAGGATAGGCTGACACCTTAAAACCGACGCTGAGCAAATCTGATGCCCAGAGGGAAAAACTTGCTCAGGTGCATAAAGCCCAGCCTTCATAGCTCACTTTCTAGATCGGTGATTCAAATTAAAGGAGAAACTATTAGAGACACACACAAAGAGGTACCTTGATTAAGTGAAGACAGCAGTGCTGAGAGTCTCCTGGTATTTACAGGGTAGCAATTATAGCTTTGCACACTGCTAGCCTAGATTTTAGCTCCAGTACACATAACCTCTGATTTGGATGGTTAACAAATTAAGGTCATCCATTAAAACACACAACACCTACTCCTTTGCTCACGGAAAGGTTTTTACCACCAATCAGCAAACAGTAAGACAATTAAAATATGCTATTCAAGTAAGCTCAGGCTGAAAAGATCCATCAAGACTGCTGGGATTTGTCCATGTCTCACCTGCACAGATGAGGAGAGTTCACACTTAGCCTTCTCAGCAGCTTCCCGAACTCTTTGAAGTGCCATGTTGTCTTTGGTCAAATCAACTCCCGTCTACAAAGTGAAGACATTAATGCTAGTATTAATGAGGTGATAAATACTCTTAAATTGCAGTGATACGCTGTTAACAATTCAAAATAGAGCCATAACTTTATAAACAAGCATAAGTTACTTCTTCCCTTTAAAATTCTGTAGGGAAAAGAAAACCTATTCTAAAAGGGCTATCTATGCCTGGAGCCAGAGGGCAGAACTGATCTCAGTTCTTTCAACCGTAGGAGTCTAGCTCAAAAAAAGGAGTTCCCAGAATTCTTTTTTCAATATTGTACAAAGAGTGCCATATCCTTTAAACGGAAGCACAAACATTTCAGTGTTCTACTCAGGGCAAAAAAATTTAGTGCTCTATTCAGGGCAGCTACCTGAATAAGGAAATTTTCACTATCCCGATGTCTACAGATTAACCACACCAGTAACTAACCTCTCTTTTAAACTCCTTCACAATGTGTTGTAGCAAGGCCTGGTCAAAGTCTTCACCACCTAAGAAAGTGTCTCCATTGGTGGACTTCACCTCAAATACTCCTTTCTGAATTTCCAGGACAGAAATATCAAAAGTTCCACCACCTAAATCATATACAGCAATGCTAGAAAGAAAAAAAAGGAAGGCCTTAAGGAACAAAAGTAATGCTACAACATGAACAAACCTTGAAAACATATCTGACCAGCACATGGTGGAACCTATGCCAGCATACATTTCAATAACCAAATAAACTTGCCTATTTTCCCCAAAATATAATTATTATGAAATTTGATAATTGTGTGACATTTGTATTAACATATGGCCCTAACATGTGAAGTATACATACAGTTGAAATGAATAAATTCACTTAAAAGCAAAACCACTCTTTTGGAGGGGAGGGAACGACCCTATTAGACCAGTACTTAGGGAAAAATAGTAAATAAATAAAAAGTCTTGAAATGAATGAAAAACAGATTATACAGCCTTGCAGAACATCAAGGCAGTATATTTTTAGTCTAAATACAAGAATCAATCACTAAAAAATCAAAATGATGACTTGGGATAAGTCTTGGTGGAGTTTATTATATAGACTTACACTTTATCTTCTGATTTGTCTAGACCATAGGCCAGAGCAGCAGCTGTGGGTTCATTAATCACCCGAAGCACATTCAGTCCAGCTATCTGACCAGCATCCTTAGTGGCCTAAAAAAGAAAAAAGCATTTTCCACCTTTGTGTCCGCAATACCACTAATTTCCTAAATAAAAATGCTAATTGACTCACCTGTCTTTGTGAGTCATTGAAATAAGCTGGGACTGTGATCACAGCATTTTTTGCTGTATGCCCCAGGTAATTTTCTGAAAAAGAATCAAGGAATGAATCCAATCATGCGATTGTCAGTTGAAATAGGTAACAGAATTACTAATGTAACCTAACAACCTATATCATCCTTTTGGAGCCACAAATAGCACACACCAGTTTTTCAGCATGCTAAGACCTAACATGTAGAGACCTTGTAGGAAAATACTCCAACTGAAGATAATAATTAAAAACCAAGACCTCACCTCTAACACTTCAGTGAAAGTTCAACAACTAGAATGACTTAAAATGACTACTAGTTTCATCAATGGGAAGTTTTAAACTTTTACCTAACAGACAAAAGCTTATGTGTCATCTTTTGGCTTTCAAAATACTACTCCCCTACTGGAAAAAAGGAACAAGAAAGCCACCATTAGGAAAATTTGGAAGATGTATTCAATCTGCAGAGAATAGTAAGAAGAGTTTTGCCATCCCTAGGTTTTCTGTATAAAAGCCACCAGACTCATCCAAGGGACACTGGGGTATAAAAGCTAGTGATCTCAGATAAATCACCCAGTTCTTGATACTTTCCCAGACGTAAACTAAACATCTCACCTGCAGTCTCTTTCATCTTCATCAACACAAATGCTCCAATCTGACTTGGAGAATAGAGTTTTCCATGAGCTTCAACCCAGGCATCACCATTGGAGGCGCGGACAATTTTAAAGGGAACATTTTTACTGCAAGACACAAAAATTGTATTTGAAAAAACAGGGCAGGGCAATCTACCATTAATATCCACCCCCCCATCCCCAGAAATCCATGGTCAATGAGAACTTCAGAAATGAATTTAATGAAAGCCTTTAGAAAGTAAACATTAACATGTCAAAACACCCTGATGAAACCCAAACATTCTCTACTTCCCACCCAACAAAAAACTTAAGCAGCTACTTTGGAAAATGATTATAGTTATCACTTATAGGACCCAGAAATTCCATTACTAAGTATCTAGCCAGGAGATATGAAAACGTGTGTTCACACAAAAACCTGTGGCAGATTATTCATAATAGCTAAAAAGTGGCCTGGCTGGTGTGGCTCATGGTTGAGCATCGACCCATGAACCAAGAGGTCACCGGTTGGATCCCCAGTCAGGGCACATGCCCAGGTTGCAAGATCAATCCCCAGTTGTACAAGAGGCAGCTGATCAATGTTTCTATCTCTCTATCCCTCTCTTTAAAGTCAAGAAAAAAAAAGGGGGGAAAGCAAACAATGTCATTAACATAAATGGCTAAACAAAATGTAGATATCCAGACAATGGAATATTATTTGGCCATATAAAGTAATGAAGTATTGATAACATGCCACAACACAAACTTGGAAAACTATCTCATCAGCACATGCCACTATCTGCCTTACGAATTTAACACCAATTTACATGGCCTAGGAATGACTAGCCAAATCTTCATATACCACATCTATACACAGCAAAGACCTAATCTGTGGAGGCAAAAATAAATTTTTTGAAGGAGATATCCTTTTGGCAGGAGAGGCCTTGCCCCCAGGGACACATAAAATTACTAATGTGCTCAAGGGAACTTGCTAAAAGGTTCTTTTGTGTGGCCTTCGAAAATAACTATGCTTTTGTAATTACTCACATGTCTTTCTGGACTTCAGGGTCGTCATATCGCCGGCCAATAAGACGCTTGGTAGCATAGAATGTGTTGTTTGGGTTGGTGACAGCCTGTCGCTTGGCAGGCATGCCAACAAGTCGCTCACCATCTGTTGTAAAAGCTACAACTGAAGGGGTGGTTCTGGCACCTTCAGCATTCTCCAGCACCTAAAACACCCAAAGAAAGACAGAGAATGAGGTTCCAGTGACCACCACTGTCTTTGTATTAATCATTTAAGACAAAACAGATGTCAACTCACAACGTAAATGCTCAAGAATAGTGGATGTTCAAAATATCTTTATTTTGAAACAACAGAAAGAAAACCAGAATAAATATAAATCAGAGCTTTCATAGTCAATGTAAGGACAAGGTAATCTTTCCTTCTAGAAGAATTAAATTCATTTCTCAATTTTTTTGGTAATGGCTAAAAAGTTTCAGGCATATAAAAATTGCCAAGAAACAATTCAAGAATCTCAGGTGCTCTAAATATCAAGAATCTAGTGGGAATAAAAGTGTCATAAAAAGAGTAAGGAAACTTCTGGAAGAATAGCTACCATAATAGGAATCTCCTAAGATGCTTTACTTAGGTTGCAGCCCATGTGTTATGTGGAGCTCCACTTGGGATTGATAACAGAAGTAATCTGTAATCTATCTGTAAGCCATCCCAATGGTAATTTAGTAGTCCAAGAGGACACACCTAAATCCTTGGAAGTCAAATCCATTCAATTATCAGCACCATGCAATTGTGACCCAGAGCTTCAAGTCATGCTCACCTTTGCTTGTTTACCTTCCATAACGGCCACACAGGAATTGGTAGTACCCAAATCAATACCAACAACTGCTCCCTTGATTGCTTCTGATCTGTAAAACATTTAAAACAATGCTATAGTTATCATTTTAACAGTGATCTCCAAAATGGTTACAGGAATAGTACATAAGAAAATATTGGGTACTGTGAGAATAGTGGCACATTACATAATCTGAAAATATAGATGTGTCATTTTTTCTGAACAGAATCATTAATCACAAAGTTAGAGACCACTGCTCTGGGGTTTAGAATTTCTCTCTCAAAGGAAATAAAGTTACACTTACGCATAGTCCCGCTTTGAAACAATTCTAAAAGTCTCATGACTAAGGCCATTCCAGCCATCCTAAAAAAGAAAAAAGTTACATCAGCCATTATTACATATGAAAACTTGAACTTGTTCCAATTATTCTTCTGAAAGTCTTGAACTCTCATTCCACTTAACTGAGTGGCTATCATGTATAAAATATACTGAAATGATGAAGCGTTTCATGTATAAGAGGCATCGCGGTACTGAAACAGCAAGTTTAATAAAGCCCTACATATAGGTGTGTATTGCAGGTATAAGTTTATTTAGAAACATTCACCCTGATCCTGCGAAGCAACTGCTTTAAAGAGATAGGATTAGAAATCTTGTGGAGTCAACTCAGAAAAACAATTTTTTTCCCAGGGGTAGCCTCCAACCAGGATCAAAGAAAAGACCTTTGTTACGACCTAATTTTAGGCCACTTCCAAGCCTTTCTTTAACCCCAGTAAGACAATTCCAGTTCTTCAAAGATGTAGGCTTTTGTTCGTACGTGGTAACAAGCACCAGGGCTTTCCCACAATTTGCTTACTTTTTTTGAAATAACAGAGGACAACCTTAACCCCAAAATGTGGGGGAACTAACTACATAAGCATTCCTAAGTAAAAGAACGGGAACTCGATTCTGGATTTATTAAGGTGTGTCCTTGCACACATGTATCTTACAGAAGAGAAGAGCAGTCGTCTCCGACTCGTTGGTGAGAATACAAACCCGAAGAGCGGTTCCCTCCTAACTAGAATTGCATGCCTCGCCCCAAGTTCAGACCTGTTTAATCAGCCACAACACGGGTCGTCAGGACCACTACCTACTACTTCGTGAAATAAGACTCCGCGCTGGCAAGGGGTGTGACTCAGCAGGGCTCGAGACACGGAGATAAAACCTGAAATGGGCCTTGAATCGGCAGCCCTGATTGCGGAAAACCCGTTACCTTTCTTCCCACCTGATCTCTCCCAGAGGATTCTGACCCCGAAGGGCGCGTGGCCTGCAGCTCCAAGGCCCAAGACCATGAGCCGTGAGCCCCTCGGGGAAGGCCTGGAAGTTTCTTACCTGGTGGCGGGCGACCGTGGGGCCCCGGGAGACTGCAGCGCCGACGAGACGGGATGCCGCGGCTCGGCTGGCGCTTATCATGGCGGCTAAACGGTGAGAGTACGAGGCAACAGTCACTCGGACAGCCGGGAGCTGCGCTGCGCTCAGTGGGAACGCTTCTGGAAACCTCCAACCACGTGGGGTGGGGAGGGCGGGGGTTGGTCGCTGGAGCCCGGAGGCCCGCTCTTCCGCTGAGGCGCTGCCTGCACTGCCTGACCAGAGACTACCTGACCGCCGCTGCCGGAGGAAGCGCGTACGGCCAATACGTTCCGCAGCATGATGGTTGAAAAAGTGCGTCCTTCAGTTCTGGCCGTGGCAGGTACGGGCTCAATGAGAGGCGAGGGGGTTAAGAGAAATATAAAGGCAACCACCTTAGACAGCCCTGGTCCTCGGAGGCAGCTAAGACTCAAGGTCACACGGGATAAACTGCGAAACGATTACAGGCTCCTTGCGTCAGTTGCGTGAGAGGCGGGGCCTCTTGCGCTTGCGCAGCTGGCGCCCGGCTGAACGCCTGGAGCGCATGTGCCCAGGGAGTGGCGGAAAACAGGGGTGGGGTCTAACTACAGCTCTCATTGGATGTCCCACCGAACGTAGCCGGAGGCGAGCTCGGGCGTGTGCACGCTCCCTGCGCGTGGACGTTATCCCTGCTCCCGCTCCGAGCGGAGGGCGCCATCTTGTCCTGGGTGTTTGTCCTGTGTAAATCTCAGGCTCGGAACCTTCGTTGCTCGTCCCCGTCCTTTACTCGTTTTCTGGCTGCCTGTTGGTATATATATATATATTTTAACCTTTATTTTTATTGTTGACACTATTACACATGTCCCCAACTCCACCCAGCCTCTGCTCCTCCTCCCCTCTGGCCATCACGTCACTGTTGTCTGTGTCTGTGGGCTATGCATATATGTTCTTTGGCTAATTTCTTCAGCTTTAATCGAGTCCCCGGGTCTGTCGGTACCGCAGTAACTGGAAATGCGCATACACACCCTGGGCTGGCCCTCACTGAGGGTGCTCGGGGCCTTCTCAAACCTTACGCTGGTTGCTAGGGACAGAGACTGGGTTCTGTAACAAAATGGCAGTGGCCACCGCGCTGTGACCAGTTTCAGATTTTTGAGAAAAAGAATTAATTCATTGATTCAACAAATATGTACTGATGTAACAGACACTAAGTATACAGTGGAAACAAAATGTGAATTCACTATCACAGCTTGAGCTTACTTTTGCAAAGGAAGCAATTTATCCTTCAAGCTTTAAAGTCCTATTTCTAAAGAGAAAGATACTCCACTGTTACGTGATCACTGTGAGGAATTGTAAAGGAAATGTCGGGGGAAGTTGGGGGAGAACATAACTGGAATGTGCATTGTGAGGGGAATGGAAGTAAGAAACAAAAAAAAACCCCACATTGGTTATAGGTGATAGAGATTCTTTTTCATTTACTTAGTATTTATTTATTTATGAGAACATTTATTGGACAAATTACAGAGGAGAAAAAGTAATTCCTAGCCCTAGCCGGTTTGTCTCAGTGGACAGAGGATTGGCTTGGGGACTAACAGGTCCAGGGTTCGATTCTGGTCAAGGGCACGGTCAAGGGCACTGTTAGGTCCCTGGAGGAAGATGGAGGCCAGAGTGGTGCAGGATTACAAATGACCCGCACACCAGGCGGCTGAGCCTGGATGGCTCCAGCACCCAGTGATGGAGTCAGTGGCTTTCTTCTGGGCGGAGGCTTCTTTATGCAGACCCGGAGGGGAGATAATGGAATGTGGTCTCAGCAAAGGGCGTGTCCATAGTGAAATGACCTGAAAAGCCAGTTGGGGGGGGGGGGGGGGGGGGGAGGTATCAATTCAATTGCTGCATCAAACCTAAGGAACATGCGCGGATTGCGGGCTCCATCCCCAGTAGGGGGTGTGCAGAAGGCAGCCAATCCATGATTCTCTCTCAGCATTGATGTTTCTATCTTCCTTTCCCTCCTCCTTCCTCTCTGAAATCAATAAAAATCTATTAAAAAAGAAAAAGTAATTACTAGAAAAAAGGGGCTTAGAAATGAGTTATGGAGGTAAAGGAACTTGGAGCTTGGGAGTGAGGAAGCTAATTGTAATAATAAAAAGATATTTTTTAAAATGTATTTTAAAAAAAGAATTGCCAAATTATGGAGGGATTGGATAGGGAGAAAAATATAATTTACCAAATTGCTTTATAAAACAGTCTTCTGGCGTCTGGAAAGAAGGAAAATCCTGGACTTTTTTTTTTCCATATATATATATATATATATATATATATATAAAATATATTTTATTGATTTTTTTACAGAGAGGAAGGGAGAGAGATAGAGAGCCAGAAACATCTATGAGCGAGAAACATCGATCAGCTGCCTCCCACTGGGGATGTGCCTGCAACCAAGATACATGCCTCCGACCGGAACCAAACCCAGGACCCCCCAATCCACAGGCCGACGCTCTATCCACTGAGCCAAACCGGTCACTTCATATATATTTTTATTGATTTCAGAGAAGAAGGGAGAGGGAGAGAGATAGAAACATCAATGATGAGAATCATGGATCAGCTGCCTCCTGCACGCCTCCTTCTGGGGACCAAGCACCCAACCGGGTGTGCCCTGACCAGGAATTGAACCGTGACTTCCTGGTTCATAGGTCAATGCTCAACCACTGAACCACGCTGGCTGGGTCCTGGTCCTTTTGATGAAGTGGAAAAGAACCAAATTCTAACTCTGTATTAGCTTACTTTTGATCTTTAAATTTATTTCCTTAAATTTATTATTTAGGGAAGTTCATGCTGGGCCTTCATTCTGAGGGGTTTTAAAGACTGGGCATTTTCAGGATGTCTTGGGCGAGGATCACAATAGAATAAATCAGCTTTATGCTGATATACCAAAATGAAGTTTATTCTCAACTTCATTGTCCTTGGGTGTGGTCAGCAAATGACACTAATTGGATTTCTGTTATCTGTCTCTCTGAGTAGGTTGATATTTACCCTCTGGTTGGGGAGGAAAAGTGTAAACCATTTACTCTTAAGTGTCCTTGGGAAGATGGGATTTATAGATGGCTGTATACTGCTGTTTAAATATCTGTCTCTTTCTCTATTCTGCTTGTCCTGGCTTACTAGACTGTGTCATTTAACATTTCTCTTACAAACCTTCCATAACTTTCACAAACCTGTCTTCAACCTTCACAAACCTTTTAACCCATTCAGAAACAACTAGCTTTAGAACAATTCACTTTTTCCTTCAAAATATGTTTCCATATTCCATTACCAAAACCATACAATTTCTTTCCAATTAATGTGAACTTTTAACTTGTAGAAATCTCAATTTCCAATAATAACCAAAAAGCAAGCAACCAGCATTCCTTAAATTGACTTTTATGAACATTTTAAACACTCTCAGTTTCAAGCCCAATACACCTTCAAAATACAAGATATTATACCAAGATTTCCAAATCAATTTTCTAGCTCTTTTGTATTAAGAGGCCCAAAGTAGGTAAACTTAAGACTTGTCTAGCAATTAATGTTTAACAGCTGAAATGAGTTAATTTGATCTGCTCACATGGCTAAGGTATTTTTCCTTTCAATAAGGGTTACCTCCCAGAAACTTGCATTTTAAAAGATGGCCTAGATAAGAGTTTTAGACCAGTTACTTGCATTTCAAAGCTCCTGGGACTTTGGTTTCATAAAGTCAATTATCTATAAGTATTTTGAGCTGAACTGAGGAGGTTTATGGGAAAGTAAAAGGATTTGGTGGCTTGAATTGTTTCTGGAGCCATATCTCTGACCCTGTAAAGATTTTATTTATAAAACAAGGACAGTCATTTTTTAAAAAAATGTTGTTATTATTTTTTAAATCCTCATCCAAGGATATTTTTTCCATTGATTTTTAGGGAGAGTGGAAGAGAGAGGAAAGACAGAAAGAAACATCGATGTGAGAGAAATGCATCGATTGGTTGCTTCCTGCCCGAGCCCCGTCCAGGGCCCGGACCAGGGAGGAGCCTGCAACCAAGTACATGCCCTTGACTGGAATTGAACCTGGGACCCTTTGGTCCGCAGGCCAATGCTCTATCCACTGAGTCAAATCCGCTAGGGCAGGACAGTCATTTTCAATACCTCAAGGATTGGCAAATGTTGACAAAGGACTGACAAATTCATTCATCCATTTTTAAAATGTTTCCATTTGAGTA
Source organism: Myotis myotis (assembly GCF_014108235.1). Taxonomy (NCBI): domain Eukaryota; kingdom Metazoa; phylum Chordata; class Mammalia; order Chiroptera; family Vespertilionidae; genus Myotis; species Myotis myotis. The sequence goes on along the minus strand of NW_023416368.1, from coordinate 30,418,702 downwards.
TATTTTTCTTTCAAGCTCTGTAGCAATTACAGAGAGATCTAGTTTACAGGTAGTATATAGCTGAGGGTCATTTCTTAGAGTCCTAATAGCTTGCATGTATGAAAAATACACATTTGATTTTAAAAGGCCTCATCCTCCATTCACTTCCCTTGGGAACGGCAAAAGAGGTCTAGCTACAGTATAGTATTACTCTTAATGGTGCCATTAACTGGCCAGATCTCTCTATTGTCCACTTTATAGTGGGGTCAGGCTATGTTGTAAAAGGAACTTGAGGGACTTAAGTCAAATTTCACCCAAAAGGGTAAATTGAGGGACTGTGGACTGGTTCCACATCTATGGAGAGACAGATCAATTCCCAGCTGAGAGAGGTATCCCAGCTATCCCCTGGGCTGTCCTGGGCCATTCTCCTGTGGTCTGACAATGTACCACAGTAGCACAGGTCCCTTTTCACCCTCAGAGGGTAGATTTAGACTTTGCTGTACAGACTTCAAAGTTGCAGGCTAATGACCCCTGTTTGTAGAGATTAATATTCTAAAAAAATATGTATTGATGCAAAAGAACATAGAGAGGAATGACAAAGACATAATATTAAACATTGAAGCAAAATCCTTATGTTGTACATGACGGAGGGAGGAGGGCGAGTGGAATAATTGGAGTACCTACATTTTCATCTCAAATGGTTCCTTCTCCTCTCAAATGGCTCTCTTAAGAGTTTCCTTTTTTTCTTCTTGTTGCATACATTTAAAAGCCACAAAATATCCATCAAAGGAATCCTGGAATCAAACAATGTTAGCTAAAGGGTGTCTGAGACCGTTTTCCTGGTGGTTTCTTCAAGAGCCTGGCAAATTCTCTCCATGACCACAAGGGGGATGTGGTAGCTCTAGATATTAAAAACAAGAGTCTGTGGGGATTGGGACTTGGGGATAGGGGGGAGAGAAAGGGTCAATAGGAGAAAAAAAGGGAACATATGCAATACTTTCAACAATAAAGATTTAAAGAAAGAAAGAAAAGCAGGAGCCTGAAAATGTATTGTCTTTGCCAGTTTTGGAGAGCAGCCTTATAGACTGCTTTGCAAATTGATTTGGCCTATAGCTCAAAGGCTTGAAGAAATGAGCCTGAGTCTAAAAATAAATAGGGTGCAAATAAATAAGAATGAATGGTTAGCCCTGGTTGGTGTGGCTCTGTTGGAGCGTCGTCTGTGCACTGGAAGGTTGCAGGTGTATACTAGTAATTCTTTACTATTGAGCACAGTATTATATTTTATTTCTGTTGTCATCTCAGTGTCACACTGGAAAGTGAAAGGAGTTGGTACATGATTTGCATCTGGGTAAATGCTTATCAGAAAGAACAGGTGGCTGTCTAATCCCTGTACATACTATATTTTAAATTGTATTCTAACTGGTATGATATTTTAGCATATTTGAAAACAGGAAACTAGTTTCAGTGTTTAACTCCTAGCCATTAATGGGAATTGTCATTAGATAGTAATCACTAATAATTGTTAAGTGTCTAGTTAAGTATTAAATTTATTAGCTAATGGAATGCTCCCAACAATAATCTCAAGTAAATATTATTGGTATTCCCATGTTGCAGATGTAGAAACTGAGGCTTTGAGTGGTTATATAGGTCACCTAATAGTATGTTATATAGGTCACATAATAGAATAAGGCTAGAATTTGAAGCCAGTCTCTATGACTCTAAAATCTGTAGTGCTAACCATTAGGCTTTGCTGCCTCATAGCCAAACTGGATCTTATCTTTTTCCTACACATATACAGAAGATGAATTTTATAATACTGGCCTAATCTATTATTAACAGTTATTTTAGTCAATGTAATAAAAATGTATTTAGAAATACTTTTTAAACATTTTAAATAGTTTAGGTTTCAGGACAACTATAAAGGAAATTCAATTTGTAGTATAATTCATAGGATCAAGTTTATATTTTTAAAGCAAAATCTCTTTAAACTGGTGACTCAGGTGATGTTTTATTCAGTCTTGCCAAAGATGACTATCATGCTGTGGCACCTTCCATCTTCTTGAAATGAAAATGTGGCATCTTGCAGGGATGTGTCACTTTTGTTCTCATTGGAATTTTTCATGTATCTGTAGCAAATTTCAGGAGCAGTTCCCACTTTTCCATTTTGGCATTAGCTGCACTATATTGAAGTGCATTACATGGTGTCACTGTAGTCAAGCCTGATTCAACAGAGCTTGCCCCAGTGAAGCATAGAAAGTGTTATGTCAGGTGATGTCTCTGTCCCTAGGGGTGGTGACAATTAGCAGGTTTCATTTTATACTGAACTAGAGGCCTGGTGTATGAAATCATGCACTTGGGGCAGGGGGTGTTCCTCAGCCCAGTCTGCTTCCTCTCACAGTCTGGGAGCCCTTGGGGGATGTCGCAGTCGGACATCCTTAGTACTGCTGCAGAGGCAGGAGAGGCTCCTGCCACCGCTGCTGTGCTCTCCAGCCGTGAGCCTGGCTTCTGGCTGAGCGGTGCTCCCCCTGTGGGAGTGCATTGACCACCAGGGGGCAGCACCTGTGTTGAGCGTCTGCCCCTTGGTGGTCAGTGCACATCATAGTGACCACTCGGTGCACCATGTGATTGATTTGCATATTATGCTTTTATTATATAGGATCCTGGTAACCCCTCAACCTGCCCTCCTTCTGATAGGAGAAAAAAGAAATAGAGGATGACTCTGAAAGAAAAGTGAGGCAGCAATAAATCAAAATAAAATGTCACCTTAATTTGATAGAACAGTTACATCCCAGTTATATTTTACCCAGTCTCATTGCACAGGGTAAAAATTAGTCAACTAATCTCACTGGATTTTCATTGAGGTTTGGAAAACAGTTGGCTATTGGATAGGTCAAAGACCTGTGTATGAAGTCCCTATTTGGAGTGGGGGAGGGCTGACAAAAGCAGAGATTTGCTCTTTATGAAGACCCATTTAATAGTTAATTCTTAAGGATATAGGAGACTTTTCTGAAATTTTTTGGTGTAAAGAGCCAGAATTTTAATTTATTCTTGATCAGCATGATACAGTAAAAGGAACCCTGAACTAGGAGTTGAGTTCAAACTTGGGTTCTAGAAATACAGAAAGGACCTTAAAGCATTTAAAGTCTAACCTTTTATTTAATAGACTAGAGGCCTGGTGCATGAATTTGTGCATGGGTGGGGTCCCTCAGCCTGGCCGGCAATTAGGGCCGATTGGGGCGTCTCGCCCAGTCCTAATTGGGGCTGTGGGAGGTTGGCATGCTGGGGGGAGAGGCTGAGGGGGAAGGGGCCACGGGAAGTTGGCTGGAGGAGGTTGACTGTGAGAGCACACTGACCACCAGGGGGCAGCTCCTGCATTGAGTGTCTGCCCCCTAGTGATCAGTGTGCGTCATAGTGACTGGTCAACTGGTCATTCCGGTAGTCCTAATGGTCACTTAGGCTTATAGATGAGGAGCAGAGAAAATAAATGATTTTGTCCAAAGTTACACAGACAGTGTTAGCTTCTGCTCTACAGACTTCTTTTTTATTTGGTATGCTTTTTAGAAATCACCCATGTGATTTCAGATTAAATGTTCAATCAGTACTGGAACCTTTTTATTATTTTTAAAAATACTTTTTTATTGATTTTAGAGAGGAAGGGTGAAGGAGAGAGATATAGAAACACCAATGATGAGAGAGAATCATTGATCAGCTGCCTCCTGCTTGTCCCACACTGGGGATGTCCCATACTGGGTATTGAGCCCACAACCTAGGCATGTGCTCTGACAGGGAATCAAACCATGACCTTCTGGTTCATAGGTTGACACTCAACCACTGAGCCATGCTGGGTGGGCTACACAGGAACTTTTAAAAATGTTTACAGACAACTTTAGCCGTATATTCCTTTCTTCCTACCTCATTCTCACTCCTTAAGGTACATGATTAGTGAAATTATGTCTGTTGTCTTTTCAGTTCCCTTGGATTACATGCTGTCTCTATGTGAGGGACTATTGGCTCCTTATACATCAGGACAGGAAGTACCCAAGTTTCCTTAGGTGATGAGGATTTAAATGAGGGCTAATTAGGGAAGTACAGGCATTGTCTCAGTACCTTTGGAGCCAGAGTTCTGAAAGAACAAGCAGGATGGCTCCTGCTTAGGCTCCAGGAGGACCTGCTTATAGCTGCCAGTTATTTGTCTTCCCCTCAGAATTGGGCTTCTGATTTTTCTGTCTGCACCTTTCCATAGCCCATCTTCTTTGTGTATGCTTCTCTAATTCTTCTTTTGCAGTAGTTCCCAAACTGCAAGAGTATCAGACTAGGAGGCTCCTTAAATTATTCCACTCCTGGAGATTCAGATCCTGTAGATCTGAAGTAGGTCAAGGAATCTGCATGTTTAACAACTTCTACAGGGGATTCTGATAGGAGTGGGTGGGGGTTAGGATCACACCTTACATAGAAACACCCCAAACATAAATCCACATAAAATTTTTGACTCCCGAGAAACTTAATTGCTAATAGCCTATTGTTGACTGGAAGCTTTACAAATATGTATTATATACTGTATTCTTACAATAAAGTAAGCTAGAGAAAAGAAAATATTATTAAGAAAATCATAAGGTGGTGGAAAGGCATGACTTGGGGTGGTGAACACACAATATAATATAAGATGATATATTATAGAACTGTACACCTTAAACCTATATAATTTTATTTACTAGAGGCCCGATGCACGAAATTCATGCAAGAGTAGGCCTTCCTTCTCCCAGCTGCCAGCACTGGCTTCCCTCTGGCACTGGTTTTGTCCAGAAGGACGTCCGGTCTAATTAGCATATTATGCTTTTATTATTATAGCTGTAACCCCAATAAAGTCAATTTAAAAGAGAAAATCATAAGAAAAAATATGTTTACAGTATTTATTGAAAAACAAACAAACACAAAACGTGTATTGGTGGACCCACACGGTTCAAACCTGTGTGTTCAAGGGTGAATTGTATATATATGTAGTACTAGTATTATTAAACATACTAGAGGCCTGGTGCATGAATTCGTGCACTGGTGGAGTCCCTTGGCCTGGCAGGCAATCAGGGCTGGCCAGCCAGGGGGAGGGACCACGGGAGGTTGGCTGGCTGTGGGAGCACACTGTTCACCAGGGGGAAGCTCCTGCAGTTGAGCGTCTACCCCCTGGTGGTCAGTGCATGTTACAGCTACCGATCGATCGGTCGTTTGGTCGTTCAGTCGACCGGTTGCTTAGGCTTTTATATATATAGATATAAAAATAGACAATAAAAATAGAAAAGATAAAAATAAATACATTTCAGTGTTTCCTTCCTGTACCTCAGTGTATCCCTTGGGCTGCTTGCACTTTCCTTGCTACTGTTCTGTGTAGCTTAAATTACACCATCCCTATAGAGTTCCTTTATTGGGAAGAGTAAGGAAAGTGCCAAGGTGTCTCAAGGATCAGCTCATAGGCCTTTGGTTTAAGTGCTAATTTCTTGTTTTATTCAACTAGCAGTTGGGGTGGGGGTAGTGACTGTGAGTCTATATTACATGATATTAAGCAAGCAATTTACTTGGAAGGAGACCTGTGAACCCTCCAGAGGGAAGGGGGAATCTGTGAACATGATAGCTGCCATGGGTCTTATGAACATGTGTCTTCCATCATAGAACTGTGAACTGTTTCTGAGCATGCCAAAGTGCAAAGGTGACTCCACAGAGGCTGTGTGTGCCCTCTGCAGCTTTGCATGGCTTCCCAGAAGGAAGTCTGCTCTGCCCCAGGCTGCTGTACCAGGATGTGTATGGCACAGGGAGGGTGGAATGCTGTTTAGAGAGCTCTGCAGAGGAGAGAGGGACAGGGTACTTCTTGGAATCAGGGCAGTTAGTAGTCATGTATATGTGGCTATTTCCTGATTGATAGGGATATGTGAAAATAAGTTACTTAGAATTTTATTGTTTTTCACTAAACTTTATATTATTGAAAATCTCTAGGCTGGAAACATTTCTTTCTGTCACTTTGCCTTTTTCCAATTGGTATGTGTGCCTACGATTTTTGTGTTCTGCTTTTTATGCTTAGCATTATCTTGTTTAAAGATATCTGCTTGTCAACCTGGTCCCATATACTTGTCATTTTTAATGGCTGTCTATATAATCTCATTCTTTCTTGAGATTCATAAGTTTATTCCACTGAATCTTCTATTTTTTTGCAGGGTATGCAGAGAGATTTGCTGCATTTCTAAAACATCTCTGAAAACAAGCTGCATTTCAGAATTGAAACCAGCATTTCCTTTTCTACTTTAGAGTGCACGCAGGAAGCCATTGGGCACACCAAGGTATTGAATTATCTTTCCATGTCTTTGGGTCTATAAGAAATCTCAGCAAGAGGTCTCAGACACCAAACTGGGGGGAAAATTAAACTTGATATTTCCAAAGAGTCACTTAAGTTTTATTATTGCCACGTTCAAAATGTAGACATAGTTCCGTAATGTGATTAAAGTGACTTTCACCGACAGCCACTGTAAGATACAGCGGTATGTGATAGCTGGTTTATCATTTGGGGTGTAACGATTAGCTAAAGCTATTTTTCTCTAAAGGGTCAGTTAGTTCTCTTGTTTTTCTCTACAACTTCAGCTTTAGCAAGGAGCCATCATAAATTCTGTGACATAGCTGTCTGCTTATCTGTCTTGGGAGTTATAGACTGCACATATAAGACAATTCATGTGCCTTTGCATAATAAATTGAGTTTTATAAATTATAAATCTTCACTTAACATGAAGGTGGTGTTGGGTGCCAGGCTTAGAAAAGCTGATGTGGTTGCCAAGTTCATGAATGTCATAAATCATTCATGCTAAGGTAGCCCAGAATCATGCTGTCTTCTGAGGCCGATCAATATCAAGGTGGTATTGGTAACACAAAAAATGGGAGTCTCAATGATTGTTTTTCAAAATCAGATGCACTTGCCCTGGCCTGGTAGCTCTTTGATTAGAGTGTCACCCTGGTACACCAAGGATGGGTGGAACAACAAATTGATGTTTCTTTCTCTCTCTCCCTCTCCCTCTCCCTCTCCCTCTCCCTCTCCCTTTCCTCTCCCTCTCCCTCTCCCTCTCCCTCTCCCTCTCCCTCTCCCTCTCCCTCTCCCTCTCCCTCTCCCTCTCCCTCTCCCTCTCCCTCTCCCGCTTCCTTCCCTTCTCTCTCCCTCATATCAATTTTAAAAAAATCAAATGTATTTTTTATTTGAAGAGTTAAACTAAATTACCTTTCTCTTTTTAGTTAAAGTCAGTTTTCTAGGACCCTCTTTCACCCTCAAATAATCTATCAATAAAATTTTTCTTCGCTGAAACCGGTTTGGCTCAGTGGATAGAGCGTCGGCCTGTGGACTGAAAGGTCCCAGGTTTGATTCCGGTCAAGGGCATGTACCTGGGTTGCGGGCATATCCCCAGTAGGAGATGTGCAGGAGGCAGCTGATCGATGTTTCTCTCTCATCGATGTTTCTAACTCTCTATCTCTCTCCCTTCCTCTCTGTAAAAAATCAATAAAATATATTTTTAAAAAAATTTTTTCTTCCCTGACCCTTGAATTCTATCAGAAATCCATCACAAAATACATAACCTGTACATTTGCAATCCAGACTTAATGGGCTGAAAATGAGATTTAGATGTTTCAGTAAATCTTGAGGCACATTATTAGGAAAAAACCCTTTGAATTTGGGGGGGATTTTCTTCTTGTGCCATTATTTTACATGAATAGTAGGCAAACTTAGCCCTCTTTCACACACTGCCTATGTCTTTGGTACCAAAGAAGGGGGAAGCGTAGGGCTTGAAGAGAAATGATGCTTGGGACAGAAAGCTGTGTAGTATTTTGTGCCCCTTTAAGTTCCCAGGCTTTATCTAGACTGCTGGAATATGAATATTAAACTGAATTGTCTTCCCTGAGAGCTGCCCAGTCGGTGAAAATGAAGAAGGCTATGGATATTTCAAGAAAAACATAAGAGTGATTTTGGTAAGATCTTTAAAAAGAAAAATAAAGTTTTTCCTGAGGCTGTTAGGTACTCCAAGAGTAGTTAAGTGTCTGTATCCCTTTGTGTAGTCTCCAGCAGAGGGCCATGTGACTCATGGATAACATGTGACTTCTCTTTGGCGGACTACAGAGGTCCTTTTGGTGTGAATAGCTACCTTTTCTGTGTTCATCATGTGGATAGCCTATCCTTGGTTAAAGATCATAGGGGTCACCCTGATCAGGTAATTCAGTTGGTTAGAACGTCATCCCAATAAACCAAGGTTGTGGGTTCAATCCCAGGTCAGCAATGAATGCATAAATAATGGAACAACAAATCTCTCTCTCTCTCTCTCTCTCTCTCTCTCTCTCTCTCTCTCTCTCTCTCTCTCTTTCTCCTCTCATCAAGAAATAAAAACTAGCTCTAACTGGTTTGGCTCAGTAGATAGAGTGTCGGCCTGCGGATTGAATGGTCCCTCTTAAACAAACCTATCTTTCTGACACCTGCTCAGAGTTGTTATCCTCCCACCAAGCTATGGTTGCCATCTGCACCTCCTTGGCCACTTCTATTAGGGTGTCTTCACACAAATAAGCAGGCTGATTAGTCAGAAAGTTCCAACTCATACTCTGGGGATGGAGAAGCCCTTGGGGCTCCATGGTACTTCACTTGCTCCCTTACACCAGCCTCCTGTGACCCCATGCCAAGCCCTATCTGGCCTCTATTCATGTGGATCCAGTGATAGGAAACAGGCAGAGAGGATTTCAGTATCATCTGGGTAGTTGGACTGAGGCCTTTAAGTTCCTTCAGTTCTACAATTTTCACTTGCTTTGTTCTTAATTAACATTTAAAATCCCCCACTTCCTGCTGATCCCTTTAGCCTTCTCAGTTTGGCCTCTTTCCTGCTTTATAGGTAGATACACTCCAGCCATACAGCCTTCTTTCAGTTCCTTGAATGTGTTGCTTCTGACTTTCCATATGCCCTTTCTTCTCCCTGGATCACTGTACTCCCCACCAGTCATTTGTCTAACCCTATTTCAGGTCCCAGTTTTAACGCCACTTGTGTTAGGCAAGCTTCTCCAACCCCCAGACTAGATTAGATTTTTAATATCTAAAATAGTCCTGCTTATTACCTTCCATAGTATGTTGTGCATTTGTATTAGTTAAACTACTTTTTATTTTTTTTATTTTTATTTTTATTTTTAAATATATTTTATTGAGTTTTCACAGAGCAGAAGAGAGAGAGTTAGAGAGAAACATCAATCAGCTGCCTCCTGCACATCCCCCACTGGGGAAGTGCCCACAACCCAGGCACATGCCCTTGACCGGAATCGAACCTGGGACCTTTCAGTCCGTAGGCCGACGCTCTATCCACTGAGCCAAACCGGTTTCGGCTAGTTAAACTACTTTTTAGTAAAATTTTGTTTAGTGTTTATCTTCCCAGCATTTTGAAAGCTCCACATGTGCAGGGACTCTGTCTGTTCTGTTCAATATTTTATTGCTAGAACCTAGTCCTATGCCTGACTCCTAATAGCTGTTCAGTAAACATTCATTGATTGGCCGACTCTGCTTCCCCTCTCAATCATGCATTTCTCCTGCTGTTCATTCATGTACTGGTTTTCTCCTGGGGCACTTTTGTGGGTTCTTCAGAAATCTGTACTACCTTACACACACACACACACACACACACACACACACACACACACACACTTGACCTGTACAAGTAAACTCGCCTCTGTCAGCTGCTTTCTTCCTCAATAGCCCCTCATAATGCAACAGTCTATTTTCAGTTTCTCCATGAGAAACAGGTCTTTGCTCACACAACCTCTGAGACTATGGGCAGATTCTAGTATTGCAAAGCAGCTGCTAGCCCATACAGTGATCCCTAAATTTCTTGAGCTGGAGTCAGAAATCAATTCAGTCTGCCCCTCTAACTTCAGGAGACCCCTTGAAGCTCTCTTAGAGGTCCCCTTGAAGCCCTTCTCATTAGGCTTGTGGTAAAATGCAGGTACCCCCCCCCCTTTTTGGAGGGGGTACCCACAGCACATCAACACTTCTAGCCCAATAAAACCTTTCTAAAACCTTTCTCTTAATATCCATCAGCTTCTTTTTCCCCTCGATATGGGGTGAAGGTTTTAGAGTTTTATAATTGTTTTTCAACTGATTTCTATGAAAATTTTTGTTGTTGTTGTTAATCCTCACCCAAGGATATTTTTCCATTGATTTTTAGGGAAAATGGGAGAGGGAAAGACAGAGAGAAACATTGATATGAGAGAAACACATCAATTGGTTGCCTCCTGCATGAGCCCTGACCAGGGCCTGGGCTGGGGAAGAGCCTGCAACCAAGGTACATGCCCTTGACTGGAATCGAACCCAGGACCCTTTGGTCCAAAGGCCGACACTCTATCCATTGAGCATTACTGGCTAGGGCAGATTTTTATGAAAATTTACATATTTGTTGGCACCTCCCTTTGGTATGACATGGATGCTACACAGTGAAGCCTGTCAGCTTCTAAATAGAGTAAGTAGTTGCTATAGTTAAACATGCATTTTAGGAAACAATTTATTTCTGAGTAAGGGTAGATAATGTCATTTTCTCCATCTCTCTCTGTTTAGGAAGTTTACTTGTCCTCATCTATAAAATGGAACCCCATCCTTTCTTTGCCTCAGTAAGGACAGAGAAATAAGAAATTGTGAGCATAAAATGACTCTGGATGGACAACAGGCCCTGGGGAATAGTTACATAATCTGCAGAGGAATAATTTATCATAAAGAAGGGAAGTAGAGATGAAGGGCTTAATGGAAAGAAGAAAAGAAAATACCCTGGTCATCAGTGTTTTTCTAAAACCCATCCTAACCCCTTCTACCCCTGCCCTGGTTTGGAGCTGTTTTCTTGTTATATACAGGTCCCTATTATAGCACTAAAACAATGCTTGTGCAGAGCAGAGCCAGCTCCTATTAAACCAATAATTCTTGGTTCTGTGTTTTCTAGATGTATTTGTGTCTGTGTCTGTGGGTTGTAGGTAGGAGGGGGTAGATGTCATCACTTTTGACAAAATGGCAGAATACTCTATCATGATGAAAAGCATGTTGGTCTCCTGGTTCAGAGCCAGAGCCTGCCTTGTAAGGAATTCAAAGGCTGCACCCCGGAGCTGCTGTCAAGCCAGCAGATGGAGTAGCAGTCCTTCTCTGTGTGCCTCTGGGCCCACCTGGGCTGGTATGCTGGGTGATGCTGGGCCCAGCCTGTGGCCAGAGGGGACAAGGAAATGAATACAAATGATTGCACCTTGTTGCCAGCACTGTTGTCCTGTCTGCAGGGAAGTTTGGTAAAATATGATCCTGGGAAAGTCATTTTCATGTGCCTCTCTGGAATTGCTGCAGAAGCAATTATAAGGAATGAGTGCTTGTATGTCTGAGATAACTGGGGCATAAGAGAAGGGAAGATATAGAGATGACAGAATCAAGTCCTGAGTAGTGGGGGAATATGGCACCATCTCCTCACCCCTGAAAAACCTTAGGGAAGACACAGGAATACAACCAGTGGCTCTTAATGGGAAAGGGCAATCTTAAGAGGAAAGTTTGGACAATGAAGCCAAATTACCATCTGCCTAACTCACTCTTCTCTAAATTCCAGGCACTGGGGTCTTTGTTACTAAAATCTGTAGATTGCTTAAGAACTTTACTTTGGGGCCAGTAGTAGAATTTAAGCTTCCCTGAGATTATTTCTTTCTATTTTCTAAGAAGTAGCTGGATATATGGCAGTTCTTAATAAATAATGGAGGTATGAATGGCGCTCCCATTGAGAACTCTCAGGCCTACAGGCATTCTGTGAAATGGAGAGTCCTCCCCACTTTATCCCATAAGAATGTAAAGGGGCTTCACAATGGAGGATGGGCCCTGGCTGGTGTTACTCAGTTGGTTGGGCATTGTCCTGTGCACTGCAAGGTTGCCGGTTTGATTCTGGGTCAGAACACATGCCCGGGTTATGGGCTTGATCCCTGGGAGGGGATGTGCAGGATGCAGCTGGTCAGATCGATCTCTCCCCCACCCCCCACTTCTCCCTCCCTCCCTCCCTCCCTCCCCCTCCCTTCCTCTCCCTTCTTCTCTCTCTAAAAATCAATAAAAATGTAAAAAATTAATAAGGAGGATGGGCAGTGGATGGATTACTACTCTGAGGGCAGGGCCTATGACTCTCCCTCCTCTGGCTTCCTTTATCTAAATAACTCAAATTCAGAGTAGGGGTGGATTGGGGGACTCAGCAGGATAGCCTCTGCAACCCAAGGCCTAACCACTGCAGACTGCCCAGGAAGCCAGAAAGAAGGTGGCTTCCTAGCTGGTCCTTTGCTCCTAAAGTGAAGGGAGTTAGGGGTTCTTGAGTTAGCTGTAGAGCAGGCAGCACAATTTGTTCTTCGCTGGGAACCCAGAGGTTTCTGGCAAGTCCCTTGGCCACAGGCCTGCCAGGAGCCCAGAGCTTTTTGAAGAGAAAGAAAGGTTCTAAGAACAAGGAAGCTGCTGCTCTCAATGAAAAGATCAGGAGGGAAGAAAAATGAGACTAACAAGTGCTGAAGAGAACTGTCTGTGGCTGAAGAGAATGTTAATGGCTCTGCTCCTGAGCTTCGAAGTCTGAGCTGGATAGGATCGCACCCAGGTGCCTCTGCTGTCACCTACAGATACTTACCAATGACTGTTGCTTGCAAACAGTTACAGCCTCACTTTCCCAGGGTGAGAAGCACTACCTGCTGAGGTTGAGAAAAATGAGACTGTTGGGAGGTCCTAGGCCTGGCTCAGCTAGTAGGGGTTTATCTTGTCTCTTCTGCATCAGTCAATAAATGGGATTCCAGAGCTTAGGTGCAAGGGAAATTGAACAAATCTGGCTAACAGTTGTTTCTTTTTCCTGTTTGCAAAATGCTAGCTTCTATGGATTGGATTGTATCCCCCTAAAATTCATATGTAAGAGCCCTAACCCCCAATTTGCTAATATTCGTAGAAGGGCCTTTGGGAGGCAATTAGGTTTAGATGAGGTTATGAGTGTGAGGCTGCCATGGTGGAATTAGTGTTCTTATAGAAGGAGATACCAGAAGGCTTGCTGTCTACCCTTTCCCACCTCACCCACCCCATGTGAACACACAGCAAGAAGGCAGCCAGAAAGCCCTCACAAGAACGAAACCACACTGGCACCTTGACCTCCGATTTCCGGCCTTCAGAACCACGAGAAAATAAATTTAAGCTACTCAGTCTAGCAGCGGTTCTCAACCTGTGGGTCGCGACCCCTTTGGGGTCGAACAACCCTTTCACAGGGGTCACCTAAATACATCCTGCATATCAGATATTTACATTACGATTCATAACAGTAGCAAAATTACAGTTATGAAGTAGCAACGAAAATAATTTTATGGTTGGGGGTCACCACAACATGAGGAACTGTTTTAAAGGGTCGTGGCATTAGGAAGGTTGAGAACCACTGGTCTATAGTATCTTACTGTGAAAACCAGAACTGACTAATACAGTGGTTCTAATGGATGCTGTTGGTACCTGGCCCAAATCCCTTTACATACCAGTGTATCTATTTTCCCAGCTGCTGCATTGGGTTGTAGTGGCTCACAGATGCCTGCCCTTCTCCAGAAAATTGCTCTTGGTGGATGGAAGATCCCTCTGTACCTCTCTATAGCTTTTAGCCAAGGGGGAACAAAAACCAGCCACTTTACCTCAAGGAAGGATAATTTATTTTGGTGCTATTTAGGGTGCTGAGTTCCCCTGTGGGATCAGGCTGAAGCCAGATACAAAGCTGTGACCACACTCTTCTTTCCTACCATTTCCTGCTTCTTTCATTTTCTTTCTCCTGAGGGCACACCTCAATAAATCATGTGATCTGAATTTTGCCCTAAAGTTGGGGGGAGTATCTTGCCTCTCTCTAGAACTGTGTAGTCTTGGAATAACTAGGGAATGAGAATGACTGATCCCCTAAGGAAGTGAAGCTTGGGGAAGAACATGTGTCCATTACAGCATGCATTTTCCATTCTTCTGTTTGACCATAGAGTACATCTCGTTCATTCAAATAAAAGTGCTTATGAAATACAAATTTAGGGTTCACAGTCCATGGGAATGGTGCTTTCTACACTCAGATGTGAAGATAGGCAAGCTTAGCTCAAGAAAGGATTAAATCAGTCCATCTGGTTTGAGGAGCCTCTGGTCATTGTATCCAGAGAACCAGCTTGAGGGTGTTGGAGAACCATAAGGAGGAGGCAGTCTTGCCATTAACCCAAGGGCTGTGCCAGAAGGAGCAGCCTGGCACATAGTGGCACTCAGTTAATATTTGTGGAATGGCTTCTCCGAGAATCACAGGTCAAAGAGAAAGCTGGAAGAAGCAGAAAGAATCAAGAGCTCAAAGCAGACTCTTGTGCTATGCCAGATTTCACTCTTTGACCAAACCATGTTCCCATAATTTGCCAGATTATACATAGCTGATACTCTAGGATTTTCCCATACTATGATTCAAGTTATTGCTTTGCTGTTGTATGTAAGTATATGACCTTCTAATAACTCACAGGGCAAGTACCAGATAACAATGACAGGCAGATGCTGGTCTCAGTCCAGAGTCTTAAGAAAACAATGTTCCTCTTTTTTTTAAATATATATATTGATTTCAGAGAGGAATGGAGAGGAAGAGAGAGAGAGAAACGTCAGTGATGAGAGAGAATCATTGGCCGACTGCCTTTTGCACACCGCACACTGGAGATTGACTCCGAAACCCAGGCATGTGTCCTGACCAGGAATCGAACCATGACCTCCTGTTTCATAGGTCAACACTCAACCACTGAGCCACACTGGCCAGGCTAAGCAATGTTCCTCTTTAGAGTGGCTTTTAGACTTTGTGATATTGTAGCAAATTATCACAATTATGGACAAGTGTCAGAGAAAGATCCCACAATTGTTTTTTATTAAGCAACATTTTCTTGGACATGGGTGGGCTTCCGCCATCCTCCCTCCCATGATTCCATGCACTGCTGTGGCTGGTAGACAAGTGCGGGGCCTGACCAGCAGACCCTGAGCGACAGATGAATGGATTACTCCGACACAACGTTTGCTGTGAAAGAGAGGGCTAAGGGACTGCTTGGCTAAAGGAACCAGACAGCCTCAATTGCCTGCCTCATTAGGCTTTTATTGTAACAGCAGTTTGAGATAAAGTTTATCTTTAAGATACAATCAGTAGGGTAAGTAATCTTGGGAAGACACATGTGTTTGTAGGGTCCTTTAAGCAAGGACACCCAAAGATTAAGCATAAGGATTTCAGTAAACACCTGGGGGTCTGCATGTGCACAGACTTGGTTGGAAAAGGTCAAGGAATAATTAGGGGTGCTGCCTTTGGCACTCCCCTAATTGGAATTCTGATAAATAGGGTGGGTGGCCTTCTGCACACTTCCCTTTTTTCGGAATGTCCTCCTTACAAACTTTCCAACCAAGTCTCATGCTTTTCCACAGACAAGCAGGCATCAGTGTGTGTTCCAGGGAAGCATGTGGGCTCTCAGACCGGGAGTTGGCATTTAGCGACCTGGCTGAGAAACAATGTAGAAATGAAAAGATAAAAACGTGAGATATGTGATAGGGGCTATAGTTTGGAATAAATGGGTTCAGGCCCTCTGCCCAGTCAGCCTAACACTCTGGTAAGCTGCTGCATTTAATGGACAACTCCATTAACATCTTATTGGATGGAGGGAGGGAGAGAAAGGGAGAAGGAGAGGAAGAAGGGGCAGCAGAGAAAGAGGGAAAGAGAGAGAGGAGTGAGTGTATGTGTGTGTGTTAGGAGAAACTAAAAAGCTTGGAGCTTTCCTCTATGTCCCCAGAGGGATCTTCATGTGGTTTTTATAGTCTGTGTGTCATCACAGGCTCTGAAAGCTGAGGTAGAGCTGGGAAGGGTAGCAATTTGGATAGGGAAGAATGAGAACTCATACCACCTGTCTTCACCTCATTCCCACAGGATAGGGAGGATGAGAAGGGATATATCTTTCCCCCTTATAATGAAGAAATTGTAGGTCCTAGAATTCAGAAGATAAAAACATGGGGTATTGGAGGATGCCCTCTGAGAGCTTCTGTGATAATGAAGGTGGATGAGGAGAAAAGGGAATGGAGAGGTAAAGTGAGTCCCAGGATTCAGAAACTGGTTCATGAGTGAAAATAAACTGGTTCCCACTGCAGGAAGAGAGGAAGGACAAGTCTAAAGAGGAAAACAAAGAACACCATCTTCTGCTTGAGGGTGATTAGGTTCAGGCCCTCTCTGGAGGCAAGAGAAGGATGAGATGGCTTTTACCATGGCTAATGAATGTCCCTCAAAAAACTATCAGATAATCGTGGTGCCTGACACTTTCTGGGTCCCTGGTACCCAGAGAACACAATGGGTAGTAACATGAAATCACTTTTCTTTCCACTGAGTGATTTTTATTCTTAGTATCTTCTCATTGCAACCTTTTAGCTGCTTTCAGACTGTATCAGGGCAGAATATTGAACCTAACCATATCACAACTGCTAGATTTCCCTAGGGGAGAATGTGCAATAAGAATGGGCAGAGTAGCTCTGACCCAAGACTTCGCTTCTGGCCTTCCTGAATTTGCCCTTGCCAGCTCACCTCTTCTCAAAAGTCACTTCCAGAGGCAAAGCTAGGTATTTAGGGTGCTGCCTATCCACAGATACACAGAATTGAGTATGACTTGCCCAGAGACAAGTTCTAGGTCAGATCAAGACTATGATTCTCAAGTATACAGACCTGACCCTACATCTTAGATTGTAGTGCATGCCAGATTGGAGGGTATGGTGAAGAGGCCCCTGGCTTAGAGGTCAAAAGTGCTGGGTTCAGGTCCTGTGTGACCTTGAGTTATTACTTGAGTTCTTTAAATTTAGTTTTTTATCTCTAAAATGGGGGTAATATACCTCCCCCAAGAGGGCCTTTGTAAAATGCTGTTTTGGTGGAAAGAATTATTTCCTCATTTCTTTATTCTGTCTGATAAAGACAAAGATCTCAGCTTGGGAGGTGTGAAAGCTATTAGGTTCAAGATAGGCATCAGGAAAGGTATGTATGTGTTGAGGGCAAGGAGGGATGAAGGGAGAGTAAAAGATGTGGTGAAATGGTGTCCCCTGTAGTCATGGAGGATGTGACATGAGCTTCTTACACAGTTAAGAATCTGTAAATACCTATTGAATTGCTACCTGTTGTATAATAGGAAATACTTATTTTATTATTGTCCTCAGTTTCTGACAAAGAGCTCCTCAAACCTTTGGAAGTTCCTGAGTGTGTGCCTGTGTGTGTGTATGGGGGGAGGGGGGCGGGCGGTAATAGCTGCATCTTTTATTTCTGACACAGAGCTCCTAAATTCTGTGGAATTTCCAGGGTGATAGAAGTTTCTTTTAAATATATATATATCTACAATAATAAAAGTGTAATATGCTAATTAGGCCATCCGTCCTTCCGGAGGTCCTTCCAGACAACCTTCTGGACAAAGCTGGGGCTGCAAGGGACGCCTGAATTCCAGGTGCCTGCCAGAGGCCGGAGGGAAGCCCGGGTCCTGGGTGCCAGAGGGAAGCCAGTGCCGGCAGCCAGGGGAAGGAAGGCCTACTCTTGCACGAATTTTGTGCGTTGGGCCTCCAATATATATATATATATATATATATATATATATATATATATATATATTTATATGATTTCAGAGAGGAAGGAAAAGGGAGAGATAGAAACATCAATGATGAAAAAGAATCATTGATTGGCTGCATCCTGCATGCTCCCAACTGGGGATTGAACCCACAACTGGGGATTGTACCCTAACTGGTAATCAAACCATGACTTCCTGGTTCATAGGTTGATGCTCAACCACAGAGCCATGCTGGCTGGGCAAAGCTTCTTTCCAGGCAACTCTTAGTGGGACCCTAAATAGTTTCACAATGGAGGCCGGTCACCAGAAAGACTAAGCCTTGATTAGAAGCCTAGAACTTGCAGCTCCAATTCCCTCAACCTCTGAGGAGGGGAGAGGGGCTGGAGATTGTGTAAATAACAATCTATGTGATGAAACCTCCATAAAATCTCCTAAATGACAAACTTCAGAGAGCTTCCAGTTTGGTGAATGCATCCACATGCTAGGAAGGTGGTGCACTACAAATACATGGGAATAGAGGCTCCTGTGTTGGGGACTCTTCCAGACTTCGTCCTATGTACCTCTTCATTTGGCTGTTTGTTTTATCCTTTAGAATGTCTTTTATAACGTACCGGTAAATATAAGTAAAGTGCTTTCCTTAGTTTTGTGAGCAATTGTAGCAAATTATTGCACCTTGGGGGTGTGGGGGAGACACACCAAATTTATAGCCATGTTCCATTCCTAATTCCCCAAAGAAAGTATCTGACCCCCTTACCTTTTCCTACTAGGCCTCACCAGACTGTCTGAGTTCAGAGCTATGGTCAGAGAGCTTGGACTCCCATCATAGAATACTTGGCTGCATAAAATAAAAAGAGTAGATCACATTTACTGAGGTATTACTATGCACCAGGCACAGTGGTCAGTGCTCTTTACCATTTATCTCAGTAATATAATTGTCCAAACAACCCCACTAAAGTTGGTTGTAATATTTTCCCCATTGTGGAGATAAGGAAAACTGAAGCACAGAGAGGCTAGACAACTATTAAGTGTTAGAGCTAGTATTTGAATTCAGGCCAACTGGCTTCAAAGCCAGAGCTTGCAAGCAGCTTCTATACAGCTTCTGAGGTAGGGCTGTGGGAAGCTGGTCCTCTAAGCAAAGGTGGTGGGCATGCAGGCAATGTGATCTACCTGTGTAGTCCAGACACATCCTGCAGGACTCAAGGCAAACAAATTTGATTCCAGAGTCTTCCAGCTATTTTATGAGTGCTCCTTTAAGAGCTGGGAATGGGTGTGGTGTGAAAAAGGCTCCATTGCCATTTAAGGTTGATAAACACTGTGGGGTATATGGCACTCTTGAGATATTACAGTAAAGAAATGGCTTTGTGACCCTGGCCGGGTAGCTCAGTTGGTTAGAGCATCATCCTGATAGGTCAAGGCTGTGGGTTTGACCCCTGGTTAGGGCACATACAAGAGTCAACCAATAGATACATAAATAAGTGGGAGGGCAAAAATTGATGTTTCTGTCTCTTCCTCTTTCTCTCTCCCTAAAAAAAAGCAATTCAAAAAAGAAAGAAAGAATGGTTTTGTCCTTTATTGAATCTGGAGTTTTCTAAAATTATTTCAGCAGAGAACTCATTCTTTTCTTTGTTAGATGACTACTAATGTACAATAGACCACTATTCCAGGACGACTGATTTGAAAAATGCTCTTCTAGACTTACTCTCCACCCCACTACCACTCGGTCCACTTGAAGTAACAGCTGCACTTAGGATGGCAGCTAAGATTTCTGTGGAGAGCAAAAAGTGTTCAGTGGCCAGCCAGCTCAGATGGCAACAGGAAGATGCCAATTAACCAAGGTGGGCAGCTGCTGACATTCCTGGGCTTCATAAGGAGGCCATCCAACAGACTTGGGTGGTTTATTTCTTGTTTTCATTTCCCCTTGTCACTGTTGTTGTCTAGAGCCTTTACATGTCAATTCTGGACTGTCAAAACAGCCTCCTGACTAGTCTCCCTGCCAGCTGGCTCTCTGCTCCAGTCCATCCTGCACACCTGGCCAGATCAGTCTTCCTAAAATGCTGCTTTGAGCTTGTCACTCTCCTGTCCCAAATGTATTAATTCAGCTTTCAAGATGTTTTGATTGTCCCCAGCCTACCTTTCCTGCTCCCTCCTCACATCCTACATTGTAGATGAAGCTGACTCATTCTGGAGCCCCTCTGTGCTGTATGTGTGCTAATTTTTCCATCCAATGCTTGAAAATCTACCTCCCACCCCCAGCCCCCATCCCGTTTCCTCCTGTCAGATCTTGTGTTCTCATTTGTTCACTTACTCCATTCAACAAGCATTTATTTTGTGCTACCTGTATGCTAGATCCTGTGCTAGAATAAGACATAGTCCTTAACTTCAAGGAGCTAATAAATGCAGATGAATGCATGCTGGGTGATGCGTACTATGATATAGTGATATTTAGGGTTTCATGGACATGGCACCTATCCCTGCCTAGGGCACACCAAAGGCAATTCAGGGTAGATTTCCTGGAGAAAGGGATGTTTACACTTAAAGGGTGAAAAGACATGTGGTATGCTGGGGACTGGCTGAGGATGTGGTACCCAGGTCTTTGGTGCTGGGCTAACAGACAGGTTCTCCCTACCTCAGGGAGCATCCTCACAAAGAATCTCAGACTGATCCTGTTGATAGGGGGACGATAGATGAGGGGAAAGCATGCATACTCACCAGGAGAGTGGATTCTGGGGCTGGGAGGAGGGAAGGAGGACAATGACTGATATGTTCACTGCATCCTATGGTTTAGCAACTTCCCCCAATTCCCAAGTCGCATCTAAGCGATACATGCCACTGGAGCAGCTTGGTTGCCAGGGGCAACCCCAGAAGGCAGCCTCATTTTAAAGGCAGTCACTGAAGCCCCTTGCCCCAGGGCTCTGATAGATAACCCACAGGTCTCAGTCAGTCCCCCCTAGGAAGTGACAGGACAGGGTCAATGTGCACAGGTGGGTCTAAGTGAAGGGTGTGGAAGATAACCCTCCAGCCACGCAGCAGGATCTTGAGAAAAGAAAGGATTCAAAAAACAGATGGCATTTTAATCCGCCCGAATGTTTAATATGAGTAACATAACCTTGTTTTTCTGAGACAGCCTAATTTACTTCAGGCCTCAGGCTTAGTAACTTAACCATTGACAACCTGCAGGTCTATGTGTGTACGTGTGGGTCTGTAGTGCTAATGAGATTGCAGAAATGGTGAATTTCTCTTGGTCGCAGTTTTCCTACTCTGTTGAGGCTGCCCACCAATAGGTTTCTCCTTTTCTGATCTAGGATTTGTGATCTGGGAATATGAGCACTTTCTAGGGGAGGAAGCAGAACATGTAGGGAGATTATATATATGTAAGATTATATATATACATATACATATACATATACATATACATATACATATACATATATATATATATCTCCTGGTGCAACTGACATTAATTGGGTTTACCAAGGCTCCCAGCTTCTTTTCTCTGGTTCCTGCTGTTTTGCCTGCTGCTTTCCCCACAGAAAGGGAAGCCTGCACTATGTAGATTCAAAGCACCTGGGTTTCAGTTTCTGCTCTGTGACTAGACTAGAGCAACGTATTTAATCATCCTAAGCCTCGGTTTCTTCATCTGTAAAATGGAAACCCTGCTCAATCACAGGGTTATTATTGTAAATGGCAAATGAAGTAATTTATGAGAAAGTGTTTTTGTAAACTGTTAAGTCTTAATAATAAAAGTAAGAAAAAAAAAAGAACAATAAGCAGTTACTGCCCAGTATTGAGTGGTTACTGTGCCAATTGCTGTCTCTCTATTCATATTATCTTTTTAATCAATATATTTTTTTATTGAGATCCCCCTGTCCTTTAAGACTCAGCTCACAATTCACTTTCTCATAAGAACTCTTTTGACAGCTCTTGCTTGCGTTAGTTCTTAACTTTTCTAAACTAGTTTGCACCTTCTAAATAAACCCACCATTATTTCATAAGCTCAACTTTTCTCTCCCCAGCTGGAGTCTAAACTTCTTCAAGTTGCTCTATTTCACTTGCCTCCCCCAAGATACTGAACACATAGTAAATGCTCTAGAAAACTTGAGATTGAAATTTCTGGCCACATAGTTATTGCATAAATTGAGAATTCCCTACATTTTACAAAGCAAAGCCCTGAGTCAGGAGTTAGTTATTGCTCTTTGTGTTGGCCACTAGGAAAGGACCCATCTGCTCCATTCAGGTTAATAGCCATCATCTTTACAAAGCCTTTACCAAGCTCCTAGATAGAATTCTTATTGCAGGACCTGCCTCTAGAAATGCTAATCATGTTACCCTCCCCTTCCCCCCTTCCATCTCCTTGTCCTGCTCCATACCTTTCTCCATGTTCATACAAATACATACAGCATATACAGGTGAATTCTGTTATTAAAGGACAGAGTGGCCTTTCTTTAAGATTCAAGAGGATAGTAAAGAAGACTAGAGCTAGATATCAGAGCCTTTAAGAGGAGACTTCCTGCTTCTTCATTTCTCTCCAACTTACCTCAGATCACTGCCCTCTGGCCCAGTGCGCCCCAAACAAATGAGCCTCCTTTCTCACCTTAGGATCTGCTATGATCAGTCTCACAGCCTAGAAGCTGTTGCTCAGAGATCTTCGCCTGGCTGGCACCTTCATTTCATTTAGTCTTAGCCTAGATTACAAGTCTTTCCTTATCACCCAATTTAAAATAGCTTCCTTGTGGGGGGGGGGGGGGAGGAATATAGACTATACACATGTACCTGATTTTTTAAAATCCTCACCTGAAGATATGTTTTTTCATTGATTCTAGAGACATTGACGTTGTAGAGAAACATCAATCAGTTGCCTCCCATACGCACCCCAACTGGGGTTCAAATGCCCAAGCTGGGAATGTGCCCTAATCCCGAATCAAACTGGAAAATCTTATGTGCACAGCACAACATTCCAGCTAACTGAGACACACCAGTTAGGGCTGTATCTACTTTTTATATGAATAAATTTCTCTGGATGGATGCACAAGAAACTAACATTTGTTGTTTACAGGGAGGGAAACCAGATAGCTGGGAAACAGGGGCTTCTCTGCATATCCTTTTCTATTTTTTCTTTTAATTTAGACTTACTATATTATCTATTTAAAAAATTAATTCAGCCGAAACTGGTTTGGCTCAGTGGATAGAGCGTCGGCCTGCAGACTGAAAGGTCCCGGGTTCGATTCCGGTCAAGGGCATGTACCTGGGTTGCGGGCACATCCCCACTAGTAGATGTGCAGGAGGCAGCTGATCGATGTTTCTCTCTCATCGATGTTTCTAACTCTCTATCCCTCTCCCTTCCTCTCTGTAAGAAATCAATAAAATATACTTTTTAAAAAATTAATTCAAATAAAAAGAGAAAAAAGAAAGTAGCTCCTTGCTGAACATTCTTTACTTACTTTATAAATTTTATTTACAAGACTGGCAGTGAGCAGATTTGCCTCATCAGCCATAGTTTGCTGATCTCTACTCTATCATATTTTATTTGATATTCATCCTAACTGATTTTTAGTTTATTCATTTCTTATCTGCCTTCTCCCACTATAATGCAAGCTTCATGAAAGCAGTATATGTTTTGTTATCACCATATCCCTGTACCCGGAACAATTCCTGACTTTTATAGTAGGTGCTCAAGTTGGGGTGCGTATGGGAGGCAACTGATTGATGTTTCTCTACCACGTCGATGTTTCTCTCTCTCTCTCCCTTCATATCTCTCTAGAATCAATGAAAAAACATATCTTTACCACTTGTTGAATGACTGAGTGCTTGAATGAATTATATTTGTCTGAACTGAAGGGAAGAGCAGTCCTATTTAGAAGGAGATAAGGTAAACTTTTGATAGCAGCCCCTCTAGGAGTAATACTGTAGTTCCCCCTTTCCATAGTTTTGCTTTCCACAGTTTCAATTACCCACAGTAAACTGAAGTTTCAGAAATAAACAATTCATAAGTTTTAAATTGTGCACCCTTCTGAGTGGGGTAATAATCTCAGCTATACAGCTCCATCCCACCTAGAATGTGAATTATTCCTTTGTCTAGCACATCCATGCTGTATATGCTACCCACCCATCCCTTAGTCACTTAGGTGTAGCCATCCTGGTTATCAGATTGGTTATCAGTGGGGGGGGGGGGAAGACCATATTTATATAACTTTTATTACAGTATATTGTTATAATTGTTCTGTTTTATTATTGTTAACCTCTTACTGTGCCAAATTTATAAATTAAACTTTCGTATAGGTATGTATGCATAGAAAAAGGTATGTTTTTTAGTACTATCCAGGGTTCAGGCTTTCACTGGAGGTCTTGGAACATATCCCCAGTAGATAAGGGGGACTACTATAATCTCTAGTTTGGTCATTCTCAAGAAAGTCCAACACATAGTTCTTGCCTCAAGGAGTCCTGCTTCCTGAAAGGAGATTTGAAACTTAAAACCAAGTACCTGTCCTCCTAGGATGTGTTCCAGAAAGTAGAGAAACCAGTGGATTCACCACTTTTCAGTTTAGGAAGAAGAAAAACACACACACACACCTGGGAAATCTGCTCAGTTGGCAAGTTGAGCTTTGCAAACAGTCACCCTTGAGAGAATGAGGGAGCAAATGCTCATTGCCAGAATGGCATGGGTAACAGCCAGGACCTGGGGAAGGGAGAAGGGGAAGGAGGGAGAAGGGGAAGGAGGGAGTTCGGCACATTAAACTTAGGCAGCACATTGCCCTGAACAAACAACCTGTGTCACCATGTGCTGGTTAATTTTTGAAAAGTTTTTGAATCAACATATTCTCTGCATGTCCAGGGCTGGGCTTTTGCAGCCATGCAGCATGCTAGCCCAGAAAGTGGGGGGTCCTGAAGGGGAAGCAGCTCCAGATGCCACTGGTATTACCTGTTTGAAGAGCCAAGTGATAACAGACTAGCCTATGCACTCGATTTGCCATCTCTTATACCACAGTATACCTAGCACCCAGCAGCATTCTCTGACTCATCAGAAAGGAAAGGGAACAAAGGAGGGGGACCTGGGGCATGTGTTGCTTTGAACAAATCTGCGCCAATGTAACATGGGATTTCCTGTCCGAATGTTACTGAATGCATGACAATGCCTGCCAAGTTTTAGTCATGGGATTTGTGGGGGTAGGGTTGGGGTGGAGAGCAGTACACAGCTCTGTGTGTATACAGATGCTTTGGATATGTATGAGGTTCAACACTGGGGGGGTCTTCTAGGATTTGTGTGTAGCTTTATCTCCCCCACCCTCCCTGCTCCTGGAGGGGGAGCTGTCACTCTACCCTCAGGCTACCTAGCTACATTCCGCTTCCCCCCAACCCACCAGCCTCTCATTCTGTCACAAGGAGCTTTGGCAGAAAGGGAGGGAGCGTGGGTGCTGCAGAGAGAAAAACACCCCAAAGTTTCAGTAAAATGGCAAGAGAGATGCCAGCACACGGAACAGGATCCTTCTGTTTCTCACAGCCTGCACTGCTGGGTTGGGGGACATATACCACAGTTTCATTTCCTTCCTTCCCTTCCCTCCCTGCCCCTCATGATATTCAGGAAAGGGAGATCCGCAGTGAAGGGAGGAAAGGAACAAAGATGTTTTCCTAGGGACCAACATTTTCTGTAACCACCAGAATAGACAGTTCTGGGCAATGCTTACTTTGGGCAAAGTGGTGTGTGTGTGTGTGTGTGTGTGTGTGAAATAGAGTTAATGTATGTGAGTGTGTGTATCTGTGAGAGTGTGTGTTAGTATATGAGTGTGTATATGTGTATGTTCAGGGGCTTTAAAGATTAAAGATAAAGGGCAGAGCCTGGCCGGCGTGGCTCAGTAGTTGAGCCTCGACCTGTGAACCAGGAGGTTACTAGTACAGTTCGATTCCCAGTTAAGGCACATGCCCAGGTTGTGGGCTCGACCCCCAGTGTGGGGCGTGCAGGAGGCAGCTGATCAATGATTCTCTTTCATCATTGATGTTTCTATCTCTCTCTCCCTCTCTGAAATCAATAAAAAAATATTTTTTAAAAAAAGATCAAAGGCAGAAAGAACAGAAAGAAGCAAACATAAGGGTGGTTAGATATCTGTCTTGGATAGCTCCTCCATGAATAATTAAAAATTGACTATATTTGTGCATTAGGTTGCCCATTACCCAATATTTTACAAAATTAGAATAAAGATATATAAAAGGAAAACCTCAAGATAGACATTTTCTTTTGTGCTTTTGAAATTAGGGCATTTCATTTGAGCAGTGACTCCTTTTTGATAGAGTAGAACCTCATTTGTGATCAATTCACCTAAATAAGGGCTGGAGTTCATCTTAGTACTATTAGTTTGTAAACAAGATCCCAAAGGGAATGTTTATTCCACTCAAGGAAACAAGTCACTTTTCACCTCTTTGAAGTATCAATTTGCATTTCAACAATATGGTACTTATAAATCACTCCTTTCTAGCAATTCATTAAAACAACCCCTAGAGGCAATACTTAAAAAAAAAAGTAACGCTGTATTTTCTTTATGTAAATGCCCATAATGTGTTTGAACAGTTTATCTGACTTTTTGATATCTATTCATATATGATCATAATAACTTCTAACATTTATTGGGTGCTCTCATGTACCAGGCACTGCATTAAATGCTTTACATGTGTATTTTCTTTTAGTTCTTCTGACGAGGAAGGTACTGTTACTTTATTTTTATTTATTTATTTATTGTTGTTGTTTTTTAATAGTTTCATTGATTTCAGAGAGGAAGGGAGAGAGAGAGCTCATTGATCGGCTGCCTACTGCACGCCCCTTACTGGGGATTGAGCCCTTAACCCACGCACCTGCCCTTTCTTTACTGGAATCAAACCGGGACCCTTCAGTCCGCAGGCCAACACTCTATCCACTGAGCCAAACTGGCTAGGGCAGTACTGTAACTTTACAACTAAGGCAGAGAGAAGTTAAGTAGCTTAACCAAGTTTATGAAGATAGTAAATGTTGGGACAGAACTTAAATTCAAGTTTCTACTCCAAAGCCCATGCCTTACCCCACATGCTCTATGGTGTACCTTTAGATTTACTGCCAAATATAATGTCAAAGTCTGCTGGCAAGAGGAATGACTGTGCAGAAGGGTTGTCACTACAGAATTCGTGGCTCCTAATCTAGACCCAGTCTGCAGGGCCAGTTTTTTGGTATTTGGGGTCAGCCCATCTTGGAGATGGGGGAAGATAAACCCAGCCAGGTTATGGCCCATTAATCCCCTTGGATATAGCCTGGGACATTGACACAAGGAAATCACAAAAATACACAAAGTATATCATAAATTATGTGTTTAGCATTGTGATCACCAACCCAGCTAAGAACAATTTCATGATGTTCTAGATCAGGGGTCCTCAAACTACGGCCCGCGGGCCACATGCAAATACAAATATTGTATTTGTACCCATTTTGGTTTTTTACTTCAAAATAAGATATGTGCAGTGTGCATAGGAATTTGTTCATAGTTTTTTTTTAAACTATAGTCCGGCCCTCCAATGGTCTGAGGGACAGTGAACTGGACCCCTGTTTAAGAAGTTTGAGGACCCCTGTTCTAGATAGTGTAGGACTTTGATGAAAGGTAGTAACCCTGACTTTCCTCTGGAAGGGGTGAGAGAGAGGAGACAAAGGGAGAAAAGGAAGGTGATGGGAAGAGGTGAGAAGGCCTGAGGGGTATATGTGATAAGGAGGAAGTTTACACTCAATGAAGAATGGAGAACAGCTTCATTACTTTGGCTTTTTGAAATAATATCTGCCTTATGAAGGTGGGGAGGGAGCAGCCTGGGAATAAATGAAACAAGGAAGGAAATTGAAGTCATCATTTTTGGCCTGCTGACGAGCAGATGTCAGCATGCCCCTAGCCTTTTGCTGTAATCAGTGCTTTTCTAGAGATAAATGTTCCAGTGGGGCTTGTACTGAAAACTCAAAGGCTTATTTATGCACTCATTGGTTGGTTCTTGTATGTGCCCTAACCAGGGATCAAACCTGCAACCTTGGCTTATTGGGATGATGCTTTAACCAACTGAGATACCTGGCCAGGATCTTCTTAAAGTCTGAGTTAGGAGTTGGCCAATCTGGAAGGAGGGAAAAAGCAGATACCAGGCAGAGGAAACAGGAATTACAAAGGCACAAAGGAGCATAATGAACGGGGAGAATGGTGAGTTTAGTATGAGTAGAGGTTAGGGAATTCTGTGAGAGTGTCTGAAAAGGGAACTAGAAAGGGAAAGTGGAGACCAATTGTGAATGAACTAGTATACTCTGCTAAGAAGTTCAGACTTTGTCACATAGGCAGTGGGGAACTACTGAAGGCTGTTAAAGGAGAAAGATAATCATCTCTTTGCTTTATAAAAAGGTCACAGAGTAGAGTGGGGTAGAGATAGTTTGTTCCTGGGTCCCACATACAATAGGGTTTCACATCTGTCTCCTATCCTGGTCCTTAACCAGGGAATTCTTTCCTTTCTCTGTTCCTCTTTTCTTCCACAAATATGTGGTGAGCACTTATCATAAATAAGCCAGGTTCTGAGTTAGGTCCTGGGAAAATGCAAATGAATAAAAATCATTCCCTGCTCAGAGGAGCTCACAGTCTGATTTAGTTCTTCCTAAACTCCATACTAGAATATTCACTGGTCTATTTATTTCACTGCCATGATGAAATGAGAAAAAATGAGGACAATATATTCAATATAAAACCTCTCCTCTTCAATGTGAGGTTATATTCATATGTTCACACTTTCCTGAAAGATGATAGTAGGTAGTAGTTTTTTTTCTGTTTTGTTTTCTTGTTTTACTTGGCAAAATGAAAAGTTGGCAATCTTTTGTTATATTTCAAAAATTGTATGTGAGGGAAATTTACTGGTTATGATACTGTTGTAATTAGTTAGTTATTAATAACAGCAAAGATGCAAAGGGAAGGCCAGACATTATAGACATACTAGAGGCCTGTTGCACGAATTCGTATACCAGTTGGGTCCCTCAGCCTGGCCTGCGGGATTGGGCCAAAATTGGCTCTCTCACATCCCCCGAGGGTCCCGGATTGTGAGAGGGCACAGACTAGGCTGAGGGACCCCACCAGTGCACGATAGTGGTCAGGGAGGGATTCAGGAGGTTGGCCAGCTAGGGAGGGACCATGGAAGGGCTCCAGGGCGTGTCTGGCCTGTCTCGCTCAGTCCTGATCGGCCAGACCCCAGCAGCAAGCTAACCTACCAGTCAGAGCGGCTGCCTCCTGGTGGTCAGTGCATGCCATAGCGAGTGGTTGAGCAACCTTAGCATATGATTAGCATATTATGCTTTGATTGGTTGAATGGACGACCGGACACTTAGCATATTAAGCATTTACTATATAGGATTCCCTGCAAAACACTGGAGGTGGGAACTACATAGGGAAGATTCTTGCCTATGTGCACCAAGGGACAGAGATGGTTGGCCACAATGGGCATGGCCACTGCGTGCATGTGGAAATTTGGGATATACTAGTATAATCCCCTAAACAAAAAAGTTCACTTTTTTATGCTCTTATTTCCTGTTGGCACACTTGGCTCATGGCACAATCTTGGCTTCCTGGCATTCTCCCATGTGGCCCATGGCCATGTGGACCCCACACACAGTGGACTAATGGACTGCAACTAGCCTGATGCTGTACTGGACCCAGTTCCAACATGGAAGGGAAACTTTGGACATTGGCTCTGATTTTAGCTCTACTGAAACCCCAGCTACACTTCTATGACTGGACTAAGGGAAATGGGATTTTGGAAATTCAGGGGTGTAATTCCACGAAAATAAATAAAGCTTTCTACTATATCTTGTCCTCCTGTGGGGACCCCCAGAACCTCACCCCCACTAGCAATGGGGAAGGATGAGACATGTTTTTCTCCCATATCAGTTAAAGGTTAATTTTGTCATTCCAATGATGGGACTAAGTAAAGGACTTTTCACCCAAAGGAGTGGACTTACGGCAGGGAACGTGGACTTACCAGAGATGACTGAGACAAAAGCAGGTTCTCAGGCTACTTCCCACTCTCCTAGACTCAGATATGGGGAAAGGGAGAGTCCCTGGTCCCAAGAGAATCAGGATTCAGCAATTTCCTCTCTAGGGAGAGGCTTCTCTTCCTGATAACATAGAAGGCATGGCTCACCCTGGCTAGTTTTGCTCAATGGATAAAGTGTCAGCCTGTGGACTGAAGGGTTCCAGGTTTGATTCTGGCCAAGGACACATGCCCGGATTGTGGCTTAATCCCCAGTAGGGGCGGGGGCGTGCAGGAGGCGGTCGATCAATGATTCTCTCTCATCATTGATGTTTCTCTCTCTCTCTCCCTCTCCCATCCTCTCTGAAATAAATAAAATTATATACTAGTATATAAATAAAAGAAGGCATGGCTGATATTCCAGTAATTCACAATCACAGGAGGTCTGGGTTTAACTCATCCATTTAGAGGAAGGTCAGCAATTCTACAGAGAGATCCAGCAAGTGTAACAGGAAAAGCTGGTAAAACCAGTGGGATGCCTCTGACCCTGTCCTTTATGGAGTAATGGAATGTGGTCACCACCTTTTATCAAAATTAGCCAGGCATTCAGGGTTTCCATGGCCCAAGCACAAATAACCCACTCACCCATCCCTGTGATAGTTTAGTCAGCATTTAATGCACTACAACCAGGCTGCATCATTGTAGCAGGGTTTGTAAGTTTAAACTAATTTAGGAGTCAATCTGGGTACCAAATGGAGAAAATCTTGTTCTGAGGTGGCAGTTTGCTTAGTGAGTAGGATGCAATGTATGCTTGAAATCCAGAGGTTGGGGAGCCACTGGTCTCATGGGAGAGTCAGACCTGTAAGCAATTATTTCAGTACAGTGTGATAAATGCAGGTACAAAGCCACAAAGAACCATGCTATCAGGGGGCAATGATGGATTAGTATGAGTAGAGGTAAGGTGCATCTGCTGGGAGTGTCTGAAAAGAGGACTAGAAAGGAAGATTGGAGCCTTATTATGAGGGGCCAGGCTAGGAGTAGATTCTTAGGAAGCAAAGCTGAGGAGAGAGCTTCTGATCCAGGGACTAGGGAGGTTAGGGGAGGCTTTCCCAAGGAGCTGGTCCTTGGGATGGGTCTCTTGCCTAGCCTTTGGTTTTAAGGCTCTCTTCTCTTCTTTTTCTCCTGCTCCACATTTTCTGTGTATGCCAGACCCAGAACATCCCAGCCGCCTGCTGCTCTAATTACTTCATTCCATTTTAATTCTGCTGAGTTAGGAGCCTGTGAACTCAAGAGGAAATGCATGCAAAATACCAACAAATTGAATGTGCTGGCATTTCAGAAACACATCTGACCCTATTTGCCCCTTCGTGTTCCCTTCCTCTAGCAGTGCCTTGACCTGGAATGAAATGAAGAGGAGGTGGCACCAATAGAGTAAGATGTTGGGTTTTACTGACTCATGTGAACCATCACTTTTGGGGGGAAGAGAGAAAGAATGGGTGGGGCTTTTGGGTGGGGGACTTTTCCTGGTACCTTTTGGGAACTGAGGGGGGTCCATCTCTGCAGTTCCAAAACATTGTGTGAGTACATGTGAGCCATAATATTTATTCTCTAGAGATATTACAAATTAGAAGAGATACTTTATTCCCAGTTGTTTGTTCATGGAAATGGAGGGGATTGCAGTTTATAAATAAGCAGTTCTCAAGTTTTTTGGTCTCAGGATTCCTTTACATTCTTTTTTATTTTAATATATTTTATTGATTTTTTACAGAGAGGAAGGGAGAGAGATAGAGAGTTAGAAACATCGATGGGAGAGAAACATCGATCAGCTGCCTCCTGCACATCTCCCACTGGGGATGTGCCCGCAACCCAGGTACATGCCCTTGACCGGAATCGAACCTGGGACCCCTCAGTCCGCAGGCTGATGCTCTATCCACTGAGCCAAACCGGTTTCGGCTCCTTTACATTCTTAATGATTGAGGGCTTCCCAGAGCTTTTGTTCATGTGGGTTATATCTATTGATATTTACTGTATTAAAAATTAAAACTGAGAAATTAAAATATTAATAATTCATTAAAAATAACAATAAACCATGTTATGTTAACATAAATAACAAATTTTGGTGAAAAAAGAACTATATTTTGTAAAATGAAAAAAAATAGTGATAAGATTGGCATGTTTTGCATTTTTGAAAATCTCTTTAATATCTGGCTTAACAGAAGACATGGGGATTCTCATTTCTACTTTTGCATGAAATCAGTTTCTTTTTTTTAAGTTTAAAAAATATATTTTAAAAATATATTTTTATTGATTCAGAGAAGAAGAGAGAGGGAAAGAGATAGAAACATCAGTGATGAGAGAGAATCATTGATTGGCTGCCATCTGCACACCTTGCACAGGGGATGGAGCCTGCAACAGGGAATCACACCATAACCTCCTGGTACACAGGTAGACACTCAACCACTGAGCCACGCTGGCTAGGCAAAATTTTATTTTATGTACAAAGAGCTAGCTAGCATTGTTTCTTTCTTGAATGACCCATTCAAGGAAGTTCACTAAGTCCATGAAGCCTGTATTCTTCGCAAACTGACGGAATCACTGGTGACACATGTTGAGAGCAATTGGGACAAGAATGAGAACCGTGGCCCAGCTGGTGTGGCTCAGTGGTTAAGTGTAGACCTATGAAGCAGGAGGTCACAGTTTGATTCCCGGTCAGGGCACATGCCTGGGTTGTGGGCTTAATCCCGAGTAGGGGGTGTGCAGGAGGCAGCAGATCAATGATTCTTCCTCACCATTGATGTTTCTATCTCTCTCTCCTCCCTTCCTCTCTGAAAGCAATAAAAATATATTTAAGTATGTATATGTATATGTGTGTGTATGTATATACTAGTATACAGTAGGTCCTCGGGTTACGTCGGAGATCTGTTCCTATGGCGCAATGTAATGCGATTTTCGCCGTTAAGTCGGAACCCACCTACATAAGCACCTACATCACTCACGTGGAGCACATACACAGCAGTAATGAAGTGAAACAGTAAAAAAAAATTTAAAAGAAAGATAACAATTCCTGACCTTGTGGTAAGTAAATAATAAAAAACATAAAGCACATATGTGTACATACGTCAAAATGATGGAACTTTTTTTTTTAATAAATAAATGGGAGTTGGTGACATAACCATGAAACGACGTATGTCAAGTCTGATGTAACCTGTGGACTGTCAGTATATCTATATATCTCTATCTCTCATCTCTTTCTCTCTATGTCTATGTCTATGTCTATGTCTATCTCTATCTCTATCATCTATGAAAAGAATGAGATCCCTGGCCAGATTTTGTCAGATTACTCCAGTAGAGCTGCTGATGACTCATCTTGCTCTCTCAGATGCATCAATCAGTTTCCATATGTTTTAGTTGAAGTACATGGAGAAAATCTGACCTCTATAGAGTTGGGAAAGGGAGTATTTTAGTTTTTAAATAATTGTAGTTATTTTTCTTTGATACTACACCAAAACTTGACACATAGTGACTTCTTAAAGGTTAATTGCAATGTGGAATCTGAAACCATATCAATCAATTCCTACTCTATTACATTAAATGTATTTGTTTATCTTGCACTTTAAAAAATCCTTTTATTTATTTATTTTTAAATATGTTTTACTGATTTTAGAGAGAGAGGAAGGGAGAAACAGTGATATGAGAGAGAAATATTGATCTGCTGCCTCCTGCACACCCCCTGACTGGGGATTGAGCCTGCAACCTGAGCATATGCCCTGACCGGGAATCAAACCGGCAACCTTTTGGTACATGTGAGGATACCCAACCAACTGAGGTACATCAGCCAGGACTTTATTGATTGATTGATTGATTGATTTTTAGAGAAAGAGAGGAAGGAAGGGAAAGGGGAAGAGAGAGAGAGAAAAACACACAAACCATTGATCTGCTCTTCCACTTACTTATGCATTCTTTGGATGATTCTTTTTTTTTTTTTAATTAAATCTTTATTGTTCAGATTATTACATTTGTTCCTCTTTTTTCCCCCCCCATAACTCCCCTCCTCCCAGCTCCCGCCCCACCCTCCGCCCTCACTCCCCACCCACTGTCCTCTTCCATAGGTGCACGATTTTTGTCCAGTCTCTTCCCGCATCTCCCACACCCCTTTCCCCCCCAAGAATAGTCAGTCCATTCCCTTTCTATGTCCCTGATTCTATTATGATCACCAGATTATTTATTCACTTGATTCTTACATTCACTTGTTGATAGATGCATATTTGTTGTTCATAATTTGTATCTTTACCTTTTTTTTTTCTTCTTCCTCTTCTTAAAGGATACCTTTCAGCATTTCATATAATACTGGTTTGGTGGTGATGAACTCCTTTAGCTTTTCCTTATCTGTGAAGCTCTTTATCTGACCTTCCGTTCTGAATGATAGCTTTGCTGGATAAAGTAATCTTGGTTGTAGGTTCTTGGTATTCATCACTTTGAATATTTCTTGCCATTCCCTTCTGGCCTGCAAAGTTTCTGTTGAGAAATCAGCTGACAGTCGTATGGGTATTCCCTTGTAGGTAACTGGGTTTCTTTCTCTTGCTGCTTTTAAGATTCTCTCTTTGTCTTTTGCTCTTGGCATTTTAATTATGATGTGTCTTGGTGTGGTCCTCTTTGGATTCCTTTTGTTTGGGGTTCTCTGCGCTTCCTGGACCTGTAGGTCTATTTCTTTCACCAGGTGGGGGAAGTTTTCTGTCATTATTTCTTTAAATAGGTTTTCAATATCTTGCTCTCTCTCATCCTCTGGCACCCCTATAATTCTGATGTTGGTGCGCTTGAAGCTGTCCCAGAGGCTCCTTACACTATCTTCATATTTTCGAATTCTTTTTTCATTTTGCTTTTCCAGTTGGGTGTTTTTTGCTTCTTCGCATTTCGAATCTTTGACTTGATTCTTGCGCTCCTCTGGTCTGCTGTTGGGTGTCTGTATAATATTCTTTATTTCAGTCAGTGTATGCTTAATTTCTAGTTGGTTCTTTATCACAACATCGAGGGTCTCATTAGATTTCTTGAGGATCTCACTACATTTATCGGCGGTCTCACCAGTCTTTTCGAGGGCCTTACTAAGTTTATCGGCAGCTTCTAGACAGTTCTTAAGAGACCTTAAAAGTGTGGTTCTGAACTCAATATCCTCCATTGACAGTTTTGTCCTGTTTCTTTGTCTCCGCATTTTTTATGCTTTCTTGGTGCACCCCCTAGTGGTCTTTGTCCGCAGTCTTGTTGCCTTTAAGCCTTGATTGATGTCAGCAATACCGGGGTGATTTGACCTCCAGGCTAACTGGCTATGAGAGTCTGCTGTGTCTGTAGTGGGAGGGCTTCTGTGCTGGATCTCTAGGGCGGTGCTAATCTAGCGTTTGCCTGAGGCTATCCGGCAAATGGTTCTGTGCAGGGCTTGGGCGGGGCGGGTCCCCGGGGATCTACAGGGCGGGGGAACAAGCAGTTATGGCGACTCTCAGTTCCTTCCCCAGGGGCTCTGCCTCCCAGCAATGGCTGCAAACCTCGGAGAGAAAGCTGCCTTCGAGTTCCGACCGAAGCCAGACAGTCCCGTTTCTCCCGTTTGAGTCTCGGTCCCCAGAGACTCGCGGGATCTGGAGCTCAGAGTCTGAAACTCCCTCCCGATTGAAAACAACAACCGCGCCCTCCGCCGCCAGCCCGCTCCGCGCGCACACTCCGCACCTGAGTATTTCACTTCAGCACTGCGCCTCCTCTGAGTCTGAGTATGATATTCTCTTTCCTCCTAGTTGTAGAATTTCCACTCAGCCAGCCTTCCCGTGGTTCTGGGTGATGTCCGTTCTGTCCTTTAGTTATATCTCTGAAGTGGTTGTTTGAGGCAGCGATCTCCGGCGTTAACCTATGCCGCCATCTTGGTTTCCTCTTTGGATGACTCTTGTATGTGCCCTGACTGGGGATCAAACCTGAAACCTAGGTGTATTGAGATGACACTCTAACCAAATGAATACCTGGCCCGGATATTATCTTACACTTGGGATAGATTTTGTAATGTCATGCACTGGTCATTGGAAAATATAGATTCTCTTGAATTATACAGATCTTCCAAATGTTGATACATTTCATTATGTTTTCTAAATCACATTCATAATATCACCATCAATCTCTTTAGAGAAATCTTAAAGCATTGGGAAGCTGTCATGTTCATGGTGGTAGGTACAAGTGTTCCAAAATTCTGATTTTTACTTGTAAGCTTGAATTTTGTCATTGGCAACAAATGCTTTCGGTTGTTTTCCTTGAAGTGACAGGCTCGCTTTGTTCATTTTGGGGAAATTGTCTGCCAAACACTCAAGTCTGAATAATCTTAGTTTCTCTTTCAGTTCTTTCAAGTAAAAATGATGTTCCATGAAGAGAGAGGCTAGTTCAGCTTGAAACTCAAACAATTGCAAAAGTGCTTTTCCTGGAGACAACCACCATTGTACTTGGAATACCGAAGACCTGTTTTATGTGTATTTTCTATTTCGCCAGACAGAATATTAAAAACATTACTCAAGCCCTGACCGGTTTGGCTCAGTGGATAGAGCGTCAGCCTGCCGACTCAAAGGTCCCAGGTTCGATTCCAGTCAAGGGCATGTACCTTGGTTGCGGGCACATCCTCAGTTAGGTGGTGTGCAGGAGGCAGCTGATTGATGTTTCTCTCTCACCGATGTTTCTAACTCTCTATCTCTCTCCCTTCCTCTCTGTAAAAAATCAATAAAATATATTTAAAAAAAAAACAACATTACTCAAGGGTTGAGATTTAGTAAAAATTAATAATTTGTACTGTTTATCAAGGCTATTCCTAAGTGAAAGTGATTTTTTTTTTAACTGCATATGTATGGCAGAGAGGAGTAGGAGGACTGCTAGTACAGTTTAGTGCCACTGCTTTGATTTGTGCTAAGGTGCAAGCTATTTTATTCACTATTGCTTTTGTACTATTAGTACAAAAGTGAACACAGTGAAAAAGACCAATAATGTCTGAAAGTGTTAGGAAAAGAGTTTTGACCTTGTGGACTCATAGGGTCTTGGAAACCTCCTAAAGGTCTATGGATCACACCTTGAGAACCACTGCCCTAAATGACATGTCTGAGTTCAGGGTTTGACCCTAGGTCCTCTTTTCTTTTTCACTCTCTACTCTCTTCTTAGGTGAACTCCTCTACTCTTTTGAACAACCTCTGAGCAAATGACCCATACATGTGTTATCAGGAGCCCTGACTTCTCCTTGGAGCTCCGGAACAACATATCTAGCTGCTGATTCAACATTGGTACTTGACTCAAAGACTCCTTCCGGATAACCTGTCTAAGACTTCACTTGTGGTCTTCTCCCTTATTGTCTTTCATCCATTTACATTTAAGAAGCCAGAATCCTTGTCCTTACCACATTCACCTCCCCCTTATACAATAAAATATCAAGTCTGTTAATTTTATCTCCTAAATCTCTTTTATTAATATTTTTGGTGAGAGAGGGAGAGAGGGGAAGAGAGAGAGAGAGATTTGTTAGTCCACTTATTTGTACATTTATTGATTGATTCTTGTGTGCACCCTGATGGTGAATTGAACCCATAATCTTGCTTGACACATAGAGACGACATTCTGTAATCAACTGAGTTACCTGGCCAGGGCCTCCTAAATATCCTTTTATTTAAAAAAATTTTGTTTAAGTTGATTTCAAAGAGGAAGGGAGAGGGAGAGAGAGATAGAAACATCAGTGGTGAGAAAGAATTGTTGATCAGCTGCCTCCTGCACAC
Organism: Myotis myotis; assembly: GCF_014108235.1. NCBI lineage: Eukaryota > Metazoa > Chordata > Mammalia > Chiroptera > Vespertilionidae > Myotis > Myotis myotis. The sequence continues at coordinate 30,381,341 of NW_023416368.1, read as the reverse complement.
ACCCTACTGGGGATTGAGCCCACAACTCGGGCAGGTGCCCTGATTGGGAATTGAACCGTGACCTCCTGGTTCATAGGTTGACACTCAACCACTGAGCCACATGGCTGGGGCTAAATATCCTTTTAGTCTATCACTTCTTTCTATCTTTACCACCACCTCCACTATCAAAGTCAAAGACACCATTATCTCTCGCTGGAATTACAGCGGTTCTCCTACAAGCTATTCTCTAAAGTTGAGTGATCTTTTCAAAACACAGATCTGATCATGCCAAAACCCTGCTTAAATCTTTCAGTGACCTTCCCATTGCTGCTTTCACAATGAAGGTCAAAATCTTTAACATAGTCTGACTCCCAATTCTAGGTCAGGTTCTTTGGTATATGCTCTCCTAGAACATGTTTCTTCCCTTCATAATGCTCATTATGGTTTGTACTATTATGAGTGGGATTGTTTGATTATTGTCTCTCCCTGATGAGCTCCTAAGTTCCATGATAGCAGACATTTTATAAATATTTAATTTACTGAGTCAGTGATCAAATGAGGCCTAGGACAACTCCTCTGAGCATAGATTAACCATTGAAAATTAAGTCTTCTGCCCTAGGCCCCTGAGTTTGGGGAAGACCTATTTTTATTTCTATTGTCTCATAGCATTTCAAAGAAAAATGCTGCCTTGTCCTAGGCTTTCCATCAAAGTGTCCTCCTAAGAGCTGGGGCACATTAATCTTCCTTTTGACATAGGAGCCCTCAATGCTCCCCATCACTTATGCTGCCAGTGGTTTTTGGAGGTTAGCTAGCAATACTGGCCTTTCAGGAATATAAAGGAGGACACCTCATCTCTCTCCTACTAGGTGCTTGGCTAGGAGGCCTATTTCAGCAAGAGAGAATAAAATATATCCAGGAGCTAAGAGGGGGACAAAAGGAGAATGAGTCATGATGTTTGTCCTCAGGGAGACTTTAATCTGCTGTAGAAGACAGAACCCCTATCTTGGTTCATTTTATTTTAGCTGAGGTAAATATAGCACTGAAAGTGGCCTTTCCTATAGGAAGGAAGGGAAACCAACATTTATTACACACCTGCTGTGTTATTAACCCTTTGCGGTCCAATGTTATTTTTGGAATTCAAACAGTCTGGTCCAAATTAATTGACGGGATTGAATGTTGAACTTTTTAATGTTCTTATTGCTTGACGTTGGACCTGCTCCTAGCGCCTGGTCTGTCGAGTCAGCCTCAAGGTTGGACCGAAAAGGGTTAAGCACCTACCAGCCACTTTGACTTTTGTTCTCTCATTCAATCTTTACAACAACCATATGAGGTTGAAATTATTGTCCGTTTATATAGATGAGAAAACAACTGAGGCCAGAGAGATTAAGTTACTTGTATATTTAATATAGTATATTAGACCTATTGACCTACCCATTCCACAGCCCTTTTTATGAGACTCTGTACTGGCCAAAACTTGGCTGCAGGCCATATTCTATACCACATGACCCCTCACCCCCAGTTTCTTAAATCTTCACTCACCTACCTCCTCTGCCCTAGGTGATTGGACCAGAGGGAGGTTCTGACCAAAGTCAGTCAGTAAATAGGCTGGCCAGTCACTCTAATTTATGGCCCCAGTGGAAAAAAGACGAACTGGGCCAATTCGATTCCCTCTCTTGCAAACCGCAACCTAAAGTAAAGGGTTCTCAGCAGCAACCAGAGCCTGGGAGAGAAACAAACTTGCCCAGTGTGTCCGATTTACATTAAGGGCAGTTGGAACTTGGCAAGGAAGAGCTATGACCTTCAGCCATTGAGGAATCTTCAGTCTAGATTCCTTCCAGTTTGAGCACCTGTCCCTGGAGTGTCCTGAGAAGCCCCATGTGGCTCCTCATGCATTCTGACACTAACCTTCCGTGTTTGAGCTAACTTTACCTTAAGAGTTGGACTCAGATGGTCTTAGAATTACAGTGTGAATAAAAGGAGCACAAGTTGTGTGGTCAGATGGTCTTAGAATTACAGAGTCAGAACCTGAACCCAAGCCCATCTGACCACACAACTTGTGCTCCTTTTATTCACACTGTAGAGGGCGCATCCCTGAGCAGTCAAGGACTCAACACCCTGGAATGAACACAGTTAATTTTGGAGAGAGGTACCAATTTAAAGAAGGATGTGCTATGTGCTCTGAGGTGGTCAAAAGCCTCATTAATCATGTCTGCCTTTGTTTTGGGAATCCTTCCTGAGAAGTAAAAATCATGCTGACTAGAAGCCCTCCCATTGCCAGCCACAGTTTGGTGTGTGATGTTATGTGTGAAGTCACTAGTGGTCAGTGACATCACTCAGCAGTGCCATTCACATAATGGCCCTAGACCTTGGGTAGCTCAGGGTGGGGAACTACAGAGAGCACAGCTTTGGAATAGGGTAGAGTGGGATTCAGATCCTCTTCTTGTCTGTCTTTCCTCAGGAAAGGCAGCACTACTTTCCCAGTCTGTTTCTTAGTGTCTTCATTGGTAAAATGGGGATTCCTATCTCACAATAAAGATTACAAGAGATAAATATGCAAGACCCTACACTGGGGGAGTTAGTGTTTAATGGGTACAGAGTTTTAGTTGGGTAAGGTGAAAAAGTTCTGGAGAGAGATATTGGCGATGGTTGTCCAACATTATGAATGTACTAATGTCACAGAGCCGTACATTTAAAATGGTAAATCTTATGTATATTTTACATTAAAAAAACACACCAAACCTTTACACTGGTCTTCCATGTAACAGCTGCCCTGTAAATGTTGGTTTCTATCTTCATCTCCTGTAGCAGAAGCCAAGGTCCAGTCAATCCCAGGGCCCTTAACCCAAGGCAACCCTCTCTTCTAAGACCCTGCGCCCTGAGACCCACTGTAGCCCTCTGCCCTAGAGAGCTGGAGGCCCATTGGGGCAATGAAGTAAACTCTCCAAACCTGGGAGATTAGGACTGCTATGATATGAGCACTTTCCAGGGCAAGAGGCCAGGAGTTAGGCTGGAGAAGAGTGAATGGTTGAACTGCATCTCTGCTGGAAACTCCAGAGCTCTTCCAGGCGGGTTCCTTTCTAGCCATCAGTTTTCTGATCACACCACTGGCAATGCTTACTGTGTGCTGTGTGGAGCTGGCCTGGTGCCCCCACCTCTTCCTCACAGCAACCTCCCTGCCTTTTTCAAAGCCGGTGCCTGTATTAATGTGATAATGCCATGATAATGGCCAGGACATGACTTCAGCTAGCTGATTAGGCCGTCTGGAATGGCATCTGAGGCACTGCCTTCATTCTCCCTGGTGAGGAGGCAGCACAGGCACTGACTAGGAAATTGCATCTGGGAAAGCACTGAGGGGGAAAATTGGAAGTACCAGAATTTCCCAGGTTGCTATTCCACAGGGGCCAAACATCGTTAGCAGCAGCACTAATTACGATCCAGGAGAGTCAGGCCTGGCTGCTAGCCTGCGCAGGCAAGTCCTTGACAGCGGCCTTGGGAGCCAGCAGGGCAGAGACAGAGCTACAGGGAGGCTGGGCTCCGAAGCCTGAGGAATCCAGGAGAGGAGAGACTGCAGGGTCATTCAGACACGTGGGCACGGGTGCCCTCATGTTTTTCAGAATGCTTGGAACTATGATAGGAAGGGTAGAAGTTAGATTGCTGGAATGATTTCTACATGCCCAGAATTCAGAGTTGTCTGTACTTCTTCTCTTTTCGTTCTGTCTTGTTCTCTACGCTCCACTGAAAATTCTCGTGTCAATGTCACCAATGACTTCTCTGTTGCCAATTTCAGAATTCATCTCTCTATCCTCATCTTATTCATCTTAGCAGAAGCATTTGTCATGGATGGTCACTCATTTCTTCTTAAAACACTCCTTTTATTTGGCTTCCAAGACACTTCTTTTTCAGTTCTTTTCCTACCTGTGCTGGCTCCTCTTCATCTTCCCCATCTCTGGGATGCCCCTGGACTATCATCACACCTCTATTCTACTTTATCTACTCTCATTCCCTAAGAAATCCCATCTATCTCAGGACGTTAAATTCAGCTGCATGTCGATAAATCCCAAATGGATATCGTCAGCCCCTACATCTCCCCTGAACTTTAGAATCATATCCAGCTGCTACTTGACATCTCCTTGTGAGTGTCACTCACAGTCCGCTCAGACACACTGGTTCCCCAGTCTCCTCTGTTGCAATAAATGCAACTCCGTTGTACCAGGTTCCACACTTTGAAGTTATTCGTGGCTCTTCTCTTTCTGTCATGCCCCCTTATCCAATTCCTCAGGAAATGCTGTCAGTTGTACCCTTTAAATTATCTCCAAAATCTGGTCACTTATACTACTCCTACCCTCTTCAGAGCCACCATCATTATTTGCCAAGGCAATTCCAATCACCTCTGAATGAGTTACAATTCAAATGAAGCTGTAATATCACAGTCTCCAAAATACAGTGTTTTATTCAAGATAGAAGATTACTTATTTCTCAAGTATGACCTGTGCAAAGTAGTCTAGGGTTAATACAGTCACTCCACAATGTCGGGATCCTAGCTTTTCCTGGCTTGCTACTCTGTCATCTTCAACATGTTACTTTCATCTCGTGGCCTAAGATAGCTGCTCCAGCTGCCACATCATGCCCACGAGATTCCAGTCTGTGGAAATGGGAGGAGAAGTAGAGGGCAGGCCCATTCCTTTAAGAACATGACCTGAAAGTTGCAGATATCCCTCTGTTCACTAGGATGCTCTCAACACAGCAGCCAGAACAGTCCTGTAAAATCAGAACATGTCATTTCTCCATGCACATCTTCTAATGACTTCTCTTTCAAAATGAAACCTAAAATCCAAGGCCCTCTGAATTCATCTCCTGCATCTGTCCCTCTTGCTCATTTTACTCCTGCCATGCTGGACTCTTTCAAAATGCTTCCATCTCAGGGCTTTTGTAGTTGCTGTTCCCTCTGCCTGGAATACTCTTCCCCCAGATTGCTGCAAGTTTAGCTTCTCCACTTGCTTCAGATATCTGCTCAGATGCCACCTGAAGTAATATTATATGTTTATTTTTGTTTTTCCCCACTAGAACATAACCTGTGGTGCACATGCTTGTTGAATGAATGATAGATGAAGATGGCAGAGCCTGGGCTCAAAAATGGCAGGAAGGGGCTTCTTCCCTAATTATTTCAGGGAAGACCTATTTCTTTTTTTTTTATTTTATTGATTTTTTACAGAGAGGAAGGGAGAGGGATAGAGAGTTAGAAACATCGATGAGAGAGAAACATCGATCAGCTGCCTCCTGCACACTCCCTACTGGGGATGTGCCCGCAACCAAGGTACATGCCCTTGACCGGAATCGAACCTGGGACCCTTGAGTCCGCAGGCTGACGCTCTATCCACTGAGCCAAACCGGTTAGGGCAAAGACCTATTTCTTGATCTCTGTCATGGTTCCAGTTTGGAAGCAGAGACACTTTCATTTCTTGCTTCTGAGAGGTCTCTTCTGTTCAATTTATCAAATATTCATTAGCCACCTAGTGTGTTAGGTGTCAAGTGTGGTGGATATAAAAGGAGAATAAGCTATAAATCAGTATTGGCCCTCAAGAAACTTACAGGTTGGTTAGGAGCCTTAATTTTGTCCCTTCCTCCCCCCACCCCCTTTTCTTTGCAAGTATGACCACTGAGGTACAGTGCAAAAGGTCAGGGAAAGAGCAGCTCCTTTCTTTTTGGTGGCACTATGAGGGAGGATGGTAGGGTATACCAGTAAAGAGAAACTGACCCATTATAGGTTATAGTTCTATGTTATGGTGGGCTTCTTTCTCTGACTCCCTAGGGACTAGGGCCTCTCTTACTGCTGGTCTCATTAAGAAACAATTTGGCCCTAGCCAATTTGGCTCAGTGGGTAGAGTGTCAGCCTGGAGACTGAAGGGTCCCGGGTTCAATTCCGGTCAAGGGCACATGCCTGGATTGCTCAATCCCCAGTAGGGGGCATGCAGGAGGCAGCCGATCAATGATTCTCTCTAATCATTGATGTTTCTATCTCTCTCTCCCTCTCCCTTCCTCTCTGAAATCAGTTTTATATATCTGTATCTATATCTATATCTATATCTATATCTATATCTATATCTATATCTATATCTATATCTATCTATCTATACACATACTAGAGGCCCGGTGCATGAAATTTGTGCACTCAGGGGGGCAGTCCCTCAGCCCAGCCTGTGCCCTCTGGCAGTCCAGGAGCCCTCGGTGGATGTCCGACTGACAGCTTAGGTCGGGCTCCCGGGGAGTGGGCCTAAGCCGTCAGTTGGACATCCTTTGTGCTGCTGTGGAGGCAGGAGAGGCTCCTACCACCACCACTGCGCTTGCCAGCCATGAGCCTGGCTTCTGGCTGAGCAGTGCTTCCCTTGTGGGAGTGCACTGACCATCATGGGGCAGCTCCTGTGTAGAGTGTCTGCCCTCTGGTGGTCAATGCGCATCATAGCAACCGGCCATTCTGCCCTTAGGTCGATTTGCATATTAGCCTTTTATTATATAGGATATTTTATTTTAGTTTAGTTTTTTTAATATATTTTTTATTGATTAAGATATTACATATGTGTCCTTATCCCCACATTACTCCCTATCCCCCCTCCCCCCCGCTCATTCCCTCACCTCCCCGTTGTCCGTGCCCATTGGTTAGGCCTATATGCTTGCATATAAGTCCTTTGGTTGATCTTTCCCCCTTACCTCCACCCTCCCCTACCTTCCCTCCAAGGCCTGACAGTCCAATCAATGCCTCTCTGTCTCTGGATCAGTCCTTGTTCATCAGTTTATGTTGTTCATTATATTCCACAAATGAGTGAGATCATGTGGTATTTATCCTTCTCTGACTGGCTTATTTCACTTAGCATAATGCTCTCCAGTTCCATCCATGCTGTGGCAAATGGTAACAGTTCCTTTTTCTTCTTCCTCTTCTTAAAGAATACCTTTCAGCATTTCATATAATGCTGGTTTGGTGGTGATGAACTCCTTTAGCTTTTTCTTATCTGTGAAGCTCTTTATCTGACCTTCAATTCTGAATGATAGCTTTGCTGGATAAAGTAATCTTGGTTGTAGGTTCTTGCTATTCATCACTTTGTATATTTCTTGCCACTCTCTTCTGGCCTGCATGGTTTCTGTTGAGAAATCAGCTGACAGTCGTATGGGTACTCCCTTGTAGGTAACTGACTTTTTTTCTCTTGCTGCTTTTAAGATTCTCTCTTTGTCTTTTCCCTTGGCATTTTAATTATGATGTGTCTTGGTGTGGTCCTCTTTGGATTCCTTTTGCTTGGGGTTCTCTGCGCTTCCTGGACTTGTAAGTCTATTTCTTTCACCAGGTAGGGGAAGTTTTCTGTCATTATTTCTTCAAATAGGTTTTCAATATCTTGCCCTCTCTCTTCTTCTGGCACCCCTATAATTCTGATGTTGGTACGCTTGAAGTTGTCCCAGAGGCTCCTTACACTGTCTTCATATTTTTGGATTCTTTTTTCTTTTTGCTTCTTCGGTTGGGTATTTTTTGTTTCTTCGTATTTCAAATCTTTGACTTGATTCTTGGGATCCTCTTGTCTGCTGTTGGATCTCTGTATATTATTTATTATTTCAGTCAGTGTATGCTTAATTTCTAGTTGGTCTTTTTTCATATCCTCCAGGGTCTCACTAAATTTATTGGCGGTTTCCATAAAATTCTTGAAAAACCTTATAAACGTGGTTTTGAACTCTATATCCAGTCGTTTGCTTTCCTCCATTTCTGTCATTTGTGACCTGTTTCTTTGTCTCCGCATTTTTTTTGCTTCCCTGTGTTGGTAGAGTGGTTTTGTGTGCTAGGTGTCCTATAGGGCTCAGCCTACCTAGTTACCTGAGGTGGACACTCTTGGTGCACCCCCTTGTGGGCTTTGTGCACAGTCTTGTTGTAGTTATGCCTTGATTGTTGTAGGTATCACTGGGAGGACTTGACCTCCAGGCCAATTGGCAGTGAGAATCAGCTGTGTCTACAGTGGGAGAACTTCTGTGCTGAAGACACCCTTCTGGGGCAAGACTTGCTTCAGTGGGGCTTTGGTGCTCACTGAGTCTGCCCCCTGAGTGTGTCCCTTATGGATCTGAGGAGTTGTAATCTGGATGGTCCCACTCTGACCACTGGGTACACTGGCTCTTGGATCTAAGGAGGTGCTAATTTAGTCTCTCCTAGCAGGAGCTACGAAAAGATCTGCAGATTCCCCTTCCTTTTTTGGAGTTTGGAGGTGCCCAGATGAGGCCCAGCTGTGAAGCAATGCAAGCTGCTGTGGGGCCTTGGGCCTTCTCTTGGAAGTTCTGGGTCTGTCTGGCCCAGCTGTAATTTGTTAGGTAATTTTCAGGTTGCAAAGGGCCAGGGCATTCATATGCAAAAGCCTCTGCCACAGCCTGGGTGGGGCGGGGTCTCAAGGAATCAACAGGGCGGAGCAAACAGCTATGGCAGATCCTCAGCCCTGCCCTAAGGGGCCACGCATCTCAGTGTCCCGGTAATTTAATTGCTGCAAGTACCTCTGAGAGAAAGCTGCCCTCGAGTTCTGAGTTCTGCCCGCTGCCAGACAGTCCAGTTTCTCCCCATATGAGTCCTGGGTCCCCAGAGACTTCCCGGAACTAGAGTTCAGAGCAGTCGGGAGCTTGTGACTCCCTCTTGATTCAAAAAGACAGCCGCGTCCTCAGGTACCAGCCCCTTCCCGCGCACGCTCGAGCCTCCGTACCTTTGCACTTTACTTCCGCAGCTCCTGACTCTCAGTGTGCTTTTCTCTTTCCTTCTAGTTGTAGAATTTCCACTCAGCCAGCCTTCCTATAGTTCTGGATGATGTTCGTTTTGTCTTTTTGTTGTATTTGTGAAGTTGTTGTAGGAGACAGCAAGTTCGGTGTTTACCTATGCCGCCATCTTGGTCTCCCCTATATAGGATATTTTAAAAAGTAACAATTTGAACCAGTTATCACTCAGTGGATGAGGGAAAAGTGGGGTGGCCAGAGGGTGGGGGGCTGGAGCGGAGGAATAGAGTGAGGAAGGGCTGCAGCTGAAGGACAAGGGAGCTCAGAAAAGCTGAGTAGGAAATATATTACCTAAAACAATTGTTCCATTATCTTTTCCTGCTCAGGGCAAAATGCAAAAGGTCAGGGTTGGTTATTTTCCCCAGACTCTTCCATGAAGGGCCACTTGGACACTGCTTTGACATTTACAGCCTGAGAAGAGCAGAGCCTCCTCTGAGGCCTGACTTTGAACTTCCACTTTGGGAAAGTTCCAGTTTTTTTTCCTCTTTGGAAAAGGCTGCTTGTTGCATCCCCTTCTAATTTTCTTTCTCTTTTGACAACCCCCTTACATGTCAGAGGTAATGCCAAAAGCAGTGGTTCTCGAACTTAAACATGCAATGGAACCACTTTGAGGGCTTGTTAAAAGAAGATTGCTATTGTCATCCCCAGAGTTTACTAATACAGTACATCTGGGGTGGGGCCTGAGAATTTATATTTATAGCAAATTCTCAGATGCTGCTGCTGCTGCTGGTCCCAACCACACAGGCTAATGGGGGAACAATTAGCCCAGAACAACTAAAAATGTCCCATCCTTGATCTTCCACTCCAGTCCTTTCCTTCCACTCTCTAAACACAGGGAAGTGGGCCTTGAGTTATCACAAGATTAATTCAAATTAAATGCCAAGGATTTCCTGACCATCAGAGTTGTTAGCCAAGTCAGTCTCAGGAATCTTCCTCCATGTAAATCTTTGAGAATCTCTTCCACTCCCATATGTCTGGGTAAGTGAAGATCTGTTATTCATATACAACTTTAACCCCTGCGTACAACCCCTCAAGGTAGGGAATCCCTGGATCTGAGAATTGTAGAAACTTGCAGGTGGGGAATGGGAGAACAATAGATGCAGAATAAGCAGAGAGAACCTCTCCCCTCCCACACTTCTATTACTTTGAAATTAAAATATTTGTTTGTTCCTGGGCTCTGCTTAATGCTGATGTCTGGGAAACCATTTATGCTTAATGTCTCCAACCCATTAGCAGCCTGGCATGGGGCTCTGCTAATCAGATTCCTTAATGGCAGTGCTGTGAAGAGTGAGGTTGTGGGGTGTCTGCATCAGCACCAGCCCCAGCTTCCCAGCCCCAGCTGAGGAGGAAGCTTCTAGACAGAAATCAGGACCCAGATAGGTTCAAAGGTGTCCTGAAAATGATTCATGCCGGTGTAGGAGGCTCATCTAATGGTATCCTGTCCTTCCACCTACATTTTGGTAGAGATGCCAGAGTAGACCCCCTAATCACCTTGGGTGAAATAGCAAGACCCCACCATCCCTCTCCCCTCCCCCCCATTCCTACTCTAGCTTGCTCTCTCCTCACATTAAAGGACAGTGGGCTCCTTTTGAAGCATATTCCTGTACCACTGACCCTCATCAACCATTTATTGAGGACCTCTATGCATGAAAGTCTCCTCTCCCACACCACCTGCTTCCCCCTCCAAAATTCAAAATCCAAATGTTGTTCTGTCATTAATAGATGGTGAAATCCTTTGGCCTGGGGATCCCTGAGGACTGTTTAGCTCTAAGAATCTGTGGTTCTGCCCTGACTGGTTTGGCTCAGTGGATGGAGCGTCAGCCTGTGGACTCAAGGGTCCCAGGTTCGATTCCAGTCAGGGGCATGTAATGTACCTTGGTTGCAGGCACATCCCCAGTGGGGGGTGTGCAGGAGGCAGCTGATCGATGTTTCTCTCTCATCGATGTTTCTAGCTCTCTATCCCTCTCCCTTCCTCTCTGTAAAAAAAATCAATAAAATATATTTAAAACAAATAAACAAAAAAAACCAAAAACAAATATGGACATGAGTTTAGAGGCAAGAGGTTTTAAAAAAAAAATCTGTGGTTCTGTGTTGGCTGCTACCTCTGCAGCTGCTCTTAAAGAGTTCTGTGGGGGTTTTGATCTACAGGCGGAATATTGGGAGTGCTCTCATTGAAAGGTAACCAGATAATATTCTCAGAGAGGAGGATATGTATGCCTTGAATCCAATCTCAAAGTATTTGTCTCTTGCTCCTCTTGACATCTCATGATGCTTTTGGTCCTACTATATAGATAACTCAAACTACTGGTAGCTCCACAAAATGCTTGGAAGCAAAGACTCCCTTCCACCCCCACCTGCTTCAAAGAAACACTAGAGAGAGAGGAGATGAGTTTCTGCTGTTAAGAAGCATGGAAGAAGCCAGCAAGTGCCAGTGACTGGTTCATGCTCACCCTCCCCTCACTCTGGGAACTCCAGGGCCTGGAACAGGTTGAATAACTCTAATGGGGATCCCAACACTGAGCCCCAACTTCCATCAGAATCACAGGGCTGGACAATGTTGATTTTTCTCCTTCTATGTAGGGAGAGCCCATATGGACACCCATATTCCAGACAACCAAAAAGCCACTGGTTGGCCAAGAGTTTGGGGCCTCCTCTTTCCTGCTTTCTCCATCCTGGCTCCTCACCCTCAGGTTTGAGCTATGGGGAGCCCTCTCCAATTTGCTGGAACAGAACTTCACAAGCTGCTCCTATTGTGGTCTGGGCAGCCAGCCCCCCAGCCTGCTGCTCCTGGAAGAAGGCTGTGATGTCAATAATCGGTCTACAGCATCCCTCCACATGCCAATCCCTTCATTGGGGGGTGGGGGGGGGCATTTGGAAAGAATCACATTTGAAGCAGGCAATTTGGAGAGAGATGGGCAGAATGGAGGAAGGGAGAAGTGCTAGGTCGCCAACTGAGCAAAGCCAGGCCACATTGTGCCTACAGCTCAGCCTTCCCACATGGCCGGTTCAGACCCATCTGCCCGACTGTCATCCCCTCTCCTGCTCCTGGGCCCTGGAGAAATGCCAGCATTCCCCCTCTCTGTTCCTCTGCCTTCTGGGTCCCACCTGGCCCATTCCCAAGATGCACAAACCTTCCAGCTGGAGGATGGCTTGCAGGCAGGCAGTGTAAGTTGGGCAAGGTCTAGAACTGTAGGCCTTAAACTCATGATCCTGTGTTTTCAAGCCAAGAGTAGGTGGGCACATTTAGCAAATGAAATGTCACCTGCTTCCTGGTCCTTTTCCCTACCAGGACATGATCTCCCTGAAGCAGGCTTTAGAGGTGGAAGTCCTGTGCTTGACACAGATTTGTTCCTTTTCTAGCTGGTAGCTTTGGGCAAGTTCAAGTCAACCCTCTGAGAATCTACTTTCCCCATCTATTAAATGAGGACATTAAGTAGGGTAATTTGAGAGGGAATGAGTAAATCTGGAACTGCAGTACAGATCTTAGTTCTCTTGCCCTATTCCTTTGGGTGCCCCTGGATGCTGGTCACACAGGAGATGCTCTCTTGTCTGCCCGTGGGGTCAGGATGCCCCTAAGAGGTAGGCCCACTCTGCCCAGGAGCAGCCAGAGCTCTGAAACCTCCAGGAAGGGATGTGTGAGTTCGTATCTCTGTTATTTTTTCCAAGGACCCAAGGGAGGGGAGGTGGGTGGGAAATAACTTAGGTCAGAGGAAGCACTGTGAGTGGTGGGATGGGTTGGGGAGGGGAGGTGGGTGGGAAATAACTTAGGTCAGAGGAAGCACTGTGAGTGGTGGGGTGGGTTGGGGAGGTGAGGATGGGGTGAGGAGGAGGGATGGGGTGGGTTGGTGAGGTGTCATTGCCTCAGAAGCCCCCAGTGTGTGTGTGCGCAGGGTTTTTCTCCTGCCCAGCCATGGCCCGGTTTGAAGAAGGAATCCCCATTGAATATTGATGTCACAGACTTACCTTCCCCCTCCCCCAACCTCCTCCTTGGTGGTTTAAAGAAATTATTTGGACATAGGAGTTAATGGAAGTAGGTTGCTAGTGTGTGGGCGAATTCATCACTGTCTCTTTGTATTCCCAGAGCAGATCTGTCTTTCAGGGTGAGATATCTTGCAGTGACTTCCCAAGGTGTGAGAAATACAGGCTACTGTGGGAGGGCAGGATTGGGGCAGCCTGGATAGGGATTTTGGGAAGCTGGGGTGACTGCAAAGTGGCTGTAGAGATTGACTGGGAAGGCTTTCCCTTTTGTTCTTTAATTATGGAGGGAAAGGAGGCAGAGGATATTGGCATTGCTGGGAATTCTGCTGCCCCAGACCCCCCTCCGCCAGCTGTCTCTTGCCCTGGGAAGTAGGCATATCCCCTGCAGCCCACTGCTCAGGGTGAGGCAGGCTGTTTTTTGCAGCTGTTGTTGGCAGTGATGAAAGAGATGGAGAGGAGGGGAAGGGAGATGAAGGGGGTCTGTTTGATGGGATTGTGCTCTGGAGAGAAGACAACTATCTCTCTTCCCTTCCATTCCTTATTGGAGCAGCTCAGCACTTCCTGAAGGTAGCACTCAGGGAGGGAGTTTTTTGAAAGCACAAAGACCTGGTGCTGTAAGGCTTGGAGTCTGGGAGGGGGGCGGGGATGTGAACAGGGAAGATAATTATGCAGCGGGGGGGGGGGGGGGGCGCAGAACTCTCTGGGCTGAGAGGGAGCAGCTGCCCCCTCCAACCCCGACACAGCTAGTCCTTCCCCACAATCTAAGCACGTGTGTGTGTACACATGCATGCACTCCTCTATTTAGTGTGATCACAGAGATACAGCTATGAAATGTTTAGAGGGAAAATTACTAGAAACTATACTGAGGCTTGTTCCCTACCTTTCCAGCTGTTCAGATGGTTTTTCTCTGATATTTATTTGGGTCTTATTTGGTCATCACTCCACTCCTTATTCTTGCTTCTTCTCCCTATTCCTCTGGTTTTCCAGTGTTCTCATTCATTCTCTCTCTCTCTCTCTTTCTCTCTTTCTCTCTCTCTCTCTCTCTTTCTCTCATCTTGAAAATGGGATGTGTTGGACAAAGTTCTCTCTCATCATGAAAATCGGATGTGTTGGACAAAAACCCTTTCTTTTAGCTGCCACTATTCAGGATGCAGCAAGATGGATTTAAATCACATAAAAGAACGAACTAGGAGTGGGGAATAGTGTGTGGTCAGGAAAGAAGGCAACTACTGGGGTGGACTATGGAATCCTATAGACTCATAGAATATTGGAGCTACAGATACCTAAAGACTCTACAGATATGTAGCCAGAGGTTCTTAGATAAACAACTATTATTATCTGTTATAATTTGTATTACCAGTGGTACATTTGGATGTGTCCCACTGGTACCTGCGAAGAAGTGGGGTCTCTCCTGTGCCCCCTAAAAGGCTGGCAGATCCCCCACCACATACTCACTGAGATGATTCACTGAGTATGGAACAGCCTCTTTCCTCTGAGGCTCAGAGGAAGGGGTTGATTGTACTACCCAAAACATGAAGCTAGGGACATCTGCAGACTGGACAGCCCTCATATGCCCAGAGGCCAGGCTGTAGGGCCCAGTATGTTGTCCTCCTCCCAGACTGTTCTCTAGACATTCCCTCCTCAGTGACCCCGGGGGAAGTCCAGCTCTGATTCAGGCTCTGCAGTGTATAGAGGGGGCAGTATAAAGTAAGGTCCCTCCTGCTGGGGCAACTAGAATCTGTTTTAACCAACCTACGTTCCTTCCCTCCCTCCCTCCCTCCCTCCCTCCCTCCCTCCCTCCCTTCCTTCCTTCCTTCCTTCCTTCCCCCTAAAGCTGGCTTCAGCCAAACAAGGCAGCAGGGGGCGCTCCTGGGTCATCCCAGGAGAGAATTCTGGGCAACAGGTTTGTTCAGCCTGGACTCAAAACACTGGAAATTTTGTCTGTCTACTTATCAGTCTGAGGGTGAGCAGGGCAGACCTTTTGAGAGCTGGAAACAATATTTTTTCTAGCAGGCAGAGTCAGAGATGTGAGAGAAAACTGACTTTTCTGACTTGTCCCTGAGATTTCTCAGGCAGGAAGGAACCTGACTTTTGCCTCTGGGAGATCAGCTAGTAGGGCAAGTCTCCATCCTGGGGCCATTGCCAACGCCAGGTGGGTCCCAGTTTGGACACGATGCAACTCCTGGCCCCTTGCCTGTCCCCAGCAGCTGACTCTGGTTTGGCTCTCTTTGGAGAACTGAATCTTTTTCAGAATGACTTCCAGATTAATCTGTGTAGCTATTGCCCATACCTTGCCCACTAGGTTCTTCATCGCGGGAAAGGAAAACAAAAGTCTTTTTCTCTTTTCTCCCAGATCTAGCAGAGTGCTCTGTGACTGTTCCTGGACCCATTTGGGATTCAGATGGGAATGGGGTGAGGCAGGGAGTGCTGAATAGGTCAGTAGAGTGTGGCACATTCCTGACCTTAGCTGACACAGCCAAAGCTTTCTGGGCAGCAGCTGCTTCCCAAGACTCCACTCCTGCATTCTTCTAGTCTCCATAAAGCCACGGACACTTAGGAATTCCTCCTTTCCAATAACAGGGCCTGTTTAGACACTGATTTATGGATATAAGGAGGGTAAGATGCCAGTATCAGGTTACACAGCCCCCCCTCAAAAATCTGGCCTTTAGCTCTAGCACCTCCAAGTCCTCTCTATTCAAAGAACAGGGCATGGTGCCTGGTGTGGAGGATGGGCTCTCCGGGCTGGAGACAAAGGCTTTGTTGCCAGCAGAGCTGAGGGCACAGGCCCAAGTCTGTGAATTTATTCTGGGAGAGGACATATCCGAGTCATCCTCAGATCTGGTTTCTGGCATCAGAACCGAAGTCACTGGTTTTCCCTAGAGTCTGGCTCTGTCAGAGCACCAGTGCGCCCCACAGGGCTTCAGGGTTGCTGGGAGCGTAAAGGCAGATGGTATTCCAGACTAAGGAGGGGTGGATAACGCCAGTGTTGAAGGCCCTGGGCATGTATAGCATGAGAACTGCCTCGCTTTCCTCAATGTCTTACGGGTCCTGACAGCCCTAGCCCACTCCCACCCTACCCTACCCCAGGCATTACCTTACAAGCTCTCTAGGGCAGTAGAGGTTAGGGATTGGGCCTTTTCTGATTAAAAATCTGCAAAGAAACAGATTCTATAGCTTGCCTGTAGCCTTTTCCATGTGTCTCCCACCTCTTTTAACCAGAACATTTTCCCTGAGGTTTCATCTAAGTTCTTCCAACTATAGTTTTATTTTTATTTTTTTAAATATATTTTTATTGATTTCAGAAAGGAAGGGTGAGGGAAAGAGAGATAGAAATATCAATGATGAGAGACACCGACCGGCTGCCTCCTGCACACCCCCCACTGGGGACCGAGCCTGCAACTCAGGCATGTGCCCTTGACTGGAACCTGGGACCCTTCAGTCCGCAGGCAGATGCTCTATCCACTGAGCCAAACCAGCCAGGGCCTAACTATAGTTTTAGCCAACCCTTTAGCTTGTGGCACACTCTGGAGACCCCTGGGACACCCATCTATGCAATTCGTGTGCCATTAGATAAGTGAGGCGCAGATGTGTGGAAAGGGCTAAGAATGAGGAAGACTGCATCCCAAATCAGCCTATTCATGGGTCTGGAAGTGTTACTGGGGGGGAGGAGTGTTGGTGTTTTCAAGGAGGAAGATGGTGAGGGTTTGGGAGCAGTCTGTAGTTGCTTAGTCATATCTGAGGTCTCCTAATCCAAATGAGGCCTCAGCTGGACCAATAAAAGACAGGAACCTTTTTGATGCATTGTAGCCCCACCTGCATGGTTCTGTCATCCGTTTTCTTGTGTCTCCTATCCCAGCCTGGCATCTGACCCTCTGTGTAGGAGCAAAACTTTTTTCCATTCTAAATGACCATTTACTCCTTTCCCCAGTGTGCTGGACATTAGGAAGACAACAGCCTGCTCAGGAAACCTCAGGACCCTGAGATGGAAATGAGGGAGTGCAAATGTCAAAGGCTCATTCTTGGTCTAGACATGAGTTGGAAGTTCACTAGCATGGCCATTAGGAATGACCGATCCCCACCCACTCACCCATTACAATTCCAGAAGCCTCATTTTCACAGCCCCTACTGCTTAGGGAATTAGGAGTTTGGGTCAGCTCAGTGATGGCTCCCTGGTATATAATCTGAAAGCCTTGAGGTGAAAAGGGGGATGTAGAAATCATAATAATAGCAGCTCCTATTCATTGAACACTTTCTATGCTTAAGGTATTGGTCTAAGCATTTCACATGCTTTATCTTTTATAATCTTTAAACAACCCATTAAATAATGAGCCCTATTTTGCAAATGAGTAATTTGAGGATTTAATGACAATAACAATTAAAATAGTAATAATGAAAACATTTTAACCGCTTCAATTTTTATTTATTTGTGTTCATTTTTATTGTTTGTTAATCTTTACCTGAAGATATTTTTTCCATTGATTTTTTAATTATTTTTATTTTTAGAGAGAGTGCAAGGGAGGGAGGGATGGATTGGAGGGGAGAGACAGAGAGAGAGAGGGAGAGAGAGAGAGAGAGAGAGAGAGAGAGAGAGAGAGAGAGAGAGAGAGAGAGAGAGAGAGAGAGGAACGAGAGAGACACATGGATTGGTTGCCTCCTGCACATGCCAATTGATACCTGGGCTGATGCTCTAACCGTGGAACCACACTGGCCAGGCCTAATTTTGTAAAGCTAATCCAGTGGCAGGCCCTGCAGAAGAAGCACATTATATGTATGATATTAAGTCCTGGGAATTTACCATATTATCCCCATTTTTAGCTAAGAAAACAGACTGAGAGAGGTGACTTGCCCAAGGTCACACAGTCTTAGAAAGTGACAAAGCAAGAGCCAAACCCACTTCTGTCTGATTCTAAAACAGCCTGTGCTCCTCATAATTCCTTAGCAACACTGCCTCCCAAGGGGCCATCATGAAGGGAGCAGGTGGTTATGGGAGAGAGTTCTACTGGCATTTATTTATTTATTTTTAAATTCTATTGGCCTTTAAAAGCAGGGGGCCCATAGACTCAGCCAGGAACTGAAACATCTGCCATGCAGGGAAGCTGTGGAAGAGCATCCCCCCTATTCCCACCTGACAGTGAGAGAAGCTTTGATGCTATCTTCTCACCCACCTGGTAGTGCAAACCCACAAACTGCAGGAAAACAGACCCTGGAACAGGCTGGACAGGGAGGCAGGGGATGTTAGCTTTGGCTTGAAGCTTCTGCTTCCTTGCTCATTCTGAGATGTGTACCCTCACCCTGGCAGCCTGCTCTCTTTCCAACCTCACTGTGAATCTTACTGGGCTATGGTTGCCTTGGTAACTTAATGGGGAACTTTTGAGGCTTTCTCGAACCAGAGAGGACTATGGAGGGAGGAACCATGTTCTGTTAGGCAGCCAGTCACAAAAGAGAAGAAACCATTCCAGTACTCACTGCCCCCGCCAGCCAGCCAGCCCGCGCCAGCCAGCCAGCCAGCCAGCCAGCCAGCCTGCCTTCCTTGGGTCTGGCCTCATACTCTCTGTTGCATCTGTAGAAGCTTTGCAGCTTTGGAGTCTGGGCCGGTGGGGAGGGAGCTGTTAGGTACTGCTGTGCCCTTGGAGTTGGCTCACTGTTGCTAGAGCTCCCTGGACTCCTGCTTGCTCCTGTGCCCTGACTCTGAAATTTTAATTGGTTTTATGATGTTCAATGAGTATTTCTTATGAGACAACTAATTTCAATGAGGGGAGGTCAGGTCCTCCTCTGTTAGACTTGGTGGGGCCTCCAGATTGCTGACTCCCCAATCAGCACCAGGCAGACTGATGAGATCCCAGTGGGCCGGGGCAGGTTGGTGGGGGAGGGGGAGATAAGCTGGGGATGGGAGGAGGTGCCAAGTCTCTGTGATGAGACCAAGATGGAGCATGTGCACTGCCTGACCTTTGAAGAAGCCCACACATCTGAGGTGGGCCCCTGCAAATGCTGTCCTTAGGAAAGGGAGGGAGAGATGTGGATCTCCTTCCAGGGGCCTATGGCAACTCTCTCAGGTTTCTAGGGAGATTCCTACATGGGGTTGTCCTGGCTGTGTGAAGAAATCCTCAATCTTTTTATTTTTGCAATAAACATTAATATTTCAAGAAAAACGATTTAAAATATAATAATACATGCAATAAACATTAATAGTTCAAAAAAAATCTTAAATATAATACTAGAGGCCCAGTGCATGAAATTGTGCACGGATAGGGGCCCTAGGCCTGGCCAGCGATCAGGGCCAATCAGGTTCCCTGCCTCCCTGCCTCCTCCTTCCCTCCACCACTGCTGGTTGCCCATCATGTTCTGTGCCGCCCCCTGGTGGTCAGCGCACATCACAGCAAGTGATTGAACTCCTGGTCTCCCAGTCAAACTCCCAAGGGGACAATTTACATATTAGCTTTTTATTATATAAGATTACCAAAACTATACTAACATAGTATAATATCACAAAAGTAGGAGATATTAAATATCTGCAAATAACAAGATTACTTCTATTCTAAGATATTCTTTTCTCTGGCTCTATTTTTGTTCATCAGTTTATATTGTTCATTTTATTCCACAAATGAGTGAGATCATATGATATTTATCTTTCTCCAACTGGCTTAGTTTGCTTAGCATAATGCTCTAATGCTCTCCAGGTCCATCCATGCAAATGGTAAGCGTTCCTTTTTTTTTTTCTTCTTTCCTTTCTTTTTCTTTTTCTTTTTTTTTAAAATATATTTTATTGATTTTTTACAGGGAGGAAGGGAGAGAGATAGAGAGCTAGAAACATCGATCACCTGCCTCCTGCACATCTCCCACTGGGGATGTGCCCGCAACCCAGGTACATGCCCCTGACCGGAATCGAACCTGGGACCCTTCAGTCCGCAAGCCGACGCTCTATCCACTGAGCCAAACCGGCTTTGGCTCCTTTCTTTTTTTTACAGTAGCATAGTATTCCATTATATAGATGTACCAGTTTTTTAATCCACTCATCTGCTGATGGGCACTTAGGTTGTTTCCAAATCTTAGCTATTGTAAATTGTGCTGCTATGAACATAAGGGTGCATATATCCTTTCTGATTGGTGTTTCTGATTCCAAGAAATCCTTAATCTTGACACCATTGTTACCTATGGAGCTGTTTCTTCTTCCTTCTTTCCTAGTCTTCATCCTTTTCATTCTCCCACAGTCTCAGTCTAAAATATGGCTTATTTCTTCCTTAGGTCAGTCTTTATGACTGGTCTCTGTTTCTCTCTTGGTCTTTCCCCTCAGTCCTACCCCTGAATTAGTCAATCTATCTATCTATCTATCTATCTATCTATCTATCTATCCCCCTCCCTTCCACCTCTCTCCCTCCCTCCTGCTCCTTCTCTCCTCCCCAGGTGGGAATTGACTTGCTGCCCATTACAAGGGCAGCTCCACTCACTCACTGATTGCTGGCACAGACGGCGTCTGCTGACAGTGGGGGATGGACAGTGCAAGAAATTCTACCAATGCTGGGATGGCTTCCCTCTAACCCTCGTGTTCAGGGAGAGCATGGGGGCCAGAGGTTTACTCAATCTCTCTAGGCTAGAAGCTGCCATCCAGGTTTGTGACTCCCAGCTAGGCTGAGAGATTGGCCCTGTCTCTAGACCAGGCTGAACAGCTCTGTGCCTTCCTCCCTCTGGGAAGGATCTTTGACAACCTGTTCTGGTTCTAGTTACAGCCTGTCTGATCTCATGTCCTCTTCCAAGGGAGAGAAGGTGGCTGACCCATTCATGGCAGATACATAATTGCACTTTCAGACAGAGCCAGTTACTGGATATGACTGGCAGTGGGACAGAATAAATTCAGGAAGACACTTACCTTTTCAACATATTGTCAAAGTCCCTCTTCCCTTTGTTTTCTGACTCAGTGGCCAACTCCCCAGGAATTGCTTTCTCTTTAAAGTAAGTCCAACCTTGCAAGGAAAGAAGGAAGGAAGAGACTGGAGCTGCCTAGGTCAGGAGGGCTGGAGTCCTTGGCTTCAAAGATCAGGCCCTCTTTCTTCTCCTCCCCCTCCATTTAATTAGCTAATGTCTGTAAAGGGCTAGATGGCAGGAAAGCCCTATACAAATATTGAGTACAATTTCATTTCCAAGATTCACCAAGAATATACGAGTATTTGCAGACTTTAGCTTAAGGTCACTGGGCCTACCTGGGAAAGAAGGACTCCCCCCTGTAGGGCCCAGAGAGAGGAGGTCCCTCAGAAGCTGGGGCAGGTCAAGGAGAGGCCACAGTGGAGGCCAGGGTCCTGTCTCCTTGGTGTTTCAGCTGAGCATCTTGGCACCATGCTTGCTTTGCACTGTTCATGTCCCTCCTAACTGCTAGGATCCTAGAGGCTCAGCCCTCTCTGCAGGGACCACCCTCAGAGACTTTCCAACAGGAGATTATGCTAATATGCACAAGAACTAATATTTACTGAACACTTACTATGTGTCAGGCTGTATGAGGGGGAGGGGAGCTTTTCAGCTTGGGGAGAAATGGCTCCTTCTCTGTGGCAGTGAGTGGAGGAGCTTTCCAGTAGGTGAGCCCTGTGAGCTGTAAGCCAGGTCTGTAGGAAGTCCCTCTAAAACCTCTAGGAGCTGGGTAGCACTTATGCTACTCTGACCCAGGAGAGGAATTTCTGTTTGCAATCCAGGTCCCTCTACTGTGATGTTCGCCAAGCTTCTGGACTGTCCCCTTCTTTTCCCAGTGACAACTCATCTGGCCCTAAATCCTTGACAGGCTCCATGTCCAAGGGGCAACTTTCCAGAGTTTGTGCTCCAAGGCCTGCTTGTGTGTCCCTGTCCCTGTCAGACTTCTATGTTATCCAATACAGAGGAGTGGTTCCCTCTATCCATCTCTGGGCAGGACTTGGTTTTGGATGAGGGCCAGAGTGGCAGAGGCTGGGAGAGTGGAATAGCCAGGCTTATTCCTCATAGCTCCATAGTCCGGGTGAGTGCATCGAGAGGGCAAGATAGTCAGCAAAGCAGGGAATAATGGAGGGTTCCGGAAGAGGCAGGCAGGCCAGGCTGGGAATATTGATAATGTGTTTCAAACATCTCCTGGGCCTCCTTTGTCCCCATCCCTTACCCTCTAAAATTTGAACAGAGCTGGAATGGGTTCTCTGAGAGACAAGGTCCTTTAGCCCCAAGCATTGCCAGCCTCCACTCTGTCCCCAGTTGTTCTCTGGTTTCTCTCCAGAGCCCAAGGGCCTCCATATATCATCAGTTCATTCCCATTCTGATAAAAGTCACTAGTTCTTGAAAAAGCATTGACCCCCCAGCTGAGGCAGCCCCGCACAACCTGAGGAGGAGTACAAATGGATGGAGACATGGGGGTGAGGGGCAGACACACACACATAGGTGCACAGACACAAACAGTGATACTTGGTCCCAGGGGTGTATTAATGGACACAAACCCCCTGATGCATACAGCACACATACTTTTGCACACGGACATGGGGATTTTTTACATGCCCAGGTGTAGTTATACTAGAGAGCCCACAGAGCTGATTCACTGTAGCCACTCAGTTGCTTACAGTCCCTGAGAGTCACTCAACATCTAGACCTGCAGTGCAGCATCCAGCAGCCTCAGCCTCCTGCAAACACAGAGGCCAGCTCCCCAGACTCAGGGGAGGGGAATGGAATGTGGAAGCAGAGGTTAGAGATCTGTGAGTTCCATTAGCCAAAAGGAGCATGTCTGGAATCTAAAAGCACAGGGACAAGGGCACTGCAGAACAGTTCCTGACAGCGAGTTCACATTTCCCACCCCCTCCCCAGCAGGAAGAGCCTCACAGTCATAAAGACATTTAGGGATTAGAGCAGCTCCCTCAATAAAAGCTGCTTGTTCAAAAGGTGCCTCAGACTCCTTTCACTGTCCCCCTTTTAAGGCCCTGACAACCCCCATTCCTTCCTTCCAGGCTCCTCTCCTCTCTGCCCCTACCGGTGGGCACAGGTATGAGTCTGGTTGGGCCATGCTTTTCAGCAACCCAGGGACCTTGATGGGGAGTGGAGGTGATCAACACTAGCCACTGACTCATGATCCATAGAGGGGCAGCTCCAGGAACATCCAGAGTTTTCCCAAAGGAGAGGAAGGAGGACCAAGGACCCAGGGAATGATCCTAGTTTACCCAGGGTGACTGCCTGACCTAGGGAAGGACGAATCTATTTACTGCTTACAAGTTGGGGTACAATGGAGGGGTAGGTAGAGTCATTTTCAACTTCTAAGACTTCCTCTGGCAGCCACTCCCATGCATTCAGTTATTTCAAAGAATAATTAATACCTACTATGTGCCAGGTTTTATGCTAAGCACTTGGAATACAGTGGTGAATAAGACAGATTCTAGTCTAATTGGGAAAACCACAAAAAAATGAGGAAATGAATACAGGATTACTAATGATATAATGAGTACTATAAAGTGAACAAACAGGTGCTGAGATAGAAAGGGGAACCTACATCAGATAGAGTAATCAGAGAAGGATAGTAACATAGCAACAGACCAGGAAAAATAGGAGCCAGGGGAAGAGCATTTTAGGTTGCAGGAACTGCCAATGCAAAGGCCCTATGGCGGGAGTGTTGGAAAGCAGAGACTGGTGTGGCTGGAGTGAGGTAATGAGAGGAGGAGTGGTACTTGATGAGGTTGACCTGGTTAAGATGGGCAGGGTCAGGTCTTGCGAGCCATGGCAAGGAATTTGGTGTTATCCTAAGGATGGAGGGAAGTTCACAGAGAGATTTAATCAGGGGATCAGAGCCATGAACTGACCTTCATTCAGCAGGAGGATGTGTAAGAAGGGTACTAGTGGATGCAGGTAGGTCAGTAAGGAGGCTATTGCAGTCATCCTAGCAAAGAGGGCAGGTTCCTAAAGAGGGAAGGAAAGCAGCCAACTTTTTTTTTTTTTTAGGGAGAATCAAAGTCCTCAAGGTACCTGCTAGGAACTAAAGATGAAGTCCTCTCTTGATTTGTTCTCTTATCACCAAGGTACATCATGGGATTTGCCATCCCAGCTCAGGACAAAGCCATGGCTGGTGCCTTCTCATCCCCATATCAGCCCATGGTGAGGATGCTGTCTTTTGAAGATTCTCCAGGGAAGGTGCCCACCTGCCGCCTTCTGGCACATCCTGCAGGACTGGGAGGAGTTTGCCATTCTAGGGGGAGGGGGTAAGTTTCAATGTCTTGCCCAGTTGATGTGGAGCATGTCCATAGTGCTACACACTGGGTAGTGTCCAGCTCAGACCTGGCTGAGTCAGGAAGACACAGAGCCACCCACCTCCACTCCCTAAGACAGAGCTCAAGAGACCTTGGAGCAGTGGTTCTCGAGACGAGGCCCAGAAATCAGGATTTTTAAAAGATTCCCAGGTGATTCTAATGTGCAGCCAAGGTTGAGAACCACTGCCTTAGAGCCATTGCAGCTCCCAGCTGCCCCTCCCACCATCAATCAGGGAATAAGAAGGATGTCAGAATCAGGACTAGGGGAAGGAGGGGCCTGCTCAGGGCCTGAACCACCCCCCAGGGATGCAGGAATATGAGGCAAGGATCCTGAGCTTGAACATTTACAGGTAGCACTCAGGATTGAAAACTGATTTATAGTCTGCCGGCAGGCAGGAGGGAGCGGAAGGAAGGTGGGGAGCTCTGCTCTGTGTACACTTCAGCCTTGTTGGGCAGTGGTAATTATATATTACATTGAACTGTCCTTGTAGCACACTGAAGGGCAGTGGGAATGAGACTCTAAATCACACTTCCCTGATGCTCCCCATAGCTCACCACTGTGATGTGGCCCCAGAGCCCAGGACTGACACTTCTACACACACACACACACACACACACACACAGCTGGGGGTGGGGCGGGGGGGACCAGCCTGACAGGGGACCCACAGAGCAGGAAGATGGGATAGTAACACTTCTGTCAGCTTCCAGGATCTGCTCATCCTAAAAGCCTCATTGTTTATTACCCCCCTCACCTCCCATATTCTCTATCCCCCTTTTTCTACTGGGGCTTGAATATGGGCTCTGTCATTTGAAGAAGACCTCTGTCCACCCTTCATTCGTTTGCTCCTGCAGCATCTCTTTTCACACCACAGCCACTACCTTGGTTTGTTTGGGATCTCATTATTTTACTCATGAATTTTCGTAACTGTCTCCTAACTCACCCTTACCCCTAATCCAATATTCTTTGTTGCCAATGGTGACCTCCCTAAACACACCTCTGACTATAATCTTGATCTCTTTGGTCAGGGAATTGTAAGTGTGGGCAGAAATGGTCAAAGACTTTGGGTTCTTGAGGGCTCAGGAGGGAAGAATTCTCCCCAGGCTCTTTGCAGGTTGGTGATTGCTGGCTCTCTGCCCAACCTGAGCCCAGGAGGAACACTGGTACTCCTTCCTTCCCTGGCTAGACCTTGGTCCTTAGACCAATCACTTGGACTTCCTACAAATACCTTGTTCCTTTCTCCAGGGCCCCAGCCACAACTTTCTGGTTCATTAGGGAGGTGGTTGTACTTAATGATGATGAGAAAGGGCTCTCTGGGATCAAACAGATCTGGATTTGAATTCTGGCCAGGACCATGCACCAGTTATTTGAGTAGTGAACTGATTAAGAACAAGAACTATGTGCCCGGCCAGTGTGCTCAGTGGTTGAGTGTCAGTCAATGAATCCGAAGGTCATGATTCGATTCCTGGTTAGGGCACATACATGCCTGGGTTGTTAGCTCAATCCCCGGTGTGGGGCATGCAGGAGGCAGTTGATCAGTGATTCTCTCTCATTGATGTTTCTATCTCTCTCTCTTCCTCTCTGAAATAAATAAAAATATATTTTAATAAAAATAAAAAAAGAAAAGAACAAATACTCTGCAGCCAGACTGCCTGGGTTTGAATCTTAGTCTCTTACTCTTTAGTCTGGCTAGGGCAAGTTATTTAACTTCTCTGTGTAGTTTCCCCATTTCTCAAATAAGGATGATAATAGCACCTAGCTTGTAGGGTTGTTGTGCAGATTAAAGAAGTATAATATGTAATAATATTTGTAATCTTCCCTGGATCGTGAGCTATTTATTATTGTAATTTCACCTCTCAGAGTCTGTTTCCTTGTTTATAGCAAATCTCCATAACATATCTCTTCCCTACCTCAAACTCTCTAAGACTCTCCAAATGTTAGGTATTATTATTTATCAGGTACTTGCTTCTTGAGGTTTTCAAGGTTTGGGCAAGAGGTTCACCTTCCCTTTAACAACCAAGCATTGCCTTCATCTTCCTCCTTCACCAGCCTCACAGAAGAAAATGGTGGCATTCTGGAGCTAACAGCAACCTTGAAGGCCATAGGGTCCTCTTCTGCCCAAAGGAAGGGGCATACTAGGCCATTCTGGCAGATGGGCCTCTTTGACAGAGAGAGATGGTTTCAAATGAGGCTGATAATTAAGACCAGAGAGTTTAATCTCTTCATTGCAGAAGTTAACCCAGGTTTATTACAATTTGGGGAATCCCTCTTTAAGAAAAATAGTATAAAATTATAAACATAAAATTAAGAGCAGGCTTTGAACAGGGCCTGTGCAAATGAGAAGCCCTAAAGCTTAAGTTTCATTAGCTTCATGGAAAATCCACCTCTGCCACCGCCACCACTTCAGGTGGGCATTTGACAAATACCTGTCAGTTTTTATGACCAAAACAAACCATTTTTACTGTGGTATAGACCAGGACCTCCAGAGCTCTAGAGTGGGCACTTCCTCCACCCAGATTCCAGAAGCACCCCATTATGAGGACTGTGGCACTGCCTTCACTCCAGACTGACTGTTCTTTTTCAATTCATTTGCATGTGATTTGCATGACCTTAATATTCACACTCATATTTGGAAACCTTCCTTAGTCTCAGTGTAAGCTGGATTCTTGGTACTTAATTAGCACATGAGATTGAACTCTCTTCCCAGATGTAGAGGGTAAAATACAGTCAAGTTGGGGGTGGGTGGGAGAAGGGTATGATGATGACATTTGTCTTAGAGTCAGTTTCTAAAGTTTCTAGCCCTACTCAAATTCTCCTCCACTTATCCCTATCCCCTGCCAACCTCATCCCTTCCCATTTTCCTCATGATTATGAAGTTGGGAATGCGCATACAGTATTCAAGGACACACATGCCTATCCAAATGCTGGGCTTCCTGTGGCTCAAGTGTATGGTCCCTGAAATCAAGAGGCACGCGGCATCAAGATGCCAGCAGACAAGAACACATGGAGTTCTTCCTCAAATTACCCCCAGGAGAATCAGCCCCCCAGAGTCCTTTAACATTGTTTGGAAGCCCAGATTTTCCCCCTTACTGACAGAAACAGATGATGGGTGGGAATGTGTATGAGTGAGAGTGTGTGTGTGTATGTGTGTGTGTGTGCAAGCATATGCACATAAACTGTACATACATATAAAAAGTGTGCACACATTTGTGAGACAGTGAATGACCATGTGCACATTAGTACATCTACTAAGTCAGGCAGAGGAAGTGGAGGTGAGGATGTGGGAAGGAAGGTCTCAGTCTAAGAAAACCACATTGTGGTTCTAAATGACATCAAAGGTGAAATCTGCTTCCCCAGACCTGCTCTGTAATGGAGAGGCAAAAAGAAGCTAATAAGTCAAGGAAAGCTCTCAGGGCAGGGATGGGGTGCAGCTGCCAGTGTCACCACAGTTCCAGCAATGACATCACTCTCCCAGATTGCTCCTCTGAGGTGGTGAGTCACCTGGAGCCCAATCAATACTGCATTACATTCGTCTATGCCATCTTTTATGCTCTCATGAGCCAGTTCATGCTTTTCTCTTCCATGTATCCCAGTCCCTGCCTCCTCTGTACCCCTGAGGAGCCTGAGCCTACACCCTGGGACTTAGCTCTCTTTTAAACTTCTGTCAGATAAGGCAGGAATCCCTGCCTCTGGGCGAGGCAATCAGAGAGAAGAGAGGGAACAAGAGAAATAAAAAGAGACATTCTTGTATGTATAGGGGGGGTCTTGGAACAGAAGGTAAAAACTTGCAGAGCCAGCTTGTGAATAAGGAGAGGAGAAAGTGGAAGAGGCAGAGGAAGGAAAACGGAAAAGAAAAGAAAACCAAACCCTAACCGGTTTGGCTCAGCGGATAGTCGGCCTGCAGACTGAAAGGTCCCGGGTTTGATTCCGATCAAGCGCACATGCCCGGGTTGCGGCTCAATCCCCAGTAGGGGGTGTGCCGGAGGCAGCCGATCAATGATTCTCTCTCATCAATAATGTTTCTATCTTTCTTTCCCTCTCCCTTCCTCTCTGAAATCAATAAAAATATTTTTGAAGAGAAGAAAAGAAAAATAAGCTTAAGAAAGAAAGAAAGAAAGAAAGAAAGAAAGAAAGAAAGAAAGAAAGAAAGAAGGAAAGAAAGAAGAAAGAGAGAAAGAAAACTGAAAGGAGAGCCAGAAAAAAGAAGAAAGAGGGAACTGGGATTGGGAGGGGAGGTGGGATGAGGTGAAGCTGACATCTGTGGTTTCTCATTTCTCAGGATCTTAGGATTGCTACCTAAGTAGCAATACAGTTCTCTAATTATATTTGGATTCCAAGACTTGGTGATATAGGAGGATACCCAACACTCTAAATTACTTCCCTGCCAGAGGAGCCCCAATGTCTACCCTTTGAGGTCTCATCATAGTCCCACCCTCATTAAAGATGGGGGTGGGGGAGGTAGAAACCGGACAGAGGGGAGGAGCAAGAGTGAGAGGCATGGGAAGGAAAGGCAGCATCCACTGGGGCAGCTCTGGTTTCTCTCTTGGGACTTCAGTTTTTTTCCAAGCCCTTGGCACCTGCCCAACCATTGTTCCCTCTGGCCTGACCCTCATGCTCAGTGGCAGCCTGAGCATCATCCCTTGTCACTGACGGGAATCAGAACAGGGGCCCCTTTATCTGAAATGAAAGAGACTTGACTGCTTAGTCTGTGACTCTAATTTCCCAAGATGTTGTTTGTTCCTGGTGTAAATTGAGCTGCCACAGGAAACAGCCTTTGGGTTTGTGTCTGACTCAATCAGAGAAGTAAGGTTGGGGTTCCACCAGACCACAGAGTGTCGGGTGGAGGAAGACCCCTGTGTTAGGATTTCTTCTCCCCATGTTTTGTGGCTGAGTGTCTCTACAAACAGGAAGGTCAATCTCCAATCTCTATTTCTCAAAAACAATACTGATACCAATGATCGATCGATCTATCTATCTATCTATCTATCTATCTATCTATAAAAGCCTAAGTGACTGTCCGACCATTCAGCCGGTAGCTATGGTGCGCACTAACCACCAGGGGGCAGATGCTCAATGCATAGGCATGGAAACATGGAACAGACTGATGAATCTCCGAAGGAAAGAGGGAGAGGGGAGGGTGGGAGGAGATTAGCCAAGGATCTTATATGCATACTAGAGGCCCATTGCATGGATTTGTGCACTGGTGGGGTCCCTCGGCCTGGCCTGTGGGGATTGGGCTGAAACCAGCAGTCTGACATCCCTCAAGGGGTCCTGGATTGCGAGAGGGCGCAGGCCAGGCCAAGGGACCCCACCAGTGCACAAATTGGTGCACTGGGCCTCTAGTGATGATGATGATAATAATAATAGCTATCATGTACTGAGCACCTAATATATTCCAGAGACTTTGGTAAATGTCTTATGTACATTATTTCATTCAATCCTGTAACAACAGCATGGGATAATCACCACTGTGGAAAGTGAAGGAGGAAACTGAGGTTTCCAGAGGTTGCTTAAGATGTCATAGTTTGAGCCCTGGCCGGTGTGGCTCAGTGGATAGGGCGTCGGCCTGCGGACTGAAGGGTCCCGGGTTTGATTCCCGGTCAGAGCACATGCCCGGATTGCAGGCTCCATCCCCAGTAGAGGCTATGCAGGAGGCAGCTGGTCCATGATTCTCTCTCATCATGGATGTTTCTCTCCTTCTCCCTTCCTCTCTGAGATCAATAAAAATATATTAAAAATATACCAAAAAAAATGTCCTAAGTGGTTTGACTCAGTGGGTAGAGCGTAGGTCTGCGGACTGAAGGGTCCCAGGTTTGATTCCGGTCAAGGGCATGTACCTTGGTTGAGGGCACATCCCCAGTGGTGGGTGTGCAGGAGGCAGCTGATCGATGTTTCTAACTCTCTATCTCTCTCCCTTCCTCTCTGTAAAAAATCAATAAATATATATATATTTAAAAAAAAAAAAAAGATGTCATAGTTTGAGGTGGAGCTGAAATTTAGTCCCAGATCTGTCTGATAGTCCCTGCTTCAACATTGCAGCCTCCTTTTCAATTTGAGTTGCAATTCAAAGCCTTTGCAGTGGGACCTTGACTTACAAGTGTCCCGACTAACGAGTTTTTCGAGATATGAGCCGTCTCTCGGCCGATTTTTTGCTTTGAGTTGCGGACTAAAATTCGGGTTACAAGCCAGCTTCAGATACCCCACCGCTAGTTGGCGCAGCGAACGTCACAGTGAACACCACAACATCAGCCCAGCATCACGTGTCTCACTCGTTCACTTTTTGATTTGACGTACGAGTAATTTGAGTTACGAGCTCCGTCACGGAACGAATTAAACTCCTAAGTCAAGGCCCCACTGTATTTCCAGGAAGTACTCATTCCTTGCTCCCTCCCTTACCTCTCCCTCCTGCACCAGCCTCAGGAAGCCCCTGGTTGCCAAGACTGCCCCTCCTGCAGGCTCTTACTAGGTTTGGAGTTCCCTTTGTAGCCCTTGGGGTTGAAGCAATCTGGCCCTCCACTCCCACTCCCAGAGAGGGTCGGGGTGGGGTGGGTGGGGGAGTGGCTGTCATTTCACACCACAAACAAAAAC
Source organism: Myotis myotis (assembly GCF_014108235.1). Classification (NCBI taxonomy): domain Eukaryota; kingdom Metazoa; phylum Chordata; class Mammalia; order Chiroptera; family Vespertilionidae; genus Myotis; species Myotis myotis. The sequence continues at coordinate 30,350,786 of NW_023416368.1, read as the reverse complement.
ATGAGGTTATTGGAGAGGTTTAGGGTCACATGGTGCCTTGGACTCCTGGTTCTGTGGAGTCCCACAAAAGGGGATAGAAGAACGTGGAAAACTACCAGATCCTCAAGGGAGCTGAGGATAGGGGCAAAGGTGGAACAAGAAAATCCCTTTCCCATCAGACCCTGTGCCCCAGCAGGCTGATGCTGCTGTTTGGGACAGGGCAGTCACAACTTTTAATGCTGCTTGAGACGCAGCTCAGCCTGCATTACTAGACTCTATGTTCCCCAGTGGAATGAACCTATTCCAGATCTTGGAAGGCCCCAGGCACCTCCTGATACACTCAGAGAAAACAATGTGTTGCCTTAGCTGGTTTGGCTCAGTGGATAGAGCATCGGCCCACAGACTGAAGCATCCCAGGGTCGATTCTGGTCAAGGGCACATAACTCAGTTGCAGGCTTGATCCCTGGCCCTGGTTGGGGCACATGTGGGAGGCAACCAATTGATGTGTCACTGTCACATCAATATTTCTCTTTCTTTCTGTATCTCCCCCTCCCACTCTCTCTAAAAATCAATGGAAAAATATCCTCGGGTGAGGTTTATTAACAACAAAACAAAAACAAAAAAAAGAAAGCAATGTGTTGCTAAGGTTTGAGGCAATCTTGGGGCCACCTTCCACCAGACTGTCTTCTCCAGGCCCCTCTCAGAGGGGATGTTCTGGAGTTCTACTGGGAGAACCGATGTGGACCAAATATTCCTCTCAGAATTGTGAGCAAATCAGGGAGAGATCTGCAGTGTGAAAAAAAAGACCAGGGCAAAGACAACTGGGTATTGTCATGCAGGAAGGCACAGTCACTATGCCACCGAGGAGAGAGCCATAATCACGGAGATGGAGCAGAGCAGCAGAGAACATCGTCCTCCTTTCCGCTGGGGTCGGGGCACATGTGCTGCAAGGTGGCTCTAGGCAAAACTTAGGGCAACCCTCCTTTTTAAAAAATCTTAATTTTCAATTAGAATCTACATTCAATGTTATTTTTAGTTTCAGGTGTACCGCATAGTGGTTAGACAGTCATTTTACAAAATGATTTCCCCCACATATCAAGTACCTACTGAGCAGCCCCACTTTTCTTTTTCTTTTCTTCCTCTCTCTCTCTCTCTCTCTCTCTCTCTCTCTCTCTCTCTCTCTCTCTCTCTCTCTCTTTGAGAGAGAGAGAGAGAGAGAGAGAGATTTATTGGTTACTTCCCATACATGCCCCAACCAAGAATTGAACCTGCAACCTAGGTATGTGCCCTGACTGGGAATCGAACCCACAACCTTTTGGTGTATGGGATGACACACCAGCCAACTGAGCCACCTGGCCAGGTGCTCCTCTTTTCAATATAAGGAAGTTGAAGCTCAGAGGGGGACAGAACCTGCCCTAGATCATACCACTCCTGAGTGGGTCTTCCAGTCAGTGTTCTGGGGCAATGAAAAGAGGCAGCTCTTCTCCAGCTGTCTTCTCTAAAGCAGGGAGGTCTGAAGGGGAGAGCTCACAAGTTCCACACTCCCTCCCCTCCCCCACACGATATCAGGGGCTTTGTCTAGCATCTGTAAAATGCTGTGAGCCCTCAGTCCCCTCATTAATAAAAACAAGGACAAGAATATCTGCTTTTCTTCCTAGCAGCGCTGTTATTGTGAGGATAAGCTGGAAATAATACACAAAGAGCTTTACAAGCACAGAGTGTTATTAAGTTTGTGATTAGAACAGGTCAGTGAGGGCTGCAGGAATAATGGGAGGATTAATGCCGATGCTCTGGGGAGGAGGGAGGCTAAAGTCTGCTCTGTCCCCTTCTATGGGTCACCTGCCCTGAGAGAAAGCAGTCGGTGTTGGTGTTTCCAAATTGACTTAAGTAAGAAATGTGTTACAGCAGCCGGCCCTCACTCAGTCTTAACTTGCCCAAGGCAGAGACATTTTAATTTTCGAGTCATAATGAGAAAAGAAACTCAAAATTAAAGAATATTTCAGGGAAGCAGTCAGAATAGCTGCCCAGACTCTGAATTGAGGGGAGAAATGTAAATTAAATTTCCTTCTCCCTCCCTAGCTCCAACTGGACTTGAAGAAGCAGGGCAAGCTAGGACACAGCTGGACAAAGATCCCACAACCCTGGCCCTGAGGTCAGATGGGCCCTGCCCCCACCTCAGGGTGCTGACAGGATGACAAGCCGCAGAGACCTTCTACCCACTCACAAGAGAGATTTACCTCCAGCAAGGTCGTCTTTTCTCAGGCCATGACCCTGCTGAGTGAGGTCAGGCCCTGAATGTTGAGTTCAGAGAAATTGGGGGTGACTCCTTGGTCCCCTGCAGTCTAGTTTTCTGAGGCACAGAGATGCTGTGGCCTACTTTTATCTCCTCTTCTCTCAAATGCTGGCTCACTCATGTACACAAACATCTCTCTGTTCCCTATAAGTTATGGTAGGGGTCCTGGGGATGGGGAGGGGCTGCCTGAGCCCTCAGCTCACATTTTTCTGAGCTTCTATCTGTTCCCAAGGGAACACCCTTTTAGGCGCAGTTGGCTTTCTCCTTTCTCCCTCTCCTTTTCTCATTTACTTATCCAAAAAGCATTGTGGGGTTGGGGGGTGGGGGTAGTTGTGTGCCAGGATCTATGCTGGGGTCTGGGACTATATAAGTAAACCAAATCCAGTTTTTGTTGTCAGGTGGAAGAGAAAGACAGGTGGACTGAAGATTGCATAGAGCATGCTCAGCAGTCAAATGCATAGTTATTGGAAAACTCTGGAGTCAGACTGACCTGGTTCTGAAACTGCCTTCATTCCTCACTCCTAATGGTGTGACTTCAGACAAATTGTCTAACCTTCAGTTTACTCATCTATAAAATGGAGATATCTCCTTATAGGATTGTTGTGAAGATTAAGTGAGATAATCCTGGTAAATTGCTTGGAACAGTGCCGGGCACACAGTAAACATGCACTAAAGGCCAGTTAATATTATTTGAAGTGTCCTAATGATATTGCTGACATTTATTACCCTTTATTGGGTGCTTATTCAGACAGTCAGGGTGCTATGGATACAGCAGTGATTCAACTGTAGCCCTTGTCCTTAAGGAGTTCATAATCTCTTAGAGGTGACAGATATGTAAACAGACCACTGAAAAATTATTACCACTGCCAGCATCACTTAAGACCTGTCATTTTCTGGCCCTTACTATATGACAGGCACAATAATAGGTTTTAAAGATACATAAAATACATTTTCTCTGTCCTGGCTGGTGTGGCTCAGTTGGTTGGAGCATCTTCCCGTACACCAGAAGGTGGCAGTTCAATTCCTGGTCAGGGCACATACCCAGGTTGCAGGTTTGGGATGTATGCAGGAGGCATCCAATCAATTGTTTCTCTCTCACATCAATAATGTTTCTCTCTTTCTCTCTCCCCCTTCCTTCCTCTCTCTCAGATCAATAAAATATCTTTTTAAAAAAGATACATCATCTCTAATTCCTCCCTAACTCTGCAAGGGCTATATTACCCCCATTTTATAGAGGTTTCATAATAATTTGCTCAAGATCAGGCTGTTTGCAGAGTGAAGTACTGACTTGAAGGAGAGTGATCTCTGTCTGAAAAGAGATCAAGGAAGGCTTCAGAGAAGAGGTGATATTTGATCAGCATTTTGAAGAATGAATAGGAGTTTTCCAAGAGCCAAGACAGGAAAGGAACAGAATAGCACAGCACTTCTATGGGTCTACTGGAGGACTGGAGCTACAAGCAGCACCAGCAGAAGTTCCTCAGGCCTGGAGGTCTTCAGGTCTCACACCAGGGAACACTAAACCGGGCCATGGTTACCTGCACCTACCCTGACAACCATTTCCTTCTCAAGACCATATCATAACCTACATGAAAGGTGATTATTTTAGGGAGAATATAGTCAACAGGCCTGTGATCCCAGAGGATTTCACTGAGGCATGGAGTTAAAATAATTGCATGGCATTGGAGCCCCTCTCCCCATACCTGTTGACTTAGCCAAGGACCCAGTGAGTCAGGGGTATACATCGGGATCCCCAGGGAATCTGAGAGTCACTGCCAGGGCTGGTATCCGGGAGATAATCTCAAGGGCCTGCAGAAGACCCCACCAGATTTGGGGCAGATAAGTGAAACCTCTTCCTTTGTTACAGTAATTTCCACTTCATTCTTTCTCTCTTCCTGTCACTCTGCTCACACTTTCCACAGCTGCAAAGGAGGCGGCCATCCTGGTGCAGTCACAGGTCTAATGATCTGAGCCCAGATGGCATTAGGATCCATCTGGCTGTCTCCATACCTGGGAAAATTTGGACTCATCATCATTAACTTTCTGTTTCCCTACTCAGAGCAGGTAGAAGGAGACATCTTGCACGGACAGCAGCAAGGGGAAGACTCCTAGAGCAAAGCAGCCTTTAGAGCAGCCGTGGGCAAACTACGGCCCGCGGGCCGGATCCGGCCTGTTTGAAATGAATAAAACTATTGAAAAAAAAGACCGTACCCTTTTATGTAATGATGTTTACTTTGAATTTATATTAGTTCACGCAAACACTCCATCCATGCTTTTGTTCCTGCCCTCCAGTCCAGTTTAAGAGCCCATTGTGGCCCTCGAGTGAAAAAGTTTGCCCACCCCTGCTTTAGAGCCTAGCTCAGTGGTTCTCAACCTTCCTAATGCCGCGACCCTTTAATACAGTTCCTCATGTTGTGGTGACCCCCAACCATAAAATTATTTTCGTTGCTTCTTCATAACTAATTTTGCTACTGTTATGAATCGTAATGTAAATATCTGATATGCAGGATGTATTTTCATTGTTACAAATTGAACATAATTAAAGCATAGTGATTAATCACAAAAACAATATGTAATTATATATGTGTTTTCCGATGGTCTTAGGCGACCCCTGTGAAAGGGTCGTTCGACCCCCAAAGGGGTCGCGACCCACAGGTTGAGAAACGCTGGCTAGCTCAAGTCTCAGGGCCACCACCTTTAGCCAGTATAGCAAGGGGCTCCTGCGCAGTCGGGGGGTTTTGAGGCAGACTTTGGGGGAAAGTATATGACCACAAGTTAGTGAGGCTTCGGTGCATGTGACAGACAGATTGCAGGTGCTCTTCAAACTTCTGCTTGAATAACGTGGCTTTGGGGGAAGGAGGAGGGACAAGATAAATGTCCCTGAGGCTGACCCATTCTCCATCCTCTCCTTGAAATGGCCTCCACTGGCCTCTCAGACCTAATTCATTCCTCACATTAGAAGTGGCCCTGAGGATATAAAGGACAGCAGAGGGAATATAGTTAATAATATTCTAATAACCGGGAAGGCCGGGGAGGGTTGAGGGGCAGGAGGGAGGGGGGTAAGAGATCAACCAAAGGACTTGTATGCATGCATATAAGCATAACCAATGGACATAAGACACTGGGGGGTAGGGGAGGCTAAGGGCAGGGGGAAAATAAGGACACATATGTAATACCCTTTGTAATACTTTAAGCAAAAAAAAAAAAAATTCTAATAACTATGTATGGTGTCAGATGGGTGACAGATTTATCGTGATGATCACTTAGTATGTTATATATATAATGTCTAATCACTAGAGTATACCTGAAGCTAATATAATATTGTATGTAAACTATAATTGAACAATTAAAAAATGACTTAAAAAAAAGAAGCAGCAGCCCTGGGAGGGAATACCCGCCCCCCCCCCCCCAAAAAAAAGCTGGAAACACGTGCACATTCCAATAAAACACTCAAAGAGGCAATTATTTCTGGGCTGCCTATCCCAGGCCAGAGTACAAGCAGCCAGATTTCCAGAGCTGCTTCCATTGCCTCTGGCTGTTGGCAAAATTAAACTTCTTGATAAATGAGGATGAGCTGGCCCCCAGGGTTGGAATCGTTCACCTGCCTGGGGCTGAGGGTGCCAGGGGTGGGAGTGGGGACAGGGGTAGATTATGGAGGAATCGAAGCAGTATCATAAGCCCCCTACCACGTAGCACATACCTGTGTTATGTGCACATTGAAATGTATTCAGAACATGTACCAAGTCTTCATGTCACCTACTAGAATGTGGGCTTGGTGAGAGGCTCTTGATAACTGCCTGTGTTTCCAGTGCCTGGTATAGTAGATGCTCCCTAAATAGATACTGATTCCTGAATAAATATAGTTAGTTACCAGGCCAGAGTCTCCTGATAAACACTGTGAGAATCCTTCACGGCTGTTAGGGAAAGCCCCAAAAGTCAAATTCAAGAACTGACATATACCTTATTCAAATGCATAAGAGTTTTAATAAGAGAAACTTAACATATGCGGAACAAAGCAGCTGCTTCCAGTGGTGGCCTGCCAGGAAGACTCCTTATCCTTCTTTTTATAGGGGGTTAATAGTAAAACCACCAGTAAGAACCGATGCAATCTAAGTTAACAGATGACATCAGGCAGTTATCACACTCTGCATTCATTAACCTCCTTCCTGGGAGGCACTCCAGTTTTCTGGGTAGTCAGCCACGCCTGAGGCTACAAAGAGTTAAGTGTCCACCATTTCCCTGATGCCTTTGCTGCTGGAGTCATATTGCATCTCAGTGAGTTCCCCTATACTAGCCTTTCATTCAACATGGATCACATGCAGGTACCTTGAGGAGCAAATTAATGCTTTTCCTCCTTACCTTTCCCATGGATGATGCCGTGGATACTTAGTAAATTCCCCAAAAAGTCAGAAATGGTTTCCTTGGCACACAAAGGGGTGGGCAGTGGCCTGATTGGGTGCCTTACAAACAGGAGGTGCCCTCTAGGGCCTCAGATTACTACAGTTCCCTCTTCATCTGTGTCAGGAACATGCGCCTGCCCAGACCAGCTTCTACCCCCCTCTTTTGATATACACAGCTCTCCCTCGTATCACAGCCTCCCTTCCCAGTGTCATGTGATGTCCCTCTTACTCCATGGGATACCTCTTGTGCCCCACTTCAAATTGTCCCAGCCTTATCTCTACTGGCTTCAACCAGTTTATGTGACCTTACCTGACAGCACCTTCCCCTCAGGCCCCTGACCTTACTTTCTGGCTTTCTGCCCCAAGGGCTTCTTTGTGGCTAGAGAACTGAAGTGTAGGTAGTTAATACCCTGGAGACAATTCTTGACAATAGGGGTAGGAATCACTGGATAAATATTTCCCTCTTGTCCCAGTTGCCGATTTTGAGACCCTTCAGAAATGTTTTCAGAATGTTCCCTGGTTGCTTAAAGCTGTAACCAACTCAGTAACACATTTGTACATTGTCACATGAGCTCTCCTCTGTCTCTGACCCTCACCCCTGCTCCCTGGATCACAGTCTTTGTTCCATGTTTGGCTTTCAAGGGTACTCAGACTAAATCACTTCCCCTTCCCTTTTGTTCTCTGTCCTAGCCACACTGGTTGCTTTTCAGTTTTTTTTTTTACTTTTTCCCACATCAGGATTTTCAAACAAGATTTTCCCATCACCTGGAGTGCTTTTCTTTCTGCTAGGGAAGCCCCTTGGCTGAGACCTGAAGGATTAGGAGGCAGCCATGAGAAGGAAGATCTGGGAGAATGTTCCAGGCAGAGAAAACAAGCCAATTGCAAGAGCCCTGAGGAGGGATTAAATGTGGCATGCTCAGGGGTCAGCAAGAAGGCCTTTGTGGCGAGAGCAGAGTGAACGGGAAGAGGGGCACAGAATGCAATCGGAGAGGGTAGGGGCTAGACCAAGTGCAGTTTTGTGGTGCACAATAGAGTTTGTATTTTATTTTATTTTATTTTTAAATATATTTTATTGATTTTTTACAGAGAGGAAGGGAGAGGGATAGAGAGCTAGAAACATCGATCAGTTGCCTCCTGCACACCTCCCACTGGGGATGTGCCCGCAACCAAGGTACATGCCCTTGACCGGAATCGAACCCGGGACCCTTCAGTCTGCAGGCTGACGCTCTATCCACTGATCCAAACCGGCCAGGGCTAGAGTTTTTATTTTAAATGCATCAGGAAGTAAGCTCCTTTGAAGCAGGGATTATGTTGTTTGATTCACCGATGGTCTCAGTAAGTAGTAGGACTCATAAATGTTTGTGAAATAAGTGAATAAACATGCTTGCCTGTACTCCTTGTTGACATAAGAAATGTCCAAACTTCTAGAGTATTTTTATGAATTTCTTTGTGCAAAACTGAGGAAAATTACCAGAAAGCAAGATCTCAAATGTCTGGAGAATGGCAGCTTTGCAGCTTTTTCTTACGCATTTGAAGTTAAGGAGGGAACATAAAGAAGATTACCTGAAGGTGAGGGAAAGCCTGGTGGGGATTGGATTACGGGATGGCTAACAAGATTATGTGCTCTCTTATGCTTATTTCAAAAGTGTGTTAACTTGGATGCACAAACACAATGGCCAGGGAGGGCTTCCTTAGGCAAAGATAAATGTTTTACTAAAAACATTTATATGCTCGCAATGTGACTACCCACCATGACCTGCCCAGTTAGGAATTTATGATCATATCACCCGTGAGGTTACTTTCTGTAGAACTCCTTTTTTTCCCCAAGCCATGTCCCAGCCACCTCTTGTTCCACACAAGGTGACAGATTAGTTCTCTTTTCTAAAATGACAGCTCCAGGAGGGATGGGGTCAGGCTAGTTTTGTTTTATCCTGCGAGAATCCTTTGGGAGTGAGAGCCCTGCCTGCTTTGCACACTGTCTCTTCTGTCTTCTCTTTTCTCCCACACTCAATTCTAACACTGTTGCTCATTTCTCTGCTCATGCTGGGCTCTGCTCCTGACACCATTAGTCACCTCCCTCAGATCTCAGCTTCCTTAATGAGCAGCTGTCTTGTCTTCAGTCTGAGACAGGCCTCCCCCTGCCTGCTGCTTCCTGGGTAAACCAAGGTCTGGGGTGGGAGTATAATACTCAGAGAAGGATCACAGTCTTCTTCCCTGTTCCCTCACCACTCCATGTTCTGAAGGGGGTGGGAGAAAGCAAGGATTATCTCTGGATAAAACAGGAGGTAATTGCAAGACATCTAAAGTTTAGGGGTAGATTATAAAGGAACGCCCAGCTTCCCTGATGGAAAGAGTCTATGGCGGGGACAGGAACAGAATGAGAAAGCAACAGGAGTAACTGAGGCAGGGCTGAAGGGGAGAGATCCCATTCTGGTGGGCAACTGAAGCCAGGGGGCCTTTGCTTGGCCAAAGGCCTTTCCTGGGCTGGCCAGTTTCTGCCCTGTTAATCTTCTTCCTGTGAAGAGGCAAGGAGGTGACAGAGTAACTTTTTAAGGGCTCTGCCTAATACCAGAAAACACTTGAGATTCTTTGATTGTTGGTTGATCTGAGGCAGCCCTGGGGAGGGACAACCACCAAGGGGCCAGGGTGAACAGAGAGTTTCCATACTACCGTGCCACAGTAACAGGCTGTACCTGGCAGGGGCCCTGCAGAAAAGAGATAGCACACTCAGAAGGTAAGTTGAAGAGAAGCTAATGAAGGGAATACTTCCTGGGCTGGGTTACAGGAAGCAACAAAGGATACAGAGACATCCAGGGCCTAGCCACAGAAGAAAGACTAACAGTTCTTGGCTTGATGGGAAAGGGGTAAAGCAGGGAGTGGTGTTGCCAGTACCTGGTGAGACCTGTATGTGGGAGAGCCCTGGTCCTACAGGAGCTGTGGCCTTGTGTAAAGGAATATACCTGCTGCCAACACTGAGGTCCAGCAGAGCAGATTGACACCTGCCAGTGCCTCCCATTGACCAAACCCAATAGGGAGCTAAGGGTGAAGAGCCAGGGCATTACAGTCCAGAGCCTAGGAATTCATAGCTACCTGGAGTACTGAGCAAAGCAGAGAAGAACATTCTCATCTTCTCATCCTGATGTCACCTGTCCCTGGGCCTGCCTTGTCCCTACCTGGTTCCTAAAAAGCTTATAAGTTCCTATGCCATCTGTGCTCAGAACCCATAGCATCTCTCAGGCTAGGTGGGCCTGGTCTGGGCCAGGCTCAGGGGATGCCCCAACCATGTGGGGAGGATTTCAGTTGCCCTGAGTCTACCTCTACCTCAGCTGCTTAGGATCAGGATTCCTAGATGGCCCCATTCTCCTTATGCCAGGCTGGGTAATTACACTTTCCTAACAAACCCTTGCCTCCATTTGAGTCTCTTTCAACTAGATGAGGCAAGGGGTTTTCCCCTGCTTCTCCCCTATCTGGATCTGTCCCTTATTATCTGAAATTCCATTTTGATCTGAGGAGCCTGGAGAGCTGGGAGGGGGTGGGGGGGGGGCGGAGGGGGCACTCTGACCCACTCAGCATCTCAAAAACTAAGAAGGGGTCTATTCTTGCTTGACTTATCCTAGAAATGCTAAGGCCCTTCCTCCTCCCCCTTAGAACAATTAAATTATTAAATTCCATGGGTCCAACACTGTCCTGGGTTTCCACCTTGAACCTTAATTGGTCCCTTCCCCACACCAGCTCATTTCTCATCCTGGGTCTCCCTAAAGTTCCTAAGGGAAGAGCTTGAGGTGTACTCGAAGCTCTGAAGCCTAGGAATTCAGTCACAAATGTGTACTGTGTCATTCAGGGTTCTCCAGAGAAACAGAACCAATAGGAGCTATAGATATAAATATAGCTATAGATATAAAATTGAAAATCAGATTTATTATTGAGAATTGGTTCACACAATTATGGTGGCTAAGAAGTCCCATGATTTACCATCTGCAAGCTGGAGACCCTGGGAAGTTAGTCTGTACTCTGAAGGCCTGAGAACCTGAGAGCTGATGATACAGATTCCAGTCTGGAACTGAAGACCTGAGAACCAGGAGCACTGAAGGCAGGAGAAGACTGATGTCCCAGTTCATACAGTCAGGCAGAGAGAGAATTCAACTTTCTTCCACCTTTTTGTTCTATTTGGGTCTTCAAAAGATTGGTTAATTTTATGTGTCAACTTGACTGGGACATGTGATGCCCAGATATCTGATTAAACATCATTTCTGCGTGTATCTATGAAGGTGTTTCTGGAGGAAATTAGCGCTTGAATTGGTAGACTAAAGTGAAACAGATTGCCCTTGACAATGTGGGTGGGTAATAATGTTTAACCGGATATCTGACCACCCTGTGTTCCAGTCAAGTTGACGCATAAAATTAACCATCACATATACCTACCAGTTTAGGTAACTGTTTATTCTTCCTCTCTCCCCAGCATCCAGGACCAACTGGGCCCTAGGTTCTACTAGTGCACACACTTGGTAGTAGAAGACTACTGTTTTGACCTGTCTAGCATTCATTTCCCCTGGCACCAGCTTTGGGGATTTGGCTTGGGGCACTACTTTAGTAGTTATAATCTTGGTAGACTATTATTGAAGACTGCCTCAATTCCTTGGCCAAGGAGTTGGCATGCAACCTAAGCTAGGCCAATCAGAGGGACTTTCTCCCTTGAATCTTGAATGCAATGACATGAAAATAGAATTCATTTATCCCCCAGATAGCACCCTGAAGAGATTGTTTCTGAGCCCCAGTTCCCTTGATTTCACTGTCCTGGTTCCTCATCTTGCTAGAACAGCCTCTTCAGTATTTTCTTTTCTTTTTTCAAATATATTTTTATTGCCCAGCCATTGTGGCTCAGTGGTTGAACATCAACCTATGAACCAGGAGTTCACAGTTTGATTCCAGGTCAGGGCACATGCCTGGATTGTGGGCTCGATCCCCAGTGTGGGGTGTGCAAGGGGCAGCTGATCGATATTCTCTTATCATTGATGTTTCTGTCTCTCTCCCTGTCTCCCTTCCTCTCTGAAAGCAATAAACATATTTAAAAATTAAATAAATAAATATATTTTTATTTCAGAGAGGAAGGGAAAGGAAAAGAGAGATAGAAACATCAACGATGACAGTATGATCAGTTGCCTCCTGCACACCCCCACTGGGGATTGAGCTCGTAACCCAGGCATGTGCCCTGACCAGGAATTGAACTGCAACCTCCTGGTTCATAAGTGGACACACAACCACTGAGCCACACTGAGCCTCTTCAGTATTTTCTTTGATTCTGTGAGCTACCCCATTTCTTTCTAGTATAATCATTTTTTTTTGTTTGTTTCAATTAGCTAAAGTTTTTCTGTTGCTTGCAACCAAACATTCTCACCAATAAAAATTCCACATTTTTCTAGGAGCTGAGGGGTTTGTCTCTAGTGGGTTCATGTCTGGAATCTCTGGCTTGGATGCAAATCTCATCTAGTTCTGGAATGAAAATGAAAGAGAGCTCCCATTGCTAGTGGATGCTTGTCACACACCTCATCTTAGGAACCTGTTCTTCGTCGCCTGACTCAAAAAGAAGCACTCCCAGTCTGACTTCCAGCTCTCCACACTCAGGTCACAGCCTGAAATAGCCACACTTATCTCCTATGCCATGACTCCCTATCACAAGTTCAACAGCCAGGTCAGGCTGGTCTTCTTGTTATTTTCCACAAATAGCAAACTCTTTCCTGTGTTGTGCCTTTGCTCATGATGTTCTTGGACACCTGATAAGCTGCTAGCCCTCTGCTGAGTGTCTGAACCCCTCTCAGCCCTTAAAATCTTGGGCCACATCCTGCCTCTTTCTTTCCTAAGCCTCCCCACGGCTGCTTCTGAATCAAGCACCTCAGTGGCCACTCTTACTTATGTGGGACAGAGCAAATGATTTGTGTGGTTGACTTTATTTCCTTTGTAGACTTAAGTCTTTGAGGACTAAGATGTCTTGGTATTTTTCCTGTATGGGCCTTTGTGTATGAGCCTGAGAACATAGTGGATGCTCATGTTTATTTCTCCACCCCTGGTTTGATAATTGTCTTGGTCCTATAACCCATATTATTCTTTCATTCATTTACCCAACATTTATCACCCACCTACTAAGTGTGGGTTCTCTACTAAGCTCTGGAGGTACACAGTGAATAAAACATAGACAAAGAATTCACAGTCTAGCAATGAAGATTTATTGAGAATTAGATGTAGCAGGATGACTTACTGGGAAAATAACCTTGTCTAGTTTTTCTCAGCTGCAGGTTCACCTCAAAGGAATGAAAAGCATTCCACCCCTCCTGGGGGAAAAGCCTGACAGTCTTTTTTCCTTCCTTCCTTCCTTCCTCCCTCCCTCCCTCCCTCCCTCCCTCCCTCCCTCCCTCCCTTCCTTCCTTCCTTCCTTCCTTCCTTCCTTCCTTCCTCTCTCTCTCTCCCTCTCTCTCTCTCACTCTCTCTATTTTTTAAGAGATTTTTTGACAGAAAGAGAGAGAGAGAGACACTGATTTGTTGTTCCAGTTATTTATGCATTCATTGATTGCTCCTTGTGTTTCCCCTGATGGATGGAACCCACACCTTGGCATATGGGACAACACGACAACCAACTGGGCTGGCCAGGGCCAGAGGTTTGGACTTTCTTGAGCCCCACGAGGATTTGTATGTTTCTGGGTAGAAAGGGGAAACTGTAAGCAGCAGACTACCCAGAGGACAATTCCACACAAGCTTTCCTAAAGAGATTAGGATTGGTAGCTTCTTCCCAGTTTGAAGAGTGGTGGGCCCAACTCAGGAGGGTTAGTTGGAATTCTCAAGACTAGAATGGGAATGAAGGTATGAATTCCACCAGAGCAGAGGGACTGAGCTCACCTGACTGCAGGTCTTTTGAGATGAGGCGACCTAGAAAGATTATTTGGGCAAACAAATACATAACAATAGTAACAACCAGTATTCACACTATATGCTCAGCACTATGGTAAGCACTTTATATATATTCATTTATTCCTCACAAGAACTCTATGAAATAAGTAATATCATTGTTTCCATTTTTTTTTGTGTTTTTTTTTTCTACATTGTTTCCATTTTATAAATGAGGCAAAAGAATTGCCCAAAGTTATAGACATGAGACTCAAACTTAGGTAATCGCTGAAAGCCTTGAGTGCCTATGAGGCCTGAGCACAAAGGATCACAATTCTGGGATCCTTGGCAAAGGTCTCTGTGGCTGGACTTTTCACAGAGAGGATAGAGCAGCTTCAGAACCTGCACCTTCAGATGTATGTCATACATACCCCAGCCCAGGCAGAGGGCACAACTGTGGCAACTGACATGAATTGAGGACTTAGTAATCTTGGTAAGAAGGGGCTTATATCAGTTAACAATGGCTACAATAATGCTGTATAACAATCACCATATTTCACTGCATACAACAGTGAGCATTTATTTAGCTCTTGTGCTTGGGGCCCAGCTGGGGGCCAATTGCTTATAGGCTGGCTTTGGCTGGGGAGGTTTGGCTCTGCTCCGTGTGTCTCACCCGTTTCCTAGGACCAGCAGGCTAGTCAGGGAATGTTTTATCTCATGGAGAAAGAAAAAGCACAAGAGTAACAGCCCCAATGTGCAAGCTCATTTTAAGCTTCTGCTTATGTCAAGTCTGCCGAAATACCACTGGTCAAAACAAGTCATAGAGTCAAGGGTTGGAGAAAAACACTTTATCCACAGAAGAAAACTCCAAAGTTACCTGGCAAAGAATGTGGATATATAATCCTGTTAATAGGCAGGAGGAAAGAGATGGAACAATAATGTAGTGTTCCACAGTACTTAAGTTGGATTTTATTTTCATTTAGAGTGATGATGAAATCCTACATTATATCATGGAGCAGTTCAGGCCTGTTAGAAAGATAAAATCTATATTCGGGGATCACAAAGTTTGCTATGTGAATATTTAAATTTTTAGTTTTTATTTTCATGAATATCTTTAAAATGCCTTTTAACAAGAATATGCTCTGGGGCCCTAGCCAGCTAGCTCAGTTGGTTAGAGCATCATCCTTATACGCCAAGGTTGCCAGTTCCATACCGACTTAGGCACTTATAAGAATCAACCAATGAATGCATAAATAAGTGGAACAACAAATGGATGCTTCTCTCTCTCTCAAACCAATCGGGGGGGCGGGGGGGAGGAAGAATATGGTCTGGGTGGTCTAGATGGCTACAAGAGCTACCTTACAATTTTCAAAGTCCCAGTGATGACTTAGAATAACAACATTTAACTTTTTAATGCAGGTTTCTCAAATTAGGGTCTGTATTTTTAGGGAGTCATGCATTTTCAAGGTTGGAATACATTAGTGAGAATGATCTTCAGCAGACAATGCATAAAAGAGGCCCAGATATAGTCCTGTGGATATCTAAGGGTGCGGGCGGCTGGGAAGCTATGGGACTTAGGGGAAGACTTACTCAAATGTCACCACCACAGAGAAGATGGTGGCATTTGAATAGGTCTTGAAGGATGGTGGACTGGGGTCCTGGGAATAATCTGATTATATGTGGATATAATCCGATTTTTAGTTTCTAGGGCTTCCCTGGGCAGAAAGAGCTTTAACTTCCACCTCTGCAAATCTGAAATCTGTTTATGCTTTTTTGTTTTTTTGCATCAAGGTCTTGTCCACATATATGCTGCTAGCTTTTGAAGAAGAGGTTGTGGAATGTCAGTGGCTGAACTTCGTAGATTTGAGCCAGGCCAGCCAGGGTTCAAAGCTTGGCTTTGGTATTTACCAGCTCTGGGCCCTTAGGCAAGTTGCTTGAACTCCCAAAGCTCCAGTTCTCTTGTTTGAAGAAGGGAATCCTAATTCTCTCATGGGGTGTTTAAAGAATTTAGAGCTCTCTAGTGAAGCCTATGTTTCCTTTGTGGAAGATTTTTTTACTTCTGATTTAATTTCTATAATGGTTATAGGATTATTCAAATTTCCTATTTCAAATTGAGTCAGTATTAGTAAGTTATATATTTAGAGCAATTTGTTATTTCACATATATCTTTTATTGGTACAAATTTTATTCATAATATCCTCTTATTTTCTTCCTCATGCCTGAAGTATCCATAGCAATATCCCTCTTTTCATTCCTGACATTGTTTATTTTTGTCTTGTTTCAACTTTTTCTTGATCAGTATCATCAGATTTATCAGTTTTCACAGAATTGGCTTTTGGCTTGGCTGATCCTCTCTGCTGCTTATTTGTTTTCTATTTCTTCAATTTCTATTCTTCATGTTGCTACTTCCTTCTATTTTCTTTGAGTTTATTGTGCTGTGTTTCTTTCTAACTTATTAAGATAGATCTTTAGCTCATTAATTTTCCATCTTTTTTCTTTTCTAAGATGTGCATTTAAGGCTCTACATTTCCTTTGGAGGTTTAATGAGAAAGATTATATTTAAGTGCCTGGTCCCAGATAGGCCCTCAATAAATATCTTACCACCACCATCATCATCATTAACCAGTGTCAGATGTGATGAGACTCCCTAGCAGTTTCTAGTTCTCTAACCCTAATGTGACACGTCCCAGAGTATTCATCAGTGTACTATCTGAGGCCTTATTCCAGCCACAGATTTCCTCTCTTTTGGGGTTTTGGGGAGGGTCCTCTGAATGTTAAGGTAGGGCACATACAGGAACATGTATCTTTGGCCCCATCTTCTTCAGAGAGCTCAAACCATGTCTTCCTAGGATGGCTGGCAAGGTCCCAGGCCCATGGGTTCTAATATACACACCTGTGGCAGATTTTATTTTGCAAAAATGACTATAATATTTCCCATCCTATATGCTCTTCTAGAACCTTCTTGTTTTCCATGCTAAGAGGTGGAATATAGCTCCTTTCCCCTTTAGTTTGGTGGGCTTTTGGCTCTTTGTAGATTATGGATTATAGACCATGGGTTGCAGCATAAATGATGTGGAGAAACTTCTGATGTTTGGTCATAAAAGGAGATGCAGCTTCCACCTTGTTCGCTGAAAAACTAATGATTGGAGTCCTGAACCACCACAGAGGAAGTCTGACTACCTTGTGGCTGCCATGTTGTAGGGAAGCCAGACCACCTAGCAGAGGCTCTATGCAGCCTCCAGTCCTCATCTTCAAGTCAACCCCGGTCAGCATAAGATATGTAAGTAAAGGAGCCTTTGGTGATTCCAGCCACTAGCTGTCGACAGACCTACATCCTTCTAGTCTTTCCAGTGGAGGCCACAAACACTGTGGAACAGAGACAAGACATATCCCACTGTGTCTGTCCAAATTCTTGATCCAAAGAGTCGTCGTAACTTAATGCAGGTTCGGCTGCTTACCACAATGAAAGCCAAATTTGTGAGACATAGGCTGGTGAGAAGGAAAGCAGTTTATTCAAATGCTGGGGAACTCTTGTCCCAAAGTCCATCTTAACACCTCAGTACAGGCAGGGGTTTTTATCAGGAGGGAGAGGGAAAGCAGAACAAACAAAGAAATCAAGGGGGCGGGGGTTGAAGGTTCTCTGCGTGTAAGTCAGCACAGTCCATTCCAATGATTATCTTGAAACCGGTCAAGCAGAGGTCTGGTTTTTATGATTGAGAGTTAGCAAGTCTCCTGGAGCCAGAATGTCCAGTTGTTGAAGTCATCCTCCTTCCCCGAAGCTAGTTTCCGGAACTTTTACACAAATATACTGGTAATCTGTGGTTACATATTAGTTAACAATTCCTCTTTTATAAAAACATATTTAACAGAAACAATATTAAAAGAATGGAGGAGTGGGTTACAACTCTTCAGTGTCAATTCTATCCTCCACAACCCTGGAGGGAATTATTTTTTGGTAATGTTTTAATCCTGATTTAATTTATTATGAAAAAGGTAGACCTGCTGTGAAGCAAACCTATGCAAATTAAAAACTGGTATTCCTTTTATGATAATTAGCTAGGTAGATATATACTTATGCAAGATGAGCAAGCCATCATAATTTTTTAAAATATATTTTTATTGATTTTAGAGAATTTGGTAATGTAGCAGGATACAAAATAAACACCCAGAAATTGATGGCATTTTTATGCTCTAATGAATTCTCAGAAAGAGAAACTAAACAAACAATCCTATTTACCATTGCAACAACAAAAAAATTAAGATACTTAGGAATAAACTTAACCGAGGAGGTAAAAGACTTGTACTCGGAAAATTACAGGTCGTTGAAAAAGAGATAGAGGAAGATACAAACAAGTGGAAAAATACACCGTGTTCATGGATTGGTAGAATGAACATCATTAAAATGTCCATACTGGCCATAGTTAGTTTGGCTCAATGATAGAGCGTCGGCCTGCGTACTGAAAGGTCCCTGGTTCAATTCCGGTCCAGGGCACATGCCTGGGTTGCGGGCTCGATCCCCAGTAGGGGCGTGCAGGAGACAGCCGATCAGTGATTCTCTCTCATCATTTATGTTTCTATCTCTATCTCTCCCTTCCTCTCTGTAACCAATAAAAATATATTTTTAAAAAATGTCCATACTGCTGGGGCAGTGTGGCTTAATAGTTGAGTGTCGACCTATGAACCAGGAAGTCATGGTTAGATTCCTGATCTGGGTACATGCCCAGGTTGTGGGCTCAATCCCAGTGGGGGACATGCGGGAGGCAGCTGATTGTGATTCTCTCTTTCTCATCATTGATGTTTCTTAAATACACTCTGCTGGAATTTTATAAGGAATTTCAAGATTGAGCTTCAGTAAGCCTCTGAGGGCAAAGAAGCCAAGCCACACAGTTGCCTTCAGGCTCTGCCTGCAATACCTACTACAGGTTTGGATGGAGTCCTCAAGTTCTTGGGGTCTCCAAAATGTCTTGAGGTTCTCTCCTTGCCATCTCTCAGGAAAGCAACCTCCATTCCTTACCTGGAAAGATTGCCATGAACAATGTGAATAAGTGAGGTACCAGGCCATTTCTCCAAGAGGCTTTTATTGGCTTCAAAGTCATTCTTCATTCTTTAAAGTTTTCTGGTGACATCTAGAGTCTAGGCATGTCTCTCTCAGACATGACATTCCAGTCAAAGTCCTTGTTAATAAAACCACAATTGGAAATTGGTTTTATGTGTCCTATTATAAAGAAATCAGATTCTTATCACATTCATGCAAACAAACATATTGCCATGGAAATAATATTCGCTCATTAAGAGTTTTCAAATTCTGGAGGTATCAGGTAGGGAGAACAATATAAGTGCCTCCATATTGCCTATGAAAGTATAATTACCAAATTGCTTTATGAAAATTAAGTTTGTTTTTATCTGGAAAGTAAGAGGAAAATCCTTGCCCTTTTAACAAAGTGGAAAAGAACCAAACTCCAACTCTGTATTAGCTTACTTTAAAAAATAATTTTTAGACCTTTTAGCCCATGTCACTCGGCGCTTAGAGACTCTCCCACAGCAAGCACTGAACCTCTCATCGGTTTCTCCCCCCTTGCTCTGTTATGCAGTCTGGAGGCTGGAGAGGATGCTGGCTTTTGACAGCCATGTACCCATGAAATAGTCGCATCACCTTTGGGACTTGTTCTTATTGGTTCCCTGTTACTGCCCCACATTTAACATGCTCTACAATGTTCCTCCCATTCTCCCAAGTTTCCCCCCAAATAACTCCCATTTCTATCAACACAATCTTCACTGTTCAGTTGTCTGGGCTTAAAAACTTGAAACTTTTAGTCACAATATTTCTATTCCCCTTAGGGACTGTCCCAAACCTTCACCCTTCTTCTTGTGACCTCATTGGAACGCCATCTTCTTCGTTCTTCACACACAACTTTGTCTACATCATGGAGGGTACTGATACCAGCAAGGGTGAACTACTTGATCTTCCTGCCCTCATCCCTAGCCTAACCCAAAATCTTATCTAGGATGATCTCAAACTGTGATACAGTCATTACAACAAGATCTGATCAGATTAATATCTGAGGGCAGAAACCACTCCTATTCATCTCCGCATCTCAGCCTGGGTACAGGCCTGGCTCAAAGTTGGCTTCAACAGATATTATGAAAGAAATAAAGGAATGAATCCCATAAATGCCTTGTCCTCTGTT
Source organism: Myotis myotis (assembly GCF_014108235.1). Taxonomy (NCBI): domain Eukaryota; kingdom Metazoa; phylum Chordata; class Mammalia; order Chiroptera; family Vespertilionidae; genus Myotis; species Myotis myotis. Next base: position 30,331,053 of record NW_023416368.1, on the reverse strand, counting down.
ATATGAATGAGGTCAGGGGAGAAAAAAAAATAATTTTTAAAATTTATCTTAGAGAGAGAAACATATATTTGAGAGAAACATCAATCAGTTGCCTCCTTATGCATCCTGAGCACCAGGGCTGGGATCCCCCAGGGTCCCCACAACCTGGGTATGTGATCTGACCAGATTCCAACTGGTGGCCTTTTGATATACAGGATGACACTCAACCAACTGAGCCACACCAGCCAGGGTGTGTGTTAGCTTACTTTTGATCTTTAAATTCACTTACTGAATTAAATTCATTATTCAGCTTAACTATATAATTTCCTTCATAAACATTCTACAACTTTCCTAGTTCCTTTTAGTTTTTGTTTGTTTTGTTAATCCTCACCTGAGAACACCTTTCCATTGATTTTCAGAGAGTGTGGAAGGGAGGGGGAGGGACAGAGAGAGAGGAAAAAAAAGAAAAACATTGATATAAGAGAGACACATCGATTGGTTGCCTCCTGCACACTCCCCCACCAGGGCTGGGGATCAAGTCTGCAAACACGGTACATGTCCTTCACAGGAATCAAACCCAGGACCCTTCAGTCTGCAGGCCGACACCCTATCCACTGAGCCAAATTGGGTGAGGCTAGTTTGTTTTTTATTTTTTTAAAAATTTTATTGAGAGAGAGAGAGAGAGAGAGAGAGAGAGAGAGAGAGAAATATCGATGTGAGAGCAAAACATTGATCAGCTGCCTCCTGCACGCCCCTACAAGGGATTGAGCCCACACGCTGGGCATGTGCCCTGACTGAGCACTTATTACTAACTGACCTTATCTTGCTGATTTATTCCTTGTTTATTGTATGCTTCCCAGACTATAATGAAACTCTGAAAGCACAGAGAGCTGTCTGTCTTGTTTATTACTGTAACCAATGCCTGGCACAAAGTTGGTGCTTAATCCATATTTTTGGTGAATGAATGATGGAATGAGGGATATGCAAGTCTCTCCTTAGGCCTGAGATGTGGCCTGGCACCTGCTAAAATGTTTGACATTGGAGAGATATCCCTGCCTGGCCGTGAGCTTCACTTGTGCCTTTAGGCAGGTCCCTCCTAGACAGTGGGAGGCCCCCTGTGGCCTTGCCCTTGTCTTCTGTCATGTCCTAGTCAGCCTGTTTCTTTCCATGCTTCCAGCAGGCCACAGGGCATTAATGATTAAAAGTGCAAACATGCTCAGGGCCCGTATCAATTAGATCACATGCCCACCATGTGGGCAGCTCATTAATTCCAATAAGCCAGGACCCACTCTCACAAAACCTTCTATCTGTGTACTGCATTTGATAACTACAAAGAAAACAAATAAGGTTATTATAAAATTAATTTTACTGATCATCACATTCTTATCACATAATAAGAAGCAGAATGTTTCTGTTACCTAAGCATTTAACTAAAATCATTGCTGTAGTGATAAACTGAATCCAAAAAAACAATGAAAGTCACACTGGAATATGCAACTATAAAGAGCCAATATATTTTTCTTTTATGACATTATGAGCAAAATAAATTATGGGATTTTATTTTCAACAAAACAAAAACTCATCTTACTGCTGCAGTGGAAGAGAGAAGCCAGCAGGATGAAGACTGAGGCTCGCTTTGCAAGGATGTCACCTTGTTGTCTCGCCCATTTCCCTGACTTTGGAAGACTTCTTTTTTCTTTTTTTTTGTCTTTAATATCTAATTTGAGAGTATCTTTTGGATATCAGACTGGCTGACACAGGCAGAGGAAACAAACAGAAAATCCATAAAAACCTGTGTAAGAACATTGGGAGAACAATTTCCAACAAAATTTTGAAAGAGGTTTGAGAGAGAGAAGCTGGCTCTGGGCTGGGACCTTGGTTTGACAAAGCCAAGAAGGGCAGAAGAGTCCAGCCAAAGGCTAGCATGCTCTGGACTAACTTACCAACCACTGCAGGCAGCCCTGTTTGGGCAGTTAGATGGGGTGGGGATGAGAGCTTCTATATGCTCTCAGAGGCTGGCAGACAGACTCATCTTGCTCTCCATTATTTCCTCCCAATTCCGCTGCTTTTGGCTAGCTAAACCATTCAGCATTCCCTGTGTAAGCATCCTACTTTACCTCTTTTATGGCATTCTCATACTATCCTGCTAGTATGCCCTGCCTTTTTCATCTATGTACATCTAGATATTCTAGTGTTGTTCAAAACCCAGCCCAAAGGCCACTTCCTCCAAAAAGCCTTCTCATTTTCCCAACTGGAGAGTATTGCTGTCCCCTTTGACTCCTAATGCCCTGAATCATAGAATGCTGGTCACTTTCTATTGTATATGAGTGCTTACATGCTTCTAACCCTTGTTTTGTTTTGTTTTTGTTTTGTTATATATTTTTATTGATTTCAGGGAGGAAGAAAGAGGGAGAGAGAGATAGAAACAACAATGATGACAGAGAACCATTGATTGGCTGCCTCCTGCATGCCCCCTACCGGGGATCGAGCCTGCAACCTGGGCATATGCCTTTGACCGCAATCGAACCCGGGACCTTTCAGTCCGCAGGCTGACACTCTAGCCATTGAGCCAAACTGGCCAGGGTAATATTATTTTTTACAATTATTTGCTTTTCCTCTCTATAAAAGTGTTATACATCTCCAAATATCACCATGCAACTTCCAGTACCTCTGTGGAAGGAGGCTACTTCATTACCCCATTGCTACCAAGTTTTGTTATGTGGCTTGCTTTGACCAATCAAATGAGAACAGAAGTGATCAGAGTAGAAGCTTTAGGAGTCATAACAGTATCTTTTGAAAAATGCCATAATTTGTCCTACAAGATTCTTTGTGATCTGGCCCCTGCCTCCTTCTTGGCTATCATCTCTCTTTGTTCTCTTCCTGGCTCACTGCTTTCTACCCACACTAGTTTCCTTCTGTTCCTTGAGCAAATTCATTCCTGACTTAGGACCTTTGCACTGGCTATTATATTACCTCTGCTTTGACTGCCCATCCATAGATCTGCCTATAACTGACCTTTAGAGGCCTCCCAACATAAAGTGAACCCAGTCTCTACCACACCACCAGGTTTTATTTTCTTATGGGAGAGCATGCCCCTACATGCTGAGTCCCTGGTTCCAGTCCCTGTGGCCTTGGTTCTAGGCTTTCTTTGACCCTTTGATTAGAATCTTCCCCAAGTTTGAGAGTCAACACATTCAGTTTTTGCTTAAGAATCTGAGGGAGGTTTCTGACACTTTGAGTAGGAAGAGTTTTACCTAACCAAAAGCTGAGGCTAGTCTCTACAAAATACCCCACCCCAAGGAAGGCTGCTCCTAAGTTGAGGCCCTGCCTGTGCAAGAAGCCCCACTGGCTAATTTATGTTAACATCCTTAAACCTTCTATCCTGATAGGAAAAAGCCATCTCCAGCTTCCACCAAGGGTAGAAGGAGGCAGACTCACAGTTTATCTCCCAAATGCCATGACACCACCAACCAGCTATCAGAGTTTTCGGGGAAGCAGAGTAAGACAGAAGAATTTAGGGAGAAAGGAACCTCAGGGAGGTGTCTGCATGATCTGCAGTTTGCTACCATCTCCAAAGAGTTGAAAGGAGCTCGGCAGCTCTGCCTGTCTTCTGGTGGGTGATGATCACAATTGCATTTACTGAGCAACTTTTGGATGCCAAGCACTGTGATAACACAACTGCTGCCATTTGGGGAGTATGGTCTCTGGACCAGGCACAGTGCTAGGCACTCTAGAAGCATTATAGCACCTAGTTCTCCCAACAGTTCTCTGAGATAGGTGTTATCCTTACCTAACAGATGAAGAAATAGGCTCAGTGAGCTGAAGGGACTTGCCAGGTGATTCCTATTGCAAAGGTGATCTTCCTTCTACATGGCATTGTCTCTTTGCTAAACTTCCTGGTGCCTGATTCCTAGCATGAGAAGAACCAGTGACTAAATGCAGGTACTTTGACCTGCAACCCAGCCAATGAATTACCAGAGTGAGGACCTACCAGCTCAGGAATTTGACCCTCAAGGAAGCTACGCCAGACCTTTAACAGCTGTGCGTCAGAGGGAGATACCAAGGTCTGAGTCACTTCCTTGGGAACTCCCTTACAGAGACTGTCCTTGGAATAATATAATTCAGGAACCTGAGCTGAACTGCCAGTGGGGCTGATTCCTGCCAACTGCCTCAGGTTACTTACCTCTGACTGGTAGCTGCAGCTGAAGGTGAGCTTGGAGCTTCTCCAAATATGGACAGGCGTCTTAAATAGAAACTACCAGGGTAAGACAAATAGCAAGTGTAGAAGGCTCCATGGGGGCAGAGGTCTGGGAAAGGAATGGAGTGGGCCTCTGTCATCAAGAGAAGGATTCCTAAGGCCTCTCTCTCTCAGGGGCATAAGATTCTGAGATTCTGTGGGTTAGGGATAAGGCTCCATTAGTGAAAGGCCTGTGCCTTGACCTCCTATAGGAGACAGTGAGATCATTGGTGTATACATATGTATGGCCAAGAGCTCAGTAGGGATTTGGTGGACAAGAGTAAAGAGCTCACCTTGGATGCTGACACAGGCCTGAGGGTCCTGGGAGAGTCATACATGGTATCTTAGCAATTGAAGCCTTTAGGGTCATGGATTCCAACCTCTTTGTTACACAGGTGGAGAAACCACAGCCCAGGTAGGGGAAGTGGCCTGCTAAAGGTCCCACAGCAAGTGAGTGATAGAGCTGGCACCTCCCACACTTATATACCTTCAGGTGAGAAATCCCTCATCTCTTTCCTCTTATAGCACTAAGAATAGAACATATAGTAGAATACAGGAAAGGAGCAGTGTTAGCCTGGCTGCTTTGGGGAGATCCATGTGCCTGAGCCCATGTGATGCCCCCTGAGTATCCCTGGAAAACCAAGTTGACATCCTGAGTTGTGTGGATGGGGTTCATGCTTGTGCTAATCATACACCAACACACCTCCAAACGCAGAAGGGTGTTCCTGAAACCCTCTGGGCACGGAACTTTGCCTGTGATTTTCCTCTGATGATATCTTGTTTTGCCAACTAAATTAAGACTTTGACAGAGAACAGAGACTACCTCTAGCAGTTTAGTTCAATTAAGATTTCACATCAACAAATTAAAATGCATCTTCACCGTCTGCAAAGTAAATCTGCCTGCATTTAGGAGGAGGCTCTGTCACTGCTGTTTAGGCACCTAGCCTATGATTGCTGAGCATCAAAGAGGACCCACCCCTTCTGGGCCTGGTTTGGGGTTCAGGGCCAGGGTTTGTCTCCAGGGACGATAGCTTCTGGGCCAGGGCTTCCCAATTATAAGTGTGAGGACTAAGCTGAACCTTTGATGAAGTTTTCCCTGGTCCTCTGTAAAATGACAGAAATGAGGAAGATGGCGGCATAGGTAAACACCGGGAAATTATTGCCTCACACAACAATTGAAAATTACCGCAAAGGACTGAGCAAACATCATCCAGAACAACAGGAAGGCTGGCTGAGTGTAAATTCCACAACTAGAAGGAAAGAAAAGCACGCTGAGAGCCAGAGGCGCTGCGGAGGTGAAGTGCAGAGGTACGGCGGCGCGCGCGCGAGGAAAGGGGGTGGCGCCTGAGGACGCGGCTGTCTTTTTGAATCACAAACTCCCGACGGCTCTGAACTCCGGTTCCGGGAAGTCTCTGGGGACCCAGGTCTCACACGGGGAGAAGCTGGTCTGTCCGGCAGCGAGTGAACTTGAGGGCGGCTTTCCCTCAGAGGTGCTTGCAGCCGTTACCGGATCACTGAGACGCGCGACTCCGGGGCAGAGAATCGGCCATGGCCGCTTTCTCCGCCCTCTGACTCCCTGAGACCCCGCCCCACCCAGGCTGCGGCAGAGGCTTTTGCATGTGAATGTACCTAACTGCAGCCGAACCAGGCAGACCTGGAACTTCCAAGAGAAGGCCCAAGGCCCCGCAGCGGCTTGCATTGCTTCACAGCTGAGCCTCTTCGTGGCTCCTGCTGTGTGGCCTCAGGCAGAGGCTGAATTAGCACCTCCTTAGATCCAGGAGCCACTGTACCCAGTGGTCAGAGGGGGTCCATCCAGATTGCAACTCCTCAGATCCATAAGGGACGCACTCAGGGAGCAGACTCAGTGAGCACCAAAGCCCCACTGAAGCAAGTCTTGCCCCAGAAGGGTGTCTTCAGCACAGAAGTTCTCCCACTTTAGACACAGCTGATTCTCACAGCCAATTGGCCTGGAGGTCAATTCCTCCCAGTGATTCTACAACAACCAAGGCACCAAGAGTGCACCAAGAGTGTCCACCCCAGGTAACTGGGGAGGCTGAGCTACTGGGCCCTACAGGACACCTGGCGCACAGGGCCACTCTATCAACACAGGGAAGCTGCCAAAATGCGGAGACAAAGAAACAGGTCACAAATGGCAGAAATGGAGGAAAGCAAACGATTGGATATAGAGTTTAAGGCCACGGTTATAAGGTTTTTCAAGAATTTTATGGAAACCGCCGATAAATTTAATGAATCCCTCAATAAGTATAGGGAGACCATGGAGGACATGAAAAAGGACCAACTAGAAATTAAGCATACACTGACTGAAATAAAGAATAATTTACAGAGATCCAGCAGCAGAAAAGAGGATCCCAAGAATCAAGTCAAAGATTTGAAATACAAAGAAACAAAAAATACCCAACCGAAAAAGAAAAAAGAAAAGAGATTCCAAAAATATGAAGATAGTGTAAGGAACCTCTGGGACAACTTCAAGCGTACCAACATCAGAATTATAGGGGTACCAGAAGGAGAGAGAGGGCAAGATATTGAAAACCTTTTTGAAGAAATAATGACAGAAAACTTCCCCTACCTGGTGAAAGAAATGGACTTACAAGTCCAGGAAGCGCAGAGAACCCCAAACAAAAGGAATCCAAGGAGGACCACACCAAGACACATCATAATTAAAATGCCAAGAGCAAAAGATAAAGAGAGAATCTTAAAAGCAGCAAGAGAAAGACAGTCAGTTACCTACAAGGGAGTACCCATACGACTGTCATCTGATTTCTCAACAGAAACCATGCAGGCCAGAAGAGACTGGCAAGAAATATTCAAAGTGATGAATAGCAAGAACCTGCAACCAAGATTACTTTATCCAGCAAAGCTATCATTCAGAATAGAAGGTCAGATAAAGAGCTTCACGGATAAGAAAAAGCTAAAGGAGTTCATCACCACCAAACCAGCATTATATGAAATGCTGAAAGGTATTCTTTAAGAAGAGGAAGAAGAAAAAGGAACTCTTACCATTTGCCACAGCATGGATGGAACTTGAGAGCGGATAAATACCACAGGATCTCACTCATGTGTGGAATATAATGAACAACATAAGCTGATGAACAAGGACTGATCCAGAGACGGAGAGGCATTGATTGGACTGTCGGGACTTGGAGGGAAGGTAGGGGAGGGTGGGGGTAAGGGGGAAAGATCAACCAAAGGACTTATATGCAAGCATATAGGCCTAACCAATGGACATGGACAACGGGGGGGTGAGGGCATGAGCGGGGGTGGGGGGGGGGTGGGGGGTAGAGGGTAACGTGGGGACAAGGACACATATGTAATATCTTAATCAATAAAAAATATATTAAAAAAAAAAAAAAAGAAATGAGAAGAATGTAGTCGCATTTCCCATAAAACGAAGTCAATTTAAACCAAAGGACTATTGACAAATACTTTTCGAGTGCCTAATTTGTCAGTCACTCTTCAAGGCACTGAGGATACAGCAGTGAACAAAGCAGACACAAATCCTGACTCTCCTGGAGCTTTTTTTCTATGGGGGAGAGACTGATAATAAACAAGACGAATGAGTGAAATATGCAATAAACTAGAGAGTGATTAAGAGCTATGGAAAAAAATCAAGCCAGGAAAGTGGATAGGGTGTATGCAGGGCAGAGGAGTAGTTGAGAAGGGCATGAGAAGGTGACAGTTGAGTCAAGACATGAAAGGTGAGAAATTGAGCCATAGGAATTTGGGGGATGTAGGAGGCAGTACTCTGGGGAGAGAGTTGCCGGGTACAAAGACTAATGTGGAGCCCTGGCTGGGTAGCTCAGTTGGTTAGAGCACCCTTCCGATATACCAGGGTTGTGGGTTCAATCCCCAGTCAGGATACATACAAGAGTCAACCAATGAATGTATGAATAAGTAGAACAGATCGACATTTCTCTCTCTCTCTCTCTCTCTCTCTCTCTCTCTCTCTCTCTCTCTCTTTCTCATCAATTAAAAAAAAAAAGACTAATTGTAGGTGATGTGTGGCTGGAGCTGAGTGACAGAAGGGAGTGGAGGAGAAGAGGAGATTGGGGGAATGGGACTGTAGGCCTGTAGTCCATTGTAGGAACTCTTGAGTAAACAGGAAGCCATTGCAGAGTTGCAGCAAAGAGGCCAGCTCTGTCATAGATTTGAACAGATGGTACATAGAGAGAAGGAAGGCAAGGTTGGGAGTAGGGAGACCAGTCAGGAGACTATTGTAGTGACTGAAGTGAGGTAATGGGTGGCCAGAGTGATAGCTCCAGAGCTGAGGGAGACATTGGTTCAAATGTTTGAAATTAGTAACATCCTAGGAAATCCAGCATGTAAGGTTGGCATCCCCTTGAGATCTTTGCCAAAAGGCAATTCCATGGGTACTTAGCTGTGGGAAATTGTGACAGGGCACTCATCTCCTTAATAGCAGCAATGTGGGGCTCCAAAAAGTGGACCTTTTCCTCTGTAAATGAGATGAATGATTTTTTTTTATAGAGAAGGCAGGTAAAGGTGTTTCCTCTTTGAAAATTAGAATAGAGAACCTGATAAAATGCAAGCCCAGGAGGGCAGGTACTGTGCCCACATCCTATTCTCAGATGTTCCCCAGCACCTATTTCAAATCCCACGACATGTGTGCCCCCAAAATAGTCGCCAAACACATTTTAGGTAGGAATTAAGACAGTTTTAATAACAAATTCTGAAGATGTATCTTTCTCTCTCTTTTTTTTTCTTTAACCCAGAGGGCTGTTTGTGTGAGAGGTTTTTGTGTGTGTTTGTTTTCTGTGAATATAAAGAATTATCATCACATAGATAATGTCCTCACTTCTGAAGAATATGGGTAATTTGGGGGTTGTTTTCAATCTCTTCCTTCCTCTTCGTTTGTCTGTTTCCCTTCTCCCTCTTCCTCTGTAATCTTAGTTGGCCATCATATAAAACTGAATAGAGTTTTATGCTTTCTGTTCTTACTACTTAGTCGGTAAGTGGAGTGTTTTTTATTTCTATCTCTTAGAAAAAACCAACAACTAAATTAAATTTTTTTTTTTTTACTTTTGTAACTCTCAATTGATTTTTCTCTCACTGTATGCCAGCATACTCACTTTCTGAGCCTAAGAAATGGGTACTACTTCCTGGTGAGAAGGAAAACATATTCAGCAAGGCACTCTGGACTTTCCACTACTTCAGCCTTCTCCCTAGTTAATTTGTATGATAATTTGCATAGATCTACATATGTTAAGCAATCAGCCTCTCTCCTTTTATATTTAAGCCTAAAATAATTTTGATTTTATGATGTTTTTCTTCTCTGCTGCCTTCTTTATTTCTTACTGGCTCTGAGATTTAGATTTTTGTAAAAGGAATTGATGAAAGGCCAAGGTACATACACCTTACCCCAGCAGCCATGGAGGAGAGGCAGACTGAGGAGCAGCATGGTGAGATTGTCTTTAGGATTCATTTATTCATTCACCAGATGTTTATTGAGCACCTACTATGTGGTAGGCTCTGTGCCAGGTGCTAGAAACACAGCAGTGAGCAAGGAGGCACAATTCTTACTCACATGAAGCTTTCACTCAACTGAGGAAAAGAGACAATAAACAAGCAAAACACAAACAAAAACATGATTTTTGATGCTAACAAGTGCTAAAATGAAAAACAGTGACTAGAAAATTGGTTTAGATTGGGTAGTTCATAGAATGTCTCTCTGGAAAGTGACATTTGAGCTGAGGCCTGAATGATCAGGAGATAACAATGTAAACATCTCTGGAAAAGGGTCCCAGACAGTGGGAACAACTTTGAAAGGAGAAAGAGTTTGGAGAGTTTGAGGAACAGAAAGGAGGCGTATCATTTAGAGCACTTTCGGTGGAAAGAAAGAGAAGTTGCTGCAAATTCGAAATGGCACAAAAAGAAGGACTTTTATTACCTCACATAAAGAAGCTTGGGGGGTAAAAAGGGTAGAATTTTAAATTGAGCAAATCAACATCACCCAGGGCAGCTATTTTCAACCTTTCTCATCTCATGGCACACATAAACTAATTACTAAAATTCTGCGGCACACCAAAATATACATTATATTTTTTGCTGATCTGACAAAAGTATAATTTTGATTCATTCACACTGGATGGCTATTACTGTGTTGGCTGTTGTCATTTTTTAATTTGACAATCTAAGTGAAAAGAAGTTAGTGCCCCTGACTGTTGCCAGTGAAAGCAGCACCAATTGTTATTGGCGATTGGAGCTCAGTTCAGCAACCTCAGTTCTTGAGTTCTGGCTTAGAGAAGAATTCAGAGCCAAGACTCAAATTTATAAGAGAAAGTTAGTTTTGACAGTCACAGAGGTAGAAGCAGTGAACTGTAGAAGAAATGGGCTTAGGAAACAAGTTACAGGGGCAAGAAGAGGGGCTCTTAGAACTCGGGAGAAAGAGAGAGGCAAGGAAAATGTGAGTGGGTAAGTCACAGGTTGTGTGTGTGTGTGAGAGAGGGAGAGAGAGGAGGGAGGGAGGGAGGGAGGGAGGGGGAGAGAGAGAGCGATTCTGTCTTGGGGGATTTTATCTAGAGGTCTTCAGGGGAGGATCTCAATAGAATATTCATTAGCTTTCCAGGTATGTCCCTAGGTCTCCACTGATTGGTTGGCACCAAGGCAGGGGGATCATTAGTCAATGTAGCTGGTCCTGAGGCAGCCATGAAGGGGCTTGTCTGGTTTTGCTGCTTTTCTGGGCCTGGAGCTGAAACACAACTGAGGCCTAGATGTATTAGATAAAGGTCAGAACCTCGTTGTCCTGGGGATTTAATGCTTAAAGGCTATTTTCTGGCCCCCTTTTTAGTTCCCCCTCTAAGGGGGTTTAACGCAAATGACTAGCAACATTCCAGGGAAGGATCCAAACTGCATGACCAACAATACGCTAGGGGAGGAAAGGTCACCGAGGTTCCAGCCCAGATTTGCTCATTACTAGGTACCCAGGGCTTTCCACCTAGTGACCTTCTGTATGTACCTGGCCTTTCATCCTTGCTCTGCTCAAGCCTGTCTAACTGCCTACCATGTGACTAAGTATTCAGATACTGCATGCTTTTAAAATTCTTGCAGCACACCGGTTGAAAATCGCTGATCTAGGGGCAGACTATTCCCTTCTTTCTGTTCAGCCACCCTCTTGTGGTGACTTCCTTTCAGATGCCAAGCTGACTGCTAAAGCTCCAACCTCATACAACTTCCTCATTCTTGGCATTCACAGGCAGAGAGAGGCAGAGGACATACCCTTCCCTTTCAGAACAAGGAAATCCTTCCCTTGACTCTGTGAAGATTTCTCTACACATTTCAGATATCACAACATAACAAAATTCATCACATACTCATTCCTAAAGTGATCAAGAGGAGAAAATGACTCAGATTGGTTTAGAATTGGGCGGGGGAGCGGCCTAGCTTCTACTAAACTTTGTTGTAGAACCAGTGCTCCCAAATTTTGATTAAAACCAGGCTTCTGAGAGTAAAAGCAGGTTTCTGTGAGCCAGGAAGAAGTGGAGCACAGCTTGCTGTAGTTGGTGCTCAAGAATATTGGCCATAGGAGGCCAGTGTGGCTGGAGCACTGGCATAGGAGGAGCTTATGGAGATGGAACTGAGGAAATGCAAAACTTGTTTCAGGTTCTTCAAATGTAATCTTTCAGAAATGTGTAAGTCTCTGTAAGCCTTACCCCATTTTGCACCAGTTACTCCCTCCAGAACTACCCCCACTAGAGGTGCCACCCCATCTCTGGGTGTGGAGTTATAGAAAGACTGTTCAGATATCAGACACTGACTCAAACACTGACTGATGACCCTGGGTAAGTCACTTCCCTTCTTGAAGTCTTCATTTCATTATCTATAGAAATGATACAACATTTGTTCTGCTAGTCCTTCAGGGCAGTTGTAAAGACCAAATGTAAAAAGATTGGCATGTCCTTTGAAAAATGTAAAATGCCACAGTTGTTATTATTGCTACGGCTGTCATTCCTGTTCCATGAGAAACGAAGGGGTTTGAAATTTTTGAATAGTCACATCCTAGCTTCTTGGGAAAGGATGGTATCATTTTGGAAAGCTGCATAAGGAGGGCATCCTTGGGCATCCTTTTGCCCTTCCTTCCCCCAGACTTTACTTCATTGTCTCCCAGCCCCCCAGCAGCTTTCTGTACTTCACATCAGAGATGTCCTTAGAAACAAGCTAGGCTGATGTTCAATGAAATGTAAGCTAAAGCTGGCTGAGCTATTATCTTTTTCTCTTGATAAAAAGAGGGGATGTATTTTCATTACTGGCAGAGTGCTTTTAGCTGGGGAGGACAATTAAGCCTGGAAATGCAGCAATCCATTTCACACTGAGAGGAGATTTGAGAGATGGCTCTCACCATACATCCAGGCCCTGGGGGAGCCGAAAATATGGCCACCATTCCCAACAATAAAAAGCCATAGAATTTTTGTGGTAATATGCTAAAACAGCCCCCAGATGCTCTCAAGTGATTTGCAGTAGAAGGGAATGCTGCTGCTGCTACTCCAGTGAGAGCTGTGACCCTGACACTTCTCCACATAACTCTAGAGTCAGACCCTTCTCAACCATTCTTTTCCTTATTTTCATCATTTCTTTAGGTAGACAGGGAGAAGTTCCATGTTATGGGTGGCAGCTTCTACCAAATGTTACATTTTAGGTTTAGACACTCTTGATTTTCCTTCATAATCTTTTTTTTTTAAGTTAATGATTTTTAAAAAAATATTTTTATTGATTTTTAGAGAGAGAGGAAGGGAGAGGGATAGAGAGATAGAAACATTATCAATCAGCTGCTCCTTGCACGTTCCCTACTGGGGATCGAACCAGCAACCTTTAGGTTCCTCAGCCACTGAGCCACACCAGTTTGGCCTTCATAATCTTTTGATCATCTTCTGCACCCCTCAAGCCAGACCCTGTGTCCATAGAATCAGTTCTCTAAGACCAACCTAGTTGTCCATTCAAAGCCCTCTTCTAGGATAGGACAACCCTCCTCCCTCCTCTCTACTTAATGTTTTTTTCTTTTTTATGTTTCTTATGTTTCTTTCTTTTTTAAGTGATGAATTTGTAGCTCTGCTTCCCAGCTTCTTGAGGCAGAGATGAGATGACTACTTCCTCTCTACCTTCCCTGCTCCAATGCAAGCGGGGGTGGAGGGGGGCAGGAAGAGTCTATGTCACCCTTATACTAAGAAGTAGGGACAGTTTTCCCCACTTCCTTCATCTCTACATCTTCTGCAGACACCACAGTGCCTGGGACAGTCAGCTCTCAGATGTTTGGTGAATGAATGAATGAGTGAGTGAATAAACAAATGAACAGAGCCACCTCTGTGTTGGTTCATGTCTCATGGCTTTATCTCTTTATTCTGTTCTATACCCACAGCTCCCCCCATTATAACTTAGAAAGTGGAAATTACTTCAGAGATGCAGGGACTGAGTGTCAGTGGAATGATAGCGATCTGGTACATTATTACAAATTTTTTTTCTTAAACCTCTTAAGCAATAGTTTTCCTCCTGATTACTGTTAGAAGGAATCCCAAATCAGTTGTGAACTTTCGCCTGCCTTGGGGGAGTAAGAGGAGAGGGCTGGGGTAGTTGTCCAAGCTTATAATCTTCTCCATTACTCAGGCACGCTCCCCTGAGCTTTTGCATGATTTTATTTTAATGCTGTTATTTGTATTAGGCTAGACTCCAGCCCAGCCAGGCCAAAAAGGGAGGTGGGGGAAGCAGGGAGGAAGTGATGGAAAAATAAACCCTGAGGGTTCATGATGACCTGACCATGGCTTTAATATAAATCAAATTTTCTCTAACCTGCCTTCCCACAGTCAGCATTTCTTTTAGAAATAATTTGTAATTATCAAATTCCAGTTAGGCCAGAAGACTCCTTGCAAAGGACTTTGATGTGATTAGGGGAAGGCTTGGAAATACATTTGCATGGTTGTCCTCTCTGCCAATGACATTCCTGGAGAAGGCACATTGTCTTTCCTGACAAGAGAAATTCCAAGGGCATGTAAGATCTGGGGACCAGACTTCAGGGTCACTGGGCTGCTGCTCCAACGCTGGCCCAAGAAGAAGAGCTTTCCTGGAATAGTGAGATTGACAGATTTTCCATCTCAGCATTCAAGAGCAGAGTCAGTGAGTGGCCCAGAGTGGGACAGTGCCAGGTTTGTGCTAACAACTGTGCCCAGCACTTCAGCATGAAGGCTCTTAGGTAACTGCCCAGCACCCAACATGGGTCATCTCAGGGGAGTCCTGGTCTTGCCCCTAGCTAAGAAATAATGACAACTTGCTCTACCCCTTCTCACATCTTAACCCTTCAACTCTGCAGAAGCTGAGCCAGGGAGAGACAAAAGTTAAAGGTACAATGAAAAATAAAAAATATTGTTTAAAGAAATTAAAGAAAACTTAAATATATGGAAAAACATTCTACGTTCATAGAAGACTCAATTGTTAAGATGGTCATACCCCCAAAATAAATCTACAGATTCAACTCAGTTCCAGTCAAAATCCCAGCTGCCTCATAATAAGAAAAATGCTGAACAGTCTTGGCTGGGTAGCTCTGTTGGTTAGAGCATCATCCTGATATATCAAGGTTTCGGGTTCCATCCCTGGTCAGGGCACAAACAAGAATCAACCAATTAATGTATAAATAAGTGGAACAACAAGTCCCTCCCTCCCTCGCTCCCTTCTACCCTCCCTCCCTCTCTCCCTCTCTCCCTCTCTTCCTCTCCTTTCCTCTCTCTCTCTAAAAAAAATCAATACAAGAAAAAAAATTTTAAGCTGAAAAAACTGAAACGTTTTCTGGAATCCATTAGAAACCAAGGTCACAGGACAAACTGCCACCCTAAAACTAGAGAAACAGGTAAATACATAGAATACAGGTCAGTTTACCTGAAACAGAAGCTGCTGGAGCCAGGAACCAGTAGGAATCCGGTACTGATACCTGCACAATATAGATGAGCCTTGAAAGTATTGTGCAAAATAAAAGAAGCCAGACACAAAAGGCCACACAGTATATGATTCCCTTGATATGAAATATTCAGAATAGGCAAAGTCACACAGATAGAAAGTAGATAGTGGTGGCCAGGGCTGGGATGAGTGGGAAATGAGGAGTGACTGCTAATGGATACAGGGTTTCTTTCTTGGGTGATAAAATGTTCTAGTGTTAGATAGTGGTGATGGTTGCACAATTTTATGGATATTAAAAAAAATTGTACATTTTAAAATAGTATTATGCTGCCCTGGCCAAGTAGCTCAGTTGGTTGGAGCATCGTCCTGATGCTCCAAGGTTGTGGGTTCGATCCCTGGTTAGGGCACATACAAGAAGCAACCAATGAATGCATAAATAAGTGGAGCAACATTTCAATGTTTTCTATCTATCTATCTATCTATCTATCTATCATCTATCTATCTATCTATCTCTTTCTCTCCCTCTAAAATCAATCAATAAAATTTTTAAAAAAATAGTATCATATGTGATACTATTATATGATTCACATACATGAATTATATCTCAATTAAAAAACAAAAGTTTAGCAAAGGATTCGGAATGGAAAGTCCACATTTTTCTTCATTTTGAGCCTGCAGACCATTTTCAGGAACCAGAGCCTTTGTAGGTCATTTCCCTGCTGACTCACTGACCAACCTAGCTCTTGACCATTCTGCTCCCAACTCTCCACACAGTACTTCCTGTGTTTTGCTGATTTGATAAGAGGAAGTCTGGGAAATGGAAGGAAAGAGAGTGAGGGAGGAGCCTGAATAAAGGTGGCTAGGACTGGGAAGTACTTGAAATGAGACTCCAGAGCCTCATGATCCTGCTGCTCTGCAGGAGGCCACCCCCTCCATGAAATCTCTCTGTTTTTTTCTTTCGCTAAAGCATTTCATCTAACATACATCATTTTGACCAAAAGACCTTACACTAGATCCTTTACTGCCGTATAGGCTCTCTGACTGTTCCATAGATAGACATTTTACTTCTTCCAGGTGTGTGTTCTCTCCACAACGTCACAACCTATTCCATAGCAGGACCCCTATCTTGGTCTCACAGATCCTTAATCCAGGAAAGAACTTTGGGCATCACCTGGCCCTATCTTCCTAATTTAAATGTATCCAACTATTGGACTCTTGAGTTTCTCCAAGTCTCTCAGCGTCCTGGGGTCATCTTTCCCTCTGTGTTTGGCTAGAAGGACCCACCTCATGTTGTCCCCAACCCCCAGTACAATAGGAAACCCACGTCCTGAACTCTGTCTTTGGGAATTCTTGAGGGGCAGTAGTGTGTAGTGTTTAAGAGAATGGGTTTGAAGCCTGGGTTCACATCCCAGCTTTGCCACTTACTTGTGGTATGACCTTGTATTAGTTATTTAACTTTATGCCTCAGTTTCCTTGTATATAAAATGGGAATAGTCAAAGTTCCTCCTTTGCAGGGTTGGTATAGCATTAAATGAGTTACAAACAATATACAAATATAAAGCACTTAGCACTGTACCTGCCACTCCATTATTTCCAATAAAATTATTTGCTTTTATTACCTGTTTCTGCTGAATTCTTGACCTACTTTGTGCCTTGTTGCTTTCTCCTCTTGTTATCCGGGGAAACTGGGTATTTCCTTTCCCACTGGGTGCTGAGGGTGGGGTCCTTACAATATCTCAAGAAAAAGAATTTTCTGAGACTCGCACGGGAGGATAAGTGATTTTTACTTGAGTGGAATTACATCCCTGGGTCTCCAAAGTCCTATTCCAGTCATAGAAGAAGAGTAGCTGGGGTTTCACTAACGCTAGAAGCAAAGCCAGTATCCAGTTTTCATTCCATGTTGCAGCCAGGTCCAGTTCAACATCAGGCTAGTTTCAGTCTATTAGTCCATTGTGTGTGGGGTTCGTGAATGCCAGGAAGCGGGAGCGAGAGAGCACCACAAGCCAGGAGTCAAGTGCAACATACCAAGAGGAACCAAGAGAAACTAAGAGCAACAAGAGAACAAATGCCTTTGTTTAGGGGATTAAATATCCCAAATTTTATGCCCTTGCCATGGCCATGCCCATTCTGGCCAATGACCTGTTCCCAGGTGTGACTGACAAGTACCTTCCCAGTGTCACCCCGACTTTATTGGGCATGAGTCTATTCTCCTCCCTGTCCAGTCTTTTTTCCAGAGAGATCTGTAGGGAATACACTGGTGGCTCCCTGGGGAATATAAAGCTTTAGCTTCCTGATGAAGCTGCCCAAATGATATGCCTATAATATTTGGCCTTCTCTTTTGCTCTTTCCTGTTATTAATAACTAGGTAATTATAATGGTATCATTCTCATGTTGCCAATATCTCTTCACTTTCTAAAGCACCTCTAGTTAACGACTATATGTAGTAGACTCACTAAAAGCTTGTGGGAAACAGAAGGGGCCATGTACCACACAGCCAACAACTTAATATTATGTCTCGGGCATCGCTGTTATTTAAAGTCCCTCAGCCCTAGCTGGTTTGGCTCAGTGGATAGAGCATAAGCCTATGGACTGAAGGGTCCCAGGTTCGATTCCCGTCAAGGGCACATGCCTGGGTTGTGGGCTTGATTCCCAGTATGGGGAGTGCAGGAGGTAGCCGATTCCTTTTCATCATTGATGTATCTAACTCTCTCCCCCTCTTTCTTCCTCTCTGAAATCAATAAAAATATATTTAAAATAAATACAGTTCGCTGGTCATTCCTGCCACTGGACATCTCTCAGCCACTGTCCAACTTTTCCTCTCTAATGCCAGCTTGCTGCCTTGCTGTGTACACCCATTTTTCATCAACATCTTCTCACATCTCTTCCTTTCCCCCAACCCTGGAAACAGGAATTCTGTTCTCTTGCTAAGCTTCACTGGCGTGGGGGAGTGAGGTATAGGAAGTGCAAAGAGATATATGTTTGACATTTAAAGAGTCCTTGAAGGTAGTTTCCTAATAAAGACGACTTTCTTACTCACTATAAGGACTTAAGGAAGCCCAGTGGGGTTCAGGGACACCCCAAAAGTTCCTCAGCTAGGAAGAAGTTACCATCTCCTCAAGGAGCATTGCATACCCAGCAAAAGCTATATAAAACCCGCACTGCACAAAGCACTAGAAAGCAGCATAAGTAAAACCAGCGTCTCTGTGCCACTTGCCCTACATACTTTGTTACTAGGCCCGGATGATTGGGGAGTTACTGTTTTTGAGGGAGAGTCAGAGGTGATGTTTTAGCCCATGAAGGCCTCTGCTTCCCAAGGCCCAATTTTCCTCTGGCACCACACTGAACTTTTTCTTTAGCTGCCAAGGAAGGCAGGACTTCAGCAGAAGGTAATTTATGTTAATTTTCCCCCTTTCTGGTCCATTAAGTTTGTAATGGTAATATATCTTACAAGGGGCCTCACTACATGAGCTGCTGCATCCTTCCTGGGGCCTACTGCTGGCACACCATTCAGGGTTCTGTGCCTATCTTTCTCCACTGCCTGGGGACTCCCCACCTTCTGGGCATTGGTCGGGGACAGAGTTGGTTTCCATCTGCTCAGATGAAAGTTAATGGTTCCCTGCAGTGGGACCCCTGAAAGCTCTGGGAGGACAATTGCTACCAACAAAAATCCTCCCTGGGCAGTTTCTTCACAGTTCCTTTAACCACCCCTGTTCCAAGCTCAGCTTGATAGAATCTAATGGGTGGTCTCCTGAAAGGAGGCTAGGGTGGAATAAATTAAGCAACATACATTTCAGGACCATCTGTTACATATGCTGTCATGTGGGGAGTAGAGGCTTGGGGATTAAAAAAGAAATACAAAACACTTCCTGCCCTTCAGGTGCTTTTGTTATCTGGGAAATTGGAGTATCCCTTTCCTCACTGAGTGCTTACTGTGGAGTGGAGTCCTTACAATACCTCAAGAAAAAGAATTTTTTTTTAAAATATATTTTATTGATTTTTTACAGAGAGGAAGGGAGAGAGATAGAGAGTTAGAAACATCGATGAGAGAGAAACATCGATCAGCTGCCTTCTGCACATCTCCTACTGGGGAAATGCCCGCAACCCAGGTACATGCCGCTGACCGGAATCGAACCTGGGACCCTTCAGTCCGCAGGCCGACGCTCTATCCACTGAGCCAAACCAGTTTCGGCAAGAAAAAGAATTTTCTGAGACTTGCATGGGAAGTGAGTGCTTTTTATTTGAGTGGAATTATATCCTGGGTTTCCAAAGTCCCATTTCCCCTAGTCCAGTTCTGGAAGAAGTGGAGTTGGGAATTCAGTAGAGCTAAAAGCAATGCCAGTGCCCAGAGCTTCCGTTCCATGTTGCAGCCGGGTCCAGTTCTCCATTAGGCTAGTTACAGTCCATTAGTCCATTGTGTGAGGGGGTCGGGAGAGAGAGACCCAATGCAGGGGAGCAGGAGCAAGAGAGCCCCGCAAGCCAGGAGTCAACCAAGAGCACCAGAGCACAAGAGGAACAAGAGAGCAAACTCTTTGTTTAGGGATTAAATATCCCAAATTTCTCGCCCTTGCAGTGGCTATACCTATTCTGGCCAATGACTTCTTCCTAGGTGTGACAGATAGTAAGCACCTTTGCTAGTCTTCCCCCCCTCCCGCCCCCCACCAACTTTACTAAGTATGTGTTTATCTCCCTGCTCTCCAGTTCCTTCCTCCCCACCCCCCGATCTGCAGGGAACAGATGCATAAAGCTGTAGCTTCCTTTTCTCCTTTCCTGTTACTAATAACTAGGTTTGATACCGTTGTAATAACCTAGTTATTATTTAATTCTAATTAATTTAAATTTATATTTAAATAGCCACAGGTACATAGAGACTACTGTATTATACAGTGCAATTCTAAATATTGTGCATAAAATATAGACAAAAAAGGAGTGAGAATTGAAGTAGGAAGACTAATTTAGGAATGCAATAGTCCAAATTATAGACAATGGGCATTTGGATGAGGTGGTAGCACTGGGGATGGTGAGAAATGGTTAGATTCTGGATATATCTTGAAGTAGAGGCAACAAGCTGATGAATTGAATATTATAGAGTACTAGAGGCCCGGTGCACAAAATTTGTGCACTGAGTGTGTGTGGGGGTGTCCTTTAGCCCTCAGGAGATGTCCAACTGCCATGGACGTGAGAGAGGCTCCCCCGTCACTGCTGCATGCCAGTCATGAGCAGTGGCTTCTGGCTGAGCGGTGCTCTCCCTGTGGGAGTGCACGGACCACCAGGGGGCAGCTCCTGCATTGAGCGTCTGCCCCCTGGTGGTCAGTGTGCATCATAGCGACCGGTCATTCTGCTGTTAAATTGATTTGCATATTAGCCTTTTATTATATAGGATAAGAGAAAGAAAGGAATTGAAAATGGTTCTTAAATTTTTGGCTTGCCTGTCTCTTGCTGTGGGGAGTGAGAGCTCCAGAGAGGACTTGCACTGATAAGTTGGTGCCAATCTTCTCAAGGGGTATAAAAGATCCTTTCATTCAGGTCATTCTATAAGCATGTTAGGGACAAAGTTTATTCCTTTTTTTTTTTTCATTTTGAGGAGAGTGGAGATCTCACACTGGGATGTGTGCAAAGGCAAGAATAATAAATATGGAGAACCAAGATGGCGGCATAGGTAAACACCTGTACTTGCTGCCTCCCACAACCACATCAAAATTACAACTAAAATACATAACAACTATCATCCAAAATGACAGGGAAAGCTGGCTGAATGGAAGTACTACAACTAGAGAGGTAAAGAAGAAAGCACATTGAGACTGGTAGGAGGTGTAGAGGTGCAGAAAGGGCTGGCACTTGGGTGTGCTGCTTTTTTAATTGGGAGGGAGATACAAGCTTCCACTTGCTCTGAGCTCCAGTGCCAGGCAAGACTCGAGGGGGCCCAGACACATACAGGGAGAAATTGGACTATCTAGCATCGGGGCAGAAACTCAAAGACAGCTTTCTTCCAGATGGAGGTCCTCGCAGCAGTCATTGTTCCCTTGCTGGGACCTCCCTAGTGCAGGGCAGCCATTTCTGTTTGCTCCACCCTGGTGATTCCCAGAGACCCTGCTCCACCCAATTTACAACCCCACCCAAGCTGTGTGTAGCAGCTTTTGCATATGAATGCTCTGTCCTTTCTCAGGCTAAATATCTGTCAAACAAGCTTCAGCTGGGTCAGGGAGCCCCAAACCTATCAATAAAAGGCCCAAGGCCCGGCACCAGCACCAGCCTGCCTTGCTTCACAGCTGGGCCTTGTCTGGCTACTTTCAAACCCAATACAAAGAGGAGGAATCTTCAGATTTCTCTGTAGCTCCTTATGGATGGCCCCAGGCAGTAGCTGAATTTGTACCTCCCTGGAGACCCAAAAGCCCAGTGGTCAGTGTGAGACCATACCAGATTACAACTCTTCAAATTCATAAGCGACACACTCAAGGGGCAGACTCAATGAGCACCAAAGCCCCACCGAAGCAAGTCCTGCTCCATAAGGGTGTCTCCTGCACAGCAGCTTTCCCACTGTAGTCTCAGCTGGTCCCCACAGCCAATTGGCCTGGAGGTCAATTCCTCCCAGTGACACCAACATCAGTTAAGGCTCAACTATAAGACTGTGCACACAGCCCACAAAGAGGTGCACCAAGAGTGTCCATCTCAGGTGATTGGGGAGGCTAAGCCCTATAGGACACCTACTACACAAGGCCACTCTATCAACTCAAGGAGACTTAACAGCTACCCAGTACATAGAAACAAACACAGGGAAGCAGCAAAATGCGGAGACAAACATGTCACAAGTGAAAGAAATGGAAGAAAGCAAACTACTGGATATAGAGTTCAAAACTACAGTGATAAGGTTACTCAAGAATCTTCTAGAAACTTCCAAGGAACTTACTGAGACTTTCAAGAATCTTAGTGAGAATACCAAAAAAAAAAAAAAAAAAAAAGGAAAAGGACCAGTCAGAAATTAAGCATACACTGACAGAAATAAAGAATAGTATACAGTGATTCAACAGTAGACTAGAGCAGTGGTCGGCAAACTGCGGCTCGGCAAACTACGGCTCGCTAGCCACATGCAGCTCTTTGGCCCCTTGCGTGTGACTCTTCCACAAAATACTGACTTCTGCAAATGGGCCATGAAGTTTTAATCGCACTGTATGTGCGCACCCGCACGTGGTATTTTGTGGAAGAGCCACACGCAAGGGGCCAAAGAGCCGCATGTGACTTGCGAGCCGCAGTTTGCTGACCACTGGACTAGAGGATCTTGAGAATCAAATCAATGATTTAAAATACGAGGAAGCAAAAAACACACAACCAGAAACAAAAAGAAAAAAGAATCCAAGAATATGAAGATACCTACTGTAAGGCGCTTCTGGGACAACTTCAAGCATATCAACATCTGAATTATGGGAGTGCCAGAAGAAGAGAGAGAGCAAGATATTGATAACGTATTTGAAGAAATAATGACAGAAAACTTTCCCTACCTGGTGAAAGAAATAGACTTACAAGTCCAGGAAACGCAGAGAACCCCAAACAAGAGGACTCCAAAGAGGACCACACCAAGACACATCATAATTAAAATGCCAAGGGAAAAAGACAAAGAGAGAATCTGAAAAGCAGCAAGAGAAAAGCAGTTAGTTTCCTACAAGGGAGTGCCCATATGACTGTCAGCTGATTTCTCAACAGAAACTATGCAGGCCAGAAGGGAGGGGCAAGAAATATTCAAAGTGATGAATAGCAAGAACCTACAACCAAGATTACTTTACCCAGCACAGTTATCATTCAGAATTGAAGGTCAGATAAAGAGCTTCACAGATAAGAACAAGCTAAAGGAGTTCATCACCACCAAACCAGTATTATATGAAATGCTGAAGGGTATTTTTTAAGAAGAGGAAGGAAAAGAAAAAGGTAAATATAACAAATATCAACAACAAAGTGACAACAAATACATATCTATCAACAATTGAATCTAAAAATCAAATGAATAAAAAATCTGATGAACAGAATAAATTGGTGAATGGAATAGAATCAGGGGCATGGAAATGGAACAAACTGATGATTCTCAGAGGGAAGGAGGTATGGGGGGTGTTGGAAGAGATTAGACAAAGATCTTATATGCATGTATGCATTACTTATAGACACAGACAATAGGGTGGTGAGGACCTGGGGTGGGGTGGGAACCGGGTGGAGGGGAGCTATGGGGGGGAAAAAGAGGGACATCTGTAATAATCTCAACAATAAAGATTAATTAAAAAAAATAATAAATACTTTTCTCCAGCAGTAGATAAAATAAGAATGTGGAGTAAACTAATCTGGATTTGAATCCCAGGCCCCTCCCACACTAGCTGTGTGATTTGGGGCAAGTAATGTCAGTTAATTACTTTTTCTCTAAGCCTCTGTTTACTCATTTATAAATGGGACCTCACAGGTTTGAAATGAGGAACACATAATGTATGCAAAATATTGTGCATGACACCTGACACATAGTAAGAGCTCAGTAAATGCTGATTTCCCTTCCCTGTAAAATTGGCCAACGCTGCTCCTAGTAGCTTTGGCTCCAGACTCCTCTTGTAGTATGCTTCCCAACACCTCCTGTGCTTGACCTGGATTTTTCATGGCTTGCTCAGATCCCTTCATGGCCTTTTCTCCTCTGCGTTAATTCTAAGTACCTGCTTGTTATTAAAGCAAAATTCTCTCTTTGCCTATTACCTTGTGATCTGAAAAAGCAGCTATAAATAGAAAGTATGCCATACACTATTGGCATTTTGCTCTTTAAAGGTTAATGGTCAGGGCTGAACCTTTGTAAAGCTTGGCCTACAGCATTCACCAGATATTATTGTGCAGGGAAAGGGGGCTGAGAGGATGTGGGGAAGGTGTTGAAGGTCTGCCGGCAGAGTGGGATGGTGAGTCTCTATAGGGAGAATGATACATTCTGGTGAAAAAAGATGGACCATTGGAAGGCCCCAGCCATGAGAGGTAGTAGGACTGTGGCTTCCATCCAGCCCCCTTCCTGGACTGAGTTCTTACTGACTGTCTCTTGCTGGGGAGTGAGAACTCCCGAGAGGACTTGTGGTGATAAGTTGTTGCCTGATCATGCTTCACTTGCAATTTATTTAAAGTTGACAATAGGGTTTCTCCCTTTTACAAGCAGATTTTCAGCACTTAAATCTCTGAGGTTGGATTTTTTTTTTTATGAAAAGGTAGTTCAATTTCACACTTATTATAGCACCTGGCATCTTGTGCCTCCAGAGACTTTATAAAACTAATGAAATGAAACCCTCAGCACCATTGTAAACAAAGAAGGGAGAGGAGAGACCCCATATCCCCTCCCCACAGGACACGAAGGACCAAACATGCCTCACTTCCACCTCACAGGTGGACCCAGATTTTTTAACCAGATTTTTAAAAAGTCAATCTTCAAAGGGCTTTTGGTTGTTCCTCAGAGGGTTGCTAGCTCAGAGCTTCTCCTGGAGGTCAGGATCTGCCTAAAAAATGGTCAGTCTGGTATTAGCATACAGATATGACCTACCGGAGATGAGGCCTTCAGACTCAGGTATTCTGCTCCTGCTCTCCAGGATCAGTATCAGACGATAATTAATAAAAGAAGTTGGATTAATCTTTGCCAAATGTCCCCAGGAGTTGCAGTATGTGAACCTGTCTGCCCAGAGGGAAGATGAGTACAGGATTTGAGGTGTGGTTCAACTGAGGAGAAGTACAACTATATGGTTCTCCTCAACCCCATAACCCAGCTAATTCTGATATCCTGTCCATGATTGGGTCCCTATCGAAAAAACAATGAGCTTTATAGTCAGAGACCTGAGTTCAAATCATCATTCTGTCACTTACTAGCCTTAAAACTTAATTTCTCCAAGTCTCAGTTTCCACATCTGCACAACAGGAATAAAAATATGGTATGCTATTGTGGTCATCACTTTGTAGTGTATACAAATGTCAAAGCATTATGTTTTACACCTGAAATTAATATGATGTATGTCAATTACACTTTAAAAAAACAACAATTTGTCATGCTCACAGATTCTGAGAGTCAGTAATTTGGACAAGGCACAGTGGGGATTGGTTGTTTCTTCTTCATGATGTTTGGGACTTCAGCTAGGATAACGTGAAACTTTTCTCAGTTGTGACTGTTGACAAGAACATCTATTCATGGCCTCTCCATGTAGCTTGGGCTTCCTCACAGCATGGTGGCCTCTGGAGTCTGGGACTTCTTACCTGATGACTCCAGGTTCCAAGAGTGAGTGTCCCGGCCTACAAAGCAGAAACTTCAAGGCCTTTTATTACCTGGCCTTGGGAGTCACAGAGCATCACTTCCACCATACTCCATAGTCAAAGAAGTCACCAGCCTGCTCAGATTCAAGGGGAGAGGACACAGAATAGACCCCTCCTCTCAGCGAGAGGAAGAGCAAATAATTTGAAGCCATGTTCTAAAACTATCACCAAATCTTCCCTTACTTGGTTCCTATGAGAAAAGAAATAACAATCTTGTGCATAGTATGGACTCGATAGTTTTCTGTATTCGCCATCTCCTTTCAGAATAATTTGCACTGCAAAGGAGAGAACACAACCAGTGTTGCCAGTGTAACTAAAAATGCTTCTGTCTTTTCTGTCTTATGTATGGGGAAATCATCCCTCAATGCCAAATCTTAGGGTGGTGACCTGGGGCAGAAAGGTGGTTTAATATTCCTTAGGAATTTTCAGAGCTATTTCTCAGGATAGAAAATTAAAGCAAAAAATGGAAAACCAAGTCCAAGATAGAGAAGCTAGCCTTATGATTCTGTCCTATGAACGTCCAAGCCTTGCACTTAAAGCTCTAAGGTAATTTTGTGTTTAAGTGTGTCCTTTCTTTATGCCCTTCAAGGAAACCACCCACAGAAGTGTTTGCATATCTCTGATGGAAAGAGCCGTCCGATGAGGCCGAGAGTCTGAATCAGAGGAAGGCAAGGAAGCTTTCAGGCTTGGAGCCCACTCAGAGAACACAAATTCCAGATTTAAAATTCAACTCCTATTTTTTGAAGTCCAAGTTCCATTTGCTTTTGGCAAGCTCACTTCTTTTGTTCACAGAGAAAGTAGAAGCTCTAAGGGGCTCAGAGAGAGACCTCTCTCACACCAAATCACTCTCACAAGGCCACAGGAAGAGCTGAGTGTAAATGAATCAGGAACTTATAGCTTCTTCCCCTGCCCCTTTGAATTGTATAAGGAAACATAAATTAAGGGGAAATTTGCTAAGGGAAAGAAGAGTGTGCAGGGTTTTAGCTAACTTTAAGGCTTTGAAAGCACCTTTGGAATCATGTCATAATACTTTCTGTTGGGCACCAAGAGATGCTGGTGAGCAGGTGGACAATGAGAACCATATGGGACAAGCAGAAAGGCACTGGATATCAACGAGGTGATAAGGTGAAAGGTGGTATATTAGTTATCTGTTGCTGTAATAAATTACCCCCAAATATAATGGTTTAAAAATAAACATTTATTATCTCACACGGTCTGGGGGTCAGAAGTCAGGGAGCAGCTTAGCAAGGTGGTTCTGGCTCAGGGTCTCTCGGAAGGTTACATCAACTGGGTCTGCAGTCATCTGAAGGCCTGACAGGCTGGAGGATCTACTTCTAAGATGTCACTGATGTGGCTTTTTGCTGGAAGTCTCAGTTTCTCCATAGAGATGCTTATGATATGGCAACTAAACCTCAGAGCAAGAGAGAGAGAGAGAGAGACTAAGAAGCTGAAATGTCTTTTGTAACCTAATATCAGCGACATACCATTAGTTCTGCTGTATTCTATTGGTCATGTAGACTGACTCTGGCATAGTGTGGGAAGGAACTATACCAGGTGTGATTACCAGGAGGCCGAGATTATTAAAGTCTAAATACAGATGAAAGGGCACAGAAATCAGGAGGACAGGTGGTTCTGGGCTCCTCCCCTGAAAGCTTTTTGTTTCAGAAAAGGGCAAACTTCCTATGATCTCCACCCTATCTTCACTCCTAATCTGCTGTAAACTCTATGAGGACTGGGGCTGTGTAACTGTGTTTGTCTTATTCACTGCTCTTCCTGGTGCCTGGCCTATGTCTGGTATATAATAAAGCCCTCGATAAATATTTGTTCATTAATGTAACACATAGGAAAAGACATCTGACTTCCAGGCTCAGGAATGTGGACTTTGTACTGTGGGTGAACAGAAGCCATTGGTCAGGGCACCCTCAGGTCCAGTTTATGTGCGGACTCTTTCTGTTTCAGCCGCCTGGAACACTCTCCTCATTCAAGGAGGGGAGCTGGTAACAGAACAGTCTTGGAGGAAGCAGGGTGTATGTGTGTGTGTACAAAAGGTCAGGTGGAAGGAAAATATTCCAAGCCCAGAGCAAAGGAAAAAAGAATGGGCGGCCAAAACCGGTTTGGCTTGGTGGATAGAGCGTCGGCCTGCGGACTGAAAGGTCCCAGGTTCGATTCCAGTCAAGGGCATATACCTTGGTTGCAGGCACATCTCCAGTGGGAGGTGTGCAGGAGGCAGCTGGTCGATGTTTCTCTCTCATCGATGTTTCTAACTCTCTATCCCTCTCCCTTCCTCTCTGTAAAAAATCAATAAAAATATATTTAAAAAAAAAAAAAGAATGGGTGAAGATTCCAAGACTTTGAGGTGGAGAAGAGGGACTTTTTAAGGCCACAGGGACAAGAGAAAGGAGGAGTGAGGGAGCTTTGCACTGCCTTGCCTAACTACTAGGAATGATGAGGGAAAGGGGGGGCGGTATCTTGGTGCGGGGCTGTTTAGTTTCAAGGAACAGAAACCCACTCAAATTGGCTCAAGTTGATTGTAAAACTATGGCAGTTTGCAGCAAATGTTGCTGTTGCCCTGCTCAAATTCTCTCAGTGCTCACCTCTACATGCAAATACCTGAGGGCTTTGTTTTGGGCACAGGAACTCCTTGGCCTCTGTACAGGGAAAATGGGAAGTGCCAGGGAGTTAATGGCTCAGCTCTGGAAGCAGCTCTCAACCAATGACAGAAGTGTATGTATAGCCCAGCCTCCTCACCCCATGAGGCACCTTCTACATTGTCTTCCAAAGTTCCAGCAAATCTGAGCTCCAGTTGTCCATGTAGTTACACCTTATAGCCCACCCTTCTGTGGCTTCCTTCCCCTCTTTGTCTCACTTTCTTACTCCCCTACCAGCATTTCCTGGAATCACCTCCCAAATACTAGTAAATTATTTCCCTTTGAACTTTTGTTTTAGAATCTGTTTTAGGGGAACAAAATCAAGACAGACATCTCACAAAAACACAAGCATAGATGTCAGTCTTAGGTCTTGCTTGTTAGAAATGAAAGACAGGGGCTGCTTTTTCAAAGCCCAGCACTGCGATGAAGCGCCTACAAGGTGCTTTCCCTCTTCTGGCATACTTCTGGTGGTTATTATGTTAACAGAGCCTCTGTCTCTTTTTTCCATCTGTTTATAACCTACCTTCTAATTGCCTAGTTTGGTATATGCCACAGTCTCTGCTCTGTCCCATATACCCTTGAACTCATCTTTTTGTGTCTGATGTGTCTGGAAGAGCTGCCTAAGCTGTAAAGTGCTGAGCAAATAGAACAGATGAGAAAGAGGGAAGAAAAGAAAGAGGAGGAAGAAAAACAAGAGGGAGGAAGATGGAGGAGCTAGAAAGCGGAACACATTAATGCAGAATCAGACACAGAAGGCAAAGGCAGGGAAAGGGAGGCAGGTTACAGAAAACGGGCACAGGTTGGGCCCTGAGCTTTTTTCAGAAGCCAGTATTGTAATAAGGCCCGTGAAAAGCAGCCATGGGCCTCAGCTTGTAGCAGGTTCTTTGACTGCATTTTAAACAAACCCTGCCATCAGGCTGGCATGTGGCAGACTGGAGCTGCAGTGCTGATGCTGGGCTGCTCACAGCTGGGCTGTGTGGGGTGTCTTCATTTTCCTCTTTGTTTTTGTATCCACCGGCATCTAGCAGGTTGGGTGGCTCAGATGACTTGCAGAACTGAGGCATATACTCTCCTGGGTGTGTGGTACTCTGAGCACAAGGATCCCTCCCGGGAGCTGACCTGCATACCACCAGGCATACAGTATGGGCTTTCTTCAAGGTTGACATCCCAGGCAGGGATGAGAGTGAGCTGGGGAGTGGGGGTGGGAAGCTTGGGTCAAATGTCAACAAGGCCAATCTGGCCCCTCTGGACTTTCTGGGGAGATAAGGCAAGGACTGCAAATGTGATGAACAAAGAATGCAGGGTGGCTGGGATGAAAGTTCTCTTTGCCCTTTTCCCACCTGGAGGCTTTGTGCTTCATGCCTTCCTGGAATGCTCCTGCCAGGTGAGCTGGGCCCCAGGAAAAAGTCTGGCTTTGCTGCTTCTCAAGGTTGGGAGGCAGCAAATCAACAGTACACAGAGGAAACAAGCCTGGTGAGGGAGAGGTAAAAGGCTCCAACCAGAGTGAGACAGTATTTGGGTGGGGAAAGAGTCTTTGTTGTGTTCATGCATGTATGCATTCATTCATTCATACATTCATCTACTCACAGGCATTTCTTAGTTGCCTAGGAGGTGCTGAGCTCTAATGCACAAAGCTTTCTGCCTGTGTGTCAGGATGCTGTCCCTGGGGATATTCCCCTGCTGTGATGAAACCAATGTTCTCTGTTCTTTGAGGAGCAAATTACAATTGCTCAGGCATGCAGGTAGATATAAATTCCAGGCTGCTGCCTGTGGAGGGGATGAGCATAGAGGCCCGGCAGAACATGCAGACCCCTGGCCAGTACTTTCCTGCCCATCCCCCACATCTCCCTGAACCTCAAGGGAGGTCCCTTTTACTTGGGCAATCTGCCTTTTTGCTTCCACTGTTCTTCCTTTCAGTCCACAAATATGGGAGGGACTTGCAGGATGACGTATTTTTCCTTCTTTCATCCTTTCTCTTTCCTTTCCTTCTTTTCCCTGAACATCTACCAAGAGCCCGGCACTCTAGTAGGTGCCCTCCTTAAAGCTGTTGAGAGAAATGGTGCTTTCCAAGCAAGAAGTATTATTCTGTCATTCTTCTTCTCTCTCTGGCCTCAGGGAGCTAGGTAGATACGCTTTTCCTCCCTTTCCTTTTCCCTGCCTCAGTTCGGTTCTCTGAGATCACAAAAGCTGGCTCTTTGCTCCCTCCCTGGGGACAGTCCATTATAGCCCTCCATTGCTTTCCCCACTCTCTGGCACCGATAAGCCAGATGAGGCTGAGGCACGGTGAGTCCTGCTGTCTGTGTCTGTGCTCATCCCATTAGCACTTTGGTCACCTTGGGGCTTCAGAGAGCCAGGGGATTTTCATAACCCCCAGAGGAGACTAAAGTTACCCTAGCTTTCAAGATGCCAAAGGTTCCCTCTCATGTGGCTCCCAACTCAACAACCTACCCCCTTGTGTGTGTGTGATTCGTTATTTATTATTTATTTATTTTTTGGTTTGTTTCTGCCTCAGGCACATTTTCTCTGTAATTTTTGGAACCCAAATATAAGGGAAATCTCATTTGCTCCATTCTGACTCATTTACAATTAAATACACTTGTTCCCATCTGTGTCTGTATACATCTGCATACATTTGCTATAGCATCACCCTTAATTTTGGAAAATGATGTGGCTGGTGGTATTTTTACCCTCACTGTCAAATTGGCTGAGAAGACCAGTGGGTGTTCACCCACCCAATGACAACCCCCACACAGGCATTTTCCTGAGACAGGTGGGAGTGACATTTCTTTCATGGGCAGGACATGCAGACCCCCTGGCCAAACTGGTGTTTGTGGTTGCCTATCTTACTGGGTCCATCTGCCAGGACTGGGTGTGTGCCTGTCCCTTTCAGTGCTTAGGCCTCACTGACCACAGAGATAGGCCTTGACTCCCTATGACACTTGCTGGCAGATGCTTCATCGAGCATAGAATTTGGAGGTGGGAGTGGGAGAGGGCTTCCTGACTCTCAGGGAAGGTAACACTGAGGAAGTACTGCCAGGTCATTGAAGCCCATCCCCTCCCAGCCTGGGCAAAGTGAGGAGCTGTCTTTACCATTCAGAGGGATGTGTGGGCACCTGCCTCACCTATGTACCTATAAATACCACACCATGATTGTCTACTGCTTTTTTAAAAAACCCGTTACATTGTAAAGCCATTCACATTTAATGAAATGATGGTTCCTGTCAGCACACGTTGAGCCCTTTTGCTATTATCTCATTGAATAATGTTATTTATACCCATATGTCAAAATAGAACTTGGCCAACAAGAATTACAGGATGCAGAAAATATGATGTCGACTGCTGCCAATCAGAAAAAAGTTAACATCAGAACAGTATTCGAAACAATACTTACTTTCTGCTGATCTACAGCCTCTCTTGGAAATTCTGTGATGGGCAGTGCTGCTGCTGCTATCCTATATGATAAAAGGCTAATATGCAAATCGACAGAACAGTGGAATTACCGGTAGTTACGATGCACACTGACCACCAAAGGGCAGATGCTCAACACAGGAGCTGCTCCCTGGTGGTCAGTGCACTCCCACAGGGGGCGTACATTTCAGCCAGAAGCTAGGCTCACAGCTGGCAAGCACAGCAGTGGTGGCAGGTGCCTCTCCTGCCTCCGCAGCAGCGCTAAGGATGTCCAACTGATGGTTTAGGCCTGCTCTCCAAGGGCTCCTGGACTTCGAGAGGACTCAGGCCGCAGGCTGGACTGAGGGACCCCACCCCCACCCCCAAGTGCATGAAATTTTGTGCACCAGGCCTCTAGTTGATAAATAATTCAGAAAAACTGGACCTTCATATTTTTTCTTTATCACTTCTATGATACTAGACTCCATACTTCATGTTGAACCAAGTGCACTTCTAAGAGGCTTAGGATGATGCCAGCATAGTCCAGAGTGTCTTCCTGTTGCCTAGGGCCTCTTTAGGCTGAGAAATAATGATGCTATGGGCACCAATTACAACCAAGGGTTCTTTTTGTACTTGGTATTGTCTTGGGCCTATTGACTCCGCAGAGGTGGAGGAGCCCCAATATTTTCAGTTTAAGGTTGGGGATCGGTTAGTTTCTCTCTTCTGGTGGGTTCCTGGGTATCTGTTTTCTCCATTGAGAACCTCTGTTCAACATTATTTGACTGGTTAAGATCTTATCCCTTGCTCAGTCTGAGCTACACACACACACACACACACACACACACACACGAGTCATTTTTGGCACTCATGGGCAGAGTCAGCTGTTCCTTAGACAACCAAACCTATTATTCATAGCTTCCTTTACGTAGGTTCTAGCTTCACAGTACCTCTTAAAATTTCCTCTCTTTTGCCTGGTTAACTCCTTGACTTAGCCACCACTTTCTCCAAGAAATCAAGCTGGGCTGGATGGCCCTGCTCAGAGTCCACACAGTAGTATAGTATAACTGCCTGGAAATGTGTCTATGGTTCTAGTAGGCTGCATGCTTTCTGCAGGCAGGACCTGTGTTTTGTATCCCTTGTGTCTAGTGCAGGGCCTGATGCTTGGTAGCTATTTGATAATTATGTGTTAAATGAATGGATGAATGAATGCATTCATAACTAATTTTTAGAATCCAAGCTCCATAGAGTCATCTGCAATCAGTTTATTCTGGAGAAACCGGTTTCCTTAAAAAGAAACGAATACTGCATATGTAGAGATAAGCATTTAGAGTGATCTACCCCAAAATGAAACAGTAATGACAGTAATGGTTAAAAACAATCTGGGGTAGTAGAATATAGGTGATTAATTTCTTCTTTTTACTTTTGTGTATTTCCTAACTTTTCTATGATGAGATATCTATAACAAAAGAAGTATATACCATGCACAATTATATAACTGCCTTAAATTCTTTTTACAAATTTGCTTTAAATGCCTCTTCCCCTTCCCAAAAAATAAGTGATAAATAATGTTTATTAAGATTAGACTATTGTCAGTCTGAGAAAGACAAGTATCCCATGATTTCACTTATATGTGAAATCTAATGAACAAAATAAACTGATGGACAAAAAAGTTTCAGAGGCACTGCAGCATGGAATAGACTGACATATATCAGAGGGCAGGGGGAGGGGGATGGGAAGAGATTAACCAATGAATTTATATGTATATATGCGTAGCCCATGGACAGACAATAGTGTGGGAAGGCCTGGGGAGGGGATGGGAGAAAGATGGAAGGAGTCAATGGTGGGGGGTGGGGGACATCTGCAATACTTTCAACAGTAAAGATAAATATAAAAGATATTATGCTGTTGTGACAGTATGGTCCTCTGAGAAACAGACACCAAGATGAGATTAGGCGTGCAGGAGGTTAATGGGGGAGCATCTGTGAAGGAAAAAGTGAGAGGGAGCTGGGGAAGATAATGAGAGTCTTCAACTAAGATGCAGGTTTAACAATCTAGAAAAGGAGATGAGCAATTAGGGATGATAGGGTAAGAAGAGCTTCAGACTGTAGTACAGTTCTGAAAAAGTCTCAGGCAAGCTGAGTGGGAGCCCCTGAGCAAAGCTTGCCCCTCTGATGAAAGGATTAACAAAATGTGGTAAACATATATTATGAAATATTATTCAGCCTTAAAAGGAAGGGAATTCTGACATGTTACAAGATCTCTGAACCTTGAAAACATTATGCTATGCAAAATAAGCTGGTCACAAAAGGATAAACATTGTATGATTCCACCTAGAGTAATCAAATTCATAGAGATAGAAAGTAGAATGGTGGTTGCCAGGAGGTGCGGGGAGAGGGGAATTGGAAGTTAATATTTAATGGGTATGGAGTTTCAGATTGGGAAAATGAAAATGTTCTGAAGAAGAATGGTGGTGATAGCTTCACAACAATGTGAATGTCCTTAGTGCCACTGAACTGTACAGTTAAAAATGGTTAAAATAGTAAACTTTATGTTATGTATATTTTATCACACACACAGAACATTTGCCCATCAGAGGAGTCCCGTGTTGGGCAGGAATGGTCCAACTCTGGTATTCCAGTTGTGCTTAATTATGGGCTGAGAGAAGCCAAGAGGAAGCATGGCCTTGGTAGGGATGCTGTGATGAAACCCCAGGTCAGTGAACTCTGCTTGCTGTAACAGTTCTCTCAAAGGCAAATCTGAGCAGTGCATCTGCATGGCTGCCTTAGCTGTGCAGTGCCTCTGGACTCAACCGTCTGTTTCAGCACCCAGCTCTGACACTTTCTGACTCTGAGACTATGGAAAAATGATTCAACTTCCCTGGGCCTTAATTTCTTTATCTAGAAAACAGGGGTGTTGATGTTGGTAGCTACTTTATAGGGCATCACATAAATGAGTTGTAAAGTACTTAGAACATTGCCTGTCATAAAGTATACTGTTTGTAAGAGTTTGCTAGTGTCATCATGAAGCATATTTTTTTCATGTAGGCACCATGATAATGCTTCACAGAGACTACTTCAAAAGAGCCTCCCAACAACCCTAAGAGTCAGGTAATAATCTCTCCATTTAGAGATGGGGAAACTGAGGCTTGGTGAGACCACACAGTCAGTAAGAAGTCAAGTCACAGGTGGCCCAATGGGAGAGTCCAGGTCAGCTGCTGGGCAATGCTGCATTCTGATCAGCCCTTTGCCTGTGGTGCTGACTCTGGCTTCATTGTAAGATAAGGGTTCCCTCCTGACCCTTGTCTCCAAGGATGGCATTTTCATCGTCATCATTGTAAAACATGCCATCATCTTCATCAGCATTATCCAAAGGGACTTTATTGAAAGCATCTAATTACACATTCTGCTGTTCTGTATTTTAGACAATAATGATTATATTTCTAGGAGCTTAGTAAGTAAAGCTTGGATGAGCATGTTAAGGTCTCCCAAATAGCAGAATAAAGGCAAAGCTAAAGAGCAATTCACTCCTAGTGGTGTCTCCTCGGGCAGGCTGCTGGACGTCTGTGAGCCTCACTGGTTGGATGAAACCTACTTTCCTTCCCCCCAGACGCTAGTGAGACAAGGTTTGAGGATGTGCCTGGTGGAGTGGGAAGGACTGTACAAACTTTAGCTGGCACTTCTCCCAGACCTCCTTGATTGATCCTGCCAGAGGTGATAGTAAGAATACTCCTGTACTTCTCACCCATGAATTAACAGTTATTGCCCACTTGGAAGTACATGGATGGTGAGAAACAAGGTCTTCTTGGCCATAACCACTCACTTTTCTTCTTAGTTATCAGAATTCAATAGGGTGTTATTTTCCTGGTTTGACCCATATGAAGGAGCTGCCTCTCTGTAGTTCTAGATTTATGACAACCCCGCCTACCACTTCCATAAAAATGCCATAGTTTCCTAATCCATCTTTCTCTGAACCATATTTTTCTATCTAGTCAATCAACAAACATTGTTTTTCAAATTCATGACTCCTGCCATCCTGGGCTGGGTTGTGGGCGGTAGGGAGGCAGTAAAAGGGTGGCCAATGTCTTTTGCTAAACTGGTTGTTGCTCAACCCAGAAAATCTCAAAAAAGATTTCACTGAGGGCATGAAGCAAATTTTCCATAGGATCTTTTCTGTTAGATAAAGTGTGGCATGTTGTGGGGCCTCAGCCCAGTTTCCTCTCTGTGTCCAGAGAAGTTTCTAATATTCCATGTGGCCTGGTTATTCTCCTGCTTGACACTGTTTAGCAGTTCCTTGCTGTCCCCAGAATGAAGTTCAAAAGAATTTATTAGCATGGCATGATTCTAATCCTAGTCACTTCTCCATTCTCTTTTATCTTCTTGTTCCTTTCTATAACCCAGCCGTACTGAACACCTTGCTTTTCCCCAGAATTCACTATGTTCTGTTGCCCCCATGCCTTTGCACAAGCTGTTCCCTTGCTCTGGAATGCCTTCCCTTCCCCTCCAAATCCCCTACACCTGGCTAACTCCTTGTCTTTCAGGCCTTTTCTAACCCACAGAGCGGGAGCTTGAGCTCAGTAGGCCCATACCACTCTTCCCCTCCTGTCTGTCTGTCTGTCTATCTATCTATCTATCTATCTATCTATCTATCTATCTATCTATCTATCTAAGCTTTATTGAGGAATAACTGAAAAAACTTCCTATCCTTTTTTAAAAACTTATTTAACTACTTACCTGCAGCTCATCCCTCAGGTCTCCTGAGTCCTCCCAGACTATACCAGGCTTCCCTCTTACACATTCTCACATTATTTTCCATTCATAGTTCATATCACAAAGGATAATGATAGGTCTGGGAGAGTATTTAATTAACGCCCGTCTCCTCTACTAATCTGTAAACACCATGGGGGTATGTGCCTTGTCTGTTTAGCTCACCACTGCATCCCAAGAGCTTGGCACATAAATATTTACTAAATGAATGAATGAATGAATTCCTCCCATAACACATGGAGATTACTTCCAGCATAGCACTTAGCTCATTATTTTGTAAGAGCCTACATACTTCTCTGTCTCTCTCCAGCTGTCTTGTAAGCTCCTTGAGGGGAAGAATGATGTTTTGCCCATCATGATTTCCCAGAGCTTGGCACACTGCCTGGCAATTAGGCTCTCAATATTTTTGAATAGATGAATAAATGAATGAATGAATGGCAAGCACTCACTCACATTCCCTTATACTTCATTCCTAATACAGCAAAGTAACCTTTTAAAAATGCAAATAAGATCATGTTAACTCCACTGTTTAATCCCCCAGGGGTTTCCCATTGTCTTAAAGGACATCCCAAACTCCCGTACTACCTACATACTTTTCTGACCTCATCAAGTACTATTGTTTTCCTCATTTACTACCTCTCAGCACACTGGCCTTTCTTCTGTTCTTTATTCCTACCCTAGGGACTTTTCACTTATTTCCTGCTCTGGGATATTCTGCCCCATCACAGAGCTCATTCTAGTCATTCAAGTCTCAGCTCAAACATCACCTTTTCAGTGAAGTCATTCTTTACCCCTCTACCTATATGATCTGCCTCCTTCCTATCACTCTTAGCACTTATGCCTATTTGAAATCATATTGTTCATTTAATTTTTTCTTACTGTCTTCCTCCCTCTCTCTAGAATGTAAATTTCATGAGGGCTGCTCACTACTGCATTGCTAGAGTCTAATACAATGAATGTCACATAGTAGGTGCTCAAAAATATTGGTCGAATGAGCAAATAAATGGATGAATGAATGAATATGACAATAGCCTTCTGTGATGGATGGGCTGGTCTTGCCAGACTCACAGGCAAACAGAAGAACGATTTATTGTGATTAAATAAATTAAGAAACAGGACTGGTCAGAACTGATGGAAGGAGCCAGGACCGAATATGCTGCCAGATTCCACTGTGAGCTCATGGAGTCCAGGAGTCCCAGAGCCTATTCAGCTCTGACTCCAGTCAACCCAGAATCAAATTCACCCTGGGTAAACCCAAAACAAAGATGGCCCCAGCTTTTCTTCTTTCCACTTTTTCTTCTGTATTCAGAATGCCCATATGGGAATGTAAGGGGCATGCAAAGATTCCTGAATGATGTATCTCTCTGCTGTGTTCCAACAGGTTGTCTTTTTCTCAAAGTTTCTTGGAATTTAGAAAAATTGTTATGCAACAGAAGCAATCAATGGAGACAAACAATTCATTTACCAATACATCTGAGATCTAAAGGGTATTAATGAAATTAAGTTTATATTACAATGTAACAATGATTTTGATAGCACTTTCCATATGCCTACAAAAATCTAAAAATGCCAGACAAAAAGTGAATTTTTAGAATGGTGAATACAAACAATCAAGTTTCCATAATAAAGCCTACTGATACTTGAAAGAGACGAATAAAGCACAATCCCGTTCCTCCAGCCTCCTCCCCTTTTAAAAATATTTCTTTTTAGATATAATTTTGCTTGGTTGCCACAGTGTAACTTTTTTCCTTTTAGGTTCTCTTTCTCCATTGTTATCAACAAAAATATGAGCATGAAAGGGCGGGAAGTTGCCGGGGTCCAACCCCAGCGGGTCCAGGGGTCCCCAAAGGTGTGGACGGAGTCGGCAAAGAAGGAATGACACGGAGACAGCGTTCAGCTGATCAGCAGCCTAGCCAGGATCTCTAGCCAAGTTCTGGTCAGGATCTCCAGTGAAGTTCTGGTTAGGATCTCCAGCCAGGTTCTGTGTCCATGTTGTCTTGCTAGGTTCTCCAGCCAGGTTCTCCAGGTTCTCCAGCCAGGTTCTGTAGCCAAGTTCCCTCGCTAGGTTCTCCAGCCAGGTTCTCCAGCCAGGTTCAGTCACCAGGTTCTAGTCAGGTTCTCTTGCCAATTTCTGTAGTCAGGTTCAGTCTAGGATCTTTTGCCATGTTCTCTCCCTAGGTTCTGTCTCTAGGTTCTGAGGCCAGTTTCTGTCCAGGATCTTTTGCCATGTTCTCTCCAGCGAAGTTCTTCTGTCTCTAGAGAACGTTCTGTGTAGGTTCTGTGCCTAGGTTCTGTCTCTCTTGGTTCCGTATACTAAGTTCTGTGTCTTGCTGTCTTATTACATCTGTATTTATACCAGTTGATTCAATCCTATCAATCTCTATTACAAAGGTTAGGGCGTTTCTTATCTCCATTCCAGGGAGTAAAGATTATGTAGCTTAAGCATGATTGTTCGTAGTTAAAGTGATTAATTACCCACCTGGCACTAGTTAAGAGGTTTTATTCCCTCCCTAACTTCAGGGGAAAATCCCTACCTGGGGAAACAACCTTTCTCAGAGAGGAGACCTTGGTTAAAACACATAGTGCCAAGAAGGTGAGCAAACATATTAAGAACAGTATGCCATATATGCCAGGTCCCTTGAAACAGCAAGCATGGACCGGCTCCTGGCAGGAAGTGATTGTTTTGTGTACATATCTTTGATCATATGAGAGAGGAAAGAATCATGAACACCTACTGCTGATTGGTTTTAAGAACTAAATGTTGATTTCATTTTCTGTAGGGAAGAAGAATAACGTGAATAAAGAAACCCTTACACAATTTTCATAAGTGTCAAGGGCTTGAATTTGGTTCTTTTTTTTTTTTTTAATTGATTTCAGAGAGGAAGGGAGAGGGGAAGAGGGAGAGAAACATCAATGATGAGAGAGAATCATGATTGGCTGCCTCCTGCACGCCCCACACTGGGGATTGCGCTCACAACCCAGGCATGTGCCCTGACCAGGAATTGAAGCGTGACCTCCTGGTTCATAGGTTGACGCTCAACCACTGAGCCACGCAGGGTGGAATAAGTTTGGTTCTTTTATTTAAAACTTAACTCACTGGTTAAAGCCAACAGCATTCTCTATTAGAAAAGACCTGGAAGGGAAATAAGCCCCTCTTCATTCCTACTCCTACCTCCACACCAAAAGCTCCCAACTAACCCCTTGTCAAACTGCTTAAAGCTGTGTGAACCAGACATTTAAATTACCTCAGTCATGGTATAGTTTTGGCATGGAAACTATTTTAAATGTGGCTTTTTCAACAAAGATTTTCAGAAAGCCATTGACATTTCAGAGGTTAAGTCGGGGTGGTGAAGAGCCTGGTTCTGAATTCTGGCAGATCTAGGTTCCAGCACTGCCACAAACTCCCAGTGTGACCCGATCCTGTTTTCGAGTTTACAGGATGAGGAATGCAATAGTAACTACCTTAGGATTGGTAAAAGGCTTGGATAAAATGTGTAGCTCTTAGCGCAGAGCCTGGCATGTACCAAAGACTTGATAAATATGAGCTATTATTACTTTTAGTCATTGAGTGTTAAAATAATATTGTATGAGCAAGTGAATTAATGAATGAGTGTTAAGTATATTTTACTTTGTTTTCAGGCTCAGGCTTAGAGTAGGTATCAGTGATTCTCAACTCTGGATGCACATTAGGATCACCCAGGGATGCTAAGATTTTAAAAATTCATAGTCCCTAACCTAGAGCATTGCCCCAATACTCCAAGGTTGTGGGTTCAATCCCCACATAGGACACATACAAGAATCAACCAATGGCCCTAGCTGGTTTGGCTTAGTGGATAGAGCTTCGGCCTGTGGACTGAAGGGTCCTGGGTTTGATTCCAGTCAAGGGCACATGCCAGGGTTGTGGGCTTGATCCCCAGTAGAGGGCCTGCAGGAGGTAATCAATGATTCTCTCACACTGTTGATGTTTGTATCACTCTCTTCCCTCTCCCTTCCTCTATGAAGTCAATAAAAATATATTTTTTAAAAAAACTACTGAAGATTGCACATAAAATTTCTTTAAAAAAATCAATGAATGAATGCATAAATAAGTGGAACAAAAAAATCGATGTATTTCTCCTTCTCCCTTCCTCTCTTTTTAAAATCAATAAATTTTTTTAAATGTCTAGTCCCTACTTAACAACAATTGAAAGGAACCTCTGGGGGTGGTCTCTGTATAGCATATATATATATTTTAAATATATTTTATTGATTTTTTACAGAGAGGAGGGGAGAGAGATAGAGAGTTAGAAACATTGATGAGAGAGAAACATCAATCAGCTGCCTCCCGCACTCCCCCCACTGGGGACTTGCCCGCAACCAAGGCACATGCCCTTGACCAGAATCGAACCCAGGACCCTTGAGTCTGCAGGCTGACGCTCTATCCGCTGAGCCAAACCGGTTAGGGCTGTAAATCATATTTTAACTAGAGGCCCAGTGCATGAAATTCGTGCATGGGTAGGGTCCCTAGGCCTGGCTGGCAATCAGGGCCAATCAGGGCCTTCCTTCATTCCATGCCACCCCCTGGTGGTCAGTGCACATCATAGCGAGTGATTGAACTCCCGGTCTCCTGGTTGAACGACCGCCTGAGGAGACAGTTTGCATATTAGGCTTTTATTATATAGGACTAGAGGCCCGGTAAACAAAAATTTGTGCACTCAGAGGGGAGAGGGGATCCGTCAGCCCGGCCTGTGCCCTCTCGCAGTCTGGGACCCCTCAGGAGATAACGACCTGCTGGCTTAGGCCTGCTCCCGGGTGGCAGAGGGCAGGCCCAATCCCTAGGTGCAGCCCCTGGTCGGGCTCAGAGCAGGGCCGATTGGGGAGTTGGGGCGCCGCCCCCTGTCATGCACAGAGCAGGGCGGATCGGGAGGTTGTGATGCCACCCCTAGTCACGCTCAGGGTAGGGCCGATTGGGGGGTTGGGGCACCGCCCCTGTCACACTCAAGGCAGGGTCAATAGGGAAGTTGTGGCGCCACCCCCTGTCACGCACAGAGCAGGACGGATCAGGGGGTTGGGGGCACTGCCCCCTGTCATGCACAGAGCAGGGCCCATCAGGGGGGTTGGGGCTCTGTACCCTGTCACACACAGAGCAGGGTTGATCAGGGGGTTGGGGAGCTCCCCCTGTCACGCACAGAGCAGGGCCGATCAGGGGGTTGAGGAGCTCCCTCCTGTCACGCACAGAGTAGGGCCAATAGGGGAGTTGGGGCACCGCCCCGTCACACACAGAGCAGGGCGGATCAGGGGGTTGGGGTGCTGCCCCCTGTCATGCACAGAGCAGGGCCCATCAGGGAGGTTGGGGCTCTGTACCCTGTCACACACAGAGCAGGGATGATCAGGGGGTTGAGGAGCTCCCCACTGTCACTCACAGAGCAGGGCCCATCAGGGGGGTTGGGGTACCGCCCCCCGTCACACACAGAGCAGGGCAGATCAGGGGGTTGGGGCGCCGCCCTCTATCACCCACAGAGCAGAGCCGATCAGGGGGTTGGGGCGCTGCACCCTGTCACACACAGAGCAGGGCCGATCAGGGGGTTAGGGCGCTGCACCCTGTCACACACAGAGCCGCAGGGCGATCAGGGGGTTTGGGCGCTGCCCCCTGTCACGCTGATCCCGGTTCCGGGAGGCCTTGTGGCTCCGCTTTTACTATATAGAATAGAGGCCTGGTGCATGGGCGGGGCTGGCTGGTTTGCCCTGAAGGGTGTCCTGGATCTGGGTGGGAGTCCCCACTGGGGTGCCTGGCCAGTCTGGCTGAGGGGCTGAGGGCCGTTTTCAGGCTGACGGGTGACTGAAGTTCCCAACTGCTCCTTTTTTTCTTTATTTCTTTTTTATTCTGGGCCAGCTTTAGCTCTGAGGCCTCGGCTGCTGAAAACAGATTTCTGGCCTTTGTTTACCGTCTGTATTTGATACAATGTTGCGGTCCGGCTGGCTGAAGCCCAGCTGAGTAAAGCAGGTTTCTGGGCTTTTTTTAGCTTCTATATTTGTAACATAGTTGCTTAGAGTTGCAGCTGAGAGGTCGGCGAGTCAGGCGGGGAATGTTGGAGTCCTCCATCACTGAAGCAAGCAAGCCTCATGTTAGTTTCAAGGTGCCTGGCTGCCGGCCGCCATCTTGGCTGGGAGTTAATTTGCATATCTCCCTGATTAGCCAATGGGAAGGGTAGTGGTCGTATGCCAATTACCATCTTTCTCTTTTATTATATAGGATAAGCTCTCATGGTGATTCTAATGTGCAGTCAGAGTTGTGCATTACTGAGCTACACAGAAATGAGGAAAATACCCTAATGTTAGCTAAGTTAATAAATAAAACTGCCAGGATGGGCAGGCTTTACTGCTTTCCCCCCAACCCATCAGAAAGTAACTGAAAGGCAACCAGGGTCACCGGGCATCCAATTGCTTTTGACTATGATGTGGTCCCACTCTGGTTTATTGACTCTTGTCCAAATCTGACCTTCTTTGTTGGCTT
Organism: Myotis myotis; assembly: GCF_014108235.1. Lineage (NCBI taxonomy): Eukaryota > Metazoa > Chordata > Mammalia > Chiroptera > Vespertilionidae > Myotis > Myotis myotis. The sequence goes on along the minus strand of NW_023416368.1, from coordinate 30,288,339 downwards.
TTCCCAGGCTAAGACAAAACTTTCTTTGATTTCTTCTTTGGAACTTAATGGGAGAAGGGATGGATGCCATCATTTCATGGTCACAACAAGAGGTAAAAATTTTCCAATTTTTCATACTAAAGCTTCCAAGTCAGTTCTCATCTTCTTCATTCTTGGATCTTCACTCATTTTGATTCTACCTTCCAGAAGAATTGTGGAGAGACTCAAATGAGGTCACATTCAGAAGAGTGCTTTGTAAACAGTAAAGCTATTTAACAACACAATGTATATAAATAATAATGAAGCCCTCATAATGTAGAGAATATCTAATATTCATCTTTATTGAATTTTGACATTGAGTTATTTTTTAGAATACTACATAAAGTCTTGCTGATTTACTTTTTTAGATTTTTTTTCTCCCCCTTGACATTCTTGGTGCAGCTTATCTCTCGTGATTATGTGCACTATGTTCAGTAACCTGAAGTAAATTGAAACCTGAAGTTTCAACCCAGATGTCATCAATTGATATTAGTGACTAAGTCCTTGGTTTCAATGACATGTTTTTCCCTCCTATATCCATGGCCAAACTATTCTGCAAATAGTTTTAAAGTACATTTTATGTTCCAGGCATTGTATTAAGTTATAGGAGCAGAGAAGTGAAAAAGTAGGACAAAATTCCTGTCTTCCTGGAGCTTAAGGTCTAATGTAGGAGACAGAAAGTAAACCAGTAGGCAAACAAGACGATTCTAAAAAGGGATGAATGCTATAAAGATTAGAAATGCAGTAATGTGGTGGAGAATTACTGGGATGTGGGGGAGTGTAGTCAGGGAAGGCCTCTCTGACCAGGTAGTATCAAAACTGGCCCTGAAGAATGAGAAATGGTGTGGAGTGACAAACAGGCAGACATAGAAGATTTTTAGGGCAGTGTTATTACACATTTGTTCCAACTGGTTGATGTACAAGAATGAACATAAACTATGGACTTTGGGCGATTATGATGTGTCAATAGGTTCATCAGTTTTAACAAATGTACCACTCTGGTGGGGGATGGTAACGGGGGAGGCCATGCATGTGTGGGGACATGGGTTATATGGGAGATCTCTGTATCTTCTCAATTTTGCTCTAAAATATTAAAATAAAATCTTTAAAATGGCTTATAGGTTGGGAAAAAAACCAATACAAATAGTCTTAAAAAATCCAATATGTAAGACGTTAAGTGAAATATTTAATTAAAAAAAAACAGAGTAAGAAGGAGGCAAGCTGAAGAGTTAGGGCAAAATGATTTTCAAATAGTAGGTACAGTAAATGCAAAGACCCTGACTGTGGGAAAGGATTTGGTGCATTTTAGGAAAGGAGATGAGGGATCTGGGTTGCAGAGGGGAATTCAGTCTCCTGTTCTGGCTCCTCTTCTTATTGGATGTTGGTCCTTGGCTCCACCTCTTCTTGCCGTATATTCCCCAGGTGCAGGTGACTCCCACAATTCTAGCTCCACTGAGGTCTTTCCTGAGATCAGATCTGGACATACCCCTGTCTACAGGCCATCTCCTCTTAGAGGTTTGGTAGGTACTAAAACTAAGCATGACCAAAAATAGCCCTCTGTCTACATTATTTTCCACCCTCCACCCCTATGCGCTTTACCTCCAGGGCTCTCCATCTGGGTAAATGGCACCACTATTTCCTCAGCTGTTCAAGTCTGAAACTTTTATATCCAATCCACTTGTAAGGCTGAGGATCCTCTGTCCTTTTGCATAGCTTCCAAATCTACCTGCTTTTTTCCCATCCCATAACACTTAATATATTATATACTATCCTATATACAGTAAACCTGAAAGTCCCTCTATCCCCTCCTGCATTTAACCACTGTCATACTTAGCTGAGTATCCTTACAGACATGTAACTATTCATTCAACTGAGAATCTGTTACCTGCCAGGCACAGTTCCAGGTGCTGGAATCACAACAGTGAACAGAAGAGAAAAATATCTGCTTTAATGATACTATATTCCATTGGGGAAAACAGCAATAAATACATAAATAAATAAATAAATAAATAAGCATATAATGTATTAGGTGATGACAAATGCTATGAAGTACAGTAGAGTAAAGAAACACAATGAGAAGGGAGGGAAGGGAAGTTGGTGCTAGTATTATTTTACAAAGGTGGTAAGGGAAAGCCTTTAGGACAAGGTGACATTTGAGCAGAAATCTGAAGGAAGCCATGGAGTGAGCTAAGGGGAAAAATGTACAAGAGGGAGAAGACCATTTCAAGCAGAGGGAACTGGAAATGTAAGGCTCTGAGGCAGGAAAGTGCTTGATGTGCCATGGGCATGTCTAGGACCCCAGTGTGGATTAGAGTGGAAAGATGGAGGGAAAAGCCAAAGATGGGTCTGAGTTGCTGGGAAAGATAATATAAATTTTATTCAGAGTGAGATGGGAAGAACTGGAAGGTTTTGAACAGATGATATGTTTTAAATGGCTCAGCTGCTATGAGAGAAAAGCATTAAAACAAATATGTATTCATTGTTTAAACATAAAAGGAATATTATGTGTATTGCTTTACAATCTGTTTTTCAAAGTGAATTAAAAAAAACAAAATATGGTCGTTATTTCTTTGTTTAAAATTCTTTGTGGTTTTCCCTCACAATGAAGTCTAAAACCTTATAAAACCCTGTCTAGTCTGGCCTCTGCCTACCTCACCAGCTCCTGAATTACAGAACTTCTTTTCCTGGAATGGGACTCAGGGCCTTCAAATGTGCTTGTTTAGAATAGAACCCTTTCCTTCCCTCCCTATCCACCTTGTCAATGGCTTTTCTAGATCCCATTTACTAATTTTTTCATTCATTTAACTAATATTGATTGAGAGACCTGCTAATGTGCCAGGCACTATTCTAGGCACCAGGGACATAACACTGAACAAAACAAGCTCTTATGGGGCTTAAATTCTAGTGGGACGAAGACAGAAGAACACAATAAATTAAAAATATGATATATACATATTTATATATATGATTATTTTATATAATAACCCTATATAATAAAAGCCTAATATACTAAGTGTCTGATCATCTGTTCAATCAAAGTGTAATATGCTAATGATATGCTAAGACCGCTCAACTGCTTGCTATGATGTATACTGACCACCAGGAGGCAGGCGCTCCAACTGGTAGGTTAGCTTGCTGCTGGGGTCTGGCTGATGGGTGGGGTCCCTTGGCCTGGCCTGCACCCTCTTGCAATCCAGGACCCCTTGGGGGATGTCGGAGAGCCAGTTTGGGCCCAATCCCGCAGGCCAGGCTGAGAGAGCCCTTTGGTGCATGAATTTGTACACCTGGCCTCTAGTAAATATACATAATGACTTTATATGTCAGGTGGTGATACACCCTAAGGAGCATATAAAGCAAGTAAGGAGGGATGGGATGTGGGGGGAATGGGTTACAATTCTAGATAAGGTGGCCAAGAGAAAGCCTCACCATGAGAAAGCAACAGCTGAGCAAAGACCTGGGGGAGGTGAGAGAGTGAGTCAGGCAGCTATTTGGAGGAGAGCATTCCAGGCAGAAAGTAAAGGCTCTAAGTAAGAGCCTGCCTGCTGTGTTCCAGGAATAGTAAAGAGGCCAGTGTGTCAGAGAAGTGTGTAGGGGGCAGGTGAGCTCTGGAGGCCCTTATAAGGACCTTGCCATTTACTAAGTGAGACAGGAGTCATTGGAGGGTTTTGGCAGAGTAGGAGTGACATGTTCTGATTTCCATTTTAATAGGATCTCCCCAGTCATTGAATTGAGATTAGACCGAGGGAAGCAAGGGCAGAAGTGGGGAGACCAGTTAGTAGGTTCCTGTGAAATTCAAGCTAAATGATGGATATTGGATTGATTCAGGATGGAAACTGCAGAGATGGTAAAAGGTTGGTGGATTCTGAATATATTTTGAAGGTAGAAGCACAGAATGTCCTGAGAAATCAGACATGAAATGTGTGAGAGAAAGAAAACTTTGGATAACTCAAAAGTTTTTGGCCTAAACAAGTAGAAAAACTGAGTTGCCATTTAATGAAATAAGGAAACTGTGGGATTAGCAAGTTTAAACAGAGATCAGGAAATCAGTTTTGGACATATAGACACACCAAGTGTGAGATGCCTAGATGCCTACTGGATATCCAAGTGGGAGGGACCAAGTCAGGAGCTGGATATGGGAGTTCAGAATTCAGGGGAAAGGTTCAGGTTGAGATACAAACATGAGATACAGACTGGATGAGATGGCAGACAGACATGGTTGCTGGCAGACAGAAAAAGAGGTCCAGGGATGGAGCGTGGGACACTCTAACAGCAGTTTTTAAACTTTTTGATCTCAAGATCCTTTAATACTCTTAAAAATTTTAGAGGATCTTAAAGAGCTTTTGTTAATGTGAGTTTATCAACGTTTATTGTATTATTACATGTTATCATACAACATTTTAAAAAGAAAAATAACCATGTTTTATAAAAGAAAAGAAAATTGAGGGATGTCATTGTTTTGCATTTTTGTGAATCTCTTTAATGTCTCATGTAATGAAAAGGTAGCTGGGTTCTTGTATTTGCTTCTGCATTTCATGAGATGCGGTATCATATATCATGTAGCTTGTGGAACACTCTAATGTGTACCATGAAAGACTGGGAGTGAAAAAGGCAACTGGTATTTTAGTATTTTTACAAAAATAGTTTTTACCTTACTACCCCCTGAAAAGATCTCAGGAGTCCTCAGATTGCACTTTGAGAACTGCTGCTCTACCATTTGCAGGTTGGGAGGATTAAGGAGACTAAGAAGTTGCAGTGAGGGAGGTTGGGGGGAAATCAGAATAGCCTGGTGCCTTGGAGGCCCAGTGAAGACAGCATTTCAAGGAGGAGAGTGATCAAATGAAGTCAAACATGGACAGAAGACTGACCACTAGATTTGGCATCATGGAGGTTATCAGGGATCTTGATAAAAGCAGTTTTGGTGGAGGAGATGAGTATTAACATCTAAATGGAGTGGGTCCGAGCATAAAAGTCACTTCCTTATGTCACTGAACCCTCGATTAGGTTAAGCTCCCCCCCTCAAATCTACTTGCATCTCTCCCCTATCTCCACTTTGACCTCCTTTTTTTTAAAAAAAATATATTTTATTGATTTTTTTACAGAGAGGAAGGGGGAGGAATAGAGAGCTAGAAACATTGATGAGAGAGAAACATTAATCAGCTGCCTCCTGCACACTCCCTACTAGGGATGTGCCCGCAACCAAGGTACATGCCCTTGATCGGAATTGAACCTGGGACCCTTGAGTCCGAAGGCTGATGCTCTATCCACTGAGCCAAACTGGTTAGGGCATTGACATTTTTTAGTTTATCAGGGATCAAGTCATTTTTATTCACTGCTGCTTCCCCAGCAGATCGCAAGTGCCTGGGATATATCAAGTCTTTCCCAGTAAGCTTTTCAAGTTTCTCAGAGGTAGGGAACTGACTCCCCTTAGCTGGGGTATACTGCACGTCTCTCATCATATTCTTTCTGCTACCTGACCCTTCTTTTCACCAAATAAACCTTGTACTTTCATATCTAGGGACTGTCTTAGTCCATTCGTGTTGCTATAACAAAAATACCACAGACTGGATAGTTTAAGAACAAAAACTTATTTTTTTAAAAAAATATATTTTATTGTTTTTTTTACAGAGAGGAAGAGAGAGCGACAGAGAGTCAGAAACACAGACGAGAGAAAAACATCAATCAGCGGCCTCCTGCACACCTCCTACTGGGGATGTGCCCGCAACCAAGGTACATGCCCCTGACTGGAATCGAACCTGGGACCTTTCAGTCCTCAGGCCAACGCTCTATCCACTGAGCCAAATCAGCCAGGGCCAGAAACTTATTGCTAACAATTCTGGAGGTTGGAAAGTCCAGCATGGTCATTTTTAAAAAATATATATTTTGATTGATTTCTGAGAGAAAGGGAGGAGAAACATCAGTGATAAGAGAGAGTAATTAATTGATCAGCTGCCTTCTGCATGCTCCATCCTGGGAATCCAGCCCACAACCTGGGCATATGCCCTAGTCAGGAATTGAACTGTGACCTCTTGGTTCATGGGTCGACACTCAACCAGCTGAGCCATGCCAGGCCGGCCAGCATGGTCATGTTTTGGTGAGAGCTTTCTTGCAGTGTCTTCACATGGCAGAAGGGGGAGGGGATCTATTTGGGGCCTTTTTTTTTTTTTAAATGTTAAATAAGGCACCAAGCCCTCATGACCTAATCACTCTGCAAAGGCTTATCGCCTAATACCGTCACCTTGGGCAATAGGTTTTCAACGTATGAATTTTGGGGGATACAAACATTAAACTTTTGTAGCAGGGCCCCCTGCTTAGAAAGACCTCATGCTTGGTTTAATACTCTGCTGTTGGTGTCTTGAAATTGTTAATTTTTGAACAAGGGGCCTCACAAATTAAGTAGCTAGTCCTAAGTGAAGTGATGGATATACAAAGTTATGGAGCATAATCCTTTAACTCTATCTTTTGTTAGTTCAATCAAATATTTGTTGATTGACTACTATATTTTTAGGTAGCCAAGTGTAGTGCTGGGGAAGCCATGCCCACTCCAGGCAGGAGCGACCAAAGGGGCAAATATTCTGAAGTTAGAAATAGAACAGAGTGTAATAGGATAAGAATAGCCTTGTTAAGGTTTTGGGCACATTCATCCACAGATGTTAACTGGGCCCAGAGGTTCTCAACCTGTGGGTCGCGACCCCTTTGGGGGCTGAAGGACCCTTTCACAGGGGTCGCCTAAGACCATCAGAAAACACATATATAATTACATACTGTTTTTGTGATTAATCACTCTGCTTTAATTATGTTCAATTTGTAACAATGAAATTGGGGGTCACCACAACATGAGGAACTGTATTAAAGGGTCGCGGCATTCGGAAGGTTGAGAACCACTGGCCTAGGGGCTGAGCATTGTGCTGAGTGCTATCGGGGATACAGCTCCTGTCTTCCAGGAGTTTGCATTTCCCAGGGGGAGGAGGAGGGAGGTGTGAGTAGTAAAGGGTGAACATGCTGAGGGCAGGTCTCCCTAGCACCCTGCTCAGTACTCAGTACTAAGTCAGGAGTGGCCATTGCCTTGCATTATTTTGGATTTATAGCCCAATACTGAAATCAACCTTGTTCATCACCCTACGGGGCTGACAGTGACTATGTAATATTGTTTTGTTTTCTTTGTAGTGTGTTTTGTTCTTTTGAGCGTTCACCAGGAAGGTACGGGAGATAGTGGGAATAAAATTCCCTAAATGGCGGGAGGGATAGGGATAGAAGCTAGGCCGTTTTGGTTTCCTCGTCTGTCAAGTGAGCGGATGATTTCCAGAAGGGCTTCCCTCTCGCATTCTGAGGTCCCTAGGGTCGGTTCTTGTGCCACTCCGCCTCGAGCTGCGAGGCCTCCGTTGCTCTTGTAAAACAGGGGGTGGGCTTAGGGCACCTTTCTGGGAGCCAGGGGCTCCTCAGAGGCCGGTGCCCAGGTCCTTGAAGCAGCAGCCAGGGACGGGGCCTGCGCAGGCCGCGCCCGGAGACTCACCTGTGTGCCGAGCGGTGACTCACCTGCCCTCCCGCCCACTCTCGCTGTTCCAGGAATCACCGCTCCTCCTTCCTCTGGGGTCACTCCCGGCCTGAGAAGCCGCTAGGGGTCTGGAATGAGGTAACTGTGGGGTGAAGGGCGGGGTTCAAGAGGTCCTTTTGGGGGTCCTGGCCCGGCGTCTCCAAGCTCTCTTGGTCGGGGGCTCGGTCCCCAAAGCGAGGGCCGGGAAAGCAGGGCAAAGGCGGGAGGCGACTGGAAGAGCGCGCCGGAGGGAGGTGCCGGGAAGGGCGGGCGGCGCCCGGGCCGCGGGGCGGGGGCCACGGGTGGGGGGCGGGCCGGGGGCGGGGGCGTCGGGCGGCCGACTTCCTCCTTGGAGCCGGACGGGAGGGAGACAAAGCGGCGTCCGTCAGTTTGGAGCCTCGGGAATTTTCCTGCGCTCGTCCCGTTCGCCGCAGGTAACTCTCGGCCGGGCTGGGAGCTCCCTAGCGGGGCCGAGGGGCCCTGCGGGCGGGGCGCCGTGTCCTCTGCGACGCCGCGGGGAATCGGGCTCCGGGCGGGCGCGGCCGGCCCGCTTCCCCGGCGGGGCCTCGGGCCTGGGCCCTGGCGGCCGGGCGGGGCCGGCCTGGGCCGGCGCTCGGGAAGTTGAGGGGCCACGGCGGCGGAGCCCAGCGAGCCTCAGCCCCGACCGCACGGCCGCCGCGCTTCCTCTCGGGAAACTTTCTCCCGGTTCCCAAACTTTGTTCAAGTGGCCTCGGGGCGCGCGCCCGGCCCGCGCTGGCCCCCTGGGCTGCCTTTCGGGGAGGAATCTGCGCGTAGGTCCCGGCACGGGAAGGTTCTGGAACGGAGTTTTCCGGGGAAGTGATTGTGGTTTGTGGTTTCCGTGGCCGCCGCCCCCCCGCCCCCGAACTTGCCCGGTCAGCTGGCCGGGACGTCGCCGGGTCCGCACGCCGCCTCCCCCGCGCGAGCGAGCGCGAAAGTTCGTGCGCTTGCTTTCCCCGACCGTCGGCGGCGGACGGCGCGCCACACCCGCGCGGACCGGGCGGGGACCGAGTTAGCCCTCGGAGGCGACTTCTCAGGCTCAGGAAACTCTCAGCTCGGGTTCGTTCTAGCTCTCCCGGTGGGCGTTAGAGGCTTTTTGGTTGACTTTGAAAGGAAAATGTCGACTGAAGGCCTCACCTTGGCCTGGCAGGAATGGCTTCCCAGTAATGCAGGCGGCGGTTGGCTCAAGTCCAGAACTGACACCCTCTTCTTGTCCTCCGGCGTCTTTTTAACATTTTTGTTTGGTTTGTACCGAAGTTAACACTAAGTTAGAAGAGAATATGTTAAGTCTCCGACAAAACTAAGGGTATTTCATATTTATGTTGAAGGGAATGATGTTTTATTTTGTTTTATAAGAGAGGAGAAGTTATCCACGATCTCTGCCCACTTATTTACCCTCCTTGACTTTTATTAAGTTAAACAGTAATTTCCCCCCCACTTTCTTAAGGGCCCACAGACGATTAAGGTACGGTCTCTACCCCAAGAGCTGTCAGTGTGATCAGGACGGCACACACCCAGGTGTAGAGCAAGGCAGGCAGATCGCATTAAGCGCCATAACAGTACTGATGAGAAACCTGTGTGTGGGTCAAATCTTACATAATAAGAGAAACTTGTAGAGGTATGAAGACGGGGGCTAGTTTTCTTTGGATTAGGCCAGAAAAGCTTCTAGGAGGGGGTGGCATTTGAACTGGATGAAAACGAGTAGAGTTAGGCCGAGGGAGGAAGTATGAAAGTGTATGGGAGTCTGTGGAATTGTGATATGACTGTCTTCTGGGTTGCCTTCTCTTGGCTCTCTCCCCCGTCCCTCCCCCCAGTCCACTCACAGCTAGGATTCTATCCTGTATATCTCAGCCCTTCACACCATTGATGTGGCATTGCCCTCACTCCCATAAGGAATATCTCAATCTCATGCCATACAGTGACTTTGGAGATCAGGGGTGCCTTCTTCATCCAAGTTGAGAATCACTTCTCTGCACAGTCTTCCTGTCATCAAACTGACATGTTAAAGTCCAAGGTTCTACTTTTTTATTTAAAAAATATTTTTATTGATTTTAGAGAGGGAGAGAGAAAAAGAAACATCAATAATGAGAGAGAATCATTGATCGGCTGCCTCTTGGACACAACCTACTGGGGATCGAGCCCACAACCAGGGCATGTACCTTGACCTTCTGGTTCATAAGGCTGCCACTCAACCACTGAGCCACACCAGCCAGGCCCAAAGTTTCTTTTTTATTTTTTTAAATAAAGTAACACATTTTTAAAAAAGTGAAAAATAATATATTTATTGATTTCAGATATGAAGGGAGAGAGAGAGAAACATGAATTATGAGAATCATTGATCGGCTGCTCCTGCACACCCCCTACTGGGGATCGATCCCACCACCTAGGCATGTGTCCTTGACCAGGAATTAAACCTGGGACCCTTCACTCCGGCAGGCCGACTCTCTGTCCACTGAGTCAAACTGGCTAGGGCCCAAGTTTCTATTTTGAGTAAAGATCTTACCTGACCCCATGGTCAACTGTGCACAAGAGAACTACATGTTGTTCCAGGGGCTTCTCAAACTCAGCATGCTCAAAATGAGACAACTTTTTTTTCTGGAGACCTAAACCAGAGGTGGAGATCAGTAATTGGCAGGGCACTGGAATTTCTTTGAGAACAGAACAATAGTGTGACATACCTGGTTGTTGGGGGTGGTGGTATGTATGCTATTGAAGATCTGAACAGAGGGAACAGGGTCCTCTGGTCCTGTGCTGTGTAGAAGTCCTGAGACAGGAAAGAGCTCCGTGTGTTTAGAGACCTAAGAGAAGACCCGTGTAGCTTGAATACTTTTGGGGTGAGGAGAGGCCTGCATGAGATTGCCAGGAAATGCCAGGTCACATGTTTGGATTTTACTCTAAGGAGTCATTGTAGAGCGTTTTCATGCTCTGATTTTCTTTTTAAGATCACTAGCACTAGTGCTTGCAGGGCTTGTATTTGTATACAAGTGGAAGTAGGGAGTTAAGCTAGGATGATGTAGTGAAGGTGTTAGAGATGAAGGAGCTGTATTTTCGAGCAATGAGATAGGGCTTAAATATGGATTGGATGTAGGTGGTCTAGGCTCATCTGTAACGTGTTTCCTCAGTGATGCACCCTGCAAGAATACCACTCCTTCCCCATTTATATTCCATCATTTTCATGATGAACTCTTAATAATATCTCTGGACTCAAATCAGCACTTTACTTTCTGGTAGCAAACCTCTTCTCACCGGATGGTGTACTCCATTGTACTATACTATTTATTGATGTCTGTCTTTGCCTTTCCTGCTATTAAGTGAACCTGTGAGCATCTTGAAGAGAGGGATGGATAGCCTTTAGTCTTTGGCATAGTAGGAGTTGTGGAGTGCAAATTAGGTACTTTGTTGAGTGAAGGAGGAGAGAGTCTTTTCTGTCTGGAGTATAGCTTGTGGGTGGGACTATGGTAGATGAGGAAACAATCGGATTATGGAGGACCTTAAATACCATATTGCTGTTTTGGGCAAATTGAGAACCATGTCCATTTCACTCTTCCTTTTTATCCAGATCTAATCAAAGATGACTTCTTCTCCATCTTATATAAATACTTTTTTTCCAGTCTCTATATTTTTACTCTAGTTTAGGTTATCCTTTTATCTTAGAACTTTTATTCTTTTATATATGAAACTACTTGTTTTCTGGATAAATTGTTCTGTTTGTTGCCTTTTATATATATTTTTCTGCACCCCTCTTTTCCCCCTCATCCATCTGACAAACTCATTTATTCTTTAAAACCCACCTTAGACTTGGCTGCCTCTGGGTTTTTTCTTGGATCTCAGTGCTTCTTAGGTACCTTGTACAAATTCTGTGGTTGCATCTTTTATACTGTTTGGTAAATATTTTTAAGGTATGACTTCCAGCTGGGGTTTTTTTAGAAGGGGGGTCTAGGCCTTTATTTTTTTTTTAACCCTCACCAGAGGATTTGTTTTTATTGATTTCATTAAGAAGAAAGGGAGGGAGGATGGGAGAGAGAGGGGAGAGAGGAGGAGAGAGAGGAGAGAGGGGGCGGGGGAGGAGAGAGAGAAAAAGAGAAAGAGAAAGAATAATGTGAGAGAGAAACGTCGATTAAACTGCAACCTAGGTATGTGCCCCGACCAGGAGTCAAACCTGCAACCTTTGGGTGCACGGGATGTCGCTCCAATCAGTTGAATCACTGGCCAGAGCTAGGCCTTTAATTTTGATACAATTTTTAAGACATTAAAGTATAACATAAATAAAAGTATAATATACATATAGAAAGTATTCAAATCATGAGTGCCTGCTTAAGGAATTATTTGAGTGAATACCACCCATATCCACCGTCCAGATCAAGAAACAGAAAATTACCAGTACTCCTTTTTGTTCCATTGCAGTCACTACCAACCCTTCCTCGCCCTTCACTTTTTATTTTTTTCTATGCCTGGAGCACCCCTCTTTTTCCCCTAGTGAAGGTGGTGGTATGTATGCTATTGTAGGTTGCAAATACTTAAGCTGAGACATTAAGGTTGCTCTGTAAGTAATTGCCGAAGTTAGTTGAATTTCTTCCTGTCTTCCCCTTCAATCATTTTGTCTTTTCCATACAAGCAATACTCTCATTTGAGAAACTTACTGCTATCTTGTTGTTGCACTGGTTAGGCTCTTAGACTGGCATTGGCACTCAAGGTCTTCTAAATTCTGACCCTAACTTACTTTTTTAGGCTATTTTCTACTATAAATTGTTGCTACATGTCCTTTGCTGGGCAATTTGTACTGGATATTCCATTCTTCTTCTTCTTCTTTTTTTAAAAATATATATTTTATTGATTTTTTACAGAGAGGAAGGGAGAGGGAATAGAGAGTTAGAAACATCGATGAGAGAGAAACATCGATCAGCTGCCTCCTGCACACACCCCACCAGGAATGTGCCCGCAACCAAGCTACATGCCCTTGACTGGAATCGAACCCGGGACTCCTCAGTCCACAGGCCGACGCTCTATTCACTGAGCCAAACCTGTCAGGGCCTCCATTCTTCTTTGACACAAATGCTGCCCATCTCTCAAGGCTGATTAACATGTTTGTTTTCATTGAGACATTGGTTATCATTGCTGAAAGTGATCTTTAATTTATCTGAAATTCTAAAATTTGCACCTGATTATGATATTCTCACTCATATATCCTGTTTTTGGATGTGCTGAAATACACATTCATTAAATAATAATTTCCTTTTCCTGTCCCCCAACCCCTGGCAACCACGATTGTACTTTTTGCCTACTTGAATTTGACTACTGTAGGTGCCTCATATAAGTGCATTATACAGTATTTGTACTTTTGCGCCTGGCTTATTTTACTTAGCAGGATACCTTTAAGGGTCACCTGTGTTGTAGCATGTGTCAGAATTTCTTTTTAAGGCTGAATAATATTCCATTATTTATTTATCTATTGATGGACACTTGGGTTGCTTCCACTTTTTGGCACTTACGAATGTTGCTCTGAACATGTTTGTACAAATAAGTATTTGCCTTCCTGCTTTTAAGTCTTTTGTATATATTACCAGAAGTGGAATTTCTGGGTCATATCATAATTTTGTGCTTATATTTTTGAGGAACTGCCATACTGTTTTCACAGTAGCTGTTCCAGTTTACATTTTTACCAGATTTATATTAGGGTTCCAATTTCTCCACATACTCACCAACACTTGTTTTATTTATTTATTTAATAAAATAGCCATCTAATGGATGTGAGGTGATAGCTCATTGTGGGTTTGATTTGCCTTTCTCTAATGATTAGTGATGTTGAGCATTTTTTTAATTTGTTTATTGTCCATTTGTATATTTTCTTTGAAGAAATCTCCATTCAACTCCTTTGCCTAATTTAATCAGGTTGTTTTTGTTGTTGAGTTGTAGGAGTTCTTTCAATTGGATATTAGTTTCTTATTAGATATATGACTTACAAATATTTTCTCCCATTTTATAGGTTGTCTTTTTACCCTGTTGATAATGTCCTTTGATAATGGACACTAAACAGTTCTGAGGCCGCCTGCCACTACTTGAGCCAAATTAAGCAGAGACAGGGTTGAATCATATGTGAGTGTTTATTCCAATAATGCTGGTATTTTGGAGAGAGCATGTCATCCTAAAAATTCTGCTCTCCCATACCCCATTAGCTGGCTGATTATATAGGGACTAGAGGCCAGGTGCACAATTTGTGCACAGGTGGGGTCGGGCTGGCCAGCCCTGATGGGGGCCTGGCGAGGGGCAGGGGCTGCAGGTCGTTGGCCGGCTGGCCCAGCCACCGATTGAGGGGAGGAGGGTCAACTGGGGCCTGGATCAGGCTGATTGGCTGCCACAGTGTGCGTCATAGCCACTGGTCGTTCCAGTCGTTCTGGTCATTCTGCCATCCGGTTGCTGGGGATACACACACACACACACACACACACATAGACAGACAGACTAGAGGCTTGGCGCACGAAATTCGTGTGTGGGTACAGTCCCTAGGCCTGGCCTGCGATCAGGGCCATCTTCCCCAGATACCCACAGCCAGCCCTGCCCCCTGCTGCCACCCATCCCCGGTTCCCCGTTGGCCATCGGGTGATCGGTGCCTGATGGCTAGGGGAAGGGACCGAGAGGTCAGCTGTTCCTGCCCACTCACCAGTCCCGCCCCTGCCACGGGTAGCCATCAGGCGATCGGAGCCTGCTGGCCAGGGAAGGGGACCAAGAGGTGGTCAGTGTGCCTCGTAGTGACTGGTCCAGTGATCGTTCTGCTCTTAGGGTCAATTTGCATATTACCCTTTTATTATATAGGATAGAAGCCTGGTGCACAAGTGGGAGTTGGCTGGCCTGCCCTGAAGGCAGCCCCAGATTGGAGTCGGGGGGTCCCTGCTGGGGGAGGGGCTGGCCTGGGTGAAGGGCTGCTGGGGGTTTGCAGGCCGGCCACACCCCCAATTGGAGTGGGGGTTCCTGCTGGGGGAGGGGCTGGCCTGGGCGAGGGGTCGTGGGCGGTTTGCAGGCCGGCCATGCCCCTGACTTTGTCAGGAAGGATGTCGGGAAGATATCTGGTCTATCCTGTCTGATTAGCATTTATCCCTTTATTATTATAGACTAGTAGCCTGGTGCACGAAATTCGTGCACGGCGGAGGGGGGTGTTCCTCAGCCTGGCCTGCACCCTCTCCAATCTGGGACCCCTCGAAGGATGCACTGCTGCTGGTTTACAGGGATCGGGCCTAAACCGGCAGTCGGACATCCCTCTTACAATCCGAGACTGCTGCCTCCTAACCACTCACCTGCCTGCCTGATTGCCCCTAACCACTCTGCCTGCCGGCCTGCTCACCCCCAACTGTCCCCCCGTTAGCCTGCTCGCCCCCAACTGCCTCCCTGCTGGCCTTCTCACTCCAAACTGCCCCCCCCCCACTGTCCTGATCACCTCCAACTGACCCCCACTGGTGGCCTGCTTGCCCCCAACTGGCCCCTCTGCTGGTCTGCTTACCCCAATGGCCCCGCCCCCCACCAGCCTGATCACCCACAACTGCCCTCCCCTCTTGGCCTCTAACTACCTCTACCTTGGCCCTGCCACCATGGCTTTGTCCAGAAGAACGTCTGGAAGGTCTCCTGGAAGGTCTCCCAGTCTAATTAGCATATTACCCTTTTATTAGTATAGACAGAGGCCTGGTGCATGGGTGGGGGCCGGCTGGTTTGCCCTGAAGGCTGTCCTGGATCATGGTGGGGGTTCCCTTGGGGCATGGGGTAGCCTGGGCGAGGGGCCTGTGGTGGTTTGCAGGCCGGCCACACCCCTATGGAGTGAGGGTCCCCACTGGGGGTGTGTGGCCAGCCTGGGTAAGGGGTTGAGGGCTGTTTTCAAGCTGGCCACACCCCTTCAGGGTGGGGGTCCCCGCTGGGGTGCCTGGCCAACCTGGGTGAAGGGCTGAGGGCTGTTTGCAGGCTGGTCACACCCCCTTCAGGGTGGGGGTCCCCGCTGGGGTGTCTGGCCAGCCTGGGTGAGGGGCTGAGGGCTGTTTGCAGTCTGGCCATGGCCCCGGGCAACCCAGGCTCCCAGACCCTCCTTGAGCGGAGGTTACAGTGGCTGGAAGTAGGTATCTGGGATTTATTTATCTTCTATAATTGAAACTTTGTAGCCTTGAGCAGAGCCCACAGCCTGCCAGGGCAGGCAGGAAGCTTGGCTTCCTCCATCGCCAGGGGCAACCCAAGCCTCCTGTTCGCTCCAGCTCCGTGGCCGCCACTGTCTTGGTTGGGTTTATTTGCATAGTCGCTCCTGATTGGCTGGTAGGTTTGGCTTGTGGGTGTAGCAGAGGTACGGTCAATTTGCATGTTTCTCTTTTATTAGTTAAGGAATAGCGATAAGGAAGAAGGGCTATGTACAAGGGGAAGAGGGGCAGTATAAAGGCTGCAGGGTCCATGGTCTGTGCATCTCTTTCCAGTATCTTGAAATCCGATAATAAGGTAGTTAATCTTCTATGATGTTAAACATAGCTCAGCATGTTCCTGGGTCCCGAGAATGGTCAGCATTCCTGAGGCAAACTCCCAGAGAGGATCTGAGTCCAGCAGTCAAGTCAAAGTGTGTCCTGTCCTTGGTCTGCTCTCAAAATGTATTTTCTTTTCTGAGAAATGGACCCATCTGGACTCCAAGGTGTCTTTTTATAGCCCTGTTTTTCTTCTTGCAACACATCCTCCAGTTTTCCAGGGTCTGTAAGATTAATAATCATTAAACAACTGTGGTTCTATTACTATTATGTGCCCCTTTCCCTATCACTTTGACTCAAAAAAGTTTATTTTTTAGTTGTTGTGTTGTAAGAGTTTTAAAAATAATCTGAATATTTAAAACAATGTTTTCATTGATTTCAGAAAGGAAGGGAGAAGGAGAGGGAGAGAGAGATAGACACATCAATGATGAGAGAGAATCAACACATCAATGATGAGAGAGAATCATTGATTGGCTGCCTCCTGCACGCCCCCTACTGGGGATTGAGCCTGCAACCCAGGCAAGTGCTCTGGTAATTGACCCTGGTTCATGGGTCAATGCTCAACCACTGAGTGACACCAGCTGGGCTAAAATATTCTGAATATTAATCCCTTATCATATATGATTTGCAAATACTTTTTCCCATTTTATAGGTTGTCTTTTTACCCTGCTGATAATGTCCTTTGACTTTAACTTTTTGTCAAGTTCAGTTTATCTATTTTTTTCTTTTGTTGCCTGTACTTCTGGTGTCATATCTAAGAGATCATAGCCATATCCAATGTCATGGAGCTTTTCTCCTATTCTCTCCCTCCTCCCCCTTCAGCTGAACTGTGGGAACCTTGAGAGCAGGAACTAGGTTCCTTTGTAGCCACTTTACCTTCCAGCACAGTGAACACATGGTAAGCTAGGACGACCTGGGGAGAGAATTAAAAGAAATTCTTAACAAGTCATAATCCTAATATATAAAGAGCCAGGGTCCGTCACGACCTAAACGTCTGGATGGACGACCGAATACCAGGCTAGGGCCCCGGCTGGTGTGGCGGAAGTCAGTCCTGGGTCCCGTGGGTCCCGACTGCCTGTGGTGTGGCGGTGGGAGGGAGCTGTGGGAACAGAGCCATGCTGCCATCAGACTGGCCTCTGGGTCCCTCCTCCTGCCTGCAGGCTCCGGGGAACCAGAGCCATGCTGCGATCTGACTGGCCTCTTGGTCCCTCCCCCCACACGCAGGCTCTGGGGAGCCAGAGCCATGCTTCGATCTGGGAATCTTGGTCCCTCCTCCCTGGCCCACAGGCCCGGGGAACCAGAGCCATGCTGCGATGGGTCTGTAGACCCTACCCAAGGGGTTCTGGATTGTGAGAGAGTGCAGGCTGGGCTGAGAGGCTCCCTGCCCCGAGTGCATGAATTTTTCTGCACCTGGCCTCTAGTAAACAATAAAAAGGTGTGTGGTAGGGTATCTTTTGCTGTTGCTAATTTGTCATTGATTATATGTCTACTAGAGGCCTGGTGCACGACATCCGTGCACTGGGGTGGGGTGGTGGGGGGTCCCTCAGCCCAGCCTGTGCCCTCTCATAGTCCGGAACCCCTTGGGGAATGTCCAACTGCCGGCTGGACATCCTCTGAGAGGTCCTTAGCACTGTGCTCACCAGCTGTTAGCCCAGTTTCTGCCTAAGCGGCATTCTCCCTGTGGGAGCACACTGACCACCAAGGGCAGCTCCTGCATTGAGCATCTGCCCCCTGGTGGTCAGTACACATCATAGCGACTGGTCGTTCGCTGTTCAGTCCATCTGTTGTTCGGTCGATTTGCGTATTAGGGTTTTATTATATAGGATTACCTGATGGCTGGTGATTATGTGCTTTTTTGAGTTTTTAATCTTATGAGTACCAGCCTGAGAGTGAACTTTGTCATCTGTGTAATGAATAAGATGATTTATAAAGGACTAGTGACCCGGTGCATGGATTTGTGCACATCGAAAGGAAATTAATTAGAAGGTGGCTGGTGGGGTGGGACTGGGTGAGACAGGCTGGATTCACCCTGGAGCCAACCTCCCGTGGTCCCTCCCTGGCCAGCTGCACCTGGGGTGGTACTGAGGCTTGAAGGGCGTCTGCGGAGTGAGCAGGGTCCCTCTGGCAGGTGGGGTCCCTCGGCCTGGCCTGCGTGGATCAGGCTGAAACCGGCTCTCCAACATCCCCGAGGGGCCCCAGAGTGGGATAGAGCACTCTGCAGAGTTGCTGTTGTACAGGGTGTGGAACGCAAACACAGGTGTGCAGTAAACCAGATTCGGGGCCAACAGTGCCCCAGCAACAACATAACTCACGGCTGAAGGTGAAATCATGCAGCCCCGTGAGGAATCGGGCTCCCTCCTCTCTGGTTTCAAGGTGCGTCACCCAAAAACCACTGCTGCCAAGTCACTAACTCGGCAGTTCCTGCGTTGAGCGTCTGCCCCCTGATGGTCAGTGTGCATCATAACTACCGGTCGGATGGACACTTAGCATATTAGCCTTTTATATGTATAGATATTTATTTTAGCCTCTAATGTGTTAAAATGCTAATTTATTCTTTCAGTTTTGGAGTGCTGGACAGTACAAATTTTTATCCATATTAAGTGGGTTGTCCCATAAATAAAACCAGTGAACTAGTTCAGTTTTTAAATAGCATTAAGTTGCTGATTTACCTTCCTTGAGATTCTTCTCCAGTGGTTCTCAACCTGTGGGTCGTGACCCCTTTGGCAGTTGAACGACCCTTTCACAGGGGTCGCCTAAGACCATCCTGCATATCAGATATTTACATTACAATTCATAACAGTAGCAACATTACAGTTATGAAGTAGCAACAAAAATAATTTTATGGTTGGGTCACAACATGAGGGACTGTATTTAACAGGCCAGAAGGTTGAGAACCACTGTATCTAGACTGTAAATTCTTTTGTCAGATGCTGAGCTTCAAGGCAATTACATTCTTTTGTAAATCCTTGTCTTCTGTGATACCTGACTTAGTTCTAAACCCATAGCAGATACTCAGTAAATACTGAATTAGTTATAGTAGATGTACTTAATGTTATATGTAGAATTGTGTCATGTTGATATGGGGGTGAATGGCTTTATACCCAGTTTATTAAAGTTTAAAAAAACTTATTTTTTTCTTAAGTAAAGCTCATTTATATCACCTAGAGATAAATACTGTTAATATTCTGATGTATAGCCTCTAACCTTGTGTATTGATTATGTATAGCTTTTATAAAAGCAAGATGTTACCTTATGCTTTTTGTAATCTGTCCATGGATTGTTACTTGAACATTTCCTGTGTTAGTAGTTTAAGATTAACCTTTTGTACCGCTAAGAAAAAAGAAAGACTGCCAAAAAACTAGGAAATGCCATCAGATGTAAGATAATCCAGATTTTTGACTTAAAAATGTGAAATGCCCATGTTTCAGAATTGATGAAATATGATTAATTGCACAATGCTAACATAGCAGGTTTTTTTGCCTTTGATCAGGTTTTTATTCCAAACTAGTGTCTCGGTGCATGGATTTGTGCACATTGAAAAATTAATTAGAAGAAATATTTTAATATTGCTATTCACATCTTGCTAATGAAAAGAAAATAAGATTCCACCAAGTCTCCTACCTACCTACTCCAGGACTTCTGTGAGGATCAAATGAGAAGAGGCACGGGAAAATGCTTCACAAACATTTGGTTAAACTGTAAAATGTTTGCACCTGGCTATAAAGCAAGTCGGGTTTCTGGGCTGAAGAAGCTCCAAGTAGGCTAGTCACTAGAGAGAGGAAGCTGGTGCTGCTATGTGATGTTATTACCTGGCGCCCACAGCCACTGTTTCTGGGCTGGGCTGTGGGCCACATTTTGTTCCATGGGGTCTCGGCAGCGTTGGCTATGATTTGGTGGGCTGTCACTCCGGGATGGTGGCAGGGCCTGTGTCCCACTTGGGGGAAGCCGAGTATTGCTTTGTTGGTACCAGGTCTGCAGTGCCGTTTCTTTGTAAATGGCCAGTGTGTGTCATAGCAGCTCCTGTGTTGAGTGTCTGCCCCCTGGTGGTCAGTGTGTGTCATAGCTACTGGACGGACAGACACTTAGCCTTTTATATATATAGACTAGAGGCCTGGTGCACAAAAATTTGTGCACTCGGGGGGTATGGGGGGTTCCTCAGCCCAGCCTGTGCCCTCTCGCAGTCTGGAACCCCTCAGGGGATGACCACCTGCTGGCTTAGGCCTGCTCCCCAGGGGATTGGGCCTAAGATGGCAATCAGACATCCCTCTGGCAGCCCGGCAGCCCTCGGGGGATGTCCACTTGCCAGCAGGGAGCAGGCCTAAACTGCAGTCGGACATCCTTAGCGCTGCTGAGGAGGCAGGAGAGGCTCCCACCACCACCGCTGTACTGGCAGCCATCAGCCTGGCTTGTGGCTGAGCAGAGCTCCTCCCATGTGAGAGTGCCCTGACCACCAGAGGGCAGCTTCTGCATTGAGCGTTTGCCCCCTGGTGGTCAGTGTGTGTCATAGTGATCAGTCATTCCCAGTCCTGCTGTTAGGGTCAGTTTCCATATTACCTGTTTACTATATAGGATAGAGGCCTGGTGCACGGGTGGGGGCCGGCTGGTTTGCCCTGAAGGGTGTCCCGGATCAGGGTGGGGGTCCTGCTTGGGTGCCTGGCCAGCCTGGATGATGGGATGATGGCTGTTTGCAGCTGGTCACACCCCCTTCAGGGTGGGGGTCCCCACTGGGGTGCCTGGCCGGTCTGGATGAGGGGATGATGGCTGTTTGCAGCTGGTTACACCCCCTTCAGGGTGGGGGTCCCCCTGGGGTGCCTGCCCAGCCTGGATGATGGGATGATGGCTGTTTGCAGCTGGTCACACACCCTTCAGGGTAGTGGTCCCCACTGGGGTGCCTGGCCAGTGTGGGTGAAGGGCTGGCTGAGGGCTGTTTTCAGGCTGGTGGGCGACTGAAGCTCCCAGCCTCTCCTTTTTTCTTTTTCTTTTTTTAATTCTGGGATTAATTTACCTTCTATAGCTGTCACTGGAGCTTAGAGCAGGCTCCAGCTCTGAGACCGTTGCCGGCTGAAAGCAGGTACCTGGGTTTGTTTAGATTCTATAATTGAAACTCTGTTGCCATCACTGACCACTCTAAGCTCTGAGGCCGCGCTGGCTGAAAGGTTTCTGGGGTTTGTTTAGGTTCTATAATTGCAACATTGTTTCATCTGGAGCTCAGAGATGAGCTGCGGCCGGCAGGAACATTGACTTTCTCCATCACTGGAGTAAGCAAGCCTCATGTTCGCTTCAGCTGCCTGGCTGCCGGCCGCCATCTTGGCTGGCAGTTAATTTGCATATCTCGCTGATTAGCCAATGGGAAGGGTAGCAAGGTTATGGTTAATTACCATGTTTCTCTATTATTAGATAGGATTAGCTGTGCAAAGTGATTTGACTTTTATGGAATAAACATTTAAATTTATGCCACAAGCGTCTTTTCTTCTGTAGTGGGCTTCTTTTCTGTGGACTTCTTTTCAGCTGCTGGTTTCTTGGTAGCTGTAGCTTTTTTCCCCACCCAAAATTTCTGCTTCATGATTCCCACAGCCTTCTTTCCTTTCTTCTCTACTACAGGGGTCTTGCCTGAAACCTCCTTCTGATCTAATTTGACTTCTAGCACTGCAGCAGCTACTGCTGCTGCTTTATCCATCTGGAGGTTGTGGTTCTAGGCCTGATGAAGAATGGTGCTCCGGTGCATGGTCTTTGTATATGGGTTTAGCGTCAACATGATTATCGGGTTTTCCAGTGGATTCTTTTTTAGGACTCTGCCATGAATCTTCTTGTGTAGTGCTTTGGCTGGGCATTTCAAGATTCTGCTAAAATATGTATTGAGCTTCTTGTGAATGGGAAGGTTGTAGTTACTATTGAGGGAGGCAGCTTTACGCCAGGTGCCATACAGATCATCTTAATTTGTGGAAAGCACTTTCAATCCAAATGCAGAAATGGCCCACATCCCCACCAGGAGCAAGTTTCAAAATGTTCAGTTTGCTTACATGAAGCAGAATAATTCCAGGGATGATTCTTCTGAAGCTTTGATACCATTGTCCTCATAGAATTCCGTGGTCAGCAAACTGTGGCTCGTGAGCCACATACGGCTCTTTGGCCCCTTGAGTGTGGCTCTTCCTAAGCCTTAGGAGTACCCTAATTAAGTTAATAACAATGTACCTACTTATATAGTTTAAAAAATTTAGCTCTCAAAAGAAATTTCAATCGTTGTACTGTTGGCTCTGTTGACTAATGAGTTTGCTGACCACTGTCATAGATGATGCAAGGTCCCCTGTGCTGGATATGATGACTGTTTCTCATTAGCTCTCATTCACTTTTTGATATAAGTCCAGGTCTTAAGTTTCTTAAGAAGCAAATCGGCCTCTTTAGTTTTCTTGTAGCCTTCAACTTTATCTTCCACCACCAAAGGAAGTTCAGAAACTTCCCCAATATGATGACCTTTAGACATGACTAGTGCTGAGAAGGCTGAGGCAGCCAGGGTAGAGAACATGGCATATCGCTTCTGTGTTGTGTTCATTCTGCAGTGCCAATGGCGCCAGGTTTTAGTTGGTGCAAACATGCAGCCTCCATAACACATATTTCCAAAAGCATCCTGGCCAGAATAACGAGTTTGACCACCTCCAACCCTGGAGATTTGAGCCACAGTACCCCAAGACTCAGCATGTTTTGATAATCTGCCAATTCACTGACAGCTTAGGGCCATCTGTTGCTTTTGTGCAAGTTGGTGTGAGCAAAGTTCACAATATCTGGTCGAATAGGAGCCTTGAACGCAGCAGGTAAAGTTACTTTTTTGCCTGATGACTCCACCTTTTTAGAGTACACTGATATTAGTGGAGGAGCACATGCCATGCATGAGAGGAGAAGGCCACACTCCTATCTACCCGGTGGCTCCCATAGGAAAAAGTAACATATTAATGATCCCCTTCTACTTTATTATGTAGCTTCTTTGATAAGTTAGACATTTAGTTTGTTTCCAGAGCTGCTTTAATTTGTAGGTAAATCTTTTGCCCATGCTTGATTATTTCTTTAGGATAACTTCTTAGAAGTGGAATTCCCGGGTAGGGGGAGGTGGGAAGACTTGCTACACTTTAGAAAAGTTTTTATTGTGGTTAAATATACATAACAAAATTTACCATTTTCACCATTTTCAAGTGTTTCAGTGGCATTAAGTGTTGTGCAGCCATCATCAATATTCATTTTCAGAACTTTTTCATCATTCTAAATAGGAACTCTTTACCCATTAAAACAGCGGTCACCAACCCGTGATCTGCGGACAACTGGTGGTCCGTGAGATCCGAAAGGTTGGCGACCGCTGCATTAAACAGTTACTCCTCATCTTACCCTTTCCCTAGACCCTGGTATACTCTGTTCATTCTTTCTCTATGAATTTGCCTATTCTAGGTACTTCAGAAAGTGGAAACATATATTCCTTTGTGTTGGGCTTATATCACTTAGCATAATGTCTTCAAGATTCATCCATGTTGAAGCATGTACCAGAGTTTCCTTCCTTTTTAAGGCTGAATAATACTTTACTGTATACATACAACCCATTTTGTTTATCCATTCACTTGTTGATGCACACTTAGATTGCAAAATTTTAGCTACTGTTAATAATGCTGCTAGAACACAGGTGTACAAATATCTCTTTGAAACCCTGCTTTCAATTATTTTGAATATATACCCAGAAGTGGAATTGTTTGATTATAAAGTAAATTTATTTCTAATTTTTTTTAGGAACCACCATACTGTTGTACAGTAGCTATACCATTTTACATTCCTACCAGCAGTGCACAAGAATTCTAATTTCTTCACATCCTTACCAACATGTACTTTCTTTTGTAGTAGCCATCCTAATGAGTGTGAAATGGTATCTCATTGTAGTTTTGAATTGCATTTCTGTAATGATTAGTGGTGCTGAGTATCTTTTCATGTGTTTTTGACCATTTGTGTATTTCTGGAGAAATGTCTATTCAAGTCTTTTGCACATAATCAGGTCGTTTGGTATTTTTAAAAAGAATATATTTTTAATGATTTCAGGGAGGAAGGGAGAGGGAGAGAGAGAAACATCAACGATGAGATAATCACTGATTGGCTGCCTCTTGCATGCCCCCCACTGGGATCAAGCTCACAACCCGGGCATGTGCCCTTGACCGGAATCGAACCTGGGACCTTTCAGTCTGGAGGCTGACGCTCTATCCACTGAGCCAAACCAGCTAGGGCAGGTTGTTTGGTATTTTAATTGTTTAAATTTTAGGAGTTCTCTATTCTAGATGTTAATCCTTTATCACAGCACCACCAGTGTGGCTCAGTGGTTGAGTGTCGACCCATAAACCAGGGGGTCACGGTTCAATTCCCAGTTAGTGCACATGCCTGGTTTGTAGGCTCAATCCCTAGTAGGGGTCATTCAGGAGGCAGCTAATCGATGATTTTCATCATTGATGTTTCTGTCTCTCTCTCCCTCTCCCTTCCTCTCTCTGCAATCAATAAAAAACAACATAATCCTTTATCACATATATGATTTGCAAATATTTTCTTCCATTAACTGGGTTGCCTTTTCATTTTGTTCATGTCCTTTGATACTCAAACATTTTCATTTTGAAGTCCAATATACCTATTATTTTCTTTGGTGTCATATCTAAGAAATCATTGACAAATCCAGTGTCATGAATCTTTTGCCCTATGTTTTCTTCTAAGAGTTTTATTGTTTTAGCTCCTACATTTAGGTCTTTGATCCATTTTGAATGAATATTTGTATATGATATTAGATAACGGTCCAATTTCATCCTTTTCCAGTTGGATTTACAGTTTTCTCAGCATCATTTGCTGAAAAGTCTGTCCTTTCCTCATTGAATAATCTTGACACCCTTGTCAAATATCATTTGACTATACAGTAGATGTGGATGCTTGTTTCTGGGCTCCATTCTATTTTGTTGGTTCTGTTTTTCTCTATGCCAGTACCACAGTGTTTGGATTACTGTAGCTTTGTAGTAAGTTGATGGACCAAATTAGCGTTTGAAGCTAATAATATTTTGTGCACTTAAATTCTATGGTTTAGTTGTATGTACGTGCTGTTGTTAAAATAAAGCCCTTTAACTTTTCTGTATTTTTATTGTGGAGGTGATTGCACAACTGTGAATTTGTCAAAACTCAGAATAGTACATCAGAGTGAATTTCGCTGCATGTAAGAGGTGAAAAAAATAAACAGTTAAAAATTAAATTCATTCACAATGTATATTTTTGCTAGTTTTTGTATGCTATATAATAAAAGCCCAATATGCAAATTGTCCCCTCGACCAGGGGCCGGGGCCAGCTGGCCAACTGCAGGAAGGGAAGCCCCGGCCGGCAGCCAGCAACCGCTAGGGACCCTACCTGTGCACGAATTTTGTGCACTGGGCCTCTAGTATAGAATAAACAAACAGTGAAAGATGTGGAATCGTTTATCCTTTTTGCTTTCCCAGTCCAAATCATATTTTCCTCATGAATGATTGTGAAGCCATACCCTTAGAAGACTTAGAGGAATTTTGGTTATATTGTACATATTGGAGGCTTTAAGTTTTATTAGTACCTCCTGTTTTCTTTTAAGAAGTTAAACATATCAGGCATCTGGAAGAATCTCAGAGCATTAGTTCTGAAAATTTGCCCAGATGCTGGTGTGCTTGCTTGCGGACCTGGAAGGTGTTGCTTGTGCAACTTGGTAGTGTGCTCAGCACACCCATGTTGTGGCCACGGGTTTAGTGGGCTGAACATTTTGGGGAAGTGGACAGTCTGGCTTGATTTGCCCTATGTCACTCTGTTTGCTCACTTGCAAGAGCACTATACTAAATGTATCCATTATTGAAAGTTCAAAGTGTGCAGAAATAACCACACTTCAAATAAAACTTCAACATTGCCCTTTCTCTGTTGGAGCCTCTAAATGTTCATTATTTTCTTCTTTAGTTTTTTTTTATAACTGTCAAACTTATTTCTTATCCTTGTGCAAGCATGCCCCAACCCCATTTCTAATGGAGCTTGAAATTAACATGCATTTCTTTTTACTTTCTGATGGACTCATCTGTCATCTGTCAACCCCACTTTTTGATTTGGATTAATTTGTGCTTTATCACTGCTTGCAAGTTTGGAGTAATGCACATAATGTAAATACAGTTTGAAAGGACTCTTCAAGTGTTATTCTAAATATTTGTAACAAAGACTTGATCATATGGAACAACTATTATATGGATAGTGTGATTTGATTTTTAAAGTGTCTTGTTATCTGGTCCATGTTCCCATTATAGTAAAAGAAGAGAGGGAATTATGGAAGTTACTATAATTGTGATTTTTTTTAAGACTTTGAGGGCTTTACAGAGAAAAGAACTTATCAGTTGCATTAAAATTTTGTAATGAGCCTGTCTGGTGTGACTTAGTAGTTGAGTGTCGACCCATGAACCAAGAGGTCACTGGTTCGATTCCTGTGCCCGGGTTTCAGGCTCAATCCCCAGTAAGGGACATGCAGGAGGCAGCCGATTGATATTTCTATCTCTTTCTATCTAAAAATCAGTAAAAACATATGAAAAAATATTTTGTAATGAATAATTTAATCTAATTTAATCTTAATGTTAAATAACTACTCTTATTCTTTAGTTGATAATTTGAAGGCTAGTTTTTTCCTGGATTGTTTTGACTATTCCATTTCATTATATTGAGCTGTGGATTTCCCTCATTTTCTTTTTCTGAGATTTTTTATTATTAAATATTGTTATACATAAATAAATCATCAGTTATATTTTGAAAATGTTTTATTGCTATGGTTTATTTTATTTTGCTAGTATTTGACATTATGAGTTGAAGGTGTGAATTTGAAGCCTGGTTAATTATCAAGTTACATAATCCTGTACTGGTTTATTAACCAGGTTAGACTGTAGACTGTTCTTGAAAGTGAAAGTGCTATCATAACTCAGAAAATGCATTTATTGTGGACCATTGCTAGTGACATGAAGGATAGGAGTTTTTGTTAATAGTCCATTTGCCTTGTGCAGCTTCGAAACCTGCTTTCTTTCCAAGCAAAGATGCATTGTTACTATTCTTTCACGGTATATTGAATATTTCATAATGTTAAATATTTCAGTGATAATCCAGACTCTTAATCATGGTTTGTGAAAAATGATAGTGCAGTGAATAAGGCAGAAGCTGAAAGGGTAAGTTATAACTGACATGTCAGTATTCATGAAAATACTCTATTCCTGGGGAATCTCTAAATTGACAAAGGTTTCTTATAATCATCTGTTATTTTCTTGCTTCCTTGGACCTGAGGTCATCGTGTTCTCAGAAAAGCTCTGGACTGACTTTGAAGTGTATCTTTAGAAACCTGTCATTTTGCAGAGAAGTGCTAAGTAAAATGTGAGCTTGATAGCTTGGGAGAAGGGGGGAAAAATCCAAAGAAGTGAAAGATGGCAACCCTTGAGAAAAATTTAAGCTTCTTTAGGGTCATTAAGACCAGTGAAAGATGTGATTTTTTGGGGTATCTTTATTGAGTCAGGGTCTAAGGAAGTATTTAGTTTGCTATATCTCAACTGTCATGGGAAGGGTTCAATTAAATATTATACCTTTACTAGTGACAAGGTGCATGGATTCATGCACATTGAAAGGAAATTAATTAGAAGGTGGCCGGCGGGGCGGACTGGGCGAGATGGGCTGGACATGCCCTCGAGCCAACCTTCCACAGTCCTTCCCTAGCATCTGTGGAGTCAAATGGGGTCCCTCTGGCTGGTGGGGGTCCCTCAGCCTGGCCTGTGGGGATTAGGCCAAAACCGGCTCTCCTACATCCCCGAGGGGCCCCAGAGTGGGAGAGGGCACTCTGCAAAGTTGCTGTCGTACAGGGTGTAGCACGCAAACGCAAGTGTGCAGTAAACCAGATTCGGGGCTCACAGTGCCCCAGCAACAACATAACCCACGGCCAAAGGTGGAATCACGTGGCCCCACGAGGAATTGGGCTCCCTCCTCTCTGGTTTCAGGGTGTGTCACCTGAGAAGCCCGAGAACTGCTGCTGCCAAGTTACTGCAGCTCCTGTGTTGAGCGTCTGCCCCCTGGTGGTCAGTGTGTGCCATAGCAACCGGTTGAATGGGTAGAGGGACACTTACCATATTAGCCTTTTATATATATACTAGAGGCCCGGTGCACAAAAATTTGTGCACTGGTGATGGTGGGGGGGGGGGTCCCTCAGCCCGGCCTGTGCCCTCTCGCAGTCTGGGACCCCTTGGGAGATAACGACCTGCTGGCTTAGGCCTGCTCCCGGGTGGCAGAGGGCAGGCCCAATCCCTAGGTGCAGCCCCTGGTCGGGCTCAGAGCAGGGCCGATTGGGGAGTTGGGGCGCCGCCCCCTGTCATGCACAGAGCAGGGCGGATCGGGAGGTTGCGATGCCACCCCTAGTCACGCTCAGGGTAGGGCCGATTGGGGGGTTGGGGCACCGCCCCCTGTCACACTCAAGGCAGGATCGATGAGGAAGTTGCGGCGCCACTCCCTGCCATGCACAGAGCAGGGCCCATCAGGGGGTTGAGGAGCTCCCCCTGTCACGCACAGAGCAGGGTCAGTCAGGCGGTTGGGGAGCTCCCCCCTGTCATGCACAGAGCAGGGCCCATCAGGGGGTTGAGGAGCTCCCCCCCTGTCACTCACAGAGTAGGGCCGATAGGGGAGTTGGGGCACCGCTCCCTGTCACAGAGCAGGGCGGATCAGGGGGTTGGGGCGCCGCCACTCTCACACTCAGGGCAGGGCCTATGGGGAGGCTATGGCTCTACCCCATCACACACAGAGCAGGGCCCGTGGGGGGGAGGGGGGCGCCGCATCCTGTCACACACAGAGCAGGGCCGATCTGGGGGTTGGGGAGCTCCCCCCTATCAGGCACAGAGCAGGGCTGATCAAGGGGTTGGGGCACCTTCCCCTGTCACGAACAGAGCAGGGCGGATAGGGAGGTTGTGGCCCCGCCCCCTGTCACACACAGAGCCGCAGGGCAATCAGGGGGTTTGGGCGCTGCCCCCTGTCACGCTGATCCCGGTGCTGGGAGGCATATTACCCTTTTACTATATAGGATAGAGGCCTGGTGCATGGGTGGGGGCTGGCTGGTTTGCCCTGAAGGGTGTCCTGGACCAGGGTGGGGGTCCCCACTGGGGTGCCTGGCCAGCCTGGGTGAGGGGATGATGGCTGTTTGCAGCTGGTCACACACCCTTCAGGGTGGGGGTCCCCACTGGGGTGCCTGGCCAGCCTGGGTGAGGGGATGATGGCTGTTTGCAGCTGGTCACAGCCCCTTCAGGGTGGAGGTCCCCACTGGGGTGCCTAGCCAGTCTGGGTGAGGGGCTGAGGGCTGTTTTCAGGCTGGCGGGTGACTGAAGCTCCCAAATGCTCCTTTTTTTCTTTTCTTTTTTATTCTGGGCCAGCTTTAGCTCTGGCTCCAGCTCTGAGGCCTCTGCTGCTGAAAGCAGGTATCTGGTTTGTTTGGATTCTATAATCGAAACACTGTATCAACTCCAGCTCTGAGATCCCAGCCGGCTGAAAGCAGGTTTCTAGGGTTTTGTTTAGCTTCTATATTTGTAAGAATGTTTCAAACTGCAAGCTCAGAGGCCGGCAGCAGCAGGCGGGGAACGTTGGGAGTCCTCCGTCACTGAAGCAAGCAAGCCTCATGTTCGCTTCAAGCTGCCTGGCTGCCGGCCGCCATCTTGGCTGGCAGTTAATTTGCATATAGCCCTGATTAGCCAGTGGGAAGGGTAGTGGACCTAAGCTAATTACCATGTTTCTCTTTTATTAGATAGGTTAGATTGTAAGTCTGCATTTCAAAGCAGGTGTTGGGGGAGATTTTAATGTGGGAGTCACCCATTGCTAATAGCCTCAAGGGGTTTACAAACGAATGGGATTAGCCTTAGTAATATCACTTGATAGTCAAAAATTAGCAATCTATACCCATTTTTACTAATCTATAATAAGAGACATTTCTTATTTCTTTCTTCATGCTAGATGAAACCTAAAACAGTTGAGCCAATTCAATTAATAAGGTATAAAATGTTATTAGATGAAAGTTACCGTGCCTAAAAAAGCCATGGTCCCTGTGCTCAAAGAGCTTTCAGTTTCTTGGGAGATAGACACACTAATATAGTGCTCTGTGGCAAGTGTTGTAATAGAAATGAGATGCTTGTAAAGTATTGTGGGGGAACCCAGAAAAGAGTGAACAGAAGCAGAGGACATTTGTGTAAGTCTTGAAGGAAGATGGAAAAGCCTGGAAGGGTTCTCTGAGCAGAGGAAAGGGCTTGCTTGTACAGAGCTCTGGAGGCACGCACAAACTGGAGAAGAGTTTCATGGAGTGGAGGCAGGTTATGAGGCTGATATGCTAGCGTGGGTCATGTTTGTTCGAAGGAGTTTTGGCTTCATCTTGTCTGTGGAAGCAGATTACTAGGGTTGTTAGAAGACTCCTAGGTAGTCTAAACCAGGACCTACGCCACATCCTTGAGAACGGGAAGGGTTAGTAGGGTGAGATATTTATTGAGGTACAGAGGAGGGGGAGGGAAGAGGAGGAGAGGGGATTCTAGAATCTCTTTCTAAGGGACCCTGATTTGGTGGAGCTTTAGTCAGTGAAGATGGGGAAGGCCACAAGGGGAATAGATTGGAAAGAAGATGCTTAGTTTGGGGCCTTTGGAGTTTTGAGGAACTCATCTCTGCAGTTATGTGTGTGAACTCATTTAGATTGGGGAAATGCCACAATGGTTAGGAACGCACTTGCTAGTTGCTTTTAACCTTCACTATGGTAACTGTAAGGTGGGGTTCCATTTTTTTGGGGGGGGGGTTCCATTTTTGAGTGGTGGTGGTGGTGATGTTCAGGATTTCTTAAGTAACTAGTATAAACAGTAAGAATAATAAGTAAGAATAGAATGTCCCAAAGTATTTTTAAATTAAGAAAGGTGAAATCCAAATCTCTTAACTACTTTGCTTATCTTTCAGCCTTATCCTCTGCCATCTCACTCTTCATCATCTTTTTTTCACTCACATTTGTGGTTCTTGGAAGGTGTCAAAGTTCTCTAGTGTTGTTGCCCCTTTGCAGAACCTGAAACAGCTGCCCCCTAACTCCATCTGTACATTGGATCCTGAGTGAGGACTTGCTGGCCAGTTGGGAATTCTTTCCTGGGCACTCCTCTTGTGCACTGATGGAGCAATTTATAACTTAATACTTTCTGTTGTATTGTAACTATTTTCCTGTCTAGACTGTGAGCATTTTTCCCCAACTTAAAGAAAGAATCTTTAAATGTACAGAAAAGTTGAAAGAATAATACAACGAACACTTAATTTATCAATTCACGTAGATTAACCAATTATTAACATTTTCAAATTTGCACAATTCCTCTATATAAACATTTTTTTCAGAGGCATTTGAAAGTAAACTGTAGATACCAGGGTACTTCACCCTTAAGTTCTTCAGTGTGTAATGCCTAGGAATAACATTATTTAGTTCCTTTTAAAGAGTGGCCTAAGAACCAATGTCAGCTTTCCTGGGACACTTGTGAGAAATGCAGACTCTTCCTACCCTAGACCTACTGAATCAGAATATGCCTTTTAACAAGATTCCCAGAAGTATTGCTCTCATGCACAGTCCATATTCATATAAATTCCACCAGTTGTCCCAGTGATGCCCTTTATAGTTGTTGTTGTTTTTTTTTTTTTTAAATCCAGGAATTAGTAAAAGATCACATACTGCATTTAGATGTCATGTTTCTTTAGTTTTGACTTTCAGCCTTTAAACCCCCCTCGCCCAATACAGTAACACTTTTGGAGAGTTTAGGCTAGTTTTATAGATGTCCTGCATTTGAATTTGTGTAATTGTTTCCACGTTTGGCAGGATACTACCTATGTGAAGATGACTCTTTCTCAGAGTATTGCAGTTGTTGGCAGGTTGTACCCCTGATGGTGATGCTAAGTTTAAACACTGCTTAAGTGGCATCTGCCAGATTTCTCCATTGTAAAGGCACCTGGTTCCTTTTGTACTTAATCATTAATTGCTGTGATGATCTGGTAGGGGTTTCTAATTAGTCTTTGTGTCTAGCACCTAGCAGGATCCGGGGACATGATAATTGGTCAGTTATTTACCAATTCATGAATGACAAAATAGGTTATCAAAGGTATATATTCTACAATACAATTCTTTCTTGTTTTCTCAGTCTGGTTAACTTCCTAGACTCTAGTCAAGTGCAGGCATCTTTTCTCCTGGCTCTCCAAGAAAACTATAGTCCTCTTCTTCCTGTGGGGTTCTCCTCAGCTGTGTTAAAGTTTCTCTGCCTTGTAGTCCCATTGTTCTAAACACAACCTCTCTTTCCTTTTGTCTCTCTTTTTCTTTTGTGCCTCCAGTCCAGATGCTGGTTTCATCTTTTTCTTTTCAGAACAGAAGCGTCCAGTTTCTTATGGAAGCAGAGACCTCCTGTGTATCCATAATCAGTTGTCTGTTAGAGTTTACTGTAGCTTTCTGTTAAACACTTCCATTGTTAATGTTCTAAATCATATGGGGTGAAAGCTAAGTAAATAACATAGATATCCAGTTCTTAATGCAAATAGTCACTTCAGTAACTCTGGAGGGCCCCTCCCCCCACTTGATCTCTCACCTATTCTTGTTCTATGCTCTAGCCACATTGTTTTTTTTTCCCTAAGTCCTAGGAGATGCTGCCTTGTCTGTTACTTCTGTCTGCAGTGCTCTTCCCCCTTGATCAGGGGTGGGCAAACTTTGACTCGAGGGCCACAATGGGTTCTTAAACTGGACCGGAGGGCCGGAACAAAAGCATGGATGGAGTGTTTGTGTGAACTAATATAAATTCAAAGTAAACATCATTACATAAAAGGGTATGGCCTTTTTTTTTTTTTTTTTAGTTTTATTCATTTCAAATGGCTGGGTCTGGCCCGCAGGCCGTAGTTTGCCCTCGGCTGCCCTAGATACTCACTTGATTGCCTCTTCCTTGACTTTCAAATGCTATCAAGAAAGAAAGGCCCTTGAAGGAACCCTACATAATTTCATTACCATTGCCCTCTTAAAAATGTTTTTCCTAGCACTGATACCTGTCTTATTTATGCCATTACTACCTTGTATTTTTCATGGAGGCAGAGTTTGTAGCCTTGTTCTGTGCTATCTGGAATAGTGCCTCTAGGGAGAAGGCACTCAAATATTTGATGATTGAGTGGCTAAATGGTTGACAGTTTTTAAAGGTTTACATTTTGCCTTTTGCTTAGTGTTTTTGATAAATTTTGTGTCCCATTGCCTCAAGAAAATAAAGAATAAAATGAGAGTGATTAAATGTTTTATTATGATTAAATATAATTGTTTAAAAATAATTATAATCATAATCTTTAAAAATAATAAAGATCTAGCCAAGTGTTGTTTTTCTCATAGATTTGTATAACTGGAAGGAGTGTGACAGCGTCTATGTGCCATATAAGTGCCTAGTATAAAACGTGTTTGTATATGATGGGTTGACCACATATAAATGATGAATTCCGTCACTCTGCAGTAAATGGGAAACATTTTACTACTCTGATTATGTGTTATTTTTTTTTTAAAAATTTGTCTTTATTGTTTTAACTGAATTTATTGGGGTGACATTGGTTTGCAAAATCAAACAGATTTTAAGTATACAACTCAATAAAACATCATCTATACACTGTATCGGGTGTCCATTGTCCCAAGCAGTCTCTTTCCATCTCCATTTTCTTCCCTTTGTCCACCTCCTCCCCCACCACCCCCATCTTTCTCTCTGGCTGTTTCCATACTGTGGTCTGTGTTATGTATGTATGTTTTTTGGTTAATCCCTTCACCTTCTTTCATCCAGCCCCTGAAAGCCCCCCTCCCCTCTGACAGCTGTCAGTCTATTCCATGTATCTATGCCTCTGTATTTTGTGTCAGTTTATTTTGTTAGAGTTCACATGTAAGTGAGATCATATAGCATATTTTCTGACTGGCATATCTCACTTAGCACAATAATCTCCAGGTCCATCCATGTTGTTGCAAAGGGTAGGATTTCCTTCTTTTTTTATGGCCGCATAGTATTCCATTTTCTAAATGTACCATATCTTTTTTTATCCACTCATTTTCTGATGGGCACTTGAGCTGTTTCCAGATCTTGGCTATTGTAAATAACGCTGCAATGCCCTAACCGGTTTGGCTTAGTGGATAGAGCATCAGCCTGTGGACTCAAGGGTCCCAGGTTCAATTCCAGTAAAGGGCATGTACCTTGGTTGAGGGCACATCCCCAGTGGGGAGTGTGCAGGAGGCAGCTGATCAATGTTTCTCTCTCATCGATGTTTCTAACTCTCTTTCCCTCTTCCTTCCTCTTTGTAGAAAATCAATAAAATATATTTAAAAAAAATAACGCTGCAATGAACTTAGTGGTACATATATTCTCTTGAATTAGAGTTTCGGATTTCTTTAGATATATTCCCAGAAATGGAACCGATGGGTTAAGCAGTTCCATATTTAATTTTTTGAGAAAACTCCATACTCTTTTCCACAGCGACTGTACCAGTCTTCATTCCCACCCACAGTGCACATTCTCCACATCCTCGCTAGCACCTGTTGTTTGTTGGTTTATTGATGGTAGCCATCCTGGCAGATGTGAGGTAATATCTTGTGGTTTTAATTGGCATCTCTCTGGTGATTAGTGATGTAAGCATTTTTTCATATGTCTGTTGCCATTTGTCTATTCAGGTCCTTTGCCTGTTTTTAAATTGGATTGTCTGTCTCCTGGTGTTGAGTTGTACAAATTCTTTATACATGTTGGAAATTAACCCCTTTTCAGATGTATCATTGATAAATATGTTGTCCCATTCAGTGGATTCCCTTTTCATTTTGTCAGTGATTCTTTTGCTGGGCAGAAGCTTTTTAGTTTGATGTAGTCCCATTTGTTTCTTTTTTCCTTTTGTTTCCCTTGCCTGAGGAGATATATTGGCAAAAATATTGCTACAAGAGTTGTCTGAGATTGTACATTTTAAATGTAAATGAACATTTAAAGTCTTTTAAGTAGGTGTGTAGCTCTTTGCACTAACGAGGTAGTTTGCCAACAATCAGCTTCCTTAGTTCTGATGGAGCTATGCTTTTATTTTCTGCTTGCTTCTTCATTTCTCTGTCATAAAGATTGCTGGTCAAACTCCTTCATCTCTGCCCCTTTCTGAATTTATAGTTAACTTTTGCTTTGTAGCCGGGATTGCTCTTTATAAGGTAATTAAGACTGAATACAGTTTAACTTTTTAATTCCACTAAGCATGATTTCTCCTGTAAAAACCTAAGGTTGTTGTAATTCATTAAGGTTGGCTAGCTTTAGTAGGTTTTGTAATAGATCTTGTGAAGGAGTGCTCTGTAAGTTAATTGGAAAACTTAGAAACTGCCAAGAGTTTGAAACTTATTTGTTTAGCTACTCTAAACAATATCATTAATTGTAGAAAAGCAGAAGATATGACTAAGATTAAGGCAGGAGCTTTGTCTTGGTAGGCTTGTAAATATTTTAAAATCAGGTTGCATAAATTCAGTTAAACCAATACTGTGTTCTGCATAAAACACCTTTATTTGCCAGCAACTTAAGGGATATAAAGAAACATAAGCATAGTTATCCTCCTTAAATTTAAAATCTAGCTAGGAAGACCACAGGCGAAACCTGGGGAAAATTACACTCAATAAAACAATATAGAGGCTATGGAGAGATAATATAAATGAAAGGAATACTAGAATTTCAGGGCTGGAAGGGCTTAGAGCTTGGAATTCAACCCCTTTCATTTTATAGATGAGAAAACTGAGTACCCAGAGAGGTGAAGTGATTGCCCAAGATCAGATAATAAGTTAATGGCAAAGCTGGTACCAGAAGCCATGTTCTTTCCAGAGAACATATTCTCATTAGATTTTAAATACTCCACTACTTTTTGGGATCCTTTTAGGGTTGGGGTCACCAAAAGCATAACTTGGCTCTGTAGTTTAATAATGTTCAGTATCATTCTTGGCAGGGCCTTTGATTAAAGATGTCGTACAAGGCAGTCTACTTCCATGATGGTAATTGAAAGACTTGAAAACACACTGAATGGGTTTCCAGTTTTCAAGTGTCAGTATATTTCAAGTTTCTCGATGTTAGTGAATGATTGAGTCCTTTGCCTAACACCTTTAGTGGGAGTCTGCCTCTGTTGAATTTTTATGGGGAGGCTAGAGACTTCTCAGAGATATTAATTACTTAAGGGAATGTGGAATTCTGGAATGTAGAAATGGAAGGGATTTTAGGGGAGAGTCTTGTTCAGTGTCTGCAAAGTATTGACAAACAGGGCAAACCTAGTTTTCAGACACGTTTGCTTGTCCCACACAATGGTAAAATTTTTTTGAACTAGTTGCTAATGTTAAAGTTGGAAGATTTCACATAAAAACCTGAATCTCTGGATCGCTTGAAAAATTGGACGACTTGCTAACCCTAGACCTACATCATAAAGATTGTTTGGAGCTGATGGGCAGCTGGGCAAGTTTTCCTGATTAATCAGTCCTGGCCCCTCCTAACAGTCTCCTCAGACTCAGATGTCATTGGCAGTTCATTATTGTGCTTACACTTTGCCTTGGTTAGAGTTAAGAAGAGAGTGAAATTATTTTTTACCCTAAAGTGTCAAAATTTGGAAAAGAGAAAACAAAGCAGGCTTTTTTAAAAATGAGAACATTTTAAATTATCAACATCTGTACAAATCTTTTTTTTCTTTAATATATTTTTATTGGTTTCAGAGAGGAAGGGAGAGGGAGAGAGAGATGGGAATATCAGTGATGAGAGAGAATCATTGATTGGTTGCCTCCTGCATGCCCCACACAGGAGATTGAGCCCGCAATCTGGGCATGTGCCCTGACCGGGAATCAAATCAGCGACTTCTTGGTGCATAAGGTTGATGCTTAACCACTGAGCCATGCCGGCCAGGCTGTCCAAATATTTTTTTTAATCTTCACTTGAGTATATTTTTTTCCATTGATTTCTGGGGAGAGTGGAAGAGAGGCGGGGGGGGGGGGGGAGGGGGGAGAAAGAGAGAGAAACATTGATGTGAGAGAGACACATGGATTGATTGGTTGCCTTCCGCAAGCACCCGTACCAGGGCTCTGCAACTTGCTACCAAGGTACTTGCCCTTGACTGGGAATCAAACCCACGACCCTCGGTTTACAGGCTGACGCTCTGACCACTGAGAAAAACCAGCCAGGGCTGTACAAATCTTAAGGGAGCCTTGTTCTTTAAGTATCAGAAGCCTTTTCCCCTGATGGGACTGGCCCATTCTTTGCATGCTCACCTTGGGCAGCTTCCTCCTCCTTTCCTCCTTCCAGGTATCTCCAAACAGCGTTCCTTCTGCTCCACAGCTTCCCTAAGCCTGAGACCCTATTTCTCAGACCAGAATGCTCATCTTGGTTCTCAGTTTTTTAATTTTTTTTAAAAAAATAAGCTTATTGATTTTTAGAGAGGAGGGGGAGGGAGAGAGAGGAACATCATGAGAGAAAAACATAGATCAGCTGCCTCCTGCATGCCCCCTACTGGAGATCGAGCCTGAAACCTGGGCATGTGTGCTAAACAGAACCAGCAACCTCTTGGTGCATGGGATGTCTCTCAACCAACTGCACCACACTGGCGGGGGTTTGGTTCTCAGTTTTGCTTATGTAGGAAAAGGGCCTGAGCTTCGGTTCTAAAGCAATAGGAATGCGTGTGTATGCTGCTTGATTTGCTGGTTTTCAGAAGTTACAGAGTCCTCAGACCTAGGGCTTTGCCCCAAGCTGGGGTTTAGCTAACTGTCCTTCCCTGGGCTCCTGCTTTTGAAGAAGGCTTTTTTATTTCAAGAAGAAAAAAAAATAGGAAGAGTTTATTTCTTTGGGAACACGAATTGTTTGCTGTACTTGCTTAAGAATTAAAACAAATGTGACCACATGACCACTTCAGCTGGCTTCATTTATTTCTTGGCTCCCTCCTACAACCCTTGAAGAGTTTTCTGTTATATTTGTGTTAGTTGATGCAGTGACTGGGGAATGCTAGGATACAGGAGTGCAGAATCCATGGGATAAATCATTCTTTCTAAAATGTCTTATCTGTGACATTTGATGACATTTGCTTGAACTGTTATTAGCCCTTTAGCAATCTAGAGCACTCCATCTTCTAAAGTTTACTGATTTGGGCTCATCAGATTAGTGAAAAAATAACCTTTAAAAACCAAAGTATAGGCCTGACATATCAGTGTAGAGAGCATATTTGCCCACTTGTAATGAAACAAATTCCCTGGAAACTGGCATTCTGTATTACCAGATTAAGCAAATCCAAAATCCAAATTCCTTTTGGCACTCCGTCTCCAATTATTCTAGAATTTTTTGATGCTTAGATAAGTCTTGGTGAAATATTAAATGATACCTGTGCTGATATTTTCAGCAATATCTAATGGGGTCCAGCTATTCATTGTCACTCAGGCATGCATTTATGGCAGATGATATACAATTTTTTTAAAAAATATATTTTTATTGATTTCAGAGAGAGAGAGAGAGTGAGAGAGAGAGAGAGAGAGAGAGAGAGAAACATCAGTGATGAGAGAGAATCATCGATTGGCTGCCTCCTGCACACCCCCTACTGGGGATCGAGCCCATAACCCAGGCATGTGCCCATGACCAGAATCAAACCTGGGGCCCTTCAGTCTGCAGGCCAATGCTCTCTCCACTGAGCCAAACCAACTAGGGTTATACAGATATTTTTATATTAAAGTTGTTAAGAGTGGGCTAGTCACAGACATGTGCTTTTCTATCTTGTCCTAGTCATCATTTTATAATCTTTTTTTCTGGTCATCATTTAAAAACAGATTTTAACATTAATTAAAATTAAATAAAATTTAAAAATCAATTCCTCAGCCACACTAGCCACATTTGGAGATATCTCTCTCTTCTCTTCCTCTGTTCTCCTTCTCCTTTTACCTTCTTCGCTTTCCCCTTCCTCTCTATTCCTCCTCCCTTCTCTCCTCCTGCCCCTTTCATTCTCTCCATCCCTTCTCCCTTCCTGTCCCATTTTTCCCATTTCCCTCCTTTTCCTTCCCCTCCCGTCCTTCCTCTCTCACTCCCTTCTCTCTTCATCTAACTCTCTGTCCTATTTTCCATTTCTCTCTGTATATGTATTTATATTAGAGGCTCAGTGCATGAAATTTGTGCACTCGACGGGGGACGGGGGTGGTCACTCAGCCCGGCCTGTGCCCTCTTGCAATCGGGAGCCCTCAGGGGATGTCCTGGTTTCTGGCTGAGCGGCGCTCCCCTGGTGGTCAGTGCATGTCATAGTGACCGGTGGTTCCCCTGTTAGGTTGATTTGCATATTAGCCTTTTATTATATAGGATTTAATTATTTTTTTCTGCAATATATGAACATTGTAGACATCATGCCCATTATATGATACAAGGACATAACTACAATATAATGATGAAAAACTGAAAATTTAACATTGATATAATGCTATTATCTAATTCATAATCCATTTTCAAATTTTATCAATTGTCTCAATATTTTTTTCTTCTAGTACAATTTGAGTCCAGAATTATAGCATTTAGTTATCATGTCTTTTTAGCCTCCTTTAATCTGGAAGAATTTTTCAATTTATCTTTGTTTTTCTTACCTTGACATCTTTGAAGACTACATGTTTTTTTGTTTGCTTAGTGGTTTTTTTTAAGTTTTTATTTCAAGAAAAACGATTTTAAATATAATAATATTACATGTAACAAACCTTAATATTTCAAGAAAAACGATTTTAAATATGATGTTACATGCAATAAACACCAATTAGTCAAGAAAAATGATCTTACATATAATATTAAATGCAATAAACATTAATATTTCAAGAATAAAAGGATTTTAAATATGATAACGTTACCAAAACTGCACTAACATAGTATGATATCACAAAAGTTGTAGGAAATATTAAAAATCTGCAAAAAAAACAGGATTACTTCTATTATATTCTAGAGTATTTTTCCCTCCTGTGGCTCTATTTTTGTTCATCAATTTATGTTGTTCATTATATTCCACAAATGAGTGAGATCATATGATATTTATTTTTCTCCGACTTTCTTATTTCGCTTAGCATGATGCTTTTCAAGTCTCTTTTGTTGGATATGAGTATTGCTACTTTAGCTTTTTTTTCTTTTCCATTTGCATGGAAAATATTTTTCATCCCTTCACTTTCATCCTGTGTGTGTCTTGTTTTGAGGTGGGTCTCTTGTAGACAGCATATAATTGGGTCATGTTTTTGTATTCATTCAGGTACCCTACACCTTTTGATTGGAGCATTTAACCCATTTATTTAGGGTTATTATTGAGAGGTACTTATTTTTAGCCATTTTAATTCTGTATGGCTAGGTTTCTCTGTTTCTTCTTCTGAGCAATCCCTTACAGCAGTCCCTTTAGCATTTTTTGTAATGCTGGCTTGGTGGTGATGAACTCCTTTAGCCTTTTTTTTTTTTTTGTCTGGGAAGCTCTTTATTTGACAGTCTATTTTGAATAATAATCTTGTCCCAGATCCTTGCTTTCCATTACCTTGAGTACTTTATGCCATTCCCTTCTGGCCTGTAGAGTTTCTGATGAGAAATCAGGTGTCAGCCTTATGGGAACTCCTTTGTAGGTAACAGTTTTCTTTTCTCTTGCTGCCTTTAAGATTCTCTCTTTGTCTTTAATTTTAATTATGATGTGACTGGGTGTGGATCTGTTTGGGTTGTTCTTGTTTGGGGTTCTCTGTGCCTCCTGAACTTGTGTGACTTTTTTCTTTACCAGGTTAGGGAAGTTTTCTACCATTTCTTCAAATACCTTCTCTATCCCTTTCTTCCTTTCTGCCTCTTCTGGCACACCTACTATTCTAATATTGTTATGTTTCACATTGTCCCACAGCTCTCTCAAGCTGTCCTCCTGTTTTTTTAGTAGTTTTTTGTTTTCGGTTCTCTAATTGAGTAATATTTTCAACTCTATCTTCTAATTCACTGATTTGATCCTCAGCTTCCCCTAATTTGTGGTCAGCAAACTGCGGCTCTTGAGCCACATGCGGCTCTTTGGCCCCTTGAGTGTAGCTCTTCCTAAACCTTAGGAGTACCCTAATTAAGTTAATAACAATGTACCTACTGTATAGTTTAAGTTTAAAAAATTTGGCTCTCAAAAGAAATTTCAATTGTTGTACTGTTGTTATTTGGCTCTGTTGACTAATAAGTTTGCCAACCACTGCCCTAACCTGCTGTGCATTTCTTCCAATGTGTTATGTCATTCTTTATCTCACATTGTTCTTTTTTCATATTACTATATATTTTTTCATGCTGTTGAGCATCTTCACCATCAGTACTCTGAACTCTGTTTCAGATAAATTTTTTTTAATCTCTGCTTCATTTATCTCTTCTGGAGAATTCATTAGTTCTTTCATTTGGGGGTTCTTTGTTTCCTCATTTTGTTGTCTGTCTGGGTTTGTGACTAAGTTTTAGGTAAATCCTCTACACCTCTCATCTCTAGTGCAGGACAGTGTTAAAGGCAGTTTCTGACTAATTGGATCAGACAAAGACTCAAAGCCTCTAGAGACTACCTCTGTCTAGAGCAGTGGTTCTCAACCTTCCTAATGCTGCGACCCTTTAATACAGTTTCTCATGTTGTGGTGACCCCCAACCATAAAATTATTTTCATTGCTACTTCATAACTGTAATGTTGCTACTGTTATGAATCGTAATGTAAATATCTGATATGCAGGATGTATTTAGGTGACCCCTGTGAAAGGGTCGTTCAACCCCCAAAGGGGTCGCAACCCACAAGTTGAGAACCGTTGGCTTAGAGACTAATAGGATTCCAAGTTGAATTGCCCCCCAGGCAATTGTCCTCAGGTGTGGTGAGAGTTTTTTCAACAGGGTGGGGCAGTTGCTCCTGCCTGGAGGCTAATTGTTACTTTAATCTCTTAAGTGGCCTCAGGGCAAGGTGTTTTCCAATAGGGTGCATCAACTATCTTCCCCCCAGGCAAGGCAGGTGTCTATGTGGGAAAGATGTCCTCCGGGCTGTATGAAAGAATGACAGCACAGGAAACTTGGGGTGTCTGCCTTCTGAGCTCTATCCCCCGAGTCCCCAGTCCTGGGTTCTGCTCTCACAGCTCTAGTCCACTTCACCCTTCCTCTGCCAGAGCACAAGGTGGGTGCCTCCACAGGGAATTTTTGTGGGTTGGCCCTTTAAAAGGGTGCTCAAACTTTCAGTTGCCACTCCCTGGCAGACAGCACCCCACTGCTTTTCACAGCCAGATGATATGTGGGTACCCTCCTCAGTTTGGTGCTCTCTGCTGGGGGGCTCAGCTTCAGGATTAGATCCCAGAGTTCTCAGTGGCACAGCTGAGATATCTTTCCGAGACTTCAGCTGCTGTCTGGGTGCTCGGCCAGCCCTTTTGTGCCTCCACCCCTCCTACCAGTCTCCATGTGGTCTCCACCTTCAGTCCTTGGGTATCAGGGTTCTTTCCTGTGAGTTTTCCATTGATTATTCAGGAAGCCTTTCCATATTTCTTTTTTTAAAAACATATTTTACTGATTTTTTAACAGAGAGGAAGAGAGAGGGACAGAGAGTTAGAAACATCGATGAGAGAGGAACATCGATCAGCTGCCTCCTGCACACCCCCCACCAGGGATGTGCCCACAACCAAGGTACATGTCTTTGGCCGGAATCGAACCTGGGACCTTTCAGTCCGCAGGCCCACGCTCTATCCACTGAGCCAAACCAGTTAGGGCAGCCTTTCCATATTTCAGTTGTAATTCCAGCTGTTCCTGGGAGCATACTCCTACTCTGCCACCATTTTAATCCTGCTTTGTGGATTCTAGTTCTAGAAACAATGACAGGAACTGTAGGCTTGAAAAGGATCTATCCTTCAAGAAAATGCTTACCGCTAATCCAGGGATCTGGGGCCTTTTCTCTGGAAAGGGCTGCGTGTTACATATTTGGCTGCACAGGCCTCGTTCGCCGCCATAGGCCTTCTTGTAGCACAGCCTTAGGTGGATTTTGAAGTTATTTTATAGCATGTCCCTCACTGTGAGTTTGATGTTTCCTCATGACGAAATTGAAGTTATATTATTTTCGTAGATAGTACGAAACTTTCGCAGAAAGTTATGTATCCTTTCTCAGAGTGCATCATATCAGGAGGTACATGATGTCAATTTGTACCATTATTAGGGATGTTAATTTTGACCACTTGATTAAGGTGGTCTGCCAGGTTTCTCTAAAGTTATATTTTACCCCCTTTGAAATCAGTAGTCTCTTCGGAGTTACCATGAGACATTGTAAATACTCAGTTTTTCAGTAAACTTTCACCCAATCAGTTTAGCATTCTTCAATAATTCATGCCTGAATTCAGTTATTATGATGGTTCCTGAATTGGTTGGTTGTGATTTATTCAGTGATCTGTTTGAAATTTAGGTAGTTTCTAATAATGTGTGGTTGTGAACATCATTTGCTATGTAGGTTTTTAACATGCACCTTAATATTACATTTAGAGTAAAATTCTAGAAGTGAATTTTTGGGTCATAAGAATGCATCCTTTTATGGTTTTAAAGTTCTATCAACAGTGTGTTGTCTGGAAAGTTTATATTAGTGATTACCTCAACTATATACCTCTCCTATCTTTTTAAAAATTTAATTTTTAAGGCATTACTTTTAGAAGCAAACACTAACTGCTTGGTATTTTTGTTGAAGTCTTAATGCCTCTGTCTAATGGAAGTTTATCTTAATACAGATACAGTGATATTTGACTAAGTGTGACCTGGAATTTCTCCTGGCTATGAGTGATAATAGTTGCAGGTGCAGAGGGCAGAAGACCTTTTTAAACCTTATGTTTTAATATAGAGTAAGACAGGATGTTCTCTAGGGCCCTAGCCAGTTTGGCTCAGTGGATAGAGCATCAGCCTGTGGACTGAAGAGTCCCAGGTTCAATTCTGGCCAAG
This sequence comes from Myotis myotis, assembly GCF_014108235.1. Classification (NCBI taxonomy): domain Eukaryota; kingdom Metazoa; phylum Chordata; class Mammalia; order Chiroptera; family Vespertilionidae; genus Myotis; species Myotis myotis. The sequence goes on along the minus strand of NW_023416368.1, from coordinate 30,244,315 downwards.
GGCACATGCCTGGGTTGCGGGCTCGATTCCCAGTAGGGCATGCAGGAGGCAGCCAATCAATGATTCTCTTATCATTGATGTTTCTATCTCTCTCTCCCTCTTCCTTCCTCTCTGAAATCAATAAAGAAATATATATTTTTTTAAAAAAAGATGTTCTCTAGGAATCCATCAAAAAACGAAGTGAGGTGTATCATTTAGATAATAATGTACTATAGCCCTGGCCAATGTGGCTAAATTGGTTGAACATTGTCCCCTACACCAGAAGGTAGTGGGCTCGATTCCCAGTCTGGGCACATGCCCAGGTTTTGGGTTTGATCCCTGTTTGGGGAGCATGCAGGAGGCAACTGATTAATGTTTTTCAAAATGAGAATCTTTTGTATTAGGGTTCATTCACTTTAGCGTTTCATCCTGCTTCTAAGTTGGCGTGGAAATACTGAAAGAAATGCTTTGGTGCCAGAGAAGCCCAAAGGGAAAAGCTCTCTATGTTTGGGAATACCTTCTTATGGTACCCCTAATGTTTGTAAACTCGAAATCTTAAGAGGTTGTAAGAGTTATTGGGCCCTCATGTATAGGCTAGTAAAAATTTTTTCCATCTTGTGGTGAACGTAGCTTTCCTTGATATAAAATATGATATAAAAGTCCTTATGTAGGAGATTTGTTACATATTTCATGTTTGCGTTTGATGTTTGTCTGACATTGACTTTTTGTTTCTCTTTTAGAAATGACTGCAGTTCACACAGGCAACATAAACTTCAAATGGGACCCCAAAAGTCTAGAGATCAGGACTCTGGCAGTTGAAAGACTGTTGGAGCCTCTTGTTACACAGGTAATCATTTGAAATCAAATTCATACATAGTTATTGTAACATGGTTCCATAGCAGTAACAAACATAGAACAAAGTTATTTAGTTTAAAGGTTTAATTTGAGCGTTTGAGTTTAGGTTGATGGTGCTTGTTACAAATACAAATATCATAGTGGGATGGCATTTCATTAACTGTTAGCAACTAGATATGCACTTTTAGTTTTCTGGCACAGTTTACTAGTGTGAGTAAGAGAGAGAGGTAGATAGTCAAAATGTAGTGGCATGTGCTATCTTTTTAAAAAAATTCTGTTTCAACTGATAAATATAAACTAGTATGTGTATATATACATGTACATGTGCACATATATAATTTTTAAAATATGTAGGAGTGTGTGGTCAGACTCAGGTATATTTACTTTCTTGGAGCCCATCTACTATAACTCTTAGTAAATCTTTTGTGTGACAGGTTACTCTAATAACAAATCTTCAGTCATCTTCATCCTATAGATTATCTAGTATTATATGTATTTACTAGTGGCCCAGTGTATGAATTTGTGCACATTAAAAGGGAATTAATTAGAGGAAATATATTTTTTAAAAATATTTTTTTTTTATTTCAGAGAGGAAGGGAGAAGGGGAAAGAGAGATAGAAACCTCCATGATGAAAGAGAATCATGGCTCGGCTGCCTCCTGCATGCCCCCTACTGGGGATCGAGCCCGCAACCTGGCAAGTGCCCTTGACCGGAATCGAACCTGGGACCCTTCAGTCCACAGGCTGATGCTCTATCCACTGAGCCAAACCGGCTAGGGCTAGAGGAAATATTTTAATATTGCTACTTGCCCTTTCTCTATAATAGAAGTGTCAGAGATGAAAGAAATTTAGTAAAATGTATATGAAAATCTTCCTCCTGTCAAGAGTCTGGGGCATGCCACGGGACCCAGAGTCAAGTCCCTACCCACCCGTGTGCACCTTGAAATCACGCGAGACTCAGACCTGGCTGGCCCCCACCACCATTGGACGAGATCCAGCCCCAGCCAGCCCCTCCCCAATCAAGCCCCGTCATTTGGGGGGGTGCAGCCTCAGGGCACCTGTCAAGCCCTGCTGGGCGGGGGGCATAGGCTCAGGTCCCCCGACCTGGCGCCGGGCGGGGAGCGCACCTTCAGGTCCCCCAGTCCAGCCCCGAGGCGGGGTTGCAGCCTCAGGTCCCCTGCCCCAGCGCCACGCAGCCTTAGGTCCCTGCTGATTGCTTGTTACGGCTCATTATGGGAACCTTGCCTCCACTGTGGGCACAGCTATCTTATGTTACGGGAACCCTGCCTCCACTGTGGGCGCAGCCATTTTGTGATGGCGTGATGGAGTGAGGGTCCATTTGCATATTACCTCTGTATTATATAGGATATAGGATAGGATGATGGTTACTGTTCTTGGACTCAAAACACCATTGTGATAGGCTACTTTGGGCAGTTGTTCCTTCCTTTCTTAAGGGTCTTCACTAATTAATTGCTGAAATTTGTGTGAAAAAACAGTAAAAAGATTTCAGAAGTAAGTTATCTTAAAACATTTTACTTAGGTTGAAAATGGGAAAAATGTGATCTTCAGTTAAAACTGAATTTAGTGTTGACCTCTTTCTGGAACTCTTAAAAAAAATTGAATTTGTTGGGGTGACATTGATTAATATGATTATACAAGTTTCAAGTATACAATTCTATAATATATCATCTGTATATTATATTGTGTGTTCACCACCCTAAATTAAGTTTCTTTTCATCACCATTTATCCCCCCTTACCCTATTCTACTCCTCCTGACCCCCTGCAACTTCTTAATGACAGAGTAGAGATATCTAACTTGTTTCTAATCAGTTTTTAATTTATAAGAGAACGAAAATCTAATATTCATATTTGAGGAATTAAGATATATTTCTTATACATAAGAGTTAAATTATTTGAGAAACTAGAGTATCATTACTGTATGTTTTAAACATGGAGAGAGTTGTGTGTTATTTGTTAGTGCTTGATGGAATGTCATAAATGTGATGTTATGAATAATTTATTTTTGCTATTTTAGAAGCTGTTAGTCTGTTATTTTCATTTTAACTGACTGTAGTTTAATTTTTAAAAATGAAACTTTTAGGTTACGACTTTGGTAAATACTAATAGCAAGGGGCCCTCTAATAAGAAGAGAGGTCGTTCTAAGAAGGCCCATGTTTTGGCTGCATCTGTTGAACAAGCAACTGAGAATTTCTTGGACAAAGGGGATAAAATTGCAAAGGAGAGTCAGTTTCTCAAGGAGGAGCTTGTGGCTGCTGTAGAAGATGTTCGAAAACAAGGTAGGTTAATATTGCTTTTTATATATAGAGGGGCAGTCCTTTTTAGAAAATTAATCCTGGAAGGTGACTTTTTGTGGTCAATATTTTCATTTTTATGTTTGCCAGTTGCTTTAATTAATCATATTCAGTTATTAGAGATATATTAAGTTGTGCAGGCTTAAATTTTAATCAGGAGAGATAGTAACAAAGGAACAATTTTTTTGGAGAATTTGAATTCACTTCTCATGGGTGTTCCAAGTAAAAGTTGAGTCTTAGAAATGTTGTCAATTTGATAAAAAATAAATGGGGCAGAAGTTTACATGTCATCCTATGCAGTATCTCTTTTTAGTTCATGCTGAAGACATAGGGGTGATAAAATATAAAAATGTCCAGCAATTCTGGAAATTGTGCCGGGCCAGCACAGCTAAGGGTTTGGTGAGCCTGAGGGGGGGTTGGAGAAGGATGTAGAAAAGACAAAGACAATAAGCTGGGTGTAGGTGGATCACCTGTGCCTGGCTAAGGCCACAGAGAGAGATCCAGATGGCAAGCTTTGCCTTTAGTATATAGCCAGAGGTAAACAAGGTAGTGGTCAACAGAGTTACAATGTTCTTGTGAGTTTCACTTGTTTTGGCAGCACTTGCTACATCTCCCTCAGCCCATTAGCTACCCAGATAAGATCTAGGGAGCGTCATAAGGTCAAGCCTAATTATGCTAAGAGGGCTGTGCCCTCTAAGCTGGGACTTGTTTGTGGCTTTGCCAACAGGTCAGTACAAGGCTTAACCCTATAGTGGCGCCCTACAGTTTTGTGTTAAATTTGTGTTACTGGGCTTTGTGAGCACCTCAGTGGATCTCTGATAGCTGACAGCAATGTGCATGCATTGTCCATTAGAGTCTTAATGTCAAATTCATACCTGTGTCAGTACCCCAAAAGAGACAATGCATTAAATGGGCGATGCTATCTTTAGTTGTTCTGAATTTGTGAACTAAATATTTTTCTCAGTTTTCAGGCTAAAGATAAGTATTCTCATACTGCAAATGACGAGACTATTTAAATTCCATAATACTAGCTAATTGGATGTATTAGTTTCCCAGGGCTGCAATCCTATTTAATAAAAGAGTAGTATTCAAATTGTCCCCTCCATCGGGAGGTCATCCGGGAGTTCGACCAGGGGGCGGGGCCGGCTAGGGGAAGGGAAGGAGGCCCCGGCTGGCAGCTGCCAGCTGCTAGGGACCCTACCAGTGCACAAATTTCGTGCACTGGGCCTTTAGTCTACATAATAAAAGCCTAAGCGACCATTATGGCCGAATGACCAGAACAACCTGTTGTTATGATGCGCACTGACCACGATGGGGCAGATGCTTAACGCAGGAGCTGCCTCTTGGTGGTCAGTGTACTCCCTCAGGGAGAGTTCGCTCAGCTAGAAGCTGGGCTCACAGCTGGTGAGCGCAGTGGTGGTGGCTCTCCTGCCTCTGCAACAGCGCTAAGGAGCAGTGAGCCAAGTGGTAAGGAGCAGTGAGCAGGTGGGCGGTAAGGAGCAAGGGGTCCTGGACCTTGGGCGCAGGCCGGGCTGAGGGACCCGCCCCCCACCTCCCCCCAGTGCACACATTTCATGCAGCGGGCCTTTAGTAACACATAAGTTACTATAAACTTAGTGGCATAGAACAACAGAAATTTATTCTCTTACATATCTGTTGGCCAGATATATGAAATCAACGTGTCAGGGTTGACTATTTCTTGGGGGCTCAGAGGAAGAATCTTCCCATTCTTTTTCCTAGTTTCTGGTGGTTTTGCAGAGGTAGGATTAACTTGGAGTTGAAAATCAAGACATGATTGCATGTGTCTGTAATGGTTTTAACGGTGGGACCAGATTTATGGTAGTCTTGGAAAAGGTGGTAGAATTCTGTTGAACAGAGCAAGGATTGTAGCTAAAGCCAGTGACTTTTACTGCCTTCCAGGCCATTTGGCTTGATTTTTCTTCCATGACTGCCATACCACTAATTACAACCTGTTACCTCTCATGTATGTACTGTTATTTACATGGTAGACAACATGAAAACATCTGGATAATTCACTGCAGCCTCTTCTCCAATATTGAAAAAACATTTAATAGTGACACCTACATATACCTTCTCTCCAAATGGCTAGAAGGTGAAAGTAAATTCCTCATCCAATAAATAGAAAGCAAATACTTTAATGTTTGGCTTGTAGTTTCCCCCCTTTCATGTCTATTTATGTTTAGGCACTATTTGTCTTAGGATTTTTTTGAAAGTATTCTTTTGAAGTTTTGGTTTTCAGATCATTATTTCATTTTAGGTAAACTTTTTTTTTTTTTAATATATTTTATTGATTTTTTAGAGAGGAAGGGAGAGAGATAGAGAGTTAGAAACATCGATGAGAGAGAAACATCGATCAGCTGCCTTCTGCACATCTCCCACTGGGGATGTGCCTGCAACCCAGGTACATGCCCTTGACCGGAATCGAACCTGGGACCTTTCAGTTCGCAGGCCGACGCTCTATCCACTGAGCCAAACCGGTTTTGGCTAGGTAAACTTTGATTATAATGAAAGTGCATTGTTTTTTGAGTAGAAGTAGGACTTCAAATCCCTGAGAACAATCAATGTTATTCAATACTAAGTCTCAACCGTTACAAGAACCTTTTTTTTTTTTCCTGTAGAAAGTGTCTTGTCATTTTTAGAGCAAGAAAGCATTACTTATTGGTCTACTAAAACAGTAGAGTTAAAACTATTGAGTTTGGTAGCATCTGTGTTATTTTAACAGCTATAGTTGATTGATGGGCATACTCTTTAATGGTCTTATTGCACAGATAATTTCTTAGCTTTTTAAATCTTGAAAGCACAGAATTTCCCAGTCAGTTAAAACTGATGGTCTCTTAGAACATTGCCATAAAGAAGGGATAGGCAATGAGGGTTTTTAATTGATACTAATTAAGAGACATTCTTTTATATATTTCAGTAATTGTGTAGTGAACTTGACAAAGATGCCATCTTCCTTGGTACAGCTTCAATGATTTCTATATAGGGGGAAAAAAGGCATACATATGGAGAGGTGTGTGTGTATGCACGCACATATATAAGTATGTGTGTATGTATATGTTTGTGGATATATATATATATATATATATATATATATATTTATTATGAATCTTGGCAAGGCAATTTTAAGGAAAATGATAAATTTTATCCTTGACAAAAGGATGGATATTGAGCACAAGCTGTCAAGCTCTTGAGGCATAATTTTCTCCCTGGCAACTGACTAGAATCAGATTGAGGGAGGTGAAAATTGGTAGCCTGTCCAGTGCAGATGTTGATAGCTTCAGACTGATATATTCACATCTAATATAGGCAGCCTGGAAGATAGATGTTAAGAGGCAGATGTGATCAGGACAAAGCAGCTGTCAGTGATTGTTTGAGAGGTAGACAGGAGACAGAGTAGAGTCTGGGTTTGCTAAAAGACTTGAAATATAGCTTTGAGGAGCTTTGTGTGGGTGTGAGAGAGATTGCATTTTAATTTGTCTGGTCTTGTTAGTGTGGTTTTAATCAGGTTAGCGCTATAAGCTTGATCTTATATATGGGCTCTTGAATATTTCACAGGAGAAAAATGACAAGTATTCCTATCTAGAATGTTGAGTATGGGTTTCAAAAAATGCTAATAATGCTCTGGAAGAGCAATATCAGAGAAACATTTAACATTTTGAAAAAGCTGAAAGTTAAGTTAATTAGGATTTCAGATTAGTGTAATCACAAGAAATTAAACCTAACAAGAAAGAAGCTGGTTTTTCTCATTCTCTTCTTGCTTTTGAGTCTGGCTTCTCATTTGTTATCCTGACTTTTCCCCTTGCCATTTTGGTAGATTTTTCTTCCTGTTTTCTCCTCTTACTTTTGTGGATACCTCTTCATGTGATCCCCTAATGGCTGGGTCTGTTGTTAGGAAGTACTCCCACTCCAGTTCCTACCCTTCATATGTTCCTGAAGACTGTGATTAATTTAACACTTGTTCATTATTGACCCCCATTTCTCTACTCTCACAATTTAATCCATTTTCTTTTGCTCTTCATTTAACCTGAGCAGAAAAAGCTAAATATAAATTCCAAAAAATCATTAGCTGGTTGCCATTCAGGTGTTTTATGTCTTAAAGTTGTCTGTCTGACTTAAACTGTAAGTCTCTAGAGTGGAGGCTGTTTTTTCTTTGACTTGGGATGTGTCAAGGATGCTGTCTGTTTTTGGATCACTACCCTTGTGTGAGCATATGCTGCTCTGCAGAGACTCAGATTCTGGTGTAGCTGGCTTGAAAGTGAGGAAAGGAAAATGAACTTATTAAATTATAATGTTTGCTGTGATTTTGAAATTGCTCCTCTTTTTTTTTTTTTTTTAATCTTGTGAAACAAAGATAACACTAACCAGGATAATGATACTACAGCAAATAATATTAGTGCCTGGTATCCAATGTACCTGAGGACGTTATCTCAGGTATTACAGTTTTGACTTTGGCATGACTTCAATCATGATGTTGCAGTAACGTGGTGTCTACTAGTTAATTTCTTAAGAAAGTGATTCCCAAGTTGAAATGCATGTTATGCATTTATTTGAATGTGTAATCAGGATGTAAGTGCCTCTCTTTGGAGTGTTTCTGAATGACAGTAGGGCATGCTTGAATTAGTAGAAGAACATGAATATGTGTGGTACTCTATTTTAATGTTTTTGATAAAATCAATCTATTCTGTTGACTGTTAAAAGTCGGAATTTCCGCCGAAACCGGTTTGACTCAGTGGATAGAGCGTCGGCCTGCGGACTGAAGGGTCCTGGGTTCGATTCTGGTCAGGGGCATGTACCTGGGTTGCGGGCACATCCCCAGTGGGAGATGTGCAGGAGGCAGCTGATCGATGTTTCTCTCTCATCGATGTTTCTAACTCTCTATCTCTCTCCCTTCCTCTCTGTGAAAAATCAATAAAATATATTAAAAAAAAAAAAAAAGTCGGAATTTCTAAGCTTTGTTCCTTACTGCCATGGGATGGGGAAGGATGTAATTTAAGAGTTTTTCTGGGTATGTTTTGAACAGATTCTGATGGGCTTTTAAATGTTTATTTCCTGGGTTGATTTTTCAAAAGATACACATTGACTCAAGTTCACTTAAAGCTTCTTTCAGGAATTCTTTGAATTGTCACTTTATCTATAATTATGGAGGTATCAGGTGTCTGTGATTTTTGCCAAATATCACCCATTGATGAACGGAAAGGCAAAGGTGGGAAGGATTGAATGTTTTATTCAGATTCATCATCATATCATAGGGCATGCGGGTTATGCCAGATAAGTATCACCATTTGGCTCCTTCCCATAGGACTATGAAATTTGGTATCCTTTGCAATTATATTGCCAGTTTATCTTAATTGACAAGTGTGGAAAATGTCTTATTACCAGACTATGGAAAATGAATTTTAAAAATTGGGGAAGAGGGGAGGGAAAGGGAGTGGGACAGCTTGGGAAATGGGTGTTAATTCTTGATTATTTTGGAGTAGCAAATAATTTTGTGAAGCCTTGGCCCTGTCAGTTTATTATCTTGTAAAGTAAAAGTTGGTGGAATGATAAAAATAATTGTGTCATTTTCTGATGAGATCCTAAATTTAATCAAATGTATTTAAGAGAATTTGGTGTAAAGTAGTTTAATGAGTGGAGATATGGCACTAAAAAAGTAACTTTCAAGAATTAGGAATCCCATGATAGGGGAGTTTTAGATATTCAAATTCCAGGGCTGAATGGTTTTTATTTTCTGTTTTGTAAAAAGATGGCAAACCATTAAATATGGGAGTTGGGGGCGGTGTTATAACAGACTTACCTGTGATGTTGCTTGCTGGCTTGCTCTTTTTTTCCCCTCTTTCCTTGGCTATTTCCTGGGTAGGTAGAATTTGAAACATTTTTTCTTTAAACAAAAGTAATTTTCTGCAGTATACATGCTTTTAATAGTAAGAGCAAAAAGAAGAAAATAAAAAGTAGCTATAATTTTTGTTACCCAGAGGTGAAACCAATGTTTAACATTTTGGTCTAAACTCTTCCAGTTTGTTTTTTATGAATGTATTCATGTGGATAGACATATATTTTGCTTCATTTTGTCATTTTTTTTTCACTCAGTGGATCCTGAACATCTTTTAATATTAATATTCCTACAGTGTAATTTTTAAATATATATACTTTTTAAGAAAAATGATCTTAAATATAATATTACATGCAATAAACATTAATATTTCAAAAAAAAGGATTTTAAGTATAATATTATTGCCACAATTGTACTAACATAGTATGATATCACAGTTACAGGAAATATTAAAAATCTGCAAGTAACAGGATTACTTCTATTACATTCATATATATATATATACACACATACCTGGAATGGGTGGATTATGTACTTTACAGAAGATAAGCCATGTTCCTCTGCTGGGCTGACAAAATTCTTTTGGCAATTGATAGCAAAAATATATATATTCCCTCCCCTCCCCTCCCCCCCTCTGGCTCTCTACAGTGTAATTTTTAATGACTGAATAATATCGTCTACAGAGTAATATGACTTAAGGAGTCTATTTTGAACCAGAAAAACCAAAGACTTCTCTAATGTTATGGTCAGAGTTTTATTCACTTTTCAAATATTTAAAAGAAGTGTGGTAAATAGGACAGTTTTTATTATATATTATTTTTATTTATTTTGAATATTTTTATTTATTTCAGAGAGGAAGGGAGAGGGAGAGAGAGAAGCATCAGCGATGAGAGAGAATCCTTGATTGGCTGCCTCATACATGCCCCACACTGGGGAATGAGACTGTAACCCCCGGCGTTTGCCCTGACTGGGAATAGAATCGTGACTTCCTGGTTCATAGGTCGACACTCAGTCATTGAACCACACTGGCTGAGCAGGACAGCTTTTATTTTAGAGACTGAAGGCTGTGGAGAAATTAACTGGGAAACTTATGTGCATGTATGTATATATGCACAGCCTGTGGACACAGCTGATAGTGTAGTGAAGGCCTGGGAGGGGCAGGTAAAGGGTGGGAGGGGATCAGTGGAAAAAACAAGGGATATCTGTAATACTTTCAACAATAAAGATAAAAAGAACGACTTCGGTAAAAAATACAAGACTGAGGGCTGTAATTGATAACAAGTGTAGTATGAGATATTTGAGGAGAAAAAAACTTTTTTTTTAAAAAAAATATATTTTTTACAGAGAGGAAGGGAAAGGGATAGAGAGGTAGGAACATTGATGAGAGAGAAACATTGATCAGCTGCCTCCTGCACACCCTCTACTGGGGATGTGCTCGCAACCAAGGTACATGCCCTTGACCGGAATCGAACCTGGGACCCTTCAGTCCGCAGGCCGACACTCTATCCACTGAGCAAACCAGTCAGGGCAGAAAAAAAAACTTTTAAAATCATTTTAAGGTAAAGAGACAAAAGAAACTTGAGCACGGGCATCTGGGAAACCTGTGGGAGAAGAGGAATTAGAATTCCACTTAATAGCCATGAAATTGCTTCTGAAATGAATAAATAATTTGAACATGTTGATGGTAAATGTCTTTTAACTCTTCTGGAAGCTTCTGTCATTTCCACACAAGGCTGTTTTTTGCTGCTTCTCAAAAGCACATTCAGGTGGATGTCTAAAAACAACTTTGTTGGATTTGGCAATTGATAACAAACAGTATGCTCTCATAAAATGTTTTATTTAAGAAATGTCTATTTAAAGTCTCTGTAACAGTTGAACTTCTACAGCAACTAAACAAAATATAATGACGTGTGATTGGCCTGCATATGCCTCCTTCCCCTTGTTTTACCATCTATGTTTTAGATAAGCGTTCAAGACAGATGATTCACAAAGCATTCATATTTCATAATGTACGCTAATTTTACTTTTTCTTTTTGCAGTGACTCTAATTGCCATGAGTTTTTTATACTGTAGAAAAAATATTTTGTATATAGACATTTTGAGTGATTTAGGTTATTCCTTTCTAGGAAACCCTGAGTTTTATGTGTCATAGACAGGAATTAAAGATATTTTACATTTTTTGATCATTTAAAAACTTTTCTTGTGTGTGTGTGTGTGTGTGTGTGTGTGTGTGTGTGTAATAGAAAATTTAAGGAAAGCACACGAACATAAACAGCAGGAAATAATCACCCTCAGGCTATGTCACCTCATGATATACTACCTCTGTTAATATTATCGTGTTTATTGGTGTGGTCTTCCTCATCCCATCTTTATAACATAAACATATTGTGTTCTCCAATCTCATTGTGCAGTATAAATTGTCCCATATCTGCTATTTAAGGTGCAAATAAAATTTTTCCCCATTAATAAAGATACCTGGAATGGATGGATTATGTACTTTTACAGAAGATAAGCCATGCTCCTCTGCTGGGCGGACAAAATTCTTATTTTTTTTGGACCTCAAGGTAGAAATGAGCATATTAGAAGTATCCTTAGTATTATTTTGCTCTATCTATTGGGTCTCCTTGGAGGACTTTTGAAGGCTGTAGAGCTATTTACATAGGACCCTCCCTATGGCATTGTGGTTGGGAGCTGTTCTTGAAGTATGAAGTGAACTTTTTTGTATATGGAGTTGTAAATGGGATAGGTGAGGCATTTGACAAGTTGCTAAAAACAGGAAGGAACCTTAGGTTGGCTTAATTTCTTTTTAAAAAAAAAAAAAGATGGAAAAGTTAATGCCCAGCAAGTAGAACTACTGTAAGTCAAGCTTTTTTTTTTTTTTTAAATCTTTATTGTTCAGATTATTACAGCTGTTCCTCTCCCCCCCCCCCCCATAGTTCCCCTCCATCCGGTTCCCACCCCACCCCCTGTCCTTACCCCACCCCCTGTCCTTACCCCACCCCCACTGCCCTTGTCCATAGGTGTACAATTTTTGTCTAGTCTCTTCCTGAACCCCTCACACTCCCTTCCCCCCTCAGAATTGTCAGTCCATTCCCTTTCTATGCCCCTGATTCTGTTCTATTCACCAGTTTATTCTGTTCGTCAGATTTTTTATTCATTTGATTTTTAGATTCACTTGTTGATAGATATGTATTTGTTGTCACTTTGTTGTTCATAATTTTTATCTTTACCTTTTTCTTCTTCTTCCTCTTCTTAAAGAATACCCTTTAGCATTTCATATAATACCGGTTTGGTGGTGATGAACTCCTTTAGTTTTTTCTTGTCTGTGAAGCTCTTTATCTGACCTTCAATTCTAAATGATAGCTTTGCTGGGTAGAGTAATCTTGGTTGTAGGTTCTTGCTATTCATCACTTTGAATATTTCTTGCCACTCCCTTGTGGCCTGCATAGTTTCTGTTGAGAAATCAGCTGGCAGTCATATGGGCACTCCCTTGTAGGTAACTAACTGCTTTTCTCTTGCTGCTTTTCAGATTTTCTCTTTGTCTTTTGTCCTTGGCATTTTAATTATGATGTGTCTGTCCAGCAAGTAAACTACTGTAAGTCAAACTTTGTTTGTAGCTATTACCATAAAAGGACCAGTTAGTTTTTACTACTTTTTATGCTATGGAGAATGAGTGAAGGAGGCTCCCTCTTTACTGCTTCAACATTACAAATTAAAAGCTAGTTTTTCCTTCATGCTTTAGGAAAATTGCTAGTATGACTTTATTTCAAAAAATGTGAAACAATTGGTGTATGTACAATGATCATGTTCTGAACAGATTTAAGAATTGAAGATAGTAGATAGGTAGTGTGAAAGTGGCATGGAAGTATTTGTTGAGCTTCACATTTATTACCTCATTTAATTTTCAAAACAACCCAGTGAGGTGGCAGATGGTATTCTCATCTTATGGAAAACAGGTAGAGATAAAGCAACTGAAAGGCACACAGCTGCCAAATAACCAAGTTGGGATTCAGATCCAATTCCAATACCTTGTTTTATCTGTACCAGACAGTGTTCTGGGAGAATAATGTACAGTTGCCTCTTGAATAACACGAAGATTAGGGGCACTGACCCCTATGCAGTCAAATCTGAGTATAACATTTGACTCCCCCATAACTTAGTTGTCTCTTGGTATCTGCTGTGTATTGGTTCCAGGACCCCTGGCACAGATACCAAAATCCGAGGATGCTCAATTCCTCTATATAAAATGGCATAGATCTGTGCATACAGTGTTTCTTCCTTATCTGTGGACTCCCAACTGCAGATTGAAACAGTGCAGGTATTTATTGAAAAAAAAAGTTACGTTTATGTGGACCTGTGCAAACCCTTGTTCAAGGGTCAAGTGTATATTCATTAACATTACTTTGTGACATTATTTGTTTTAAAGGAACAGCATAATAGAATATCTCATATTTTCTAGGCTCATGTTAAAAAAGAAAAACCAAGCTTTTTTCATTTTTACTGTCTCTCTTTCATGCACACAAACACCTACAGTTTTTAGACCTGTCCTTTCCTTATAACTTTTTAAAAAGTTGGATTGCTTTGAAGAGAATTCACTCAAGATATTTGATGCTTTAGAGAGGTCTTGATCTTGTCCTGTTCTAATGTAGAACTCTGTGTTTTTTTGTTTACTTCCTTTACAATTGCCCTTTGTTCTTGTTTTGCTCCAGAGGAACTTAACTTTTGTCTTCAGCTTAGTGAGGGGAGAATGCCAGTGGATGAGTATATTGACAGATCTGATTTCATGACAGATAGAACAATAGTAGTGGGTTCTTAAGTTTCATCTTTTTTATGTCTTAGTTAATACCAAATGTAGTGTAGTTGACTAGAGACAATTGGGACCAGGCCAGAAGACCCAGTTATATAACCCTAGTTTGAAACCTTTAAGTAATCTTTGATGCTTTCTTTTCCTTCACTCTTCATAATCAAAGGTTATCATATAATTTGACTCCTGCCTTTATTTTTTACTTAAATTGTTTTAATTTTCACCCGAGGATATGGTTTTTTTTATTGTTTTGTTTTTGTTTTTGTTGTGTGTTTTTTTTTTTTTAAAGAGAGGAAAGGGGAGGGAGGGAGGGAAGAAAGGAAAGAGGGAGAGAAGAAGGGAGAGAGAAACATCAATGTGAAAGAGAAACATCCATTGGTTGCCTCTTATATGTGCCCCAAATGAGGATTGAACCAGAAACCTAGGTATGTGCCCTGACCAGGAATTGAACCTGAAACCTTTTGGTGCACAGGATGGTGCTCCAACCAACTAAGCCACCCAGCTAGGGCTTGACCCCTCCCTTTATAATTTACTTTTCTTTCCTGGGCTCTCACTGTAGCTTTCTGACCTATCTCTCTGGTTAGGTTTATTGTATTACTTTTTTAAAAAATTAAATATATTTTATTGAGGTTTTACGGAGAGGAAGGGAGAGGGATAGAAAGTTATAAACATCGATGAGAGAGAAACATCGATCAGCTGCACACCCCCTACTGGGGATGTGCCGGCAACCAAGGTACATGCCCTTGACCAGAATAGAACCTGGGACCCTTCAGTCTGCAGGCCGACGCTCTATCCACTGAGCCAAACGGGTTAGGGCTATTGTATTACTTTTGTTAGGTTAATCTTGTGTATATATGGTTTTGAATTTGCTCTTTGGTTCAGGGATTCTTCTTGGTACTCTCTCCATCCCCATCTTCCATTAATTTGAGAACTCAGCTCCCAGACATGCCTTCTTTTTATATACCTCATCTTGATAAGTGGTTATAAGAATACAAGCATTGGAATTACAAAACCTGGTTGTACACATTTACTATTAGGTAACTGTGATTAAGTTAGTTAACCTACGTTTTAGTTGTCTTATTTGTAAAGAAGGGCTAATATTAGCCTAACTTTCTAGGTGGTTGATATGATTAAATAAAATGTAAGAGTGCCATAGAGTGGGCATTTAATAAATGTTGGATATTATTATGTTGCTTTTTCGTTTTTTAAAGTGCTAATTCTTTTAACTCCACTGCCCAAAGTCCTTCCTATCCTTGGAGGGCAGAGTCTATTTCAGAGTGCCTTGTCTTCTATAAAAATTGCTGGTCATTAGCATCTCCTCCTTTGAAACCTTGTAGTACTTCGTGCCTTTCTTACAGCTTGTATGTTAACATGCTACATGATTTCTGTATAATCACATTCCTCTTTTCTGGACTAAACCGCTTGAAAGGAGAGATAGTCTTGTTTAGCTTTGTTCACCTGCCAGTGAAATTGTTTGTTTTAGTGTGTAATGAAGAAGCTCTCAATAAATAGGTGAAATTCTATTTATTGTATCTCGTTTAATACTAATGTTGCCTAAGGCAAAAATCTTTTTCTGTAAGGCTTTTGAGACAACTTCTTCTATGAGTAAATAGCTTTTCCTACTATCTTCCCATAGCACCATGTCCACAGTGCCATTGTAAGTCTGATTGCATTGTGATACATGCTAATTTGTGAGCCTTTCAAGTATAGGTGCCTTGTCTTAATTAGCTTTTAATTGTTTGCTTGTCTGTCTTTCCCCTTCCATAGAGCTTGAGGATATGGGTTGTTTCTTGTGCACTATATCACTACACTTCATACAGTCTTTGATGTATTGTGGGTGTTCAAATATTTGTTAAATAAATAAATAAATGAATAAATAAATAAATAAATGTGCTTTGTCTTTTTAAGTACCATGAGGTAACATTTTAATGTCATGTATCCACATAATAGTTACCATATGTCTGTATCTTCATATCTGTGTATTTTACATACAGAAAAAAACTTTTAACTGTGAGATTCTTCATTGTGAGTTATTTCTGACCCAAGAGATATGCAGAGCCCAAGCCTGTCTTTATTCTTAGTATATATGGTGCTTCTAAACCTAATTAATATATGAATCTGAGGATGAATTCCCACCTGCACCCCCAGCAGCTCATGGTATCCAAGTAAATTTGATAGGAGAAATTTGGTAGATCTCTTCAGAAGTGGCTAGGTTTCTTTAGAGTGTACGTTTTACATTTGTGGAAGAGAAGCGAGAGTGAATGGCCTTTAAGCTTTAATCTGAAGTGGACACATTCAGTCAAGGGAAGAAGTATATGATTCTCCAAGTACATAAACAGTCACCATATAGGTACTAACAGTGTAACTGGTGGAACAGACGTAGCCCTGGTCCTCTAGTTGTTTCCAGTTATAAGAAAAGAGGGACGATATAGGCACCTAAATGATTACTAATAGAAATGAATGACAAAAACTGTGTTATTTTACAAGTTTCTAGGAAATGTTATATATAAATTTTTAGCACTGTATTTTAGGGTTATATAAGCTGGATATTCCTAATAACTATAGTAAAATGTATATGTTTTTAGGTTAATTTTCTTTATTATGGATATAATACTTGTTTGTTATATAAAATGTAGTTTTTTTAACCCTTACTACTTTAATCTTTCTTTTTTAAACCCAGATTACACACATTTATAATTTCTTTTTTTCTGTTTAAAGTTCCATCATATGCCTTAACATTTTTTCATATATATGTTTATATTTGCAGAGTAGTCAATTATAAGTTAAATCATAGTTTATTTAACTAGATTCTTATTGTTGAGCATTTGAATTCTTAGCAATGTTTTACTATGAGAAAAATGAATGCCAGTGTCTGAACTCTGTCTTCCACATACCAGTGAGTCTCTGTTACTGTTAGAGCTGTACACATTAAATAGTTGGGATGGTTAATGAAGTGTGTGGTTGGTAGTCCTGCATAATGGTTCCTATATTTCTGTATAATTCTGTGGATGTGAGAATAAATTGCATTAGATCCATTTTTTCTCCCACTCAAATCTTGGATTTAGTTTTCTTAGGATACATATAATGTTACTTTTTGAAAGGAGTATTTATTAGATTATTGGAAAGAAGTATTTTTTAAGACTTTTGATATATAGTACCAAATCATTTTCCAAATATTGTGCTTTCACTAGCAACATATGAGGGTGCTTTTCTCTTAGTAATAGTTCTAAAACAAATGAAAGAAAAATACAACAACAAAAATAAAAATCTTAAACTAAATTTCATGCATGAAATATACAAAGCTTGAACTATTTTATTTCACTTATTTTATTTTTTTAATCCTCACCCGAGGATATTTTTCCATTGATTTTTAGGGAGTGGGAGAGAGAGGGAAAGAAACACTGACTTGAGAGAAACACATCGGTTGGTTGCCTCCTGCATGTACCCAAACAGGGCCCTTGACCAGAATCAAACCCAGGACCCTTCAGTCCGCAGGCCGACGCTCTATCCACTGACCCAAACCGGCCAGGGCTATTTTATTTTTTAAATGTAGAACAGCTCTTTGGCTCATTTCTGCTGTTTGTTTTCTTCATTCTGTAAAACAGGTGATTTGATGAAGAGTGCTGCGGGAGAGTTTGCAGATGATCCCTGCTCTTCTGTGAAGCGTGGCAACATGGTTCGGGCAGCTCGAGCTTTGCTTTCTGCTGTTACCCGGCTGCTTATTTTGGCTGACATGGCAGATGTCTACAAATTACTTGTTCAGCTGAAAGTTGTAAGTACAGGCTGTGTCTGTAATTTGTTTTCTCTATCACAGTGAAAGTGCTACTGGCCATACTTAATTCAGCATTCCTTGGGATATGGAGTGGTTTACCTAAATGAACCAGGGATGTTTTTGTTTCATTTCCACTTATTCCTTTATTCTAATTGTATTTCATACAGGTTCTACTGTGACCTGTGTTGTCTTGATTCTAATGAAGAACTTGTAGCAAATGTTTTGTTTTGACTCCTTTCTTTTTTGTAATACTGATTAAACATTTCCTTGTACCAGTAGAGTTCCAGAGTTGAGAAACCAAGATATGTTAAATTGTGTCCTTTAAATAGAAATCAGTAATACTGTCCTTTTCAGCTCCCCTAAAGCTCCCATGTAGTAGCTGCTCAAATGTTTGAGTGCCATGTAAACTAGAGAGAAAGTTTGAATTGCTGTCTGAATTGCTGTTGCAGAACATAAAAAATTCTTTATATAAGAATTGCTTAGAATTTTTCTTTTTTTGGGGGGGTATATTTAATAGGTGGAAGATGGTATCTTGAAACTGAGGAATGCCGGCACTGAACAAGACTTAGGAATACAGTATAAAGCCCTGAAACCTGAAGTGGATAAACTGAACATTATGGCAGCTAAAAGGCAACAGGTATAGTCATGATTTAGGGATATATTAAAACTATTTATATTATTACTAGTTTGAAAAATTCATTTTACCTAGGTTTTACAGTATCTCTGTCTGCCAATATAGTGCCATTAAAACATTTTACTATTTTAAAAATTAAGTTGTATTCACGTTATGCTTTTATTTTTAGTCTCTTAAAAATTTTGCTTTAAGTAGCTTGGCAATTTGTGATAGTGTAGGAGAGGTAATAGTTATGTGCATTTGAGGATTAACTTGAGTTGATAATGGAATTTATCTCAGGTTTTTAAAAACCTTAAATCAGTTCAGACATACCAGAATGACTTCTATATCAGAAAGGATTTTTCCCCTCTCCCCATATTTTTTCACTATATATGTATATTTTAGATCTGAGGAGGTGGAGGACCAACTAGTTAGTTATGCATAGATTTTCGAATGGGGCGGGGGTGGGGGGATGTTCACACCTGCATTATTCAAGGCTCAACTGTATTTCTTATTAATTGCTATTAATAGTTTCCATAGTGTTAGAAATTTGTGTTATGTGGCATGTGGATCAATGCTCTTATTTTCAAGCTTTGCTAAATCTTTGGGGTTTTTTGCTGTTAGGATGCTTTGAAGTCTTCCCGTGCCCTTCCTGTTGGATGCTGTGTGTTAGGTGTGTGTTCTGTAGGGGAGATGCATATGTCACTGTTCAGCCTCCTACAACTTCCATAGTCCTGATCAAGCTTTTAATTCCTATTTTTAAAGAAGCCCAGAAAAATATCAATTATTATTATTGTTAGCCAATACCTAACCCAGTTAGGATATTTTACATTGCAGTTCACAAAAAAAGCCAGCTCCAAAACTACTTAACAATGGAGGATTTATTTTCTCACTTATTAGAAATCGCAAGTTATATTTCTGACTTCAGGATTGTTAAAGGCTTTGCAATATCAGCAAGGATCCAGGTTCTTGACATTTTCCAGCACTGCCATCTTCAGTGCCGGGCACTGGATGGCTGCTGAAGCTTTAGGCATGACATTTATGCACATCAGTATGGCCAGTGAGAAAAAAAAGAATTGTTCCTTATGTCTATAAGCAAGTAATCTAGAAGCCCCTAACACATTTGCCCTAAATCTGAATTGTGTAACATAGCCATTCCTCACTAAGCATTGGTAAGAGGAAAGCAGATACTATATCTGACTCAGAGTAATGAAGATCTACCTTTTGGTCCAGGATGGGGGTAGTTTTCTTGGGGACAGAACACCCAACAAGAGCTCTGACAAACATGAGAAAAATGGGGTGAATACTCTAAATGTCCCGTTTTTGACAGCCTTAGCTCTGAAGACTTCTTAGTAACTTTCATTTGGTCATATTTACATTAGTATAAAACTAATGGATTAAATTAATAATATATGTAATATAGTGCCAGGCAGTGGGCAATTGGTGAATAGTAGTTATTGCTCATATTTCAAGCTAGAAGATGTGATCAGATTGAATCTGCACCACATATGAGATCCTGTTGTTTTTTTTGTGTGTTTTTTTTTTACATATGATAATATAGTGAGATTTGGTATACTGTCTGAGTAATATAGTTAGTGTATGATCATTGTACTTTTAGCATTTGTCCTAGTCTTGGCTTATGTCTCTATCACATAAATTTCAAGTAATTTTTTCCTTTTGCTGGAGCTGATTAATCCTTAGAACAGCGGTTCTCAACCTGTGGGTCACGACCCCTTTCGTGGTCAAACGACCCTTTCACAGGGGTCGACTAAGACCATCCTACATATCAGATATTTACATTACAATTCATAACAGTAGCAACATTACAGGTATGAAGTAGCAACGAAAATAATTTTATGGTTGGGTCACAACATGAGGAACTGTATTTAAAGGGCCAGAAGGTTGAGAACCACTGCCTTAGAAGAACTTGTTATATATAATAGTATGGTAATTCTATAAATAACACAGGCTGGCCAAATTATGTCTATAATTTATTTTACTTAATATTCTTGATATAAATGCTCACTTGAATACCTGAAATAAATATTAGTTATATTTAAAAAACAAAGTTTGCAAATAGTAGCACTGCTTTAAAACCTAGTCAGTCATATCTTGGTTTATGAAGACTTAATATTATGTGAAGAAAGTGAGAACATTTAGACTGATACTGTTGTATATCTTTGTAAAATGGTGGGGTAAATAAATCAGTGTTGTTCTTGAGATAAAACATAATAGTCCAGAATTTTGTATGCTACTGGAGAAACTTACTGGAAATGCTGCCAGACTTTTAATCCTGTGTGCCATGAATCCATCAAGAGTTTCAAACATTTCCAAAATAAGATGTCATAAAAATCTTGAAGTTATTAATTAACATGCTGGATGATCTTCTGTTTGCCCTTCCATATCTGTTTTCTGGCCTTGTGCATCCTTCTCTCTGGCCTAGGAACTTCACCTGTCTAGACTGTATCCAGGGACTCCTTTGCCCTCTGGCTCTTGGTTGCTTTGGCCAATGGGAGCATGAATAGAAGATCAGAGGACATAGGAGAGTGAGGCTGGGGTTTTATTCTCCTGGCTGGGTGCCCTTGGGTGGCTAAAAGGCATATCCTATGTCTGGTGGTATTCTCCACACACCTACCTGTTCCCTAGATTATGGTATCCACTGTTTCCTCTTGTCTCTTCAGGCCTAAGTGCTCTAATGACCTTGTGGTTTCCCTGTATTTTGCCCAGACCTTTGTAGCATAGTCCCTAAACCATCTTAGAATTACCTAGCTTGATTTTACTATCTGTTTACTGCTGGTATCTTGAGTGATACGTGTTCCCATTTTAAAGTTTGTTTGGGGTTTGTAGTATGTGATGGTTATTTATAGATTTCCTCGGGTTTAACTCTTTAACCTTTAACTGTTAGCCTTAACCTCCTACAATAAAATCCATTGAGTAGGCTGGCTATAGGCTCCTGTGTGCCTCCTGTTCATAAAATGGCCTTTCATAGGTCTGGGCCTTGGTATGTATTCTTATAAACTAGTGCTTTTCTTAGGAAGTAGACTGCTACTCATTTTATCCTAAGGTACCAGCCTGGTGGAAATTTTCCCTTTTGCCTATTGCCCACTGGCCTCCTTTAGTAACTGGTCCATTTTTCCACACTTTTTTCCTGGCGGACTTCCTCTATTACTGTATGCTTAGTCCCCTAGACCAGCGGATACCAACATTTTGGACCTCTCGGACCACCGGTTGGCGACCGCTGCTTCAAAGGTTTTCTTAAACCAGCAGTCGCCAACCTTTCGGACCTCACGGACCACCAGTGGTCTGCAGGCCACCAGTTGATGACCGCTGCCCTAGACTGTTTTCACCTTTGACTTTTTCATCTGTTCCCAGGCGTGGTATGTAATAATTTACCTCCTCATTGAGCCTCTTACCTTTGCAGGCAGCCCTAGTCCATAAAAGGGATATTTCCTCAAGAGCAGTGTTGGGTTCCATGTGTATACTGGCTCCCTTAGCCTCCCTTGTATCATTTAAGCAGCAGCCACCTATTGAGGAAATGTTAAACCTCATAAGGTCTATAGGCTCTATGGAATTTATCTATTTCTTCAGGTTTTTCTGAGCAAAAACATGTAAAAGAGTTTCTTCAGGGGTAGGGGATATCATTCCATCTACCCATCCACCTACCCACCCACCCATCTATCCGTCCACCTGCCCACATAACCATTTATTCATTCACCCATTTCTGCCCACTCTCCTTGCTCCCTCCCTCCCTTCCACAAATCATCTCCAGGCATATAAAGTCTGGGTTCAATGCAAACTGTCCTTTTAAAATAGTCAGGAAATCTGCTACAACTTTTGGCAAAGTCGAATTTCACATGTCAAAACTCACATTCTTACACATTCTCTCTTCCCAGTATTTTTGGGGATCCCTGAGGGTTCATTCAAAGGACCTGGGTGGGGATTGTTTGGAGACCAGAGTCCACAAAACTAGGAGTTCCATCCTAGTGAGGGCTGTTGCTAGAAATAATGAATAACTCTAAAAAGGTGTTTACTGTGTGCTAAACACTGTTATAAGCCATTTATAAACACAAACTCAGTCTTCACAAAATGGTGTAAGGTAGATACTAAATTGATCAGATATTAATTCCAATAGATGAAGGAAATATAGCACAGAGAGATTAAATATTTTGGCAAGGTCATTCATCTAGTAAGTTGTAGAGCCAGGTTTTGAATTGGGGCTCTCTGGCTCCAGAGGACAGGGATTTTGTCTGTTTAAATATCTACCATAATCCTTAGTGTTTAGAACATTGCCTGGATATGCTCAATAAATATTTATTTTACAAGTGAGTGAATAAGTGAGCCACTTACCTGTACTACACATCCATCCTGGAATGAAATTGTGCATGTGTTTCTAATCTTTTACTTTTCTTGGGCTAGAATGTTATTGGCTGACTAGAAGTGCTGAATTTCCACTAGGCTGTAGGCTTTTCTTTGACGATAAGGGTAAAATAGATGGGGCAGAGGTTAGTCATTTGAGTCCAAGAGAAGACATATCAAATTTTATATTAAGAGGGAAATGAGAGGAAACTTCCACTTGAATTTCCAGCTCTTGGTAAGAGAGAGTGTTATAGATTGCTTAGAAGTTAGCTTCTGTTTCTTGGTAACTGCATGTGATGTTGGTTCAGTTACATTAAAAGCAGTCATTTCTTCCTTGTGTTTTCTGTTTGTTCCTGAGTCTGCCTGAAACATAACTAAATTGGTGAAGTTGAAGAATCATGAAGATTAAAGTAGACCAAAGGACTCTTACTTCATAAGTAATTTACTAATATTATATTGCTTAATAACTCACTTTTCCTACTAATTTGGATTACTTTAAGCACTATATATCTTGAAAAGAATACTTATCATTGATTATTATATTTATAGTAAATAGTGCTGTCTTATGATAGTGTCCATTTTCATACCTGTACTTAACAAACTCTACTTTCTTTGTGTTACAACAAAAGCAGTTCTAAAGAGAAAGTAGTGCTCCAGCCGGGTGGTTCAGTTGGTTGGAGCATTGTCCCGTACAACAAAAAGGTTGCAGGTTTGATTCCGGGTCAGGGCACATACCTAGATTGTGGTTTCATACCCGGTCGGGGTGTGTACGGGATGCAACCGATGGATGTTTCTCTCTTTTATTGATATTTCTTTCTTTTTCTCTCCCCCCATTCCTCTCTCTAAAATCAATAAAAAAAATCAACATCCTCAGGTGGGGATTAAAAAAATAATAATAGTGAAAGTTAAGGCACTGTGGCAGTTAGGACAAATGATGATACTTAGCTGTCATAGATTCAAATATATTCCCCAATACTTGGTAAATAGGAATCTATTCAGAGATACAATGTGGTGAGGGCAAGACATTTAGAAAATGCATACAGAACATGTGCACCAGCTGCTTTAGCATAATGGTTAGCCCTAGCCCCTTGTCATAGCTTGAATCTTGAGATGATAATTAGTTCTTTAAATCCAGGGGATTCTGTTCTGCGTATTTAACCTGATGTAGTCTTTGGAAAGGTAGGTTTTTTTTGTTTTGTTTTTAATTCTCCAAATTCAAGCTAAACTTTTATTTCATATGGTTGAACTCCCTGGGCTTCTCCTAAGCCTTGCTATTTTCCAGGAAAACATTCTTTTATATCCTCTTTAACTATTTAAGCAAACATGTGATATTCCATTTAAGAGCACTCCTGTTGGTGCCTGATTTATGTTACTGAGCCTACACTCGGAAGGAATTACATGGTGTGATCTAAAAACCAGGCTGCAGTCCAGGTGGCAGTCAGTTCCCAGGGATGGTTTAGGTCTCTACTTCCATCTTCCAGTGACTCTGACTGACTTCAGTGATCCAGCAAACAGGTGTGATGTTCCTGCTGGAACTCCAGCACGGAGATTACCATCATGTTGTCCTCCATGCTGCGGCCACCCCCATGCCTCAATTGTAGACTTTTATCATACCAGGCCAGGCAGTGGCTTTAGGAAAGTCAGGCGTTGAATAGTAATTCAGACACTATGTATTAACTTTGGGTGACCACAAGTGTCTTTAATAACCTTTGTAAACAGCTGTACTGATCTAGGTTATAGGTACAAAGAATGCCAAAGCTGATTGCAAAACATTTGTATTAAAACAGAAGACAAATACAAGTGCTTCAAGGCAAATGCCTTCCTAGCAGACTTAAAAGTCCTTGAGATTGTGGTGAGGGCAAGACATTTAGAAAAATTCTACTCAGAATTTGTGCACCAGCTGTTTAAGCATAATGGTTAGCCTCAGCTCCCTGTCATAGTTGGAGTCTTAAAATGATCACTGACTCTCTAAATCCACAGGGTCCTGTTTCTGAATATTTAGCCTAATGTACTGTGGTGTGCTACAGGGCGTTTGGAATGCTGTGAGCTGTTACTTGCAAATTCAGATTTCAAATGAGAAAAGAATTCTAGGAGGAATAGAAAGCTGTCATACAAGGTTTGAATAAAGATGCAAGTCTAAAATATATAGTGAGATGAAGTTTCAGAGTTTGGTGTTTCTAATGCTTAGTTAGGAACTCATCTAGAAAGGTGAGCATTAAATAGTTGAATCGGACTTTGAGTAATTGATTTTGGCCTTTCTAAGTTAGTCAGTTTTCTCTTACATGTTTACACATTTAGTATTTCTTTTTAACACATTTAAATTTGTACTTTAGGATTCATTTGGTGACATTAACATTGAAATTCTGTGATCACATAAAATAGAGTTGGGACAGCTCTGGTTGTCACTTCTCTTCTATGGTGGCAATCCACATTGATTGGTACTAAAGACTTAGTTTTATTTGTTTGAATAATTTCAGTAACAAGGGGATATCAGAAGTACCCCCTTCACATCTTGCTTATTGTTGGTATCACTTATTTGTCACTTAGTATATTCACCCTACCAGTTAGAGGCTAGTAGTGTAAACCATGAGAAACCTCAAATCCTTTTAACTGTAGACTATAATTATGGGGTAGAGGAAATTGTAAAGGACATTTTCACTTAAGACCACATGTACATAGAGTATTATAATGAAATATAAACCTTTTGATTTTCAGTATGGAGCCCATGAGCCTCAGCTTTGTGCCTAATGACCTGTGTCCTAAGGTGGTCTTTGGGGAGGGGGAAGGGAGGGGAGGAGTCTTGTACTTGGGAGAATACCTGGTTCATGTACACCTGTGGTATCTTATCCTAAATTTCACAAAACTCCTGTAATGAATTTTATAACTTAATAAAAAACTCCTTATAATAAATCTTACTTTAAGTATTTCTCTGAATGATTTTTCTATTTTGGTTGGAATAGGTACATATATCTTTATATAGCTGTAATCAAGATGCTAGTCAGTTTTAAGTTTTACTTTTTATTTAATGCTGTGCTAAGTACTTTATGTGCATTATCCCTTTTAATCCTCAATACAATGATAAGAGAGGTACTATTATTGTTTCTATTTTACAGAAGGTAAAACTGACTATGGAGACTTAAAGTAAGATCACAATAGTTAGGAAAAAGTAGAGCTGGAGATTGAAATCTAGGTCTGTGTGGTTTGGAAAAGTTTGAACTCTTATCTACTAAGCCATATATTGCCTCCTTTGTGATGAGCTTCCAAGCCAGACTTAATGAAAATATTGTGTCTATTTAGTAAAAATTCTAACTTTCAATATTTACCGACAAAATTTTATATGAATAGAACTGTTAAAATTTATTGCTTTACTCTTATAGGAACTGAAAGATGTGGGCCATCGTGATCAGATGGCTGCAGCCAGAGGAATCCTGCAGAAAAACGTTCCGATTCTCTATACTGCTTCCCAGGCATGCCTGCAGCACCCTGATGTTGCAGCCTATAAGGCCAACAGAGACCTGATATACAAGCAGCTGCAGCAGGCAGTCACAGGCATTTCCAATGCAGCCCAGGCCACCGCATCGGATGATGCCTCCCAGCACCAGGGCGGAGGAGGAGGAGAGCTGGCATATGCGCTCAATAACTTTGATGTAAGTTATACTGGGAGGAAACTTCAGGCTCTTGACCATCCCCTAAAGTTAGATTTCTGGGGAAATGTGATCAAGGTTTCTAATGAAAGCTCAATTTCTACTTAGATATGCAATCTAAGTTGAAAAAAATTTTATGAATCATCAAGTCTACTTATCTTGACTTGTCCTAAAGCATTTCTCTTTCTTTTCTTTTTTAGTTTGATTAAACTTCTGAATTCTTTAATGCATCTTGTGTTTCCTACAAGGTTGTTCTTTATTGAGGATATGAGTTCAGTTTATTTCAACCAAGATTTTAACCTTTTGGTAGATGGGAAGCTATGGGAGATACAGAGGCAAATGCACAGTCTGGTTGCAAATAAAGACACATAAATGACTAAAACAGAAGTGCCATCATCTTGTCTGTCGAGATATACTTGTTTTCCTCAATGACTAAATTGTAATAATAGACAAAATTTAATCAAGTGGAAGCAAATTTGGGGTTAAAATACTTTTATAGCATAATGCCATGTAATTATCTTTATAGATGATGCTTATACATTCTGTGTACACACTATCCTATGTATCTAATCTTAAATTTTTTTGGTGGGTTTGTTTTTTAAATTTTTACCCACAATGCCTCCTGGTTCCAGTAGATGACAGCAGTTTAAGATTTTTCAAAAAAATCTTATTATTGTTATTTTAATTAACATAAGAAAAATTGCTTTTCAGGTTGTCAGCATCTTTTCATAAGTAGGAAATGCTATAAAGTAATGAATCAATACAATGGAGTGCATTCTATTTTTAATATTTTTTTCCTTGCCTTTGCTTTGTCTCAGTACTTTACTTTGGTGTGGGTAACTGATCCTTGCTGATATGAATGGATGATTTAGTACTTCTCATAAATTATGAAAACATGGTGTTAGAACTGAATTTTTACTCTGGAACCTTAAGCATTAAGTGACTTTATAGCAAACTCTGATGATACATCTTATAATTTACTGGCGTTGTTGTTTTCCCCACTCACATATTGGTCTCTTTCAAAGCAGTAAGAGTTACATTTTGCCCTAAGTTGAGTAATATCAGAAGCTACTTAATTCATATGTGAGGGGGTTGGACTGAATGATCACAGGTGGGTTGCAGCGCTATGACTATTTAAGTTCTGGGACCATTAATTCCTCATTCCTGTTGGTCAGAATGCATTGTGTGTTCTGTTTTGACCAGAGAAATCCTGTAGTAACTTAATCTGGTAAGAAAAATGATGAGCTAAAATGTAGGTTAATAATGAACTCAAGGTATGCATGCTAAATTTTGAAACAGGGTTCTTTGAAAGGGAAAGAAGAAATGTACACTTATAAGGGCAAGCTTTTTAAAGAAAAACCTTGGCATTTAAGTTTAATTCAATAAGAACATAGCCCCCATGAAGAAAAATTAAAAGTAAAATAGTTGCCCAGACATTTACCAGTATAAGGATAAATTGTATCAAGTGGAGAAGTTGGAGGGAGACCAATAGCCACTGTCCTGGGGGTGTTGATATTTGACCTTGTACCATAGCTTACTTGTGACCTCACTCATCACTGGTAAAGCTGGATATAAGTGGAGTCAAGGGAATGAAGGGGAGATAGGAAAGACTTATTCTTATTGTGGCAGTTATATCATAGAGTGGCTTTTTTGGGACAGATTGCTACCATCTTACTGAAAACTTAGAGATATAGATTGAAATTGATTATAAATGCATTTCATTCTGAAAATTTGAAGACAGGTGTCAATTTTATTAATTTTTTTGTGGTGAAACAGTTCTGCCAGTGTCGTGTAGCAGTTGTATACTCTGTACATAGAAAAGAAAGAGAGCTAACTTTTATTTTCCCTGTAATTTTCATTTGGTAATTTAACTTAATACTACATAGGCTGGCTTCTAAATGTTCAGATTAAGTAGATTGAACATGATTTTTATGCTGACATATTTTTGTTTGCCATTTGTGGTATACCTTATCCAGACCCTATTCAGATGGATAGTACTGCTTCCAGTGCTGCTTTCGAGAAGTGATCCATAGACCAACTTGTATAGTACGGCCCTTCATCTGTCAAGGAGTATAACTTTCAGGCATTGTAATTTTTGTGTTTCTAATCGGCACTTTCCTCACCTTCTGGAAATAATGGAGGGAACAGAGATTAGCAGTAACATTTAATAATGCTTCCTCTGCAGAAACAAATCATTGTGGACCCCTTGAGCTTCAGCGAGGAGCGCTTTAGGCCTTCCCTGGAGGAGCGCCTGGAAAGCATCATTAGTGGGGCTGCCCTGATGGCTGACTCGTCCTGCACTCGTGATGACCGGCGTGAGAGAATTGTGGCTGAGTGTAATGCTGTCCGCCAGGCCCTGCAGGATCTGCTCTCAGAGTACATGGGCAATGTGAGTATCAGAACTTTTCTTTCAAATAAGAGTTTTCCATACAGATGTTGGATCTGAGATGTTTTAAGTATAAATGGCAAATATGTTCTTGGCTCCTTGACTCTTGGGTGAAGCATAATTTTCAAGGAATAGATAAATGGCTTTCTATGTGCCCCTTTCCTCCCCAACTTTTTATTTTGAAAAATGTTAAACTTATGGCCCTGGCCAGGATGCCCAGTTGGTTGGAGCGTTGTCCTCATATGCTAAGGTTGTAGGTTCTATTCCCGGTCAGGGCACATAAGAATCAATCATTAATGTATGGATGGGTGAAACACAGATTGTTGTTTCTTCCTCCTGCCACCCCCCACTCCTCATCCCCGTTTCTCTCTAAAAAAATATTACAATTTTTAAAAAATTTATAAAAATAATACTATGAGCGACCTTCTATCCTTTATCTAGATTAACTGAGTAACACTTAGAACATGTGCATGTTTGTGTATATAAATGTACGTGCTTATATGTGTCTATATACACAATCTTTTTAAAAAAAATATATTTTATTGACTCTTTACAGAGAGGAAGGAAGAGGGATAGAGAGTTAAAAACATCAATGAGAGAGTAACATCGATCAGTTGCCTCCTGCACACCCCCTTCTGGGGATGTGCCCGCAACCAAGGTACATGTCCTTGACTGGAATCGAACCTGGGACCCTTGAGTCCATAGGCCGAGGCTCTATCCACTGAGCCAAACCAGTTACGGTACACAACCTTTTTAAATGAAACATTTGAAACTGAGTTTTAGACATTGGGTTGCTTCAACTCTAAATATTTCAACACACATCTCCTAAGGATAATCACCTTCATTACCCCTAAAATTCTATTATCACATGTAGGTGGCCACTTAATTTTGAGCAAAACAGAATGCTGAAAATATATTATGTATATATACATTGTAGTTGCTGAATTTTATTCATGACCTATATAGAATGTCATAAGAGCAGGTAAAAAAAATTTTTTTTTTTTTAATATACCTCATTGATTTTTTACAGAGAGGAAGGGAGAGAGATAGAGAGTTAGAAACATCGATGAGAGAGAAACATCAATCAGCTGCCCCCTGCACACCCCCCCCACTGGGGATGTGCCCAAAACCAAGGCACATGCCCTTGACCGGAATCGAACCTGGGACCCCTCAGTCCTCAGGCTGATGATCCATCCACCGAGCCAAACTGGCCAGGGCAGAGCAGGTAAATTATTAAGTGAGCTGTATTAGGTAAACTGAGTAGTGTTTTTGAATTTTTAAAGTTTGGATTTAAAAGACCTGATGCTGTGAAATTTGACACTTGACTTTTTTTTGCCATAGAAAATACTAGTTAAAAAAATTTTGGGGGGTCTATTGTTAATGTCTTTCTTTTTCTTCCCTAATCTTTTTTTTTTCCATTCTAGTTATTTAATATTAATTTAGGCTTACTGTAGTTTAGACCTTGTACCCAATATTTTACTGACAAAAGAAGGAATAAATGAAATATAAAATTATATAAAGTCATTTGAAGGGAAGAGTGACAATACAAATTAGTTCTCACTAGTGATTTTTCCCTATTTATTTATTTATTTATTTATTTATTTATTTTTGATTTTTCCCAATTTAATACTTTTCAGGAAAAGATCTCAGTACTTTCTCATTTGCTCATTTGCCATACATCTTTGTTTACTTATATGTGAACAGACTAGTGAGTAATGATGGAATTCCAAAGGTGAAGATGAATGCCTGCCTGTGTTTATCTTATTTCTACCATATTGTGAAATTAGTGAAGCATATTGAGTTTTTTAAGCCATTGGCATGTTTTGATCATATGCAATCTACCTCTGAAAAATGAGATGAGAGGCTTAGTTAAAAGGAAAAAGTGGTTGATAAATCACAGTGAAAACATAGGACACATTTAAAAATGTGTATCTAAGCTTGGGAGTCTGGCTCACGATGTTGGAGATTTATACATGGAAACAAAGGACTCCTGGTATGTAGGTGGATCACTTATCTGCTATCACATGTAGTGCTGAAGTGTGCAAAGTGTCCAATGCAGTTATGATTAGGAAACCGTTTTAAAAACAGCCTTTGGTGGGGAGAATATGTGGTAAATCTGTTCTCATTGCTACATATTAGAGCTTCCTAACCAGCCTACAAGATACCCCTTGAGTCTTGGGATTGGTCAGGTTTCGGGCTAGTTATCCTGGTCATGACTAACCTTCTGGTTTCTCCCTAGAATATTAGACACATAGTACTTGATATTTGAGCCATGGATGTAAGTAAAGGTGGGAAGCACTCATTTATACTGAAGTCATGGAGACTATAACAGCATACTTACGTAACACTGTATTTAACATGTAAGTGAAAACCAGAACAGTGATTGATGTTTGGGTGAAATATAAGGAATATGGTAGGGGTTTTGAAAGAAATGATCTTGATTCAGAAATATATTTTAAAAGATGGTCTCTGGGCATGTTTCTTCTAAAGATAAAAATATTTTATTTCCTTGTATCAACTCATGTAACAGTGAGCAGGCTAGGTTCTGTCAAAAAGGGATAGAGTAAGGCTAACAGTGGGGAGCAGTAAAGCACACTTGGAAGCTTAGAATGGTGAAAGGGTCTACAAGAAGCAGAAGCAACTGGGGATATATTTTTACTTATTAAGGAAGCATTCAAAAGCATTTAGAACTTCAGGTGACAATCAGAGCTTAACTGGCAGTGTCTGCCTGTCAGTTCATATTGAGTATGTGTCATGTGCCAAGTAGTATGCTGAGCACTGTGTAAAAGGAGGAATGAGGCACTGATTCCTCCTTTCTGAAACAGACTAGGTCTCTACAGGGCATTTGTTGGAAATGCTGCTCTAGGTACTGCTAAACTTGTAAATTGGATGAGATTATTTCTGGTGGGAAACCCAGGAGGACTTTATGGAGGATTTATTTTATATTCTTTAGATTGAGCTCCACCTTAACTTTTAAAAGATGGTTCTCTTTGTTTTGATTATTTCTGTTGAAAAATATTAGGCCAATAATGATGGTATGTGGAGAACTGAGACAGTCTGGATTAATTAAAACTGGTTTACTGCATGGAACTTTGTAGACAGAGTATGGTAAAGTCCAAAAGAGTTCACATATTTTTACTTTTTCATTTCCTGGATTTTCTCAGTAATGTCAGTATTTTTATAGATCTCTCAAAATCTTTCACTAATCTTTTGAGTCTTTCTTCCTCATCCTGTGTTGCTACTTACCAAGTTACATTGGTGTTTCTTTCTAAGGAAATGGGTTCTTAACTTTGGATGCACATTAGACTCCCTGGGGAACTTTAAAAAAAATCCTGGTATTTAGGTTGTCTCCCAGTTAAGTCAGAATCACTGGATTGAGATCTAGGTGTTGTTAGGTCGCCAAAGGAGGGATAACGAATTTATTCGATCATCCACACAGCAGGTAGCTGAGCCTGCATGGCTTCAGCACCCCAGTGACAGGAGTCAGCGGTTTTTAAAGAACTCTTGGTGGGCTTTTTCTGGGCAGAGAATTCTCTGTGCAGGTCCGGATTCTGGGAATCCTGAGGGGAGAGATAATGGTCTTAGCAAGTGGAATGTGGTCTAAGCAAGTGCAATGTCCATTGTGAAGTGGCCTAACGGTCAGTTCCCAGGGGAGGGGGTATTGATTCAGTTACTTGCTCAGACTTAACAGGTTTCAGTATTTTTAAAGTTTCCTAAGTGGTTCCAGTGTATAATTAAATTAAGGTGGAGAAGCTGCTCCGATGGTTTACTGCATTTGTCCCTTTCTGTCTCCATTAGGCTCTATTCACTCTCTATTTTTCTATCTGTCCCGCCTGCTCAGGTAGTCTGAGCTCATGCCTTCAGTAGAACATTGTTTATTATGTTTTTAAAATTCTCTCCCACCTGTTTAAATCAAACTTATTTTTTCTTTAAGGCCCACTCCCTCCTCACCCCAATCTTTTGCTGAAGGCCATTTTAAACTGTATCTTTCTACATTATCTTTTCCCTGCTTGAAGTTTTGCACCTAATGGTTTATATCCTTGAATTGTTGCTTAATTGTATTTCCTTTATCCATGTAACTTCTGTAACTAAGTTTTAAGCATTTTAAAGATGGGAATTATTTTTTAAATATTATTTTCAGGGTTTAGTGTAATGCTAGAAGAGGTACTTAATAACTACTCATGCTGACTTGGGAGAATGCATAAAATGAACAATTTTGGATATTCATAGTGTTAAGGATACATTAACAAAGATTCTTGCTCTTATTGCCTTACATTCTAGAACAGTGGTTCTCAACCTTCCTAATGCCGCGACCCTTTAATGCAGTTCCTCATGTTGTGGTGACCCCCAATTTCATTGGTACAAATTGAACATAATTAAAGCATAGTGATTAATCACAAAAACAATATGTAATTATATATGTGTTTTCTGATGGTCTTAGGCGACCCCTGTGAAAGGGTCGTTCGACCCCCAAAGGGGTCGCGACCCACAGGTTGAGAACCGCTGTTCTAGAAGGTTATGGGGGAGGAGGCCATGGGTTGGTTTACCTCTACTTGTAGATCTTTCAGTATACAAATGACATTTGTAGAGAAAAATTAAACCAAATACACTGAAATAAAGTAGTGAGTGAAAGTGATATTTTAGATCAGAGCAGATTTAAATTTAATTCTAACATCAGATGAGGGCCAAACTCCCTGTTAAAGGCTCCAAGGACCAGGAGTCTAGCAGCCTTAAATAATGGTCCTGCTTGAATTGTGGTTTGAAGAGTTGGAGGGTATTCTTGGCTCTATTGCTAACTTGCTTTAGGATTCTCTAAGAGATATTGATGTTTAAAGTAATGCATTTGACCCCTATTTACCTAACATGAAAATCCTTCAGGTTATTCAGTGGATCTTTGTAGTTCCACAAATGACTTTCAGGTTTCCTTGAAATGAAATGTGGTTATTGTGGTTAAGTTTAATTTGTTCCTGCTCTATCAGCCAAAGGTTACTCTGCCCATGAGGGTTCTAGAGAAAGAAAAACAGCTTGCATGGGTGTCGTAATCTTAAAAGGTTTAAAAGTAAATGGATTGAATTAAAAGGAAATATAATTGAATTTGAAAAAAGTTATTGCCACTTTATTTTTTCATAATTGAAAATCATACATGTATGTTAAATTACTGAACCACCATTACTATTAACATTTAGGAATATGTATTTCCAGTTCTTTTTCCTTTCTTCTATGCAAGTGTTTTCAAATTTTAAAATAGTTTGACCTTCTTAATGTTCTCTGCATATAAACAAAATATTTCTATACTAGGGTTAAGCTATTAAATTAATAGGTTAAAACAGACTACCAGGTTAATGGATTAAATTTTTTGTTCCTTAAATATGTAGCTGACTTTGGAGCCCTGTTGTGTGTTACAACATTCTCTGAAGATATTTCAATGTCAGTGAAAAACCTCATTCTGAAGAGCCCTGTACTTTATACAGCTGAATTCTTTATGCATACTTTTCATTCTGCTGAGGAATATGCAGGTTCTTAATAACATTCCTTTCTCTCTCCGTTAGGGCATGTATTTTGAGTTGTTTTTCCAATAGTAGAACTTACTGGGACCAAGCTTATTTGTCTCTTCAACTCCTGACTCTTCAAAAACCAAATAAACACCCCCCCCCCCCCCAAATAAAACAAACAAAACCCACACACAACCCAAACTGAAAACACTTAACAGTGTCAGAAATATAGAAGACCCTCAATCTTTGAAATGAATTTCATTTGGTTTTGGCCTAAGCAGACTTGCTTAGCAGTTCATGGTAGTGTGTTGAGTGACTGAAGTTAGGATTTAATAATTGGTAAGAAGCATACATGTCTTGATTGGGCTTGAGTAGCTCTCAAGTATGGTAGCCAGTATCCATATGTGCCTATTGTGTATTTAAAATATGACTAGTCCAAATTAAGTACAAACTATACACCAAACTCGACTGAATACATAGAAAAGAATATAAAATATTTCACGAAGAGCTCATTGATAATACTTTTGACATATTGGGTTAAATAATATCTGTACTTAAATTTACCTGTTTGTGATGTTTCTTGCTTGCATTATATTTCTCTTGGATAGTTCTGATTATTGGATAACCAACCAGCCAAGGTGAGTAGATAAGAGTTTAATATCAGCTTCATTGAATGCCCAGAATGGAACAGTAATCCATACATGTAGGTATTATAGCTTATATATATATTTTATAGCTTAAACTATAGTTTTAGGCAGAAGAAAATTGGTACAGCTTAGGGCCTGGTGAGGATGCTACAGCTTAAGGGTTTATTTTATCTTTGTTCTTGCCCCAAACAGTAGATGCAGTGATTGCAAAATCCTAAAAGAGGAATGCAAATAATTGGGTATTTTTTGTATTGGACTGGGTATGTATTTGAGGAGGTTCATCATGTTAACATATCAAGTATAAACTTTTTATTTGATTTGGATAATAGTTTGACATGGAATATATGAATAGGATGCAGTTAATGTTCACTTTCAAAGATATATTGTTATTGTAGTGAAGGGAAGCAGTTAATTTAGATGCTAATCTCTTCTCAGTTTTGCAAAAAGACTTCCTGGAATCATTTTAGCATAGCCAGAGTTTCCCAGCCTTTGAAAGACTCTGCGAAGAGTTTGTTACTGTTATTTTATGACTGCATTTTTAAATTTTTTTAAGGATGAAAATAGCCTAATATTTTTCTAATTACAGAAGTTCTGTGTTCATTATGTATCATTTGTAATCCTACCACCTATTTTTGGAGTATAGCATTCCAGGCTTTATTCTGGGCATGTGAATATACACACCTATCTGTTCCTTTCTTACTGTTACTTCTTTTTTTAAACAATAAAAATAAGGATTATCTGTATTATTATATGGCTTACCATATGCTAGCCATTGTGCTAAGAGACATACATTATTGCCTATTTTACTCAGATAATGACTTTTATTGAGTTATTTGCGTAAAACTACACATACATACAGCTGACATTGGAACTCAGATTTTTCTGATCTGAAAGTCTGAGCTCTTAATACTTTCATCATTTCATATCTCTGCAAGTCAGCAAATAAGATTTTACATCATCATCTTTAATGGCCGGTGGAATTTTCCACTGTAGAACTTTATAAGTGACTGACTGTTCTGAAATTAAATACTTCACACTAAGATAGATTTGTTTCTGGTATAGCTGCTTGAAGTGAACAGAACTGAAACCAGACAACCAATGGGTCCGGGCTGCCTGTCACTACTTGAGCCAATTAAGTAGAGACAGGGTTGAATAATATCTGAGCATTTATTCAAATAATGCCATTTATTTACAAAAATCTGCTATACCCCTCCCCATATGCCAGCTGCTTATATTGAAGGACAAAGATTACCTGGGAAAGTAGGAATTACAGGTATGAGGAAGTAGGCACAGTATAATGGTTACAGGTTGCTGGCAATGTGGGTTGGGGGAGGGGGTCACAAAGGGCGGGCGCCTCCCAGACCAGATAGTTTCAGCAACAAGGTTGTCAATCCTTCCATGATGATAAGCAGTTCTTGGAAAAGGAGGATGGACTACATTCCAATGTTAACTCCTATGTCCTGGGGCATACAACTGTCAGCCAGGTTAGAATGTGCTTTCTCTAATCAGAACAGAACAATTAACAGTTAACAGAGCATGATTAACAGTTCTTATAATTATAGTTAGTCCCCACTATTCTATTTCTGCCTCTAAGAGATCAAGAAAGCTTTTTAGCATATCCTCCCATTCTAGACTGGCATTGAGTGATATAGATGTTTCAATTGGCTCTGTGAAATGCAACTACAGGGGCTGAGTTTTATTTTATAATATGCTAGAATTTTTATTTTTGTTTGAATCCTTAGGTTTACTGCAGTAGATACTCACCTGTATTGCCAGTCCATAGTTCAGTAGCTTTGTATGCCTATAATTTTATTGATTGTTAGTGTAAGCTTTTCTGTGAGTTGCCTAGTATATTTGGGAGAATGTGGATATATATAGATGTTGCATTGAATGCCAAATTTGAGCAAATGTAGGACTTGCTTCTCTTGACAGAACAGCATTTATTTAATTTGAAAACCTTATTTTTCAAAAATTAATGTGTGATTTTCTTATGAATGAGAGGTTTAAAAGATGTAACTCTGAGGAAGACATCTCACCCCAGTTATCCCATATAATAAAAGGGTAATATGCAAATAGACTGAATGGCAGAACAACCGATCAAAGCATTATATGCTAATGATATGCTAAGGCTGCTGAACCACTCGCTATAATGTGCACTGACCACTAGGGGGCAGACAGTCAACTGGTTGACCAGTCGCTATGATGTGCACTGACCATTGGGGAAAGATGCTCCGACTGGTAAGTTAACTTGCTGCTGGGGTCCGGCCAATCAGGACTGAGCAAGATGAACCGGACACACCCTGGAGCCCTCCTGTGGTCCCTCCCCGGCCCGATAGTGCACCGGTGGGGTCCCTCAGCCTGGTCTGTGCCCTCTCACAATCTGGGACCCATTGGGGGATGTCGGAGAGCCGGTTTCAGCCTGATTCTGCAGGCCACTCCCCTTGGAAGGGTGCCAGATGCAGGGCTCATGGCTGGTGAGCGCTGCTGTGGCAGTGCCAGCATCGCCCGATTGGGACTGATTGGGCGTGAGCCTATGTCAGGCACAGTGGGGCCGGGATGTCTAAGAGGTTTGAGATACTTCCTATGTATGCTACTCTGGCATTATGAATTGAAGTTTTTAAGAGGCAAGTTCTTAACCTTTTATATGCAAAAAGATGCATGTTTATGTAGATGAAATGGTGCTGGCCTAATGGAGCAATTCTTGAAATCAGAATGATGGAGCAGACATGGAAACCTGCCTAGTTTCAGGCGCAGATGGATAGGGGTTTAGCCTCTAAGACATTGCTATTAGACTGTCTGTGGTATTACTTTCTACTCTTTAGATGTCAGGCAAGCTTGAAAAGGTTTCATATATAAAAATGTTTCTGGATTAAAAGGTAACCTCTCAGAATACTACTATTAGTAATTAGAGGCCCGGTGCATGAAATTCATGCACGGGGGTGGGGGGGTGGGGGGTGTCCCTCAGCCTGGCCTGCACCCTCTCCAATCTGGGACTCCTTGGGGGATGTATGACTGCCGGTTTAGATCCAATCCCTGGGATTGGATCTAAACCGGCAGTCATACATCCCTCTCACAATCAGGGACTGCTGGCTCCTAACTGCTTGCCTGCCTGCCTGCCTGATTGCCTCTAACTGCTTCTGCCTGCCAGCCTGATCGCCTCCTAATCGCTCCCCTGCCGGCCCGATCGCCCCCAACTGCCCTCCCCTGCCGGCCATCTTGTGGCACGTGACGCCACCTAGGCTTTTACTATATAGGATTGTTACTAGGTGGTGGTATGATAAGCAATATAAATTTTCTTGTATATTTTCCCCCACATTTTTTTTTAATTTTATTGATTTTTTACAGAGAGGAAGAGAGAGGGATAGAGAGTTAGGAACATCGATGAGAGAGAAACATTGATCAGCTGCCTCCTGCACACTCCCCACTGGGTATGTGCCCACAACCAAGGTACATGCCCTTGACTGGAATGGAACCTGGGACCCTTGAGTCCGCCAGCCAACGCTCTATCCACTGAGCCAAACCGGTTAGGGCTCCCCCACATTTTTGACACTTTCTTATGGCCATAATGACTTGGATTTTTAGGTTTGTTTATAATTCATATACTGTTAGGGTTGCTGAAGGAGGAATGCACGAGGCCAAAGTGGTAAGGGATTGTGAATTTATTAGGTCATCTGGATACCAGATGGGCTGAGCCCCAAAATGGCGCGCCAGCACCCAGGGATAGGGAGTCAGAGATTTTTAAAGGATTCTAGGTGAGCTTTTTCTTGGCGGAGAATTCTCTGGGCAGGTTTGGATCCTGGGAAGGTCCCGAGGGGAGAGATAATGGTCTTAACAAGTGGGATGTGATCTAAGTGAAAGGGAATGTCCCTTGTGAAATGGCCTAAAGGTCAGTTCCCAGGGGAGGGGTATCGATTCAATTATTTGATCAAACCTAATATATATTATATTTGTTTCTAAAGCAGATTAACAGGAAAAATTGAGGATTTTTCACCTTCAAAAGGTCTCGATTCATCTTTTTGAGGTAACAATTCAGGGCTAGTTTGACTAAAGGGGTGATTTGTGTTTTTATTTGTTTACTGTGTTATATATTTCTAATAAGTCTTGGTGAAAACAGAGTGTATGATAGCATTTGTATTATCCTTTCTTGGACTAAAAATCAAAATGAGTTTTTGACCATGAAAGATAGCATTTGGAAGTGACACTAGTATCATCTAGTGCAGCGGTTGACAAATTATAGTTCTCAGGTCAAGTCTGGCCTGCCACCTGTTTTTGTAAATAAAAGTTTTATTGGGACACAGCCATGCCCATTTGTTTACTTGTCAACGGCTGCTTTTCCACTACAACAACATAGTTGAGTAGTTGTGATAGACAATATCTCAGAGCCTGAAATATTTGCTATCTGGTCCTTTTCAGAAGTTTGCTGAGCCTTAATCTAATCCAGCCAACAAAATTTTTTGAAGATTTTAAATTAAAAGATCCAATTTCTTTAATGGGCATAAGATTGTTTGGGTTATCTGTTTCTTCTTGGATAAATTTTGGAAGTTTGTGCCTTTTAAGGAAGTGGTCTATTTATCCAGTCAGTCCAGTTAGTCAAATTTTATATACAAAGAGTTGTTGGCAGCATTCTCTTACTATCTTTTTAATGTTTGTGGGGAGTCTGTAGCCATATTCTCTAATTCATTCTAATGTTGATAATTTATATCTGCTTTATTTTTTTAAATTTGGCTACAGGAGCATCACTTCTATTATCTTTCGAAAGAACCACATTTTGGTTTCATTGATTGTTCTCTATTATTTTCAATTTCACTGATTTCTGCCCTTTACTATTTCCTCTCTTCTGTTTCCCTTGGGTTTATTTTGTTCTTCCTTTTCTAGTTTCTTGAGGTGGGGACTTAGGTTATTTGTTTGAGACCTTTCCTCTTTTAAATGTAAATATTTAGGACAGATTTCCATATAAGACTGATTTTCTGCACCCATAAATTTTGATATATTGTGTTTTCATTTTTTTTAAAATACATTTTTATTGATTTCAGAGAGGAAGGGAGAGAAGAGATAGAAACAATAATGAGAATCATTGATTGGCTGCCGCCCCTCTCCCCGCCCTCCCCCCCCCCCCCCCAATGCAGCCCCATAGTGGGGATTGAGCCCGCCACCCACACCACCCGGACATGTGCCCTGACTGTGACTTCTTGGTTTGTAGGTCAATGTTCAACTACCGAGCCACGCCAGTCAGGCTGTATTTTCATTTTTGCTCAAAATATATATATTTTTAAAAATATATTTTTATTGATTTCAGAGAGGAAAGGAGAGGGGAGAGAGAGATAGAAACATCAATGAGAGAGAATCATTGATCGGCACGCCCCATACTGGGGATCGAGCCCGCAACCCAGGCATGTGCCCTTGACTGGAATCAAACCTGAGACCCTTTAGTCCGCAGGCCGATGCTTCATCCACTGAGCCAAACCAGCCAGGGCTGCTCAAAATATTTTTAAGTTTTCCTTGACTCTTCCTCTGTGACAGGTGGCTTATTTGGAAGTATGTTGTTTAATTTACAAGTATTTGGAGATTTTCTTATGTTTCTGTGCTGGGGTCCGGGTCCAGGGGTCCCCAAAGGTGTGGACGGGGTTGGCGAAGAAGGAATGACACGAAGACAGTGTTCAGTTGATCAGCAGCCTAGCCAGGATCTCTAGCCAAGTTCTGGTCTGGATCTCCAGAGAGGTTCTGCTTAGGATCTCCAGCCAGGTTCTGTGTCCATGTTCTCTTGCTAGGTTCTCCAGGTTCTCCAGCCAGGTTCTGTAGCCATGTTCCCTCGCTAGGTTCTCCAGCCAGGTTCAGTCACCAGGTTCTAGTCAGGTTCTCTTGCCAATTTCTGTAGTCAGGTTCAGTCCAGGATCTTTTGCCATGTTCCCTCCAGCGAAGTTCTTCTGTCTGTAGGTTCTCTGTAGGTTCTGTCTTGTAAGTTCTGTGCGTAGGTTCTGTCTTCGGAGTTCTGTGTTCTAAGTTCTGTGTTCTAAGTTCTGTGTCTTGCTGTCTTATTACATCTGTATTTATACCAGTTGATTCAATCCTATCAATCTCTATTCCAAAGGTTAGGGCGTTTCTTATCTCCATTCCAGGGAGTAAAGATTATGTAGCTTAAGCATGATTGTTCATAGTTAAAGTGATTAATTACCCGCCTGGCACTTGTTAAGAGGTTTTATTCCCTCCCTAACTTCAGGGGAAAATCCCTACCTGGGGAAACAACCTTTCTCAGAGACCTTGGTTAAAACACATAGTGCCAAGAAGGTGAGCAAACATGTTAAGAACAGTATGCCATATATGCCAGGTCCCTTGAAACAGCAAGCATGGACCGGCTCCCGGCATTTCTGTCACTGATTTCCTAATTTAATTCAAATTCATTAGGTCAGAGAATATACTCTGCATGATTTCAGTTCTTTAAATTGTTTATTGAGGTTTGTTTTACAATGACTTAATGCTACCTATGTGAATGTTCTGTCTGTACTTGAAAAGAATATGTATTTTGCTGATGGAGTTTTTATATATCTGATTGATGGTATTCTTGTTCTAAGCATTATTCAGAGTGTTGCAGTCTCCAAGTACAGTTGTGGATTTAGTTCTTTCTTGTTTCCATTGCATTCAGTGGTATAGAATAGTGGTTCTCAACCTTCTGGCCCTTTAAATACAGTTCCTCATGTTGTGACCCAACCATAAAATTATTTTCGTTGCTATTTCATAACTGTAATGTCCCTACTGTTATGAATTGTAATGTAAATATCTGATATGCAGGATAGTCTTAGGCGACCCCTGTGAAAGGGTCCTTCAACCGCCAAAGGGGTCGCGACCCACAGGTTGAGAACTGCTGGTATAGAAAGAGTGGAATGTGTTTATTTAATGTTAACCAGAATTGAAACCAATCATCCATTTTCAAAACAGCCTGAAACTAGAAAAGTAACTTGGCCATGATCATACTCAAGATTAGAACTGAGGTTTTTGATTTTTAGTCTGTAGTTACTCCAGATGATGCTTTTCACATGTGATTCCATAGACGGTGGATAATAAGCTGATGCTTCATAGAATAGGACTCATTAAAGCTTAATCAAGTAACCTCCCCAGTGCCGTCTAAGCTGTAAAATGGGGTCAATAATAGCTGCCCCTCTACCTGACCTTGTTAAAAGGTGCAGAGAACCACTCAAACAAGTAAAATGATGAGGATGGGATAAATATCAAAATGCTTTGAAACAAGCAGAAAATGTAGCCAAGAACAAGGTGAAAAGGGATTTGGATAGGCAGAGGCAGGCTTCCTTTTTGGCTTTGTATGACAGCTCTGTTCCTTGTTCTGTGCCTGCAGCAAAGAGCCACCAATCTGCATGATCTTGTAGTTCAAATGTCTAATTACAGCTGACAGAAAGGGTCTCTTTCTTCCTCATTTAAATCAGGGGAGATACCATATTTGATATGAACATAAAACTATGAAGTGCTATACATGTACAACTTGGTATTTTAGGAAATTATTACACAGTTCTTCTTCCTCATTTATTCTTTTCAGTCCAAGGAGTAGGCTTTACTTTTGGCAGAGTTGTCATGTTGATAAGAAATCAGTTCCTTTAAAATTATAATTGTTTAAATGTAGCAAGCTAGGTGTTTTGGGAGGTTAACTGTTTACCTTAGACTGCCCATATATGACAAACATGTAACAGTAAAAGCTTATCAGTCATAATTTTCTGCCTTAATGTTTTATGTCCATTGATCTTAAAAACATTCTTTTTTTAATTAGGTGTTTTAGAGGACTTAAGATAGTTAATAAACACTTGCTGAGTTGCCAAATTGTTCTTTCCAGGGATAGGTAGAGCCCTGTCTGCCAGGAAATTCCCTCTTCTCTCATTTCAGACCTGCTCTCTTGAAAGTGACTATGGTTTCCATATTTCTTAGTCATAATATGAATATAGAAGGGTGAAAGTCTGGAATGTGATGTTTTTCTTCTCTGAGTGAAAGTCCTTATTCTTTCTGTTTATTTTGGGGTTGAATTTGTGTTCACATCTGGTGAATGCTAAGTGAGTACTTGACAGTCACTAAATAGCTTACTTATTTTAAAGTGGAATTTTGGATATTTAGAATCAAAGACTGCTGAGAACTGATTTTGTTTGGTCATTCTCTGCAAATGGCATTAGGGCCTTTTCATAATGTCATAGTTTGGAGACATACTCTAGGGAATATATTTCCTTTGAGTTGCTTTATGCTGAAACAACATCTGGGTAGTAAATTGTCTTACCAGTATTATTTTCAGATGTGTTGAAATTGTCTTCCTGTTCGGGTTTTACTCCAGTTGCAGATATTCTTTTGGTTTTGTAATTTGCAGTTTGTAATAATGTACCAGATAGAATGGATCTTATTTCAAGACTTCTTGCTAATTGTCCTTTAAATTTAACTTTAATTTACTTGACCTGAATTATGTCTCCCTGCTTTTAGAAAGAATTATTGGTTTTGACGATTCAAATATGAAACTCATCTTCTAGGAATGAAAATATTTATGTTGGCTTACCCTTGTTCTTGTGTCTACATGAACATTGCTTATTATTCCCTATGTAAAATAACTTGAAATATTTTATAGTAAAAATCGGGAGTATTTGATCAATTATAATTTTTAAAGC
Source organism: Myotis myotis (assembly GCF_014108235.1). Classification (NCBI taxonomy): domain Eukaryota; kingdom Metazoa; phylum Chordata; class Mammalia; order Chiroptera; family Vespertilionidae; genus Myotis; species Myotis myotis. Next base: position 30,200,956 of record NW_023416368.1, on the reverse strand, counting down.
TCATAGCAAAAGTATTTGTTAATGTTGCATTTAAGATTCTGTATTATTGATGAAAAATAGATAAAAACTTTTATATGGGAAAATAGTTTGGTTTTTAAAAGTTGATCATTCACATATATATACTCTTATTTAGTGATTTCTGTTGTGATAAAGGATATCCTTGTCCCCTTATCCTTTTTGAACTATTAAAATTTCTTAATTGAGAAAATGGACTCATAGCTTTAGGAAGACATTTGTTGGATTTTTTTCATTTTCAAAGCAATACTGAATTTTGTAGCATTCAGAAAAAAATTTCAATTTTAAAGTTGGAATTTCTAGTCACATTGTTTTTAAAAACTCATTGCATTCACTAGCTCTTATTTAGTGTCTATAGCTCTTTGATTTTGGCCAACTCTAGATGCTAGAATCAACCTATTCCTTTTTGACTAGGTTTTCCCAGCCAGTGCAAAATGAGCCATTTTCTTAAAACTACTCTGAATCAAGAATTACATTAAATTTAGGGTTACGATGATGAATGTCAGTAGCTATATGTTTTTGATTTGAGGTTTTAGTCAAGTGGCAGTTCTTTTAACTGTCAAGATTTGACAAGATTTGAACATCCAGATAGGAACATAGGTTTATGGGGAATGTTACATAGAAGAGAAGCCTTATGAAATGACACGGTCTTAGATTTGTTTTAGAATATTCCAGCAAAAAACTAATGGGGTGATAAATGAAATAAGAAAACAGAAAGTTGGCGGTCTTTAAAGCTTGGAGATGTTGCATAAGGAAGTCATTTACTATTCTCAATCCTTTTAGATATGTTTGGAAAATCACATAATAAAATGTTTTAAAATGCTATCCTGTCATCAGTATGACAATTAGAACAGGCGTCGGTATATTACATGTTTAAGGGTACAGTTCTTGCTATGTTTACAGCCCTTTTGAGGGCATTTCCAGTCTTGCAACCTTAGGAAGGCCTTATTTTATCTTGCCCAGCTCCCTTCTCAGTCCTTAGTTCATAGGTTGACCTATGATGTCTCTTAGGCCAATTCGATTCTGTTGGGAATTTGTATGGGAAAAATAATGGGAAAATGGTGCAGTTAGTAAATGGGGACCGAAGTAGGAAATTACGCTATTAAGTGGAGTCAGAATCATGAGGGGTCCTGACAAAGTGAATTTGTGGTTGAGTAGCAGCTATAAATAGGCAGCATAGAGAGTAAGAAGAGGTTAGGTATTTGAGATTGGAGAAGGGTGCAGCCAGGTAAGAGGAGGACCCTAGGCATCCCCGTTGGCTGCTCCTAAGGCCAGTTGCCCAGCTATGCTTGGGTTATTGTGCACATGTACCTTTATCACTAGAGTGGATTTAAATCCCTCGTTTCTCCAAAAAGGGCGTAACTAGTGTAATCATTGGATGATGCAGAATTTTCTTGGCTAAATTATTAGTAATCACTTTTTTTTGGAGGTCAGAAATGGTCATTGCTTAATCATCTAGGCATTCCATAGTCCAGTTCCTCAAGCATTACCAGAACCATTGCCTTCCTGAGTTAGATTTTTAAAGTTCTATCATGTATATAGCAAGAAACCTTTTGTTTCTTATTTACTTGACTGTTATGTAATTTAAGTACTGATATTTACATTGTTTAGTAGACCTTGATTGAATGGAATATAATAAATGGCAGAATCAGAGTTTTTTTGTATAAGGAGGGCATGACTTGTCAGCTGGGCTCCCAAGTTTCCTATTAATTGAGAAGTTGCCTTAACATAATTGTAGGTTAAACACTATTTTGTCAGCCAACATGATTTCATATTCCTTACTCTTGCTGTTATTAAAAGACATGGCCTCTAGAGAAAACCTTTTTGACTATAACCATCCTATCCACTATTGTCTTTCTCCGTTTTTCCTTTTTTGGTTCTGTTTTGTGGGCAAAAATAAGAATGAGGAACTCTGGCTTAGAAGAGAGAATGTTGGTACAATGGAGGTTCAAAAAAAAAAGCATAAATGGAAATGTTTTATTATAAAGCACTAGAGAAACTATAAAACTATTAAATAGGATATACAAAGCAGAAAAATATGGTTGGCATTGATTATCATGGAGAAATGGGCTAAGGTAGAAACAATAATGGATTTAGAATCAGGAATTAAATAGTGTGCAGGGGATGACAAACATCTTGGCTTGGTGGGAATGAAGAACCATTAAAGAACCATATTGCTGGGGTCCTGCCCCAGCTGTCCAGGGGTCCCAAAGGTGTGGACAGAGTCGGCGGAAAATGTTTTACACGGGGACAGAACTCTCTAGCTCTCTTTAGTCTCCGTGGATCTTCCTGTGCCTGGCTGAGGCCACAGAGAAAGATCTTGAGGCAAGCTGAGCCTTTATTTCATAGTCAGAGGTAAACAAGGTAGTGGTTACCAAAGTTACACTGTTCTTGTGAGTTTTACTTGTTTTTGTTCTTGTTGCACTTCCCTCAGCCCATTAGCTTCCCAGGTAAGATCTAGGGAGCATTATAAGGTCAAGCCTAATTATGCTTAAGAGGACTATGCCCTCTAAGCTGGGACTTGTTTGTGACTTTGCCAACAGGTCAGTCTGAGGTTTAACCCTATAGCAGCTCCCCACACCATATTATAAGCAAGACTGGCTAGAAGCAGTTCTCTTTTCCTCTTTGTTGGGCGACGTTCAACAAAATTCTCTTCACTGACATTATCCTGGGAATTGTTAGCTTTTCTCCTTTTAATTTGCTCGTGTGTAGAAAGTTACGACTTTCTTGTAGGGTGGATTTAGCCTTTGATACATTTCTTTGGGCCCAAGAAAATTATATGCTAAAGTAGAAAATGAATGAAACTATTCCGTTTAGCCTCTAGACAGTGACACATTAAGGACTAATGACTGCCAAAAGGAAATGTCAAACACTAAGCTAGTCTACTTTCTTTGGCAGCTGAGAATCCGGTGAATCAACAGTTTTAGGGGGTGTATATTTAATGTGGGTGGAGGAAGAGAGTGTCTAACATTCTTTAAGGCCCTGTTAAATAAGTTGGGCACAGTTGGACTTGGAGCCTGTTTCTACTTTTCTAAACCCAAGAAAGGCATGTACTATAGAATAAAGGCAGTTATTTGTCATGTATGTAGTATTTTAAAACACATTTAAAAAGGTTTTTATGGGCTTTGTTTTTATGTATTTTTAATTGTTGGTGGGTGCTAAAAAGTGGTGCATTTGTATGTGTGAGGGAGTTTTGGTTGCCTTAGTACCCTTTTCCACAAACAAGAATTATCTAAAAAAACCTTTTGAAAGAGAATGGATACTTTTGTGATACTGGAGTTATAAGGAGCAAATTTAGACTGAACACTAAAAATTACTTTTAAGGAAAGGACAACAAATTCTGAGATTTTAAACTTATAATCAAGTGTGTTTACTATGTTCTGGATATTTAAAATTTAGCACTTAAATATACACATGCAAGGATGTGATAGCTAAATTGGAGGTGATGAAAATGTTCTAATGGTAATGGTTTTAAATATCTGTAGATGTACTAAAAATGAATTGTACTCTTTAATGGGTAAATTGTATATGAATTGTTATCTTAATAAATTGCATATTTAATCTTTTAAAAAATATTAACATCCTTTTTCACATGTATGTATGTTAATGATGTGATGTTGGTTTTATTTTTTAGGTATATTTTTATTGATTTCAGAGAGGGAGAGAGAAATAGAAACATCAAGGATGAGAGAGAATCATTGATTGGCTGCCTGCTGCACGCCCCCTAATGGGGATCGAGCTCACAATCCAGGCATGTGCCCTTGACCCTTTAGTCCGCAGGCTGACACTCTATCCACTGAGCCAAACTGGCTAGGGTGTGATGTGTATTTTAAATTATATTTCCTAGAGGAGTCAAGGTAATTTGTTTATCCTGTATGAAGTAATGTCCCCTTTTTGAAATGAGGCCTGGGTCTCATTGCCATCAGAATGACATTGTCTACATTAAAAGCCTACATTGTGCACAAAGTTGGCCTCTTTGATCTCTTGGCTTTGTATCAAACAGACTAATGGCCTGCAATTTTCTGTGGCTATTTCATTTAAATTATGAATATATCATGTTAAGGGTTGTTGAATCAAAAATAGTTGAAAAACTCAAGTAAGTTAGATACAGACCATGTTTTATTTCAAGCTATTATTTTTATTTTGTGTTTGTGAAAGAGTGGTGGAATCATACAGTATGAATATTGTGCCCTGGTTGGGTGTGGCTCAGTTGGTTGGGTGCACCAAAAGGTTACTGGTTTGATTCCCAGTCAGGGCATGTGTCTGGGCTGCTCTAGGTTGGGCTCGATCCCCGATGAGGCAGCCGATTAATGTTTCCCTCTCACATCGATAATTTTCTCTTTCTCTCCCTCCCCCCCTCTAGAAATTTTTAAAACAAAACAATATGCATATTGTTAGCCCCCAATTTATCACATTTAAAAATACTTATTTTTAATTTGAAGATTCTGCATATAATAACCTAATTTGATTATATAACTCTGAAAATGAATCAGTTTTTATATTAATTACAATCTTTTTAGATTTTTTTTTTCCTTTTTATTGAACTTATTGGGTGCAACACTGGTTAAACAGATTATATAGGTTTCAGGTGCACAATTGTACAAGACATCATCTGCACACTGTATTGTGTTTTCACCACCCCCTATACCCTCTTCCACCTCTGCCCACTCTCCCCATCCCAGGCAAGCACCACACTGTGTTTTCCTTTTTTTTTTTTTCTTTTCCTTTTTTGCTCTATCCCTCTATGTCTCTCTCATACCCTCCCCCCCACTGCCGCGCCCCCCCCTCCCCGCCCCCAGCTGTCAGCCAGCTTTCTAGCTATGAATCTGTCTCTATTTTGCTTGTTAGTTCATTTTGTTCATTAGACTCCACTGTTGGAAACGCAGATTGGTGCAGCCACTGTTGAAAGCAGTATGAAGTTACCTTAAAAAAAAAAATTTTTTTTTGGGCGGGGGGGGCGGTGTGTGAGGTCAGAGGAATATAAATGGATTTTGGGTTGAAATAATGGTGCTCATAAATATATAGTAGTATCACAAAGCTATATTCTTTTTCTTATTGTTTAAAGTATTACAAATAGTAGTACATATGTCTCCTTTTCCCAATTGACCTTCCCCCAGCCTCCCCAACCCCCTGTCACATGCCCTCACCCCCCTCCCAGGGTCTGGTGTCCATTGGTTATGCTTATATGCATGCATACAAGTCCTTCAGTTGATCTCTTACCTCCCCCCGCCCCCAACCCTCCTGAGCCTTCCTGCTGTCGTTTGACAGTCTGTTCGATGCTTCTCTGCCTCTGTATCTATTTTTGTTCATCAGTTTATAATGTTCTTTATTATGCATAAATGAGTGAGATCATGTGGTATTTTTCTTTCTCTGACTGGCTTATTTCACTTAGCATAATGCTCTCCAGTTCCATCCATGCTGTTGCAAATGGTAAGAATTCCTTCTTTTTTATAGCAGCATAGTATTCCATTGTGTAGATGTACCACAGTTTTCTAATCCACTCATCTGCTGACAGGCATTTAGGCTGTTTCCAAATCTTAGCTATTGTAAATTGTGCTGCTATCACAAAGCTATATTCTAAGCCCACTTGAACTTTAAGGAAAATTGCACAAAAAGTGCAGCAGAGGTTGTAAGTGAAGTGGCTGGTTTTAAGCAACATTAATTACTTTGTTTGCCTACTATAGACTTTTGCTCTTTTTACTTCTGTGAGAAGTACTTACAGCTCAACAGCATGGATCTTCAGTTCGGGTCAGATGACTTTTCCTGTGGTACACCTACCAGACCAGCATGGCTGATATTATAGGTTTACTGCTGCCCTGTGGAGCGATGCTGCATATCTACCAACTTTGCTGAATCCTAGGGGCTGGCCTTTTCTGTGATGAAGAGCTGGCCAAAGTTGGCAGCCTCCTTACAGCTTTTAGTGATCCCGAAGCTTTATCACAGAAGTTTGTTCAGTTCTATAATAGAAGCCAGTAATAACTTAACAAGCAGAAAATAAATTTCACTCTACTCCATGTGTATATATAAAAGCCTAAGCGACCATTACGACCAGTTTACCAAACGACCAGTACTGTGACGTGCATTGACCACCAGGGGGCCGACACTCAATGCAGGAGTTGCCCTGGTGGTCAGTGTAGTCCCACAGCAGAGCAGCCGCTCAGAGGGCTGGGGTGAGTGGCACTCCCACAGTGGGCTGATCCCCACAGGCCATGCCCCCCACTAGGGCACGAATCTGTGCACCAGGCCTCTAGTGTAATATAAAATTAGTTACAAACAAGTGATCAGGTTAACCATAGTGACGTTTTCCAGGGTTTCCCCATTAATGTTAACTTGCTATGTAGTTAGTTCCTTTTATCTACTAATGCTTTCTACCAGATCAAACTGTAACAAGCATCAAAACCAAATTCAGAACTGAAAACATTTCTTTTTAGCTGTCATAATTCCTTAGTGAAAGTGTCAGTTGAGAAAGTCAAGTATTATTCCTTTCCCTTACTTTTTACTATTGTTTTATTAGGGAGTACTTGCATTCCCCCCCCCCTCCCCCTTTTTTTTAAGAAAATTCTCAAAGAGAAGCCTAATAGTAGAATTTCAGGTACTGTGCCGGAAATAAGAGAGTCATCCTCAGGTCAGCAAGTGCTGGTGAAGCCTCTTTGGGGGAGGCAATCTCTCTCTAACTTGATATCCTGAGAGATGGAGCTTACCTTTGCTGCCCCAAATAAATTTTCAATGAATTATGAAAGGAAATATTTGGGCAGCCCCCAGTTCTACTGCTGCTGTTGGAGCTTGGCACTAATGAAGTTGGTGCTTCTTTATCTGAGACTGAGGAGTTGAAGGTAGAAGCTGAAAATGACAAATTGTATAGGCTAGTATATCTCTCATTAGTTGTGACATTACCCCAGGGGTAGTTACTGTTACCTGTATTTCTGGAGATGCATCAAGTGGCTCCTCTATCTCTCTAAAATTCTCTTTGCTTAGCTGGAATTTTGTGGTCCCTCTACTGAGGTGGTAAGCTCTATTTAATTTGAAACTTTGTTTTCCCTCCAGAGATGTTTGAAGTACATGTTTTCTAATGCGTACAGATTATTGGCATTAAGATAAATTTCTCCTGGAAGGGATTTTCTGTGAAGCTACATTGTTTAGCTCTTAACAGTTGCACTAAGCATGAAGAGTTACCTGAACTCCTCAAGGCTCAGTTGCCTCAACACTGAGTTTGGAATGATGATAGTGTGTGATGTGCACACAGCATGGTTGCGAGGGTGTAAAATGGTCTTTGTGGTTAAAATACTACTACTATTAATAAATTTTAGAATTTTGAATGGTTTAAAACTCCAAGGTTCTCTGTTTTTGTTTTGTTTTTTAATTTATTTTAACTTGTTCTGCTTTCCAGTGATTTCTTAGAGTAGTTGCATTTCTCATCCTGCTGAGTGAAAACATTTAATTCCTTCTCTCCCTCCACTTACCGCCCCCTTTCTCTTCAATAGTGGTCAAATAAGAAGGGAGAATTTTCTTTTTTTTATGTACATTCTGCTAATAATGTCTAAAGACTGCATTAATTTTTAGCGAGTGTGTCCCTACTGACTGTGTTGCAGAGGTTATTTTATTGCTCTCCATTTGTCTTAACTGTCTTGCCTGAAATTGGTGACCTTATTCCCAGATTCATGATATGTTCTCGTTACTTTTAAAATGTACATTTTGCTCTGGCATACTTCTTTATAGTTAATTCTGAGTTATTACACATGGGGAAGGGAGGCCCTGATTCTCAATGTTCATTCTCTGAGTTGTGTATTGTATAGGCATAGCTGTATAAGATCTCTTCATTATTCTTTCCTACCCATTTTGGATATATTGGTGATTGCATTTGAAATAGATTTTTTAATTTGAATACTATAATAATACAGTTTCTTTTCTTGTTCATTTTCTACAAGTGGTATTTATATTTTCTCTCGTTCATTAGAACATCTTTCCAGTCCTAGAGAAAATTGGTATTATAAGACTTTTTTTGGTCTTATTAATAAACCTACTAACTCATTGTTTAAGAGAATTTATATACCCTTGAGCTAGTTAAATAACCAAAAATAATACGTTTAGGCATGTCCTATGTAGTGTAAAAAGACATAGGACTAGGTAGTGGATAGTCTAGAAGTTTTCTTTCCCTTTCATGTTATAATATTTGTCTCTCTTTAGAGCTTTAAAATGGCTGAAGAGAAAAATCTTTATAGTTAAATTAGGCTGACTTGGAAGTGAAGCATGTGGGCTGTCTGGAGTCATCACTCTACACTTAGGAGATATGAACAGTTGCCTTCAGATGTTATCTGTGAACTTGCTCATTAGATCAATGGTTAGTTGCTTCAGAAATGATACTAAAGCTAAGAGTAATAGGAAAATGTTCCATTTACTGGCTCTGATAGGTTTGTTTTGAAAAAGGTAGGTCTCTGTTGAGCTGAGATCCATATGACTGCATTATTTCTTAATACCTAATAAAAAGTTGTTTTTTAAATTCTTAACACAGGCAATCTATACTAATAAAAGGGTAATATGTTAATTAGACCTAATAGACCGGATGTCCTTCCGGACATCCTACTGGACAAAGCCACGGTGGCGGGGGCCGAGGCAGAGGCAGTTAGGGGCGATCAGGCGGCAGGGGAGAGCAATTACAGGATATGGCCAGCCAAGGAGAGCGGTTAGGGGCGATCAGGCAAGCAGGCAGGTGAGCGGTTAGGAGCCAGCGGTCCTAGATTGCGAGAGGGATGTCCCCCGAGGGTTCCCGGATTGGAGAGGGTGCAGGCTGGGCTGAGGGCTCCCCTCCCCCCATCCCCCGTGCACGAATTTTGTGCACCAGACCTTTAGTATATTTATATGGTTAAAAATTAAAAGGGTATAAGAAAGAGCATATATCGTGAGTTCCTTCTTGTTCTTATTCTCTAGCCATGAATTTCCTTTCCTTATAGCTTCTTATGTCTCCTTCCAGAAATATTTTATGTAGATGCACTAAAGCACATACATAGACATACACACACATGTTAAAGATTACATCTGTGTATGTATTGAGAGTTATATTACTTGATTATAAAATAAGTTTTACTATGATAATTTGCTGACTTCTGCTTTTTTCCTTTATAAAATGTTTTCCTAAATACTATATATACTTTGCTCTTATGGTCACTGAATATCGTTCCATATCACCTTCTTTGGCCAAAACTTTCTGCACTCTTTTTTTTTTTTTTTTTAAACTCCTAAGAAAGCTGTTTCCTGTTTGTCTTTGCTTTCCTGCTTCTTTCTTGTTAAGCCCAGATTTCAGGATCCCCAAAAGACCATCAGGGAGCCGAGTCCGATGCAAAAGCAAAAGAGCCTTTATTTGAGCTAGCTCGAGCTCCCCATCCACCACACTCACCGACACAGTGGCAGGAGGCAGAGAGAAAGAGTTCTGTGGGGAGAGGGGTTTTATAGGGGGGTTGGAGTAAGGGGAGGAGAGAGGACTGTGGGCCCTGCTGATTGGCCAGGCACAAGTCGGGGTCTTGTTACACAGGATGTGGTTGCGTCTATGGCGCGCACTTCCCTTGATTATCATTGGTTAAAGAAATCCTAGGTGTGGCTAGCAGAGGTTTGGGCTTCCGGGAAGAAGCTCCTTGCTGAGCACATGGCTAATGGCTGCTGCCCAAAAATGGAGGATCCGGGCCGGGGCAAGATAGAGGGCGTAGCCCTCGCCCTTTCATTTCTTAGATATTTAGTCTCAGAAACCTCTGTTACTATTTTCTCTACTGTGACATCTATGGTCCCTTAATGCAATGAAGTTCTCACATTTTTGGAATATAATCATTGTGTCTTGCTTCATGTCTGAATTGTTTCTCAACCAAGTCAGATGGAGTGGCCTTAGGTTAGGTACTTTATTAATTGACTGTTCTGTATAACATTGAGGTTACTTCTATCTAACAAATAATTACTATCAATGATATCACATCTTAGTGTATTATAGTCAATAGGCATTTACTATTTTCTTTGAAATGTTTATTCCAGAGTATCAGGTCTCTTTACATTTTATAATTTATTACCTTATCAAAGATGGTTTAAAGTAGTCTTTATTCACCATAACAACTTGTAAGGTTTTGTCATTTCACTATAGTCTCTTTTGTTTTTGCATATCTGGAAGCTCCCATGGTCTTTAAGTCCCTAACCCTGGTTCTTGTCCAGAAAACCTTCATTTGTTATTTCTTAACTTTGAGTGATGCTCTCTGGTTTTGGAGATCCAATAGCAATACCTCTACAGATTTAAAGTTTGTCTATAACTATAAAAATTTTAAGACAACCACAATGAACCCTGTCTAATAAGCCCTTTTTTGGTGGCTTATAGTAGTTTCTGCTTTGTAATATTGGATCTTTAACTTTAGCCATGCACAGAGTTTTTTGATATTCAGTTTAGGGGATAATGAGCATCACCTAAAGCCATGGTGAAATGGAATGCTATGCTCTAGGAAGAAAGAAGACTTTCAATAAACAAACAAACAATAGTACTCTTTGCCTTGTGCCAATAGAAAACATGCAATGTAATGTTACCAGTGATATATACCTGGGAAATGTAGGTTCAGGATAATTATACCAAATACACTGTCTAGAGCAGTGGTTCTCAACCTTCTGGCCCTTTAAATACAGTTCCTCATGTTGTGACCCAACCATAAAATTATTTTCGTTGCTACTTCATAACTGTAATGTTGCTACTGTTATGAATCGTAATGTAAATATCTGATATGCAGGATGGACTTAGGCGACCCCTGTGAAAGGGTCGTTCAACCGCCAAAGGGGTCGCGACCCACAGGTTGAGAACTGCTGGTCTAGAGCATGTCATAGATAATAATCAGGAGAGGAGAACCCACATTAACATCTTTGTTTTCTATATTGGGGTCCTATCTCATGGAACCTTTCTATCCTGCTGGTAACTGACCCCAGGGCTTCTGGGGCCCTTGTCTTCACATCCTCTGGAGGTTGTCTGTTTGATCTGAGCACTTGGTCATTCTGGGAGGTGATGCTGCATTGCATATGAGTAAAGATGGACTAGGATGGTGTCATTGTGGGGATGGATGATTAGTGCTTATAATAGTAGGGGAGATCAGTTAGTACATATACATCTGGTTAATGTGTGTGCTAATCAGTCAATTGTGTTAGTGTTGGATTAGAATTCTGGAGGTCTGGCATTACGTGTGTGTGTGTGTGTGTGTGTGTGTGTGTGTGTGTGTGTGTAATATTGCAGTATTTTTAACAGTGCCTCAGTGCATTCTCATGAATATGAGCCTTGCCTGTGAGGTTGTGGGCCAATAACCAAACCCCATCCACCCATATTAACATTCCCTGCTTCCAGACCCAGCTCAGGGAGGTACTGTCTTTCACTTCTTTCTTGGGAAGCAGTCCAGGACAATGATTTCAGCCTCCTTTCCACTGTACATCTTCTTTTCCACTGCCTTTCTTCTTCCATTTTCTGCTTTTTTTCTTTTTCTTTTTACATGATTGTCACTTCCTTTCTAGGACCCAGTGAAACTGATGACCACTGTAGTTTAATTATAGTTCCTTCCTACAGCCTAAATTGCCTTTTAAAATATTATAAGCATAAGAATTCAGGCTTCGCTTGTAACAAGTGCAACTATACAATACAAAATCGTATAAAGGCAAATATAATCCTCTTTTTAAATTCATAACATTCACACCTACAACACAGTTTTTCCATAAGCGGGATCCATATACCCATGCTGGGCCCTCTTCTTTCCCCCTTTTCTCTCCCCTTCCTCCTTCCACTCAGATTTCTCTTCCATCCCATATCTTCCTCTCCCAAAGAACCAGTGTTAGCATATGGTATGAATATCTCTGTACTTTTTCTATACCTGGGAAATGTAGGTTCAGGATATGATAGATCACCAATCTCCTTTCTATTCTATCCTATCTAATAAAAGAGAAACATGGTAATTAGCGTACAACCGCTACCCTTCCCATTGGCTAATCAGGGCGATATACAAATTAACTGCCAGCCAAGATGGCGGCCGGCAGCTAGGCAGCTGGAAGCTAACATGAGGCTTGCTTGCTTCAGTGACGGAGGACTCCAACGTTCCCCACCTGCCGCTGCCGGCCTCTGAGGTTGCAGTTTAAGAAGCATTGTAACAAATATAGAAGCTAAACAAAACCCCAGAAACCAGCTTTCAGCCAGCCGGGATCTCAGAGCTGGAGTTGATACAGTGTCTCGATTATAGAACCTAAACAAACCAGATACCTGCTTTCTGCAGCAGAGGCCTCAGAGCTGGAGCCAGAGCTAAAGCTGGCCCAGAATAAAAAGAAAAAAAAGAAAAAAAGGAGAGGTTGGGAGCTTCAGTCACCCACCAGCCTGAAAATATCCCTCAGCCCCTCACCCAGACTGGCCAGGCACCCCAGTGGGGACCCCCACCCTGATCCAGGACACCCTTCAGGGCAAACCAGCCGGCCCCCACCCATGCACCAGGCCAATATCCTATATAGTAAAAGGGTAATATGCCTCCCAGCACCAGAATCAGAGGAACCGTGAGGCCTCCCAGCACCGGGATCAGTGGAGCCGAGAGGCCTCCCGGCACCAGGATCAGCGTGACGGGGCAGCGCCCAAACCCCGATCGCCCTGAGGCTCTGTGTGTGACAGGGTGTGGCGCCCCAACCCCCTGATGGGCCCTGCTCTGTGCACGACAGGGGGGATCTCCCCAACCCCCTGATCGACCCTGCTCTGTGCGTGACAGGGTACAGAGCCCCAACCCCCCCGATGGGCCCTGCTCTGTGCGTGACAGGGGGCAGTGCCCCAACCCCCCGATTGGCCCTGCTCTGTGCGTGACAGGGGGTGGCGCCGCAACCCCCCAATCGGCCCTACACTGAGCGTGACCGAGGGTGGCATCGCAACCTCCCGATCGGCCCTGCTCTGTGCATGACAGGGGGCGGCGCCCCAACTCCCCTATCAGACCTGCTCTGAGCCCGACCAGGGCCTGCACCTAGGAATTGGGCCTGCCCTCTGCCACGGGGGAGCAGGCCTAAGCCAGCAGACCTAAGCCCGAGGGGTCCCAGACTGCAGAGGGCACAGGCCGGGCTGAGGGACCCTCCCTTCCCCCCGAGTGCACAAATTTTTGTGCACTGGGCCTCTGGTCTAATAATAGAGAAACATGGTAATTAACCGTAACTTCGCTACCCTTCCCATTGGCTCATCAGCAAGATATGCAAATTAACTGCCAACCAAGATGGCCGCCGGCAGCCAGGCAGCTGAAGCGAACAGGAGGCTTGCTTGCTCCAGTGATGGAGGAAGCCAAGGTTCCCCGCCTGCTGCTGCCGGCCTCTGAGCTGCACTCTAAGCAACTATGTTGCAATTATAGAAGCTAAACAAGCTCCAGAAACCTGCTTTCAGCCAGCTTCGGCCTCAGAACTTAGAGCGGCAGTGATGGCAACAATGTTTCAATTATGGAACCTAAGCAAACCCAGATACCTGCTTTCAGCCAGCCGCAGCCTCAAAGCTGGAGCGGGGCCTCAGAGCTGGAGCTGGCTCTCAGCTCCAGTGACAGCCATAGAAGGTAAATAAATCCCAGAATAAAAAATAAAAAAATAAAAAAGGAGAGGTTGGGAGCTTTGGTCACCAGCCAGCCTGAAAATGGCCCTCAGCCCCTCACCCAGACTGGCCAGGCACCCACCCTGAAGGGGGTGTGACCAGCTGCAAACAGCCATCATCCCCTCATCCAGGCTGGCCAGGCACCCAAGCGGAACCCCCACCCTGATCCGGGACACCCTTCAGGGCAAACCAGCTGGCCCCCACCTGTGCACCAAGCCTCTATCCTATATAGCAGGGGTCCTCAAACTTTTTAAACAGTGGGCCAGTTCACTGTCCCTCAGACCGTTGGAGGGCCGGGCTATAGTTTAACAAAAAAACTATGAACAAATTCCTGTGCACACTGCATATATCTTATTTTGAAGTAAAAAACCAAAACGGGAACAAATACAATATTTGTATTTGCATGTGGCCCACGGGCCGTAGTTTGAGAATCCCTGCTGTATAGTAAAAGGGTAATATGCAAACTGACCCTAACAGCAGAAGGACTGGGAATGACTGGTCACTATGACACACACTGACCACCAGTGGGCAGACGCTCAATGCAGGAGCTGCCCTCTGGCGGTCAGGGTGCTCTCACATGGGAGGAGCTCTGCTCAGCCACAGCCAGGCTGATGGCTGCCAGTACAGCGGTGGTGGGGGAGCCCCTTTTGCCTCCTCAGCAGTGCTAAGGTCTGCTCCCCGCTGGCAAGTGGGCATCCCCCGAGGGCTGCCAGGCTACCAGAGGGATGTCTGATTGCCGGCTTCAGCCCAATCCCCCGGGGAGCAAGTCTAAGCCAGCAGGTGGTCATCCCCGAGGGGTCCCAGACTGCGAGAAGGCATAGGCCAGGCTGAGGGACCCCCTACAAGTTTTTGTGCACCAGGCCTCTAGTGTGTATATGTGTGTGTGTGTGTATACTAGAGGCCCGGTGCACAGAATTCATGCATGGGTTCGGTCCCTAGGCCTGGCTAGCAATCAAAGCACGAGTGTTTGGCATGGAAGGGCAGGTCCCAGCTGACCTCTGGGCCTTGTGGCCCCCGGGTCCACACGAGACCCCCTCTGCCTAAGTCATCGGCCCCCGTCCAGCTCCCTCAGTGCCTGGGAGTGGGGTGATCAGGCCCCACTTGTATGCGCCTTGGCCTGGCACCACCTTCTCACCTGCTCCACCATCCTGCCACGGTCCCACTCGTTGGGGCCCATCGGGGCCAGCAGTGCCTCCACTGCCTCCCGCTGCCAGTGCTGCATCGCTGATGCCTGCTATGTTCCACATCAGCCCCTGGTGGTCAGCGCATGTCATAGCAAGTGGTCGAACCCCCCATCAAGGGGACAATTTGCATATTAGGCTTTTATTATATAGGGTAGATGTTTGCTTGATCAAAGTGGGATTATTATTTACAAACCTGCATTTTCTTTTTCAGCAATACCTCATTAAAATAATTTCAAGTCTCCTGGTTTATCTCTAATTAATTATTGTAATTGCTGAATAATATTTTATGGTGTGGATATACTATCAATTATTTGACAGATCCTCTCTTCTTGCAGACATTTGTTTAAAAAATTTTTTTAAACCATGAACATTGTTGCAGTACCTGGTGTTTGTGCTTTAGTTCTATGAGAGAGGTTCTGGATTTTATTTCTATTGAATTGCTTGGTTGAATGGTATATACATATTTTGATTTGAATGGATCTTGGTAAATTATTTTCTAAGAGAGGCCAAACTAGTTTCAGTTTTACCACCAATGTAGGAAAATAGTCTTTACTGCATAGCCTCTCTAACATAGGTATTACTTGTTTTAATTTTTCTAATCTGATGGGTATGAAATAGTAGCTTATTACTACTTTAATTTGCATTTCCCTGACCACTTTAGAATTCAGATCTTTTTTATATACTTGTCTGGTCACTGGACTTGCTATTCTGCTAATTTTCTATTCATACCTGTGCTCATTTTTCTAATGGCTTGTGTATCTTTTTTATTTCTGGAGCTCTTTGAATATTACAACTATTAACCTAGTATTTGCCATCTATGTGGCATGTATTTTTTCTAAATCTGTCATTTGCCCTTTGACATTGCATATGGCTTTCTTTTCACCATATCAAAATTTGTTTTTATTTTCATGAATATGTGTTTATCTTTTGTTTTATGGCTAGAGGATTTCCTGTTTGGGGTAAAAATGCTTTCCCAACCTTAGATTAATTACACACACACACACATCTTTGTGTCATTCAGGGTTTAGTCACAGAAGCAGAGCAACTGTGAAAAAATATATAAGGAATTTGTTACAGGGATTTGACATTATGTAATCATGGGAACAGATTAAATAGTTTATGTGAGGTTGTTGCTATTATATCTGCTGCTGGAGCCAGAAGTTAGCAGGGCATGCAATCAGTAATAGAAGATGCTTTGTGTGAAGCAGGGTTACTTAAGAACATGAACTAAATCCCATGAGGACAGCGGAATTCATATTGGCCTCTTTTAGCAGAGATTCTGAAAGAATTGTACAGTGAACACACACACACACACACACACACACACACACTCATTTCCTAGATTCTGTGATTAACATCCTATATAATAAAAAGGTAATATGCAAATCGACCAAATCAGGTGGAACGACTGGTTGCTATGATGCACACTGACCACCAGGGGGCAGAAGCTCAATGCAGGAGCTGCCCCCTCGTGGTCAGTGCACTCCCACAGGGGGAGCGTTGCTTAGCCACAAGCCAGGCTGATGCTGGTGAGCGCAGTGGCCCGCCTCCACAGCAGTAGGACATCCCTCAAGGGCTCCCGGACTGCGAAAGGGCACAGGTAGGCTAAGAACCGCCCCTCCCCCCGAGTGCACTAATGTGCATCGGGCCTCTAGTTTAGTTATATTTGCTTTATCACATATTTATCTAACCCTGTATCCATGTTTTTGTTTTGATGCATTTCAAAGTCAGTTGCAGACACCTGCATACTACACCTCTAATCATTGCAACATGCATGTCATTAACTAGAGTCCAGCTTTTTTTTTTTAATATATTTTATTGATTTTTTACAGAGGAAGGGAGAGGGATAGAGAGTTAGAAACATTGATGAGAGAGAAGCATCAATCTGCTGCCTCCTGCACACCCTCTACTGGGGATGTGCCTGCAACCAAGGTACATGCCCTTGACTGGAATCGAACCTGGGACCCTTCAGTCCCCAGGCCGATGCTCTATCCACTAAGCCAAACCGGTCAGGGCTAGAGTTCAGCTTTTTAATGGTAAATTTTATACACAGTGAAATGTACAAATTTTAAGTGTACTATTTGATGAGTTTTGATACACACACACATACACATACACATACACATACACACACACACACACACACACACACACACACACACACACACACTTTATAACCCAAACCTCTGTCAAGATACAGAAAATTATATGGTTACTAGTGGCCCAGTGCATGAAATTCGTGCACAGGGGGTGAGGGAAAAGTGTCCCTCAGCCAGGCCTGCACCCTCTCCAATTTGGGACATCCCTCTCACAATCCGGGACCGCTGGCTCCTAACCGCTTACCTGCCTGCCTGCCTGATTGCCCCTAACACTCTGCCTGCTGGCCTGCTCGCCCCTAACTGCCGGACTTCTCTCTCCCAACTGCCCCCCTTGCCGGTTTTCTCGCCGCCAACTGCCCCCCCAGCCCCCCCACTGGACTTCTCACCCCCAACTGCCCCCTCCTTGCTGGCCTTCTTGCCCCCAACTGCCCTTCCCTGATGGCCTGCTTGCCCCCAACTGCCCTTCCCTGATGGCCTGCTTGCCCCCAACTGCCCCCCCTGCCAGCCTGCTTGCCCCCAACTGCCCCCCACCCCCACCGGCCTGATCACCCCCAACTGCCCTCCCCTCCTGGCCTGATCATCCCTAACCACCTCTGCCTTGGCCGCGCCACCATGGCTTGGTCTGGAAGGACGTCCGGAAGGTCTCCGGTCTAATTAGCATATTACCCTTTTATTAGCATGGATCTTTTTATTGAATATTTGGCTGTCTTATAGTTCAAGTACATGAACTGTACATTAACCCCCAAATTAAAACCTGCTTTTCTAATTGTTCCATGATCTCTCATAGATTCTTTATTTACCTCACTGAGGGCACGTCTATCTTCAGTGCCTACTTGCCATAGAGAACATACTCAGAAGTATGATGCATGATGAACTCATGGTAGTCATCATGTGTGCAAATCCTTAATTGGTAATAGTTCCTTTGATATGTACTGTTTCAGATTATTTTAATGAATTAAGTTGACCTAATCTTACTAGTTTTCCAATAGAACATTGCTTGAGTGTCTTTGATGTTGAGGGGATGCTGCCCTTGAAAACCCATCCTCCTTTTATTGACTGGCATTTGATAGATTCCTCAGACTGGTGTGGTTCTGGAATTTCTTGTCCATCTACTCTCATTCACTTGGTGATCTCATTCAGTCTCCTAACTTTTAATACCTTTACTCACTGATATTTGCAGCCTAAGTCTTCACTCTGAACTTCTCTCTACTTGAATGGCTAACAAATACTTTAACATGGTAAAAACTGAATCTTAATCTTTCCCATCCCACTCCTTCCCAATTTGTGCCATCTGTAGTATGCTTAATCTCAGTTGATAGTAGGACTGGAAATTTAGTTAATTTATTTATATTTAATCTTTTTAAAAATTGATTTCAGAGAGGAAGAGAGAGGGAGAGATAGAAACATCAGTGATGAAAGAGAATCATTGATTGGTTACCTCCTGCATGCCCCAAACTGGGGATCAAGCATGCAACCCAGGCATATGCCCTGACTGGGAATCGAACCGTGACCTCCTGGTTCCTAGGTCACTGGGCCATGCCTACTGGGCAAATTCAGTTAGTTTAAATGCTAGTTAATAACATCAGAATAAAGAGGGGCCTCTCCCTGCTCCCCAGTTTAAACAGAGGAATCTATCCTATCTAATAATAGAGAAACATGGTAATTAACTGTAACTTCGCTACCCTTCCCATTGGCTAATGGCGGCCAGCAGCCAGGCAGCTGAAGCGAACAGGAGGCTTGCTTGGTCCAGTGGTGGAAGAAGCCAAGGTTCCCCGCCTGCCGCTGCCGGCCTCTGAGCTGCAGTCTAAGAAACAATGTTGCAAATATAGAAGCTAAAAAATCCCCATGCTTTCAGCCAGCCGGCCAAGCTGGAGTTGCAGCAGTGTTTCAATTATAGAAGGTAAATAAATCCCAGAGACCTGCTTTCAGCAGCCGAGGTCTCAGAGCTGGAGCCGAGCCTCAGAGCTAAAGCCGGCTCTCAGCTCCAGTGACAGCCATAGAAGGTAAATAAATCCCAGAATAAAAAAATAAATAAAAAAAGGAGAGGTTGGGAGCTTCAGTCACCAGCCAGCCTGAAACGGCCCTCAGCCCCTCACCCAGACTGGCCAGGCACCCCAGTGGGGACCCCCACCCTGAAGGGGGTGTGACCAGCTGCAAACAGCCATCAGCCCCTCACCCAGGCTGGCCAGGCACCCAAGCGGGACTCCCACCCTGATCCGGGACACCCTTCAGGGCAAACCAGCTGGCCCCCACCTGTGCACCAGGCCTCTATCTTATATAGTAACAGGGTAATATGCAAACTGACCCTAACAGCAGAAGGACTGGGAACGACTGGTCACTATGACACACACTGACCACCAGTGGGCAGATGCTCAATGCAGGAGCTGCCCCCTGGTGGTCAGGGCGCTCTCACATGGGAGGAGCTCTGTTCAGCCACAAGCCAGGCTGATGGCTGCCAGTACAGCGGTGGTGGTGGGTGCCTCTCCTGCCTCCTCAGCAGTGCTAAGGATGTCCGACTGCAGCTTAGGTCTGCTCCCCGCTGGCAAGTGGACATCCCCTTAGGGCTGCCGGGCTGCCAGAAGGATGTCTGATTGCCAGCTTAGGCCAAATCTCCCGGGGAGCGGGCCTAAGCCAGCAGGTGGTCATCCCCTGAGGTGTTCCAGACTGCGAGAGGGCACAGGCCGGGCTGAGGGACACCCCCCTACCCCCCGAGTGCACAAATTTTTGTGCACCGGGCCTCTAGTATATATATATAAGCCTAAGTGACTGTCCAACTGGTAGCTGTGATGCTTAGTGACCACCAGGGGGAAGATGCTCCGACTGGTAGCTGTGATGCGCACTGAGCGCCAGGAGGCAGATGATCAACACAGGAGCTGTCAAGCTGCGGTGACTTGGCAGCTGTGGTTCTCGGGTGATGAACCCAGAACAAGAGAGGAGGGAGCCTGATTCTGGGGTGCGTCAACTGAGAACTGCTCTTTCGCAATCCGGGACCCCTCGGGGGATGTCAAGAGAGCTGGTTTCGGTTCTATCCCCACTGGCCAGGCTGAGGGGACCCCACCAGTGCACAAATACGTGCACCGGGCCTCTAGTTTAACATAAAATACTTAGAAGATGAGATCATTACAATATTGATTGTTGTTTTGGGAAACCTATAGATTTTTGTGTTGTGTTTTTTTAAATATATTTTTTATTGATTTCACAGAGAGGAAGGGAGAGGTAGAGATAGAAACATCAATGATGAGAGAGAACCATTGACTGGCTGCCTTCTGCACGCCCCCCTGGGGATCGAGCCCACAACCTGGGCATGTGCCCTGACTGGGAATCAAACCGTTACTTCCTGGTTCATAGGTCAATGCTCAGCCACAGGCCAGATTTGTGTTTTTAACAAATATATCTTTAATAATTTTTTACTAATCGATGGTGATGTATTTGGTAGGAATGTCAGCTATACTAAGTAAACCCTTTACAGTTTGTACTATTCTTCACATTCTCTCTGTAATTTATCTCACATCTAATTCTAAGCAAGCACAAATTGAGTGTCTAGATCAGCCGTGGGCAAACTACGGCCCGCGGGCCGGATCTGGCCCGTTTGAAATGAATAAAACCAAAAAAAAAAAAAAAGACCGTACCCTTTTATGTAATGATGTTTACTTTGAATTTATATTAGTTCACACAAACACTCCATCCATGCTTTTGTTCCGGCCCTCCGGTCCAGTTTAAGAACCCATTGTGGCCCTCAAGTCAAAAAGTTTGCCCACCCCTGGTCTAGATGATGATATTGTTTATGCACTGTAATGTTTTTGACACTTCAGGAATGCTAGATCAAAAGGAAGAAAATTCCTGACTGCCTGGTATTAGGTTTTCATGTAGAGTAGTAGATAAACCTTAGACTGGCAGTTTTAACATAATAATAAAATGGACTCTAGTTGTTGGAAGATGGTGGCAGGTGTCAGAGAGCTGTTTTGCACATACCGACATGAAGGGATTGTCAGGAGAAAATAGGGATATGAGGTATTATGGCACTACCCCAGATCCCTTCAGGAGTGTGTTGAGGGTAGTAGATTCTTTTTCCTTTTTTTCTCACTGCCATTTTTCCCCCTGGTGAATTTCAGGGGAAAGTTAGGGAGGTTGATCAGAGAGAAGTAGCACTCTGAGGAGGTGCTTCTGAGCTCAGTTCTTAGTGTGTGACACGTGCAGGTTTTGGAATGATGCTGGTGTGGTTTTTTTTGGAGCAAAAAGTGGCAGAACACACTTTCACATGAAAGGTCAGTGTTTTTGTGGTCAGTTCTATGGAATCCTGACAAAACTGGTATGAAATTTTAGAGCAGTGATGAGAAAAGTAAGGGTTGCTGCCTATCATTACCCCAAGAATTTGACATATCTGAAATTTTCACTATCATGTCTTCTACTCCCTTGTCCTCTGTGTCCCAAAGTACTTTTCCCACTCCCAAACAAAACTAGCAAAGTAGCTATCTTATGTAATAAAAGGCTAATATGCAAATCGACTGAATGGCAGAATGATAGGCCGCTATGACGCACACTGACCACCAGGGGGCAGACACTCAACGCAGGAGCTGCCCCCTGGTGGTCAGTGCGCTCCCACAGGGGAAGCCACCACTCACCCAGAAGCCTGGCTCATGGCTGGCAAGCACAGCAGTGGTGGCAGGAGCAGTCAGACATCCCCCAAGGGGTCCTGGACTGCAAGAGGATGCAGGCTGGGCTGAGGGACACCCTCCCCGCCACCCCTAAGTGCATGAATTTCATGCACTGGGCCTCTAGCTTATATTAAAGATGTGAAGAGCCCTAACCAGTTTGGCTCAGCGGATAGAGTGTCCGCCTGCAGACTCAAGGGTCCCAGGTTCGATTCCAGTCAAGGGCATGTACCTTGGTTGCAGGCACATCCCCAGTGGGGAGTGTGCAGGAGGCAGCTGATCGATGTTTCTCTCTCATCGATGTTTCTAACTCTATCCCTCTCCCTTCCTCTCTGTAAAAAATCAATAAAACATATATTAAAAAAAAATAAAGATGTGAAGAGTGGTAGGGATTTTATTTGATCAGAGAGCTGGAGTGAGTGCTAATTATTAAAAGTAAAATTTTATTCTTAAAACTAGAGGCCTGGTGCACGAATTCATGCACGAGTAGGGTCCCTCGGCCTGGCCAGTGATTGGGGCAGATGGGGGCCAGCTGGCTGGGGAGGGATCGTGGAAGGTTGGCTGGCCGGCCCTGATCAGAGGGCTCCAGGGTGTGTCCGGCCTATCCTGCCCAGTCCCCATCGGCTGGACCCCAACAGCTCCTACCGGTCGGAGCATTTGCCCCTTGGTGGTCAGTATGCGTCATAGCAACTGGTCGAGTGGTTGATCAAACGGTTGACTGATCGGTCAGACCCTTAGCATATTAGGCTTTTATGTATATAGATAGATGGCTGGTATCTGGTCTTTTGAAAATAAAAGCAAACTGAATAAATATTATTTGATACTTGAATCAATATAAAGGGAAGGGTAGACTGAGAGGACAATGCAGATGAGTGATTGTGTTTCTAGTAGTATTTCCTAATTTGCATAGATCAGTTTGCAGCTTATAGGCACTCAGTTTTGTGGACTTGAGAAATATTTTAAAAATCAGAGACATTTCTTAGAAGGTAAGTGTTCAGCAGTGAATATGGTGCAATTGAATGTTTTTTTCATTTAATAAAGTGATTATTCTTGGTGTTTGGGGAGCCATGAGGAGAAGCAGGTATGTGAAAAGCTTGTTCATGTGTTGATAAATAAGAAAGAGAGCAAGCCCAGGGTCAAAAGATGTGAGAAAGTAGAGAAAAG
The DNA here is from genome assembly GCF_014108235.1 of Myotis myotis. Lineage (NCBI taxonomy): Eukaryota > Metazoa > Chordata > Mammalia > Chiroptera > Vespertilionidae > Myotis > Myotis myotis. The sequence continues at coordinate 30,178,251 of NW_023416368.1, read as the reverse complement.
TTGTGGGTAAAGGAGGAGATAAAGTGATTTTCCTTGTTGAATAAACTGGATCATGATCTTGGAAAGGCAATACCAAGAAAGAAGTTTTTGATTTGAAAAATCTGGGCCATGTGATCTGCAGGTTCTAATAAGGTTAAATGTGTATATTCTTTCAGACAGATTAATTCTGAGCAACCTTTCGATTTAATAGAGATTTTAGTAATAAGGGAGGATCACTATCCAGCAATCACAAATCAACCCTCCTGTGTGCATTGGATTGGTGGGTTATCTTTGAGTTTTTAAATTCTCATACCTCCCCTATTCATACCCCTCAATAATTCTGGCAAGTCTGCCTATGAACCAGATTTGTCATGATTGGAGGGGCTGCTTCCTAAATTAGGTGTGGTAGACTTGAAATACATTTTTTTTTCTAAGCAAAAAAAAAAAAAAGGAACATCATAGTGATCCTTAATTCTCACTTATGTATTTTGTTCTAAAATTGTCAAGCTGTGATATTAATGAGATTGTTTATTTCTTTTGAAAAATAGTATTTATAATGATGGATAGAGTATGTTGTCCTATATGATTTTATTGAACAAGGAAAAGAGACATTACTTGATATTAAGTGACTACTTTACCCAGAAGGAATTTTAGAATTCCTTCTAAATCTTTTGAAATTTAGCCTTGATTCATAAAGCCAGACTAGAGAAATGTCATGTCTAATATTATAATACATTTTATAAAGAAGATTATTTGACTATGAGATAATGTGGTCAGGTTTACATCAGTAGTAAATATGTTTTCAGGCTGTTGGCTTTTTAAAAGCTCTCACTAATTATCAGTATTTATTTTGGAGACTATACGTGAACTTAGTGAGGAAGTAAGACTAGAAAGTAGAGAGTTTTGGGGAGCAATACAGGGTCTAACATGTCTTTAATGTGATTGTATTCTCTACTTGATGAATCTGTCACATCTAGTTCTCCACATTTTGCTATTAAAAATAAACATTTATTGAATGTTTACTTATGCCAGCCTGTTCTCAGGACTTTACATATATTAAATGTCCCTGTGGTTGTTACTGCTATTAATTTCCTGTTAGGAACGAGAGGCCCAAGGATTGTCCAGGATTATAGGCCTAAGTGTGGAGCAGAACTCAATCCTTGTGCTCTTTGTTCCTGTTGAATTATAGGTGGTTTTTCTAATGGCGTGTGGAATGTTTTGAATTTTAAAGAGACAGTTAAATTTCTGATAGCTATTTAGATCAGTGAAGGCTTTATCTTTTTAAATGTGTTCTTTCTTAGGAAATTAGTTATCATCTTATAGATTCTGTTTCAAGGAGCACGCTTATGATATCACCAGCACAACTAGAGATGATGGCTGAAATATGCTTCTCTTTTTCATTTTAAATTGTACTCCTAGTGTAGAAGATTTGTAATGTAGTAGAGGAGGTATGTATTGGATGCTCCTTATGTGATGGGACACTATAGTTTGGGTCCCAGGGATGTGATAAGGAGGAAACATGGACTCCTAAATAGGTGCATGTTCATTCTTGCTGGCTTTATAGGTTCCAGTTTTGAGTCACCACAAAGGTTAGATCACAACAAAGCATGCACCATGCTTTTGTAGTTTCCTTACCCATAGCTTTTTCAAGGATTGACATGAAGAATAAGTCTGTCTTATCTAAAACCTCCTTGGAGATACTGTCTGACATGTTTCCTTATTGTTCCTGTAGCTGACTCTCTTTTATAAATAATTCATTGACTTTTGCTCTCCCCAAATAAACTAGTGTGCTTCCTTTATCAGATGCAAGAAGTGTCTTCCCCACCGAATAGGCCAGTTTGCTTCTTGGATCAGTTGAAAGCTGTTGGCTTTGTTCTTTGCCATGGCCACCAGGAAGATCAAGGCCAAATTTGTGTATACTAGAAATAACTATTTCATTGTTCTACTAGGGCTTTTTTGGTGAGTTATCAAAACCCTTAGGATCTGATGAAATCTCTAGACCTACACAATGTTTGTATTATTATTTTTAAAGGTTCTTCCTGTGAAACATATCCTGCACCCTTAGAGTTAAGAATCCCTGCTCTTTAATCTTTTTACATTCTTATTTCAACCATTCTGCACTTAATGTATTATGCTAAGTTTACTTGGCTTTATAGAAGTAGGTTGTATGTAAATGATACATGGTTTTCAGAAGTTTTAGTGGGTAACCAGTTGCCTTCCATGTGTTTGGCAGCTCAGGCCATTGAAAATGTTTTTATTTATCACACAGGGAGCTTTTGGTTCACATGATGATGAAACAGGTGGGCTAATATAAATGGCTGTAGTGTTTTATCTGATGATTTTCCAGAAAAAACAACCTTGAGGTTGTGTGTGTATGTTTTTTTTTTTCACTGAACACAATTGTGAATGGGTATTCGGTAAACTTGTGACATTTTTACATCTCTGCATTATGGTTCTTAGTAAAGTCTCTGGATAAAAGTTGTAAAAAAGCCTTGGGTATTGTCTCTGGGGCTGCACTTATATAGTCCCCAAGTGTGGGAAGAGCCTTTTCTCTTTGATGGTGATGGAGCCATTGGCCCCTGCTGTCAGGGTTGTTCACAGGTCCTCTTTCATGTTGGGTTTCTAGTGGCAGGTTTGAGTTGGAGACCGTGGGGTAGGCCAGTGATGGTGAACCTATGACACGCGTGTTAGAGGTGACACGTGAACTCATTTTTTTGGTTGATTTTTCTTTGTTAAATGGCATTTAAATATATAAAATAAATATCAAAAATATAAATATTTTTTATGCTATGGTTGCAAATATAAAGAAATTTCTATGTGTGACACGGCACCAGAGTTAAGTTAGGGTTTTTCAAAATGCTGATACGCCGAGCTCAAAAGGTTCGCCATCACTGGGCTAGGCTTTGCTCTTGGGCCTCCGTGTATGAAGGGATGGTATATTCACTTTGTGGACTTTGTACTCGCCTTTGCAGATCTCTTGCTCTTTAATGTTTCCTTCAGATAGGGGAAGGGAAGCTCAACATCTCTCTGTCAAAAGTGTTCCCCAAACAGTGGATCATAAAGAGGAACTCATACTAAGGAAAGATGTTTGGAATAGCTATGATTTTCACCTCTTTTTCCCTTCTCTCTTTATGAAAGACAATTTGTGGTACATTTTGTCTCTTTAAGAAAGACTTGAGTACCCAGCTGGTTAGATATATTTAAAGAAAGAAAAAACTGTATTTAAACAGACCTTGAGGAAATCTATTATAAATTTGAGTGTGAATCTGAGAATGATGTGGTATTCAGGCAAAACTAATTAAAATAACTGATAAGGAAATCAGATGTAGCTTTACATGGGATTTTTCAAGGTTAAAATGTATGAGAATTATGTTAATAAGCTGTTCTTTTAACTCCAAAAAGTATAGGAATTTGTTCCTTTGTACAATTTGAAACCACCATCACCTATGCCCTCCAGTACATACTGGATGAGTTTGACAGTAAAATTTTGTGCTGTGCTTCCTGCCTCTGCCCTAGTTACTGCTGAGATTTGTGGTACGAGAGCTCTCTTGGCCTCTCTGGTTCCCTTATCCCTGGGTGATGGGAAAGGGGGTAGCCTTGTTTCTTTCTGCCTGTCTGGTCTTGCTGCAGTGCTGTAGGCCTGGAGAAGCAGTAAGTGCATCCTGGCAAGTATGGCAGACTCCTGACAGTCAACTCCTTAAGGCCAGGGCAGTTTCTGCCCCCACTGCTGCCCAGGCATAGCATCCTGTCTTGGGGATGTTTACTTACGCCTAATGAGGGATACTGGTTAAAAAAAATCTTGCCTTCCTTTCTCCTATCCATGCTTAGTGAGCTGGCATCTAGGGTAGAGTAGCTCATGTAGGGATCCTAGAGAATGCAGCATGTTTAATACCTGTGGTCATCCCTCCCAGGAGTGTTGTGCAAGGTGTGCTGCTGGGTTGTACCCCAGTGAACCCCCAAGGTAGAGGCCAGGTTGCTGTTTGCTGGGGATAGGCAATTGAGTGCCTTTTTTGAAGCTCCCCAGGCTGTGGCAAGTTGGGGAGCAGGTTAAGGAGGTTGGGGAATATGGGCAGTTGTTTGTCCACTTGCTGAGGCTCATGACAGAGCAACTTCTTATTGCATGACTTATTTATTGGCATGATGGTTTTTTTAGTCAGTTCCCCTTTCACCCCCTCCCCCCCCTTTACCTTTACTTTCTTTTTAGCCTGGTTTTGCCTATCTCTGAATGAAGACAGGTGATGATTAGCTGCCCCTTTATCAGCTGGCATATTTGGCATTATAGAGAACATGGTACAAAACAACTGTTCATTTAAGTTTCTACATCTGTCACAAAAGGTTTTTCAGGTTCCACATGTCAAAAATGATAGGTTACCAAGGAAAAGCTTGGGAAAAAAAAAAAAAAAGACAGTCACTTTTTCCAGTATACACGATTTTAATAACAAAACTTTCTTGTATAGTACACTGTTAACTATCTCCCTCAAGCCCCCCCCCGCCGCCGCCCCCCCCCCCGCCTGCCCCGTGTAATAGTATTTTCTCTCCCAACCCACGTGTGTGTGTGTGTGTGTGTGTGTGTGTGTGTGTGTGTGTGTCCCATGGCTCTTAAGGTGATTAAACACAATGTGTTTGGATTGTACTTTTGGTTTCCAATCTGTGTTGATAGAAAGGTTCAAAAACATTCCATAGATGAAACTTTTTAAAAAATTACCAAGGAAGGATAGGTTAGTTGAAGGAAGCAAATGTTTCCAAATGTTTGCAATAATAGTATGAAAGCTTAAACCGTCATTTTCTGTTGTTTGTTTGTTTGTTTTTTTACTTTAAATTATTGGCCTTATCACCTTTGTCTTTTTCTAGCTGAAGCACTTTAACCAATAAGATATGAAAAGCATGTCTCAAAACAGATTTTTGAGACAAGTCTGTCACTGTATTGCTCTATTAGGAAAATGGTCATATAAGTCAGCTTCTAAAATTATTCTTTCAAATTTTATTTTGATAGCTACACTTTAGAGGGAGAACAGCATTTATAGCCCTCTCCCCTTCCCGGCTCTGTGTAGGAAGTATAGAAAATGAAATGCCTTTTTTCAATTTTAGGATTCAGACCTGGTGTTACATGGGGCTCATTTTTATTGGAAAGATGGAATCTCGATCTTGGTGACTAGCATCAGAATAAGCAGATGGATTTTAATAATTAGTGGAGTTGGGAAGTTTAGTCAATTCCATTCATTAAATTGGTACAGAAATTAACTTAGGCACATTAAGAAATTACATGTGTTAGTACAGATTTTTGGCTTAAAAATTAGTATCTTTGCTATTTGATGTTGGCAGTGGGTATTCTCTCTGAATTGTGTGTGAATTTGCAAATTTGTCAGCCACTCTCGTTTTGTAAAGGTGATGGAAATCCCTGGCAGACTACAGAAATGAATATAAATGATTCCAAACTAGCTCTTGATTACTAGGTGGGTACAGTATATAACCTTCTTTAGCTTTTCTTTTTCCAGAGATTTTATTATTTTTCTAGTTCTTGATAAGTGGTCATTTTCCTCTAATCTTGAAAATGGGGGAGGGAAAAACGGGGTTGGTGGGAAGAGGAGACTGAGGAGGATAAAACTAAACCAAAAAACAAAAGCCCTAACATTGGGTTAGCAGGATCTGCAGTGTAGCTGCGATGCTCTTCCACTCTAGCCAGTTGGTAAAGAGAGCACATATAACTAACAGTCTCATCTTCAAATCTGTGCTGACACTGAAACACAAAAAGACCAAAATTAAATGGAATACTGCCTTCAATAGGCAATTCAAAAGGGAAGTTTGTGCTTTAATGAAGAGGGGACATGCTGGTTGGCATTGTTACTCGCTTTTCTCAGAGAGCATTACCAAAAAAAAAAAAAAAAGAAGAAGAAGAAGAAAAAAATATGCAGGGCAAAAAATCAGTTGTTTTTCATCTTGAAAGTATGCCGGGGTGGCCTTGGTTCTGCTGTTCCCTGAATTACTAAATGGCTTGCTTTTCCAATTTACTTTTCTACATACATTAAGAATTTTGCTGATTAATGGTCCATTTTACTAACTGTAATCTTTAGGATTAATGTGGGGATTCCTAGCCAATATTTCTCACCCTTCTACTCACAATTTCAATTAATTTGGTGTGGTGGAAATGATAGAAAATACTTTTTTGCTATTCTTTAGGGCTAATGGAATCTTATGTGTTCAGGACAGAATATTGTGACAAAGCTTTTCTCTGACAAATGGCCATGGTTTGCCTGATAAATGAGTTGGTAAATTTTACCTGTGGAGCTTTCATTTGTAATGGGGGTTTCAGATCCAGCCCTGAAGGGAAGTGGTGAGCTGTCCTCTGTGCCATTAAATCAGCTTTTGTCTCTGTCCAGGCAGGCCTAAGATCTGGTTTAACAAGAAATGAAATGCTCACTGCTCAAGATCACCTGAACTTTACAGACAGAGACTTTGCCAAACTAATTTACCCACCTTAAGAAATTCAGAGAATACATTTTTACCATAATATGTGATCTTGTCAGCATTTTACTGAGACGTTTTTGTGTTTTTTGTTTTTTTGAAATGTAGACAGACACCCCTCTCTTTAGTATTAAAAAGAAAAAAAAATTACAGGTAAACCTCATAGGTTAAACTGTAGTCTTAACATGTTTTCAGTTTAGTCCAGGGAAGAAAAAATATGCCTTGAATGAAAAATATGTTTTAATGGTCGTATTAAGGGAAAGGTAACTTTCTTCTTTTATGGTAGTGGTTTTCTCTAAGGATTTTCGCCTTTTTCACATACAGTTGTAAATGTCAGTTATAAAAATGTTCATTCTTCTAGAACAGGGGTGGGCAAACTTTTTGACTAGAGGGCCACAATGGGTTCTTAAACTGGACCGGAGGGCCGGAACAAAAGCATGGATGGAGTGTTTGTGTGAACTAATATAAATTCAAAGTAAACATCATTACATAAAAGGGTACGGTCTTTTTTTTTTTTTTTTTTTTTTTTTTTTTTAGTTTTATTCATTTCAAACGGGCCGGATCCAGCCCGCGGGCCGTAGTTTGCCCATGGCTGTTCTAGAGTCAAGTCAGTAGTCTAATGTCTTGGGTTTTGCTGCTGCATACATAGAACTTTGTTTATGGAAAAATTCTGTGTGAATTGGTAACTTGCATCTGAATCTTAAATATGTTACAGTTTCTCCATAGAAATCATAATTGAAGAAACGCAATACATGTGGTTCTTTTTCACATGAAAAGTGTGGCATCATTATCATTTGTTAATTGTGGAATGTTTATATTAACACTAGGGGACCTCCTCCTCTTCATTTCAGCTGTAGGTCATGGTGCCTGTAGATAGTGTACAGCTACCCATTTGCCTCACTCTTGGCTGCCTCTTAACTTCAGCTAACCCGTTTCTGTGAGTCAGATTTCAAAATGCTGCCTTTCCCTTTCATCTCCCTCCCCTCCATGCCACCTTTGAGTTACCACTGCATGGCTGTATAAGCATGTTGGTGTTAGTTGGTGTTTTACCATAAAAAGGTTTGCTCTGTAATCTGTTGTTTCTTTCACTTGGAAGGAACTGCTCTTATAATGTGACTATGTATCCTTATTAAAAGGCCAGATTTCAGAATATAACATTTAGAAAGTGGTTTTTAATGTTCCTTTATAATATATATTCTATTAAGAATCATTGTTATGCCTGTTGCTAATTATTTTTTATTTGGATCTGAGGTGTGAGGATTAGGAAGAAAACAGAAGAAAGAGTTTAAACCTCTTTGTAAGGCAACTTAGATCATGACAGTTGAGAAAGGGAGAGAATGTTGTGTGTGCTTTCAAACTAAAGGGAGCAGGTCCTAGGATTAAGTTGACTCAGTTTCTCTCTTTTCTCTCCAAAATAATGTCTAAATCTTTTTTCACATATAAATGTAAATATAGGATTTAGTAAACTAATAAGTAAAATGGTAATGTAATACTAGTTCAAAATAATTGTCTAAAAATGCCACAAAAGGTCAACATGTTCATTATAAGTTAAACTAGAGCTGTATGATACAAAGTCAGTGTAATCATTTAGTATTGAATTCATTGTAATGAGACCTTTTCCACATTCACTTGGATTCATTGTTTAAATATATTAAAGAGTTACTCAGCTTATTAGAATTACATAAAGGGTTCTAATTTCATGATGTGGACTTTGATAATATCTATTAACCCAGGCAAAAACTCTGGAATAAGAGTGCTTAATATTTACCAGTCTTTATAGCATAATGAAATTCTACTTCCCACACTGGCAGTAAATTGTAAATTTAAGTAAATACCAAATTATCATACAAGAGAACTTTGCTAAGTCTCCTTTTAAGCAACAAGCCAATGGTGGTACTTGGGATGGAAAGCAATGATCAAACAAGTATTGATTCATATCTTTTTCTGCTCAGTACCTTCTTTCCAAACTGTTTTTAGTAGGAAAAGAAATAGCATATGTTTACACTCAATAGTATATAGTCACATACATGAAATGCCTTAATTTGAAGTAAGCATTTTTAGACTTTCCAACAAGATTGCAAATTAATGTGAGCATTGCTTCATTTAACACTTAAAATATGGTTTCATTAAAAAAAAAATTAAAAACACTTCACTTCAAAAACTTAAGTCTCCACTTGGTTTTGAAAATTAGGCTTAATGTCACCATTGTTAAAAATTAGATATTTAGCCCCTACTATGTAAAATAGGTTACTTATCTGATGTAATTTTTGATGATAGGTAGATATTATACTTCACATTCTTTGTATGGCAGTTGCTGACACTTGCACTGTCCATAACCATTAATGATGATGAAGGGTCCTTCATGGGTGGGTTCATATTCATTATACGGTCCTTGGTCTGACATGTTTGACATATGGAGTCGTGTTTGGGATCGGAGCTGCCTGTGGTTCTGAATCATTGAGCACTGTCTAATTCTTCTTAAAGTGGGAGGGCAGCACTTCCTGGAGATGAACACTATGAAAATAATAAAAAAGAAAGAAAACAATAAAGCCATTGTTCCTGTAATTACCCGCTGAGTGAAGATGGCATTGTCTGGTTCGGGAAAGTGTTCCTCAGTAGTAACTGCTGTGCCTGCAGTAGTTGGGATTTCTTTGTCTCCCACATAGTAACTTGATGAGCTTATTCTTTTTGTATATTCAGTGGTTGGATCTCTATAAGTTGTAGCCATGGCTGTGATGACAGTGGTTGATAAATTCCAGCAGAGCTGAAATCCATGGACTGCATCTAGTATATCCTCTCCTTGGGTGTGGTCAGGACTGTGGCATAAGATGGAATGCTCCCACCGACCTTGGAAATTGCCCAGCCAGGAGGCCAAAGCACATATTCTAGGGCTGCATTCCCACAGATTGCCAGAGAGGCCAACAGTTGTGAGGGATCTCAGGGAATTTAAGATCTTGGAATCCAGGCTGTTTAACTTGTTGTTATCCATTAGGAGTATTTTAAGATTAGGCATTATTTCAAACACTGTCAGATCGATGGCTTTGATTTCATTTCCAGTCAGGTCTAGTTTTTCTAAAGTGCCCCAGGTCCATTCCATCCCACATGTCAAGTTGCTGATTTTGTTCCATTGTAAGAAGAGTGTGTGCAGACTACTTAGACGTAGGAAATGAGCAAAATTAATCTTCGTCAGCTGGTTGTGCTCTAGGTGAAGCTCTCTCAGTTTGATTAATCCCGCAAATCCATTTCGAGCCAAACTTCGCAAACGGTTTGTGCTCAAATCTAGAAACTCCAGACTACGGCAGTCCCAGAACAGGCGCACTGGGATGGTCCGCAGGGAGTTGGACCGTAAATGCAAGGTCTGCAGCTTCCGAAGGCCGTAGAAGAGCTCTGGGTGCAGAGATGACAGCTGATTAAAAGACAGGTCCAAATTTTGCAGATTAATCAGTTGGGTAAAAGTTGTATTTGGCAAGTAAAATATTTTGTTGGAGCTTAAGATTAATTCCTTAAGTTTATATAGTCCTTGAAAAGCATCTTCTTTTACTGTTGAAATTTGATTGTGATCTAAGTGGAGCCAGGTAAGTTGACTGAAGCTGGCAAATTGATCCCTTTCAAGCTCTGTGATGTGATTGTGCCTCAGGGAAAGGCCCAGAGAGCCCTTGTCTGTGGCGTTTGGCACGGAGTGGAAGCCCTGAGAGTCGCAGTAGAAGAGCTGCTTCTCGCAGCGGCATTTAGGTGGACACGCCATTCCCAAGGCAGGCAGCATTTTTAAAACCATACTCATTGCATATATTGCTGCCAGCATAGGGGCCCCTAATGGCCACTTGAAATGTAAGCCTGCAGAATATAATTTAAGGAAAACAAGAAGATAGGATATATTTTAGCAGAACGTATGAGCTATTAAAAAATGAACATAACAATATGGTGAAATATTTCACTGCATATAACTTATTTTTCATTTGCTGCAGAAAAATTAACCTTGCTAGTATGACTGGAACAAAACTTAAACCATTAAGAAGATAAAACATAGCCTGTTACCATCAATATATGCTTTTTCTTAAACCTCAGGATCCAAAAATGTGACAGTGATTCCCCTCATAAAATGTGAATTCAGTGGTTTATTTTAAAAAGCGTGATTTGTTGCTGACTGTACAAGGCATATAAATGCATGGACTTACCCATTCTTCTGAGCACATTGGAGGCTGCATTCAGTCGCGGTTGTTAGACTCAACGCAGTGAGTCTGTAAAAGGCTCTAACATGCAGGAGCCTTTGACCAGTTTCCTGTTTTCTATGTCCCAGGCTTTCTGAGTAAAATTTAATCCAGCAGGGTGAGTTGTTTTTTTCCTTAGGATATTCTTCTCAATAGCGTTGGTTTCATTTTTCGTGACCACTCTGTTTCCTTAAATCGCTTCTGAATATAAGTTATTAATTTCGTCCTCCTCTAACTGCTCAGCTGGTTAATCAAAGCATCAGTCTTTCCTTTCCGCAGCTGTTAGTTCTCTCGGTCTTAACTTGTTGATGGCAGATGGGCGGCTTGTTGCAGAGAAGAGCTCCTGGAGCAGCATGAGTGCATTTACTGAAAAGCTTTTCTGAGAAACGGCACAAGAATGGATTTGCTTATGTGCTGCGACCACACAGAACTGTATATAGGCTGACGTCACCGGGTGACGTGTCTTTTGTTTGGGTTTTCCAGAAGCTTTACTGTTATAAAGCATGATGCTTTGTAACAGTATCGGGTCGTTGTAAGACCCCCAATTACAATAAAGCAAGAAAGAAGAACTCCTGACTTAAAAACATGCTATTTCTTCAGTGTAGGAGCAGCAGTGGGGTTGTAATAAAGACTGCATTCAAGAAGACCCGTCTGAACAGTGAGTTGGGTTAGCAGAGAGATGGTTTTATTGCCTGTGAGAGCCAGTGTCAGACTGCCGATTCTGCATAGAAAGATCATGTAAATGGTCAGGAGCCTGCAGGATTTATGAAGTGCTGATCTAATGCCAGCTTATGCAAGTTATTGCCCGCTGCTCTGGTAGTTTGGGAAGCTACTCAATCACCTTGTTGTCATGCTTGGTTAAAATAGAAGTACGACTACGATTTGCTTTCAGTGTGTTGGTAAACTAGATATGTGGGTTTGGCTTCTTTGTCACTAAGAGCTTAACACCACAAACCAAGAATAAAGGGTGGGAAAGCTTGCAAAGCATTTGATTATTTTGTTCTTTGAGACTTTCAGAGAAACTCTAATTTAAAAGATTTCTCCTCTGTACTATTTTATAATAATGTTTTATCACAGGAGAAAAGGGTAGGTTGACACAGTCATTTAATACTGCATGCCCTAAGCCTTAACAGTGGAACAGAAATGATTTAGGAAAAGTGATACAACATGGCTGAATCTAACACAATCCCTTGTATTTACCTCAGAATCTTAACCTACTCCTTCAACTGAAAGCCTCCCGTGATGCTGGGATTGGGCCATTGTGGTACTCAAATAATAGAACATTTATTTGCACACTTAATAGCTCCTACTGGCACACTTAACAACTGACTTTAAGTGTTTTAACTTGACCTAACTCTATCTTCTTGCTGTTGAATAGTATTATCACTTTTCAGAGCTTGGTTATGAATGTACAGCTCCATGTTTAGTGTTGTGAAAGCTATTTTAGCATGAAGTCAGGGTCATGTTTTCAGGCCTGACAAAGGTACGTCCTGTTACACATTTTACCTTACTGATTTAGCCTTCCATGCCAATTTCTCTTATACCATTGGCACGTACCCTTACTGCAGTGGTTCTCAACCTTCTGGCCCTTTAAATACAGTTCCTCATGTGGTGACCCAACCATAAAATTATTTTCATTGCTACTTCATAACTGTAATGTTGCTACTGTTATGAATCGTAATGTAAATATCTGATATGCAGGATGGTCTTAGGCGACCCCTGTGAAAGGGTCGTTCTACCAGCAAAGGGGTCGCGACCCACAGGTTGAGAACCGCTGCCTTATTGGGTCTTGTTTCACACCTGAAGGCAGAAATCTCAAAACTACCCATGTTGTCTGTGAAACATCATTGGCCTGTTGGCTTCCACGGCCTTCATCCTATGGGCATGTCTAAAAAGTCATTGTTTTAAGGGGCATAGATTCTGTGTTGGTGGTACTGGAGTAAGAACTGGAAGACTTCAAGGCTACTTCCTTGGGGCCCTGTGTAAAGGTGTGAAAATGCAGCAACTGTAGATGTGTAGTTTTAGAAGCAGACCCCAAGACGGCATTAGAAGTATGAGTTTTGTTAGGGAAAATGCCTGGGAAGTATAAAGAAAGAGAGAAGAGCCCTAACCGGTTTGGCTCAGTGGATAGAGCGTTGGCCTGCGAACTCAAGGGTCCCAGGTTCGATTTCGGTCAAGGGCGCACATCCCCAGTAGGGAGTGTGCAGGAGGCAGCTGATTGATGTTTCTCTCTCATTGATGTTTCTAACTCTCTATCCCTCTCCCTTCCTCTCTGTATAAAAACAATAAAACATATTAAAAAAAAAAAAAAAAAAAAGAAGACAGCAGGGATACTCTGAGGGCCGGTAGAATCTTCAGACCACAGGGCAGGTCTGACATCTCTGAAAGCAGAGGAGAAGGAAAGATTGGACAGGTAGGGTTTTAGACGACAGTTTCCCCAGGCCAAAGAGAAGCCCTCAAACCAAAGTTGCCCATGAGTGGAACCCCACATTCTCAGGAACGAGCCCACATTAGTACTCCTATCATTTTCCTGCTTCCTGGTTAAGAAACAGAGGAGAGTTCCTGTTAGACTTCAAGGATGCTCAAGACTAACCTTGAGCCTTTCCATAGTCTATCTCTCTATAGGCTAAAAGTTCTTAACCTGGCTTCATAGACTGTCTTGTGGAATTTTGTAGCTTGTACATTTTTCTGTGAATGAGCTTTAAACAGATTCTTAGAGGGTCTGTGACCTTAGATTTCAAAGTTACCGTTCTTCAGGAACTTGATCCCAAAACTTCCAATGGGGGGATCTGATAAAGGTGGTCTCTTTAATTTACTTTTTTAAGGAAAAAAAGCTCTTGAGATACTGTAAATGTCTGCATTGAAGTCAGCCACCCTTTGATAAAAAAAAAAAAAAAAAAAAAGAAAGAAACCTTTGCCAGGCAGGAGGAGCTGGATTAAATTCTTCCCTGAAGTAACCACTTTAGTTCCATGTGGAGAAAAGCATTAGAGTCAATTGGATTAGAGCAATCATGATTAGGAATGAGTTATATATGAAAATTTAAAAGGAAAATAATCTCCTTCCTTTTAGACTCTTGGTTCTCCTTTCTGCTCTCTAGGTTACTCGGCCTACATCTTACATACTAAAAAATGGGAAATACTTATATTATCCCAGTACAGTTATTACAGATTTATGCACAACAGAAATTGCCCAGAGAAGCACCAATGGAATCACAGCTAATTATATTTCTTTTAAAAATATATTTTTATTGATTTCAGAGAGGAAGTGGGAAGGAAAGACAGGTGGAAACATCAATGATGAGAGAGAATCATTAATTGGCTGCCTCCTGCACGCCCCCCACTGGGGATCATGTGCCTTTGACCGGAATTGAACCTGGGACCCTTCAGTCCACAGTCAGATGCTCTATCCACTGAGCCAAATCGGCTAGGGCTGGAATTTTGTATTATTTTTTGATCTTTACCTTTCTTTAACAAAGAGAACTAAACAGAAACCCATGTTCTTCCTGAATTAAATTATTTCTTGGTTTCATTTTAGAACAGCTTTATTCTGCATACATATATCTTTGACTGAAAGTGGCAGTACAACCTCTGAAAGGTACTATTCATATCATCTGTTTAAATTTTCATTACTTTAGTTGTTCATGACAAGGCAAAGGAGCAGTAAAATCTAACCTGACCATTTCTAAATGTGTTTAAGCAGATTGAGTTAAGCAGCAGGGCTTTCGTGCTGTAGTTACTGGCATTCCTCAATGTGAAATTTGCTTTTAATGTGTGTTGATGATTAGGGAGAATTATTTCTCCACTTAGAGAGCACATGTACAGAAATATACATGGAATCACTTATTCTTTTGTGGTAGAGATGGAGCTTGATTTTGCTTTATACTGAAAGATCAAATGTTTTGTTAATCATGCCCAACTCCAAAAATTGTCATATTCCAGCACCAGAGGTCTTGCATAGAGGTGCTCTGGAAAGTATGTTAAAATAAATCTTGTTGGCCCAGCTGGTGTGGCTCAGTTGGTTGAGCGTCATCCCATGCACCGAGAGGTTTCTGGTTCGATTTCAGGTCAGGGCACACACCTGGATTGCTGGCTCAATCCCCAATAGGCGCACTGGAGGCAGCTGGTCAATGTTTCTCATCGATGTTTTTATCTCTCTCTCTTCCTCTCCTTTCCTCCCTTTCTAAAAAATCAATAAAAACATTTTCAAACAAACAAACAAACCTTGTTGGGCCCTGGTCAGGCAACTCATTAGGTTAGAGCATCATCTCGATAAGCCAGGGGTGGGGAACCTTTTTTCTGCCAAGGACCATTTGGATATTTATAACATCATTTGCAGGCCATACAAAATTAGCCTCTTATATATTTAAAAATTAGCCTGTTATACATTGCTGTAAAAAAGAAGGAACTCTTAGCATTTGCAACAGCATGGATGGGCCTGGAGAACATTATGCTAAGCAAAATAAGACAGTCGGAGAAAGATAAATATCACATGATCTCACTCATATGTGGGATATAATGAACAACACATACAGATGAACAAAAATAGGTCCAGAGACAAAGAAACACTGAACAGACCATCCAACCTCAGAGAGAAGGCCGGGGGGGGGGGGGGGGGGAGGGGGGCGGGTAAGAGATCAACCAAAGGACTTGTATACTTGCATATTAGCATAACCCAGTGATGGTGAACCTTTTGAACTCGGCATGTCAGCATTTTGAAAAACCCTAACTTAACTCTGGTGCCGTGTCACATATAGAAATTTTTTGATATTTGCAACCATAGTAAAACAAAGACTTATATTTTTGATATTTATTTTATATATTTAAATGCCACTTAACAAAGAAAAATCAACCAAAAAAATGAGTTCACATGTCATAGGTTCGCCATCACTGGCATAACCAATGGACACGGACACTGGGGCAGTGGGGGCTTGTCCCAGGGGGTGGGAGTGGCAGGGAGGGGTGTTAATCGGGGAAAAAGGAGACATATGTAATACTTTAAACAATAAAAAAAAAGTTAGCCTGGTATAGTTGGTCAAACATTTAATTAACTCATGCCTAATGACTTGACAGGGCCATACCAAATGATTTCTCAGGTTTTATATGACCCATGGGCCAGACGTTTCCCACCTGAATGATAAGCCAAAGTTCCGGGTTTGATCCCCTGTCAGGGCACATATAAGAATCAACCAATGAATGCATAAATAAGTGGAACAACAAATCCATGCTTCTCTCTCTCTCCCTTCCTTTCTCTAAAATAATCATCAACAACAATACCTTGTTGCTACCAGTCTTGATCACCATTTGGAAGATATCTTTGCATTTCAGAAGTGATAGTCTTTAGGGTGGAGGCCCTAGATTTTTTAAAAATAGGATTTTATTGATTTTTTAGAGAGAAAAGGGAAAAGGATAGAGAGTTAGAAACATCGATGAGAAAGAACCATAATTGATCGTCTGCCTTCCGCACACCCCTTACTGGGGATTGAACCCGAAACCAGGCATATACCCTGACCAGGAATTGAACTGGTGACCTCTTGGTTCCTGGGTTGACACCCAACCAATGAGCCACACCGGCCAGGCAGAGGCCCTAGATTTTATGAGTCTGAGTACATTCCTTGCTATGAACCTTTTGGGATTCCTGGTTGGCAACTTCCTACTTGGGCCTATATAGTATCAAGGCCTATATTAGAGGAAGTGGGTTTTACTAGCCTTTATTTTTTTGGAGGGAGGAGGGAAAGAGGATGCGAGAAGATTATGGTAAATCCTGGAATTGTTCACTGCTTTTGAACATGCATGCATTTGGAGGCAAATGTGTAACTTCTTATAAATTTTTTATTTGCTCTATAAAAACAGGAAAAATTACTGGGGTTTGGTGCTAAACACTAACTTGTTATCTTTGAAAGAAACAGAATCTATCTGACGGAAGCACATAGAATATGTAAGGATTAATGGCTTTACTAATCTCTCATGTTGGAGGTGGGCTCAAGAGTAGTTGATAGTCCCAGGTAGAGCTAGAGGATCTAAGAGCATTCAAAATTCTAGGCTCCTGGAGTTTTATTTGTTTTTTAAAAATAAATCTTTATTATTGAAAGTATTACCTATGTCCCTTCCCCCCCTCCCCCCAATTGCCCTCCCCTACCCCCTTCCCTCCAAGCCTTCACCACCCTATTGTCTGTGTCTATGGGTTATGCATATCCTATCTAATAAAAGAGAAGCATGGTAATTAGCCGTACCTCTGCTACCCTTCCCATTGGCTAATCAGGGCAATATGCAAATTAACTGCCAGCCAAGATGGCGGCGGGCAGCCAGGCAGCTGGAAGCGAACATGAGGCTTGCTTGCTTCAGTGACGGAGGACTCCAACGTTCCCCACCTGCTGCTGCCGGCCTCTGAGCTTGCAGTTTGAAACACTGTTACAAATATAGAAGCTAAACAAAACCCCAGAAACCTACTTTCAGCCGGCCGGGATCTCAGAGCTGGAGTTGAAACAGTGTTTCGATTATAGAACCCAAACAATCCAGATACCTGCTTTCAGCAGCGGAGGCCTAAGAGCTGGAGCCAAGCCTCAGAGCTAAAGCTGGCCCAGAATAAAAAAAGAAAGAAAACAAGGAGGGGTTGGGAGCTTCAGTCACCGCCAGCCTGAAAACAGCCCTCAGCCCCTCACCCAGACTGGCCAGGCACCCCAGTGGGGACCCCCACCCTGAAGGGGGTGTGACCAGCTGCAAACAGCCATCAGCTCCTCAGCCAGGCTGGCCAGGCACCCCAGTGGGGACCCCCACCCTGATCCAGGACACCCTTCAGGGCAAACCAGCCAGCCCCCACCGGTGCACCATAGTAAAAGGGTAATATGCCTCCCAGCACCGGGATCAGTGGAGCCGAGAGGCCTCCCGGCACCAGGATCAGCGTGACAGGGGGCAGCGCCCAAACCCCCTGATCGCCCTGCGGCTCTGTGACAGGGGGCAGGGCCACAACCTCCCTATTGGCCCTGCTCTGTTCGTGACAAGGGAAGGCACCCCAACCCCCTGATCAGTCCTGCTCTGTGCCTGATAGGGGGGAGCTCCCCAACCCCCTGATCGCCCTGTGGCTCTGTGTGTGACAGGGTGTGGCGCCCCAACCCCCTGATCAGCCCTGCTCTGTGTGTGACAGGGTGCGGTGTGCCAAACCCTCCCCCCCCCCCCCCCAACGAGCCCTGCTCTGTGTGTGACGGGGTAGAGCCATAACCTCCCCATCGTCCCTGCCCTGAGTGTGACAGTGGCGGCGCCCCAATCCCCTGATCAGCCCTGCTCCGTGGGTGATAGAGGGCGGCGCCCCAAACCCCCCCCCTACCCCCCCACGGGCCCTGCTCTATGTGTGACGGGGTAGAGCCATAACCTCCCCATCGGCCCTGCCCCGAATGTGACAGGGTGCAGCGCCCCAACCCCCTGGTCCACCCTGCTCTGTGCGTGACAGGGGCAGCACCCCAACCCCCTGATTGGCCCTGCTCTGTGCGTGACAGGGGGCAGTGCCCCAACCCCCCAATCGGCCCTACCCTGAGCGTGACTGAGGGTGGCATCGCAACCTCCCGATCTGCCCTGCTCTGTGCATGACAGGGGGCGGCACCCCAACTCCCCAGTCAGCCCTGCTCTGAGCCCGACCAGGGCCTGCACCTAGGGATTGGGCCTGCCCTCTGCCACGGGGGAGCAGGCCTAAGCCAGCAGGTCGTTATCTACCGAGGGGTCCTAGACTGCGAGAGGGCACAGGCCGGGCTGAGGGTCCCCCCCTCCCCCCGAGTTCACACATTTTTGTGCACCAGGCCTCTAGTCTATAATAATAAAAGTGTAATATGCTAATTAGACCCACCGTCCTTCCAGATGAATCCGAAGCTGCGAGGGAAGCCTGGGTCCCAGGTGCCTGCCGGCAGTTAGAGGGAAACCCGGGTCCGGGGGTGCCAGAGGGAAAGCCGGTGCCGGCAGCCAGGGGAAGGAAGGCCTACTTTTGCACAAATTTCATGCATCGGGCCTCTAGTATACATATAAGTTCATTGGTTGATCTCCCCCCCACTACCCCCCCCCCCCGCCCTCCCCCCCCGCTCCCCATCCTCCCATCTAAGGTTTGACAGTCTGTTTGATGCTTCTATGTTTCTGGGTCTATTTTTGTTCATCAGTTTATGTTGTTCATTAGATTTCACATATGAGATCATGTAATACTTATCTTTCTCTGACTGGCTTATTTTGCTTAGCATAATGCTCTTTAGGTCCATCCATGCTGTTGCAATGGTAAGAGTTTTCTTTTTTACAGCTGCATAGTATTCCATTGTATAGATGTACTAGTTTTTTAATCCACTCATCTGCTGATGGGCACTTAGGCTGTTTCTAAATGATAGCTATTGTAAATTGCACTGATAGGAATATAGGAGTGCATATATTCTTTCTGATGGGTGTTTCTGAGTTCTTGGGATATATTCTATAACTGAGGTCACTGGGTCAAATGGTAGTTCCATTTTTAATTTTTTGAGGAAACTCCAAACTGTTTTCCACAGAGGCTGCACTAGTTTGTATTCCCACCAGCAGTGCACGTGGGTTCCCTTTTCTCCACATCCTTGCCAACACTTGTCGTTTGTTGATTTGTTGATGATAGCCATTCTAACAGATGTGAGGTGGTACCTCATTGTCCTTTTGATTTTTGTCTCTCAGATGATCAGTGACTTTGAGCACTTTTTCATATGCCTTTTGGCCTTCTGTATGTCCATTTTGGAGAAGTGTCTACTTAGGTCCTATACCCATTTTAGGCTCCTAGAGTTCTGTTGTGGTCACAGGGGACCACTTTTGAGTGTAAGTAAGTATGGTATATCAGTGTTGCTGGGAATCTTTTCCTTCAAAAGCCTTTAAAAAGAAGACTCCCCACATTAGGCTCCCAGAATCCTCCCACCCCCCTTTATTTGTTGTTAATCCTCACCCAAGGATATTTTCTCCATTGCCTTCCAAACAGAGTGGAAGGGAGAGGGAGTCAGAGAGAGAGAAGCATCAATGTGAGAGAGACACATTGATTGGTTGCCTCCTGCATACACCCTAACTGGGGCTGGGGATTGAGCCTGCAACTGAGGTATGTGCCCTTGACGAATCGAACCAGGGACCCTTTGGTCCATGGATCATCTCTCCAACCACTGAGTCAAACAGGCTAGGGCCAGAACCCCCGTTTTTTTTTTGTTTTTTGTTTTTTTTGTATTTCCTGTTCCCATCCCAATCCTTGAATGATTTTAATTTTTAAAAGTCCTTTTGTGCCGAAACCGGTTTGGCTCAGTGGATAGAGCGTCAGCCTGCGGACTGAAGGGTCCCAGGTTCGATTCCGGTCAAGGGCATGTACCTCGGTTGCGGGCATATCCCCAGCAGGAGATGTGCAGGGGGCAGCTGATCGATGTTTCTCTCTCATCGATGTTTCTAGCTCTCTATCTCTCTCCCTTCCTCTCTGTAAAAAAATCAATAAAATATATTTAAAAAAAAAAAAAAAAAAAGTCCTTTTGTTCTTTGGTTAGTATAACTGAGAAAGCAGTAGGAACAGTGATGATTACACTAGTGATAGTGTGTGTTCCTTTTGATGCTGCAACTTAAAAAGTTTGGGGTTTCTTTCATTCTCTTTTTTGGTTGAACTATTTGAATCTTACATATGTCCCCTTTTCCCCCTGCCCCCCATTGACTCCTTCTAGCTCCCCCACAACCCTATCCCCCTACCCCAGGCCTTTGCCACCCTATTGTCTGTATCATGGGTTATGCATACAAGTTCTTTGTCAAATCTCAGAGGGAAGAGATCAGCCAGTCTGAGGTTCTAGTTTTGGAGGCATGTGCTTCTGGTATTTGTTGTTCTTGGGATGTTGCTGTGTTAGGATCATGTGACAGCCTAATTCTGCAGTGCTAGCCTTGTATTCTGTGCCCATGGCTAGGTAGTTTGTCAATAAATCCGAGAATGATGCACCTGAGTCGAATATTAGGTGAAGGAAAATCTTCACATGGGGAGAGGTACATTTAAACCATGAAAATCTTTTATTTCTCGCACCATAGACATAAAACCAAACCAAACAGAACAGACTTGAATTCTTGATTAATGCACAGACTGATAGAAATTTATATTGTCAAGCCTTTTACTTACTCTTGTTTCCAATGGATTCATCATGTTCATGTTTTCCTCTTCCTCTGTGCAAGTCAGGCTGCTTCTTTTTTTTCTTTAAATTCTGAAATGCAGCCAAGTTTGGATTTGCCCTTCCTGTTTTTCCCTCTCTACATTTTGAGTAGCTTTCTATTTATATTTGTTTTCTCCTGTCTACATAGATGGCCACAGGCCATATACAAAGCCATTTGCACAGGATAGAATTAAGAGTAAGATACACATTCATATTTTCTTGAAGAATCCCTTTCAATTTAGAGGGCTTTTTGACCCAATTGGCTAAATTTAAAAGGGTAAATTTGCATGTATATTGGCTAGATGCTAGCAAGTCTTGGTTGCTGAAGCTTGGAAATGTCATTCCCTCAGAACCATCTTAATGCACTCTGGGGTAGAGGGACAAGTGACATGTGCTAAGGCAAGCAAAAAATATTCAACATGTGATGTCATCAGTGCAGAGAAAATCAATAAGAAAAATTTGGCCCAAAGAGAGATCATTTCTTATTATGAAAGGCTATATAGCAGCATGTAACATTGATGGCTGCGGTTTATCCCCATATTGCTGAAATGTGGCTTGCGCTCCTGTGGTAGCTGATTCTGTCCTGCTGCTTGTTCCATGTGGGAGCAGGGTGAGAGGTTCTGTCTGTCTGTCTAATGGCTTTATAGTTTTTCCCCAAGTGTGTTTGTAGATATGAGTTTGTAGCTAAGACTGCAGTTTTCTCCTTATATGGCTATACTATAACTTATGGATATGTAGTTTGTTTTGAGACTTTTAGCTTTTGCAGACAGTGTAAAATGAATATCTTTTTAAATGTCTTTGCATTCTTAGGCAAGTTTATATTGACATAAGTTCCTAACCATAAAATTTCTGGGTTATGGGGCATTTTTAAAATTTAAAGACATTGCCACATTGCCTTCCAAAAATTTTTAAGCTATTTTATACTTCCTATAGTATGTACTAGCCACCCACACTCTCTCCTGCCCACCCACCCCAAACACCATATTAGAAGCCAGCAAACTTTTAAAATATTGGGAATCCAATAGGTGAAAAATGCTCTCTTTGATTTGTTCCTCTTTAATGATGAGTGAAATTGAGCATCATTTTGTATATAGGTATATTGTCAGTTTTGTTCTTTTCTGTAAACTGCAGTTCATTTTTGCTCATCCCACACCCCACTCCTAAAATTGGTCATTTTCTTAAAGATTTTTTAAGGCATTTTTCCTTATTAAATAAATTAACTTTGCCAAATATTTTACATATGTTTAAGTTAGTCATTGTTTTTTAAAGGTTTTATGGTTTTTGCTCTGTATTCTTAATTTTCATGAATGGCTAAACTGATGAGAAGCTTTTTCAATATTAGAACAAACTCACACTTGCCACATTATGTCAAAGATCCAGCACCAGTTGGTGAACATAAGATGTTGTAGAATCTTCTGTAAACAAGGATTCCCTGTTATGTTTAACCCATTATCTTAAGTAGGGCAAAGAGGATCGGAGCCCTTTAGAAAACTTGTTTTTTAAAAATTAACATAGAAGGAATCAAGATGGTGGCATAGGTACACACCTGTACTTGCTGTCTCACACAACCACATCAAAACTACAACTAAAAGACAAAATGGATATCATCCAGAACCACGGGAATGCTGGCTGAGTGGAAATTCTACAACTAGAAGAAAAGAGAAAAGCGCATTGAGACAGGTAGGAGGTGTGGAGGTGCGCAAGTGCGGAGGTATGGCGGTGGAAACTGGCTGGCAACTGGATGCGCTGTTGTCTTTTTCAATCGGGAGGGAGATACACGCTCCCAATTGCTCTGAACTCCAGTTCCAGGCGAGACTCTGGGGACCCAGACTCATACAGAGAAAAACTGGACTATCTAGCATTGGGACAGGAATGCGAAGGCAGCTTTCTCACAGAGGTGCTTGCAGCGATCATTGTTCCTGCATGGGGTTGCGGGATACAGAGACCCGGGGAACTCTCTGAGGCAGGGCTGATTGGCAGCCATTGCTGTTTGCTCTGCCCTGGTGATTCCCTGAGACCCTGCCCCACCCACTTTACAACCCCACCCAAGCTGTGAGCAGAGGTTTTGGCATATGAATTGCCTCTTCTTTTGTGATTTAAAACCTAACGAACTGCTGCTGGGTCAGAGAGCACCAAAGCTTCCAAAAGCAGGCCTAAGGCTTGACAGCAGCCTGCATTGCTTCACAGCTGGGCCTCATCTGGGCACTTCCAAACCCCAAACAAAGAGGAGGAATCTGCAGATCTCTCTGTAGCTCCTGCTGGGTGGCCACAGGCATTGGCTGACTTTGCACCTCCTTGGAGATCCAAGAGCCAGTGTACCCAGTGGTCAGTGTGAGACCATAACAGATTACAACTCTTCACATCCATAAGCAATACACTCAAGGGGCAGACTCAGCACCAAAGCCCCACAGAAGCAAGTCCTGCCCCATAAGGGTATCGTCTCCAGCACATCAGTTCTCCCACTGTGGACACAGCTGGTCCTCACAGCCAATTGGTCTGGTGGTCAATTCCTCCCAGTGATACCAACAGCAATCAAGGCTTAACTACAACAAGACTGTACACACAGCCCGCAAGGGGTGCACCAAGAGTGTCCACCTCAGGTAATTAGGGAGGCCGAGCCACTGGGCCCTATAGGACACCTAGCACACAAAGCCACTCTATTATCAACACAGGGAAGCAGCCAAAATGCAGAGACAAAGAAACAGGTCACAAATGAAAAAAATGGAGGAAAGCAAACTATTGGATATAGAGTTCAAAACCACGGTTATAAGGTTACTCAAGAATCTACCAGAAACCTCTGAGAAATTTAGTTGAGACCCTCAAGGATATGAAAAAGGACCACTTAGAAATTAAGTATACACTGACTGAAATAAAGAATAATATACAGAGATCCAACAGCAGACTAGAGGATCCCAAGAATCAAGTCAAAGATTTGAAATACGAAGAAGCAAAAAACACCCAACCGGAAAAGCAAAAAGAAAACAGAATCCAAAAATATGAAGATAGTGTAAGGAGCCTCTGGGACAACTTCAAGTGTACCAACATCCGAATTATGGGGGTGCCAGAAGAAGAGAGAGAGCAAGATATTGAAAACCTATTTGAAGGAATAATGACAGAAAACTTCCCCTACCTGGTGAAAGAAATAGACTTACAGGTCCAGGAAGCGCAGAGAACCCCAAACAAAAGGAATCCAAAGAGGACCACACCAAGACACATCATAATTAAAATGCCAAGAGTAAAAGACAAAGAGAGAATCTTAAAAGCAGCAAGAGAAAAACAGTTACTTACAAGGGAGTACCCATACAATTGTCAGCTGGTTTCTCAACAGAAACTATGCAGGCCAGAAGGAAGGGGCAAGAACTATTCAAAGTGATGAATAGCAAGAACCTACAACCAAGATTACTTTATCCAGCACAGTTATCATTCAGAATTGAAGGTCAGATAAAGAGCTTCACAGATAAGAACAAGCTAAAGGAGTTCATCACCACCAAACCAGTATTATATGAAATGCTGGGGGATATCCTTTAATAAGAGGAAGAAAAAGAAAAAGGTAAAGATAAAAGTTATGAACAACAAATACATATCTATCAACAGTGAATCTAAAAATCAAGTGAATAAATAATCTGAGGAACAGAATAAACTGGTGAATAGAATAGAATCAGGGGCATAGAAAGGGAGTGGACTGTTAATTCTCAGGGGGAAAGGGGTGTGGGGGGTGCGGGAAGAGATTGGAAAAAAATTGTACACCTATGGACGAGGATAGTGAGGGGGAAAGGGCCTGGGGTGGGGTGGGAACCGGGTGGGGGAGAGCTATGGGGGGAAAAAAGGAACAACTGTAATAATCTGAACAATGAAGATTTATTTAAAAAAAATTAACATAGAAACCAAGAATTCCTTGGCTTTTAATAAGTCTTAGCCCAATTTTACCCGTTAACTGAGCATTTGAAAATCCTTTTGAAATATCCTCGCAGTTTAGTTTTTTGATTCTTTTTTCTGAGTTATTAGTAAGTTCAAAATTGAGGTCTTATTCTATGAACTTTATGTATTTAGTTTGTATACCTGTTTGCTTTACTAGTATATACCTGTTTGTGCTTCTCAGAACTTCCCAGCTTATTATGCATAGCAGCTATTTAACAAGTTGATGATTACTATCTTTAAAAAAAATACTTTTATTTTAGAGAGAGAGGAAGGGAGAGGGAGAGAGAGAATGAAACATCAATTGGCTGCCTCGTGCACTCCGCCTTTCAGGGATTGAGCCGGAAACCTGGGCATGTGCCCTGACTGGGCATCAAACTGGCAACTTTTCGGTGAATTGGACAACACCCAACCAACTGGGCCAGGGCAATTACTGTCTTTTTTTAAGAAGAAAGGACCTGCCCTGGCCAGTGTGTCTCAGTGGTTACAGTGTCGATCCACTCATTGAAGAGTCTCAGGTTTGATTTCCAGGCAAGGGCACATACCTGGATTGTAGGTTCGATCCCAGTCCCAGTTGGGGGGGGGTGTATGTGGGAGGCAGCCAATGGATGTCTCTCTCACCTCAATGTCTCTTTCTCTTTCTCTCCCTCTCCCCTTCCTCCCTTCCACTCTCTAAAAATCAAAGGGAAAAATATCCTCTAGTGAGGATTAACGAAAAAGTAAAAGAAGAAACCTATTGTCTCAAAAGGGATTTGGAATATCTCAGCTACATGCTTCAATTTGTGCCAGGAACCTTTTAATATTGGCTCTCTAACTGTTCTTAATCATGGATTTTTATCTCTCTTCCCCCCACCCCTCCCTCTGAAAGAAAAAGGAATAGTTCACATGCTCATTCTGAGATCCCAGAATTTGGTGCAAAGGTGCCATATTTGATTCATTGTGTTTCAGTTAATTTTAGTTCTGTGCTATAGCAGCCATGTAAACTGGACCTGGTGTAGTTACACCATGGTGGAATACCTCAAAAGCCATATTCTAGCATGTGTCTGTGGCCAGAGCTGAAAATAGCTAAGCTAATTATTATAACTGATAGGACATTTAGAGCTGAGAAAAATCTAAAGGTGGTATGCAAGCCTGGCTGTCATCTGAGAAAATACCCAGGCAAACCAGTAAAGCTCATTTCTAAGCTTCTGTTCTCTATTGAGGGGAAGAGAAGGAAAATGGGGTGTCTATAGTATTAGCATTCCCTACCATTTTTTAAATTAAATTTTTAGGATGAAATAGGTAACAGGCAAACTTATGTTCTTTGTAAGTGAAGGAAAGGGTACTCCATGATTAAGAACAGTTAGAGAGCCAATATTTAGGAAAGGAATTTAGGAATGCAGGTATATATAACCATGCTATTCTAATATTGAGCTACTTAGTCTTTGCCTAAGGCTCCCAGGGACTCTTACCACCTATATAGCTTATGCAGAGCCCATCAGCCATCTGTGGGCCAGGTAGACCAACCAGGGTCAAATTGCTAATCATGTTATTCACCAAATGTTTATTGCACGAGAATGTGTTGCCCAGTCCACAGCAACGTTTTATTTTAGTTGTACTCATGAAGGTAGATGCTAGTCTCCTTTGGTTTTCAAGCATTTTTCTTGAGTGTATTTTTAATATTATAGCTCCATATTCTTCTGAAGCTTTCCAATAGCACCTTAGATAACACTTCCTCACTCCGGTTTTACTTAAAGGCTCTACTCCCCTTTTTGTACTAGTACTTGATGATGCTGTTTCATTCCTTTCTCTCATTGTCTTGGGGGTGGGGATGGAGAGCACTTCAGATGCCCATTCTGACATGGGTCTTGTGGAATGCCATGGTTCTTATTTTTTAAATTTGGTTTAAGTTCTGGTGGCTGATGGAGGCATTGTATCTAATTAGACCTTCCTGTTGAGTTTAATCACACCTTCTTGTTTTCTTTTAAATAGTCCTTAAATGTTTCATGGTTAAAACACTGGATTCTCTGGTACTCTCTCCAGCCTTACTTTAGATGAAAATGAAGATAGAAAGCAGTATTGGGGGTTATTTGAAAAGCCTTATCTTTTCACTAATAACATGAAATCAGGAGACTGATAATTTGCCACATAGATCACACTTTAAGTGACTTTTAAACATGTATTTAATTGGTCACTAGTTTCTCATTTCATTCATGTCCAATGGGAGAGGGACAGGTATGATTTGAAAATGGCTGTGAAGGTAAGTGTAAGGTGCTGTGGGAACACTCCACAGGGGCATTTAACTCAAACTCAGAGTTGAGGGTGGCTAGAGGAAGCATGATACCTCACCTAGAGGTAGGATAGGAATTAGAAGAAATGTGGGAAGAATATCCCAGGTTGGTGAGAGAGAGCATGGCATGTCTGAAGAATTAAAATGTGGGTAGATGGATTGTGGCATGGAAGATGGCAAGAGTGACAATAGTCATTAAAGTAATGGTAATGTCTGGGCTCCAACAGGAAGAGTGAAGAGTAAGAAGAGAAGGAAGCCTTTGGCAGAAGATCCCTCCCTGAAGGGACCATGTAGAGCCTTTAGCACAGTGGTTCTCAACCTTCGTAATGCCGCGACCCTTTAATACAGTTCCTCATGTTGTGGTGACCCCCAACCATAAAATTATTTTCGTTGCTACTTCATAACTGTAATTTTGCTACTGTTATGAATCGTTATGTAAATATCTGATATGCAGGATGTATTTTCATTGTTACAAATTGAACATAATTAAAGCATAGTGATTAATCACAAAAACAATATGTAATTATATATGTGTTTTCCGATGGTCTTAGGCGACCCCTGTGAAAGGGTCGTTTGACCGCCAAAGGGGTCACGACCCACAGGTTGAGAACCGCTGCTTTAGCATATAGCATGTTCCTTCTCTGGAAGTGCTGTGAACATTTTCACAGTGTATTTTTCCCTGGAAGCACTGAGTTTATGTTGTGCTTAGGTTGATTAGTCTTTTGTAGACTCACCTGGGAACCTTTGTCACATTATTTCTAAGGACTAAAATGCACCTTGAGATGCCACCAGCTATGCTAGGGACATATTTCATCCCTTCCTCACTGTTACTTATTTTACCTCTTCCCGGAGGGAAGGGTTGGAGTGGAGTCAGGGCCTTTAGAGGAAGATTAGGTTATGGGTGAGGAATTAGTGGACATATGTGCCAGCCACAGCAGTGAGACCTGGTATCATCTGTGGCAAAGGTCTGAGTGGTTGGAGAGGTTGTGAGTTTGTTAATGGGAGAATGCTTACTTTTTCTGAAACGGGGCAATACTTTGGAAGAAAAAAAAGGCTTGTTCTTTCGGATGTTACCTCCAAAATTTATAAAATCCTCCATGAAATTTTAGTTAATACTTTTTAAAAATCAATGCCTAAATTAAATGTAACCCTCTGCATAACTTTTACTTATTCCTTTGACCCACTATTATGTCATGCATAACTCCTGTGAGGCCCAGCATGATACAGGGTATTGCTAAATTTAGGTGTCATTTTATCTCAGATTATAAACCCCTTGAAAGAAGGATTATGACTGATACTGCCCACTCCAATGGATGCAGAGTATGTGCCCAGTAAAGAGTGTGCCTAAAGAAATAGAAGTCTGTCCACATAGGATGTAGGAAGGGGGAGGAGCTTCGTCAAGCTTCTGTTAAAGATGGGTTTTGAAAGCTCTTTCCTATCTCTGCCAGAACTGTTGCTAGAGGCTGTCCCAGCTAACAACCTTTGTCTCTCTTCAGCTCAGCTTATATTTACTCGCAGAGGAGAAACTTTATGTTAAAACCTTAAACAAGCCTTATCTTTTTCTTATCAAGCCCTTTCCTCACTGCTTAGCAGGGACATACATAACAAAATTGAGTGAGCCTAGGTCAGGGGTGGGCAACCTTTTTGTGAGTGCGTGCCAAAACCAGCAAAATCTCTGACTCAAAATTCTTCTGCGTGCCAACCCTAATTTTTTGAGAACATGTTACGCCTACTTGATATCTCTTAAGGTCAGGGGTCCTCAAACTTTTTAAACAGGGGGCCAGTTCACTGTCCCTCAGACCGTTGGAGGGCCGGACAATAGTTTAAAGAAAAACTATGAACAAATTCCTATGCACACTGCACATATCTTATTTTGAAGTAAAAAAACAAAATGGGAACAAATACAATATTTGTATGTGCATGTGGCCCGCGGGCCGTAGTTTGAGGACCCCTGCTTAAGGTGTATGTATGTGAAGAACCTTGAAGAAATAATAAAATTCATTTGAGCGACAAAAACACAGTATATGATGATGAAAAATGCATTTATTTTTTAATGTATACATGTACACTGGTAGTCCGACAGAAAACTTTATGGCTCCGTTTGATATTATCAGTGGGACTTTTGCTGCTGCATCACTGATGACAGAGATTTTACATCAGGTTTATATTTTGTGACCTTCAGAGATATGCACGAGCTACTACTTTCATCCGTCAAGCTACTCCTATTACGAGACTTAACAAAATTCATCACTGAGATTCGCAAGTGTATGTGGATGAAACCAAAACACTGGTCGGATCTAGGAAGGCAGGGAGAGTTAAGGCAGAGGCGTAGAAATTGCTCTTCCCCTCTCTCGTCAATCCATGTCTATGGTCTTTAAGATAACTTGTTATGTAAAATTATTTATTTATCTAAGATGCACCTACACTGAATTTATCTGAAAAATAAAAAAGTCGATATTAAGAAAAAAATTGTAAGTGGAAGATTATAAGAGAGGGTTTCGTGTGCCAGCAAAAGTTACCGGTGTGCCATATTTGGCACGCGTGCCAGGGGTTGCCCACCCCTGACCTAGGTGGTCTCTCTGCTCAGTGGAATAGAGTCTCCTAATTAGGCAGGAGCTGAAAGTCAGTTATTTTAAAGATTCATTGAGCAACTTTACTTTGGCCTATCTAAAACTAGAAATAAAAAATCCAAACAGATCTAATATCAAAGACAAGTAAAATTTTATTTTACAAATCAACCAGCTTTCTACTTTCATCAGGTTCATCATAAGTGTGTGTATGCATATATACTCACACTGATTGTATTTTAAATGATTGGATGCTTTGAGTTAAAAGATGGTCTAATACAGTGATCCGAACCTTTTGAGCTCGGCATGCCAGCATTTTGAAAAACTCTGGTGCTGTGTCACATATAGAAATTTTTTGATATTTGCAACCATAGTAAAACAAAGACTTATATTTTTGATATTTATTTTATATATTTAAATGCCATTTAAAGAAAAATCAACCAAATAATGATGTCATAGGTTTGCCATCACTGGACTTTAGTATAACCTAAAAGCTTCAGTAAATAAATGCTTCTGAACTGCCCCCTCCTCATTCATGAGGCATAAACCTCTTATTTCCGTAAGTAACAAGAAAGACAAATAGATTTTTTAGGGTAGTTGGACAAAGAATTAACAGATTCATGATGTGTTTTGCATCTTAAAGTGAATGTTGTTGTGAGACTATAATTCCCTCAAAAGTCAGTTTTAAGGATTTGCTTTTATATAACTTTCCAAGGAAATCCTTCCACCCAAATTGAGGACATTTCTGGGCACTTGAGGTTACAAGTACTTGGGCCTTCATGAGATTATTGAACCCAACCTTGGGTTTCTGATAATAGATGTTTTTTTGGAATAAATGATCTATTACAAATATCCAAAAAACATGGCTAGAAACAATGACAGACTTTACTGGGTTTATATAGAGGAATATTTTTGGCGTGCTGAGTACCTAAGGAATATACTGGGACTTTCTTGATTAAAACATTAATTAGGAGGTCAGTTTTTTGTTTTTTTGTTTTAATTGAAGTGATGGGTTCCCCCATCCCATTTTTAAAATTTTTAAAAAATGTTTTATTGTTGAAAGTATTACGTATGTCCCCCTCCAGCCTGCCCCCGGCCCTCCCCTGCTCCTGCCCCAGGCCTTCAGCATCCTATTGTCTGTGTCCATGGGCTATACATATATGCATACCAGGTCTTTGGTTGACTAACCCGCCCCCTTCCCTCTGAGATTCCACATTCTGTTCCATGCTTCCATATCTCTGCATCCACTCCGTTCATCAGTTTATTTTGTTACTTAGATTTCATATATGAGTATGATCATGTGATACTTGTCTTTCTCTGACTGACTTATTTCACTTAGCATGATACTCTCCAGGTCCCTCCATGCTTTCTCAAAGGGTAAGAGATTCTTCTTTATTACTGCTGCATAGTATTCCATGGTATTAACATACCACATCATTTTTATCCACTCACCTACTGATGGGCACGTGGGCTATTTCCAGATCTTAGCTATTGTATATTGTCCTGCTTTGAACATAGGATTACATACATTCTTTCTGATTTTTTTTTTTTAATTAAGTTTCAGATACCTTTCCCTGAGATCCTGGTATTTGATCTTTGAGATTGTCAGAAATTAATTATACTTGTCACATTCTTTTCTTACTAATGGCTATGAATAAATCACAGTTTATTCCTGCAGGTAGAAATTCTCATACCTGAATCGCTTTATTTTGCTTTAAATATGGAACGCTTCATGAATTTGTGTCATCCTTATGCATAGGCCATGCTAATCTTTTCTATATTGTTCCAGTTTTAATACATGTGTTGCTGAAGTGAGCACCAAATCAGTTTTGTTGAAACTCTTATTTTTTACCCATTAATATTAGTGGACTACTTAATTTTATTGGCAACACAGGAATATTGCGGCGAAAGGAAAGGAATGTGACCCTGACTAGATTTGATAGTGACCATATCAATTTATCACTTACATTTCAACTTTTAAGTCTCCTTTTTGTCCTCTGCAAACCTATATCCTTCAGTATCCCTTCTCTTCTCCAGCAGTCCATTAGAAGTGGGGGCAGAGGGAAAGTGTCATTGTTCCCATTTAACAGATAGGGGATAAGAGAGAAAGCAAGTAACAAACATACATAAAAATGCACTCAGAAAACAAAACCATGTCTCCTCATCCCCAACCAGTCATTTGCTGTTATGGTTATGTACTAATGACATATCCATACCAGAATGTCTTGAGGGCACCCAAAGGTAGAAAACTGGGTTAAATTCCTTTGCCTGTTTGTCTCTCTCCTGTGATTACTATGTATTTTACAGAAAGAGCCACATTTTTTGGTTGAGCATTTTATAAGGAAAAACTTTTGATATACTTCATAGTTTAACCTCGCAGATGTCTTATTAAATATTTCTAAGCACATGGCTAGCTCTATCAAGGATAATTGCCTTTGTCCCTTTTCTTTCTGTTACCATCTATTTTGATTCTGTGCAATACAACTGCATTAAGCTTAACCTTGAATTAAGAAAAAATATGGCTGAAATAATCTCATAGCACATTCTTGTTCAAGTTCCATAATATTCATTATTAAGTTTGACCCACCATGGTACATCTTAGTTTTAAAATTCGTTTTTCACATTGTTTTAGTGCTGGGTGCCAACTTTAATATTTTGACATTTTTCAAATCTCAGAGTTCATCAGAATCAGATGTAACCTGTTTTAGCTTGCATTTCAAGAAGAGCTGGTTTGTTAATGAAATTTGTGTATGCTGAACCTTGAATTAAAATATAAATTTAATTTTTCAAGTGGAACTTTTAAGTGATAGTCTAGTTTTGTTCCTTGGCTTTTCTTATTTTGATAAAACTCCCTCAGTTCCCATCATCAGATGATGTGAAGCGTAAGAGTTGTAAGGTTATGTTTTTATGAACAAAGCCAAATGATCCCCTGTGTCCCATCCTCCCTTACTTCCCCTCAGCGTATTTTCTAACTTTGGGCTAAAAAATGTTGACTGTTTTTTCAATGTTAATTTGAACATAAATAGCTATTGACTATCATTAAATGTTTTGTGAATCACTAAAAGGAGCATTTCTTTATTTTTTTTTTTTCCAGGCTGGACGTAAAGAAAGAAGTGATGCACTCAATTCTGCAATAGATAAAATGACCAAGAAGACCAGGGACCTGCGTAGACAGGTAAGCTAAAGAAAGTACCGATTGCTTTCCCAAGTTCTATCTCTGTCTGTTTTGTTGCTCATAAGCTTCTAAATGGCTAATCAAATGTCTTGGGGACCTGGACTAATATGGTCCCACTGGGATGGACTGCATAAATTAGCTGTAGTGTGAAAAGGATATACAAATAAGAAAATCAATTTAAAATGACTTGGGAACTGAAAATACCCTGAAGGATCTTGTGATACTCACATATTAGTAAATATGGAAATTCTAGTTATTTTCTGACTTGCCCAATTCTAATTACACACTCACAGTTCCTTTAGATCCTTGGTGGAGATGTATTTCCAGGATACATATGGTGGGTATAGAGGAAAGAACTTCTTATTTAAAGTTAAATAATTCCATTAACATTTTGGAATCAAATTAACTTTTACTCTTTAAAATGATAAGGTTGAATTTATAGAAGATGTTTGATATGATTTCAGTCTTCTTGAACTTGTAGAGACTTGTTTTGTGTCCTAACATGTGGTCTATCTTTGTGAATGATCCATGTGCACTTGAGAAGAATGTATATTCTGTTGCGTTGGGGTGAAATGTTCTATAAATGTCAATTAAATCCATCTGATCCAGTGTGTTATTTTGAGTCTCTGTTTCCTTGTTAAGTTTTTGTCTGGAAGATCTATCCAGTGAAGTCAGAGGGGTGTTAAAGTCCCCTACTATCACTGTATTGTTGTCAGCCTCTCCATTAAAGTCCTCTAGAAGTTTTTCATATATTTAAGTGCATATATGTTTACCAGGGTTATATCCTCTTGTTGGATCAACCATTTTAGTATTATGTAGGGACCTTTGTTACCTCTTGTGATGGCCTTCATTTTAAAGTTTATTTTGTTGGATATAAATATTGCTATTTCAGCTTTTTTTTCTTTTCCATTTGCGTAGAAATTTTTTTCCCATCTCTTCACTCTCAACCTGTGTGTGTCTTTTGTTTTGAGGTGGGTCTCTTGTAGTTAGCATATAGTTGGGTCATGTTTTTGTATCCATTCAGCTACCCTACAACTTTTGATTGGAGCATTTAGTCCACTTACATGTAGGGTTATTATTGAGAGGTATTTACTTATTACCATTTTAATTCTGTATGGCTAGGTTTCTCCCTGTTTCTTCTTCTCATTACAGCAATCCCTTTAGCATTTCTTATAATCCTGGCTTGGTGGTGATGTACTCCTTTATCCTTTTTTTGACTATTTTGAATGATAGCCTTGCTGGATATAGTAATCTTGGTCTCAGATCTTGTTTTCCATTACCTTGAGTACTTTATGCCATTCCCTTCTGATGTAGAAGTTCCTGATGAGAAATCAGGTGTCAGCCTTATGGGAACTCCTTTGTAAGTAACAGTTTTCTTTTCTCTTGCTGCCTTTAAGATTCTCTCTTTGTCTTTAATTTTTGGCATTTTAATTATGTGACTGGGTGTGGGCCTGTTTGGGTTGTTCTTGTTTGGGGTTCTCTGTGCCTCCTGAACTTGTGGACTTTTTCCTTTACCAGGTTAGAGAAGTTTTCTGCCATTATTTCTTCAAATACCTTCTCTATTCCTTTCTTCCTTTCTGCCTCTTCTGGCACACCTACTATTCTAATATTGTTACATTTCACATTGTCCCAAGCTGTTTTTCTGTTTTTTAATTGGTTTTTCTTTTTGGTTTTCTGATTGAGTGATATTTTCAGCTCTGTCTTCTAATTCACTGATTTGATCCTCAGCTTCCCCTAATCTGCTATGTATTCCTTCCAATGTGTTAGTCATTCTTTATCTCAGACTGTTCTTTTTTCATAGTTACTATATCTTTTTTCATGCTGTTGAGCATCTTTACCATCATTACTCTGAACTCTGTTTCAGATAAATTTCTTATATCTGCTTCATTTATCTATTCTTCTGGAGAATTCTGTAGTTTTTTCATTTGGGGGTTGTTTCTTTGTTTCCTCATTTTGTTGTCTGTCTGGGTTTGTGACTATGTTTTAGGTAATCCTCTACACCTCTCAATCCCTAGTGCAGGACAGTGTTAATAGGCTGTTTCTGATTAATTAGATCAAGCTTCCAGAGACCGCCTCCGCCTACAGACTGATAGGATTCTAATTTGAACTCCCCCCTAACCCCCCATTGCAATTGTCCTCAGGTATGCGGGTATGGTGAGAGTATTTTTTCAACAGGGTGGGGCAGTTACTCCTGCCTGGAGGCTAATTGTTACTTTTAATCTCTTAAGTGGCCTCAGGGCAAGGTGTTTTCCAATAGGGTGTGCCACCGTCTTCCCCCCAGGCAAGGCAGATGTCTGTGTGGGAAAGATGTCCTCTGCTCTGAGGGAATGACTCAGCCCAGGAAACTTGGGGTGTCTGCTTTCTGAGCTCTATCCCCTGAGGCCCCAGTCCTGACTTCTGTGCTCACAGCTCCAGTCCACTTTACCCTCCCTCTGCCAGAGCACAAGGTGGGTGGCTCCACAGGGAACTTTGTGCGTTGGTCCTTTAACAGGATGCCTGAATTTTCAGCTGTTACTCTCTAGCAGACAGCACCCCACTGCTTTTCATAGCCAGATGTTATCTGGGTACCCTCCTCGGTAATGGTGCTCTCTGCTGGAGGGCCCAGCTTCAGGATTGGATTCCAGAGTTCTCCGTGGCATCCCCCCCACAGCTGAGATATCTCTCTGGGACTTCAGTTGCTGTCTGTGGGCACTGGGCCAGCCCTTTCGCGCCTCCATCCCTCCTACCAGTCTCTATGTGGTCTCCACTTTCGGTCCTCGGGTGTCAGGGTTCTCTGCTGCAAGTTTTCTGTTGATTATTCAGGAAGTTTTTCTGTATTTTAATTGTAATACCAGTTTGTTCCTGGGAGTATGTCCATGCAGCACCCACTTACTCTGCTGCCATTTTTTAATTATTATCATTTTTTAAAATATATTTTTATTGATTTCAGAGAGAAAGGGAAAGGGAGAGAGAGATAGAAACATCAGTAATGAGAATCATTGATTGGCTGCCTCCTGCATACCCCCTACTGGGGATCGAGCCCACAACCCGGGTATATATGCCCTGACTGGAATCGAATCTGGGACCCTTCAGTCCACAGGTTGACGCTCTAGCCACTGAGTGAAACCGCCTAGGGCTCTTCTGCCATTTCTAATCTCCGAAGTTGAATTTATAAAACAATGTATCAAAACGTAAAGAGTGGTAGTAGTAATACAATTTCCATACTTAATGGAGGGACATTTTATTGTTATGTCTGATATAATGCAGAATTAAAGATGGACTGTATCTTTTTTTTTTTGATGAAGTATCAGAAATGGTTATAAGATGACCTTTCAGTTTATTTTATTTTACTTTATTTTGTTTTATTTCTTCACTCAAGGGTATGTCTTTACTGATTTTAGAGAGGAAGGAAGATACGTTGATGTGAGAGAGAAACATTGATTGGTTGCCTTCCGTATGCACCCCAACTGGGGCTCGAACCCACAACCTAGGTATGTGCCCTGACCGGGAATGGAACCCGCAACTTTTCAGTGTATGGGATGACACTCCAACCAACTGAACTACCAGGCCAGGGTGGATGAGCTTTCAGTTTTAAGGTTCAGGAAGCTAATCCTGTTCAGATAAACCAGAAAGGACATTTTTCCTCTCATTTTTATTTAGCCATTTAGGCTAATACCTATATTCCAACACTCTGTGTCAATTTAACTCAGAGCTGCTTCTCCTTTAAGATAGAAGCTTTGTAATTCCCAAGAGAAAAAAATTTAATGTTGAAAACTGAGATTCTATTGCTGGAATGCTCTAACTGTGGCCTAAACTAAGCATGTCAACTCAAAGGCTAACACAGGCCAAATAAACAAGGCTTAAGTTTATGTGGGCCACAAAAAAACAAAAGCTTCATTTTCATAGAAACGTAGGTTTATTTCGATAGAGACATGCTGAATACAAAGGGCTGAAATAAATGACTAATCATTAACATAAAACAATGGAACATTTTAATAAAAATTAATATATTTTATTGAACATTAACTTACCAGACACTGAATAACTGCACAAATTAATAAGCGTGATGCAAATAAACCTATTTTTCTTGTTCTCCGAAAGCAAAATATTTCCTGTTGCACACACCAAACAAGTCAGTCCAAGACTAATGATGTGGCAATCGGCTGCTAAAATATTCACTGCTAGTATTAGTGGAGAGAAACAGTGTGCCTGCGCGTAAGGGAAATGAATGCAATGTTGTGCCCAGATTTCATGATTCCCAAGAACCCACAGGGAGCCAGCGAGTCCGATGCAAAAGCAAAGAGTCATTCACTTCAAACCTAGGTTTGGCTCCCCTGCCACACTCACCGATGCAACGGTAAGCTCCAGTGGCCGAGAGAGAGAAAACTCTGTGTGGAGAGAGGTTTTGTAGGGGTTTGGGGCAAGGGGAGGAGAAAGGACTGTGGGCCCTGCCGATTGGCCAGGCGCGAGTACACAGGATGTGGTCATAGTGATGGCGTGCACTTCCCTTGACTATCTTCTGGGAAGAAGCTTGCTGAGCACATGGCCAAGTTAAGATGAAGGGCATAGCCCTTACCCTGGGGCAAGGTGGAGGGCGTAGTCCTCGCCCTTTCAGCAACACGATTATAGTAATCAATCATTAGTGAACGTTGTAGTTTGTTATTAATAATTATATATAACAGGATATTGTAAAAATTAAGTTATGAAATTTTTATTAAAATGTTTCTTACATACCATTATATCGGCTGGTCTGAAAAAAATATTCATTGTGGGTGCCAAACCGGTTTGGCTTAGTGGCTAGAGCGTCGGCCTGCGGACTGAAGGATCCCGGGTTCGATTCCGGTCAAGGGCATGTACCTTGGTTGCGGGCACATCCCCGGTGGGAGGTGTGCAGGAGTCAGCTGGTTGATGTTTCTCTCTCATCGATATTTCTAACTCTCTATCCCTCTTCCTTCCTCTCTGTAAAAAATCAATAAAATATATTTAAAAAAAAAATTCATTGTGGGCCTCATGCAGTCCATGGGCCATGAGTTTGACATGCTTGGTGTAAACTATTATCTCTGCAATCATGTTTCCTATGTTGCAGATTATATAACTGAATGGATCACATTGGGGGGGAGGGTCCTCATTTAAGTGCAGCGAAGCTATCATAAGCTTCAATTAGATTTAAAAGTATAAGAAAAATAAGCAATGTAACTTCTTGTTAAAAATAAAATCAAATTTTTACAATTTAATTATTAGCTTCGCAAAGCTGTCATGGACCATGTGTCAGATTCATTCCTGGAAACCAACGTTCCACTTTTAGTGTTGATTGAAGCTGCAAAGAATGGAAATGAGAAAGAAGTTAAAGAGTATGCCCAAGTTTTCCGTGAACATGCCAACAAATTGATTGAGGTAAGTCTGTTAGCAGTTTTATTAATTGTAAGTAACTTGATGGAATGTGGTGATTTTTTTAGTCACATTATTTAATCAGCTAAAAAATTTAGGAGCTCACCTAATATACAATATGTATAAGATCATTACTACCTAACATCTATCTAAAACTACCATTTTGGTCAGTTACATTGATTATGTACATGATTAAATATAGATAATTCCTATCCTGGAAACTTAACATTTCTATTTAATGTTGTGCTAATAAAGGTAGATTATGACATGACTAAACTCACAAGACACAGTAGAAGGGAGTAGTGGCTAGAAGACAGAGCTCTAGTCACACTGTCTGGGCTTGTATTCTGGCAAATAACCACCTTACCCCACTACCCCACCCCAAATTCTCATTTCTTATCTGTAAAATGAGGATGCTAATAATTCCTATCTTGGAATTATTTTAAGGTCTAAAAGAAAAGATGTATGTTAGGTGCTTAGCACTTTACCTGAGACACAGACTCAGTCAGCTTGTTTGAAAATTGAAGACACTGACCCTTAACAGTGCTGCTAATTAGATATGTTTGAATAGTAGAAATATGTATGTAAGTGGTTGGTTTGTAAAGTGATAAGAAAGAGGAGTGAATTGCTATTTAGTTTCCAGGTAAGTTAGGTTGCTTTTACCTTTTGCTAACTGAAATAATGTTATTGTTTAATTTAGTCATTATTTATTTAAAAAATTTTACACATAGTAAGCATATATCCAAGTTATTTGTTTGTGTGTGTGTGTGTGTGTGTGTTTTCTTTTTTTGTTTGTTTGTTTTTTTCCAAGTTATTTATTTTTGTAACCTTTTGTAAAACATCTAATATTTGGAAAAGATATTTCATAGACCATTTTGTAAGTTAGTTGTTATGTAAGAACAGAAAATGGGGCTTGTATGTAAAATCTATCTCTTGTACGTTTGGATTTATAGTGACATTAGGCCAGGTTAATACCATAAAACTATTCCAAGGAAAACATCAGTAATCACATTAAATGCATTGCTAATTTTACATCTAGTTTTCTTTGAACATTATGAATTAATTATGTATATAATACATAGGTCAGTGTGCTATTTAAGGGAATGATTCCGGCATTTGGAGTTAAAATGGGAAGACTTTCATTTTCTCTCTCCATTAAGCATAATCTTGTTCACAATAGTTACATGACAGCTTGAGGTATAACCTCCAAATGTATAAAGATTGTCTTCAGAAAGCCAACCTCTGTAAGTAGCCTACATATTAGAAAGTATGCCTGTGAAGTAGGAAGCAAGGACACTACCAGCCCAAGGCCTTGGGCAACAGGTACCAATAATGGCATGAACAGGGCTCTGTGTGGTAGCTGAACCTCAGCGGGAAGCCCTAGTCTGTACTGCCGTTTGAGGGCCCTTTGGGCCTGCCTTGTCATCCTCAGTCTCAGAGCTGGCACTTGCTGAGCACCCTGCTGTGTATCATATGCAACTGCAATGTACTTTCTACAACATTTCTCAGGTGAGGAAACTTGAGCTTAGAGTTAAATAACTTGTCTTAAGGCTTCCTGGCTTGTATCCATCCAACAATGAAGGCTATGCCACTTGTGCTTATTGGCTTAGTGGACAGCCTTATTCC
Source organism: Myotis myotis (assembly GCF_014108235.1). NCBI lineage: Eukaryota > Metazoa > Chordata > Mammalia > Chiroptera > Vespertilionidae > Myotis > Myotis myotis. The sequence goes on along the minus strand of NW_023416368.1, from coordinate 30,138,535 downwards.
CATGGGAAGCATTAGGTGGTCCTGGTAGCCTTGGAGACCTTGCTTCCAGGATTTTTGTCCATGCTTACGTGTACTTTTCATTTCATTCTGAACATCAGTTACCAAGGGCGCCTTGGAGTTTAGAGTTAGGTTCCCTCTCGCAACTCAGTTCTGACCCCTTTCTCACCTCTCTCCCCTCTCTGTGCCCTCTACCTTCTCATCCCCCACACAGATATATGTATTAAATGGTTTTTCATTGCTTGAGTCATAACCAAAGGCTTTGTAGCACCATTCTGCAAACAGTTAATTACATCTATGGTGATAGAGACACTAGGATATATAATTGCATATGTACATGAAAAGAAAATGAGCGTTTAAAGTGTTATAGAAGCCTCAATTTCCTGACTCAAGGCAGAACTTTATTCTTCAGTGACAAGGCTTCTCCTCCCCACACTACTTTTATATTATAATAAAACGCCCGAACTTGTTTCAAGCAAAGGTAAAATACTTCATTGTTACTGTTTTGATAATCTCTTGGCTTCTTCCTTTTCATTAGTTCCCTCTTAAATGGAGCCAACTTTGATTTGATGGGAGATTTGCCATTTTTCCTGGGGGTTTGGAAGTAAGAGTGCTGTGTGAAAGTTGGGTAGGACTGGTGGTGATAGGCCTCCGGCAGGAAAGGAAAGATTCTGTAGCCACTGAGAATTCTATCAGATGTTTGTTTTCCTAAAATAACTGCAGTACAGTTCTATTAGCTTACCACTTGGAGTTACCACAGCTGCAAGTTTGGGGGTCCCCAGTCCACCTGCACTTCTAACTTGCGACAGATTTTGAGGGTTACCATGGCTTATTTCAGTTTCAATAATTTGCTAGAACAACTCATAGAACTCAGAATAGTGCTGTACTACTTACGATTACATTTTATTATACAAATCGGGACCAGCCAAATGAAGAGACACATAGGGTGAAGTGTGAAAAGGCCTTGTTAAGAAAACACACAAAATTCAACCAAGTAGATTTGAAAATCTAATGGCTTTATTAAGAGATTGATGAGTCAGGCAGCATCCCACCTAGCAACTAGAAGGGCACTCTAAGGGTTGTACAAAATGGAAGGTTTTATAGAAGGGACAGTGGGGCCAGGGACTATTAACAAAGGAAAAGAAAGGATTATTTCTGGGGGAAAGAGAACCCAAAAACAGATTGCCACTTCTTTCTGTGCAGGGGGGTGCCGGGAGCCGGTCCATGCTTGCTGTTTCAAGGGACCTGGCATATATGGCATACTGTTCTTAATATGTTTGCTCACCTTCTTGGCACTATGTGTTTTAACCAAGGTCTCTGAGAAAGGTTGTTTCCCCAGGTAGGGATTTTCCCCTGAAGTTAGGGAGGGAATAAAACCTCTTAACTAAGTGCCAGGCGGGTAATTAATCACTTTAACTATGAACAATGATGCTTAAGCTACATAATCTTTACTCCCTGGAATGGAGATAAGAAACGCCCTAACCTTTGTAATAGAGATTGGTAGGATTGAATCAACTGGTATAAATACAGATGTAGTAAGACAGCAAGACACAGAACTTAGAATACAGAGCTTAGAACACAGAACTAAGAAGACAGAACCTAGGCACAGAACCTACAGACAGAAGAACTTCGCTGGAGAGAACATGGCAAAAGATCCTGGACTGAACCTGACTACAGAAATGGGCAAGAGAACCTGACTAGAACCTGGTGACTGAACCTGGCTGGAGAACCTGGACTGAACCTGGCTGGAGAACCTAGCAAGAGAACATGGACACAGAACCTGGCTAGAGATCTGAAGCAGAACCTCTCTGGAGATCCAGACCAGAACTTGGCTGGAGATCCTGGCTGGAGATCCTGGCTAGGCTGCTGATCAACTGAACGCTGCCTCCACGTCATTCCTTCTTCGCCGACTCCGTCCACACCTTTGGGGACCCCTGGACCCGCTGGGACAGGACCCCAGCAGGGGGGAAGGGGTGTTATGGAGAAGGGCCCATGTGACTGATTACTTCATTGATGTTGACCAGAAAACACAGACTGGTTGATTAAGATTATGTTTCTGGGAGAGGTTGAAACTGCATTTAAAGTCTGGGTTTGGTATCGTGGGCTTTTAGTATGAGTGATGCCATTTTGGGCCTGTGGCTTTCTCTGTAACAGTCTCAAAGACAGTTTTCTCCCTGGAATCAGAGCACTTTATCCTCCCGATACAGTGATGGCTTGCCAACTAGGAAGCTCCACTGAGTTTCAGTGTCCATAATTTTTATTGGGGTTTCATTATGTAGGCATGATTGATAAAACTGTGATTTAATTGAACTCAATCTCCAGTTTCCCTTGCTTCCCTGAAGCTTGGGCTCTCCTGAATGTCCCAATCCTCTACACCAGTGGTTCTCAACCTTCTTAATGCCGCGACCCTTTAATACAGTTCCTCATGTTGTGGTGACCCCCAACCATAAAATTATTTTCGTTGCTACTTCATAACTGTAATTTTGCTACTGTTATGATTCGTAATGTAAATATCTGATTTGCAGGATGTATTTTCATTGTTCGCGACCCACAGGTTGAGAACCGCTGGATTGAATAACTTGGTTGTCATGGTGGCCTGTCTCAATCCTCAGTCAGCCATTAGCATTACATATCTAGGTCCCCCACCAGGAGTTACCTCATCAGCATAAACTGTCAGGGCCAATGATGAATAATGAGGACCTTCCTATGACTAATGAAATCTCAAAGATTTAGAAGTTTTCTCCCAGGAATCCAGGCCTAAGACCAAACATTATTATACAGTACCTCCCAATCTTGAAGTTATAGGGAGTGCCTGGTTTTCAGATAGCTTGCTAATGCAGCCATAAACACTTAATGAAAGAGGAAAGACAGGGCAGGTTTGTTTCTTGCAGCTCTGTTAGCTCTTGTTTGTGGCCATTTCCCAGTGACTTAATACTCTTACCTGGTACTCCTCGTATTGTTTGTTCTCCCTTTCCCTCTAGGTCAGTGGTTCTCAGCCTTGGCTGCACATTAGAATCACCTGGTGATTCTAATGTGCAGCCAAGGCTGAGAACCACTGCTCTAGGTTCTCCCATTTGGAAGCCAGGTTTTCTGTCCTTTCCAGGGAATTGGGTCGATCTGTTTACACCTCAGTGAGGGATTCTTTCCTCACAGAATCTATGTCTCACTCTGGTGTATAAATCCCTTCTGTGGAACATCCCTGAATTGTCACTTATGTTTTCTTGGAGTTTTCCACTACAGAAGGAGTCCTTCCCTTTAGATATTGAAGATGTGGTATGGAAAATAATGTAAAACTTTCATTAACTTTTTATACTGATTACATGTGAAATGTAGTATCTTGGGATTAAATAAAATACATTATTTTTGCTAATCTTCACCTCTCTAAAATGTGGCTACTGAAAATTTTTAAAATTTTTTGTAACACATTGTATTTCTATTAGATAAACCTTATCTAGATATTTCCTCAGGCCTGCCTCTTCTCTGAACGCTGACCACTCAACCAGCCCTTATGAACACCTGCGCCAGAGGGGAGGCAGACCGAGTAGAGCAGCCAAGGCCCCCATCATTCCAGAAGGAGGCTTGACCAGTGTATCCCAGGTTGGCTTTAGCTTTTTGGGCAGTGACAGTCTGTAGTTTGAGCTCACAGGCAGCCCAGGGTTTTCCCTCCAGAAGTGCTGCTGTTCAGTCCCCTTCGCTTCATTCTTGTGTGTGTAGGTACAGTTGTTGTTTGACTCTGTGTGGTTTTGACAGTCACTCAGTATATACTTCTTAGATTCAGTCTAATGTTCTGTCCCGACAGGATGTTGCTGGCATTACTCTTAGTATTATAATGGCCTCCTTCTCTCTCTTGCTCGCTTGTGCTCTCTCTCGCTTGCTCTCTTTCAAATAAGTATCTTTTCTCTTTTATTCAATCTGATGTTTAGAAAATTATATAAGACTAGTGGCTCGTTGCACGAAGATTCGCACAATAGCCCTTCCTTCCCCTGGCTGCCGGCACCGGTTTTCCTCTGGCACCCGGGACCCAGGCCTTTGGTCCGGCCGCAGCAGCGAGGCTTGGCTTCTCCGCTCCGGCTGCTCCCAGCCCCTCCTTCTTTTTTCCAGCTCCTCGAGCAGAGGCTAGGGCTGGCTGGAAGCCTGGATTGCCCCCAGCAACCCAGGCCCCCAGCCCCTCCTTGAGCGAAGCCCAGGGCGGGCTGGAAGCCTGGGTTGCCCCCGGCGACCCAGGCCCCCAGCCACTCCTTGAGCAGAGTCCAGGGCTGGCGGGAAACTTGGCTTCCTCCATCACCGGGAGCAACCCAAGCCTCCTGCTTGCTCCAGCTCCGTAGCCACTGCCATCTTCAGTTGTCTTCAGTCTTTGCTCCACACCTGCATATGCAAATTGACCACCATCTTTGTTGGGTTAATTTGCATAGTCGCTCTGATTGGCTGGTGGGTGTGGCAGAGTGACGGAGTGGTGGTTAATTTGCATGTTTCTCTTTTATTATATAGGACAAGGCATAGAATAGAACCTTTCAGCTTGCTACTAGAAATCATTCTCTTGATTGAACAATTCTTTGCATATAGTTGGCCTTTCAGGCAGTTAAGAATCCCTTTCTTTTTGTCTTGCTCTCTAAATTAATCGAGATGAAACATGTCTACCCTGTTACCCTCATTTCCTTTTTAGTGTCCTCATTAAAATTGGGGTAACTATAGAAATCACATATATGCTATTTCTAAGCTATATTCTAGCAGCTTCTTTGTAGATTCCAGATGCCTATCTGCTCCCCAGAGCAGGTTCTGTTATGCTTTCCAGTTATATCTTCCTCTCCATCTCCCCATCCCCCCCCTCTAATTTTCTCCATAAACACTTGGATGTTGCTGTATATCAGATAGATGAACTCTTCTTACAGCTGATTCCTAAAGGGTATAGTCTGATTTATTGGGTGTTAGAAAATGTGCCCTTCGACACTGAAGTGAAGCCAGGCCTCTTCTCAGAACCATTTGGGGATGCTGTGTGATTGCTGCAGTAGGGATCTAGATGTACATAAAACTTTCACCAGCCAATTTGCCCAGGGTTGCTCTATGGTAACACTGCTAGGCTTATTCACCCAACTTCTTTATTAGAGATAAGAGCCTCTGAAAGCATCCCTATGCAGCAAGGTGTTTGGGGAGAAAAGATTAAAGTACCAATTTAGATTAGATACCGTTAGGGGACAGTACCATTTAAAAATATAGCTTAAAAAAAACTATAAAAGAAATACAAGTTCATTTTAGAAAATTTGGAAAATAAGAAGGAATAACATTTTGGAGTAGATTCATGCTTATTTTATCTATATGTGGATTGGTTTTTTAGAAAAGTCTTCACAAAATTGATATACTGATTTGTGGGGTTTTTTTTAGGCCAGTGGTATCAATGTTTTATGATGTAATGTGTTTTTGCCTTGTTTATCATATCCATTTCATTGTGTTATGAAGTACTCATTTATAGCATTTATATTGATTGCTTACATTTGTTAGTCCATTTATGTAACCAGTCCCCTATCATGAGGCATCTAGGTTATTTAGGTTGTTTTAGTCTTTTACGATTTCATATAGCAGTCTGAGAAATATTCCTTTACTTTTTATTTGCCATTGTCCCACCTAGTTGTTCAAGCCAAAAGTCTAGTTGTTATCCTTGATTCTTCTTTCCCCCTATTTATTTTTCATGGTCCATATTAATTCACAAGTCTCCATATCCTTTATTTCCATGGTTACCTCCCTAGTCCAAGCCATCATCTCTCACTGGACTTCTGCAACAGCCTCCTAATTGATTCTTTTGTTTTCACTTTTGCCCATCTCTAGTCAGTCTTTCTCTCTCTCTCTCTCTCTCTCTCTCTCTCTCTCTCTCTCTCTCTCTCTCTCTCTGGCATAGTCTGATACCTTTATGTCATTCCTTTGTTTCAGGACCCATCAATATTACCCTCCCCACCATCACCTTTCATGGCTTTTAGACAAAATTGGGATAAAATCCTAAAATCCAGATTCTTAACTATGGTCCATAAGGTACCCTGACTGCCTTTCCAACTGCCTATTGTCCTATGTCTTTCTTACCTTTTAGTCCCCCCATGCTAGACTACTAGTACTTCTTTCTCTTCAAGCATACCATACCCAGACATGTCACCACCTCGTATCTTCTTCACTCCCTGGGCCCTCTGCCTGGAATGCTCTGTCCACTTCTCATCATACAGGTCTCTGCCCAAATGTTACTTCTGCAGAGAGGTTTTTGTGTATCCCTCATTCCCTCCATACCACCCTTTGCCATTTTTTTCATTCTGTCACCTGATATATATCCCTCATAACACTTTTCACTATCTGAAATTATTGGGTTTGTTTCATTTTTTTCTTCTCTGTCCTGACACCATGCTCTAATAGAATATAAGTTTTTTTAGAACATGGGCCTAGAACAGTGCCTGGAACATAGTAGGTGCTCAGTAGCAATTAGAGGAATGAATCTACTGGTTCTCAAATGTAATAAGCATAAGATTACCTTATTCTAAAGAGAGAGTGACAATCAAAATAAATGTATATAGTGTATATGTTCTTTATAATGTAGCATAAATGGTGCTGAGATTATATGTGAAAAAAATTATCCATTTTATCAGCATTTGAAAGGAAGCTGAGCAATAGCTGTTATTTAAGCAGCATTTTAATACGTGACCAAAATAAAATTGGAGCAGATGTATTGGCGCTTGCTAATATGGTTTGTGGAAGTCTTTATTGCTTTAATAGAAATACTTTCCCCTCTGACCAGATAAAATAGTATAAAAAGGTTATGCTTTAATTTGGGGTGCCATGTAAAGTTGCTTCAAATGTATTAATAGTTTTTGAGTAGTATTAGGGATAACACCCACTTAGAAAGGGAAACCTTTAGTGGTGTCTTCTTTGTATATCACATTATGGAAATACAAGCTTAGTTTCAAGAATAAAGCCACATACTGACTCTTGAGGTTTTATGTATGAAGAGAGAAATTTCTCCAGTCCCTCTATGTGCACACAGTTGTTCGGAAGGCTGTGTGCTGCTGGGTACCTATTGGATCCTTATTAAACGACTTTTGTGATTTTACTCGAAAAAGCAAGTAACAGTGTTTGCTGTGAGGTTGCTCTGAACTTATTTTCACAAAGTCTGGCTAGGACCTCTGACTAACTCACGTGCAGCAGTTGTCAGTGAAATCCAGTACCTTCCTACATATTGAAGGCATTGAAGCCTGCTTTCTTATGTGAAGGGTGTGTAGAGGTTGTGCTGTGCAAGGCCAGGAAGTAGGGGAGTAGGAGCGGAGGGTCAGTGTTGGTGAGCTGGGTAACACTTCTCTTCACCATTTTCTTCTGTTTCTAGCACTGAGGGCTTTGTTTTCATCCTATATAATAAAGAGCTAATACTAATTAGACTGAACAGCGGAACGATCTTCCGGACAAAGCCAGAGCATGGGCCAGCCGAGGCTGCGAGAGCTGAGCCCCTTGCATAAATTTCGTGCATCGGGCCTCTAGTTTGTTTATAAAAGGGCATGGCTATACTTCAGGAAGTGATAACTACCTTTTATATTTGACTCTTCCTCACATTAAGTTAATGATTTCTTTAAGTTGTTCTTCCATTTAAAGTGTATTAAGGTGAAAATTTATTTTCTGTCAGAAATAATACCTTTTTGCCAATAATGCAACACCCATATATTCTTTTTACTTGCTTCATTCTTTGCCCACCACCTTTGTAAGCAGCTTAGTAGCTGAAGATCAATTTGTTTTCCCCTTTAATTTTGCTCTCTTCTGAGCCCCTTTTCAGTTTCACAAATTCAGAGTGAAATAGAAAAAAAATGCTGTTCATGAAATCTTGCCTGTAAAAACTATATATCATTTAGTATCTCTTTTCCTTTAGCCCCAGGCATTGTATTAAAATGGGCCCCTTATTATAATGAACTTGCTACAGTAAGATGATATCTTGTTCTTTGTCTTGAGTTAAGAACCAAAATGTAAATGTAATTGGTTGCTGTTGAGCTGGATTATCATTACTTGTGGGGCTCCCCTTCCACCTTCCAAGTATTTCCCATTATCCAGGACTTCTAGGGTATGGCTTTATTGGCTTGAAATGTGTTTGAACTGCAAATTGAATGATCTGCATTTTAACTTTTATTCTGTGGTATGCTGATACTGTGTAGTAAAGTGGCCTTGAAGAAGACTGGAAGGAGCATTTGAATTAAACACTGACCTTATACGATCTACCTGTGATATCTTGGGTATTTTCTCATTGCCTATGTATAATACTATAGGATGAAATTCTTGCAAATAGCAAATTAAATGAAGCTTCAACTTTTTAGGACTATAGGACATTTGCATGAAAGCAGTGAGGTGTTCTTGGGGGGAATGCTAGCCTTAGATGCCAGAAGAATTTTCTCAGCATATTGAGTGTGGTCTTCTCACATTTTCAAAGGTCTAGTAAGTTCAGATTAATGGGGCTGTGTGTGACAAAAGTGTCTTGCATGTGCTATTTTAGCACCTTATCCCCTAAGAGACATTTTTGGCTGAAATTAACCACCCAGTCAAACTTTGGGACAGTCAAGTGAAGGCAGTGGGTGAACATTGTTCTCAGGAGCATCAGGATTCTTTTCTCTTGGACTACTGATAAGGATGGTTAAGGAAGCACTCTGCCCAGCCTTGGCCCTGATTGAGGAAAGAGTGTAGGCCTCCTATTTCCTCATCAGTTGAACAGATGGACTAATATTTAGACAGGCACCCATTCTACCTTTACTAATAGATAATTCAGGTAGTTAGATATAAATAGGGAACTTTTAAAGTGGTATATATGTTGCCACATAAATGGAACTAACTACAGTATCATCTGGGTGGTGATTTACAAATGAAACCCTTTTAAAAATACAAAATATCCAAGTTTAAAATAGTTTATGACGTTTTAGTAAATCCACTACTCCTAATCCTGTTGCTAGAGATACTTACAGTTATATCTTACCTCTTCCTAAAATTAGATTTGACATAGCTTATTTAGAATAAAACCATATAAAATAAGTTATATGCAGAAAGCCAGACCCTAGAAAAAGAGTAATAGACAATGATGATCTATAATTGCCAATCTTGAGTTCGGATTTGACACTGCACTTCCTGGTAGCAGGGAGAAAAGGATGAAACAGTTAATTGTGTAGTCCTTGTCTTTAAAATGGAGGAAGGATGCCCCCCCCCCTTTTTCCCCAAGGGAAAATAAGCCTATCCTAAAAATAAAATGTAAAAAGAATCCTTACAGCCTGGTTGGCTTGGCTCAGCAATTGAGTGTCGACCTAGGAACCAAGAGGTCACTGGTTCCCAGTCAGGGTACATACCTGGGTTGTGGGCTTGATCCCCAGCAGGGGGCATGTAAGAGGCAGCCGATCGATGACACTTATCTCTCATCAATGTTTCTATCCCTCTATTCCTCTCCCTTCCTCTCTCTCTCTAAAAAAAAAAAAAAAAAAAAGAATCCTTACGTAGGGTTTTTCTATAAGGGACAGTTAATGATTAAGTAGGTGTGTGGGGGGGTCCTCAACATTTTAACATATAGTGACAGATTCCACATGATTTTTTTGTAAGTTTCTTCTAAAAAGGCAAGATCATAACATTCCATTGCTACTGAGTTGAGATCCAGGCAGCTGTGATCTGGTGAGGGGCTAACCAGCATATGGCCTTCAGCCTCCCAGTGACAATATTGGGAGGACAGAGGGCTGTGAGTCTGTGTGCTTTCTCCTGATCATCCCAGCATTGCTTTCTCTTTAAAAATAAACTTCAACCTTTGTTTTGTTATGTTTTAAATCTACATTGTAAAGAGCATATGCTTAGTTGTTATTCAGCTTAGCAGGATTTTTCTTTTCTGTTAGTTTAGTACATATACATTCATTATTATGACACGTGGATTCATTTTACCATTGCATTTTGTTCTCTCCTTTTTGTTTTTGTTTTTTATAATTTTTTTAAAAAATTATTTCAGCCGAACCGGTTTGGCTCAGTGGATAGAGCGTCGGCCTGCGGACTCAAGGGTCCCAGGTTCGATTCCAGTCAAGGGCATGTACATTGGTTGCGGGCACGTCCCCAGTGGGGGGTGTGCAGGAGGCAGCTGATCGATCTCTCTCATCGATGTTTCTAACTCTCTGTCCCTCTCCCTTCTTCTCTGTAAAAAATCAATAAAATATATTAAAAAAAAAAAAAAGATATCACAGTCCAAGCTTTCTTTTAAAAAAAAAAAAATTTATTTCAGAGAAAGGGAGAGGGGGAGAGAGAGAGAGAGAGAGAAACACCAATGATGAGAGATAATCATTGATCGGCTGCTTCCTGCACACCCCCCACTGGGGATCGAGTCCACAATCTGGGCCTGTGCCCTCCACCAGAATCGAACCTGGGACCCCTCAGTCCGCAGCCCGACGCTCCATCCACTGAGCCAAACCAGCCAGGGCTGTTCTCTCCTTCTTATTCCTCTGTTTCTATCCTTCTTTCTCCTCCTGTTTTTGGATTGATTGAGCCTTCCCATTTCCTTTTTTCTTTTTTCCGCCCTTCTTGTTTGGAAATCATATACCCTCTGTTTCATTAGTGGTAACTGGCTATTTTAGCAAGCATGTTTAACTCAGAGGATAAAGTTAATCAGTATCTTTTTCTCCTAAAACAATGTAAGTCTGTTAGAACAGTGGTCGCCAACCGGTGGTCTGTAGTCCATGAGGTCCGAAAGGTTGGTGACCACTGTCTTAGGATGTTTTAACTCCATTCTCCAATTTAAATATTGTCCAGTATTTTGATTCTCTTAAATTATAGCCCCTTGAATTAGATTCTATTGGTATTGCTTTATTTGTTTATTTCAAGTTTGCATAAATTTTACCTTACACCATATTTTTATTGCTTCCCATTTCTTCTTGCATATTAAACCTCCCTTCTGAGATTATTTCCCTTCTTCCTGAAGCATAGTCATTAGAAATTCCTTTAGTGGGAAGGAGGAAGATATGTCTGGAGTAAATACTCTTAAGTTGTTATTGTTTTAACTTAATGTCTTTATTGTGCTCTAATTCTTTTTTTAAAATATATTTTTATTGATTTCAGAGAGGAAGGGGGGGAGAGAGAGAAACATCAATGATGATAATTGAGAGTCATGGATTGGCTGCCTCCTGCACGCCCCCTACTGGGGATTGAGCCTGGAACCCTTCAGTCTGCAGGCCGATGCTCTATCCACTGAGCCAAACTGGCCCGGGCTGAAGATATTCTTTATCTCTGGCTTCCATGGTTGCTGTTGAAAAGTTATCAGTCATAATTTGTATTTACTTTCTGGCTGATAAAAATCTTGTCTTGCCCTACCCAGTTTGGCTCAGTGGATAATGCGAACTAAAGGGTGCCAGGTTCCATTCCAGTCAAGGGTGCATGCACAGGTGCAGGCTCGATCCCCAGTGGAGGGCATGCAGGAGGCAGCTGATCAGTGATTCTCTCTCATCATTGATGTGTCTCTCTCTCCTTCTCCTTTCCTCTCTGAAATCAATAAAAATATATTTTTAAAAAAATTTTGTCATTGTTGTTCTAAAGCTTCATTACAGTGTGTCAGGGTGTGGACCTTTTTTTTGGGGGGGGTGTGTGGTTAATCCTCACCCAGGGATATTTTTTCCATTGATTTTTAGAGATAGTGGAAAGAAGGGAGCGGGGAGAGAGAAAGAGAGAAACAACGAAGAGAGAGAGAGAGAGAGAGAGTGAGATATCTCAATATCAATAGGTTGCCTCCTGCACACGCCCTGGGGCATGGTACATGCCCTTGACCAGGAATCCAACTTAGACCCTCCTAACCACCAAGCCAAACCAACCAGGGGTAGATTTCTTTTATTTATCCTGCTTAGAATTTGTCTTCCCAAATCTAAATTTCATTCACTTTGAAAAATTTAAGTATTGCCTCTGTTCCATTTTTTTTCTGTCTTTCCTTCTGAAATTCCTCATGGTTGAATAGTAGTCCTTTTCAGTTTATCTTGCATGTCTCATAATTTCTTTTATGACTTCTATATTATAGAAATTTCTATTTTTGTTGTTTTTTTAAGTAATTCTTAAGTTTGACTTTACAAGTTAGTAATTCTTCCTTCAGCAGTGTTTAGTCAAGATTATTTTAAATTTCTGGAAGTGCCAGATGCTATAACTTTTCACGCAAAATTGAATTTTTTTTTTTTAATATATTTTATTGATTTTTTACAGAGAGGAAGGGAGAGAGAGAGAGAGTTAGAAACATCGATGAGAGAGAAACATTGATCAGCTGCCTCCTGCACATCTCCCACTGGGGATGTGCCTGCAACCCAGGTACGTGCCCTTGACCGGAATCGAACCCGGGACCCTTCAGTCCGCAGGCCAACGCTCTATCCACTGAGCCAAACCGGTTTCGGCGCAAAATTGAATTTTGATCTTTCTCAAATCTGCTTAGTTTTCTTGTTTTTTTTTTTTTTTTTTTTTAATCCTCAGTAATTTAAAAAAAAAATCCTCACCTGAGGATATGTTTTGCATTGATTCTAAAGAGAGGAAGGGAGAAGAAAGTGGGAGAGAAAAACATTAAGAGAAACATCAAATGCTTCCCGTTTACACCCTGCCTGGGGCTCAAACTCATAACCTAGATTTGTGCCTTGCCTGGGAATCCAACCTGAAACCCTACTGTGCATGAGATGAGCCACACAGGCGAGGGCTCAAATCTGCCTCGTCATTTTGAGTGTGTTTTTTCCTTGTCTCTACTTTGGTTACTTTTTTTTTTTTTTTTTTTAGGTCTATTAACATAAGAAATATTTTTAATATTCCATGTGTGATCATTTGAGTATCTGTAGTTATTGTGGATTTGATTACTCAGTTCTTTTGCCTACTCTACCCCAGATGGCTTATTTCCTTATGTACTTTCTGCATTTTTATTGTGACTTCACATTCTGGCATTTCGTACATGGGGATTCTTTGAGACCTGGGATTAGATCACCTTTCATCCGAGAAAATTTCCATTTATATTTGCTTCTGCCAGTTGTTTAGGGATACTACTAACACATGACCTCCTAAGCCTGAAAGTTTTTTGAGCCAAGTAAATAATGTAATTTCTATTCTTTAACCCCTGTGGGGGGGTGTGCAGGAGGCAACCGATTAATGATTCTCTCTCATCATTGATGTTTCTATCTCTTCCTCTCTGGAATCAATAAAAATATATTAAAAACAAACAAAAAACAAGTTCTGATCACAGAATAGTTTGTACCCCATTCCCACCCACCCCTACTCCAAGTGAACAGTTTTCAGTGCTTGCTTGCCTGCCTGAATTTCTGCTTTCTCATTTCTAGCCTCTGACAGTTTCCTTTAATCACTTACCTGCATTAAAAAATAAAAACAAAAAACAGCATTATTGAGATACAATTTATGTAACATAAATATTACCCATTTTAAGTATACAATTCAGTGATTTTTTTACTAAATTTACAGTACGATGCAAACTTCACCACAATCCAGTGTGGAACTTTTCTATCACCCATGCATACTTCATTTTTTGGTAACATACCTTGTTCCTCCTAATAAGGTAGCCAGCACCCTTCTCTGGAAATTGGGAATATGCAGGTTTGACCTCTGTTCCATCATCATTTTCCCTGTGGGTTGGGGAGTAATTATTAGAAGTTTCTTGAGTGGTTTTGAAATTTATATGACATGCAGTTGGGACTTCTCAGATATACGACAAGTTTGGAAAAGTTGAGTTACTGTTATTTTGGATTTTTTGAGAGTTCAGACTCAATCATTTTAAAGACAAAAACTCAGGTGGTAGCTTGACTTACAGCCAGTGGCAAATGATGCAGGTTGTGAGCTTATGGCCTCTTACCTAGGTCGTGATGTTACCACTTAGACGTTAAAGCTTCCTTTTCCACAGTTTTCTACTTGTTTTATGCCACAGAATGGATGAGATGTTAGAGTAGGTCATTAATTTATCACCAAGAACAGAAAAAACCTTCCTGCACAGGTTCCAGAGTAAGGGGCAGTGTCACATTTCATCCGAATGTAAAGCCATGTGCCGTTACTGAGAGCAGTGGGAAGAACTGTATGTGACTTGAACAATCTGCACTTTATTTAAAGTCATCAGTACATGTACAGTAGAGGGAAATAGTCATAATGGGACATTTTATTACTACAAACTTGGTTTCATAAATTTTATTTAAGGAAAGAAAATCAGGTGTGGAGTAAAGGTGGAGCTTTTCTAAATGTCTGAAAAGTTGTTTTTCTGTCATGTACAAATTGTCATATTTGTTGATCTGACACAGCCCGGCTGTGACCGTCTCCTTCACAGCACAGATTGTTACTGGACTAACTCCTGAAACCAGCAAAAACCCAGGGCTGTTTTTTTTTATCAGTGAGTTGCAAGTTTTCTGAAATATTCTGCTCTTTAACAAGATCCAGACTTACATGGGTTAGGCAGTGCAAAAGAGGCCTTCATGCCCTGGCCGGGTAGCTCAATTGATTAGAGCGTCATCCTGTTTATGTCAAGGTTGGGGTTCAATCCCCAGACAGGGCACGTACCAGAAACAACCAATGAATGCATAAATAAGTGGAACAACAAATCAATGTTGCTCTCTCCTCCCCCTCCCTTGCTCTCTCTCCCTTCCTTTCTCTCTAAAATCAGTTGGGGGTGGGGGGGAGGCCTTCTTGATTTAAAAGCTAGTAGTCATAGTGTCAGTCTCAGCCTACCTCTTGGATTAGCAAGACCAAAGACATTTAAATTGTTAATACCTCAAGTTACTGTGATAGCAAAGATATAATAATTTATTCCCAGAACAAATGTAGAGATACTGCTCATTACTAAGTCTCAGCTCTGCCAGGTTCTCTGGGAGTTAGCTGCTCTGAGTGTTTTTAATTCACAGTCTCAGTATTAGCTGCCATCCCACATTCCTAGAGCCCCAGAAGGAGGCATTTAGGAAGCCCTCCCCTCACCCTGTTTTCACTGTAGCCTGGCACTACTATATGAGGTTAGCCTCCCAGAGAGCTATGGTTGAGATACTGCATTTGCACATTTGTCATTGTTAGAAGTGAGTAGCCTGTCCCTGGGGGGTGAGTTGAGCATCCATCTGGAGAAGACTGTCAGTGACAGGCACCCGCTGCCTCCTCCCAGGTTAGGCAGGGTGGCTTCCTGAACAGGCAGCGTGCTCCTGTTGAACATGACCGCTTCAGCAGTACGTTAGAAATGTTTTTAAACGGTGTTTTAAAATAAAGAACAAGTCTTCCATAACCTTTGTTTTGTTAGGATTTATATCAGGAAAGATGCTTTACAGAAGTCAGCCATTTCACCCTCAGCCACACACACTCATGTGTCTGACCTATAGTAGAAAACACTTTATATAATCTGTTTGCTTCTTAATTTAAATATGTTTTTCCAGATTCATACAATTGGGAGAACATAAATTGAAAGGAGAGTGTATGAGTAGAGACTAGAGCATGGAAGGCAGAAACACAGTGACAGGCCTTCTGCAGCTAACATTTGGCTGGTCTCTTCAATGGTGGGCGTGGGCGGGGTGCTGGGCATTAGTACACTTACCTCACAGGGGTCTCTGTTAGTTCCAAACTGCTAGATTAGTGTCACCCTCACATTTTACATTTGTTTTTAAAATTCCTTCTTATGACAGTAGAAGTTGTAGATTCATGAACTCATCTAATTTAAGCTTTCTCTTTCATTATAGCATCATAAAATGTATAATTGAGGGATAGTGTTTTTTAAAAGTTTACAAAATTTAGCTTAGTCATATTTCGTAGTAATTTCAAAACAAATAGGAATCTTCAATCAGCTCTATAAATTGTCATCATAAAGAGCAAAGTGTCTCTTGGCTCAGGTCCCGGCAACACCAGAAAGTAGGATTGTAGTCTTCAGGGAGTATATCTGTTACTTCTTTATGTGATTTTGAAGGCCACTAAACATTAAAGACCTGATTTAATTTTGTTTCCTTACCTTTTATTTTTAAATGCATGTTCGTTCTTTTGTTTCTTCTTGTGATTAGCATTGCAGGATTCTGATAGTTAGCAGTCTTACAGAAAAATGATAATCTCCAACTGTAACACAGCAAACAACAGCCATTTTTCTTGTGCCTTTGTGTGCTTAAATTGGGTGGAGGAGTGAAAAAAAAATCAAAGGTTATTGTCACTGCCCTTGTTTACTCTGGCATTTAAATTCTTGGAAAGTACCTCTGATATTCAACTGCCATTCATAATTCACTTTGCAACTGGGGGAAAGATGTGTCTCACCACCATGTGTTCAGTTGGTCTCCATGTTACTAATGGAATTAGCAAGCCTGTTCATTTAGGAACATGGATAGTTGGTCACAGCCCTAGCAGTCACTACAGAGCAGCATTCTCAGCATAGCCAGAGCTACAGCAGAGGACGTATGACACAGCTTGGAAAGATTGGCATGAGCACTGTCACTGAGAGTTGGAGGGGAAGGTAAAGATTTTAGTTCAAGTGAAATAGCATTGTTCAGGAAAGAGTCCAGCTGTCAGTGCTTTTGAGAACCCAGCTGGAGGACAGTTTTGTTCTTAATGATAGAACATCATCCCTGTTTCTTCTTCCTTTCCTGATGAGGATGGCCTTGATGTTTTCTTAATGCTATTTTTTTATTTGAAAAATAACCTTGTGTTCAAATGAAAAGCATCCATTCACATGTCAAATGAGAATAATAACTTAGAATTTCTATTTCCTTACTTCAAGAACAGCTGCAAAGTACATTTTATTTGAGTATATCAACAATTCTTTCCTGATGCCCTTGATGCCACAGCTTTTCTCATGTTATTGCCCTCACTAGGAGAACCTCTGTCTGAAGTTACTGTTTAGGCAGGTTAGAGCCCACGTCAAGCCTGTGAGTTACAGGCCGTGGGATGTTTCAAGGTTCGGCCACCAGCTTACAGTGTGACCTGTGTTACGAATCTATAATTTCCTCAGCACAGAGCTAGAAAAAAACCAAACGTGTCCTTATAAGCTGTAAAGGTCAGGGATGGGGGTAAGTGTACGTTTGTTTTTCTTTGCAGTCCAAGAGAAAAATCTTCAAAGATCTTTTTATGTGTTCCTTCTTCTAGGTCGCCAACTTGGCCTGCTCTATTTCAAACAATGAAGAAGGTGTAAAGCTTGTTCGAATGTCTGCGAGCCAGCTAGAAGCCCTTTGCCCTCAGGTAAAGTATGACCAGCAATGCTGTAAGATACCAACAGATTGAATTTTGGTTAGAGTGGAGATGAGGTTTATTTTGTTGGTTTTGTTTTTAGGTTTTTAGATAGAAGTCTTAAAGACAAAACACTGATTCAGAGTCTGCAAATCTTGGAGAAATTTGTTTAACTACAAGTGACATTTCCTCAGGGCATCACACGTTCTATCCTCTTGCCCTTCATTAAAAATGCGTAGTACCCTGGCCAGTTTGACTCGGTTGGGCATGGTCCTGTGCACTGAGAGGCCTCAGGCTCAATTCCTGGTCAGTGCACATGCCTGGGTTGCGGGTTTGATCCGCTGTAGGAGGTGTGCAGGAGGCAGCCAATCGATGTTATGCTCTCATATCAATGTTTCTCCCTCTCCCTCTTCCCCTTCCTCTCCCCCTCCCCCTCTCTCTAAAAAAATCAATTAAAACATCTTAAAATAAAATAAAACATCTTAAATAAATAAAAATGCATAATGTCCTCCACTGTTCGCAAATAGTGGGTGTGCAGTGACCACACTATTCAGTCTACATCCTTCTTGAACGAAGGGCTACCTGCAACATCTGGCAGTCCTGTAATCATGATGGCCACCCCACAAGCCTAAAAGTATAATAGCTACCCACCTGCCCTCCATCCTAATGCCCAGTATTTGGGTGTTTCTGTGTTGGGGAAGGAGGGAGAAAGATTCAAGAGCTGGAACCCTTACTCTGTAATGTTCTAAAGTAGCTTTATGATACAGATATTAATGATGTAATTAAGCCAGCTACCAAAGTAAAAGCTTGAGAACTTTTCTCCATTTATAATGGCATATTGGAAGACTGGTGATGGGATTAGGTTAAGCGAGAAATACTCTGAAGCACATAGAAGAATGGTGTATCCCATGAGGGGAACGGATCCTATTTGTGTGGCCTGGTATCCTTGCCACTCCCAGGCAAAATAAGCAGTGTAAATGCTGCTTCGGTGGAAGAGATTGCCTCTCCCATTTGCCAGATAGAGAATGCTCATGGGCATACTTTGAGGATTTACATTTACCTCTCTCTAAATGACCTGCCAGATGGCAGTGGCCACGGATAAATGGGAATAAGCAAGGGAACTGGAGTAATGGAATAGAGATCACAGGAAGGAAGTTTCTGTGTTACGTCTGCAACCAACTTTAAAATATACTCTGTCCAGTACTCTTTCATATAAATAATTCCTGACACTCAAGGCAGGTGATCGAAATCAGTAAACCCGGTTACTAATTTGAGATCCTAACTGGTATGGAGGTTAGTTTAGGGCATTTGTTGTCATTCTCAATCATGTGGCTAGTTTCCCAATGAGAGTTGCTTCATCTAAATATTAGTGTGATGGGCTCAGTTTGTGAATCCACATTATGTGATTGACAGTTCCTCAGCTTTAATCCAGTGATGAAATCTACTAGTGATTGCTAGCTGTACAGATAGATAATAAACACAATGGATTGAATAACCTCCAGAAAGTTAATGTATGACCAAGTTGTATGAAATAAATTTAAAGCATGTTTCTCAAGATTTGGCATTCTCTCCTTAAGTTTGCCATTTTGCCCTATCAGTATTTGTTTTTAATGTCTTTAGTTCTCCATTTGGTTTTTAAATGTTTGAAAAGCGACAATGCTTTCACATATCGGCTGAAACAGATGGTAACATACGCTGATCACACCTACCAAGAATATTTATATAAATGATCTTAAAGCCGAGGGAAAAAAATCACACGAGGAGTCTAGTAGATAGAGCCTAATGAAAATGGGGATGTGCGTGTTGCGAGGTCCTTTCATTATTTTTAAAGAGAAGTCAGCAGTTCAGATGTTTCTGTCAAGTCTCAATTTTAAATGATTGGTAACAAATTTTAAAATGTTGCAATTCTTTGAGGAGGGTAAACCAAACACTTTTGGGAGCTGCATGTGGCCTGCCTTGGTCCATGTATTTCATGCTCAAAGGACTCTCCCCTTCAAGGTAGCTGTTACTTTGAGGAAGAGGGATTTGAGTGGAGCCCTCTCCTTTCTCTTCATCCTGATGCAGACACTGAGCTCAGGCTCATGGGAGTGGGTGGGGGGGGGTTTCTAGCCCTCTGGTATTCTCTTCTGCAGTCAGTGGCTTGTTTGATAACAGACTCGAGTCAAAGCCAATGATCGAAACTAGATTAGTTAGTTAATTCACCAGGAGTTTAAGGTGGTATTTAATATACTATAGCATATAGACAGTTATTACATTAACCCTTTGAGTGCCAGCCAATATCCTAGGAACTATGCTAAAATTGCCAAGGCATTTTTGGTGATTTTACAGCAGTTTAGGAAAAAAGTTATGAATCACAAGTAAATGAAGTTACATATTCAAAAACTTAAGGAAACCTTTACTACATTGACATATTTAGCAATATCGTCATCACTAATAAAAGCAGACTTAGAACTGGATGCCATTTCAAAGCTTTGATAGCACTACCGGCACTTTTGGCGAAAGACAGGAGCGCGATGGCGCTCCCCGGCACTCTAGGGGTTAAAGTGTATGTTTCCTTATTGTGACACTACTGTCAACATCTGTCTAAGGATGGAATGCCTGTTAGGATTTTCCAGGCTGTTTTTTTTTTGTGCTTCATGCCCAGGGTCCTGCATTCAGGCAGCCCTGGCCCCTCTGCTGGGTGCAGCTTCCCTAGGGGCAGCTCTTTAGTGGCCCCACCTACAGTTTGGAGTTGGCTCCTAGTTCTCATTGTTCCTTTCTGGAGGGGAGAGAAGAGTTTTTGTCCCCATTTTCCAGGTCCCCTGTACCAAAATTAACTTTTGGAAATGGGAAATTCTGTTCTAAAATAATAACTTTTTAGTAGTCACTTGACTTTAACTTCAAATATTGGAGATTAAACTTGAATTGAGGAGGAAGTAATCTGAAAATGGCTTTATTTTGTTGTTTGAGGGGAGAAAGCACCCACATTTTTGGTGATTTGCTGTTCTCATCACCAACAACAGGTTTCTGACAATCGAGTCTTTAAAATTTGAGGAGGGCATTTTAGAGATGATCTCTCTTTTTTAGGGTGACATTGGTTAATAAAACCATACAGGCTTCAAGTGTACAGTTCAGTAACACATCATGTACACACTGCACCATGTGCTCACCATCCAAAGTAAAGTCTCTTTCTGCCCCATTCCTCCCGCCCCCTTTGCCCACCTGCACCTACCATCACCCTCCTTTCCTTCTGATTATCACCACATCTGTGTCTGTGTGTTATGTATATGTTTATTGTTCGTATTTTTTGCTTAATACCTTCACCTTTTTCATCCAGCCTTCCAACTCTCCTCCCCTCTGACAGCTGTCAGTCTGTTCCATGTCTCTGTGTGTATTTTGTCCGTTTATTTTGTACATTAGATTCAACATATAAGTGAGATCATATGATATTTGTCTTTCTCTGACTGGCTTATTTCACTCAGCATAATAATCTCCAGGTCCATTCATGATGTTGCAAAGGGTAGTTTCCCTTTTTTACGGCCATGTAGTATGCCATTGTATAAATGTACCACAGCTTTTTTATCCACTCATCTTCTGATGGACACTTGGGCTGTTTCCAGATCTTGGCTATTGTAAATAATGCTGCAATGAATATTAGGGGTGCATATATTCTTTTGAATTAGATTTTGGGTTCCTTCACATAATTCCCAGAAGTGGGATCGCTGAATCATAAGGCAGTTCCATTTATCAGGTGTCCTTTGTAAAAATGAGAAAGTTTTGTAGTCAAATGAGAAAGTTAACCTTAGGCAAGGTGCTGTTCCTCCATTATACTGTATGCAATAAGATATATTACAGAACAAAAGAAAGCAATTTCCTCTCTGTGAGGGAAAATTATCTTAGTATTTAAAACATATAATTAAGTCCTGGTCTATGTTTACTTGGCTCTCATTGGAAACATTTTCTTCAGACAAATATTCTTACAAGGCCTTGTTTCACTCTAATTCATTGAAACATGAATGAATTAATGAGTTAATTAATGAAGTTAATAGTCCACTAGGTGAAGCACCTAGTGGTAATGAATGGCAAGAAGAAAAAGAGACAAAAAACAAGCCTTGAAATGATGAAAATATGAGAGACCACAGCATAACACGAGAGAGATAGGATGGCTTTTCTTCCAAATAATTTATCATTCAAACCCATACACTTTAGAAAGTAGTGGGCTATTAGTAATTACTAACTGGATGGCATAGTCCCCATATGCCTTGGAATCTTTTACTGATTGTCTTGATAGTTTTCACTTCCTGTTGTTTAGTGGGAAAGAGGAACAGTTGCACCAGTCTAGCAGGTCTAATACTTCAGTTTGTTACAACTGCAGTTTTGGGGGGCTGATTCTTTGGCATATCCCTCCAATCATTTGGGAATTATACACATGACCTGTAGTTATTTGGTTCTTTTTTTTTTTTTAATATATTTTGATTTTTTACAGAGAGGAAGGGAGAGGGATAGAAAGTTAGAAACATAGATGAGAGAGAAACATCAATCAGCTGCCTCCTGCACACCTCCTACTGGGGATGTGCCTGCAACCAAGGTACACGCCTTTGACCGGAATTGAACCTGAGACCTTTCAGTCCGCAGGCTGACGCTCTATCCACTGAGCCAAACCGGTTAGGGCTGTGGTTCTTATTTTACCTAGAAAAAAACCATCCCCAACTCATACCATCAAGTTTGTGTTATCAAATGCCTGTTTAATAACTATTTTTCTGCTTCATCCAGATCTCCACTCCATCACCATCAGTTTCCTCTTATCTTTGCTTCCCTTCCAAGTTGCATTAGAAACATTTATTTTTAATAACCCATAAGCACCTTGTACTTAAACTTTTAAGTATTTTTTAAAATTTTGGTGGTTTTTTTGCAGCACCACTTATCCCCCATATACCCTCTTCCACTCCCACCCCCACCCCCAACCCCTCCACCGCATTCACCACACTGTTGTCTGTGTCCCTGAGTTCTCTCTTTTTTCTCTTTTGCTTAATTCCTTCACCAACCCTGTAGCACTCCCTTCCTACCAGAGCTTAGAAATCTTAATTTATTATTCTCTCAGCTCATTTTCATACTACTTTCATTACTCATTCAGTGAATACCAAGAATCTGAGTAGATATTTCTCTAAAGAATTTATACTAATGGTCAGTAAGTGCATAAAAAGAACTATACCCATCTAGCCATCATGGAAATGAAAATCAGAACCACAGTGAGGTACCACTTCACACCCACTAGGATAACAATAATTTTAGAAAAAAAATCAAGTGGGGAAAGTGGAACCCTCATACATGCTGGTGGAAATGTAAAATGCTACAGCTGCTTTGGAAAACAGTAAGGCAGTTCCCAAAATGTTAAACATAAAGTTAACCATATAATCCACCAATTCCACTCATAGTTATATCCCAAGAATAATGAAAACACAAAAACATGTATTTATAGCGGCAGCATTCGTAATGGCCAAAAAGTGGAAACAGTTCTAATGTCTATCTACTGGTGAATGGATAAATATAATACAGCCGTATAATGGCATATTATCTATATATATATAAAAGCCTAAGTGACTGTTACAACCGGTCAACCAAACGACTGGTCACTATGACATGCACTGACAACCAGTGGGCAGACACTCAACGCAGGAGCTGCCCCCTGGTGGTCAGTGCGCTCCCACAGCCAATCTCCTGTGGCAGGCCAACCTCCTGTGATCCCTCCCCGCAGGCCAGGCCAAGGGGCCCCACCCATGCACGAATTCATGCACTAAGCCTCTAGTTGATTAATAAAAAGGAATGAAATACTAATACATTTTATAGCATGTGGATGGACCTCAGAAACATTAAGTGAAAGAAGCTAGTTATAAAAATACACATATTAATATCATTTCATTTATATTAAATATCCAGAATTGACAAAGCCACAGAGACAAAAAGTTAAGTAGTGGTTGCCAGGAGATAGGGTTAAGGAATGTTGATGGAAAATGACTACTAATGGATATAGGGTTTCTTTTTGGAGTGATGAAAATTATGATTGTGATGATGATTGTACAACTGTGAATATACTAAAAATCATTGAATTGTACAGTTTAAATGGGTGAATTGTTTGGTATGTGAATTCTATCTCGAAGCCATTTTTTAAAGAAATAACTTTTTAAACTTCACAAATTTTATACTTTATGTTGTTATATGTCAAATATGCCTGTTAGAAAAATGCTTGGAATTAGAATACAATATATTATTCACAATTGTGCTTTGATAATGTATCAAGAACCTGAAATGCCTAATGTATATCACAAGATTATTAAGAATGGTGGGTAACTGGAACAAACGTAGATATCCTACAGTAGGAAAATAGTGATGTGCATCCATAAGATGGAATAAACAGTTAATTTTTTAGACTTAAATTTAATGATATGGAGAAGTATTTAAAAGAAATAAGATAGTTTTATGTAGCACATAACTCTAATTGTGTATTTTTTGACATGCATATATACATATGTATATGAGGAGAAAAAAGCCTGGAATATAATAGAGTTGCTATCACAGAGTGGGGAGATTAGATATTTTTATTTGTTTGTGATTGTCCATATTTTCAGTGTATTACTATATCTCTATTGCAAATGTGTTGCTTCTACATTCACATTTCTCTATTCCAGCTTTGTGTTATAGTGAAACGTGTGGTATCATGTGTCCTGTAAAATGCGTATGTAACAAAGCCATCACCACTCTACTGACCATGTTATCCCACCTGTTTTGTTTTCATGACTCTGAAAAGTAAACATTGAACTTGATGATCTTTGCAGGTTATTAATGCTGCATTGGCTTTAGCAGCAAAACCACAGAGTAAGCTGGCCCAAGAGAACATGGATCTTTTTAAAGAGCAGTGGGAAAAACAGGTCCGTGTTCTCACAGATGCTGTCGATGACATCACTTCCATTGATGACTTCTTGGCTGTCTCAGGTAATCAGCTGGTTCCCCAGAGAGACTTGTGAGGATGTGCATAATTACTTTTGCCTAAGGTACAATAATGGGCAATCATAACACCCCCAAGTCTGGGCAGGTAAATTATTGTAGCACTAATACTGTGCTGGTTTTCATTTTAATTAAAAAAACAAACAAACAAACAAGAAAAGCTACCACAGACTCCTGAGCAGCGGGAGGTGGCATTGGAGTTGTTTCCCATGTGGTGGGGCTGGTCTTGATCTTAGAAGCTTCAGTTAGAAAACTGGCTGGCAGAGGGTTTTCCCTGTTTGTTAGAGTAGGGTTTTGCAGCCGGCCTGTACAGCACCAGACCACCCACCAGTCTTCCTACTGTGTGTTTAGAAAGATGCCGTGTGTCCTGGTAGAGGCCGCATGAAGAAGTGAAACTTAGGAGAAGGGAATCCCAGCACCATCACCTTTACTTTCTTTTTTGAAACAATTTTTCCTTGCTTGGAAATCTCTCTCCCTCACAAATGATCATAGTTGAACTGAGTACTTTTCAAAAGACAGAAAACAGAGAGGAAATATTTAAATGCCTTTTAATTATGAACTTGCAAAAAATAAATCTGGGCAATTCACCTCACAAAAACAGTTGATTTCATTATATAAACATAAACTGGTAATAACATGGTAAAGTGCATTCATATAGAAAATGTCTGTCAATTGCAATTCACTGTTTATCGCACAGAGATAAATTTCAATCCATCTCCTTTGAGTTAAGTATAAATGCATTCTCCCTTTAATGGATCCTCTGCTGCCCTTGGCTGCACTGCTTGCTGCCTGGAGGTGCCAGACATCCTGAGGCCAGTGGTGTGGGCAGTCAGTGCTGGGTAGTTGTAGGGCTGAAACTACCTTTTGCCCCAGGGAACCACAGGCTGGAATGTGGGAGTGTGAGTGGCAGTGGGGCTTGAAACAGAAGCGGGGCCTAAGTACATGCACGGCACAGCCTCCTGCAGTGACCTACATGAGGTGACAGTGTGCTCCGCATACCGATGTCTCCCAGTCTCTGCCTGCTTTCCTTGGGATTGGTGGCTCTACTTGATAGAGTAAGGAGCAGGCAATCCATAAACCTCAAAAAAGGGTGTAAACCGTGCTGCTGCAGGAACCCCAAATTACAGATGCTGGTACTTTAAAACACTCATTTGGAAGCACATCTTTGCAGGTGCCAAAAATGCAGCAAATGGCTTTTTTTGGAAATCTTGGCCTTCCGTTGTTTTTCCCAATGAAGTACTGAATTAGTCTTTTTCATAGGTTTAGAAAAAAACATTCTACCTTCACAGCACACTTTCAAGCAAACAATAAATTCAGAATTCTCAATGCAAAGCACCCCTCTGGAGCTAGCTAAGCCATTCCTAAACTTCCCCTCTCCTGATTAGAGTGGGTGGATCAGGCTTGTCTCAAGGGATTTTCATTCTTACAGCAAAATAAAATGAAAGAGAATCAAATATCCCTCATACATCTTCACATCAGAGAACAAAAGGGATTCTGCAGTAATGGTATGTGACATAAAACAGCAGAATGGTAAAGAGAAATAAAATTCTTTAACAGATACACCTCTGTGTGATATATTCAATTTTTATGCAACGGTGGAAAGTATAAGGGTTGACTTGATGGAAAGGAGTTTAGACAGTTTCTATTTAGCATATAAAAACACAGAACAATTCTTCTAGTCAAAAAGTGGTGGTATTTTTAGAGCATCTAAATTTTATAGGTGTACCCCGGTGTGTTTTTCGAATGTTTTGTCACAGGCTTGCTTAGCAATGTCAAGTAATTAAATAATGAACAATTCCTGATTTTTTGATGTGCTTTTTAGGGGCACAGGATGAAGGGAACAGACAAACAAATGCCTGTACAGAGTTCTCCATTAACCAGTTAATTTTTAGCATTCAGAATCTTTTATACCTTCATGTATCTACCTCATCCATGGCAACTTTAGCACTTTTTTTTCCTTTCAAATCATTTAATGTGGCAGTCAAAATATGAAAAGCAGACTTAAACTTGTTCCCTTTAAGGGGGGGTGCTACCATGATTGCTTCACACAAGCATGATCAAAGGTAATGATGACACCGATTCCAAAGACTAAGAAGGCTTCAAGGCTCAAGACTGAAAAGCTTGGTTTCGGAAAGTCTCAGAGGGGTCACAGGTGGCAGGAGAGACATGAAATTGAAGGGACCTTCACAATACAGGGCACAGTTGCTGGGTCATAGGCACCTTGAAACATTTCTTGATGGTGATTCAGTGTCGAGAGTATTTGCCGTCTGGGGTGAAACCGAGCAGGATGGGCCGAGCAGGTCTGTTGTCCCATAGGATCAAACTTCTTCAGGGTATAAATAAACCTGGCCTCCCTGTTCATTGAGGTGATAGTGGAGAAACATGATCTTGCTGAAGCAGGAGGTTCCAATTCCATCTGCAGCTCAGTCTACTGAGGGTCTCACCCAGCGTTAGCAGTTTTTGTGTGTGGGGAGGGGTGGCTAGAGAGGTCTCCCCAGTCATGACACATAGCCTCGTAGGGTAGTCTTGGCTGGATCTCCTTGAGCAGAACCTCACTTAATTGGGCAGCCCCCACTGGTCCCAGTTCTTGATCCTTGTGCAGCTAAGCATCTCTGGATATGCACCATGGAATGGAGAGCAGGTGTCACTCTGCATGGTCATGGGCATTCTTTAGATGAGAAGCCATGTCTTGGCCTCATGCTGATCTTCCCTCTTGGCCAATTTCCTCTTGCCCTCACACACACTGGTGCTTCAGTAGTCCCATCAGTTTCTGAGCAGGGGGCTACCAGGTAAGTCCCACCACGGGTGATGGTTGTCTGGGGAGAACCGAACAGGATGGGCCTTAAGATGGTGGGCTTCATAAAATGTTGCCAAATGAAAAGTGGTAATGCCACTTGACTCCTTGGAGTGGTTGTTCTCTACTGTATTCTGGTGCCTTGTGGCCCGTTGGCAGTGTGAGGGTTTTTATAGACTATTTCCACTAATGATTTTCCACCATCACTTTCCCTCTTGGAATCCATGGGGCCTGGATGTTTGCTGTAGCCTATCCAAGGGGAAGTTATTTAGGGATCAGGACTGAGAGGACCCTATTATGCTGCGTTAGTTCTGTTGTTCCTGGATATTCTGTTCCATTGATCCCTAACTTCCCTTATACTTATCACAAGGCATATCCTAAATTTGTGGCTCAAAAAGTAGCGGTCATTTTGCATATCATCTGTAAAGCCACCAAGACCCTGTCACCAGTGTTTTCTGAATCTGCAGGGCAAGGAGAACCTGGGTTACTCATATCCAATTTGTCACTTGAAAATAGAGATGCATGCATGCCCCACTCAGGGAAGAGGAAATGGGGATTCCTTTCCCCCAAGCTGTTCTGTTCATAATGTTGCCTTGTAAATATCGGAGATGGTTTAGGGCAGGGGTTGGCAAACTGCGGCCCCTTGAGTGTGGCTCTTCCACAAAATACCACATGCGGGCGCACACGTACAGTGCGATTGAAACTTCATGGCCACACTCAAGGGGCCAAAGAGCCGCATGTGGCTCGCGAGCCGCAGTTTGCCGACCACTGGTTTAGGTAGGATACTAGGGAGCATTCAGCAAATCATGAATGTATTTGCATTGGCTGATCCCATAAGGATGGTGGTTTGAAATTTAACAAAGTGATAAAGACTGTTTGGATTTCATTTGAATTGTATTTGATAAATGTTTTCCATGGAAATGCAATTTACTTTCTCATTCATTTACTCTGCTTACACATGGAAGTTTTGGTTGCTTTTTAAATTTTTTTACTTTTAAAGATGCAGGTGGTTCTAATTGGTTTATTGCTTTACCATATGCTCTTAGAAGCATATAACATACTGCATTAGATACTTTGGGGCAATATACAAGAGTGGTAATTTGTACTTTTTTCTTCATTATGTATCAGTGTGCCCAAAGAATTTGGTCTGATTTGGAGGACATTAAATAAAAGGATTACAGTACCAAATTTTAGTTTTTGTGTTTTATAGCAAAAATGCAAAACTGGCCAAAACCGGTTTGGCTCAGTGGATAGAGCGTCAGCCTGTGGACTGAAAGGTCCCAGATTCGATTCTAGTCAAGGGCATGTACCCGGGTTGCAGGTACATCCCCAGTGGGAGATGTGCAGGAGGCAGCTGATCGATGTTTCTCTCTCATCAATGTTTCTAACTCTCTATCTCTCTCCTTTCCTCTCTGTAAAAAATCAATAAAATATATTAAAAAAAATGCAAAACTGAAATTTCCCTCTTTTGAGGAAGTGGCATAGGTAGTGATGAAGTTAGATTTGATTTCTGACTCCAGTGCCCACTAGCTGTGTGGCCTCAGGCAAGTCACTTAATACTTCTGTGCCTCAGTTTCCTCATTAAATTAATTAATGATTTAAATAATGATTTAAATATATATATATTGATTTAAGTAAGTATATATATTGATATAAATAATGATTTAAATATATATATTGATTTCAGAGAGGAAGGGAAAGGTTGAGGGAGATAAAAATATCAGTGATGAGAATCATTGATCGGCTGCCTCCTGCACCCTCCCTACTGGGGATTGAACCTGCAACCCAGGCATGTGCCCTTAATTGGAATCGAACCTGGGACCCTTCAGTCCATAGGCTGATGCTCTATCCACTGAGCCAAACCGTTTAGGGCAGTGGTGATTTAAAAAAAAAAAGGTAGCTGACATTTAGTTAAACATCAAGCACTCAGAATATTTCCTGTTATATAGTAAGTCCTTTGTATAACATTAATATTATCTCCTATGTGTGCATAAGATTGCACCAATAAAGATATCCAGAGCAAAGGGTATGCAGGGTGGGCCCTGCTGTGCATTGCAGACTGAAGTATAAGTTTATGCATCCTTTTTTGGAGAGTGCCAACTGGCTTGGTTCCTAGATGGCAATTAAGTATCAAACATCTACTTTAAACGTGTATGCCTTTGATTTAGTAATCTTGTTGCTAGAGACTTTCCCCAGGGACATTTACACAAATGTTTGCCAAAATATCTGTACTAGGATGTTCACTTCAACCAAAAGGTGTAAGAGAAGGCTGGGTAAGTGATTTATGGCCCTTCCATCTATTTAATAGGGACTGCACAGCCATTAAAATAGATGAGTGAGATCTGTAGAGATAGACTTAAAAAGATTTTCAGGTGAAAAAAAGACATAATAGTGTCCATAATAAATAGACTGTTGTATGTATGTGACTTTTTCCTTGTTAGAAGCACCTACAAAAAAGACTGTAATGAACAATCAGAGCCTTTAAAGGGGTACAGATTGGTGTGTCTACTCATAATGGACCCAGGCTAAGTTTCCTGGGAATTTCAATTAAAGCTTAAGTAATTTCTGGTTAGTGTGGGTACTCCAACCCTCCCATGTTTGCACATGTCCAATGGCACCAGTGTGGAGGGCAGGGTTGATGCTGTGTCCTGGGTGTGTGGTGGCCTCAGCTGGCTGGGGTTTTCCTAGGCACAGCTGTTCGGTGAGGGTAGAGAATATGACTTTAGTTGGCTTCCTGAAACAGAGGCTTCCTTTGTCGCTAAAGAATGGCAAACCCTTTCCTGGTTTGCATTCATCGGGGTGAAAGGCAGTATAAATTCAAGGTCTAAATTGATTTTTAAAAACATAGCTGTCTAGATGAAGGTTAGCGAATCCTTGGTGGAAGTTGGGCCACTTTGTTTAGTGCACAAAAAGAATCATGCTTCGTTGATTCTAAGATGTGCTCCCCCACCCCCATGTATTAACAATCCTGAAACAGGGATGAGTCTTAAAAATCAGTGATATGAGAAAACATTGGTTTATAATTTAGTTAGTATCATCTTAACTTTTTATTCCTTTTCTTTTCTTAGTGATATAAGGTACAAGTGTAAAATTATTAGATTCAGTTAAAAAAACACCACAGCAGTTTTTAACACAAGGTCTACTCAGTATGGTGGGCAGGTGCAGTACCATTCTGTTTAGTTAAAATGAATATGTAGAGAGTTTGTATGTAAGTGATGCTTCTGATGGACTCCAAATCTATTTATTCTTGTAATATCCCCCCTAAAATTTGTTTATGTAAAAGGTTTAATGTTGTCTCTTTGAATAGTACCCTGAACAAGTCTAATTTTTAATTTAGTAGACGTTAACTTATGGTCGTCTTAGCTGTATTGTGGTCATTCATTTTTCCCTTTTGTAATAGGAGTTATTACTATATTCTGGGTTTTCTTGGAAATATTTAAAATTTTATTAATATTTGAAGGTGTTTAAAGCAACTTTTAGGTTCACAGCGAAGTTAAAAGGTAGAGATTTCCCATCTAATACCTGCTTCCACACATGCTCAGCCTTATCCATTTTCAACATCCCCACCGCAGCAGCATATCTGTTAAAATTGAATAACCCAAAGTCCATAATGTGATTATTCACTCTTGGTGGTTTACATTATACGGTTTTGAACAAATGGACCATCACTATAGTATCAGATAAAATATTCCCTGCCCTAAAAAAAAAAAAAAAAAAATCTCTGTGCTCTGTCTATTCATCCCTCCTCTCTCCAACCTGATTTTTTTTATTATTATTTATTTTTTTTTTTTTTACTATCGCCATAGTTTTGCCTTTTCCAGCATGTCGTATAGTAGGAATCATATAGCATGTAGCCTTTTCAGACTCTCTTTCTTCACTTAGTAATATTCATTTATGATTGATAATTATTGTTTTTATATGCACTTTAAATTTTTTTTAATTTTTAAAAAATCTTGGTTGAATGTAATATTTTCCCCCCTATTCACCCCTGTAGCCCATCCCGACCCCGTTATTTCTTTTTAGTGCTAAATAATATTCCATTGTCTAGATCTACCACAGTTAATCTGTTCACCTACTTGAAGGACATCTTGGTTGCTTTCAAGTTTTGGCAATTATGAATAAAGCTGCTAGAAACATCTATGTGCAGGTTTTCATTGTCTTGGGATAAATTCCAAGGAATGTGATTTGCTGGATCATACGATAATAGTTTAGTTTTGTAGCAAAGATGTTTTTACCAGATTTCCTCCAGGATCTAGTGTCAAGCTTTATTGTTTTCAGGAAAAATAGTTTTGGTATGTCTTCCAATTCCAGCTCTGTCACTGGTAGGAGCCACTTTTGGGCTTCACAGAATTCAAGGATTTCCACAAATACCACAACAGGCCCACCTGCAGCCTGTAGGGTTAGGAAATGTTCCCTCCATAGGCTCCCTCGGAAAGGCTTCCCCTGCTGACCGCACCTGCTCCTCTGGGCTGTGCTGACGGCCACTGGCATCTGCCGGAAGGAGGGGTGAGGCCCTGGGAGGTAGCCTTACAGTGAACCTTTTCTTTTAATTTAGACTTTGGGATATATGTAAGGTCAGTGAGATGATTTAAGGGAAAGAGAAGTTCTTGAGGTTTCTGTTATCTGAATCATCTGCTTGACTTATAGAACAACTGTGCCTTACAGATGGGCCTTTTTCTCTTTGTTTAAACCTGGAATAAAGATTGCTGTTCTCGGAGGTGATTATAGGTTGAGTTTCAGTGGGACAGTTAATCTTTTCTCTTCAGTGCAGTAATGCGTGTAAAAGCTTTTGGCACTGTGGCTGGCACAGCGAGCTCTTGGTGAGTGGTACATGCCAACTAACAGTTACTGTCCCCTTTTCAGCACAGGGAATACAGTCAGTGTTGTAATAACTATGTAATGTATGGTGTCAGGTGGGTACTGGACATATTTGGGGTGATCACTTTGTAAGTTATAGAAATGTCTAATCACTGTTGTACCCTGAAACTAATATGTATTATGTAACAATTATAATTGGAAAAAAAAATTTCAAGGCAAAAAAAAAAATTGTCCCCTTCTTTTGAAAGGCCTTCTCCCTCATTCCACTTTTGCTTGTTCCTCAGAGAATCACATATTGGAAGATGTGAACAAATGTGTCATTGCTCTCCAAGAGAAAGATGTGGACGGGCTAGACCGCACAGCTGGTGCAATCCGAGGCCGGGCAGCCCGGGTCATTCATGTAGTCACCTCAGAGATGGACAACTATGAGCCAGGGGTCTACACAGAGAAGGTGCTGGAAGCTACCAAGCTTCTCTCCAACACAGGTATGGGAACTCCCTGCCTTACTGGTGCTTCCCACACAGCCCGGGTGGGCTAGGCCAGGCCCTGTGGGTGGGAAGTAGGAGACCAGGACCCAGGCCTTACGTGTTCTGGGTGGACACTAGACTTGTGAGAAGTTGGTCAGCCAAATTAAGGCCGCACACACACGTTTCCTTCATGTGGGTCCCATGATTAATGAGGGGAATAATTCTTTTTTTTTATCCTCGCCCAAGGATATGTTTTTTTAAATTGATTTTAGAGAGAGAGGAAGGGAAACATCAATTTGTTACCTCCCATACACGCCCCGACCAAGGATCAAACCTGCAAACTAGGTGACTGGGAATCGAACCTGCATCCTTTTGGTGTGAGGGATGAAGCTCCAACCAACTTAGCCGCCCAGCCAGGGCTGAGGAAATAATTCTGAAAGCACTGTTTAAGATTAATTTTGGAGTTAAGTCTTCTGTTAGTGAATAAATACTAATTTAAGGAGGGTCCCATTCTTAAGGCCTCAAATTAACCTTACTTCAATGTTCTCAACCATCAAAATCCTTTATTGTAAAATCTGGTCAGAGACAAAGAGGATGATTCAAGTCTTGGTTGAAATATTGTAAAATATGGCATTTAATTTATTTCAACCATAAATCTCACATAGGTAGAAGTGGAAGCTCTTCATCAGACACCTTGCCTCTTTCTGAGTGAGGGAGATTCAGGGAGGGCTATAGAATGATGATGTCTGCTGGGCCTCTTTTCTCTGCAGTTATGCCGCGTTTTACTGAGCAAGTAGAAGCGGCCGTGGAAGCCCTCAGCTCGGACCCCGCTCAGCCCATGGATGAGAATGAGTTTATCGATGCCTCCCGCCTGGTGTACGATGGCATCCGGGACATCAGGAAAGCGGTGTTGATGATAAGGGTGAGTAACTGCATTTCAGATGTTTTAATAGCTTGTTCTTATCATTTGCTAACCTTGAGAACAATGCATCATTCTGGAACTCAGCAGATGTATTGGCAATATATTAAAACCATGAATCTAAAAGCTGTTAGAATGAGATATATTTAATTACATTGTCTAAAATGACTTTTAGTTGCAAGTTAGAGCCCAAACTCAGACTGAGAACAGGAGCTAGTATGAGTTGCTCCTGATGATTTTAGAGCACACAATCACCACAAATAGGTTTCCATTTGCCTTAGAGGGAAACTATAGAAAACAAAGGCTTTTTAGTTAATTTCAGAGAAGGGAGTATTCCTTATTGCAGGTTGAAGTTATTCTTCACATGGAGCTCTCCCTCCTCCTTCCCCCCCTCCCTTTTGAAGGGGTGGCAGGCAGGATGCTAGAACCCCAGTTCAGGGTGAGGAGGAGCGACTGTGGCAACCCCTGGTCATGTTCCCTGGCTCAGGGCCCCCATGTGGCCCATTGTCTCTGAGAGCAGCAGTTCTCACCATCTGAAAGTCCAGCCCCTCTGGGTTGGCATAAACAGGTTTTGAGAAGCTCCAACCCCTCTGTAATGTATCCCCAGGGTGCTCGGCCTGGGCCTCACAGCTGCCTTTCCCATAGCAGTCATCCTTCACATGCTGTTCTGAGCATAAGTGTGTAGCCATCCTCAGCCCCTGTCCGCAGAATAGGTGGCTGCTTTGCTGTCGATCTAGTTGGATCGGAGGAGCTTCATTCACAGCTTCATGGTTTGCTAGTCAGACCTCAAGGTAGGCGGGGATCTGTCTCACTTTTTACCCTCTCAGCCTGACAGCTGCAGAGCCTAGCTGGACTGTCAGCTGGAAAGAGACCATTTCTAAGGCAGTTGCATTAGGCTGGATCCATTTTATATGCAGTGTAAGACTGTACTGCTCTGAGGTGAGGAGGAAAAGAACTGTTCAGAGATGGCCTGGTTGGCTGTTTCTGCAGGCCCCAGGTCACCCCTGACATGTTGGGGTGGGCCAGGAGCTTGTGGAGCCTTTTGCTTTCTTCATTCCTGCTGCTGCTAAAGAAGAACCCATATTATGCAGAGGCCATAGCTCAGTGGTGTGAAGGGATCCCCGGATCACATACACCGGGGCCAGTGAACACAGCCCTATTTCTCCAGAAGCCTTTCCATGATGACAGACACCTAGAAACAGTAAAAGAAACCTTAATGAAGGAGGCTAATGCCTTTGGGGATTTGAGTGGCTGAAACCGCATACTCCAGGAGGTGCTTGTGAATTCCAGAGTCCTTTCTGAGGAAGCAAGTAGGGTTGTGGGAAACCACATCTTAGGGGCAGGCAGCCGGCTTGGCTTCCTCTTCCAGCTCTGGAAGGATAAAATGGGCAATAGTGACGTCATGTTTTGCGCTCCCAACTCGGAGACACTCCGGGATCTTGTGTTGATGTGCTCTTGGTGTCTCATGTACCTCTGCTATTCTCACCTCTTCCCACTGAGGGAGAGGCCTGCCCTTTGCACATGTACATGGCGGTTTCAGGTGCTTCTCACACGTCCTCTCATTTGAGCCTCACAGCGAATCTGGGGGCTGGGCTTGGATCAGGTCCTGGGGCAGATGAGGGCCTACCCTCCTGCCCCCTTACTGATGACTTCCAGATGACATTATGTTTCAAGTCAGCAACTAATCATGTGAGGCTGGAGGCTGTGCAAAATAAGAATTTTATTTCATAATTAAAGCAGAACTAGGACCATTAATTAGTTCCTTTGGTATTTAGACCTTACCTGCCCCATTCTCTTTTCCTTTTATCAAAGGAAAAAATACATAAAAATTCACTATTTTTACCCCTCAAAGCAGCCTTTGGTACCCTAAGAGAAGGCCCAGTATTATTTAATACATTTAATGTTCTTCTTGTCATAAAGTGGAAAAGTTAAGAAACTGCCTAATATTGTGTAAAATACCTCTATTTTTAAATTAAAATACCTTTTCTACCCTGGACAGTTCTCATCTTTTGTCTTTATATGCAGCTGTGGGAGAAGTACATTAAGAAGTATAAATCTTATGTCAAAGGGAGTCTTGACTCAGGGGTGGGAACTGAAGCCCTAACCCCCAGAAAGGAATCCCTTGGCCCTTTGGCAAGTGTGGTGTGGTGCCCTGGCCTACTGTTTGTTGGATGAGCCACCCACAGGTGCACCTGTGAGGCAAGGTCTCAAACGAATAGCGAGTGCTTTTAGCTGTTACCCACATCTGTTTAGAACACTGCACGTGAAAATCCTGGGTGTCCCCTACATCAGGCAGGGTGTGGACTGAGTGGCTCGGGAGGCCTGCGTTGTATCTGGCTCATATCTCTTTCTTGATGGCAGACTCCTGAGGAGTTGGATGACTCTGACTTCGAGACAGAAGACTTCGATGTCCGCAGCAGGACAAGCGTCCAGACAGAAGACGACCAGTTGATAGCTGGCCAGAGTGCCCGGGTAAGGAATCAGTTAGTGTCAGCCTGCACATAAAAGGGTTGCAGGCCCAATCCCCAGCTGGGGTGTGTGTGTGAGGCAAGCAATCAATGTGTCTCTCAAAAAAAAATACAAACTTGTTCTGCAGACCTTCCCTGTCCCTCTCAGGTCTTAGCTTTTCTTTTCCAGGAAAATACTCTATTTTGAGAACCCAATTTTCCCTCTTTTCTTCTGGCCATAGGACTGAAGTTGTGGCACCTGCTAGTCAATTGTAGGTTTCTCCAAAATGTCTCCTCAGTTGTGCCCTGGGGCTTTGGTTTATGACAATCCTGCATCAGGAGAGCCTGAGGATCAGGCACAATGGTGGTTAAAAAGATTGCGGTCTTAGCCCATGTCACTTACACTGAAATATTTACTTATGGGTTAAATAAAATAACAGTGGTACATTCAAGAGAATCAGTCAGAACCTTTCATCCATTTGAGTCATTAAATCTTCCATCAGTAGCATTTTTGTTTTGGGGAGGATGCCAAGAAATATTTCTAAGGAGTCCTTTCTCACTTCTCAGATATTTTGAACAGCGAGTACATCCCTGCTTTAGGCCCCACTTTGTCATGAGCACTTTGGGGAGAGCCCAGGTGCTACTTTGATAAGGTGTCAATGCTACTGAGCTATACAAAGTGTATATACCTCAGCAGATTCTCTGCCTGCCTTCTTTAACATTTACATTCTAAAGGCACTTCCAGTTCACCTCGAAAAGTTAAAGATGCAATGCGGCCACAGGAAATGCTTGGGAAAGCGCCACCAGCATTAGCCCATCTCTCATCTGCGCTCTCACAGGAGACAGAGGATGAAACTTTTGCAGAACTCAATTAAGCAGGCTCTGTTCCTGGGCCTGTGTGATCCCGAAGTATCCACATTAGCCTTGTACCCCTTACACTCTTGTGTTCCTCCACATTAAAATTTGTTCTTAAAAGTGGGTTGGGAATGGCCCTTCAGGCAAAATGAAACCTATTAAAGCATTATCCTATCTATGTCATAGGTTGCTCGGTGGAAATGCTTTTGGCTAATGTACTGAGAATGTCACATTCTTTCCATGTAAGAGCTTTCTGTGCTTCTGATTTTAGGCAATCATGGCTCAGCTTCCCCAAGAGCAAAAAGCAAAGATTGCAGAACAGGTGGCCAGCTTCCAGGAAGAAAAGAGCAAGCTGGATGCTGAAGTGTCCAAGTGGGACGACAGTGGTAACGACATCATCGTGCTGGCCAAGCAGATGTGCATGATCATGATGGAGATGACCGACTTCACCCGGTGAGCGGTGCCTGGCCCACAGCCGCAGAGGCAGCCGTTTTCTCTTTTCTACTCACTGCCAACTACGAAGGGCTTCACGTACAATGATCCTTATTCTTTTTTCAGAGGTAAGGGACCGCTCAAAAACACATCAGATGTGATCAGTGCTGCCAAGAAAATTGCAGAGGCAGGATCCAGGATGGATAAGCTTGGCCGCACCATCGCAGACCATGTAAGTAACAGACCTAACTGTGGGTCTCAGGCAGCCCAGCCTGGTCCATTCCTGAGGCAGCAATAACAATAATTTTCAGGGGACACAACACTCATCTCAAAAATTGTTCTTAAATTGCCAACCAGCATAGAGTTTTAAGAATTTCTGAATAATTCTTTGATAATTCTTGAGAGAACATACCTGGAGGTGTGTCTGTCCTGAATAACAGCTAAAATCTAGCCTCTCCTGGGGACGTGTGTATTCCTAGTTCTCTTCAGAACTTGAGCTCTGGGCAGGCACTGCTTCCGAGCCTACCACGCTGACCCCAGGTGTGCGAGAGCCTCTTCTCGTGGATCTGCTTCTTGAGAGAACATAGAAGCAGCAGGATAATGTGTCCTCAGCGCTGTGGGTTCTCGACTACCCAGCTTTCATAAACCCTTTATTCCCTGCAGTGATACGTCAGAAAATGTGGTTCCTACCTCCTGGAGAGTTGACATTTTTTGATGCTACAAGACTTATTTACTGGAGATGCTGTTTCTCATTTACAGTTCCCTGCAGTCTAAGCCCTTCCCCTGAGGTATCAAGCCTCTCACCCTGCATCAGGGCTGAGGGACAGCAGTGCCTCATCGCTCAAGCCAAAGATTCAGAAGTCATCCTAACCCCTCCTTCCCACAATCCAGTGCTAGTGCTACACTTATACTGGCCACCATCTAGTCTTATCCCCTCTTCCAGAGCCAGCTCAGGCCGACCTCCACAGCCCATGCCTGGACTAGTACTTGTGGCTGCTCCTCACTGCTTTCCCTCTCTCTCCTCCACGCCATCCTCCACGCAGCTGCTAGTGCAGTCTTCCTACACACTCATCTAAAGTGCATGTCTTGATAGGGCTCTGCTGTGATCCGTAAGATTCTTAAATTCAAAATTTCCAGCACGGTCTACAGGTTTGTCTGTGCCCAGTCTCCCAGAGGGAAATGTTTGCTATAAATACCTGAGAGGTGCTCTGTATTTCTTTCTCTGGGTAAAGCTCCCTGGGCTTTGGCAGCAAGACAGGAATTGGGCAGCGGCTGCCCTTTAATTTCCCAGTGGCTGGTCAAGACCTCGCAGTCTCCCACTGCTTGTTCTCTTGCTTTGATTCACTCATCCTCCATCTTTGCCTGAAGTGAACCTCTCCTTTCACCAGGTGTGTACAGTGTGTATCATAATTGAGCAGAAGAGCTGTTGGGATGGTTGTTAGCAAGCTCAGAGCACTCTGGCTTTTCTTCAGAACCAAGCTCTTGCTGAGGCTTTTTTCACCTTTAGGGGCTTGGGCCCAAGCAGAGGGCAGCCTAGAGCCAAACTGCCCCAGGTAATTGGGTAACTCGCCTCCCAGGCCCTTTGCCCCAGCATGGTGAGAGGACGCCTCTCTTGGTGGCACACAGAGATTTAGGAACAGCCCCCGGGGGTGGGTGTGTTTAGATCAGGCCTGGGTGCTCTGCTAAACTTATTCTCCCGTCAGTGTCCAGACTCGGCCTGCAAGCAGGACCTGCTGGCCTACCTGCAGCGCATCGCCCTCTACTGCCACCAGCTCAACATCTGCAGCAAAGTCAAGGCCGAGGTGCAGAACCTTGGTGGGGAGCTTGTTGTCTCTGGGGTAAGTTTCATCTGTGAAAAGAAGTGGGTGGTGGGAATAGTCTGGCCTTTGTCCACGTACACTCCTTCCCTGCCCTGAACTGGGAAGGTGAGCTGTGGAAAACCCTGAAGTTTCTTCCTTGGAGGCCAAGGGCTGGCTGCACCTCAGTTGCAGGTATATTTTTAATCTTCCCTGTTTTCCTTCCCTCCACAGAAGAATTGAGCCTGTTCAAAAATTGCAAAGATGATATAGCAAGGCTTTCTCCAATCTCCTCTACCTCTCCAAGTGCTTCAGTATTATCCACCCCCCCTTGTCTCTTTACCATGTCACCTGGGGTAGGGCAAAGAGGTGATCTCCTCAGTGTGCTGGGCTCTATTAATTCCCCGGAATTTCCTTTCAAAGAAATTGACACCATTTGGTCACCTGCTACAACGTCAGTGCCCCTGGCCATGGATGACTTAGGCCTCCTCCAGCTTGTTTGAGGGGTGAGGGGGAGGTGACGATGCCTTACATTCTTGTTACTGTTCCCTTTATTTCTTCAGAAGATCTGAAACAGGCCTTTTCAGGGTATTTGAATAAGAACAGCCAATTATATGGGGCTGTGGCCCACCCCTGAAGGGAAGGAGGAGGGGGCTCCCCCCTCACCCAACCTTGGGGCTAAAGGTCAGGCCTGTGCTCCTCACCGCCCCATGTTTGTGTCTCTTAGGTGGACAGCGCCATGTCCCTGATCCAGGCTGCCAAGAACTTGATGAACGCCGTGGTGCAGACAGTGAAGGCCTCCTATGTGGCCTCCACCAAGTACCAGAAGTCGCAGGGTATGGCTTCCCTCAACCTCCCGGCTGTGTCGTGGAAGATGAAGGCACCTGAGAAAAAGCCCTTGGTGAAGAGAGAGAAACAGGATGAGACACAGACCAAGATTAAACGGGCGTCTCAGAAGAAGCATGTGAACCCTGTGCAGGCCCTCAGCGAGTTCAGAGCCATGGACAGCATCTAAGGCTGCCCTAGCCAGCTGCCCTCACCCATCGGGGCTCTGAAGATCAGTCACTGTTCTTCACTCAAATGTATTTGCTAAATAGAGCACTGACGTTAGATTCCACCGGGAAATAGGCAGATGTTAAACCTGGCCAGGTGGTGCATTTTGCAAGGACATACTTTAAGTCAGTCACAGATACTTTCAGAATTCAGGAGCATATTTCTAGCTGTATTTTTTTATAAGCTTAAATAAAAATCCCATAACCAAAGAGAATCCCATATTAACTTGTTAGTGACATTCTTGACCAAGTTGTGTGGCATTAGGGTCTGAGAAAAGGAGAGATCTGACTCACCCCTTTTTCAGGGAGGGATCTTCCACCAGCCCAGGGTCTGGGCAGGTTGGCTGGTATTAAATGCCAAAGATGACCAGGGCAAGCAAACTGGGTGTTTTAGGAAGTGGTCCCCAGAGAGGAAATGTTTCTAGAAAGGTCTTGAGAGGGACAAACCACATGAAACTCAGTAAAACAGTGTATCATGCAGAACACTGATTACTCTCTGTGACGTGGAATGAGAATTGTGATGCATGGTGACAGTCACTAATGTGCTCTGCGGCAGGACATAGTAAAAAGTTGCTTATTTTTTTCCTCAGGCTAGAATGTTATGATGCCATAATCAGAACTTGCTTGTTTCCCTTTGTTCAGCTCCAAATGCAGATACATCACTGGGCTCACTTCTAATAATTGCAGTGTTTCCTGCCTTGGGCTTACTACAGTAGCCTAACAAAGTAGCATTTGCTTAGGCAATAATTTAGACATTACCTTATTTGTGATTAATACAGCGATTACTATAGCTACAAGGTATAATTTTACTATTTAAATTTTATGAATTCGAATTTTTTTTACACTAACTTTTCCCAATAAATTCCACCTTGAAACCAAGCCCAAGAAGTTAAAGTCGTTTTTCTTTGCCTCCAGCAGTCACGTTTTACATAAAACAGCTCCAGGAGACGCTTCCTATGGCTCCTTGGGAACTCAAGTGTTCACCCTTCACGGGGAAGGTCAGAACCTCCATGGGTATCACCCCCTTCTCGTCTGAGTTGTTTCTATCAGCTTATAACCACACCAGGATAACAGCTGCCTCCAAAATAGCCCTCCTAACGCCATGTCCCTTCCCAGCAAAGCTCCTTAGAGAGATGTGTGTAGTGTCCCCTCTTCCTCACTTGCATTCTCTCTGCTATTCCGGCCCCTCTCCTCCCGTCCCCCTTAAGGGAGCTGTCAGCATTACCAGATTGATTGGCTCTTTCCTCATCTTACCAGTCTCACCGTACAAGTGCCCAGGTGAATGGCCTGCTCTCAGAAGTTCCTCACTTGCCTTCCAGAACACTCCATTCTGATTTTGTCTTCCTTCACCGCCGTTTCCTAGTCATTAAAAGCTGTGCTTCCCTGGGCTCAATACCCAGGTCTCTTTGGCTCTACTCACTCTTCCAAACTTAACCAGACTCCTGGCTTTATGTACAGTCCAAATTCTGCCTTCTCCTGTATCCTGACTTATAACTGCCTGCCTCCTAAACTCTCCACATAAATGTCTTAATATCTCATACTCGATCTGTCCAAATTCTTTTTTTTTTTTTTTTTTCCAAATTCTTATCTTTAAAATGTATGGTGGGTCCAACCACCTATTTACTTTCACCTGGTCGTCATACTAGTTACCTATTGCTGTGTAACGAACTACCCCAAAACTTCGCAGCTAAAACAACAAACATTTACTACCTCAGTTTCTGAAGGCCAGGAATCCAGGAACAGCTCTGTGTGAGGTCCTGACTCGGTCTCGCGTGAGGCTCAGTCTCTCTCCGAAGGCCAGATGGGCTGGGGAGCTGCTTCCAGACTCCCTCCTGGCTGCTGGCAGGCGGCCTCGATTCCGTGCCCTGAGGCCTCCCACAGAGCAGCTTATGATGTGCTCACTGGCTCCCCTCAAGTGAATCATCCAGGAGAACAACCAGATGGGAGTCGTGGTTTTCTTAAAACCTGATCTCAAAGGTAATATGACCAGCACTGCCCTGGCCAGTGTTGCTAAGTGGTTAGAGCATAGGGTTGTGGGTTCACTCCCCGCCCTAGGTTGGGCATATGGGGGAGGCAACCAGTCAATGTGTCTCTCACATCAGTGTTTCTCTCTTTTTCTCCCCCTACCTCCCTTCCATCCTCTCTGAAAAGCAAGCAAAAAAATATCCTCAGGTGAGGATTAACACAAAACATCCACATATATATGCCCATCACTGCCATTATATTCTGTTGGTCACACAGACCACCCCTGGTACGCTGTGGGAGGGGGACAACACAAGGAGGCCAAAGCCAGGAGGTGGACTTCCAGTCACCTGAACCCAGACCACTGCAGTAACTTCCCCACTGGGCTTTACTGTTCCCCACACCCTACTCCCCAGGGCAGCCACAATCAATATGCAAATTGTCCCCTCAACTGGGAGTTCGACCAGGAGGCGGGGCCAGCCAACCACCTGTGGCCAGTGGCCCCTCTTCCTTGCCCGGCTGGCCCTGATTGGCCCCGATCAGGCGGGCCAGCAGGACCCCGCCAGTGCACCGGGCCTCTAGTAATCCCTATAAAACAAGTCAGATTGTGTCATTCTCTCAGCTCCAACCAGCAACAGTTTCTATCTCCCAGTAAAAGCCAAAGTCTTAAGTGACGGTTTGGCCCTCTAGCCTCTCCTCTCTCCCTTATCACTTGCCCTTTGCACTTGTGGTTCCACTGCCTGGAACACTCCCCAGAGATACACATGTGCTTTAAGATCTTCAGGTGTGTCCACAAATCACCTTACCCAAAAGACCTTCGAAAAATCCTACCATGCCCTCTCTTTATAGCACTGAACTTTACGTTTACAAGCCCACCTGTTTCTCTTGTAAGTTTTGCAGGAAGAGGGATCTTGATTTTGTTCATCACCAACTCTCCAAAGCCCAGGACAAGGACTGAATCTCGGGGAACTCCCATGGGGCTGGACCCAGAAGGCTTTGGCCTCCCTATACTCACCCCCAACCCCGACTCAGGATCCATGACAAC
Organism: Myotis myotis; assembly: GCF_014108235.1. NCBI lineage: Eukaryota > Metazoa > Chordata > Mammalia > Chiroptera > Vespertilionidae > Myotis > Myotis myotis. Next base: position 30,095,825 of record NW_023416368.1, on the reverse strand, counting down.
ACTCTGGAACGTTCTCATGGCTTTTGTTGCCATCAGTTTGTCATATTCCAAAACTGTCTTCCAGGCTTGAGCCCAGATCCCCGTCTGTCCTCAGCTGCTTCACCTGATCTGCTGGAAGCCCTACAGCCCAGTAGCCCAGCGGCCCCCAGTCCACCTCCTCTCAACCCATCCACTTCAGCAGAGGCCAAGGCCCCACCCCTTAGTGCTGCAAAGGCTCCTAAACTGGCCTACATCAGCCCCAGCATCCATTATCCATCCTCTCCCTGCAGCAAACGCATCTTCCAGAAACACCTCCAAGGAGTAAAGCCTCTCATGACGCCCTCTGTCAGGGCTGCCCCCTGACCTGTGCCCACTGAGCCCCTAGAAGTGGCTCCTGACACTGTGGTCCCCCTGTGAGCCCATTACTTGATGTCCAGGTCAGCACCTTTCCCTTATCATCACACCAAATATAATGCCATTACATACTTAGACTAACTTTTGTTTAACGGTACCTCCTTTAAGCAGTATCTGAAATCATGTTTGATGGGCTGGTTACATTTTTTCTAATATACATCAAAATAACATTTTGATAAGTGTTCATGTATTTCCTAAAATCATCCAAGTACCACCTCTGCAAACACTGGCCCGCAGCTGCCACTGCTGCCTGGCCCGGGGCATGGCCCCTGGTACTGCAGCACCAGCCCTCACAGCCTGACCTGAATTCTTTTGAGGAACAAACAGCATTGGTCTTGCTCCCCCTTATCCAGCAAAGGGTCTCCTACATGCTTGAGAAATAGCTGTTGAACCATTCAAACCATTTATTGATTTAAACCAAAAGGTACTAGAAGGCAAAAAGAAGGGACCCCCCCCCCCCCCCAGACATCCTGAAATCCTCCATCTTAGAGACAACAGCCTGAAGCAGGACGGCCTCACTGTATCCTGCCCCCTGACCCACCCTCAGCGACACCTCCATATGCGACAGCGTCTCACCAGCCTGGCACTGGGTGTGCCACTCCTCTCACCTGCTCTCCTACTTGCACACAGGACCGCAGAGCCAGCTCGCTCCTTGCTGGCAGCAGCTGCCTGCTGACCCTGTACCGCCTCCCGCGACTCCTGGGCAGATACTTCCAGGCCCTTTCTCACCTCTGCTGTCTTAATTCGCACAGCTTTCAACCTCCATCCACCCAGGCCAGGGTCACTCCACTAAAAGAAGAGAGGAGGACTTCACCCACACCCCCATCTCATCTTTACAACCTGTGAGGTGTCAGTGCTACCACCACCCCTCAATCTCTACACCCAAGTCACACAGCTGGCAAGCAGCCAATACCCCCTTCCAGCTTCAAGATCCAGTTCCTCCAAAACCCCCAGGTTCTGGAGTTCCAGAGGGCAGTGCAGGGGCCTGTGCCCCCTCCATTTCCCCCCCCCCTCCCCCCGCCACCTTCTTCAAGCTGGGAACTCCCTCATGCTCCCTCCCACCACATCTGCCACATCCCTGCACGGGGTTCTCAGGACTATGTCTGTTAAGATGCAGGAACTCTGCAGGTCCCTGGCTAAGGCACCCCCTGGCTTGTCACTGGATCCGGGCCTGGTCAGGATTTTGCCCCTCAATCTTCCCTCTATTTCCTGCCTTGCCAAGTTTTCCTTTCTCCTGGATCTTTCTCAGCAGCATACAAAACATGTTCTAATACAGTGGTCGCCATCCGGTGGTCCGCAGACCACTGGTGGTCCGTGAGGTCCGAAAGGTTGGCGACCACTGTTGTAATGGGTCCCATAGTTTTAAAAAAAACCAAAGACAATACAAAAAGCTTCCCTTGAGTCCATGTCGCCCCCCGCCCGCCCCATCCCTTACACAGACGCCTAAGTTGAGTGTTGAGACCATGTCTCCACTTCCCTCCTCTGCTCTCCCAGCTACACCTTCTGTCCAGTCCCTTCTAAGTAGCATGTGAAGTCGGTGCCCCCCACACACCCGCTCCTCAGCAAACCTCTAGATTTCCACTATCACAATCAATATGCAAATTGTCCCCTCAACTGGGAGTTTGACCAGGAGGCGGGGCCAGCCAAACACCTACGGCCAGTGGCCCCTCTTCCTTGCCCGGCTGGCCCTGATTGGCCCCAATCAGGCGGGCCAGCAGGACCCGCCTTCACCAATCCCTGCTCCTCATCTCTTCGTTCTCCTCCTGACCTCTGAGGGTGAGGTGGTCCAGGCGTCAGGTGCTGGTCCTCTTCTCCCGGGCCCTCGGCCGTGGTGGTGTGCGGGTAAATGGGTCATAACCAGCTCTCCAGGGCAGAGTCGGGAGGGGATGGATGTGTAGAGATAAGTTTATATACATTTTACTCCTGTAACAGGATTGTGGCACACAATTCACAAATAACAACAAAATACGCAATGCTCTTTACTGCAACTTCCATATGGCCAACTGATTCTCACCAGGCTTCTACTGATTTTTGTTGAAATCCTGCATCCATAGCCAACTGACAGTTGTAATTGACAAAGGAGCCTGGTTCTGACAGGAATGCTGGTTGATACTTTGTTTACCTTAAGGAGTAAGAGCAAAGTGAAAAAACAAAAACATCTGTGGGAGTTTCACTTGTTCATCAGTGAATGACTTCTTTGCTAAGTCATATAACTGTCAAATACTCTAAGACAATTTCTTCAGATTTTTGTGCTGATAGATGACACTTTAATCAGCATTATTAACATTTTAAAAACGTTTTCTTCATCACTTTAAGGTTTGATTTGTAGCGTTTCCCAGTGTCCATGGTGTAAATTCTCCCACATCAGATTTCCAGCCACGAAGGCGGCATCTGGAAGGGGGCGTGGGAGCACAGGTGCCCACAGTGGAGCATGTCTGCACCACCCAGAGGCGACAGACACGTCCTCTCCAGAGCATAGATAATGGTTGACTGTAAATAATTAGGAAAGTTGAGTAGTAATTACCTTTAAAATGTTGTAAGTTTACACACAGTAAAATTTATACTTTTTAAGGAACAATTCTGAGTTTTGATAAATACATAGAGTTGTGTAACCACCACCACATTCAAGGTGTAGAGCAGTTCTAGCACCAATGTAGTGGAACCCTCCCCCATCCTAAGTCTTGGCAAAAACCTTCCTCTATAATTTTGCCTTTTCCAGATGTCCTGTAAAAGGAATTATATAATATGTAGCCTTTTGAGTCTGCCTTCTTTCCATCAGCATAATGCCTTTGAGATGCACACAGGTAGCTGTGTGCAGCAGTTCACTCATTCCCACTGTGGAGCAGGGCTGCGCTGTGCAGATGGGCCACGGTTTGTCTACCCACTCTCCCTCGAGGGACATTTTGTTTCTAGGTCGTTTTATTTTTACAAGTAAAGCTGACATAGATTTTCCTTTATCTTGCGTAAACACCTAGGAGTGAGATTGTGTTGCAAGGTATACGTTTGTTGAATTTTATCTGAAACTACCAAACTGTTTTTCCATAGTGGCTGCATCATTTTGCATTCCCAGCAACATTGCTCTGCATCCTTGTCAGCACATGATATTGTCAGGTTTTTGGTTTGTTTAGGCTTTTAAATTTTTTTCAGCCATTTTAGTGGGTGTGTAGTAGTGCCTTGTGGTGTTACTTTGCATTTCCCTAACAACTAATGATGCTGAGCATATTTTCATGTGCTTATCTGTCATCTACATTTCTTTGGTGAAATGATTTCAAATCTTTTGCCTTTTTAAAATTGGATTGACTATTACTGATGAGTTTTGAGTATTCTTTATATAGTCTGAATATAAGTCCTTTGTCAGATATGTGATTTGTAAATATTTTCTCCCTACTTGTAACTTGCCTTTTGTTTTTTTCTTTCACAGAAATTTTAACATAGTGAATTTTATCATCTTTTTTCCCTTAATGAATTATGCTTTTGGTTGTTGTATCTAAGAACTCTTTGGCTAATTCAAGGCCACAAAGATTTCTTCTAAAAGTTTTATAATTTTTCATTTAGGTCTGATTACTTTTGAGTTCAATTTTGTATAACATGACAGATATAGGTCAAGGTTTGTTTTTTAAAATATGGCTTTCCAGTTGTTGCACCACCACTTACTAAAAAGATGATCCTTTCTCCACTGAAGTGTCTTTGCACCTTTGTCAAAAATCAACTAAATATATTTGTATGGGTCTATTTCTGAACTCTCTATTGTGATTCATTGATCTGTGTGTCTATCCTTTAGGCAGTGTCTTGATTACTATAGTCTTTGTAGCAAGTCTTAAAATCAGCAAGTGTGATTCTCCAACTTTTTTCTTTTTCAAGATTGGTTTAGCTACTTCAATTCCTTTGGATTTCCATAGAAGTTTTCAAATCAGACTCTTGATATCTAAAAAGTTCCTGTTGGGATTGCACTGACTCTATAGGTCAATTCTGGAGGGACTGACTGGTATCTTAACAACATTGAGTCTTCCAACCCAGGAACTCAGTATGTCTCTCCATTTATTTATATCTTTTTTTTCTTTCATCAGTGTTTTGTACTTTTCAGCATTAAAATCCTTCCCATATGTTGTCAGACTTACATGTATTTCATCTGTTCTAATGCTGTTATAAGTGATATTGTTTTTAAATTTTCATTTCAATATTTTATTGTTTGCATATAGAAATACAATTGATTTTTGTATATTGACCTTACATTTTATGACCTTGATAAACTCATTGTTAGTTGGGCATTTTTTGTACATTTCACGGGATTTTCTATATTCGAAATCATGTTATCCTTCAATAGAGACAGTTTTATTTCTTCTTTTTCAACCTGAATGCCTTTTATTTCATTTTCTTGCCTTACGGCATTGCCCAGGACTTCTGGTACAATACGGAAAAGGAGAGGTGAGTGGGCATTCTTACCTTGCTCCCAGTCTTAGGGAAAAAGAAGTCAGTCTTTTGACCATTAAGTTTGATGCTTATTGTAGGTTTTTATGTGGTTTCCCTTCATCAGGTTAAGGAGACTCCCTTCTATTCCTAATTTGCTGCGAGTTTTTATTATAAATGGATGAATTTTTTCAAATGATTTTTCTGCATTTATTGAGATGATTGTTTTTTTCTTCCATCTATTAATATGGGAATTGAGCTGAACTAGCCTTGCATTCCCAGGATAAGCCCCATTTGTGGATGTTCTGGCATGCTTTTATATACAGAGGTGGGCAAAAGTAGGTTTACAGTTGTATTGTGACATTCTTTTGAGTTAATAAAGCTACTGTAATAATTGTAACGTATCTTTTCCCATATGAACAACCGTAAGCCTACATTTGCTCACCCGTGTTGCCACATTTAATTTGCTATTTATTCTGTTGAGTTTTGCATGGAGGATTTCGGTAGGAACCTTAGAAAAACCTGAAGTCCTCCCTACAGCTTCCAAGATCTCCTCTCTCCAACACCTCCTGTCCTCATTCTTACGAGGGGTATTGTTCCATAGAGTTTTTTTTCTTTTAATATCTTTGTCTGGTATTAGCATCAGAGTAATGCTGGCCCCATGAAATGGGCTTGGGAGTATTTTCTTCTATTTTTAGGAAGAGACTGTATAGAATTGGTATTATTTGGGAGAATTTGCCAATGAAACCTTCTGGGTTTGGAGTTTTCTTTGGGAGAAGGTTGTAAACTATGAATTCAATTTCTTCAATAGATACAGGAATATACAGGATATCTATTCTTGAGTGAATTTTGGTAGCTTGTGTTTATGGAAGGCAGAATAATGGTTCCTCAAAGATAGCCACATCCTACTCCCTGGAACCTGTGAATATGTGATGGGACATGGCAAAGGAGAATTAAGGTTGCACATCAGCTAATTTAAAAAAAAAAAAAAAAGAGGAAATTATTCTGGATTATCCAGTGGCCCAGTGTTATCACAAGGGGCCTTAATGTGGAAAAGGTCGGCAGAAGAGTCCATCAGAGTGATGTCGTAAGAGAACTGTACTTGTTTTTGCTGGCTTTGAAGGAGGAAGGGTCCACAAGCCAAGGAATGCAGGCAGCTTCAAGGAGCCGGAAGAGGCAAGGAAATGGATCCTATTGGAGCTGACAGGGAGGAATGCAATCCTATTGATGGCTTTGATTTCTATATTGTGAAACTGACAGATTTATGACCTATAAAACTATAAGGTAATTTGTGTTATTCTGAGGCATTAAGCTCATTCTCATTGTTACAGCAGCAATAGAAAACTAATGCAGTAAAAGGCAGTGTTTTTCAAGGAAATGGTCCATCATTTCTTCCAAGTTGCCTGATTTATGGACTTAAGAGTTGTTTGTAGCATTCACTTATTATCCTCTTAAGTGAATATAGTGATATCCCCTCTTTAAGTCCTGATATTGGTAATTTATGTCTTCTTTTTTCAAAGAACCATATTTTCATTTCATTGATTTCCTCTAGTTATTCTGCCTTCAATTTTATTGGTTTCTCTGCTCTTATCTTTATTATTTCCTTTTCTTATTCTTTCTTTGGGTTTAAGTTGCTCTTCCTATTAATTTTTAAAAATTATCTTTGCATTTTTAATATATTAATTTTAAGTTTACACAATTTGATTTTTATTTTTTAACTAATTTTTAAAAAATATGTCTTTACTGATTTGAGAGAGAGAGAAAGGGAGCGGGAGAAAGAAAAACTTCAATGTGAGAGAGAAACATCGATCAACTGACCAGGGACCAAACCCACAACCTGGGCATGTGCCCTGACCGAAAACCAAACCAGCAACCTTTCAGTGCACAGGATGGTGCCCAACTGAGACACACGGGCCGTGCTGATTTTTAATAATGGCTGTTGAACAACTAGCTCGCAATGTTTCTACAGCCCACATGGCGTATAGGCTGCGATGAGCTGGCTCCAGCACACTCTGCCTCCACGTTTGTCTTCACACATGACCTCTCTTCCCTAGCTCCAGACTCTTTCTCCAGCTGCCTATTCAACATCTCCACTTGAATGTCCAACTGAAATCTCAATAAACCTACATCTAAAATAATGTCTACAATAATGCCTCAATCTTTTCTCCTCTACCCTTCTCTCTTCCCTCTTCTGGAACCAGTAGTCCAGGGGCCCAGTTGCTCAGGACCCTGAGTGAAGCTTCATCTGTGACCTTCTTTCCTCACACACCACAAGCAGTGTATCAGCTCCTCTCAGCTCCATCTTTAAAATGTATCTGGAGTCTGAGCACATGGCACTGCCTTCTCTATCACCATCACCCTGGTTCAAACCTCATCAACTCTCACCATGGTTCTGCAGTAGACCCTGCACTGAGCTTCTGCTTCTGTCCTTGCCCCTTTGTTGTCTCTTGTTACCACAGCAACAGCGATCCTGTTATGATGTCAGTCATCTTGAGTCTCTCCACGGCTCCCATCTCAAGGAGAAAACTCCCACCTTACTGCAGCTGCTGAGATTTGACCTCCCTTGCTGCTTACTCTTCTCCTCGCCACTGAATCTTGCTTTTCTTCCACCTCCTACCATGTTCCTGCCTGAGGACTTGTGCATCTGCTATTCCCTTGGTCTACAAAGCACTTCTTCGATCCCCACGACTCACAGCCCTGTGTTCTTCCATTCACACTATGTCTACTCAGGGAGGCCTTTTCTAACACTCTTTACCCCTTCTCATGTTTTATTTTTCTGCACAGCTCTTAGCACTCACTGCCTGGCATTGTATTATATACTTATTTGTCGTGGTCTGCCCCTCCCCGGTACTTACCACTTCATGCCCTGACACAGTGCCTGGCCCTAGTTAGTCCTAAATCAAATTTGTTTTGTGAATGAGTGAGCAGCAGCCAGGAAAATGCCCAAACCCTCCCCTTGGCTCCCGGCTCTATCAGGATCAGGCTATGCTCCTTGGCAAGGCTAACAAGGCACTGGAGAACGTGGTGCCCTTGACCCCTGTGGCTCCACCTTAAGCCACTCGGCCCCTCACCCCATCACTTCCTCCAGCTACACTGAACTTGGGGTTCCTCAAATGGACCTCTTTCTCTCACCTCAGGCCTTCCTGCATCTTCCTGGGGCTGAAATCCCTTCCTCCTTTCACTTGGCTTGTTTTTCAAGCACCTTCAGGTCTCAGTTTGGCTACTACCAGTTCTGGGGGCCTTCCCTGACCACCTCAGCTCCGACTGAGCAAGGCTTCCCCATCACGTCCATGTCACAGTGGGACTACTGTCCCCCACCAGACTGTGAGCTGCCGGATAGCAGGGCCTGTTACCCTGGGGCCTAACACTGAGTAAGTGCTCACTAAATACAATCTGAATGAAAGAATGAATGGACAAGAAAACTATTAAGAACCAAGCCTGCTAAGAGATGGGATGGGGGACCTAGGACCACCATCCCACTCCCCATTCCTGTCATCCTCCCACACGGAAGGCCTGGCTCAGCCCCGTCCAGCAGCAGGGAAACAACAGTCAGCCAGAGCCTAGGAGGAGTCCACAAGTCACAGCTCTCAGCCATGAGGCCAAGAGCCCTACAGCCCCACAACATGAGGGGTGGGAGGAGAGGAAAGCAGCCTGAGGCCCTGGTAGGAAGAAGTCACATCACCCCAAGTACTAGTGGCTAAGAGACCCCCATTACCATTTCCTGCCTAACTTCAAACCCAGGTCACATTCCTTGGCCACAGTTCCCAGGATGGCACTCAAAGGGGGCAGAGAAGGGCTCCTTCTAGACCCGCACACAATTAATGATGAACCGGTGGAACCAGAACCCACACCCAAGCAGCGTGAGCCCAAGCCCTTGGTCACATCGCTGCCTGTCTCCTAGGTGGGTCTGCTACATGGCCCAGGACCAAGCAATCAGACACCCAGCACTAACTCGATGAGGCCAATGAGAACACCCAGTGGACCAAACTTCACCATTTTTGATGCCCTGTTTGTACCGAGAGGGAGGAGGGGGGAGCAGCAGTCCACTGCTCAACCTGGGGCGCAGCAGCCTGGCACTGATCTGGTGTCCCTCACCACAGACCCCAGAGGCTGTTCCTCAGCCCCAGGGACCGCCGATCCCATCCCCTAAGAGCTCCTGGTCCAAAGTCTCCTTTCTGTAGCATCCCAGTGGATAGAAGTCCTCAATTAGGCCTCTACTAGTCTAACTCCTTCCAAGGGGACTCATGCTCATATCCCAGATCAGACCCTGGTGGTTACAGAGGCCTCCAGGGCTGGGGATCCTCAGCCCCAGCCTGACAGTACCCCAGGATCTCACAGGGTCTCCTTCCACAGCTGCCCACATTCCTGCCAGCCCCTGCTCAGGGTGCACTTGCTCCTGCGGCCTCAGCACTCACCCCTGCCAGGAGGCTCAGACCAAACTCAGCCCCAAACCTAGGCTCTCCCCATGTCTCATCTTCTGCCTTTTTCAAATCCACCTGCAGGGTCTGCTGTCATCTTTAAAGTGACTCTTGACTTTGGCCTTAGCCAGGCCCTGGCACCTCCTTTCTGGATCCTACCCTGCTCTGCCATAGAACAGCTGCTCTGCCATCTCTCCTGGCCCCCCATTACTGTCTCTCAAATTAAACACAATTCCCTTCTGAGCCGCACATTCACACTTTCCACAGCGTGATCGGCCCAGCAAATCCCAGCTCTGCCTCTCACAAGCTGTGTGGCATTAGGCAGATCATTTAGCCTCTCGGAGCCATGATTTTCTCATCTATAAAATGTACTTTGAAAGCTACTGAGAGATTCTAAAGGCCGTGAGGCAGAATCCAACATCTGATAGACTTCGGGTCTGATCCTCACTTTGCTGGAACCCTGCGGCCTCCTACACCGGTGGCACAGGCTCCTGCCTCCTCCAGCCCACGTGGGCGGCTCTGGGCAGGCAGCAGCTCTCTTCCAAGCTCCTGTGTGCTGTGGCATGAGGAGAGCAGGAGAAGGTCTGGGGCTAAGCAAAGGGACTTCAGGGAAGTAAGTACTCGGTGTCCCCTCAGCATAGGGAAGGTGAGATTTCTACATGCAGGCGGAGGGGCTGCCTGAACAGCAGGAGTGAGCCTCTGGTGCATTGGGAAAGGCTGATAAACAAACGCACCAGAATCCAAATCAGGAAGGCCCGGAGCTGGGGTTGCCGTGGCAACCTGCAGTAGGCTCCCAGCCTCTCTGAGATGGGGGCAGGGACTTGTCAGATTCGGCTGCCCCTGCCTCCAAGGCCTCCTCCGTGGGCTCTGCCCAGCTCTGCACGGACACAGAGGGGCAAAGGCACAGAGAGGCAGGCCTGGGCTCCCACTACCAGCTTTTGTGAGGTCACTCCTCTCCCAGGGGGAGGCCTATACCCAAGAGCCCCCACAGTGAAACAAGCCCCTCCCAGCATCCTCCACCACCAGGTCCCAGCACCAATCACTCAGCCCAGCCCATCAGCATCCCTCACGTGGTGATGCCCTCAGGCTACTCCAGGACCAGTGGCCTGAAATCTATTACTTGGTACAAGGTAGAGGGGGCAGGGAGATAGCCCCAGACTTCCCCTCATAGCAGGGTGGGGGAGGGACATCACAGGGGCCAGGCACTGGGGTAGTCCTTTATGCGCGTTTTCTCTCATTTAATGGCATAACCTTTGACAGATGAGGAAACAGGCTCAGAAAAGTTAAGTGACTTGACAAGGTCACAGAGCTACTGGGTGGTAAAAGCTATGTCCTAGCCAGAGTTTTCCAACTTCTGAGCCTGGATCCTTCCCAACTGGGGGGGCCTGTTACTAGATGCCCTGGGCTGACCATGCAGCATGTCACCAAGGGCTGTGCCCAGTCTGCACAGAAACACAGTAGACAGACAGATAATGACCTTCATGCCTCCATTTAATGGCCAGTCCAGCACTGCCCCACTGACGCCCAGACCCCAGTAGGGAAGCCCTCCATCCTGCCTGCTGTCCCCTGAAGAACCATCCAAACGGGTACCTCTCAGCCTTACTAGCAGTTCCAGTCTAGCCTCAGTCTTAGGGGGCAGCCTCATCTCAGCTCCTGCAGCAAACTGTTGATAGAGCCCAGCAGTTCCCAGAAGTAGCCCTCATCCTCGCCATCTTGGAGCTCCTGGGCGGCTAGCACCTGGTATTCAGCCTGCAGACTGGCCAGCGTCCTGCTGAGCTTGGGGTCCTGATGGTAGTGGTCCCAGCAGGTGACCAGGAGGGCACCCAGTGTCTGCAGCACCTTTTCACGGGCATCATGTTCAGGCAGCGCCAGCAGGTGGGCAGTGATCTCACACCAGCCTTGTTCTCGCAGGCTTGGCAGGAGGTGCACCTGGCGATATTGCTGCAGCTTCTCTGGGGACGTCTCCTGGGTCAGCTTGGCCTCCTCCTCGGCAAACATCTGCCATCCACATGGCCAGGCGACAGGGGTCGGGTGGGGAGGAAAGAACACACAGAGAACAGTCAGCCCTGCCCTTCAGATGTGAAGGCACATGGCTGACCTGTGAGTTCGAACCCTCTTCCTTCATCCCCTTGGACCTCAAAGGCCCTTCATGGGAGAAGGCCAGCAGGATTCATGGCTTCACACATACTCCCCCACCTACCTATCTATCCATCCATCCACTCATCCAAACAACTGTGCAGTGTGCCAGATGCTGGAGACATAAAGATGGAGACATGGTCCCTGCCCTTGAGGAGCTCAGGGTCTAGCAGGAGAATAAAAGTTAACGGAGTAATTAATTCCTAAAGAGCATAATAAACTTAGTCCAGCAGGGTAGTGTGGTGCCAGCCCAAGACCATTGGGCTGTCAGTGCTGGAGCGGGAATGTGAACCAGCTGGGCTTCCCTGAGCCGTGAGGGATGCGTGGGCGTTGTCCAAGGATAAGGATGGAGTGGGGGGTCCACATACAGGAGGGTGATAACAATGCCTGGGCCCACCTCCTTTTGAAGAATGGCAGGTTAGCCCTGGCTGGTTTGGCTCAGTGGATAGAGCATCGGCCTGCGGATTGAAGCGTCCCGGGTTCAATTCCGGTCAAGGACACATGCCCGGGGCTACAAGCTCGATCCCCAGTAGGGGGCATGCAGGAGGCAACCGATCAATGATTCTCTCTCATTATTGATCTTTCTCTCTCTCTCCTCCCTCTCTCTCTCTCCCTCCCTCCCTCCCTCCTTCTCCTTTCCTCTCTGAAATTAAAAAAAAAAAAAAGAATGGCAGGTTATGCTTGTTGATGGACACAACAGACGGAGCCCTGAATGTCCCTCCAAGGAGGACGGCCTCCAGGCTGAGGGTCTGGAGAGCTGAGGAACGTCTGGGCAGGAACCCAGCCCCATCAGCAAAATATGGGGGAACCAATGCTGCCAGAGGCGGCAAAGGAAACACCTGAAAGCTGACAAGATGGCAGCTTATTTCAAAGGTCGGAGGAAGGCGATGCAGAGGTGGAGGGTTGGCAGGGGTGGCAATGCCCATATGGGCTGTACTAAATGTCCTGCAAGGAGTCTCTGCCCTAACTCCAGAGAGAATGAGGCATGCAGGGTACAGAGAAGGCAAGAGGGGAGCCCAGGAAAGATGAGGGGCCACAGTAGACCACATGACGGCCTTGGGGCCCACTGGGGCTGGTGGAGGAAGCTGGGGGGCGGGAGGGGTCAGCGTCCTGGAACAGGAAAAGTTCATGACCATCCCCAGTCTGGCTAGTTCTTCACTCCGGGGGAACAGAGAAGCCCTGACTGCCTCCAGCATAGAGCATGCTGACATCTTCCTAAAGCCTCTGCTGCAGGAGGATGGCTGTCTCTGCACTGTTTGCCAAGAGACACCAGTCCCTCCCTGATCTTCACAGCACCCCAGGACTCCAGGACTGAGCCAATGTCAGTGCCCACCATGCCAGGGCTGGGGGCCGTGAAGAGACACCCAAGGCAACAGAAGAAAGAGATCAGGTCTCTCTCCAGCCAATGTTCATGTCCTTCTCCATGCTTGTTGGCCCACATCCAGGATGTCAGCTGTGCCTGGGCCTTATTAATTGGATGTGAGCACCACATGGCTGCCTGCTGTTCTGGGTTCTGCAGCTTAAAGGGGGAGAGAGGGAGAGAGGGAGAAAAGGAGAGAAGGAAAGAAGGAGATAGGGAGACAGGGAGGGAGGAAAAAGGGAGGGAGAGAGGGAAAAGAGGGGGGGAGGGAGAGAGACAGGGAGGGAAGAAGAACGGAGGGAGGGTGAGAGAGGGAGGGAGAGGGGAGAGGGAGGGAGACTGAGAGACATGACAGGCCAAGAGAGAGCGGGCAAGCACACAAAAGCAATAGCTGACAGAGAAGCAGCAATGGACAGCCCTGACCCTCAGCAAAGCACGGGGGGAGGGGCAGGGAGGAGGGATGGGCCCCTCAGCCTCCAACACTCAGCAGTGGTTCCAGCAGCTGCCCAGCCCTGCTCCACCAATCCGCAGCCTGGCTGTTCTAGGGAGAATGACAGGCAGCTGAAAAGGCCCTGCCAATGCTCGCTGCAGCAGATGAACTAAGAATCCAGGCCTAGCTGGTTTTACTCTATCCATAATGAAGACACTTTCTTAGTCTCACAAAGACCAAAGTGAGCCAGGCACCAAGTCTCCTCCGGGTGGCAAGCACCTGGGGTCCCCAGGGCCTTGCAGGGCAGCCATTCTGAGCCCCTGCCCAGAGCCAAAGCTCTCAGAGTAGGCAACTCCAAGTTGCTAGAATCTTAAGATTCAGCATCATTCCAGCCCTTGGCTCCTTGGTCCCTTGGCTGTTGTCATGGCTCCTAGACACAGCTGCTCTATCCCTCCTGCTCCTCATCACCCCACCCTATACTTCAGCCTTAAATGAGGGGCTCATCCAGACTATTTCTGGCCTTCGATCACACTGATCCTGAGTTTGCACACTTTGCTCGGACCACTGCCAGCACCTTCTCTTTCTCCTTCCTCATCAGCATCAGGTTTCAGCTCAGCAGTCATTTCCCACAGGACATCCTCCCTGATGTCTCGGAAATACTGGGTTTGGAGCCCTGAAGTGAGGCCCCACAGCATCCCTGTCTGCCCAGACCAGAGCTGGCATGTTTGCTCCAAAGCACTTACTAAAGAGGATGAAGGGATGAATGAAAGAGACATGGGAGGGACCAGGATCAAATGGTCACAAGCAAACACAAACAGTGAGAGGGAGGCAGGGCAAGCGGGGACTCACCTTTTCAGTGACCAGGTCGTAGAGCAGGGTGACCACGCGCACAGCCAGCACCTCTGTGCCCTTCTCCTGCACCAAGCTCCTCAGGACCTGCAGGCCCCCCAGCTTCAGGAACTGCTGCTGGGCATAGGGGAAGTGTCGTAGTAGGGAGCACAGTGCAAACAGGACCTGGGGAGGCACACATCCAGATGGGTGAGGGCCAATCAGAGCTGGCCCTGCCCCAGGCCCAGAAAAGGCAGCTGTAAGTGTACCAACCATCTCAGCATGGCTCCCATTCTTCCTGGCTCCATCCACTACCCTCAGGGACAGCTACACCCCAGAACTCAGGCCTGGGAGAGCCAGACACCTTCAACATCACCCAGTGGACAAATTGAGGCCCAGTGCAGGCCGCCAAGGTGTGGGACTCAAAACCACACGGTGGGAACTACATCCAGGGCCCCAGGTGCCTTGGGATGCTGCTGTGATACTTTGAGTGAGTGGGACCTCTCCGCCTATGCCCCCCAAAGTGACATGCACAGCCTGGAAAGGGACCAGTGCCTTCCAGGCTCCACAGGTGTGCTGGGGGCTGGGCAGGAGGAAAGGAGCAGAATCCCACCTTCTTCTTTGCAGTGAGAGGCTGCTCCGTAGCCAGGATGACCAGCAGCTTCTGCAGGGCTCCACCCTCGATGGCCTCCACCTGGACCTTTGGGTTGCTATGGAGGGTGGGAAGGGGAAGCACAGAAAAGCATGACTTGGCACCTATTCACCAAGATGGGGCAACACCACTGTGCCCAGCCCAGGGATCTGGGTGGTCAGAGAACTGACACCACACCAGCCATCCCTTGGGAGAAACAAGGTGTGCAAGGGGGTGGGGGGAGGTTCTCCCCTCTGGACAAGCTAGAACTGAGATGGGGAAACAGGCTTAGTGTGGATCCACCTGGGTACAATGACCTATGGCACAAACGACAGGGTCAAGTGGCCCCATGCCAGTCTCCCCTCCCCAGCAGCCAGCAGGCTAGGGTGTTTTAAAAAAGGAAATCACATCTACCACTTTAAGATCCTTCTGATGCTCAGGGTGCTACATCTATGCCCCTGCTATGGAAAGCCTTCATCCACCTTCCCCAAGCCAGTGTTGGGTGCTCCTCTTTCAATGACCCCAGGCCCATCACACACTGCGGGGCAATTACTAATGGGGTCCCCTAGACAGGAACCCGTTCTTTTTCTCTCCTCTCCTGGGCGGAGCACACACACAGCACATAGCGAACGCTGTGGTAGGAAGATAAAAAGAAAACACAAGATCCAGGGAGCCTCTGAATCCCTATGCAGATCCTGAAACAGGACCAACCCAGTGCCTCCCCACCAGCCCTCCACTCTCTGAGAGCAGCTGCTGCGATGTTCTCTATCCCTGTAACCTCTGCGTTGAGCACAGGGCCTGCCATGGCTGAGGACCCTGAACAATAGGGAATGAATGAATAAACACATTTATACCATAATTGTGCCGACCAACAAACAGGCAGTGCTAACACCCTCAGCACCCAGGGCTGCCTCTGCAACTCCTCTCCCCATTCTAGGCTGGGCAGAGTAATCAGAGTCCAACACTTCAGGCACAGCCCGCCTGGATGAAAGGATGCTGGGCCTGGAAGGGTGCCAGGGAGGGCACATGGCAGGGAACCCCAGCAGGATACCCTTTGCAGGATCCTTGCTTTCTCAAATCAAATTAGTGATCAATTAAAGAGCAAGTGCCAAACACAGGGACCTGTGTGTTTAGGCCCTTGAGGAAGGTCAAGGCTCCCTCACCAGCCACTTCTGAGGCTTCCGAGAAAAAAGGCAGCAGGCACACAAAAAGCCTGAGGCCAGCAGCAAAGGGAAGGGCAAGGCCAGAGATCAGACAGCCACAGAGGGGACCAAGTCTCCACCAGGCTCTGGCTGCCTTCCCTTAGAATGGCCACCAGTTCCCTGGAGGCCCCAAAAGGGCCTGGTTCCTCCTAACCCCCAACCTTGGCAGGGGGTCCTCATGGCATGAGGCAGGGTGTTAAAAATCAGAGGGAGAAAGCTCCTGGTCCAAACCCCAGAGAAAAATGGAGGCAGGTAATAAGAGTGTTTACACTGCTGCTTGCAGGAGAGGCCCTGGCACAGAGCAGGCACTCCGTAAGTGCTGCCGAATGGCATAGTGATGGCCCCCCTTCTATTCCTCCCTGGCACCAGCTTCAAGGTTCAAAGCAGACTCAGCACCCTAAGCCAGTTTTCCTGCTGTAAAATGAGAGGTGCCTTCGTCCCTCTGCGTCCCTCTCAACAGAGAGGACATGCAGGGTGGGTGCCAGCCTGTCCCACTGTAACTCCACTCGTGTCTGAGGAGCAGTCTGGAGACAGGCTGGGGTCTCTGGGGAAGTGAGGCTGACAGCTCCTGTCCAGACAGGCAGGTGGGCGCCGATGCATGGGGGACTGGGAGCTGAACCTCTCCCCTGCCCCTGCTCCCCCAACTTGAGAAAGGCAGCTGCTTCATCAAAGTATGAGCTAATTAGGGCTGTCTCTGCCATCATGTGCCCGAGGAACGCTCCCGCAACAGGCAGGGTCTAGGAAAAGACAAGGACCACAGAAATGGCAAATGCTGCCTCCCAAGGAAGGGGGTTCTGCCAGGCCCGACACTGCATCAGCCTCGGGGAGGGCCACTGATATGCCCCATCCTCAGGGGACTGCAGAGTGGCAGAGACAAGGCCCTCCAAACACAGCACAAAGCTTCACCCTTGTCCTCAAATCTACTCAGAACAAGACCCAGAGACGAGGAAATCACCCAGCCAACCCGAGAAGGTAAGAGCAGAGCTCAGGACGGAGCGGGAATCCAAGGAGACCTGGCCTGAGCACATGGGGTTCAGCTTGGGCACCTCCCAGAGCAGCAGCCCTACCACCAACAAAAGGTATAGGGGAGAGACAACATGATAAAGAAGGCAAGAGCACACAATGGAATAAAGACATCTCTTCAATAAATGGCGTTGGGATAACTGGACAGCTACATGTAAAAAAATGAAACTAGACCACCAACTTACACCATACACAATAATAAACTCAAAATGGGTAACAGATTTAAAGGTAACTTGTGAAACAATAAAAATCCTTGAAGAAAGCATAGGCAGCAAAATCTCAGACATTTCACGATACAACACCCAGGGCAAGAGAAACAAAGGGGAAAAAATGAATGAATAGGACTACATCAAACTAAAAAGCTTCTGCACAGCAAAAGAAACCAGCACCAAAATGAAAAGGGACCCACTATATGGAAGAATATATTGGCCAATGATACATCTGATAAAGGATTAATATCCAAAATGCATAAAGTACTCATACAACTCAACAAAAGGAAGACAAACAATCCAATAAAAAAAGTAAATGAACAGAAGACCTAAATAGACACTTCTTCAAAGAGGTTATCCAGATGGCCATGAGACATATGAAAAATGTTTCAACGTCACTAATCATCAGAGAGATGCAAATTAAAACGACAATGAGGTACTACCTCACACCTGCCAGAATGGCTACCATCAATAAATCAACAAACAGTAAGTGCTGGCAAGGATGTGGAGAAAAAGGAACACTAGTACACTGCTGGTAGGAATGCAGACTGGTACAGCCACTATAGAAAACAGTGTGGAGTTTCCTCAAAAAATTAAAAATGGAACTGCCATTTGACCCAGTAATTCCAATTCTAGTAAGATAGCCTAAAAAGCCTAAAACACCAATCAGAAAGAATGTATGCAATCCTATGTTCATAGCAGCATAATCTACAATAGCTAAGATCTGGAAACAGCTCATGTGCACATCAGTAGATGAATGGATTTAAACACTGTGGTACATTTACACCATGGAATGCTATGTAGCTGTAAAAAATAAGGATCTCTTACCCTTTGAGATAGCATGGAGGAACCTGGAGATTATCATGCTAAGTGAAATAAGTCAGTCAGAGGAAGACAAGTATCACATGATCTCACTTATATCTAACTAGAGGCCCGGTGCATGAAATTCATGCACTCAGGGGGGTCCCTCAGCCTGGCCTCTTGCAGTCAGGGAACCCTCGGGGGGATGTCCAACTGATGGCTGAGACCCGCTCTCCGTGCAGGCAGTCGGACATCCTTAGAGCTGCTGCCACCGCAGCTGTGCTTGCCAGCCATGAGCGGTGCTCCCCCTGTGGGAGTGCACTGACCACCAGGGGGCAGCTCCTGTGTTGAGCGTTTGCCCCCTGGTGGTCAGTGCGCATCATAGTCACCAGTTGTTCCACCTGGGGCCAAGACTGGATCTCCAACATCCCCCGCGGAGAGGGCACCGGCCAGGCCGAGGGACCCCACTGGTGCACAATCGGGCTGGACAGGGATACAGGAGGGCTCCAAGGCATATCCGGCCAGTCTCGCTCAGTCCTGATCAGCCCAGTCCCGATCAGCCAGACCCCAGCAGCAAGCTAACCTACCAGGTGACTGTCTGCCCCCTGGTGGTCAGTGCACATCAGAGTGAGCGATTGAGTGACCTTAGCGTTATCATTAGCATATTACGCTTTGATTGGTTGAACAGACAACCAGACACTTAGCATATTAGGCTATTATATAGGATGAACAAAATAAATGGACAAAATGAAAGCATGTAACGACTGAGGAGCCTCAGAGGGAAGGGAGTGGGGGTAGGGAAGAGATCAGCCAAAGCACTTAAAAAGGGGCAGGCATGGACTGTGTAGGCAAATACTTGGGATACTCCAGAGAAAGAATAAGCTGATTGGGAGGCAAGAAAAGATGCCAAAAGCCAATAGGAGATATGGCTTCCCTGGTACTTCCATGGGAGCCCCAATGTAAGTTAGAGAGGGCCTGACTCTGTCTTAGGCAAGATGGAGAGGCAAGCCACTGCCAGGCAATTGCTTCGAGAATGCCCATGCAGGACAGATCCTTGGGGAAGCTCAGCCTGCTCTCTGTCATTCAACACTGAGCAAGCCAGGATTCACAGCAGATGCTATTTACTAGTTTAGAAGTAAATGAATAAATGAATGGCTTGTAACTTTAGGCCAGACCAGGTGGCTCTGAACCTAAGGTCTGTGGGGTTCTAGAAGAGCCAGGAGAGCTGCATAGGAGAGGTGAGACTACAGGAAGGGGACAGCATGATCATGTGTGTAGAGGCGAGGGGACTGTTCAGTGGAAGGCTTCCCTGGAGAGTCATAAAAATTGGGCTGAGAGGTGCAGCTCACCTGATACCAAGAGGCCAAGCTGGACATAGTGCCAGCAGGTCTGCTGGCTGGGACCAAGATGGGGCGACGTAGGACCCAGACACCACCCAGCAAATGGAACCTGCTCCTATTATTACTTCAGCCCACAACCAGGGGAAAACCATAATTTGGAAACAAGTGCCTCCAGGTGTCAGACAGGAGAGAGACCCCTGGAGCAAGATTCATCTCAGGACAGTGATCTGGGGTGGGGGAGGGGGAGGGGGCAGTGGCAGGGAACAAGAGTTGAGCTAGGAGACACACTGAACCAGGCACAGCCCACCACTCCCAGGTCAGGCTGTTTCTGGTTACGTGGTGCTGTGCCTGTACCTGCCCAGCATCCCTTCTTCCCCATCTCCTAGCACTGACACTTTCCTTCCTTCGAGACTGCTGCTTCTCCCACTCCTGTGGTCCTGATGGGGTGGATCTCAACTCCCCATGCTGCAGGGGAGAACTTGTGGCCCAGTGCTGGGTCCCCCAGGACTAGGCAGTCAGAGCCCTTCAGTCTTCCACACTGGAGTCACGACAGAGAAAAGTTCACTTTTCCACAAGGTAAGGTGGCTGTAAGCCAAGAGCACCTACAGCTTTGCCAGCAGTAGCCAGGCCCACCCAACCCAAAGGGGAAAGCCCATTTGCAGTACGAGAGAACAGAGCTTACTGCACAGGCGAAGGGAACCAGGGAGGATAAGAGAAAGCCTGATGCCTTTTGTCAACTGCTGAAATCGCTTTCATAAAGCAATTAACCCCCTTGTTCTCCTGCAGCAGTTCGGAAGGACCTGGTCAGTAAAGCAGACTGTGGGAAAACGTGGGCCTGTGGCCACGTGGGCTCGGCAACCCCGGACCCACGCGCTGCCACCTCTTCTCCTGGCCAGCGTAAATGAGGGCCCCACATAAATCTGGGCCCTACCGAGGCTCAGGGCGTCAGTGGCTCGGTGAACACCTCAGGGTCAAATACAATACCCTCTGAAAACAGCCTTTTACGCTGCCCAGTCAAGGAGCTGAGGAAGCACCGCAGAGGGAGCCTGGGAGAGACAAGGCCTGCATTTCCGACGGCCCTCCGCCCATCCAGGCAGGGACAGCAGAGGCCAGTTGTTTCTTGAGCAATGTGGCCACAGGGTCAGACACCAACATGCTCTCAGAGCCTCTCTTCCCCCAGGCAGCTCTGCCTTGGGCTCTGAACGCTCACTGTTGTTTGCTTTTGGGGAGGAAATACCCAAAATAGCTTAGAGTGAGGTACAAAGGCCAGGGCCTGGAGACCCTTGGTGAGAATCCTGTGAACAATGGCTGATGACCTCAGATAAGTCCCTTTACTTCAGTATCCTCACCTGTGAGGCAGAGCTAAAACTACCCTGTGCTAAAGAAAGCATAGCTAATAATGCCAAAATGCTAGCTGAAGCTTTGTGACAGAAAGATTATGATTATAGTGGGTTTGCTACCCAAAGAGGCCAGGCCAGTACCTTGAGAGCACAACTTTATTTAGCCCAGATGCCCGGGGCACATATAGCTGGCCTCATACCCCTCCCAGCCTACAGAATCTGGACCAGAGTTACACCCCTTGCCTGGGGTGAGGTTTGGGGGGGCGGGGTGTCTTGATGGATAGAAGATGGATGTCCTGACAGTTGGAGATTGAGAGAGTTAAAAGAGCAGGGGCCTGCAAGCCTCTTAGTGACATTAGTGGCACCCTTGTGCTCAAAGTCAACAAAAGGATATTAAGGACGTAGCTCGTAGCTCGTCTCTGGCGAGATAAATGAGAATAAACCTTGTTCAGGGCTAAGCAGGCTGGACTGAATAAATACCATTAGCACTTGGATTACTGGGATGTTCACAATCAGCAGGCGAGTCAGCTGCCTGTGTGCAGAGGGACAGCAGCAGCAGCTGCTAATCTGTAGACTTGGGGGGTGGGGGTGGGGATTGCAGAAATGAAGTGATTACATTTGCAGAAACCAAACCGTTTGGGTCAGAGTGCCTGATGTGGGTAATCTCCCAAGGGTCAAAGGTCATACTTTAGCTAACCAAAGCTGAGCAAGTGTTGGGGGTGGGGGTGAAGGAGCGATCTTAGGGTGTGCAGCCAAGCCTGGCTGGGGGTGGGGGGAGGGCATGAGAATGCTGCCCACTTCAGGTACAGGAGTGGCTTCATAATTTTCAGGCCCAGTGCAAAGTGAAAATGTGGGGCCCTTGTTAAAAAACTGTAAGGAATTTCAGGTGGCAAGGGCAGAGCATTAAACCAAGCCAGGCCCTTTTCAGTGTGGGGTCTTGTGCAGCTGGACAGGTCACACAGCCACAAAGCAGGTGCTGCTGGCACCAGGGGTGTGTGCACAGAAACAGAGAACACACAGAAATCCTGCTGGGTTAATCAGAACAACAAGGGCTGGGGGAAAAAAAGAGGAGGAAACACTGGAGAAGGCAGAGCTCTGGGATGGGAAATAAGGATTAGGCCGATGGGCTGAGGAAACACGAAGGTAGAACCCTGAGGCAGAGCACGTGTCACCAGAGTCCCAGTCCAAGCCGTGGACACTGAGGACACACTGGGGTATGTTCTCTCTCATGAGTCTTCAATATTTCTACGCACAGAAATGTCATTTCTCTTTAATTGCTTAATAACAGAGGGAAAAGCCGCCATTCCTCTGAAATGCTCCGGAACAGACGCTGCGCAGGGGAAAGCGGGCACACCGCGGGCTGTGCGGTCATTTGCAATCCTGCCTGGTGCTTATATGCTCATCTTCTTGCTCAGAGAGAAGGGTTCTGCTCTGGTGGCCTGACCTTGCTTGTGCCCTAGTGTATGGCCTTGATCATCTGTGAAACACACGGAGTGGCAGAGTGCGTCATCCTGAATAGGTAGGTTCATTAGGGATCTATACTAACCTACCATCTAGGGGTTAATGGGGTTAAGCAATTAATTAATCATCAAGATGGAAACAATTGCCAACTTGAATATAAACAAAACAGGTTCATCAAAAATAATAAATGCCACATACAACTCTTCCACAGGAGAAACAAAACATCCAGCTTGTAATGGGCCTTATACCACTTAAGTGTGAAGGGAACCAGATGGGCTCTTCAGAAGTTCCATCTGTTACTGGGAGAGGGCAAGGTGTCACTGGTCTGTTCATATACAATCCCCAACCAGAAGCCAGTCATGTAAGCAAATGTGGATATCCACAATTCACCACAATGATAGCTCTTACAAGAATATCTCTAGGATCTCCTTACTTACACACACACACACACACACACAATCTGCCCACCTCTGGAGAGATAAGAAGGCCTCAGAGGGAAGGCAATCAAAGAATCTTCCTGACAGACATCTGGTAGCTCTCAAACATAGCTCTGCATCACAATCATCTGGGGCACATTTTTCCCTTAAAACATTTCAGACACAACACTTAAGAAATTACAGAAAATTACACAGGAAAAGTAACTTACAGAAAAGTTGCAAAATAGTAAAAGAACTCTCATCAAGAGTCACCAATTGGCCCAGCTGGTGTGCTCAGTGGTTGAGCATTGACTTATGAACCAGGATGTCACAATTTGATACCTGATTCCCAGTCAGGGCACATGCCCAGGCTGTGTGCTTGATACCCAGTAAGGGGTGTGTAAGAGGCAGCCAATCAATGATTCTTTCTCATCATTGAGGTTTCTATCTCTCTCTCCCTCTCTCTTCCTCTCTGAAATCAATAAAAAATATATATATTTTAAAAGTCACCAATTGTTAACATTTTAACACATATGCTTTTTCATTTTCTCTCTCTCTCTCTCTCTACATATATATACATATATATGTATATATATTTATATTTATATATATATATATTCACATTTTCCCCCCTGAAATATTTGAGAGCAAGGTGCACATATATGCATGCCCCTTTACTCCAAATGTATCAAGTGTATATTTCCCAAGAATATAACCACAGTACAATGATCAAAATCTGGAAATTAATACTGATACATAAGCTATAGATATTCAGATTTTGCCAACTTCTTAGAATATCCTTTTTAGAAAAATAATTTTCTTAGCCTTTGTCTTTACAGATAGTTTTGAAGAGCACAAGCCAACTGTAGAATGCCCCTTAGTCTGGATTAGTCTGATTCCCCCCATAATTAGATTAAGGTTATGCACGCTGACAGGAATACCATAAAAGCAATGTTACGTCTTTCTCAGTGCATCGTATCAGGAGCATGAGATGTCAGTGAGGCCCACAACTGGTGGTGGTCACTTCCATTACTTGGTCATGGTGGTATCTGCCAGATTTTTCCATTATAAAGACACTACTTGCCTCTTTTAAATTAATAAAATTTTGTAGGGAGACACTTTGAGATATGAAGACGGCATGTTCCTCATGAAACTTTCACCTACTTAGTTCTGGCATTCGTCAATAATTCTTGCTCAAAATACTTATTACTATGGTGCTTGTCACATGATGATATTCAAACTCCATTATTTCTTCTATCTGTATTTGTTGTGCTCTACTTCAAGAGATTTTCCTTCTTATTCATTCATTCATTCATTCATTCAATCAGTATGGATTCTTATTTTCTCTAGAGGTTATAACAATTTCTATCATTATTTATTTTATTGCTCAAATTATCCCTCATTTAATCACCAGAGCTTTTTTTGTGCTAGCTTCTGTGTCTTTTTGACATGTTTCCATCATTCTCTGAGCAATTCCTTACTTTCTGGCCCAAGATGTTCTTGTACAAATAATGTCTTTTCCCTGCACCTGCCATGGAATCGGCCATTTCTCTAAGGAGCATGAAAAGCTTTTTGGAAATTCTGATTCTAAACCTTACTACTACACAAACTGAATCACAATTCAGAAGATGGGCTCAAAACCTGATTTTTGTAAATGCCCTCATAGTGATTTGAGGGCCAGCATCTGGGGTAACTGGACCCAATGCCCAAAACTTTTATCTGGTATAGTGTATCTGATAAACTGGCTGCCTAGTACTTGAAGACTAGAGCATAGGGAGCCAACCATTGAACAAGGCAGCCTTAACTCTAGTTTTAAACTCTTCAAATTGCTAGAGAAATACTTCTGATGCCTAGTTGAAATCTAATGTCATGAAACATACCAACTGGCCCCATCATTGCTCTGACAGGTCAGCCTTTCTGAAGCTTAGGAGCAACCAACTGTCTAGAGCAGCGGTTCTCAACCTGTGGATCGCGACCCCTTTGGGGGTCAAACGACCCTTTCACAGGGGTCGCCTAAGGCCATCGGAAAACACATATATAATTACATATTGTTTTTGTGATTAATCACTATGCTTTAATTATGTTCAATTTGTAACAATGAAAATACATCCTGCATATCAGATATTTACATTACGATTCGTAACAGTAGCAAAATTACAGTTATGAAGTAGCAACGGAAATAATTTTATGGTTGGGGGTCACCACAACATGAGGAACTGTATTTTTTTTTTTTTAAATATATCTTATTGATTTTTTACAGAGAGGAAGGGAGAGAGATAGAGAGTTAGAAACATCAATGAGAGAGAAACATCGATCAGCTGCCTCCTGCACATCTCCTACTGGGGATATGCCCGCAACCCAGGTACATGCCCTTGACCGGAATCGAACCTGGGACCTTTCAGTCCGCAGGCCGACGCTCTATCTACTGAGCCAAACCAGTTTCGGCAAGGAACTGTATTAAAGGGTCGTCGCATTAGGAAGGTTGAGAACCACTGGTCTAGAGAAAGCTCCCCTTTCACAATCTTGCATCATGGGATCCAGAAGTCATTTTTGTGTGACTCTGGAATTCCATGGCCTTCTTGACAATGCTCTGGGGGATGCTGCTCCATGTACTGATGAATCCCCCGCAGGGCTCCAGCCTGGACAACCCCTCCAGTTTCCAGTGGGCCCGGCACCTCTGCCCCAGTGCCACTCTACTCCAAATGCCTCAGGCCACATCTAGGTTTTTGGAAGTAGTGTCACAAAGTAAGTTACAAACAGTATAGGTGATATAACACCATATATTTGCTTCTGGGTGGTAAGATTTATTTTTTAAACATGAGTATGGTTATTTATAAAATTAAACATTTAATAACAAAACTTTAAATGTCACTTTGCTACTTGGGCCTTTCTTCCTAGCCTGCCACTATTCTTTTGGATTCTCATTCTGTCACATAGCCAACATGTTGCTCATCCCTCATGATCTGTGTCATCTGCCCCCATGTCCTTACATGAGAAGCTGAATGCAAGTTGGACAGGTCAGAGTCAGACATGAGTTCTTTGGCACATAGTTACAGTAAAGACTGTTGACACTGAGCCGTTTATAAGTAAACATTTATTAGGTCTGATTGTTCAAATAGCTACAAATCCACATCTTTATCATTTCTCTACCTGACCTATTAGTTTACTGTGAAATTCTGCCAAATGTTTTCCTGGATCACAAACTTTCTCTATGTCCATAACACTGGTCTAATCTCCTGGTCAGTTAGCACAGTTGTTTGGAGTCATCCCGATATGGCAAGGTTGAGGGTTTGATCCCCAGTCAGGACATAAACAAGAATCAACCAATGAATGCATGAATGGATGGAACAACAAAACTGATCTCCCCTTCCTTTTCTTTTCTCTTCTCTTCTCTTCTCTTCTCTTCTCTTCTCTTCTCTTCTCTTCTCTTCTCTTCTCTTCTCTTCTCTTCTCTTCTCTTCTTTCTCTTCTCTTCTCTTCTCTTCTCTTCTCTTCTCTTCTCTTCTCTTCTCTTCTCTTCTCTTCTCTTCTCTTCTCTTCTTTCTCTTCTCTTCTCTTCTCTTCTCTTCTCTTCTCTTCTCTTCTTTCTTCCTTCCTTCCTTCTTTCTTTCTTCTTTCTTTCTTTCCTTTCTTTCTTTCTTTCTTTCTTTCTTTCTTTCTTTCTTCTTTCTTTCTCTCTCTCTCTCTCTATCTCTCTTTCTCTCTTTCTCTTTCTCTCTCTCTCTCTCTCTCTCTCTCTCTCTCTCTCTCTCTCTCCCCCCCCCCCCGCCCCGGTCTCTCTCTCTCTCCTTTTCATTCTCTAAATCAATAAATTAATAAAATTTTGGTCTAATTTCCCTGGCTGGTAAATCTTTCTGAAAATGGCAATTAGAATTGGGAAGGAGCATAAGCGAATCTTGTGGGATTCTGATAAAGTTCTATTTCTTGATCCAGGTGGTGGCTATATGGAAATATTTACTTTTAATAAGTTATCAAGTGGTATGTGTAAGATTTATGCACCTTTTTGTGGAAGGATTAAGCTAATATGGTTAAGACCTGCTTTTACCAAACTCGTGCTAGCTCCAAGAGACACTTCTCTTTAGAAATGCTCATAAATCATGTTGCAAACCAAAACTGTTATTCCATCCTATTTCCTTGCCTCTCTCTCAACCCCCAGGATGCCATAAAGATTCACACACATAGGTCTCATGATGATGTCCATAATTTTCATTTGATTTTTGAAGATTCTAACTAATTTATAGAAGCCAGTGGCTCTGTTCCTTCTTCCTCACAGTCCTGGGCTCAAGTTTCTCTTAACCATGCTTGTTTTATTCCTTCTAACAGGAAGGCCATTTTCCTTAAAAGGGAAGTCAAAGGCAAAAGAGAAACAGAACAGAGGATGAAGATGCCCTCTCTTGATCTGCTACATGGAATCACCTCACTGAAGCAGGTGGCTAGTGCCTTCCTTGCCATGGCTCTCAATCTGAACACAAACTGCTCAGGCAGGACCTTTATTATTAGCATCCCAGATCTCACCCACCTGGAATTCCTGACAGTGCTCTCAGAGTTTTACACCCTCTTCTCTATCTATTCTTGGTTATAGGTCTCTTTTTTATCTCTTTGACAAAAGCTCATCTCTAACTGCTCTCCATACAGCCATGTTGGTTTCTTTAGGTGTCTCCTCTCTTGTTCCTTGCAGTAATCACTTGTGACTGTATTTAACACATTTCACTTACCAGACTATGAGTCATCCCTCCTTTCAAAGCTCTGAGTCAGATATTATATCTACGTTTCCCTGGATCTTCCAAAATCTGCTTTCCCTCAAACTCAGAGAGTTCTGCATTTCCCTTGGCTTCTCTAAACATAGCCACTTTCTGCTCAGGTTCCCAACACTTTCAATTCACCAAGCACACACACAACCTTCTGAGAGATCAAACTTTTAGAAAAGTGAATTAAGAATCAAAGCAAGTTTTCCCCCACCATCTTGGATACTGTGGAGGTCTGCTGAGACAGAACTTCTATAAGGACAAATATTTCTGGAAGGCTGTGGTCCAAGGCCATTTTTGCTGGCTATAAGCAGGGTCTCCAGAGCCAGAGGGAGCACACAGCTCTTCTTAAAATTAAAGGTGTTTATGCTGGAAATGAAACTGAATTCTATCTAGACAAGAGATGTGCTACAAAGATGTGCTTCTTATGTGTACAAAGAAAAGAACAACACAGTGACTCCTGGTGGCAAACCAAACAAAATCAGAGTAATCTGGGGAAAGGTAACTCATGCTCATGGAAACAGTGGCATGGTTCGTGCTAAATTCCTAAGGAACCTTCCCACTAAGGCCATTAGACACAGAATCCATGTAATGCCGTACCCCTCAAAGATTTAAACTTATTGGAAAGTAAATAAAATGGATTTGTTCTCTTAAAAAAAAAAGAATCAAAGCAAGTCAAGAACTTATCAGAGTATTATTTTTTGAAAAGGAGATTTCCAGGTATTAAAATATGTAAAGACCCATAGTGCCACACCAACTTGCTTCTATACCAGTTTTATAATCTCAATTTAGAAAGCCTCTTCCACACTAGGGCATCTCATCCCAGGGTTAGTGTGTTTGTTTTTTTGTGGGCTAGGAGCCAATGGTCTGAACTTTTGTTTTACCAAAAAGCCCAAACTCAGTAAGCAAACTAGTGAATAAGTTGCTCTGGAGTCAGAGAAGAGACTTGGGTTCAAGTCCTAGTTTCAGTGTCTTCAATCTGTACTACTGGGATAAGTTACTAAACCTCTTTGAACCTCTATCTCTTCATCTGTACAACAGATATTAATAATAATATTTATCTCATGGACTGTTGTAGAAATGAAATATGATATTATATGAAGAGATCAGCACAATTCCTAGCAAATACCAAGCATTCAAATAATAGTTGTTTTACCACAATATATTACTGTATTTTTATGTGTATAAGATGCCCCCATGTATAAGATGGCCCTCATTTTTCCAACCCAAAGTTAAGAAATCAATATTTTAAACATAAAACAGAACACATTTTTATTTAGTAATCACCACAGGTAATGTTTACATACCAGTACTATGATATTATGCAGCATATCACTTTATTCAGCCTCTGTTGCATCACTGCTCTTGTCTTCATCACTATTAGTTCCAGACACATCAATTCCTTCAACTTCTATTGTATCACTGCTGTCTTCTGAGTCAATGTTTATATATGTGAGGTCATCCTCATAAACTGGTGGCATTTTCTGAGCTAACTTTTGTTTGTGTTCTCATGGCCAACCCTTCTCTCCTCATGAAATGGAAGCACCATTTTGCCTTTCATGTAAAATCAACAACGTGCATTTCGCTTGCAAACATTCTTGCCTGACACTGAATAACGCTTGGTTGACACACATAAGCCACGCTGGCTCTGCTCCATAATCCAAGTCTTAAGCCTCTGCTCTAAGTTTGCCCTTTTGCTGGTTTTCCTCTTAAGGCCTTCTTCTTTTTTGGCATCTTAAGGAATTGTTCTTCCTGTTTTCTCCACTGTCTGCTCATACCCTCAGTGGGAGGAGGTCCAAATTGTCTCTCTGCAGTTCTATTTCCATGTGCTTTTGCATAGCTATTACATTCAGTTTGAATTTTGCAGAGTAAGACAATCGCTTACTGGTATTTATCTTTTTATTTTTTGACATCTTTATGGGCTCAGAACGCTCTGGTCCCTGTTGCAACTGTGCACTCTCCTCCTCCACCTCCAAGTATGGCATCAGGTGACATCAGTAACAATAAGACCCATGATTGGAGGAAGCCTGTTTGACAAGGTATGGGTAGCTACGCACCTGTGAGGCTCCCTCCTTGGCTGACTTCCGTGTATAAGACGCCCCTCAATTTTCAGTCTAACAATTTTAGGGGGAAAAAAAGCATCTTTTTTTCTAGCTTTTTTTTTTAAATTGTTTAAAGTATTACATGTGTCTCCTTTTTCCCCAATTGACACCCCCCCCCCCCATCACTCACACCCCTGAGGAGGAGCACCCATCGCCCCAGTGTCTGGGTTCACTGATTATGCTAATATGCATGCATACAAGTCCTTTGGTTGATCTCTAATCTCCCCTCTGCCTCTGCCCACCTCTCCCCCCCACCCCCGCCACTTTCTCTCTGAAGTTGGATGGTTTGTTCAGTGTTATCTCGTTTCTGAATCTGTTTTTGTCCATCAGTTTACACTGATCATTATATCCCACATATGAGTGAGATCATGTGATATCTATCTTTCTCTGACTGGCTTATTTCACTTAGCATAATGCTCTCCACTTCCACCCATGCTGTTGCAAATGGCAAAAGTTCCTTCTTTTTTAAGCAGCGTACTATTCCATTGTGTAGATGTACCACAGTTTTTTAATCCACTCATCTGCTGATGGGCACTTAGGCTGTTTCCAAATCTTAGCTATTGTAAATTGTGCTGCTGTGAACATAGGGGAGCATATATCCTTTCTGATTGGTGTTTCTGGTTTCTTGGGATATATTCCTAGAAGTGGGATTATTGGGTCAAATAGGAGTTCCATTTTTAACTTTTTGAGGGAACTCCATACTGTTTTCCACAGTAGCTGCACAAGTCTGCATTCCCACCAGCAGTGCACAAGGGTTCCTTTTTCTCCACATCCTCACCAGCACTTGTCGTTTGTTGATGATAGCCATTGTCAGAGGTATGAGATGGTACCGCATTGTCATTTTGATTTGCATCTCTTGGATGATTAGTGACTTTGAACATGTTTTCATATGTCTCTCTGCCTTCTGTATGTTCTCTTTCAAAAAGTGTCTATATAGATCCTTTGCCCATTTTTTGATTGGATTGTTTATCTTCCTTTTGTTAAGTTATATGAGTTCCCTGTAAATTTTGGAGATTAAACCCTTATCTGAAATAGCATTGGCAAATATGTTCTCCCATGCAGTGGGCTTTCTTGTTTTGTTGATGGTTTCTTTTGCTGTGCAGAAGCTTTTTATTTTGATGAAGTCCCATTTGTTTATTTTCTCCTTAGTTTCCATTGCCCTAGGAGCATTATCAGAGAAGAAATTTCTTCGGCATATGTTTGCGATTTCGCTGCCTGTGGATTCCTCTAGTATTTTTATGGTTTCCTGTCTTACGTTTAAGTCTTTTATCCATTTTGAGTTTATTTTTGTGTATGGTGTGAGTTGGTGATCTAGTTTCATCCTTTTGCATGTATCTGTCCAATTTTCCCAACACCATTTATTGAAAAGACTGTCTTGACTCCATTGTATGTTCTTGCCTCCTTTGTCGAATATTAATTGGGCATAGTGGTTTGGGTTGATTTCTGGGGTCTCTATTCTATTCCATTGATCTATATGTCTGTTCTTGTGCCAGTACCAAGCTGTTTTAAGAACAGTGGCTTTGTAATACAGTTTGATATCTGGTATTGAGATCCCACCTACTTTGTTCTTTCTGAGGATTGTTGCAGCTATTCGGGGTCTTTTTTTATTCCAGATGAATTTTTGGAACGTTCGTTCTAGATCTGTGAAATATGCTGTTGGTAATTTAATGGGGATTGCATTGAATCTATAAATTGCTTTGGGTAGTATGGACATTTTGATGATGTTGATTCTAGTATTGGTAAAGATATTGCTATGACATATGTCTGATATTTTGCTGTCTATGGAGTCTTCTAAGATTTTTATGGTTTCCCATCTTACATATAACTCCTTTAACCATTTTGAATTTGTTTTTATGTATGGTGTAAGTTGGTAATCTAGTTTCTTTTTTTTTTTTTTTTTTTTGCATGTATCTGACCAAATTTCCCAGCACCATTTATTAAAGAGACTGTCTTGAGTCCATTGTATGCTCTTGCCTCCTTTGTCAAATATTAATTGAGCATAATGGCTTGGGTCTATTTCTGCGTTCTCTGTTCTGTTCCATTGGTCTATATGTCTGTTCTTGTGCCGATACCAGGCAGTTTTGAGAACCGTGGCTCTGTAATATAGCTTGATATCTGGTATTGTAATCCCTCCAACTTTGTTCGTCTTTCTCAGGATTTCTGTGGCTAGTCAGGGTCTTTTTTTATTCCATATGAATTTTTGGAGAGTTTGTTCTGGTTTGTGAAATATGTTGTTGGTATTTTAATGGGGATTGCATTGAACCTATAAATTGCTTTGGGTAGTATGGACATTTTAATGATGTTGATTCTACCAATCCATGAACACGGTATGTTCTTCCATTTGTTTGTCTTCCTCTATCTCTTTTTTCAATGTCCCGTAGTTTTCTGAGAATAGCATTTTATACATGGAAAAATATGGTATACAATTTAATGCGAATTACTATTTTTACTTTTCTGCTAAGAAAGACAGAGCACCTGGGTTTTCATTCTTCTCAGAAGTGGGAGGGCCCACCTGTGGTGGGGAACAAAGAAGAATGTACCACCTCCCACTGCGTGGCTCTAGATTCTCATTCTCAGCTCCTCTGGCTAGAATAGACAAAGCCAGTACAGAAAGCATTCATGGGGGAGAAATGTAATTGATAAGCTAGAGTGAACAACTGGGAGGAAGGATCAAAGAAGCTAATTAGAACTGGCTAAAGGGAGACCACAGGGTGGGGAATGTGGAAGAGAGAGGGCTAAAGAGAAATTATCTGTGGCCTATAATTATTCAAAGAATATCTCTAAGTAATTATCTCGGGCAGTCTGAGGGAGGTGAGGTAGGAGTAACAGGGTTAAGCAGAAGAAAATTGGGCTAAAACATAGGAGATTTTTCACACACAGAGATTTATCAAGTTTATTAGAGAACACAGAGAGGGTGCTACATTAGGTCATCTATTCCAGCTGGTGATATAACTGTCCCCGTAGGTGCTGGGGGCTGAGGAAGAGCAGAGCACTCCAGATCCCACAGGATAAGAAGGTTCCAAGGATAATCACCTGGCCAATCCTTGTTCCAAGCTGCAGGCAATACACCTCTCTCAATAAGCCTTAGTAGCTCAGGAAGAACTTCCTTACTCACCCAGATCTTGCTTTCAAGAGTTCTAAGATGTGTGCTGGGAAGTCAATCCTTCCCAACTCATCTCCTCAATCACAGCAGATGGAATCAAGCGGGGCCTATTTTGCTTTTGCTGCACAACTGCAGAAATGTTTATGAATAAGCCATCTCTTAGTAGCAAAAGAAAAGGCAATAATCGTGGGATGGTCTATAGCTGAAAATGACAACATTGAAATGCTTCGATTACAGGATTTGGAAGTCATATAGACTACAAATCTCTCAGCTGTGCAACATACATAACAAGTCCCCAAAAAATCCTTTGATGAGGTTTTGCTCAGATATTTAAGGTTTCTGACAGTTTGAATATGGTGAATAATATGGTGAACCAACCAAATACATTGCATCGTTGGTATTTGGAAAGCACTCTATGAAAAATTAGTTCTAGTTCTGAGAGACAAGTGCAGCACCAGGCTCCTGGTATTCCATGGGGCAGATCAACGTGGCCTCCTCGGCCAGCTCCATTTCATGTGGCCAGTCTCATGACTAGACAGCATGGGTTTCCTGCCCCTGGCCACATCTCTCATGTTGTAATAGAAAACTGTGTGGAGTATATCTGCTGACTCTCTGGCCAGGCTCGGGGCTCACCAGGTCTCCTCTAGGTTAAGGAGTACTCAGAGCTTCACATGATGCAGAAATAAACTGGGAGGCCTGACTCACCAACACTGAAATTGGAGGCTCAAAAGGAAAGTGAAGCCTTTCCACTCTGTGGAGATCTTTAAGAACTGCAGAAAACCCCCAATTACTCACAGCTTCCAGAGACAGAATGATAGATGGTTTCGTTTGAAAACATGCTATTTGTCTGAGGCTATTTTCCCAGTTTGCTGGTCGACAAATCCTGATTGGGCCTAGAGTGCACAGGGTCCTCAGCTAAGCATCTTGGGGCCAGAGCAAAGAATGAAATAGTTCCTGCCCCTATTAGACAAAATTAACAGCTGGCAGAAACATGCAGAGAGGTACTCTATTAGACAAGTCACTGTGCAAGAGGGGTGACTTCAATATTAGGTATAACCTGAAAAAATGGAGGGCTTGGCCAGGAAGGTACCCTGAAAAAATGACCTTGTCAAGATCAAAAGTCATTAAGATAGAAACAGAAAGTCTAAAATATCTGTATGTAGAAAAAGAAACCAAGATGGCGGCATAGGTAAACACCGGAAATTGCTGCCTCACACAACCACTTCAAAAATACAACTAAAAGACAAAACGGACATCATCCAGAACCACAGGAAGGCTAGCTGAGTGGAAATTCTACAACTAGAAGGAAAGAGAAAAACACACTGGGACTCAGAGGAGGTGTGGAAGTAAAGTGCAGAGGTACGGAGGTGCACGTGGAAAGAGGGCTGGCAACTGAGGACACGGTTGTCTTTTTCAATCGGGAGGGAGTCTCAAGCTCCAGACTGCTCTAAACTCCAGTTCCGGGCGAGTCTCTGGGGGCCCAGACTCATACGGGGAGAAACTGGACTGTCTGACATCGGTTGGAACTCGAGGGCGGCTTTCTCTCAGAGGTGCTTGCAGTGATTACTGGGACACTGAGACACGGGGCCTCTTAGTGTAGGACTGAGGAGCAGCCATAGCTGCTTGCTCTGCCCTGTTGACCCCGAGACCCCACCCCACCCAAGCTGTGCACAGAGGCTTTTGCATATGAAAGGCCTGGCCCTTTGCAATCTGAAAATTACCGAACAAACTGCAGCTGGGTCTGACAGACCCAGAACTTACAAAAGAAGGCCCAAGGCCCCACAGCAGCTTGCATTGCCTCACAGCTGGGCCTCATCTGGGCACCTCCAAACCCCAAACAAAGAAGAGGAATCTGCAGATCTCTCCATAGCTCCTGCTGGGTAGCCTCAGGCAGAGGCTAAATTAGCACCTCCTTAGAGACCCAAGAGCCAGTGTACCCAGTGGTCAGAGTGGGACCATCCAGATTACAACTCCTCAGATCCATAAGGGACACACTCAGGGGGCAGACTCAGTGAGCACCAAAGCCCCACTGAAGCAAGTCTTGCCCCAGAAGGGTGTCTCCAGCACAGAAGTTCTCCCACTGCAGACACAGCTGATTCTCACAGCCAACTGGCCTGGAGGTCAATTCCTCCCAGTGATAATTACAACAATCAAGGCTTAACTACAACAAGACTGTGCACAAAGCCCACAAAGGGGTGCACCAAGAGTGTCCACCTCAGGTAATTGGGGAGGCTGAGCCGCTGGGCCCTATAGGACACCTAGCACAGAAAGCCACTCTATCAACACAGGGAAGCATAAAAAAT
The DNA here is from genome assembly GCF_014108235.1 of Myotis myotis. Lineage (NCBI taxonomy): Eukaryota > Metazoa > Chordata > Mammalia > Chiroptera > Vespertilionidae > Myotis > Myotis myotis. The sequence continues at coordinate 30,061,177 of NW_023416368.1, read as the reverse complement.
GCAGAGACAAAGAAACAGGTCACAAAAGACAGAAATGGAGGAAAGTAAACTACTGGATATAGAGTTCAAAACCACACTTATAAGGTTTTTCAAGAATTTTCTAGAAACTGCCAATAAATTAGTGAGACCCTCAAGAAATTTAGTGAGACCCTCGAGGTTATGAAAAAGGACCAACTAGAAATTACGCATACACTGACTGAAATAAAGAATAATATACAGAGTTCCAACAGCAGACTAGAGGATCCCAAGAATCAAGTCAAAGATTTGAAACATGAAGAAGCAAAAAACACCCAACCAGAAAAAAAATAAAAATAAAAAAGAATCCAAAAATATGAAGATAGTGTAAGAACCCTCTGGGACAACTTCAAGCGTACCAATATCTGAATTATGGGGGTGCCAGAAGAAGAGAGAGAGCAAGATATTGAAAACCTATTTGAAGAAATAATGACAGAAAACTTCCCCTACCTGGTGAAAGAAATAGATTTACAAGTCCAGGAAGTGCAGAGAACCCCAAACAAAAGGAATCCAAAGAGGACCACACCAAGACACATCATAATTAAAATGCCAAGAGCAAAAGACAAGGAGAGAATTTTAAAAGCAGCAAGAGAAAAACAGTCATTTACCTACAAGGGAGTACCCATACAACTGTCAGCTGATTTCTCAACAGAAACTATGCAGGCCAGAAGGGAGTGACAAGAAATATTCAAAGTGATGAATAGCAAGAATCTACAAGCAAGATTACTTTACCCAGCAAAGCTATCATTCAGAATTGAAGGTCAGATAAAGAGCTTCACAGATAAGAAAAAGCTAAAGGAGTTCATCACCACCAAACCAGTATTAAATGAAATGCTGAAAGGTATCCTTTAAGAAGAGGAAGAAGAAGAAGAAGAAAAAGGTAAAGATACAAATTGTGAACAACAAATACACATCTATCAACAAGTGAATCTAAAAATCAAGTGAATAAATAATCTGATGAACAGAATAAATTGGTGAATATAATAGAATCAGGGGCAAAGAAAGGGAGTGGACTATTCCCCGGGGGCGGGGGGGAGGGGTGTTGAGGTGTGGGGGGTGCGGGAAGAGACTGGACAAAAATCGTACACCTATGGATGAGGACAGTGGTGGGGGAGTGGGGGGTGGGGGAGTAAGGGCAGAGGGTGGGGTGGGAACCGGGTGGAGGGGAGCTATGGGGGGGAAAAGAGGAACAACTGTAATAATCTGAACAATAAATATTTAATTTTAAAAAAAGAAGCAGCCAATGAATGCATAAAAAAATAAAAATAAAATATCTGTATGTATTACCCAAGTGAAGTCAGATAAGATTCTTTTTTTTTTTTCAAAGAAAATGTTAGGAATCATCTTCCACAAACTCTTTTAACTCTTTTCCCAATAAATCTTTAAAGCCTTCTGCTAGAATCATTCTAATGCCAACGAAAAAGCTACACTCATAAAATAGTTAATGTCAAAATGTAAATGATTTGTTTAAGATTCAGCAATTGTTGCTGAATCAAACACAAAATCTCTATGGCTTGAATATCAAGGGAAACAAAAGGCTTGACAATTTAGTGCTCATTAAAGCCTGTCTGGCTGAATTTTAGATTACAACCTAAAGGAAAAAAACCTTAAACAAATTCAAGTGTAAACTGATGTATGTAGAGCAGTTTTCAATGGCCTGCAAATGGAGCAAAGCCACCGCCTGGTATGTGACTTGCATGGTCCCATATCCAGGGTATGGGAGTAGGCCTGAGGTGAGCAGAACCCCAGACAAGAAAGCACTTGGGTCCCACCAGAGTTTGAATTCAGCACTGTGGAGAGGACCAACCCATTAGCTCTTTGCTGCAGAAGGCTAGGGGAGTTGAGGACAGTCAAATGGTAGGCAGGGGCTCACTTCTGCCTGAGAAAAGTGGGAAAGCAAAAGCTTTTTGCACTTCTCTCCCCTTTTCTGGCCTTGTTTGTAAGACACTTTCCGAAACCACGGTGCACCTCCTGCACCTATGAATCTGAGACAGGCCTGATGACCTTCAAAGGCCTCAAGTGTTAGAAATAGTCCTATGTGGTAGGTTTGTGAGATGCTGAGCAGAATGCTTCTCTAAATCTTCTTGCCCATTGGTCTATAAAAGTGCTTAAAATTTCACTCTCTGGGATTTGAGTCTTTTTTTTTTTTAATTAAAAGTTTTTAATGTTGACTGTCTTTCAGGGTCCTGTGTTTTTATTTTTTTATTTTAGAGAGAGGGAGGGGGAGAGGGAGAGAGAAACATCAATGTGAGAGAGAAAAATCGACTGGCTCTTTCCCACATGCACTACAGCAGGGATTGAACCCACAACCTGGGTATGTGGCCTGACTGGGAATCGAACCCTCCACCTTCGGTGCATAGGATGACGCTCCAACCAACTGAGCCACACCAAACCAGGAGCAATGCCACTGCTCCTGGGTTGGAAAAATCGATCATGTGTAAGAGTGAAAGGAGGAAGTGGGACAAGAGGCATAGGCCGAACATATAGTCAGCTTCTCTATAAGGCTTTGTGTTAGGGTCTATGGAAGATACAAAGGTGAATAAAATACTTTCACAGTCCTGGACACTGGACATTAAGCTTAAGGGATCCTGGGAACACAACAAAGCTAAATACCCATTGGTGGGGGGAGGGGGGGCGTGTACAGGGAAGATGCAGCCCAAAGAGAAACATCATGATGGTAGAGTCCAAAGAGGCAGTCTCACAGTGGTAAAGACCATGGGCTCTGGAGCCAGACAGACCAAAGTTTGAATCTTGGACCTCCTTTCTGCATGACTTAACTTAACCCATCTTTGCCCAAGCTTCCTCATCTGTGAAATAAGGATTATTTCATAAGGTCGTTGAAAGGATTAAATGAGATATTGAATGTAACAGTCCCTGCACATAAGGTTCAATGTTAATAGTACTATCAGGACCAGCCTTCTACTTAAAGCCCCAGATATTTCTATAAATGCCTGAGTCAGATGGTGGAAGAGAGGCATACAGAGGAAAAAAAACACCAAAAGGGCAGACTAAGCTTCTCCTCCCTCCAAACTAATCCCCCCGCCACCCCACCCCTGTCCCCCCCACCCCCACCCCCACCCCGCCACACACATACGTTCAGTCCCAAGAGCCACTCCAGGGCTGCGTTAACAGGCCTTGATTGCAGCAGCTCCTGAGACGTGCACCAGATGGCCTGGGCTGCCTTGCTCTGCTAGTGGCTCTTCTCCAGGTCTTAGACTTCACACATTAACCCACCCATCAGCTACAGTTCCATCTTCAACTCCTGGAGGCAAATGCCGTCTACCTGGCTTCCTCTGCACTGGTTCCCTTTGAGGGGAGGGTCACAGATAATATTTAAAAGTGTTTAAATATTACAGTGACATTGCCAACATCTGTCATCATTTAGTTTTATAGAACAGGGAACTTGGTCCTCTATTATTCTCTCCTCCGTAGGGCCCTGGACACTCTGGCTCAAGGTAAAGGAAGAATCACACTAAAACAGTAATTTTCAAAGTATGGCCCCTGGACCAAAAGCACCAGCATCACTTGGGAAACTGTGTGAAATAAAAATTCTCGGGTCCCAGCCCAGATTTACTGAATCAGAAACTTTAGGGAGGGGCCTGGCAATCTGTATTTTAACGACCCTTCCAGGTACTTCTAATGTATGCTTAAGTTTGAAAAATACTAGGCTAGAGAGTCCCTGGTCAGATGACAAGCTGGACTCTCTTTAGCCCGGTCAAGGAAAGGCCTGCTTCAGGGGCCTTAGGCAGAGCCCAGTTTTTGCTAGAAGACCCAAGCTCTGAGGGCCACTGCCAAGAAGATGAAAAGCTTCCAATAAAACCCAGACCTACATAGCTGCACTGATCAAAATACAATAAAGAAGAAAGTAAGAAATCCGACAAAAGGAATCTGTAGCTTCAGTGGGGACAAAATACAACAATCTTCTGTGGGAGATGAGAAGCATAAAAGGGATGTTAGATGTTCAAAGAACCAAATGTCAAAATGACAAGAAATGCAAGAATAAAAATAAAGTGTGGACATCAATGCCACACAGGCTTCAGTCTAATGATGGCAATAGCAGGAAACAGCAGCCCCCACCCACAACATGACAGCCTATATAAATAGAGTCTTGAGGGGAAAAAATACCAGCAATTAGTCACCGAATCCTGCTTACTGGAATGAGGAAAAGCTTGTAAAAAGCCATCAGAGGATCTGTAAGAAAAGCTCCGCTAAGGAGACCACGCAGACTGAGGGCAAGAGTAAGATCATTAAGGCAGAAGGCCTGTGGGATGTTTCTTGCAGTCCTTGATGCCTGCCAAGTCTTAACCTGGAAGGGGAAATGGAGGGCCTGGCCACAGGGCTATAATGAACTCCAGCCTGGACCCATATCCAAGTTGGAAGTCCTTTAATGCGGGGCCACGGCCAGAGGCAGGGTAGTAGATGGGAAGTGGGAGGGAAGAGGAGTCTGTAGTCAGTAGCAGACCCTGCCTGGGGCAGTGGGCACCCTGGAGGATGAGGCACTGAGCCTCTGATCACAGAAATCCTATCAGCCACATACAGATCCTCCCCTGGCCCCAAGGGTGCATGATTTGGAAGCAGCAACAGTAGCAGCCTCAGTGCTTCCATTCAGGAATCTGCTGAAAATGACCCTATGTCACAACTCAAATGTGCTGTGCTCTCTACTGCCTCTGCCTGGAGTGCCCTTCCCCCACTCTTCTCCATTCCTGCCCATCTTCATCTGGCTAGTTCCTATTCCTCCAAGTCTCAGTCCAAACATTTCCTTAGAGAAGACTTTTGCTGACCACCTGGCTCTTCCTGCGCATCCCTGGGGGCCCCTTTCACCTTCACTTTGCTCAACACAAAGTCTGTTATCCCTGATAAACCATCAACTCCATTAAGGACATGGACTGTGCCTTGTTACCTGCTCACCTGTAACCTCACTCTCTAGACAGTGTAATCCAATGCCTGGTACTCAGTTAGCAGGAGCTGCCTCAAGGAATAAGGCTGTCTCAGTGCTGTTCCCCTGGTGGGACACCAAGGCCTGGATTGCTCAGCCCCATAACTAGGTATGTAAATGGGTTGGGCAGATGACCTCTCACCCCTTCAGAGCAACTTATCTCTCCAAGAACTCACATAGGGTAGACCTCAGCCAATGTTCTAAATTTTGCCTTCTCTTCCCCTCCCCTTCTAGTTTGATTCCCTTAACCAAGTCCCTCATGTGTCCCCATCACAGCCCTGCCTGCTAGAGAAAAGGGTTATAGTAGAGGTATTCAATGACCCCCCTGGGGTAGCCCTCCTAGGAGTATCTGCATTTGCCCACAGAGAGCTAATAGATGTATTTAAAAACAAACAAACAAATAAAAACACAAAGAAGGAATTCCCAATGGTGTTAATAGAACTTTAGGCAGCAGTGGGGGGGGGGGGGGGGATTTTGGGGGCAGTGTCCTCCACGTGGTTCCTGAAATCAACCTCCCTTAGATAATTTCCACCTCTGCTGTGTCTAAGGTCAGCCATGACTCAATTCTAATGTTAGACAGTGCTTGCCAGCCAGAGTGAGGTAGTCACAGATGTGTCCACAGGTGGACACTGTCATCTCCTTTCAGCCTGACCTGGCTGTCCTTGACCCCAATCCTCTAGCTAAAGACCAGAAACCCCAGGCTAGAACCTCTGCTTTCTCTTCTGGAAATCTAATACCAATTCAACTTTCAAGACCTATGTCAGGTCAGCATGGCATCAGAGATGGGTCCTTGGTCACGTTTTCCTTCAGCAATACTCCAAACTCTGCTCCATTACTCCCAGTCAACTCTGCCTAGGGGCCCTGATGGGCGGACACGCTCGGGATCCACTGAGGAGGTGGCAGAGAACCAAGAAAGGAGCACGGACGTTGGAAGAGGGCAAGGTCAAGTTGACAAATATCAGACAATGAGAAAGAATTGCATGAACTGCAGTGGCATAATGTAGCATAACAGATGGATACTTAGATTTATTCTAAGAGCTGTAAAAGTAAGTAATTAAATAAAAATATGGAACAATGAATCTGCCACAGAGAGACACCTAACAGCCTCATGAGGGCCTTGCAGCTGGTGCAAGTAGCCTGGGAAATAAGCAGTGGGCAAGAAACCTCTAACACTGACCTGATGTTTTAGGCACAATAAATTCAGCACCAGCTCAAGCTGGGTAACAGGGAACAGGCAGATTTCAAAGGGAGATAATAAGACTCTCAGCTGCAAGTATTATGCCATGGGAGTATGGTCCCCTGTCTACATCTGAAAGATGGCAGCCTGAGGTAGACCGATAAATTCCCCACCATTGGCATGTTTAGCAAGGTCCCTGCAAAGTGAGACTGACATATTGTATTTATCTCTGTAGAAGCAGAAGGAGGTAGAAAATGCATACATGAATGACAAGCTTCACTGACACCAATAGGCAGGCTGGGAGACCCAGGCTTAGGCCTCCACTCCTTTCCCAAGGGTTGGTGGCAGACGGTGAGGGTGCAGTTACCCACAGAAGAAACATGGAGTGCACTGTGTATAAAACACAGTGTTGGGCTCAGGGTTCCACTAAGGAAGCAGCTTTCCTGAACATAAATTAGCAATCTGGAAGCAAACAAATCAGCTGGAATCTGTTTTGTATTACTCAAGCCTGTTTTTAAAGGTCCCAAACTGAATTCAGATTCATCTAAGGGAAAAAGAAAGTTTGTTGGGTCCCATCATGAAGAATGGTGACAAAAGTAAAAGCACAATTGGGTCCAGAGGCTCAAGCCATATGTCAGGTTCTCTCATTCTCTATCTCTTAGCTTTGCTTCCCTCTCTTGATGAGACTGCTTTTTCTCTAGGCAGGGATGACCACTGGCATCCCCTGAACGTACCAGTCCCAGCATAAAGAGTTCTCCCTCTCACACAGTATACAATTCCAGGACAGGACTTTGATTGCCCACCCATGGATCAAGCACTCTCTCTATATATATCAATATGGAAGAGGCTAGTCTAGGTCATATGACCAGCCCTAACTGAAGAGGTGGAGCATAAAGATTGACGGCATCACCTGACCACATGGTTCTGATGAAAAGATTCCCAAAGGGAGTGTTTTCCAAAGAAGGAAGATGGAAGAATGTGTTGAAAGACCAAAAATATTAATCAACTGTTTCAAAGCTCACCACACTGTTTTATATCACCTCAAGCCATGATACTGGTTAATAATTGGTTGGTTGGGGCTAGGTTGGAAGTCAGTCCAGGGATGTAACAATCTGCTTGCAGAGATCCAGTATGACCCTACCAACTTTGAGTGCTCCAAAGGCCCTGCTGCTTATCCCTTTCACAGCAGCTCATCCTTGTAGCCCTGTCCCCAAGGCCCAAGCACAGGACCATGCAGATACTAAACAGCTCCATACTTAGGAAGCCCACACAGTACTAAAGCATAAAGCACCCAGCAGCCAACTCCTTGGAGGCCTTGTGAACCCACTAACTTGAATCTCCTTCCCATAGCACAAACAATGGAAGATAAACTTCCCCCAATCTGGAAACCTCAGTCAGCACCATTGATAAGGAACCAAGGATGGGGATAAGGCTTAGCCCAGAACCACTTCCATTCACACCAATGGTTCTATAGAGCTGTTCTCCAATCCAAGATACTCCTACCTCCTGGAGAGGGGAAGCAGGTATTTTAGGTACAGAAATAAAAAACCCACCACATCCCCACTGCCACAAAAGCCATCACTTGCTCAGTATCTAGCACAAAGGGCTCTTCCCCTAATATGGGTCAAAAGAAGAGAGGTCTATGGTCTCCCTCACCTCCAGGACCCACTGTACACTCTCCTAACTCCCTCATCAGGCTCCAGCCAATAGCCTCAGCGGTCTCTCTGGCTTATTTTTTTTTTTTTAATTAAATCTTTATTGTTCAGATTATTACATTTGTTCCTCTTTTTTTTTCCCCCCATAACTCCCCTCCTCCCAGTTCCCGCCCCACCCTCCGCCCTCACTCCCCACCCACTGTCCTCATCCATAGGTGCACGATTTTTGTCCAGTCTCTTCCCGAATCTCCCACACCCCTTTCCCCCCCAGGAATAGTCAGTCCATTCCCTTTCTATGTCCCTGATTCTATTATAATCAACAGTTCATTCTGTTCATCAGATTATTTATTCACTTGATTCTTAGATTCACTTGTTGATAGATGCATATTTGTTGTTCATAATTTGTATCTTTACCTTTTTCTTCCTCTTCCTCTTCTTAAAGGATACCTTTCAGCATTTCATATAATCCTGGTTTGGTGGTGATGAACTCCTTTAGCTTTTCCTTATCTGTGAAGCTCTTTATCTGACCTTCAATTCTGAATGATAGCTTTGCTGGATAAAGTAATCTTGGTTGTAGGTTCTTGGTATTCATCACTTTGAATATTTCTTGCCACTCCCTTCTGGCCTGCAGTTTCTGTTGAGAAATCAGCTGACAGTCGTATGGGTATTCCCTTGTAGGTAACTGAGTTTCTTTCTCTTGCTGCTTTTAAGATTCTCTCTTTATCTTTTGCTCTTGGCATTTTAATTATGATGTGTCTTGGTGTGGTCCTCTTTGGATTCCTTTTGTTTGGGGTTCTCCGCGCTTCTTGGACCTGTAAGTCCATTTCTTTCACCAGGTGGGGGAAGTTTTCTGTCATTATTTCTTCAAATAGGTTTTCAATATCTTGCTCTCTCTCATCTTCTGGCACCCCTATAATTCTGATGTTGGTGCGCTTGAGGCTGTCCCAGAGGCTCCTTACACTATCCTCGCATTTTTGGATTCTTTTTTCATTTTGCTTTTCCGGTTGGGTGTTTTTTGCTTCCTCGCATTTCAAATCATTGACTTGATTCTTGCGCTCCTCTGGTCTGCTGTCGGGAGTCTGTATAATATTCGTTATTTCAGTCCGTGTATGCTTAATTTCTAGTTGGTTCCCCAATATAAGATCGAGGGTCTTATTAGTTTTCTTGTAGATCTCATTAAGTTTATCGGCGGCTTCTAAACAGTTCTTGAGAGACCTTAAAAGTGTGGTTCTGAACTCTATATCTTCCATTGACAATTTTGTCTTGTTTCTTTGTCTCCGCATTTTGTTATGCTTCCTTGGTGCACCCCCTAGTGGTCTTTGTTCGCAGTCTTATAGTTAAATCTTGATTGTTGTAGCTAATTCCAGGGAGGGTTTGACCTCCAGGCCAAGTGGCTATGAGAATCAGCTGTGTCAGCAGTGAGAGAACTTCTGTCCTCTAGGGAGGTGCTAATCTGGCGTTTGCCTGAGGCTATCCAGCAAATGCCTGTGTGCAGGGCTTGGGCGGGGCGGGTCGCACAGGATCAACAGGGTGGGCCGGAGAGAGCAGTTATGGCGGCTCTCAGTCCTGTCCCCAGGGGCTCTGCCTCTCTGAGTCCCAGCACCCGCTGCAAAGCTCGGAGAGAAAGCTGCACTTGCTCTGACCGAAGCCAGACAGTCCCGCTTCTCCCGTTTGAGTCTGGGTCCCTAAAGACTCGCCCGGATCTGGAGCTCAGAGTCTGCGACTCCCTCCCGATTGAAAACGCCAACCGCGCCCTCTGCCGCCAGCCCGCTCCGCGCACTCCGCACCTCAGAATTTGACTTCAGCACTGCGCCTCCTCTGAGTGTCCGTATGCGTTTCTCTTTCCTCCTAGTTGTAGGACTTCCACTCAGCCAGCGTTCCTGTGGTTCTGGGTGATGTCCGTTCTGTTTTTTGGTTTCACTTTTGAAGTAGTTGTTCAAAGCAGCAAACTCCGGCGTTAACCTATGCCGCCATCTTGGTTCTCTCTCTGGCTTATTATTAAAGCAGCTTTCCGTCTCAAGGAACTCTCGGAACTTAGACCTCCTTCAAGCCACATAAATCAGATCTTTTCTTCAAAAGCCCAGAAGGAGCACTGCCAGGGTCCCTGGGGAGATCTGAGACATATTTAGGAGGCCCCTTTGTCCCAAGGCCAGCTGGGGACAGGAGACCTCAGGGACCCTCAGGAGCCCGACCAAGCAGAGGCATCTCTAGGCTTCAGCTCCCAAGCTCTGCACATTCTTAAGTGATTCCATCAACTTTACCATTAATGGGGAGTCTGGCCTAAGCAGTGACACTGACCAGCATGTGGCTACCAAATTCTTTCTGCCACAGAGGCCTTCTCTAGAAATGCAGGAAAACAAAGCCTGGTTGCCATGTGGAGCAACTAAATGCTCTGGCAGTACCTGGTACTCTGAAGCCATGTTTGCAGGTCTGGTTCAGTGCAGCCATGCTGGGCCCAGTGTAAGAACCTCCAGCCAGCCTGAAAAGCAGTTGCCCGTTGATGGCCCTATGGCCCAGAGCCCTTTGAGCTGGCTCTACTCTTGTTCCACACACACCATAATTTATTGCTGCTGTTAAGAGCCCCAGGAAAGAAAGCTTCTGCCTCCCACTTTGCCCCTGCCCTTCCTATGCTGGAACCAATCACCAGCCAAAACCTGGAGTGAACCTCTATAACTATGAACCCCAAACTGAGTTCAAACAACTTTTATTGAGCCACAAACTAAATGAAGGTGTGTGAGGTTTTTTTTTAACCAAGAGAAACAGTTTAAACAGCAACTAACCTTTTCCCTCATTCAAACTACTGAACTTGGACAAACCACATACATCAAAATAGTACTTAAATCAAGAGTTTAATCCTCCTCCCCAGAGGCAAAGAGGGGACTATTTTGGTAACTTCAGGTCTAGCAGATCCAGGGCAAATGGTTCCTGAGTACTCAGGAAAGGAGAAGAAAGAAGAGCCATAAAAGCAGGAGGAAAGATGTCAACCTTAGGGCCAAGCCACCAGTAATTGGGGGTAGACAAGTACCTGTGTAGCCCCCAATAGGGAGAACATGACTCTGAGAGCCTGGACATGGTATTCATGAATAACGCCTCAGTGGCCACCTGGCTGAAGGATCTGAGCAAACGGTTGAGTCCACAGTTAATTAAAAATTATATACCATGGGAGTTCAAAGGGCTGATGCCAGAAAATCCAGTTCTCTTGTATGTCTTCATCTCATTATATCTTTTAGTTAGGAAATAAGCTCATGCTAAAAAAATTCAAATAGCACAGAAGGTACAAAATAGAAAGAAAAAGTCCCTCTTTCTGATGATCGCATTCCTCACACTTTGAGATAAGAGCTGATTTTAAAAATATATATGTACTAGAAATTTACACATAAAGCTTCATTCATTTGCTTTTTATATGAATGGACCATTACTACATATCCTATTTTGTATGCAAAGACCCTTCTTTACAGACAGGAGAAGCTCCTTGGGTCTCCTAGTGCAGTTCCCTGATGCCACATAGAGCAGCAAACAGAAGGAAAGAGGGTGGTCAATCACATTTTAAAAGACTCCAGAAAGATCTAACATTTCAGAGTCACACTGAAACCCAAAGAATTCCTCAGGGAAGCATGACCTTTAGCTCCAAATAGGGCCTCTCCCTCCGGCCAAGGAAAGAGAGAAGGCTGCCTTTGTAAACAGTTCTTCCTGGGCTCTCCCACTCTGCAGTTGGCAGCTTTGCCCCACCCCTCACCCCTCACCCCCACCCCCACCCCCAGAGTGTATTCCAGGGCTCTCATTCTTTACCCGCATGCCTGTCATCACCTCTGTCTTCTCCCTTGGGCTCTGCTCTACAGCTTCTGTGCGCCTCTGAAACATCACTACTGACAGGGCTGAGCAACTGAGAACAGGAGATGGCCTCACAGCATTCACGCTCTAATGCCAGCTCCCAATTACTTGTACTGTTGAATAATTGAAAGAAGAGAATAATCTACTCAGCTGATTTGGGAAACTAGCCAGGCATACAGATTATCTCAGAGTGAATTATTGACACAAGGGATAATTGGGAGTTGCCCAAACTTCTATTTGTGGTTCAGGCATCATATGGAAAAACATTCAACATGGAAAGTATGAATACTAGAAAATGGAAGCAGACCTGGCTCCCAAGCCCAGATTCCCTTTGTGTTGCTTTGTACGTCCCTTCCCCTCTCTTGGTCTCTCTTAGGGTCAATGAGCATGATGATGATGATGATGATCTTACTGATATCAGTAATATTAGTGACAGCTCTTATTGTATTTCTTTACCATATACTGTGCTCTGTACTAGGAGCTTTACTTATACTATACGTATATTATCTCATTTAATCCTTATAATGAGTCTGTGAGCACCACTGTCTTCTCCATTTCTTAGCTGAGGAAGCTGAGACTTAGATTGGTTAAGAAACTTGCCCATGATGCTCAGTGTCAAGCTGTCTATCTAGAGCCTAGCCCTAGGCTCTTACCAAAGAGCTCTTACCTTTCCCACTTACTGAACACATGAAAGAAACTACAGAATGAAAATAGCCCCTTTTTGATATAATATATCTCCCCTCATCTTGAAATGACTAGATTTCAAGGAATCAAAAATGGACTCTCCCCTGAAAGCAAGAAGCCTGCAGGAAGAGGCTAGTTAGCTGGGCAGTCCACTTCAAGAAATCTGGAGTCTGGATGCACAAGCCATTGGCAGACTTGTAAGACAGCAGTCTTCTAGTCATGCACTTCATCCATAATCATGATCAAAAACTCAGAAATGAAACCACTGTCCTCCCCATGACATGCCACCACTTTAGCCAGGATGCAGTTACTGAGCTGGGCAGCTCAGCGTCATGAAGCCAGAGCATGAGGGAGGGGTGTGGGCTCTGCAAGATACAGTGAGCACTGCCTACCTCTTAGACAAATATCTATAAGGTGACTGGGCCAGGCTCTGGATGCCTGGGATCCTCTCCCATAATGCGCAGGACAGCATCCTTGGATAGCAGGTATATGGTAGCCAGTCTCCAAAATAGCCACCAATGATCCTTGCCTTCTGGTATTTATGCCTTTGCATAGCTCTCTCCCACACTGAACCATGACTGATCTGTGTGATCAAAAGAATAGAGAGAAGAGGTGATGGTGCTAACTTCTGAGGCTATGTCATAAGCAGCATTGATACTTCTGCCTTTGTCTCTTACACTGCTCACTCTGGAAGGAACCACAGGGGTAGCCAAGAGGTTCACATGGAGAGGAACTGAGAGAGAGACCTCCCACCAACAGCTAGCAGCAACTTGCCAGGCATGTGCGTTGGAAGCACATCCTGCAAACTCAGTCCCAGCCAACATCTTGACTACACTTTCAAATCCTGATCCACAGAAACCATGAGAAATAATAATTACTGTTGTTTTAACCCATTAAATTTGGAATTGGTTGTACAACAATAACAAGCTAATAAATGACAAGAAGGAGATGTTTACAGGGATGTTCCCTGCAAATGACACAGCAATGGAAGAATTTGGTCTGGTATGAGGGCTACAGGCCACCTAAAGCACAAAGTCTCTAAGGTCTGGAACGATACACCAGAGAGAAAAATGACCTTCATGGCTCAGATGTCCCAGCTCCCATCAAGCAAAGGTTTCCTGGTTGACAATGACAACAATAATAGAAGCTACCATTAATGAGCACTTACCAGTGGTCAGCATGTGCTAGGTACTGTTTGTATAACCCTCAGAGGATGCATATAGCAGGCACTTACCTGTTAAATATTTGTTGCAAGAGTGAATAAACTACTATTGGGCAGTTCTTCTCTGTAACAGCCTTTTGATATAATTTCAAATTTCTACATTACATATTAATTTAATGTTTGGAAACGATACACTGAGAATTTATTACTTTTAGAGTCAGAGGAAATAATACATATGAAATTTTAAAAAACTATTTGCAGAGAAAGTATATCTCTAATGATTGTGCTATTCATTGCCTTCCCCAGAAATGTATAGCTCCGACCTAAGCTGACTCACTGAGATAACTTTAGGTTGAACAAAGAGAGGATAATAACAGCAGTTAACACTCTGATCAGCACTTGTCAGGCACATTTCTAAATGCTTTACATGTATTAGCACATTTAATCGTCTACAATAACCAACACTAGGTAGGTGTAATTATCCCAATTTTAGATGAGAAAACTTGCTCAAGATTAGACAGCTAATGAGTAGTGGAGTCCAGATTCAAATCCAAGTCTTATATTCTAATTCACCATATTACATGGCCTGTCAGGAGCTAACTGGAGTCATAAAAAAAGTTTATTCCAACCTTGACACTGAGTTATGGGACTTCCACATAGCACTCCGCATTGCTTACCCTCCAGAATGCCCTCAATCTCAGAGGAAGGAAGTGGGTGTGCTGCTAGCCAGTGGAGGTGCTAGGATTGCCCTCTTTGTTTTGGGATCAGGATACCATGGCTAGGGCCAGCCACAGCACTGTAAAATCAAGTAGACACCATGGTCCTGAGCCTGAAAAGCGACAACCTCAGGATGAAGTTATGAAGGGGTTTCATGGCCATCAGATCTACCACCCAGGATTCTGATCAGAAGGGGTGACTTGAATGAGACACTAAGAATTTTCTACCATGAGAGGTGTAAAATAAAAAGGTAGGAAGCTCTACATTTCGAAAACAGAGAATTCCTACCTTAAAAGCAACCAGAGGGATTATTAAAAAATGTAAATCTGATGTTATAACTCCCATGATTAAGAGCCATCAGTGGCTTCCCATTACCCTTAGAATACAATCCAAATATATCTTACCTTGGTCTCTAGGTACACTGCCAACTTCCGAACCTCATGTCGTAGTTGCCCTGTCTCGTACTACTCTGGCAACATTGGCCTTCTGGCTGCTTCATCAACTAGCCAAAATTTTCCCCGCCTCAGGGCCCTAGCTAGTGCAAAACTTTTAGCCTAATGTGTGCATATCTGACTCCATCTTACATTTGTGTTGAGACCATAATGGCATCTGTTTGTCTGTCTGTCTCTTTCTTTTAAATATTTTAATTGATTTTTGATTTTTTTAGAGAGAAGGGGGAGGGACAGAGGAACACATCATATAAGAATGAAACACTGACTGGCTGCCTCTTGCATGCCCCCTGCTGAGGATTGAGCCCACAACCTGAGCATATGCCCTGGTGCACTGGACGATGCCTAACCAACTGACCTACACCAGCTGAGCCAGAATGGCATCTCTTTAGAGAGGCTTCTCTAACCCATCTAAAAAATTCCTATATAACCCTATTTTATTTTCTTCATAATATTTATTGCTGACTTTTTAAAACATCTTTGTCGAAATATAATTCACATATTATACAATTCTTCCATTTAAAGTGTAAAATCCAGTAACTTTTATTATATTTAGAGCTGTGCACCCATCACTACAATCAATTTTTAAGCATTTGCACCACCCACCCTTCGCCCAAAAGCCATACTTGTTAGCAGCCATTCTATTCCTCCCCAAACCCCTCCCTCCCAGGATTAGGCAAAAACACTAATCTACTTTCTGGCTCTATAAGTTTACCTAGTCTGGACATTTTATATAAGTGAAATAATACAATATGTAGTCCTTTGTGACTGGCTTTTTTCACTTAGCATATTTTAAAGTTTCATCCATGTGCAGCATATATCAGTACTTCATTTTTTTATCGTCAAATAATATTCCATTGTATAGCTAAACCACATGTATTTATCCCATTTATCAGTTGAGGAACATTTGGATTGTTTCTGCTTTTTGGATATTATGAATAATACTTCTACACACAGTCATGTGTAAGTTTTTGTATGGATATATGTTTTCACTTATTGTAGGTATACACCTAGGAGTGGAACTGCTGGGTCACATGGTAACAGTTTAACCAGTTGCAGAACTGACAGACTGTTTTCCAAAGTGGCTGGATCATTTTACATTCCCACTAGCAGTCCTATTTCTCCATTCTCACCAATACTTGTTATTATCTGCCTTTTTTATAATAATCCTTCTAGTGAGTGTAAAGTGGTATCTCATTGTGGCTTTGATTTGCATTTCCCTGGTGGCTAGTGATGTTGAACATCTTTTCGTGTGCTTATTGGCCAGTGTATATCTTCTTTGGACAGCTATCTATTCAGATCCTTTGCCTGTTTTTTTTTTATTGGGTTGTCTTTTTTGTTATTAAATTGTAAGAATTCTTTACATATTCTAGAGCCCTTTATCAGATATATGATTTGTAAATTTTTTCTCTCATTCTGCAGTTTGTCATAAACTTTCTTTTCTTTCTTTCTTTTTTTTTTTTTAAATAAAGGGGTAATTTTTGCTCAGACAGCGGGGCTCAGTAGTTGGGCATTGACCTATGAACCAGGAGGTCATGGTTCAATTCCCGGTCAGGGCACGTGCCTGGGTTGCAGCCTTGATCCCCAGTGTGAGGCCATGCAGGAGGCAGCCAATCTCTCTCCCTCTTCCTTCCTCTCTGAAATCAATAAAAAATATATTTTTTAAATGGGTAATTTATTTTTAAAATTTTCTAAACTGATTTATTTTAAAAAAATTTCTTATAAAAACTTTCTTGATGGTATTCTTTGAAATAAAAGCTCTTGATTTTAATGATGTAGTAACTGACTTTTAAAAATTATTTTTCTAACTAAAAGGTAAACTATTTAAGAAGCGAGACCAATCTGTCTTGTTCACTACCATATCCCCAACACAGCAGAGTGCCTAGCACATAATAGGCACTCATATATTTGAATGAATAAGTAAGTTTTAAGGCCAGGAGAGGTAAGTGTTGTGACAGGCTAGGAGAAAGGGCTTCCTTGCTGGAGACAGAGGTGGAAATAAGATGACATCTATAATCATTTCTGGTCTAGAGGAGCTATTAAGAGGTAAAAAACGTAGTCTTCCAAGGAGCATGGGGAAATGCATCCCGGGTGCTAGATGAAACGTATCTGAGAAGTGCACATCAACAACAGTAAACTCCCTCATCCAAATGCTCGGACAATCATCCTGTCTTTTCAGTCACTCTGAGCCACAAGAGGAAGATTCTTTCCAGAGTCCTCAGCTCAGCACAATGTCCCTGAGGCAGGCTCCGGGTTCTTTTGTTGTTCAGAACTGCTAGGGCTTATGTGTCAGTGTGGCTGACAAGTAGAGGCTTTACTAAGAAAGCAGGAGGTGATAGCTAGCTCCCTACTCCTCTCACCTAGCTTTTGCCAAGAACAACAACAACAACAAATTTGAAGAGCTGAATGTCCAAGCCAGTGTACCTCATCAAAGCACCGCAGGGATCCTAGACTTGACTGCTGAGGAGAGGCAGTTCACCAACCAAGTAATGAGGGTGGAGGTATGGTATGGGACCTCAAAGTTGGCTGAATTCTGAAAAACGGCAGACAATTTTGCAACGAGGATTGGGGGAGTGGTAACCTCACAGACAAGTAGGAATGTGGAACAGAGGTGTGGAACTTGTCAGTTATAGCATCAAAGAAAAGAGTTCAAAGTCAAGGGCCCCAGCTTTCTATTCCCTGCCTTCCACTATGTCACCATTTTAAAAAAAATATGTTTTTATTGATTTCGGAGAGGAAGGGATAGGAGGAGAGAGATAGAAATATTAATGATGAGAATCACTAATGGGCTGCTTCCTGCAGGCCCCCCACCAGGACTCCAGCCCTTGCCTGGAATAGAACACAGGACCCTTCAGTCCGCAGGCCGATGCTCTATCCACTAAGCCAAACTGGCTAGGGGTGTCACTATTTATGATAGGAAAGGAAAGAGGACAAGAATGAACTTGAGAGGCATGTATGCACATGCGTGTGTGTGCACATACATAGAGTTGCCTCTAGGAGAGTAAATAAATATTCATGAACTGTTCAGTGTGTGAAAAGCAAGGACAGAAGATGACAAATGGTGCCAATTAGAAAGAAAGGGTGGTATTTATTTTTAAAGTGCCTGAAGAAACAATAACGGATTGCTTGCTAAAAATACTGTGCTTGACCCTCTCCCCGATGGCAGGGTTCTTCTAGTGTAGTGGATCTAACGCTGCACTGGCAGCCTCACATTTGGATCAGGAATTCATCCTGCGTGCCTGTCTCAAGAAATAAGGAGATGAATTTTTTTTATTTTAAAGAGAGAGGGGTATGTGTGTGTGCGTGTGTGTGCGTGTGTGTTGGGGGGGAGATATTTGTGTGTGAGAGAGAGATGTGAGAGTGAAACAACCACTGGTTGCCTTCCACATGTACCCTTCCCTGAATTGAACCAGGATATGTGCCCTGACCGGGAATCCAAACCTCAACCTTTTGGCTCACGGGACAATGCTCCAACCAACTGAACCACCTGGCCAGGGCAGAAGACAATTTCTTTTGGGAAGCATTCTGAGCTCAGGACCATAAGCTGAGAAGGACACTCACACTCTCAATTCCTTCCCCTTGGTGAGGAGGGGCAAATGAATAAAGGACTCCACTGGATAATTCAACTACAGAGGCACCAGAACCCAATTTATCAAAGAAAAGGAGGGAAGGAACCCCAAACTATCTTCTCCAGGGAACAAAGTCCACCTCATGATGGGAGTGTTTGACAGGAGCATTTCATGGGATTGGTGAGCCACCGAAGTCAAGTTTCTTATCTACTGTCCTTTCCTGATACACATCCTGATTTTCCTTCTGAGGATGGATCTAAAGGCAAAGAGTAAGCTGATCATCACTCACTGCAGAGAAAACAATAGGAACCCAGATATCTTGCTATCTCTCTCTTTCAACCTTTCTCCCCCATCCGTCAGCCCCTCTCCATATCCATTCTTCCCTCCTCCCACCCTCTCTCTGCCTCTCAGTGTCTCCCTCCCCCTCCCCCTTTCCCTACACTCGTCATTGTTTGGTATGGCACAGTTGTTTACAGCTTGGCTTTTTATCACACTGCCTAGGTTCATGTCTTAGATCTAACCACAATCTGGCTATGTGACTCAAGGGAAGTACTTGACCTCTGTGGGCCAGTTTCCTCATGTATAAAATGTAAATGATAACTGTACTTAATCATAATAGTACTTACTTTGACAAAGTCAGTGAAAAAAACGTATGTAAAACTTAGTTCAGGGTCTGGAATATTGCAGGTGCTCTGGTTATTTCTAAACATTCTTCATGCCTTGGTCTAGACTCTAAACATACTGAGGGCAATAAATATACCAGATATATCTTTCTATCTCCTTAGAACATAACGGAGTTGAAATTCAGTGAACACTTGTCATATGAGCTGGCTTCTCTGAGTCTTTTCACCATGGCAATAAGCACAGCCACCAAATGCCTTTGCCCAGGTCACAGTCTGGCTATGCTCATCTTTTGGTTATTCTTCTCAACCATCAGTGAGGTGTGGAGGGCAGGCAGCATCTGCCCCTCCCTTCATTAGAAAAAGGTGAGAATAAGTTGAAAAATAAACAGGCATGGGCAGTATTTGCAACTTCTTAAAATAATGCCCTATTGATTTTCAAGTGTCACTATTTACAACAATTGGCAGAGATACAGCATTTTTCTACCAAGACAATCGGAGCAGTTTATAGGAATAATATCCTCTCTCTCCATGGCCCCAGGAGGTATATAATATTCCCCACTTTCAGCATAGAGACAGAGAGGCCAAGGGCTTTAGCCAAAGTCATTGTGCAGATCAGTGGGACCCAGGTGCTCCTGGCCTCTAAGTCCCTCTGCATCCCTAGATGGCATCTCTGCTTCCTGTGGGGCTTCCTCAGCATGGTTCTTTTGGGATGTTTAGCAGACAGTTACTTCTTAACAACACACCCATGGTGGTGGTGGTCGTGGGGGAAAAGGGGCAGGCATCTAGTACTACTCCAAAAACTTCCTTCTTGTTGGGAAGCCCTCAGCCATGACTGCTACCTGAATTACTGCTCTCCTTCCAGCTTGCAATCAAGAATCACACTTTCCTAGTAGTCCAGAGGCTGAGGTGCTACACAGAGAGGGGCAGGAGCGGGACAAGTAAAGGTTCATTTATACAGGTCCCTTTATGGAGACATTCAGGAGATATACGTCCAAATATATGTCTGCTTTACCATCACCCATTTCACCGTATTGTGTCTCCCATGTTCCACCAGCCCTCCCCAGTAGAGCTTGTCCATGAATCTAGTCACAGTAGAGAACACTGCACCCAAGAAAAGAGGGAAAGGAAAGCATGGCAGAAACTGTGAATGTGAACAATGCTGATGCCCAAGCAGAAAGAGTCCAGTCTCTGTTAGACACAAGCTTAGTTGGCACACCTCCTCCTAAAGACCAATCCTAATCACTCCTGGACAAGAGCTTCTGCTGGGAGCAGCTCATTCAGCCATCTCTCTGACACATACCCTGCCAAAGCACTGGGCACCGGACAGACAGATGGGATACAAGAGCCGCAAGTAGTATGTGTCATCCTAGAGGCTAAAATAAGAGCTCCCTGTCACACTGGGCTTTGTTGGGGGATTAGCAAAGGTGGCTAGAATTTTTCCCTGCCCCAGAGGACAGGTTCCAACAAAAGTCTGGAGAACAGAAGGCTAAGGCAGACACTGGGTTTCTCTCCCACCGTACATAACCAGCCAGCAGGCGTACATGCTTAGCCAACCCTCTCGTCACTGAATAGAACAGCTGCATTTCCAAGACTGCAAGGAGAAGTATTTCTCTGGGCAGATGGGAGGTAAGAGCCAGGCTCAAGCACAAAAAAGAGAAATGTGCTCTTTAAACCCTGGATTACTTAGTTCCAGGCAAGAATGACAATGTACCACCAAGTCCTCTCATTGCCATATATGTTTGAGGCCTTTCAGGTCTGGAGAATCAGGACCCCTAAAGCAGGACTGCCACTCCACTTCTCATGCCCACTTCTCCACACAAAAGCAAGAAGGAACATTTACTGAGCACTGCTTGCTCTTGGGGTCCAGCTGAGGCTGAGCTGGAAAGGGAGGAGATGCCTTTGACAAGAACAAAGGCTGTATCAGACACAAGGGAATGAGATACTTTTCAGGAGCTATTTTTCACAATGTGGACTCCAATAAAATAGGCAAATTAAACTCCTTTGTGCCTGACACAATGGCAGCAGTGGAAGCTATAGCTGGAGGAGCTAGTGGGGCCAAGGTAACTGCTGGACATGGTAGTGGGAAATAGAGAGGAGAAGCAGGGCTCAGTTCAGAGCTCTACAGTGGCCTGAGGGTGTAGCATGGGCCTCAGTTTCACTTTCTCTGATTCTGGACCAAGAAACCTCACCTCCTTTCCTTGGGGGTAATGCCATTTTAGATATGCCAGAGTTGAGAAATCATCAAGAAGATTTTTTTCAGCCCCTTTTAGGGATGAGTGAAATCCCTTATGATTTCCCTCTGACCTGCCTGGTTAGCAATTCAACAGGAAAACACCGCCCACGGCAAAATGAAAGTAGACTTTAAGTGGCTTTCCTTCTGGCTGACTCCCATGTAAATGAGCTACCTGCAGTCTGACTCACAAGAGCTCAAAACATAAAAATGAAAAGAAAAGAAAAAAATAGTTGGAAGGTAAGGAAGAGGCTTGCCTATCAGATGGGACTTCTATGGGCCTAAACACAGCAGGCTGCCAGGGACTTGGCACAGGCACCAGCACCTGAAAGAAAACTCTGGAAGAAAAGGGACAGTGGAGCACTCTCCAGCCAGAAAGAAACTCAGCTATCCAGTCCTCTTGCTTTTGTAAGGAAAATGATTACTCAAATGTCAGTTAGCTGGCTGTAGACCTGAGACTGTGACCCATGTGTTCAGACTCCTGATTTCAGGACTAGATCAGAGTCACTCTCTGGATCAGGACCCCCTGCTCCACATCCCACCCCATGTTCATGCCTAGAGTTTGTGGTGGGAGAGGGTTTGGAGGGAACCTGGGCTTAGTTGCTAGCGTGGGAAGGGTAGCCTATCCATGAAGGCAAACCCAAGCTCTCTAGCTCCACGGACAATGTTCTACGTGCTAACAGGCCCCCTGACAAGGCAGCAAGGCACCCATCATCCTAATGGACTTGGTGATTAATGTGGCTGCAGTCCCCCACAGCACCAGTTCTTTTCCCTTCTCATTCCCTGGATTGCAAAGTCCCAACAGGCAGCAGCTGCCCTAGTGACCATTTGATCTAAACATTAAAAAGAACACATCCATCTATTCACTGTGGAGAAGAGGCAGTCATTTCATCTCAAACCTATACATTATGCATCCTGCTGGAAAGAAAAAAAGACAGAAAACCACTCTAGTTGTACCAAGTTCCCAACACTAAGTAGCTCTCTGCTTCCGCTCGTTCCTCTTCCGCTTCTTGGTGGACAGTTCCAGATGTGTCAATGAGTTTCAATGATTCACTCTAATGATAACACACACTCAGAACAAATCACAGATTCTGATTGATTTAGAAAGCAACTCGCACAAATACCTGCAATCCAGTTCTAATCTTGTTTGTTTCCATTCCAATTATCCTGCATCAATGGTTTAAAAATGGGAACCGTCTGGTGCACACATCCAATCCATTTTAATAGAGGATAAATCTGGGTTACTGTGACCCTTTCCTCTTTCAGGCTCAGGACAGCACCAAACGTCTCAAGGCGGTGATGGCCAAATCAGCTCTAACTCTTTTCAACTCTTCAAGGATTCAATTAATCATAAAGCCAATTCCATTCTGGGCTCCATCTGTCTTGTCTCCTTCGGGGACTAGTAATCACTCACTGTGTGTTTTTACACACTAGTTGAACTGAAATTAAGACTGATTTCATCATGGAGCACTCAAAAAGAAAATGATTTCTTGGAAGAAAATTTCAAAGCTATTTTAGTGTTCAGTCTGGATAAAGATTATTATTAAATAAACAAAGGAACATTTTTAAAAACTTCAAAATTCTTGATAGTCTGAAATAATTCCTGCTACCCAAATTCTAGGAAGAGGACAGCTCCGCTAGAGAACTAGAATCTCTCAATGTTGGATCATACAACAGAGACACGCAATTTGTCCTTGGGCATCAGCAAAGCACGAGTATTCAAAAAATTAGAAAAAAAAACATAAGGAAAAAAAATTTGAGTCAATTTGATATTTAATACATTTTTTTAAAAAAATCTAGCCCTGGCTGGTTTGGCTCAGTGGATAGAGCGTCGGCCTGTAGACTGAAGTGTCCTGGGTTCAATTCCGGTCAAGGCCACATGCCGGGATTATGGGCTCGATCCCCAGTGGGGGGCACGCAGGGGGCAGCCAATCAATGATTCTCTCTCATCATTGATGTTTCTATCTCTCTCTCCCTCTCCCTTCCTCTCTGAAATCAATAAAAAAATATTTTTAAAAATCTAACTAGTTACCCATCCTGAGGCTAGTGGACAATTTAAAATTTGAAATTATTTTATTTTGAATTATCTATTTGTGGGGAGGAGATGGAGGAGAACAGGCACCATAATGTCTTAAGCTGGTCCTAAGGATTTTAAGCCCTCACAACACCCCACCACAACTACCACCAAAGGGCAAGAAATATGTTTTTTGTCTTCTGTAAATAGCCAGGCTCTCCCAGAAGCATTAAAGTGGCTGCCTTGGCAAAAACTCAAGATGAAACACTCTCAGCCACCCCCAACTGATCCCCCATCCCTCTGGGATTGGCTCTTTACTAAGAACAAGGGCATGAAAGGGCCACAGCCCAACCAGTCAGTCTGGAAGCATGTCAGCAGGTATTTAGTCAAACTTTTTATTTTTACTTTCTATAGTTGCAAAGACAAAGCATCTGGTCATTCCAGAGTCCAAAGTGCCTAGTGGCCATGAAATATCCAGCACAGCTCTCTACACCTGAGTATTACAAAATGGCCCTAACACAGTGCAGGGGAGACACTGAAGTCAAGGAGACCCAATATATGACTGCTTTATTGCCTTAACAGTTTTAAACTAAAATCATGACTTGCACAAACTCCCAAACAAAGTGAATGACACAGTCATTCCAAACTTATTATTAAAGATGCTTTGTGAGTCATAGTGGCTCTGAAAACCTATCAGTAATCACTTCTTAGACACAACAATAAAAAATATCCTTAATGTAAACAATAACTTTTGCCTAATTCTGATTAATTAGAGCACTGTCATTCTTAAACACTGGGCAATGCACATATTACTCCAAAAGCTTCCACCTGAGTCATTCTGTATTTATTAAAAACAAGTCATCTCCTAAGAAGCTCTTTATGAACTAATAGTGATAACCAAGATATATTGTTAAATGGAAAAAGCAAATTGTAGGATCATATATATGTAGTAACCTCCACTTTGTGTAAAAGTAGGGGGAAAAACACTATATAGGTGTATGTGCTTAAATATGTATGAAACTCTAGAAGACACTGGCAACATTGGCTGTCTTGAGGGAGGGAAGCTGGACGGCACAGGGATGGAGTGTTTTTACTATGAACCTTTTGTGACCTTTGAATTTTGAACCATCCTATATAATAAAAGCCCAGCGACCGAACAGCGGAACGACCAGAACAATCGGTTGACCAGTCACTATGATGCACACTGACCACCAGGGGGCAGACACTCAATGCAGGAGCTGCCCCCTGGTGGTCAGTGAGCTCCCACAGTGGGAGCACTGCTTGGCTGACTGGGATGAGTGGCTGCTCCCGCAGTGGGTCCACAGCCGCTCAGCTGATTGGGGTGAGTGGTGCTCCCACAGCGGGCCAATCCCTGCAGGTCACGCCCACCTCCCCCCCCACACCACCACCAGTGCACCAATACCATGCACCGGGCCTCTAGTATGAATATATTATTAAATCAGAGTTAAAGACATAAAACTTAAATTTAAGTAAATAAAATCACAGACACTAATCTAAAAATTTACCAATATATTACAGAGAAGTATGGTCACATTCCATAGGGAAAACTAGAATCTTATACTCTCTTAGCCATGCAATTTTAGTGAATCTTTGGGTTCAGACTTCAAGAACACAAGGCCAAGATTAGCCATACCAAGAGATGGCCATCATGAATATCTGGAGACGGGCTGTAGTAACAAAGAAGAGAGGGGAAGAAAAAAGTAAAGGGAGGGAGGACAGGCAGGTTGGACAACTTTGTATAAGACACCCATTACCCCAGCTAGCACCCAGGCATCACCTCATCTAGCTTGATAAGCCCCCCCAACAGTTTCTCACCTTTGCAAAAAGTAAAACTGTAGCTCATTTAAGGTAAAGCTCATTTTGTGTTATAGGGCTGGAGAGGGGGGCTTTATCAGAATTTTGCAGGAGCACGTTGTTCCAGATCCCAGAAGTTCTCTGACTGGGCAGGAAATGCTACCTGTAGGCCATATATTAGCCTGAAAAATCAGAGCTTCTGACTCATCTCATTCTGGCTGCCAACTAGCTGGCTCTGTGGTCTTGAACAAATCAATTCAACAGAGGCACTGAGGGGAATTCAACTACTGATCACTGTCCATAGCTTTTTGGCAAAAGCATCTGGGCAACAGGAATTTCATGTTAAATGCCACCGGTATGCGCCAGGGCTTGCCTCTTCCTGTCCTCTCTCCCTGGTTAAGAACTACCCAGTAAGTTCACTACTGGACCCACATTCTGCTTAGCCTTTGCTTCTCTTTGAATCTTAGTGCCCACCCCAATGTGGACGCAAGCTTACCCCAAAGACTTTTCCACCAAGACAATGAGGATTATGAAAAACACTCACTCAGAATAAACATACCAGGGCAACCACTGTGAGGCAAAGTCTCTCAGGTTGCCCTCCAGTACTCCAATTTTAATGTTAACCAGAAACCCTACTGGGGCAGCCTTTATCCTCAACTCCTTGACATGAGAACTGAAATTATCTAACCACAAAAAGTAACTTGGGGAGGACTCCTGGGATTTGGACATGTGACTTACATTTTATTTTTCATACACTTTCCAGCTGGCTTTTGTTTAAAAAATATATTTCTTTATTGATTTCAGGGAGGAAGGGAGAAGGAGAGAGAGAGAGATAGAAACATCAATGATGAGAGAATGCCTCCTCTACACCCCACACTGGGGATCGAGCCCGCAACCCAGGCATGTGCCCTTGGCCGGAACCAAACATGGGACCCTTCAGTCCGCAGGCTGATGCCTTATCCATTGGGCCAAGCCAGCTAGGGCATCCAGCTGGCTTTTTAAAAGAGCCTTTGGCCCTCTATATCCTTCCCATTTTCTGGGTGCTCTGCAAAGGAATGACTCTATGACAGCCTCAACTACCCTGAGCTTGCAGTCACAGAGGAGGAAGCCTCTGAGACATTCAGCATTCTGGCATGTTGGCGAGATGCTATGCATGAGTCTAGGACACCAGGACCCACCTCTAATCCTTTCCCAGCAAGCCTGCCGGAGGTAACAGTAGGACCAAAGCAACTGATTAAATGCAGTATAAAAGCTGAAACGAGATAGAAATAAATTAGCTTTAAACCTCAGAGCTGTATATGCAAATGAAATGCAGTGGGGGCTGGTAGGTAGCCTGGGAAGTCAGTCTTAGAGATTTCTCTAAAACAAAGGGATTATGAATTGTCCAATAAAAGGAAATCTTCTTTTCCACAGCCACATGACAGCCTTTTATCCAATGCTGTTTGTTAAACACTCACACAAATTCTGAGATAATGGGATGCAGCCAACTTCCTGAAAAAGCCCCAAGACTCCCCACCAGACATTACCCAGCACAGAC
The DNA here is from genome assembly GCF_014108235.1 of Myotis myotis. Lineage (NCBI taxonomy): Eukaryota > Metazoa > Chordata > Mammalia > Chiroptera > Vespertilionidae > Myotis > Myotis myotis. The sequence goes on along the minus strand of NW_023416368.1, from coordinate 30,034,763 downwards.
TACAACGCATGGCTGTCATCAGAGGGGAACAGGGTTGATATTTCCTGACATCTTTCAATTACTGCCCTCCTCCTACCCTTTATGGATTCTCCTCTTTAAATAATGGACTGCTGTTAGCAGCAGAAGAAAGGCTGGGAGAGAACATTTCTAACTGATCAGAATTCAATAAGCAAAACACTAAGAAGTGCTTGATGACAAGGATTGAAGAGAGGAAGTATGACAAGAGAAGGTTCCCTATCTATGACCGTATGACTTCAATTTCATAGAGAAACTACTTAGAAAGGGTTTGAATATTCTGAAAAATGAATCACATCAGCAGAGTTTGAAACATGCTTGCCCCGTCTGACTGGGCTTATTTCTAGAAAGGCTAGTCAAAGCTGTTTTCAGGGTTCATTCCCAATGAGAAGAAGCCCTGGGCATGAAATTCCTAATGAGGCTCAATTCAGTCAGTGCCCACTGGACACCTCTTAATGCATAAGTAGACCATGGAAGGAAAGAAGGTAGAGAACAGAGTTTTATCATGTTACATCCTGATTACCACTCAGACTATTGTCTATGGGAGCTAGCCAAGGGGACTTTTCCGTAATCCCACCTCTTCCCTCCCCATCTCATTCCCTGCAAAAACCTCAAAATATCAAAGTCAAGAACTTGTGTAATTAATGAAGGAAAAAACTAAAATTCCTACTCAAGACCCTTAGAGGAACAGCCCTTTCTGTAGGAGTCTTTTAATTTTCAAACTATAGAAAGAACATGGGTTTTGATATCAAAGCTCTGGGTTTAAAGTATAACCCTCCCATAAATTATCTGAGTGCTCTTGGGCAAGCACCCTCTTCTGTAAAGCCAGGATACTTTTACCCACCCCAAGAGGTGTTGCAAGGATTAAATGAGACAATATATGTAAGGCCCCTGCCCCTAGCAGGCTCCTTTTCCACAACTAGCCTTTCTTTTATCTACAATGTACCACTCCTCTCCAGTACACTGTGTTCTTCAGGTCCTGCTCACTCTATAGGAAAAAAAACCAAAAAAAATAAAAACGTAGTCACTGGTATTTTCTCAGATTATCTTTTCAAATCTCAGATACCAGTACCAGAAAGATAACTAGATATACCATGATTCAAGAGAGAGGGAAAAATAGTAACAGTATCAGAGAAAACTCAGAAAGCTGACAACCCCCAGATATTTGCTGAAATAATAACTAGAGGAGATTGAATCCCAAAAGTAAAAAGCAAGCAAAGAAATCAGTAACCATATTGATAAATATGAACAGCACAAAATATACAATATTATCAATGATTATGATAATGATGATTAATTTATGAAGTTGGTTAAAAAATAAGGAATAAAATATTAGCCAACAGTCCCCTAGAGAATGGAGACTGAAGAAATTTACTTAAAGCATTCTTAGAGTTCTTGTATTTTTTGAGGGGAGGTAAAAAACTTTACACTTTAGCATCCTAATCAAGCATGTTAAAAACTTAAAAGTAGCCCTAACTGGTTTGGCTCAGTGGATAGAACGTTGGGCTGTGGACTGAAGGGTCGCAGGTTTGATTCCAGTCAAGGGCATGTACCTTGGTTGCAGGCGCATCCCCAGTAGGGAGCGTGCAGGAGGCAGCTGATTGATATTTCTCTCTCATCGATATTTCTAACTCTCTATCCCTCTCCCGTCCTCTCTGTAAAAAATCAATAAAATATATTTTCAAAACACACACACACAAAAAAAACAAACAACTTATAAGTAATCACTGAAACAGACAGCAAATATGTCAATAAATCAAAATTTTAATGGATTAAATTCACCCAACAAAAATATCAAAGTTATTTAATTGGATTAATAAAGCAAAAATGTAGCTATGTGATGTGTAAATAAAAATAATGGGAGGAAGACTGAAAGAAAAGCAATAGGAAAAGATATACCAAGAAAATACTAACAGAAAGAAAGCTGGTATTTATATAGATAATATAAATAAATTATCTATAATAGCAGGCAAAAATGACTTATTATAGATAAAAATGATCATAACTTAATGATATAAGATGTAGTTCGCCAGGAAGTTGTAAGAATTCTTAATCTGTATACATTTAACAACCTTAGCTCAAAATAAAGCAAAAATTAAGCAATTACAGGAAGAAACAAATATTTAATCATAGTAAAAGATTTTATTGAGTTTCTCAGAAAAGAAAGTGAGGCTGGCCACAAATTAGAAAATAGGAGACAAACACCTACAGACCAAATTGAGTTCATATACACGAATATATAAAGCAAAAAAAGATTATGTGTTCATGTATCCAATAAATAAAAAATACCCATTCTTTAGAAGCACTCATAGGACATGTATAAAAACTAACCACCTGGCAAGTAAAAAAGGAAGTCTCAACAAATACTAAGGAATCATTATCATGCAAACTATACTCTTTGCTCATAATGCAAAATACATACGTATTCAAAATACACACATAAATACATGAAGAAACACTGTATTTGGGAAACTAAAACCACATTACTAAATAATTCTTGGATTAAAAAAACACCCCAAAATAACTATGATATATAAACTATAGAACATTTAACTAAAATAGTATTAAAAGACAAACCTGCTACCAGGCCAGCATGGTTTAGTGGTTGAGGATTGACCTATAAACCAGGAGGTCAAGGTGTGATTCCCAGTCAGGGCACATTCCTGGGTTGCAGGATCAATCCCCAGTGTGGGGCCTATAGGAGGCAGCCAATCAATGATTCTCTCTCATCATTGATGTTTCTATCTCTTTCTCCCTCTCCCTTCCTCTCTGAAATAAATATATATATATATTAGAGGCCCAGTACACAAAATTCATGCACGGGGGGAGGGGGTCCATCAGCCTGGCCTGCATCCTCTCATAATCTGGGACCCCTTGGGGGATGTTGGACCTAAATCCGAAGTCGGACATCCCTCTTGCAATCCAGTACGCTGCATGCACCAGTGACCATACTTTTCATACAGGTGAAAGGAATCTTGCTGTTGTATAGGCAGCTACATTTTTTTGCCCTGATCATAAAAAGTAGTACATAACATGATCCTTTTGAGGCAGTAGTATCATTTTCCCCATCTTATGGGTGGAAAAACTGAAGCAGAGAGAAGTTAAGTAATTGGCTTTGTCACAAAGTTATAAGTGTCAGAATCAGGGCTGACCACAAAATGTGCAAGCCAGAGTCCATGCATCATCTTGTTTTTTCAATGTTAGAGTAACCTTGCCAGGTTTTAATTTTTAAATCTAAGAGATTTAAATCCAATACATAGGGTAGGGTCCCTATGCCTGGCTGGTGATCAGGGCCATCTGTGGGGTTACCAGTGGGCAGGGCAATCGGGGTTATTGGGGGGCCCCCGCCGCACCCGCCTTGGCTGGCAGCCTGGCACCGCCTGCTGGCCAGCCCTGCCCGCTGCCACCAGTTGCCTCCCTCTGCGGGGCGATTGGCAGACAGGGTGTTGGCACCTGCCTTGGCTGGCGGCCTGGCGCCACCCACCAGCCGGCCCTGCCCCCCAATCTCCCTCTGGGGGTGGGGGACAGATGCTCAACGCGTGTTATAGTGACTGGTCATTCCACCAGTCATTATGCCGTTCAGTCAATTTGCATATTAGGGTTTTATTATATAGAACATATATGTGTGTGTGTGTATGACAAACATGCCTTATATTTATTTTCAAATACAAAATGATTGAATATTAATAAGCTGTGCATTCAATTTGAAAGGTCAAAAATATCAAAAGAATTAACTCAAAGAGAATATATAGCTGAAAATAATATTTAATTGCAGAAATAAGTTAAATCAAAAACAAAGGGGAGAAAAGGATTAATGAAACCAAAAGACCAATAGAAAATAAACCTCTAGCAAGACTGGCCAAGTAATAAAAGAGATAAGCACAGATAAATAATATTAGGAATGATAAGGGAGATATAACTATATATGCAGTACAGATGAAAATAAAAAGTCCTAATACGTTAACTACCCTGATGATTCCCAGAGACCCATCCCCATCCAACCCATGTGTCTGGCTGAGCTGCTTCCAGGGGCTTTTTTACACAAGCTGCCTGTCTTAGCTTGTACTGTGTGTGGACTTTCCTAAAATCTCTCAAAGGTCTACAAACACCAAATAAGCAGTGGCTAGCCCCGCATGCCCTGTATATCTTGCCAAGCAGTCCAAACCCCAGCACAAGTGGCATTCAACCACTTTGTAGCTCCCACCAGGTAGCCCAAAAAACAGGTACAAATGGCAACTGACCTTGGCCTGCACTGGAGCCCCTTGCAAGAGCTCCAGAATTAACACACTCAATGGCAAACATAAAGACCACACCAGAGCACCACCCAACCAGCTGACACACCCAAAGGATAGACTTGGCTGGTACCAGAGCCTGACTAAAGCAACTCTCGTTCCATGGAGTCAGCCCCCACAAAACAGCTTGTCCACTGTGATCATGGCCAGCTCCCATAGTCAGTCAGACTGAGGGTCGTTTCCACCCATTCACATGTCAATAGCAATAAAGGCTCAACTATAACAGGAGGGCACACACAACAGACCCTCCTGGATCACCTGCTCAGGTGAACAGGAAAACTCCACCACCAGGCCTCACAGAACACCTACTACATAAGGTCACTCTGCCAATACTAGCAGACACAGCATATCTACCTAATGCATACAAACAAACACAAGAATTCAGTCAAAACGAGTAGACAAAGAAACATGTCCCAAATGCAACAACAGAACAACAATCCAGAAAAGAACTAAACAAAATGGAGACAAGCAATCTACCACATAGAAAGCTCAAATCACTGGTTATAAGGACACTCAGTGAAGTTAGGGGAAGAATAGGTAAGCTGAGTTAAAGCCTCAACAAAGGGATAGAAACCACAGAAAGGAACAAGTCAGAAATGAAGAATAAAATAACTGAAATAAAGAATACATTAGAGACATTCAGCATCAGAGTAGATGAAGCAGAGAATGGAATCAGTGGTGTGGAAGACAAGATAGTGGAAAACACCCAATCAGAACATCAAAAAGAAAAAATATATATTAAAAATAGGAATAATTTAAGAAACCTCTGGGACAACAGCAAGCATACCAACCTTTGAATCATAGGGGTGCCAGAAGGAGAAGAGAGAGAGCAAGAGACTAAAAACCTGTTTGAAGAAATAATGACTGAAAACATCCCTAACCTGGTGAAGGAAACAGACATACAGATCCAGGAAACATACAGACTCTCAAACAAGATGAACCCAAAGAGGCCCACAGCAAGACACATTATAGTTAAACTACCAAAAGTTAAAGACAGAGAGAGAGCCTTAAAAGTAGCAAAAGAAAAGCAATTCGTTTTGTAAAAGGGAGCTCCCATAAGACTATCAGGTGATTTTTCATAAGAAACTTTGCAGGCCAGAAGGGAATGGCATAAAATATTCAAAGTGATGAAAAGCAAAGACCTACAACTAAGATTACTTTACCCTGCAAAGGCTATCATTTAGAGTTGAAAGAGAGATAAAGCACTACCCAAATAAGAAAGGGCTGAACGAGTTTATCACCACTTTTTAAAAAATACATTTTTAATTAATTTTTAAAGAGATAGGAAGGAGAGGGATAGAGAGATAGAAACATCTATGCAAGAGAAACATCATCAATTGATGCCCCCTTGCACACCACCTACTGGGGGTTGAGCCACAACCCAGGCATATGCCCTGACCAGGAATCAAACTAGTAACCTCTTGGTTCATGGGTCAACTCTCAACCACTGAGCCACCCTGGCTGGGCTTATCACCACTTTTTAAAAAGAAAAAGATAGCCCTGCCGAAACCGGTTTGGCTCAGTGGATAGAGCGTCGGCCTGCGGACTGAGGGATCCCGGGTTCGATTCCGGTCAAGGGCATGTACCTGGGTTGCGGGCACATCCCCAGTGGGGGATGTGCAGGAGGCAGCTGATCGATGTTTCTCTTTCATCGATGTTTCTAACTCTCTATCTCTCTCCCTTTCTCTCTGTAAAAAATCAATAAAATATATTTAAAAAAAAAAAAAAAGAAAAAGATAGCCCTGACCACTTTGGCTCAGTGGATAGAGTGTCAGCCTGTGGACTGAAAGGTCCCAGGTTCGATTCCGGTCAAGGGCATGTGCCTTGGTTGCGGGCACATCCCCAGTGGGAGGTGTGCAGGAGGCAGCTGATCGATGTTTCTCTCTCATCAATGTTTCTGACTCTATCCCTCTCCCTTACTCACTGTAAAAAATCAATTAAAAAAAAAAAGATTCTCTAACTTTAAAAAATAAAAATAAAAAGAAAGGTAAAAATATGAATAAGAAAATATCACAGAGAAAAAAACTATATGACAAAGGCAAACATAATAAAAGCAGTGGATCAACAAACAATAAAGCTGGTACAAAGGTTAAAAGGCAAAAGTAGAAAGATCATGTATAACTACAACACTAAATTAAGAAATACACACACACACACACACACACACACACACACACACACACAAAAGAAGTAAACAAATGACCGAAACATGGAGGGGGTGACTAAAAATGGTAGTGATTTTAGAATGTGTTCAAACTTAAGTGATCATCAACTTTAAACAGACGGCTATAAATATAGCTTGGTATATATGCAGGACATGGTAACCACAAACCAAAAGAGAAGCTATCATATTTTGGACTTCTGACAATATGATAGGTGAGAAACAGTATTTCACTGTAGTTTTAATTGGTCTTTATCTTATGAATGAGGTTGAGCATTTTTTCACATGGTTAAGTCATTTACATTTCTTTTATTCTATAAGTTGTGTGTATCTACCCCATTTTTCTACAGGGTTATTAGTATGTTTCTTGTCTATTTTTAGGTGTTCTTTATATATATTAGTAATATTAATACTATGTTGCTAATATAAGTTGCAAACATTTTTTCCAGTTTATTATTTATCGAGACCACTTTAAACTAAATTCTCAGGTTGAATATTTTCAGGCCACAAAAGGAATATTATTTTCCAGCCTAAATGCACTTTAGGGCTGTACTGGGTAAAGAATTTTCTGGAGAATTTCTCTCCCTTCTATTCAAAGCCAAATTACCTTAATATCTCCTTTTGAGTGGGAGATTTTCATCTTCCTAATTTTCCCTTTCACGGGCTGTAGGCTTTGTCTCCTGTTCCCCAAGTTACAAAGCCCGTTAAAACCAAAAGCTCTTGGCCACTAGGGAATGGCAAATGTCCCCAGAACAGCTGTAAGTTTCCGTGTTCCATATCTCTTAGGATCTGTGCTTTTCGTTATATTTGTCTTTAAGCCTTCTCTCTCTTTCTTACAGGGCCATCGTATAAAGAATATGATGTTATTCATTTTCCCTTTAGTTATGCAAAGCAGTGGCCCTACAGTTTGTCAGCTGAATTGAGCATTTAAAGAAGTGTTTAAATATTTAATCCAGTTATCTTCAGATATTCTGAACCAAGAATGCTTCTTGGGAAATGTAAACCACCATTTGCTAGATACAGAAATCTCCCAGTTCTGTTTTGTTTCATTACTTATATTTGTAATTAAATTTTAAACAATACATACGCATTATTTTAAAAATCAAGCAAAATAGAAGAGAAAAAGAAAAGCCTTCCCTGCTCTTAGTGACTTCATTCCTCTCACCAATTTCTGGTGATTTCACCTTTTGTGTTAGGCCATTTAGTTTGTACCTTGAAATGCTTTAAGCTGCTGTGGGTAGACTTAGGTACCAGTTTCCATTCTCATGAAGCTTTCACTTTTTGGGGGGGGTTGGGGAGAGAGGGGAGACACAGAGAAAAGACCTGGCATACACAGAGAACTGCATATATTAAAGAGTAAGTTTAGGAGTCCAAACAACAATAGCTAATGAAGTTGAAAGGAAAGAACTTTTCTGACTGGAGTTATCCAGGGAAGAAATTAAGAACGAGGTAGTGAATAACAACAAAAAATCTGATGGCAGCCACACAGAGGATGTGGAGGAGGCAGGAGCACATCACAAAGATAGATTTTTTTTTTTTAAATGCTAAAGGGACAAGTTAAGCAAAGGGATACCTATTTCCCCAAAATGAAGTCTTGGTTTCTATAATACTCAGGGTGACTGGTCAGGCTTAGAGTTCATTTTCCATTTGTCATTAATTGCCATTAGAAAAAAGAAATGACTTTGAATGTAGCTTTAAGAGCTACAGCTATGGCCAATCTCAGTTAATATGTTAATAAATTTAATAGATACAAAATGGTTTGAGCAGCCCTAGCTGGTTTGGCTCAGTGGATAGATTATCGGCCTATGGACTGAAGGTCCTAGGTTCGATTCTGGTCAAGGGCACATGCCCAGGTTGCAGGCTCGATCCCCAGGAGGGGGCATGCAGGAGGTAGCCAATCAATGATTCTCTTTTATCACTGACTAGAGGCCCAGTGCACAGATTTGTGCACTGGTGGGGTCCCTCGCCTGACCTATGGCGATAAGGCTGAAACTGGCTCTCTGACATCCCCCGAGGGGTCCCGTATTGCAAGAGGGTGCAGGCCAGGCCAAGGGACCCCACTGGTGCATGATTGGGGCCTGGAAGGGACCGCGTAAGGGCTCCAGGGCGTGTCCAGCCCATCTTGCCCAGTCCTGATCGGCCGGACCCCAGCAGCAAGCTAACCTACTGGACGGAGCATCTGTCCCCTGGTAGTCAGTGCACATCATAGCAACTAGTCGAATGGTCGAATGAACAGTCGGACAATCAGCATATTAGGTTTTTATTATATAGGATGTTTCTATCTCTCTCTCCCTCTCCCTTCCTCTCTGAAATCAATAAAAATATATTTTTAAAAATAAAAATAAATGGTTTGAGCATCTCCCCTCTTACTGAAGAAATGTAAATAAGAATTTTTTATGCTCACTTGAGGGTATGTTTTTACTTATTTTTAGAAAGAGGGCAGGGAGCAACAGAGAGAGAGAAACATTGATGTGGGAAACATTGATCGGTTGCTGCTGTATGTGCCTTGACTGGGGATCAAACCTGCAACCTAGGTATGTGCCCTGACTGGGAATCAAACCCACAACCTTTTGGTGTATGGGATAACACTCCAATCAACTGGCCAGGGCAGGAGTGCGAAAATTTAGCTCCTGGAGTCAAGAAGTCAGAACTAGTCCTAGAGGTCACATTTGAACGTTTATTCAAATGCTGGCATCTAAAATATCTGACCTCATCCCAATCTCTAGCCTTCTATATTCAGTTGCAAGTAACAAAGTAATGACACTGTTTTTTAAAAAGCACACATTTAGCCCTAACCGGTTTGGCTCAGTGGATAGAGCCTCAGCCTGTGGACTGAAGGGTCCCAGATTCGATTCCAGTCAAGGGCATGTACGTGGGTTGCGGGAACATCCACAGGGGGTGTGTGCAGGAGGCAGCTGATCAATGTTTCTCTTTCATTGATGTTTCTAACTCTCTATCCCTTTATAAATTAATTAATTAATTAAAAGCACACATTGAATTCTCTCTCACAAAGGTCTAGAAGTAGATGGTTCCACAACCAGGACAGTGGCTGACCTATATCATAAAGGACCTGGTCTCCTTTGGTCTTTACTCTCTATTACGCTCCTCAGCATGAAGGCTTTTTATCCTTGTGCTTTTCACTTCAGTGGTATAAGCCAACTGCTGTAGCTCCAAGACAACTATAATAAGGCAGGAAGAGTGGGCAGGGTCTCCTTACCTTATTATAAGAGAACAAAATCCTTCCCAGAAGCCTTCCCAGCAAACATCTCTTTATGTCTCATTGATCAGAACTGGGTCGCATGTCCATCTCTAAGTCAATCTATTTCCATGGAGAATGGGATTACTATGCTTACTTTAGACTACTGATGGCTCATTTCCTAGCAGTAGGAGAGGGAATCCCCTCCCTGAACACACTGCTTCCCTCATAATATCAAGATTCCTTAAAATAGATTTTTATTTTTAAAGAAGTTGTTTAGTAGATAACAACAGAGGAAATAAAAATCCGCAGGATTCATTCACCAACTAAATAAGGGGAAAGAAGACTCAAATATCACTCAGAAGTTTCAAGCTTGGGTAACTACGACAATCATACTGCCAAGAATAGATAAAAAAAAGAGAATGTGGGAGGAAAAATCTAGTTTGTGAAAGAGACAAAAATGAATTCCATTTTCTAATCCTTACTTTGAGGTGCAATTAGGTAGTCTGGTGGAAATGGAGGATGAAACCTGAGGAGAAGAGCTGGACTTCAACACAGATATTGTTCAACCCACAATGAGGTAGTATTTGAAACCATGGGAAAAGGTAGGACTGGCAGAGAAAATAGAGAAAGACAAGGCCAGAAAAATCCTGGTGAATAGCTATAATTAGGAGATAGTAAGAAGATGGTGTTGCCATAAAGGAAAAGAAGAGGGAGTAATTAATTACTGATATATAGGGACTACAATCCTGTGGCAGCCAAGAAGTAAAATTTCCAAAAGAAAGCAGTGGTTGACACTATAGACTGCTACAGAGATGTCAATGATTCCAAAAGACTCTTGAAAATGTTCAGGGATGGCAGGAACATAAACTCATGTGCGCTTATTTGGATCCCCTTTTGTCTACCCTTTCAAGAAGTTTGGAAGGAAAGGAAAGTACAGGTTGTCAGGTTAGAGGCAATTGAATTAACAAGTTAATGGTGGCACAGGGGTCAGTGGAGAGGTAACTGAGAACACTTATAGGCTAAGAGGAAGGAGCCTAAAGAGAGGGAAGGGAGTGAGGAGTACTGATGGTGAAGGGAAAACAGAAAGATGTGCAGATTCTGGAGGTCACAATAAGGACAAAACCCATGTTTAACAGGAGAGATAAAAATGTGAAGAGACAATGGAAGTGACAACATGAGATGTTGGAAACAATGGGAAGCGAGTTTTAAGATATCTAGTGGATCACAGAAGTAAAGATAAAGACAATGTTGAGACTGTTGACCCCAGTAAATTCACCAGGAAAGACAGATGAGCACTGAAATTTGCTGTGTATGTCAAGAAAGAAATCTGGAAATTGGAAGCCAATAGATGAAGACAGGACAATGGTTGAATGGTTAAAAATGAGTTGGTAAAACTTCAGTGAGGCTCTTGGGCTGCAGGACGCCAGGATGCCCCAAGCCTGAGGCCAGCGTGACAAGAATTATGGGAGTAGGGAAACTTTGCTGTCCTCTTCTTTATTTACCTACTTAATTTATTTTGTCTTCACTTTTTTAATAAAGCTATTGGTCTAACTAAAAAACAAACAAACAAACAAGCAAAAAAACTTCAATGAGAAGAATACAACTGAGGAAACCAGAAAGTCAATAAAGGGGTGAGAGGGTACAGGGTCAAGAACAGGGAAGACATTCATTTTATAAAGAGATTTATTTAACCCCAAACCTGCTAAAGAAGCCCATGTAATTGCATAATAATTCATATAAGAATGAGACTTGAGACTTATTAAAGGTGAATATAGAACACCAAAAGTGACTGAGGCAAGGGCAAGAGAACAGCAAAAGTCAATGCTCCCTAGTGTGAGCACATCAATTTCTTGATAATTTAACATTAACAGTTAAAAGGTCAAGGTTACAGCCCAGCTGGTGTGGCTCAATGGTTGAGGGTCAATCAATGAACCAGGAAGCCATAGTTCGATTCCTGGTCGGAGCTTCGATGCCTGGGTTTCAGGCTCAATCCCCAGTAGGGGGCATACAGGAGACATCCAATCAGTGATTCTCTCTCATTGATATTTCTATTTCTCTCTCTCTCTCTCTCTCTCTCTCTCTGAAATCAATAAAATATATATATATAAAGGTCAAGGTTACATATAGGAATAGAAAAGAAAACAAAAGGAGGCATACAGTTTGCTGAGAATGTTAAAGAAAAACCAGATTACAGAAGGCTGCATGGCCTCTGAAATTCACAAGGCCTTTCTGAGATTTCCTATACACAGAAATACAAATGACCTATTCGGGACTCCACAGACTCCTGGTAGGTCAGATGTAGACAGACACACACAGTTGCCATCATGAGATGAAATCAGGTCATAGAAAAGCCACTGAAAATAACTGACTTGAAGATGAAAGGAGGTTTAAAAAAAAGAGAAGAAGAAGAAACCATAAAAAGATGAAGCTGCCAAAAGCATCAGACTCCTATTTCCACTTATCTTCTTATGCAAGAGTTTGACCTGCCTTATACATGGACAACAAACATCAGAAAATGAGTATGTGTGCAACCCATAAATAAGTATTAATAATATTTAAATAAGGGAACAAACTATTTCAGTGACCATTTAACATTCAGTATCACATCAACTACATTTATGTTAATTCTTTCTATTTGATCTTGGAATAACCGCTTCATATTTAACACCAAGGAAGAGATTTCTTCATCTATAGATGTGTGTGGAGGCCTTATTAAACAATTAAGACAGGTAGGCAAAGAAAGCAGCAAGATTATTTGCTTACCCTCATGAAACAGTAAGATTAGCACCAAGAGTTATGCTAAGGGTAGAGCTTAAGCACCTTAACAGAAGAGAAAATAAGGAAGTAAAGGTTTGTACTCTAAAAACAAAAGAAATAATTGCCTTGTAGTGAAAACTCAAAATAAAAAGGACATATGATGAGCATGATGATGTTATATATCCCTTATCACTGACAGGTGCTTTATAAGCATTTTCACAGGACTTACTGTATATGTTATATCATATCCACTTAACCTATGAAATGCAGAGGACACCTATTTTTTTCCTAGTTAATAAATGCAAATGGTAAGGATTAGAAAGGTGAAATTACTTGCCAATAGGCGAACATCCAGAAAATGTAGAAACTGGACTTGAACTAGATATTCTAACTCTAGGCAAAGTGATGTGCCTAGTCCTCCCAATTGCTCAAATGTTTGGAATGACTGAGCAGTATTCTTGCCCATCAGCAGAAAACTAGAATGAATGACTTCTAAATAACAGCCCCAAACCCTGGGACTCCATGATTCCAATGTGCTCACCATCCCTTGAATAGCCTCTTGACCAGGGGTGGGCAAACTTTTTGATTCGAGGGCCACAATGGGTTCTTAAACTGGACCGGAGGGCCGGAACAAAAGCATGGATGGAGTGTTTGTGTGAACTAATATAAATTCAAAGTAAACATCATTACATAAAAGGGTACGGTCTTTTTTTTCAATAGTTTTATTCATTTCAAACGGGCCGGATCGGGCCCGCTGGCCATAGTTTGCCCACGGCTGCTCTTGACAAAGAGCAAGCTCATCCAATCATTGTGTGTGTGTGATATAGTGTAGTGTTGTGTGCACCTACAGGCTGGGGACAGGGAAGAAGCTGCAGAACCAATACTTAGGACATTAAAAGGAAATAATGAATATCAGACTAGAGCACTGAAACCTGTCTCTCTGCATAGAAATATTCTTACCTTTCATAAAACATTGACATTTCCAGCCTGCTGCTGGCTTCCAAAAGCTCTGGCACCATACCATGTTGTCACTGCAACGGCCCTCCAGTGAGCCATCAAAAGCCCAGCTAGAATGTTTTGAATATAGCTGTATGCTTGTCACCAAAACAATAAACTGCAATATTTTATATTTATCTCTATTTAAATTTTAGTGATACTGCATAAATGTTAATACAGTCTTACCCTCATACAATCACAGAAAAGTCTTAATAATACCACATATTGGCACAGCCCCCAGGAAGGTTATGGCCTGCTAAGCAGGCCTAATACATACTTCTCAAGTCACTTGGTCTCCTTTAGTTAAGACATGACATCAAAATATTACACAGTTTCCCCCAAGAAGTGTGTTTCCAGAAGCAATGGCAAGGAACAAGTAGGATCATTTGTTTATATTGAAAACTAGAGGCCACTTGGTGGGGGATGGGGGGGGTCCCTCAGGCCGGCCTGTGCCTTCTCGCAGTCTGGGGCCCCTCGGGAGATAACGGGAGATAACGACCTGCTGGCTTAGGCCTGCTCCCGGGGGGCAGAGGGCAGGCCCAATCCCTAGGTGCAGCCCCTGGTCGGGCTCAGAGCAGGGCCGATTGGGGAGTTGGGGCGCCGCCCCGTCATGCACAGAGCAGGGCGGATTGGGAGGTTGTGATGCCACCCTCAGTCACGCTCAGGGTAGGGCCGATTGGGGGGTTGGGGCACCGCCCCCTGTCACACTCAAGGCAGGTTCGATGGGGAGGTTGCGGCGCCACCCCCTGTAACGCACAGAGCAGGGCCAATCAGGGTGTTGGGGCGCTGCCCCCTGTCACGCACAGAGCAGGGCATATCAGGTGGTTGGGGTGCCGCCCTCTATCACCCACAGAGCAGGTGCCGATCAGGGGGTTGGGGCGCCGCCACTGTCACACTCAGGGCAGGGCCGATGGGGAGGTTATGGCTCTACCCCATCACACACAGAGCAGGGCCCATGGAGAGGGGGTTGGGGCGCCGCACTCTATTACCCACAGAGCAGGGCTGATCAGGGGGTTGGGGCACCGCCACTGTCACACTCAGGGCAGGGCCGATGGGGAGGTTATGGCTCTACCCCTTCACACACAGAGCAGGGCCCGTGGGGGGGGTGGGGAGTTGGGGCGCCACACCCTGTCATACAGAGAGCAGGGCCCATCAGGGGGTTGGGGAGCTCCCCCCCTGTCACTCACAGAGTAGGGCCGATAAGGGAGTTGGGGCACCGCCCCCTGTCACACACAGAGCAGGGCGGATCAGGGTGTTGGGGCGCCGCTACTGTCACACTCAGGGCAGAGCCGATGGGGAGGTTATGGCTCTACCCCATCACACACAGAGCAGGGCCCGTGGGGTGGGGGGGTTGGGGCGCCGCACCCTGAGACACACAGAGCAGGGCCGATCAGGGGATTGGGGCCCCGCACCGTATCACGCACAGAGCCGCAGGGCGATCAGGGGGTTGGGGAGCTCCCCCCTATCAGGCACAGAGCAGGGCCAATCAGGGGGTTGGGGCACCTTCCCCTGTCAGGAACAGAGCAGGGCAGATAGGGAGGTTGAGGCCCCGCCCCCTGTCACACACAGAGCCGCAGGGCGATCAGGGGGTTTGGGCGCTGCCCCCTGTCACGCTGATCCCGGTGCCGGGAGGCATATTACCCTTTTACTATATAGAATAGAGGCCTGGTGCATGGGTGGGGGCTGGCTGGTTTGCCCTGAAGGGTGTCCTGGATCAGGGTGGGGGTCCCCACTGGGGTGCCTGGCCAGCCTGGATGAGGGGATGATGGCTGTTTGCAGCTGGCCACACACCCTTCAGGGTGGGGGTCCCCACTGGGGTGCCTGGCCAGTCTGGGTGAGGGGCTGAGGGCTGTTTTCAGGCTGGCGGTGACTGAAGCTCCCAACCGCTCCTTTTTTTCTTTTCTTTTTTTTTATTCTGGGCCAGCTTTAGCTCTGGCTCCAGCTCTGAGTGAGGCCTGTGCTGCTGAAAGCAGGTATCTGGTTTGTTTGGGTTCTATAATCTCGAAACACTGTATCAACTCCAGCTCTGAGATCCTGGCTGGCTGAAAGCAGGTTTCTGGGGTTTTGTTTAGTTTCTATATTTGTAACAATGTTTCAAACTGTAAGTTCAGAGGCCTGCAGTGGCAGGCAGGGAACGTTGGAGTCCTCCGTCACTGAAGCAAGCAAGCCTCATGTTAGCTTCCAGCTTCCTGGCTGCCGGCCGCCATCTTGGCTGGCAGTTCGTTTGCATATCGCCCTGATTAGCCAATGGGAAGGGTAGCGGTCGTACACTAATTCCATGTTTCTCTTTTATTAGATAGGATGGAAAGAAATACTTGGGATTAGGAAAAAGATTTCCAAAAAGGGTCTGGGAAAAGATGTTAATAATGTTTGATTTAGTTCTTTTATGGCTTAAGAAACAAAAAGTGAGCCTCAGTAAGTTCTCAATCTTCTAAAGCCTTATGAGGATAAGACCTGGGACCTCTCCAGGCCTGAAATCACAGCTATCAATGACAAACTTAGATTCTCTACCTTTTCAGTGGATGCACAAGCATCCTGGGAGACCAAGGGAAATGGAGTCCCTTAGAAGCCACAGCCTTGACTGCCAAAAACTCAACCACAGAACAAGCAGGGCTTCAAGATCAAGGCAGGTTAGTGATGAGAGAAACAAAGGCCTGCAGTGCTCTCAGTCTCTCCTCATGGAACAATTTTTCTGATCTTCCCTGCTTTGCCCATAATTTACTAAGAAAAGATGCTGAAGCTTTTCAGAATGAGAGGACATCAGACAGATTCTAATTAAATAAAGATAAGTATGGATGAAAGGCAAAGGAAGTCTTTTCAAAACAAAGTCTCCAATGGTAAAGACGTTCAGAATAGCCTATTTCCTACAACATCACAATCCCTGCATCCAAGCAAGACAACCCTAATAGTCACCAGCTATTCCCTTATAACAAGAATCAGAATATTGGTTTCTGTTTTAGAGAAACAAATGGTCTTAGGAGATTTTCAAAACTGGAAGCAACTATAGGTCCAATAGACCAACTATAGCTTAAAGACATCTTGACATTTTTAGCGTGAGTATAACAAAGTGGTGCCCACATACCTTAATGCATAAATTCTTTGGAGAGATCAGTCTTCTAGCATGAGCTAGACTAATTAAAATTTAAACAACTCCCAACTCAGTGGGTCCGATAACCTGATTGCATGTTGACTGGTTCCAGACAACTAGGAAGAAGACACTTTCTCCCCAAAAGACCCTCCTTGGTCAGGTTCATAACTTATTCATTACCAGATGTATGTAAGTAGCTTCACTTCCAAAAGGATCAACTCTTAGGAGTACATCTCCCTTCCTCTATGATTGATATAACTTTTTTATTAGCTTTGAGTAAAACAGAGAATGTGATCTAAAATATGTCATTAAATATCCATCCTATCTAATAAAAGAGAAACATTGTAATTGGCGTACGACCGCTACCCTTCCCATTGGCTAATCAGAGATATGCAAATTAACTGCCAGCCAAGATGGCAGCCGGCAGACAGGCAGCTTGAAACTAACATGAGGCTTGCTTGCTTCAGTGACAGAGGAAACCAACGTTCCCCGCCTGCCTTGCTGGCCTCTGAGCCTGCAGTTTAAAAAACATTGTTACAAATATAGAAGCTAAACAAAACCCCAGAAACCTGCTTTCAGCAAGCCTGGGACCTCAGAGCTGGAATTGATACAGAGTTTCGATTATAGAACCTAAACAAACCAGATACCTGCTTTCAGCAGCGGATGCCTAAGAGCTGGAGCCTCAGAGCTAAAGCTGGCCCAGAATAAAAAAAAAAACAAAAAAGGAAAAAAGGAGCAGTTGGGAGCTTCAGTCCCAGCCTGAAAACAGCCCTCAGCCCCTCACCCAGACTGGCCAGGCACCCCAGTGGGCCCCCCACCCTGAAGGGTGTGTGACCAGCTGCAAACAGCCATCATCCCCTCACCCAGGCTGGCCAGGGACCCCAGTGGGGACCCCCACCCTGATCCAGGACACCCTTCAGGGCAAACCAGCCAGCCCCACCCATGAACCAGGCCTCTATCCTATATAGTAAAAGGGTAATATGCCTCCCAGCACCAGGATCAGCGGAGCCGCAAGGCCTCCCGGCACCGGGATCAGCGTGACAGGGGGCAGCGCCCAAACCCCCTGATCGGCCCTGCTCTGTGCCTGATAGGGGGGAGCTCCCCAACCCCCTGATCGCCCTGCGGCTCTGTGTGTGACAGGGTGTGGCGCCCCAACCCCCCCACCCCACAGGCCCTGCTCTGTGACGGGGTAGAGCCATAACCTCCCCATTGGCCCTGCCCTGAGTGTGAGAGTGGCGGTGCCCCAACCCCCTGATCAGCCCTGCTCTGTGAGTGATAGAGGGCGGCGCCCCAACCCCCCCCCCCCCCCCGACAGGCCCTGCTCTGTGTGTGATGGGGTAGAGCCATAACCTCCCCATCGGCCCTGCCCTGAGTGTGACAGTGGTGGCGCCCCAACCCTCTGATCGGCCCTGTTCTGTGGGAGATAGAGGGCAGCGCCCCAACCCCCTGATCTGCCCTGCTCTGTGTGTGACAGGGGGCGGTGCCCCAACTCCCCTATTGGCCCTACTCTGTGAGTGACGGGGGGAGCTCCTCAACCACCTGATGGGCCCTGCTCTGTGCATGACAGGGGGGAGCTCCCCAACCCCCAGATGGGCCCTGCTCTGTGCGTGACAGTGGGGAGCTCCCCAACCCCCTGATCGACCCTGCTCTGTGCGTGACACGGGGGAGCTCCCCAACCCCCTGATTGACCCTGCTCTGTGCGTGACAGGGGGGAGCTCCCCAACCGCCTGATCGGCCCTGCTCTGTGCGTGACAGGGGGTGGCGCTGCAACCTCCCCATCAACCCTGCCTTGAGTGTGACTGGGGGCGGTGCCCCAATGCCCCAATCGGCCCTACCCTGAGCGTGACTGAGGGTGGCATCGCAACCTCCCAATCCGCCCTGCTCTATGCATGACAGGGGGCGGCGCCCCAACTCCCCAATCGGCCCTGCTCTGAGCCCGACCAGGGGCTGCACCTAGGGATTAGGCCTGCCCTCTGCCCCCCGGGAGCAGGCCTAAGCCAGCAGGTCGTTATCTCCCGAGTGGTCCCAGACTGCGAGAGGGCACAGGCCGGGCTGAGGGACACACCCCCTCCCCCGCTCCCCCCCCAACCCCGAGTGCACAAATTTTTGTGCACCGGGCCTCTAGTATATATATAAGATGAGGGGGAACAGAGAATCAGAAATGGTGACATCCTGGGTGAAAATGCTTATCTACTTGGAATAAGAGCAGAATCAAACTCCTCTTACTCTAGTTTGAGTTTAGAGTGAAATAGAAATAGGGATATACATAAGTTTAAGTGTACCTTTTTCCGGGCCATTCCATCTAAGAGTAAAGCTAGAATTCACCTGAAGGGCCCAAACAATCCTGGCTGATGAGAAATCCATTCTTCCCCGCCCCCCCCCCCTTTATTTTTCTTTATTGATTAAGGTATTACATATGTGTTCTTACCTCCCCATTGTCCTCCCCCCCCTCCACTCATGCCCTCACCACCCTGGTGTCTGTGTCCATTGGGTATGCTTATATGCATGCATACAAGTCCTTTGGTTGATCTCTCCCCCTTGCCCCCACTCTCCTGTATCGTTGCTCACCTGGAAAAGGCAGCTCCCAGCACAAATGCAGCATACTCCTTCACCAGGGGCTCTGTGCTATTCAGTCCATTGATCACCACTTGAAGGCCACCGAAGGAAAGCAGGTCCTGTGCATTATCCATCTGCAATAAGGGCATTGCTTAGTACAGTATCATCATCAAGGAAAGAAGAGCTCTTCTATAGCCTTTCTTTTAGTGACTATTCAAAAACAAACTAAAAAGTCAAGTAAAAAGCAATGGGTGCCTTTCTAACTAACAAGGAAAGAGTTTATAAAAACAAACTAAATTTTTAAATAATCTTAAATTTGAGAACTACTAATTAAACTAACATGATTTATGAGCACCTGTATGGGAACTGGTGGAAATGGCACCTATTCATTGCTTAGGCCAAACATGTCCAAAAATTCTAATACTGTAACGAATCATAAAGCTTACTCCTATCGTACAAGCTATTAACACAAAGATCCAACATCATCAACACTACTAAATGGTGCCGTGCTTCCTACTGATGTCTAACCCCAAAGGGGGGCAGTGGAGGCAACAGACATTTTTTTAAAAAGCTTATTTTAATTAGGAGTCAGGGACTATAAAAGGAGCTCCATTGCAGGGGGAGGGGGATTTGGCAGAGTAATAGGAAGAAGAAAGAATAATACCCTTCTCTTCCCTCTTCCTCACTTCATACAGCCAAGGTTGACTGAATCTGGACAATCATGATAAAATCTGCACAAAAGCCTCACCCTCAAAGGCTTTAGTCTAGACCTGCAATACTGGCTAGTGCTATTTATTGGATAGTGCATAACATTTCCATTATTACATAAAGTTCTATTGTTCAGCACCGGGTAGGCTATCATTTAAGTTCCAAAGCCTCAAGTCCAGACACTCTATCTTTTATTCTATGAAAGAGAGGATATCTCATTTCCCAAGCTTCATTAGAATCCCGGATCAAGCCCTCACTGGGTTTAGCTCAGTGGATAGAGCATCAGCCTAAGGACTGAAAGGTTCTGGGTTCGATTCCAGTCAAGGGTGCATGCTCGGGCTGTAGGCTAAATCCCCAGTAGGGGGCATGCAGGAGACAGCCAATCAGTAATTCTCTCTCATCACTGATGTTTCTCTCTCTCTTCCTCTCCCTTCCTCTCTGAAATAAATACAAATAAAAAATCCTGGAACAAGAAGAGCTTTCTCAGAAAGGTGACTGGATGCCAGTTTCTTCATGGAGTAGCTTCAAGTATCCCTTGAAAATATCTTTGTTGCTACAAAAGCTGCCTCTTGCCCACATGCTGATCCCACTCTACAAATCATCAGGAAATCCCAGGAGGGTAGAGCCCAACAACAATGTGACTGCTACCCACCTTTTTCATCCAGATGCCACAGAGCCCTTTCCTACCTGTGTCCTTCAAACTGGAAGAGGGCTCTAACAGAGAAATCAAGTTTAAAGAACTGTATTCTGCTTGCTTTGGGGTGGGCCTAGCCTGTTTTCACCACTTAGAAGATCATTCTTATACATTCATATAAACTCCACAGAGCAGAGGTTTTTATCTGCCCACTATTGTAGGTCTAGTGCAGTGATGGCGAACCTATGACATGTGTGTCAGAGGTGACACGTGAACTCATTTTTTTGGTTGATTTTTCTTTGTTAAATGGCATTTAAATATATAAAATAAATATCAAAAATATAAGTCTGTTTTACTACGGTTGCAAATATAAAAAAATTTCTATATGTGACACGGCACCAGAGTTAAGTTAGGGTTTTTCAAAATGCTGACACGCCGAGCTCAAAAGGTTCGCCATCACTGGTCTAATGACTAGAATAGCACTAAGCATCTAGTTAGGTGCTCAATAAACAAACATTAAACCAGTGAATGCATTTGGTCAGAAAAATATGTTACTGCAATAAACTCCACTGTAAGTTTAAAAAAAAGGGGGGAGGGCAATCTGGAGTATCTGTGCCAACAAAATGGATGGGTCCCTGGTATCACAGACCTGAAGAAATAGCCTAACCAGGGACATGAAGTAAGTATGGAGTTGGCACTGCCATAAAGGCCCCAAAACAGGGCTGGGATTTTTCTGCCATAAATAATACTTACTGAGCCTTCCTTACATACTCTGTTTTTAAAATCCAAGAATTCATCACCTCTCCTCTAATCCTCCTTCCTCCAGGTCTTTTGCATACAAAAAACCGTGGCTCAGAGGCCTGTCACTCCATGCCTAGGAATGGCTACATATCAAAGCTTGTATGAGTTCCTACAAAAACAGCTGCCACTCTGAAAGCCCCAAAATAACAGAGCCCAGAGTCACAAAGGTTCTGTACTAGATTATCTTTATTACTACAAAGATACTTCAGGGTATTATACATGCTGACATTTATATAAGCATTTCAGTTTTCTCCAGATGTTTTCTCATTTGTTATTTCACTAGAGATGAGGAAAAAAGAAGTCATTCTGCTCACTGCATCCCCAGAAGATCAAGCTCCAAAATCTGGGTCTGGGGCAGAACTTTTCCAAGGATACCTTCAGAATAGGGTGGGACAGGTAGGAACGAAGTCAAGGTAGAAGAAGGGAGTGCTAAAGAAGGGGGTAGAAGAGAACTATGTCAACACTCAGGAGGAAAAAAGAGAACCACAACACTGATAAGACAATGAGAGAAAAGGAAACCAAGAAAGGAAGAAATGGTGGTAAGTAATTGAGGAGTCATGGTGTGAGAGAAGGTAAACACACTGAACCAGGGTGGATGGGCAGACAGAAGCTGCTCCTCACAAATAACTCACTAACTGTTTTCCACACCCATGGTTTTGCTTTTCACAAATCCTGTTTAATAATTCAAACACGGCTATGAGGAATACTTGGGCAGATCCATTTTGGGTCCTTGAAGCCCACGGCTCTCAAAACCACCAATCAGTGAATCTAGAATAGGAGTAGACTGGTGAAGTTCCTGGCAAGAAACATCCTATCTTCCTCAAAGCTAGTGCTACATCAACCCAATTCCCCACTGCAACTGGAACTCGAGGCTAAGCTGTGTCTTCTTTAATCACAACTTAACACTGTTGCATGGAAACCTGACATACCATCCCAAGCCAAGGACCTTATATTTCCAATTAAAAGGCTAATGACCCAAAACATTTATGACTCTTCTGTCAACAGGGCAAGTTTGGCCTCTAACAGGGGACTGGGTGATTACCAGGCTAACCTCAGACTGAGGTGGACAATGTCCAACTGTTTAACTAGTGCCCTATGAAAGCAGAATAGGATATCACCTGGCTTTTGGGAAAACAGAAATCTGTCAGAGCCCTTTTGTGTACTCACTCCCCTCTGCTAAGCTTTCTAGTCATTTTGGCTTTTTATGCTGCAACTAAAGGAAGAGCTTACAGAAACCTGGTAACTGAAGATCTATCCAAGTACGTTAAGACGAGAAAAAATAAAAGCTGTCAACATCAAAGCAGGACTGACTTAGCCAATAACCCCTAGGATCCTCAGTCCTTTAAATATCTATAATAGAAATGCTATTAGAATGTTTGTTTTTTTACCCTGAAGAGAAAGACTGGAAAAAGAAAAGAGAACCAGGTCCTTTTTTTTTTTCTTCCTCTAAGGAGATCACAGCCCTGCTATTTGCAGACTGAAAAAGAGTTATGAGCAGAGAAAGAAGATGAAGTGGCCATCCCATAATTCCTGCAGATACAGTACACACTTATCCTCTCTCACCACAAAGGCTGACAAATCCTAAAGAGAGAATGTTTTTAGTCTAGTTTACAGAGAACAAGGATGCTGTCGTGTGTGGGAGGATGATGAAGATCTATGTCTTGGTGAGGATCTCAAAAAGCCTCTGATTATGATTACACCGGGCAGCATTACCCCTAGGCTGGATTACTGCAACTGCCTCCTATCTGGTTTCCCTTCTTCTACCCATGACCACCCCACTCCTGCCTCTTGTCTAATTCTCAATAGAGCAGCCAGAGGGATCCTTTAAAAATAAGTCAGAGCATGTCATCCTTTAATAACGTCCAATTTCATTCTTTTCCATGACCTACAAGGAGCTCCATGATCTTCCTCCCGTCACCTTTCTGAGTTTCATCTACCTCTCTCCCTCTTCTCTCAGCTCCAGCCACACTGACTTCCTTGTGGTTCCTCAAATATATTAGACATGCTCCCACTTTAGGGCTAAGGGTATTTCCTGTTTCTCTTGCCCAAGAGGCTCCTTCCCTTCCCTGCTCTTTTTATTTTTTCATAGTATTTATCACCTTTAAACATATTATATATAATTTACTTATGAGTTATGTTTATTGTCTATCTGTTTCAGCTAGAAGGTAAGAGATATATCCTAAGTACCTGGAACATTGTCTGGGACTTAACAGACACCAAATAAATTAATTTATTGAATAAATAAATGGCTTCTCTTGGTTCCTTTTCCTTAGACTCACTCCCTTTCAGGCTTTATTCAAATGGTATCAGTATCCTGTAAAAGGCAGAGTGGCCAAAAGGTTAAGCACACAGAGTTTGGGGTCAGTAAGGCTTTGCTGCAAATCCCAGCTCTACCACTAACTGGGTGACTTTGGGAAATTGTAAGTGTGACCTCATTTGCCTCAGTTATAAAATGGGGTTAATATCAGTGCAGTGCCTACTCATAAGGCAGCTGTAGAAGCCAATACATTAATGTGTACAAAACACTTGAATATGAGCCAATTATATGATAATGCCCATAAATGTTAACTATTATGACACAAGTCTGATCAGTCATTTCCCTGCTTCAAACTCTCCAGTGGTTCTTAGGATCAAGGATAAAATCATAAAGAGGATGGCACTGCCAATGCCAGTGCTCTGACTCCCTAACCTTCCCACTTTATCTCTGCTACCCCATCCCCTGGTCACTATGCTCTAATCTTTTCCAGGTCCTCAATTTCACCAAGCTCTTCTCTAACTCAGAATCTTTGCACATGATGTTTCCTCTGCCTGGAATGGCCTAATCCGAGGGTTGGCAAACTTTTTCTAAAGGGCCTGATAATAAATATTGTTGACTCTCTGAGCCATATGGCTTCTGTCACAACTACTCAACTCTGCCACTGTAGCTTAGATACAGCCCAAAACAATAAAACAATACATAAACAAATAGGTGTGGCTGTGTCCCAAAAAAACTTTATTTATCTAAGTTGGCAGTGGGGCAGATTTGGGCCATAGTTTGCCATCCCCTGCTTTAATCTCCGCTCTTTGCCTAGCCAACTCCTATTCATCCTTTATTGCTCAGCTTAAATGTCACATACTCAGGGAAGCCTTCCCAATGCCCCCAACTAGGCTAAATTTCCCTGTCATATACTCCTACATTACCCTCTGGAGTCCTCAACACAATTTTAAATTCTCTCATCAAGTTGTTAATTTGATCACTGTTTAATTATTTATTTAATTACTAGAGGCCTGGTGCACTAATTTGTGCACATGTGGGGTCCCTCAGCCTGGCTGGCAATGGGGGCCAATCAGGGCATCTCGGCCAGTCCTGATCGGGGCCATCGGGCTGGGGGAAAGGACCACAGGAAGTTGGCCGGCTGCAAGAGGTTGGCTGTGGGAGCGCACTGACCACCAGGGGGCAGCTCCTGCATTGAGTGTTTGCCCCCTGGTGGTCAGTGCGCATCATAGTGACCTGTTGACCGGTCATTTTGTGAACTGGTCATACCGGTCACTTAGGCTTTTATATATATAGATTCCCTCTTACAAAATTGTAATCTACATGGAACAGGGACCACATCTACTTTACTTCTGCTGTATCCTCAGTGTTGAAAAATAAAGGAGGTAATTCTCCAAATGAAAAAGAGGTTGGCTCTGGCCTCTAAGAATGCATCTTGACCTGGCCATGTGGCTCACTGGTTGGGAGTGTTGTCCCATGCACCAAGTTCAATTTCTGGTCAGGGCTCATAATTTACGGGTTCTATCCCCAGTTAGGACAGGTATGGAAGGAAAACAATTGATGTTTCTTTCTCTCATTGATGTTTCCTTCATTTTCTCTCTCCCTTCCTCTCTAAAATCAATAAAAACATATCCTTGGGTGAGGATTAAAAAAGAAAAAAAGAATGTATCTTACAACAATAGATATTGACCTAGATTAAAAATACAGTACATGCTGGGAGAGAAGTATAGATGCTGATGTATTTTCCAAGAGCTTAGGACGGGGGGTTGGGGGGGAAGCTGTCAGTTAAAAAATCAGACTTATGGACAATGAAATACAATACCTGATGGACATAATATTCAAGATCAAAGAGTGCAGCAATCTTCTCTTCCAGGCTGGAGCTGGAACTATTGAATTTGTTGATTAGCCGTACCATGATCTGCATGTCAGTCTCAATGACAACATTCAACTCCGCAAAGTCCCTTTTTAGCTCCTCAATGGGGCGGAAGAGACGTTTAACCTCAGCCTGCCTTGCCTAGGAAGCAAAGAGATGATTAATTAAATCAATTGGAGATATCTTTCCAAGACTCCTGTGGTCTATCATGGATGCTCCTCCTCAAAGAACTGCTTCTCCAACACTCAAAATTTTCGTTCATGTCTGCTATTAGAAATCCTGATATCTTCTAAGATGCTTTCAGAGTCTACTCATATAGCCCTTCGCCCTAAAAAACACACTCAAGATTTTCCAAGGTTCTCTTATCCCCATTTGACTTCCAATGTTCAGGAAGATTTAAAAGTCTTGTTGTTGTAATCACTGAGGTCAGGGGAAGCAATGCAAGCTCACTTTCAATCCTTAACATTACAGGGAAAGGCTGAGGTCTAAGGTGGAATAATCGACACCTTGGTTCTCTATATTCTACAATCATAGAATATCTTGGCTTTGTCCTGCCCAATCCAGAAACATTATAGGGAAACCCAGATGTAGAAAACTGTAGGTAAAGAGATGTCAGAGTGGGAGCAATTTGCTGATGAAAGTTAAATCACCGTCATTACTGTCAATCTAACTACAGGTGTACAATTTGTTCAACTGTTTCAAGTGGCTAAATTACTATATGTACTATACTCAAATCTCAAACAATTTTCTCTCAATCCCTCCTTACCCCACACTCATACAAAGGTTTTAAAAATGAAGTGATGTTGGAGGTGAATAAAAGATTTTAATTAGATATTTTATACCTGTGACACTCCTTGTTTTCTTCCCAGTTTTAGAGGATAGTGCTTATAAAGAGTCTGAAATGTCACAGTGGTTTGTGTCTCTATCTTTTGAGAAAAATTAAAAGGCACGAATATTTATAAAAAGCAGGATGATGAGCAGCTGTCAGTTCCAAATTGCTCATCTATTTATTACCTTTGGGTTTTTCTCCAGTTATAAACACGCCATAGAAACACCAACCAAAGGAATGAATCAGCCTCTCTTTTAAAAGACCAAGCTCCTAGCAGAGTAATCACATCTATAGGATGCCATATTCTGCTTATAGCAGGAAGATGCTCTCCCTACACCCTGCTAGAGAACTCTGCCAGGCAACGAATTGTAGGATGACAAGCAAGCGAGCAGAATAAGAAACTAGTGACCTCTGCCTCACAAAAATGATGTGTAACTGGACCTCAGAAAGGCCCCCCGTTTTTGTAAGGAAAAAAAGCTGTTTATTTTGCAGTAATTAAATACTCACAGTAAATTACAAAAATAGTACAGAGAGTGCCATGTATCCTTCTTTCAGCTTCCCCCAATGGTAACACCATACATTACAATAGCACAACATCCAAACCAAGAAAATGACTTAGGTACAATACTGTTAATATGACTACAAGTCTTATTCAGATTTCACCAGCTTTTATATGTACACATTTGCATGTGTGTGTCTATATTATTTTAAACCATTTTGTTCAATATATAGATTCATGTGACCACCAGAACAATGAAGCTACAGAACTGTCCATCTCTACCTCCATTGTGTCCCTTTATTTTTATTTAATCCTCATGGGAGGATATTTTTCCATTGATTTTTTTAGAGTAAATGGAAGGGAGAGGGAGATAGAGAGAAACGTTGATGTGAGAAGGACACATCAATTGGTTGCCTCCCGCACGCTCCCGACAGAGGCTGGGAATCGAGCCTGCAACCCAAGCCTGTAACTGAAGTACATGCCCCTGACCAGAATCAAACCCCAGACCCTTCAGTCTGTGGGCCAAGGCTCTGTCCACTGAGCCAAACCAGCCAGGGCCATTGTACTCCTTTATAGGTGTACCTCATCCTCCCATCCACTGCCTTTTGTCCTTATGCTCTGGCAACCATTGATTTGTTCTCCATCTCTATAATTCTGACATTTGGAGAATGTTATATATATGGAATTACAAAGCCTATAACCTTTTGAGATTGGTGCTTTTTTAGTGAACATAATGAATTTGAGATATATCCACGTTACTGCATATATCAATGGTTCATTTCTTTTTAATGCTGAGTAGTATTCCACTGTATAGATATTTGTTTGTTTGTAACCATTCACCTCTTGAAGAAAATTTGAGTTATTCCAGGGTTTTGGCTATTATATTATTCAGTTTCATGAATCCATGGGTTTATGCATTTCATCATCTCTAGGAATTTTTCCATCTTTATTTCTTTGATTATTTTTTTAGTCTTACATTCTTCTTTCTTTCCTTCTGAAACTCCAGGGACACAAATGTTAGATCTTTTGTTACACAGGCATACCAAGGAGATATTGCAGATTCAGTTTCAGATCATACAATAAAGCAAATATCACAATAAAGTGAGTCACACACATTTTTCGGCTTCCCAATGCATATAAAAGTTATGTTTATATCATATTGTAGCCTATTAAGTGTGCAATAGCATTATATCTGAAAAGAAATGATGTACAAACCTTAATGTAAAAAAATATTTTACTGCCGAAACCGGTTTGGCTCAGTGGATAGAGCGTCGGCTTGCGGACTGAAAGGTCCCAGGTTCGATTCCGGTCAAGGGCATGTACCTGGGTTGCGGGCATATCCCCAGTAGGGGGTGTGCAGGAGGCGGCTGATCGATGTTTCTCTCTCATCGATGTTTCTAACTCTCTAACCCTCTCCCTTCCTCTCTGTAAAAAATCAATAAAATATATATATATATAAATATATATATATTTTACTGCTAAAAATGCTAAACATCATCTGAGCCTTCAGCTAGTTGTAATCTTTTTACTAGTGGAGGGTCTTGCATCAATGTTGATGAAAACACAGTATCTTCAAAGCTCAATAAAAAGAACACCAATCTCAAAAGCCTATAGTCCTGCCGAAACCGGTTTGGCTCGGTGGATAGAGCGTCGGCCTCCGGACTGAAAGGTCCCAGGTTCGATTCTGGTCAAGGGCATGTACCTGGCTTGCGAGCACATCCCCAGTGGGAGATGTGCAGGAGGCAGCTGATTGATATTTCTCTCTCATCGATGTTTCTAACTCTCTATATCTCTCCCTTCCTCTCTGTAAAAAATCAATAAAATATAAAAAAAAAAAAGCCTATAGTCCTATAGGTTCCTAAAATCTCTGTTCATTTTTCCAATCTATTTTTTTCTTCTTTAGATTAAGAAATGTTTATCTGTCTTCAGGTTCACTGATGTTTTTCTCTCTCATCTCTATTTTATATTAAGCCTACCCATTAATTTTTACAAAATTGCTGTATTTTTCAGTTCTAAAATTCCATTTAATTTTTTTTTAAATATATTTTTATTGATTTTTTACAGAGAGGAAGGGAGAGAGATAGAGAGTTAGAAACATCGATGAGAGAGAAACATCGATCAGCCGCCTCCTGCACACCTCCCACCGGGGATGTGCCCGCAACCAAGGTACATGCCCCTGACCGGAATCGAACCCGGGACCCCTCAGTCCGCAGGCCGACGCTCTATCCACTGAGCCAAACCGGTCACGGCTTAATTTTTTTTTTTTTATATCTTCTATTTATTTGCTGAGGTTGTCATTTGTTTCAAGAGTGTTCATATTGCTTCTTTTAATGATAGCTGCTTTAAAATCCTTGTTAGATAATTCCAACTTCTGAGTCATCTCACTGCTGGTATCTCTGTTGTCTTTCCTAAAATATGTTTTGATTTTCCTGATTATTGGCATGATGAGTGATTTTTTTTTTTTTTTTTTTTTTTTTTTTTTTTTACTGTATCCTGGACACTCTGGTCTTAAGACTCTGAATCTTCCTTTTCAGTAGGCAATCACATTGTTTAGGTTTAATATGTTGGTTCTGGCCTTCATGTATAGCTGTGACTACAAAACAAATTTTCAGAGCTTTTGCAGTGTTATTTTGGTCTACTTCTTTTGTGTGCTAACCAGAAGCTAATCTAAACACCTGGGCAGTATTCCAAACTATAGTTCAGTTCTTAAATCTTTTGCTGTGTTAACTCTGGTCAGTTTCTCATGGAAAGCATGACCAGGACTTCATTTGCAAAATCCCTTTCTCTAGCTCCCTTCTCTCCACAACCCTACCACACTCTCTAGTTAGGAGAAAAAACAAAACAAAACATCATCTGCCACCACTGGGCACTGGACACAGGGAGTAGAATTCCTTCCTTAGCCTCTACTGACAGCACCCTTATGGGGGATTGAAGCATTGCCTCATTGCTGCTGGTCTAGGGGTGAAAAGTTGGCCTCCTCAGTTACTCTCACTGACATTGCCTCAGAGTTGGGAGCACAATACTGCATCACACTGCCTCACTGCCACCAGGTAAAGGGTGAAAGTATAGACTCTCCATTCACCCCCACCCTCCACTGGCATTACCTCAGCTAGGAGAAGTGCAAACTTCCTTGGTGCTGCCAGACAGGGGGCAACTTTCAGGCTCTCTTCTTGGCCTCTGCTGATCCCACACTAACAGCAGATCACACTACCCCATGTGGAGGATGAAAAACACTGATCTCTACTGGTAGCACACCAGTGAAGGAAGCAAAGAATAGTCTCTTAACACTGGGCAGAAGGTAGAAAATTCTGCCTCAACTCTCTGCTCAACTCTCACTGACACCACCTTGCTGGTGGTAACAGATTACAGCCTCACACCATCTCACTGCCAACAGGAGGAGTGCAAGTTCAGGCTCCCCATTCAAGTTTTGCTGACACCACTCTGGTGGAGGAATGAGAGTGCAGTTTGTTACCACCACGTGGAAGATTGAAATCCACGTTCCCCATTCAATTTCCACTGGCACTGAGGGTTAAGATGGGAAGATTTCCATGTTCTTTGGCTAAAGTGGGACAGGTATTGTCCAAAAGTTTTTTGTCCTACTAGGCTGCCCTTTGCCTGGTTCTTTCTCTTGAAAGAACAGGCTTTTATTAGGGCTATTTTCTATGTACCTGTTGGCATTTCTGAGATGTAGGCTTCTCTAGTGCCCACTCTGGGATATATAAAGGGAAACATGAAAGCCCAAGGAACTCACTGCCAGGTCATTCATCAAGTGCCCATGTCCCTAGCCAGTCTGCCTCCTTCTTCCAACCTTTTAGAGTGTTCTTATATTTACTTTTAGTATTATGTCCAGGGTTTTTAGTTGTCCTTTAGTAGGAAGAATAAAGAGAAATGAGTCTTCTTCATCTTGCCCAGAATCAAAAGTTTAAGGCCATATTTTAAAATGCAGCAATTTATAGTATACAGGTGAACAACATCTGACATGATAAAACATAAAGCATCAAGAAATTTGTATGGTAATAGAGGAATAAAGGGATCAGTTTCAACAATAACAGCCCAAATCTGTTGGGCAAAACAGAGCTTTTTCATGAAGCAAGTGACTCTGAGAAGGACTGATTCACTTAAGTCTACTCAAGTACCAATGACACAACAGAACTGATACCCTTCCCTCCAAAAAAAATAAAGCTCAAAAAACATTCTCTCAACTGACAGGACATGGCACAATATCTGACAGTACTGTTTTTAAAAATAGCAAAAGCACAATCCTGTATTTGCAAACCACCACACAACCTGGGTTTAAATGTTTTTTATTGAATTTATTGGGGTGACATTGGTTAATACAATTATATAACTTTCAGGGATACAATTCTATAATACTTTATCTGTATACTAGAGGCCCAGTGCACAAATTCATGCACCTTGAAAGGAACTGTGGGCTGCGAGGCTGCGGTGGGCACAGGGGTGAGTCTCAGCCCATCCTCTGCACCCCGCCCAGCCTCTCCTGCATGCCCCCTGGTCCAGTCTGCTGGCAGCCCCGTTCCCGCTGCCACCACTCCCATGCACTCCCAGGCACTGACAGCGCCAGCCCTGCTTGCACCTGCTGACAGCGTGGAGAAACTGGGGCCAGCGCCAGCAGCGGGTACAAGCAGGGCTGGCACTGTCAGAGGGTGCAAGCGTCAGCTGCTGACCTGATTGCCCCTAAGGAGCAGGGGGAGGTGGAGAAGCCCTCAGGGGCGTTCGGGACCGGCAGCTGCCACTTGCACCCACTGACGGCACCAAGCAATCAGGACTGGCAGCAGGTGCAAGTGGCGGCTCTGGCACAGGCTGCAGGTGGGAGTGGGGCCGGCACCAGCAGCAAGTGCAAGTGGCGGCTTTAGCGCTGGCAGCAGGTGCGAGCGGGGCCAACGCCAGCAGCAGGTGTGAGAGGCAGCTGCTGGCCCCTCAGGAGTCGGGGGAGGTGGAGAAGCCCTCAGGGGCGATTGGGGCTGGCAGCCACCACTTGCACCCACTGATGGCACTGAGCGATCAGGGCCGGCACTAGGCGCTGGCAGTGAGTGCAAGCAGTGGCTCCAGCGCCAGCAGCAGGTGCAAGCAGGTCCGGCACCGGCAGCAGGTGTGAGTGGGCCGGTGCTAGCAGTAGGTGCGAGCACCTGGCGGGATTGTGGTATGCGGGAGCAAAGAATTTTCAGTAACTACCAGAGGCTTGCCCCGATGACAGCGACCAGCACCCCGCCTTGGTCTGGCACCCCTGCTCACCTGCTCCACCATCCCGCCACAGCCAATGCCCACCATGTTCTGCACTCTGCCGCCTGCTGCCAATGCCCATCACGTTCCACGTGTGTCCCCTGGTGGTCAGCGAATACCATAGCAACTGGTTGTTCAGTTGTTCAGCCGTTCGGGCTATTTGCTTATTAGGGATGGATAGATAGATAGATAGATAGATAGATAGATAGAGATATAGATATAGATATATAGATAGAGATATATATATATAGATATATAGACTAGACGCCCGATGCATGAAAGTCATACATGGGTAGGGTCCCTAGGCTTTTATTATATAGGATTGTATTGTGTGTTCACCAACCCAAACCAAGTAAATAATGATAAACAAAAAGTATGATGGCATCTGCAGTCAGAAGTTTACGACATGTAAGAAACTCTCCAATCTACTTAAAGTCAATTTATTTGCCACTCCCAGTGCACTGGCAGTGAGCAGAATCAGTCCAAACAGGCTCCAATTAAAATATACCAGGAGTCAGCACCTCAATGAAGGAGCTAACAACCTGAGCTCCACAGACGTAAAGAAAGAGTGTGGTGGCAGCCCTACTTCAGAAGTAGCAATTGACTCAAACCAGAAATACAGGATTGGGATTGTGCATTTGGGTACTGGTATTGGGATCTCTCCTTACAAAAATAAAGGGTTATTTTTAATTGCAAACAAACAAAAAACCTGAAAACGTAATCTCTTGCTTTCGCATTTAAAAATATGTTCATAATATTCATACTTTTCTATACTAACTTATTTATGGAGGAAGAATATCATTAAAGAGAACAAAGAGAAGAGACAGAGGTACAGTGGTTCTTCCATCAATGCAGAAGACATGAACAAAGGCTGGCTTTTATGTTCCCATTAGTCCCACATGGAATAATTCCTAACCCTGGCCACAGGAACACTAATCTCTCTGTTCCATGTATCTAGGCATGCACTGGTCTCCTCTGTTGGCCTTACCTTCACCAGGTAGAGGATTTGCTTTTTCTCACCCCTTCAGTTAATACACCTGTGGTAGGATGGATATTTATGCATCATCTTCCTTCAACCATTGCTGCTGCTACTGCTATCCTGATAATCACTTCGTCACATATACACTCTCTAAGCTGAGAGATGTTACTGGTAAGATAAGTAAAGACATGGAGACATGGCTTGCATACTAACACATCCTAATTATGTCCTCCCCCACATTTAAAAAAAAAGTCTCATTTGTCTCAGAAATACTTAGCTCTAAAGCAGGGGTGGGCAAACTTTTTGACTCGAGGGCCACAATGGGTTCTTAAACTGGACCGGAGGGCCGGAACAAAAGCATGGATGGAGTGTTTGTGTGAACTAATATAAATTCAAAGTAAACATCATTACATAAAAGGGTACGGTCTTTTTTTTCAATAGTTTTATTAATTTCAAATGGGCCGGATCTGGCCCGAGGGCCGTAGTTTGCCCACGGCTGCTCTAAAGGATATGAGGGACCTAAGGCTTTCTCCACTAACATACAAGCTGTCAAGAACCCTATGCTGCCCCTCTAAAATTCTGCCAGGATTCTGAGGTGAGAGCAGGCAAAGCAAAGAGGTAGAGAAAGCAAAAGAGAAGAAGAGGGAGGGAAAACTTAAAAAGGTCTCCAAGGCAGTCATCTAAGGAGATTCTTTCAAAGACAGGACTCAACTGGAAATGTAAAAAATGATCTGTGACATTTTCTGGCTGTTACATGAGCTCATGAGATCCATCTAAGAGTAAAATTTCTTTCTGGTATAAGTCTGTACCTACAAGCCCTCCCAGATATTAGGGGCCTAGCCAAGGAGCTGCAATTCTGCCTCTTGTTCCTTCTCATTCCCTTAGCTTGTAGAGTTTAGAGTTGAGACCTGGTGGACACCTCAGCCATCCTCTTATCCAAGCCCTGTGTTGTACAGTATTTAAGAAACCTTTAGGCCTGGAAAAGGAAATACATTTGCTACATGTTCAAAGGATAAGGACAAGGACCCAGGCTTCTTCCTTCCTGGTCCAACACCTCTGTCCTTTAAACTTGTAGTAATCCAAGTGCAAGTGAGATATGAATTTTAATTTCTACTCTTTTCACTCATGTCTGTGATAATGGAGAGTATGGCTATCTCTGCTTTGTACCTCAATTTTCCCAAACATGTAACTGGAAGTTGGATCCTAACCTAACCGATGACAGAAATGCCCCCAGCATTTTTTCAGTAGTCTATAAAGGGTTATATTGGCATTAACTTCTGTTTAAATTATTTTATAATATTATTGTTATTATTATCCCATGTATTACTGCAAAAGGGAAAAAGTGATTCCCTTCAAGGCCATCCTGCAGACTTATACTAACTCCCTGGAGAATGTCACATACCTTGTCTTCCTTTGAACTCTCCATCTCTGCCCCTTCCTTGAATTTTGCCAGTGCACTCTTGAGGTCCTGGGATGTATAGGTGTTAGTGTTGATGTCCAGCCTGTCCGAAGAGAAGTTGGGAGTTAGGAGGGAGACACCATCTTTCCCAAGAAAGAACCCTGCCCCCTCCCATGGGTGGCTGGTACTTCAAGGCAAGCTAAACCAGGCCAGCTCTAACTCAAAGTGTCCTACCCTACCTTTACCTTCAGTCAGCCAGAAGTCCAACAGGGTAATCTTACCTTGAAGCTAGAGGAGGAAAGACACAGCTGAAGATGGGGTCATTTCATGAAAGAGGAGGAAATGGCATGGGACAGGACAAAGGCCCACCATGGACAGAAAGCTCTCAGCCAGCTACTCAGGCAAAACAAGTCTAGAATGTTTCTGCAATGCTTCTCTCTCAGCACATGCCAGGGCAGGACCTCCTAAAGGGTACTGAATACAGAGAGAATAACATAGACCCTATTTATATTCTTTTAGGAAATAAACCAACAGAGACCTGAGCCCCCCCAAGCATGTGCCTGACCTGATTTGAAAAGCCAGCCTATCTTCACAAAAACAGGCTAAATAAATTCATACCTTTAAGACCAACCCCTGAGCACAGAGTAGATGCAGAAGTTATGTGTCAACCTGATAAAGGAATGGATTTAAGATGCCAAAGACTAGAATCAAGGTCAGTTACCTTCCAGAGCTAGTCTCCAAAAAGAAGGAAGAAAGAAACCAATGTGGATGTAATCTAGGGAACCTGGCAAAACCTACAGAATGATATCCTCACAGAGACCACTGGAACTAATTCAAGCCACAACCATTCATCTTGACTGAGGAGAAGGCATTCATGGGGTGGGGAGTGGGGGCAGGTTTTAGCACCGGCAGTTATTTCAGTTCAGTGAACAGAGGTGGGAACAAAAGTAAGATGGACAAAGGGAAGTATGGAATGTGAACTGTGCTTGACAAGTCTGTCCAGCGCTGGGGAGTAGGAAGGGGAAGCATTAAGGATAACCCAGGAGATATATCAAGGTGGAGGAAGAAGTACTTAACTCTGTGGGATCACTAACTTCTTTGGCAATCTGATGGAATGGGGTGGGTCTTGTTCCCCAGGGGGATAAACAAAATACTACAACAATTTTGGAAATTAGCCCTGTCCTTTGGACTCTGTTCCATTCCAGTACTAAAGAGCCAGGAAGACACTGTGAAGTGGAATTGGAGGAGCACAGGAAGAGGTTGACTCCAGAAGAAGGAAGTCACCACCAAACACAGCCAGAGACTCCTGAGCTCACAACAGTAAACACCCACACCACCTTTTCAATGCTTTGGGCTCCTGTGCAGACAGGTTTTCCACTGGTTATAAATGCTGAGAAGAAAAAGGACATGTCCAGTGTATCTTGGCAGCCATCCCAGGGCAGAGCCCTCAGAAACATTTCAAAAGAGAAAAGTAAAGAGTTAGGAGTGGAGACAAATCTTTCTCTTATGGTGTGTCTATCATAGACCATTTGGATGGCTTTACTTTCTATTCTGAAAAGATGTGAACAACAGACAAAGTAGCAAGTGCTCCTACTAATGATCTACAGTCAGGTATGGAGAAATAACTTCCCATGGTATTCAAAACAACAAATAAAAGACTCCACATTTATCCAGTTCCTAATTCAATATTCTTAAACCAAGAAAAAAAATGGGCTTTTTATTTAGAAAACAAGAAGACTTGCCTTAGATGTGAAAAAAGACCTCCTGAAATACTTTGGGACCCTGACATATGTGTATATATGTGTGCTGGGGATGGAGGGAGGTTGACAGGGTTACAACAATGAGATTTGATTATTTCTTAGATGGCTATGAGAAATTAATCATTATGACCTGGGTCACCGTAGGTATAGGTATATATAGAAAAATAACGATTTTCCCGGTTCGGGGTGACATTAAGGAGGACAAATATCTCCTTATCTTATCTATCACAAATAAAGTCAAATTTTCCAACAGTAAAAACTACCCAAATATGAACAGGTTGCTTTGTGGGACTGTGAGTGCCACATGACTGAAGGTGCATATGGACAGGCTGAGTGACTTTTTGGTCAGGTATATCAAGAAAAATACTCAGGTAAAAACTGGGCCTCTAAAGTCCCTTTCTGACCCATATCTAATTGTAAAATATTGTTAATAATTATACAAGGGCTGAATAACACTAATTCCACTCAATCCACAACTGATTCTCAATGCTTAACATGCGTTAAAACAGGGGCAGCCAACTACCTGTAATGACCAGATAATACTTGAGGCTTTGTGGGCCTTATGGTGATTGTCCCAACTACACAACTCTGCCAGTGTCACAAGAAAGCAGCCATAGAAAATACATAAACGAGTATGGCCATCTCTATACATAAAAGACTAATATGCAAAGTGTCCCCTTGGGAGTTCGACTGGGAGATCAGGAGTTTGATCGCTTGCTATCACATGAGCTGACCACCAGGGGCAGTGCAGAACGAAGGAAGGCCCCAGCCGGCGGCCAGCAGCCAGGGAAGGAAGGTCCTGGCTGGCGGCTGGAAGGCCCCAATCAATCCTGATCATTGGCCAGGCCTAGGGACCCTACCCGTGCACTGGGCCTCTAGTGTTCTAATAAAACTTTTTATGGACACTGAAATCTGAATTTCACACAATTTTCATGAGTCATGAAATATGCTCCTTTTGTTTTCTTTTTCCAACCATTAAACAATGTTAAAAACAACTTAGCTGTGGGCCATATAAAAACAGGCAGCAGTCCCAAAATGGGCTACAGGCTATAATTTGCTGGTCTCTATGTTAGAAACTTCATGGCTGGTATTAACACCGACCTTTCCAACTGCAGAATTCTAGCAACCCTTGCAATCCCATGCTTTAACCTCCTTCTCCCTCATGCAGGAAATAGAAAACAGAAAACTTGGTAATTCAAGGCAACTAACAAATAATCAAATAAGCTGGTTATTAAAAAACAAGGCAACCTCTTACCATTGGAGAACTTTTATACTATAAGAGAGCTTGTTTTAATTTAATAGGTACTAACAAGAGGAAAAGTTAGTCTGAATTAAAGACTTTAAAATGCAGTTTTATTGTTCACCAAGGAAATATTATTGCAAAGCAGAAGGTCTAACAGGCCTGTTTTAATGAATAGATGATTCATCTGTAATCAGCGCATTAATTGTTGGGATGCAAATGGGTGCTCTTAAAGTACTGGAAAAAAACAGCTTTTAAAAAAAAATTAAATTCTTTGTTGTTTAAAGTATTACATAAGTCTCCTTTCCCCCCATTGACCACTCCCTGGCCACCCCCACCCGCCAGGACATGCCTTCACCCCCCCATTTCCCCCATCTGTGCCCATGGATTATGCTCATATGCATGCATACAAGTCCTTTGGTTGATCTCATACCCCCTCACACCCCACCTTCCATCATAGGTTGGATAGTCTGTACGATGCTTCTATGACTTTGGTTCTATTTTTGTTCATCAGTTTATGTTGTTCATTATATACCACAAATGAAGGAGATCACGTGATATTTATCTTTCTCTGACTGGCTTACTTCGCTTAGTGTAATGTTCTCAATGTCCATCCATGCTGTTGAAAATGGTAAGAGTTCTTTCTTTTTTACAGCAGTGTAGTATTCCATTGTGTAGATGTACCACAGTTTTTTAATTCACTCATCTGCTCATGGGCACTTAGGCTGTTTCCAAATCTTAGCTATTGTAAATTGGGCTGCTATGAACATAGGAGTGCATATATCCTTTCCTATTGGTGTTTCTGTTTTCTTGGGATATATTCCTAGAAGTGGGATTACTGGGTCAAATGCAAGTCCCATTTTTAATTTTTGAGGAAACTCCATACTGTTTTCCACAGTGGCTGCACCAGTCTTCATTCCCACCAGTAGCGCAAGAGGGTTCCTTCTTCTCCGCATCCTTGCCAGCACTATCATTTGTTGGTCTGTTGATGATAGCCATTCTGTGAGATGGTACCTCACTGTTGTTTTGATTTGCATCTCTCGGATGATTAGTGACTCCGAGCAAGTTTTCATATGTCTCTTGGCCTTCTGTATATCCACTTTCAAAAAGTGTCTATTTAGGTCCTTTGCACATTTTTTTATTGAATTGTTTATCTTCCTTTTGTTAAATTGTATGAGTTCCCTATAAATTCTGGAGATTTAACTCTTATTGGAGATAACATTGGCAAATATGTTCTCCCATTCAGTCGGCTTTCTTGTTGTTTTGTTGATGGTTTCGTCTGCTGTGCAGAAGCTTATTTTGATGTAGTACCACTTGTTTATTTTCTCCTTAGTTTCCATTGCCCTAGGACAGGGGTGGGCAACCTTTTCATGAGTGTGTGCCAAAACCAGCAAAATCTCTGACTCAAAATTCTTCTGCGTGCCAACCCTAATTTTTTGAGAACATGTTATTCCTACTTGATATCTCTTAAGGTGTATGTATGTGAAGAACCTTGAAGAAATAATAAAATTCATTTGAGCGACAAAAACACAGTATATGATGATGAAAAATGCATTTATTTTTTAATGTATACATGTACACTGATAGTCCGACAGAAAACTTTATGACTCCGTTTGATATTAACAGTGGGACTTTTGCTGCTGCATCACTGATGACAGAGATTTTACATCAGGTTTATATTTCGTGACCCTCAGAGATATGCACAAGCTACTACTTTCATCCGCCAGGCTACTCCTATTACGAGACTTAACAAAATTCATCACTGAGAACAAAGATTCACAAGTGTATCTGGATGAAACCAAAACACTGGTCGGCTCTAGAAAGGCAGGGAGAGTTAAGGCAGAGGCATAGAAATTGCTCTTCCCCTCTCTTGTCAATCCATGCCTATGATCTTTAAGATAACTTGTTATGTAAAATTATGTATTTACCTAAGATGCATCTACACTGAATTTATCTGAAAAATAAAAAAGTCGATATTAAGGAAAAAATTGTAAATGGAAGATTATAAGAGAGGGTTTCGTGTGTCAACAAAAGTTACTGGCGTGCCATGTTTGGCACGCGTGCCAGCGGTTGCCCACCCCTACCCTAGGAGCTATATTGGTAAAGATATTGCTACAACAAACGTCTGCTATTTTGCTGCCTATGGTTTCTTTTAAGATTTTTATGGTTTCCCATCTTATGTTTAAATTCTTTATGCATTTTGAGTTTATTTTCGTGTATGGTGTAAGTTGGTGGTCTAGTTTCATTTTTTTGCATGTATCTGTCCAATTTTCCCAACACCATTTATTGAAGAGGCTGTCTTGACTCCATGGTATGCTTTTCCCTCCTTTGTCAAATATTGAGTATAATGGTTTGAGCTGATTTCTGGGTTCTCTGTTCTGTTCCATTGATCTTTATGTCTGTTCTTGTACCAGTACCAGGCAGTTTTGAGCACAGTGACTTTGTAGTATAGCTTCATGTCTAGTATTGTGATCCTTCCAACTTTATTCTTCTTTCTCAAGATTGCTGCAGCTATTCAGGGTCTTTTTTTATTCCATATGAATTTTTGGAGAGTTTGTTCTAGGTCTTTGAAGTATGCCGCTGGAATTTTAATGGGGACTGCATTGAATCTATAGATTGCTTTGGGTAGTATGGACATTTTAATGATATTGATTCTACCAATCCATGAACACGGTATAGTCTTCCATTTGTTTATGTCTTCCTCTATTTCTTTTTTTTTTAGCGTCCTGTAATTTTCTGAATACAGGTCCTTTACCTCCTTGGTTAAATTTATTCCCAGGTATTTTAATATTTTGTTGCAATGGTAAATGGGAATGCTTTTTTAATTTCTCTGTGAGTTCATTACTGGTGTATAAAAAAGCCATAGATTTCGGGGTATTAATTTTGTATCCTGCTACGTTACCGAATTCATTTATTAATTCTGGTCGTTTTTTGATGGAGTCTTTAGGGTTTTCTATGTACAATATCATGTCATCTATGAAAAATAACAATTTTACTTCTTCTTTTCCAATTTGATGCCTTTTATTTCTTCTTCTTGTCTGATCACTACAGCTAGTACTATGTTGAACAGGAGTGGTGAGAGTGGGCATCCCTGTCTTGTTCCTGTTCTTAGGGGAAATGGTTTTAGTTTTTGCCCATTGAGGATGACGTTGGCTGTAGGTTTGTCGTACAAGGCTTTTATTATGATCCCTCTATTCCTACTTTGCTGAGAGTTTTTATCAGAAAAGGGTGTTGGATTTTGTCAAACGCCTTTTCTGCATCAATTGATATGATTATGTGATTTTTGTCTCTCAATTTGTTTATGTGATGTATCATCTTTACTGATTTACAGATATTGTACCAGTCTTGCATTCCTGGAATAAATCCCACTTGGCCATGGTGTATGATCTTTCTAATGTAATGCCAGATCTGATTTGCTAGAATTTTGTTGAGTATTTTAGCATCTATGTTCATCAGGGATGTTGGCCTGTAATTCTTTTTCTTTGTAGTGTCCTTATCTGGTTTGGGGATTAGGGTAATGCTGGCTTCATAGAAAGAGCTTGGAAGTGTGCCTTCCTCTTGAGTTTCTTGGAATAATCTGAGAAGGATAGGTTTTAGTTCTTTGACTGTTTGGTAAAACTCCCCTGTGAAGTCGTCTGGCCTAGGGCTTTTGTTTGCTGGAAGTTTTTTGATGATTGCTTCAATTTCCTCCTTAGTTATCAACCTGTTGAGATTTTTTAAATTCTTTTTGGTTGAGTTTTGGAAGGTCGTATTTTTCTAGGGATATGCCCATTTCCTCTAGGTTGTTTAGTTTGTTGGAGTAGAGTTGTTCATAGTATTTTTTAACAATCCTTTATATTTCTGTGGAGTCTGTTATTTCGCTCTTTCATTTCTGATATTGTTTGTTTGGGTACTCTCTCTTTGCTTCCTGGTGAGCCTGACTAGAGGTTCATCAATCTTGTTTATCCTTTCAAAGAACCAGCTCTTGATCTTTTGTATTGTTTTTTGGTCTCTGTGTCATTTATTTATGCTTTTATTTTTATTCTTTTCTTCCTTCTGCTCTCTCTGGGCTTTTTTTGTTGTTGTCTTCCTAATTCTTTAAGTTGTAGAGTTAGGTAATTTATTACCATTTTTTCTTGTTTTTTGAGGTAGGCCTGTAATGCTATGAGCTTCCCTCTCAGGACTGCTTTCACTGTGTCCCATAGGTTTTGGATTGTTGTGTTTTCATTGTCATTCATTTCCAGGATGTTTTTAATTTCTTCTTTGATCTCTTTGGTAACCCAATCATTGTTTAATAACACGCTATTCAGTCTCCAAGTGTTTGAATATTTTGGTTGTTTTTACTGTAGCTGATTTCTAATATTATGCCATTATGGTCTGAGAAGATGCTTGATATGATCTCAATGTTCTTGAATTTGGAGAGACTTTGCCTGTGACCCAATATATGGTCTATCTTTGAAAATGTCCCATGTGTACTTGAGAAGAAT
Organism: Myotis myotis; assembly: GCF_014108235.1. NCBI lineage: Eukaryota > Metazoa > Chordata > Mammalia > Chiroptera > Vespertilionidae > Myotis > Myotis myotis. The sequence continues at coordinate 29,993,016 of NW_023416368.1, read as the reverse complement.
GTATATTCTGTAGCTTTGGGGTGGAATGTTCTGAAGATGTAAATTAAGTCCACCTGATCTAGTGAGTCGTTTAGGATTGCTGTTTCTTTGCTGATTTTTTGTCTAGACGATTTATCCAGTGATGTCAGCAGAGTATTAAAGTCCTCTACAATGATCATATTGCTGTCGATCTCTCCCTTGATATCATCCAGAAGTTTTTTTCATGTATTTGGGTGCTCCTGCATTGGGTGCATATATGTTTACCAGAGTTATATCCTCTTATTGTATTGATCCCTTTAGTATTATGAAGTGGCCTTCCTTATCTCTTGTTATGGCCTTCACCTTGAGGTCTATTTAGTCAGATATAAGTATTGCTACCCTAATTTTTTTTTTCATTACCATTTGCCTGATATTTTTCCATTCCTTCACTTTCAATCTGTGTGAGTCTTTTATTCTGAGATGGGTCTCTTATAGACAGTATATATATAGGTCATGTGTTCTTACCCATTCAACTCCTTGATGTCTTTTGATTGGAGCATTTAGTCTATTTACATTTAAAGTTATTATTGAAAGGTCCTTGTTTGCAGCCATTTATATTTTGGTGCCTGTGTTCCTTATTCCCCCTTTTTTCTTCTTCTTTGTACAGCAGTCCCTTTACCATTTCTTGCATTGCTGGCTTGGTAGTGATAAACTCCCTTAACCCTTTTTGTCTGTGAAACTCCTGATTGCCCCTTCAATTCTGAATGATAGCCTTGATGGATAGAGTATTCTTGGATTCAGTCCCTTGCTTTGCATTACTCTGTATACTTCATTCCATTCCCTTCTGGCCTGATGTGTTTCTGCTGAGAAATCATTTCATAATCTAATGGGGGATCCTTTATAGGTAACTCCCTTTCTCTCTTTTGCAGCCTTTAAAATTCTCCTTTGTTATTAACATTTGCCATTGCAATTACCACATGTCTTGGGGTGGGTCTTTTGGGGTTCATCTTGTTTGGGACTCTCTGTGCTTGGGTGACTTTTTTCTTTCCCATATTAGGGAAGTTTTCCTGTCATTACTTCTTCAAATAGATTCTATAATCTTTGCTGCTCTTCTTGTCCTTCTGCCACCCCTATTATACGTATGTTACTTCGTTTCATGTTATCCCCAAGCTCCCTTAGGCTCTCCTCTTGCTTTCTAATTTTTTTCTCCAATTGCTGTTCAGATTGGGCTTGTTTCTCTACCCTATCTTCTAGCTCACCAATTTGGTCCTTCGCTTCTCTTAGTCTACTGTTGAAGCCTTTTATCGTAGCTATATCACTTTTGATTTCTCCTTGGTTCATACATAGGTTGATTTTCTCATCCATCTGGTTTATGAACTGTATGACGATTACTCTGAATTCTTTCTCAGACATATTGCATACCTCCATTTCTTTTAGTTCCTTTTTTCTTTTTTTGGTGATTTCTCCTTTTCTTTCCTTTGGGGGTTGCTTCCTTGTCTCCCCATTTCTGCTGTTGCTGAAGGGTCCAGGTGCCCAGTTGTGTGGGGCCTGAACTGCAGCTGTGGGCTTAGCAGGAGTGTCGCATGCACTGACAATCAGGGGTGCCCGGGAGATGTGGCTGCCACAGTCGGGCAGGGTCTGCATGCGCCGACATTAAGGGGGATGTCTCAGGATGTGTGGGACCTGTGCTTCTGGGGATAGGCGGGAGGGGAACACACTCCAGGACTCACAGTAGCCTGAGACTGGTAGGTATGGGTGGAGTCATACATGAGTCTGCAGCTATGGTAGCAGGTCTTTGTCCAAAGTGGCTGTAGGGTCTCAGTTTTCATCTGAGGTCAGTCTGGGTGGTGGTGAGGCTGGGATCCTAGTCACAGAAGCTCTGCCCTTCAAGATAGTGTGGTTTCTGTGCCAGCACTGGCCGCTCAGGAGTGCCCACAGCAGGAGCTCCCCATCCAAGACAGCCCAGTCCACCAGCCCCCAAAAGTCTTACAGGATCTAACTGTCCCTCGCTCACACACATATGCACCACACACTCCCCTTTCACTCCCTCAATCTCTCATACTCTCTTCCTCACTGCCATCCTGCCAGCTGCCATCTTCTCTTCCCTCAATAACTTCATTTTAAAATAGGTTAAGCATTCACCCTACTGCCTTTTTTAAAGTATCAATTTGCTTTGCAAACTATTTCTTTCCAAAGATCCATTGAAGTAAACTTCCATAAAAGAGGTTTATCACAAATTCTAATCTATTAAATATTACAAATATATTTAAAAGTCACATGAATTTGCATTGCATTCATTACTGTAAGAAACATTGCATTGTCATTACTTTCATTATTACAACATCAGTGTTGTTAGTCTCCCAATCCCTAGGAATGATGCTTACCTTTTGCCTTTTTTTGTCCCTTTCAAAGTATTTTGAAACTTGTCTTCATTTTGGAGTTTCACTTCTCTCGCCCCAGTCTGGAGATTCAGCCTCACATGGGATCCCACAGGGACAGCCTGGCCTAAAAGCCAAGAAGAGAGAAGGCTCATGAGATATACAGTCCTCAGAGGGACACTGATGGAATGGCTTGCTAACAAGTCAATAGGACTTATTAGTTCGTGAAGAACAAACTCTGTGGTATTCAGCTACCTGGATCCATCCATATCTCCTCCTACCCTACCCTCTTCTCCTCTCTCTTCCCTTTTCTCTCCTCTCTCTCTCTCTCTCTCTCTCTCTCTCTCTCTCTCTCTCTCTCTCTCTCTCTCTCACACACACACACACACACACACACACACACACACACACACACCAATCACAATTCTTCTTTTGCTAATGCACATCCAATAAAGAGATGAAGCAAGGTCGGCAAAGGTATCTATACTTTCATCCAGAGACTAATAACCCCTAATTAGAACCTCCATATTTAAAAAAATTCAGTTTTCTTTAAATTGAGCTATAATAAGCCTTTTGCTTTGTACAGTAGATGAATAGTGAATACCTACTTACCCTTAGGACATGGCTACATTACTGCCTCCTCCACTACATCCTTTCTGACCCTCCTCTGACAGAACCCCAGACAGTATGCCATTCCAGCAAACTTACACCTCACCACCTCATCAATTTAATCAGGCTCCCTCTATGAGTCTCTCTCCTGCCTGAGCACAAGGACTATATCTCCTCCTTTTTTAATTTCCCCAGCCTCTAGGCCAGAGCTTGTCACATAAAATTTGTGACACTTAATGTTTATAAGAAGGAAGAAGCAAGAGATTGAAAGGCAGGAGGACATGGCAAGCCAAGGAGGCAAGGATTGGAACCAAGAAAAATTAAAAACCTATACCCACCTATATCAGAAGAGCTGACCCACCAGCTGGGCAAATAAGTGTTGTAAATGAATGGGTTATTCATACATATTGTACAAAATTACCAAGGATAATTATAAAGCAACTTGCAAGATCACATTCTACAAATGGAATGTTACACTCATTTATTCATGCAACTGATATTTATGAAGCAACTACTATATACCCAACCACTGTGGTAGATAGATTCTAGGAATACAAAAGAGGAATGTTAATGGCCACAGAAATAGAGATTTTCAGGGGAAGAGCTCTTTAGGAGATTGGAAATCTAGAAGCAGAGATTCTGTTCTAACACACCTGATCTTTGAATCTGCTTTTTTCCTGGCAGAGGATGGCATTGCCTTGATGGTGCTGAGCTTCATTCAAGAATCAAAGGAGGCGGGGCGGGGGGGGGGGGGTGAGAAAAACAATCTGTGAACATTCCTTAAAGGGAAATACATAGTACAAATTCTCTCAAAATGATCCAGTAAACCCTGAATATAAAAGGGTAACAATGTATATGAATTCAGTTTTTCTCAATTCTAGCAGGACCATAGTGAACTTCAAGTTCCACCAACCACTGTGCTTCCATCACAGAACCAGGGAGCCAAGGAAACATCATGCCAAGACATGCTGTTCTGTTCCTGCCATCCCACATCAGCCGGGAGTTTCTGTAACTTTCGCTAAAAATAAATGGGAACTTAAATACCTGAGTGTATGTGCATAATAATCCTCTTCTAACCTCAAACCTATCCCAAATGCTTCAAGGGATAAAACATATGTTCAGCCCGGCCGGTGTTGCTCAGTGGGTTGAGCATTGTCCCAGGCACCAGGAGGTCGCCAGTTCAATTCCGGTCAGGGTATGGGTTTGATCCCCAGACTGGGGCATACCAGAAGCACCTGATCAATGTTTCTCTCTCTCATTGATGTTTCTATCTCTCTCTCTCACCCTCTCCCTTCCTCTCTCTGAAATCAATAAAAACATATTAAAAAATATGTTCAGGTAGAGTGAAGAAATCTTTCTCTGGGAAGGCTTCCTGAATATGGTTAAGCTGGGAATTAAATGAGATAAAAATTGAGAGCAGGTCATCCTCCATATTTCTCTACTTTACCAACCACTACTCCATACTCAATTTATCTCCAAAACCTGGTAATTTTTCCTGCTATATGTTTCTTGAATTCATACCCTTCTCTCTGTCCTCCCCATCACTGCTCTTGTTCAAACCATCACCACCTCTCTTGTAGACAGTGCCGGAGCCTCCTAACTGACCTACCTTACCTACTCTTACCTCCCTATCCATGTATTCTTTACAATGAATGATTTTTTTTTTTTTCAAAATACAAATCTGACTATGTCATTCCCTGCTTCAAACCTTTTAATGGCCTCCTACTATTCTTAGAATAAAGATGGAAGTCCTCATGCTGGTCAATGCGGCCCTTTAGTATCTAGTCCTTGTCTGCCCCTTCAGGCTTGTCCACAACTCACTCCCGATGCTCTAGGGTAGTGGTCGCCAACCGGTGGTCCGTGGACCACTGTGGACCATGATGTCCAAAAGGTTGGCAACTGCTGCTCTAGGATACACTGGCCATTTTCCATTCCATGAAAGAACCATGCTACTTCCTACCATGGGGCCATTCCATTCCTGTTGCCTTTGACCAGAATGCTCTTTCCAACCTAGCTTCCAACTCCTTCCCCTTTCAATCCCGGCTAAGAGTCACTCTCTCTGAGTGCATCGTCTATTTCCCAGACCAGATCCAGCTGCCCTCTAAAGCAGGGGTGGGGAATGTCTGGCCCCCAAGCCATATTAAGGCCTGAGAAATCATTTTGTGTGGCCGTGCCAAGGCAACCGCAGGCAGGACTCAAAATTCAATAAATCTAGGAGCTTTTTTTATAGCAACAGAAATTTATATTAAGTGAATTATATTAAGCGAATGATATTATAAATATCCAAATGGACCTTGGCAAAAAAAGGTTCCCTACCCCTGCCTTAAAGGCTTTCACAGCACCATGACCCCCCTTTTTTTTAAAAAAATAGCACTTTACCTCATTCAGTCGTTATATTTTAGGTGTTGTGTGTGGTGTTTTTTTTTAATTTACCTGGTTAACATAAATGCTCACTATTTTATCCCCAAAACCTGTCACAGGGCCTAGCATATAGTAAACCTTCAATAATTATTTGTTGAGTGAAAAATTAAATGTGAGAGAAAATCCTAACTGATCTAGAAGTATGTGGAAAGGTCAACAAGGATTTTCACTATGGCAAGTAGATTCATAATAATTAGTAATCATGTAAATAGTTATTTTTAATAGTAATAGTACTAATACTACTGCTATTAATAACAATAGCAGCATCTTAAATTTTCAGACTTTTGATCAAAATTAGAAATGGAAAAGGAAAAAAGTACGTGACTTTATAAGTTTAAAAAACATAATAGGTTATACCAGGCTAAGCTGGCCAAGGAAGAGACTATTATCTTATGTGAATCAATTTATTTAATTTGGGAAAATTCCAAAATTACTCCCTTCACACAAGCCACCACAGGGGGCAAGAACAAGCACAATAGCATTAACTTAAAATACAGGTTATGCTATTTCAAATACACGAAACCAACCATTGCAGCAGCAGTGGCAGAGGCAGCAGAAAATACAGAATTTTCAAATGTTTCCACCCCACTGGGAAAAAGGCCAAGTTAAAGAGAGAGTGGAATCTGACCTGCTTCCTTCCAAGGCCTCTGTGAAGGGATCGCAAAACTGGGGAAGAGCACAGCAGAGGCAAAAAGTCGCAAGATACATGCAAGTAAAGAGTTAGGGATTGAGGGGGTGGGAGGCAGAAGGCAAGGGCACAGGCACAAAATAAGATGGGGATCTAGAAAGGCAAAGAGGTCTACAGTATCTGTTTCCCCCACTGGCTCCCTGGGGAAGCTCTGTCCATAATAAATAGAAACCTTGTCTGGATTAAGTAAGGCCACTTCACACTTGAGCTGTGACTTCCATTGGGACTCTCTGTCACTGATTTCAATTACAGACCAAGACTCAGGTAACACTCCTACTTTCCTCACCAGGAGTAGAGGGGAGAACCTGTGGTACACTGCATATTGTCACAAATGTTCTTCCCTTCCCCCCTGTGTATATTCACACCCTTTGCCATGCAGCCCCTCTTACACAGTAAGGGAAGATTAGAATGGTAAAGTGGACTTTTACAGCTGTTAATTTTGGACTTGCTTGTGATGTGCCTTGGCCAGTGGAATGTTAGCAAATGTGCCATCATCATGAGAAGACCATGCTCTACTAGTATTACAGTCCAAAAAGGATGAGAGGCCCACGGAGCAGACCTGAATTCAAACTACAGATTGGAGCTAAACTCAGCTAAGCCCAGCCATGGTCAGTCAAGTATAGCTGACATGCAGACATGTGAGTAAGAATAAAAGACTGGGTTTCTTTTAACTTTTTAATTTGAACCACCTTTAACTTACACAAAAGTTGGAAAAATAGTATAGTTTCCAAATATTGCTAACATAGCCTTTCCAAATGTTAATATCTTAGCCATAGACAATTATCAGAACAAGGAAATTAACAATAACATTCACCAAACTATAAAGATCCTTTTCAGCCAAGCTGGTTTGGCTCGGTAGATGGAGCGTCGGCCTGCGGACTCAAGGGTCCTGGGTTCGATTCCGAACGGGGGCATGTGCCTTGGTTACGGGTGCGTCCCCACTGGGGGGCGTGCAGGAGGCAGCTGATCGATCTCTCTTATCGATGTTTCTAGCTCTCTGTCCCTCTCCCTTCTTCTCTGTGAAAAATCAGGGAAGTGTATTTAAAAAAAAAAAAGAAGATCCTTTTCAAACCTTACTAGTGTTTCCACTAATGTCCTTTTTGGTTCCAGCATCCCTTATGGCCTTTGGTTATTTCTCCCTAGTATCCTGCAATAGTTTCTCAGTCTTCCCCTGTCTTTTATGACTCTGACACCCTGAGGAATATTGATCAGTTATTCAGGACTACCTGGTATGTTCTCATGATTAAACTAAGGCCATACATCCTTGTCAGAATCATCACAGAAATGATGCAGTGGTGTTCTCAGTGCATCATATCGCAAAATCTGTGATGTCAATATGTCTTCTTACTGGCCTTGATCAACTAAGAAAAGTAATCTCTACTGAGCTTTTCCACTGCAGCAAACCAAAATAAATACAAACTACCAAACTATGGAAAATAATTTGACAGTTTCTCAAAAAGTTAAATAGAGTAACTACATGAACCCAACAATTCCACATCTTGGTATGTACCCAAGAAAACTAAAAACATGTTCACACAAAAACTTATACATTAATCCTTACTACAGCATCCTGTATAATAAAAAGGCTAATATGCAAATTATCCCCTCCACCAGGAGTTCAACAGGGAGTTGGACCAGGGGGTAGGGCCAGCTGGCCAACGGCCACTGGCCCCCTCCTATGCCCCCCCCCCCTGCATTGGGAGTGGGACTGGCCAACCACTTGTGGCTCCTCCCCCCCACTGGCCCAATCAGCCCTGATCGGGGCGGGCCAGCTAGACCCCACCCATACACATATTCGTGCACTGGGCCTCTAGTTATTTATAATAGCCAAAATGTGAAAACAATCTAAATGTCCATCAACTTATAAAGGAATAAAAAAAATATAGTATATCCATATAGTGAAATAATATTCAGCCATTAAAAGGAATGAAATGCTGATATATACTACAACATGGATGAACCTTAAATACTTTATGCTGAGTGAAAAAAGTCCGATACAAGAAGCCACATATCATATGATTCCTTTTAAATGAAATGTCCAGAATAGATAAATCAAGAGACATAGTATATTAATAGTTGTCAAGGGCTAGTGAGAAGGGAGAATGGTGAATGACCACCAATGGGCATGAGGTTCATTTTTGTGGGTGACAAAAATGTTCTAAAATTAGACAGTGGTGATGATTGCACAATATTGTGCTTATAATAAAAACCACTGAATTGTTTTTTTAAAATCATGGGGAAATACTTTGAGATTATACGAATCCCTTTTTTTCTCCTCAAACCACATCATTAGGGGAATCCATCTGCAACAATTACCACTGTGGTGATGATCTAATGGTAATTTTCTACTTCCCTCCTTCCTCACACATTAATCGAAATTTCACTGCAAGGAAAAGCTGTCACTCCTCCATCTATTTAATTACTTACTTATACTACTATGGACTCATAGATACTTTATTATATAAATACTATCATTATTTATTTTGTTACTCAAATTAATCACCTGGGAAAGAGAAACCCTGGTAGAAAGGCACATAAATAGTGATCCAAGAGGCAAGTGCAAACACTAATGCTCACCAGAAGCAGGCAAGTAAGAGAGGTAAGTGAGGAGGGACACAATAGGGAGTGATAAGGGCTAAGAAAAATGCCCCCCTCGAACGCATTTGAATTTTAAAATGTAAAAGCCAAACAAAATATATCCATCAATGAAATTCAACCCACAGTCATTTGTGACTACTGGTAAAGTTCTATCTATTGACAAATGTTGCCTGACTCAGTTTTTGTCCCAACTCATCCCAGTGCCCAGTGATTAAAAACTTGCCTCTCGTAGCTGGTTTGGCTCAGTGGATAGAGTGTCCCAGGACTGGAGGGTCGCAGGTTTGATTCCAGTCCAAGGTTGCAGGCTTGGGCCCAGTCAGGGCGCACGCAGGAGGCAACCAATTGATGTGTCTCTGTAACATCAATATTTCTCTCTCCTTCTATCTCTCCCCCTCCCTTCCACTTTCTCTAAAATTCAATGGAAAAATATCCTCTGGTGAAGATAAAAAATAAAAATAAACTTGCCTCTCCAGGAATTCATGGCAGTGCCCTCCTCAGTTGGGCGCCCACAATGAAGCTGTGCAGCCTGACTGCCCTGCTTCTGTGGAGAGGGCCGTCTGCGACGGATGCCACAGTGCTCGTGCTTCTTTGCCCTGGTAGTTATATGGCTTTGAAAGGGGAAAGACATACGAGGTGTCCTCTGCAGACTCCTGCCTGAAAACTCCTCCAGGGATGTCTAGGCTCTTTCAAATCATAACTGGACACAATGGCAGAAAATCAAGGGCTGCTGCGGCCATGCAACCAAGAGTCCTGGAACTCTGCTATCCATTTAGCTCTGTCTTCGAGTGTTGGGTGATTTTAGCCAAATTTCTTTTTCTATCTAAATCTCCAGGCCTTTCTGTGTCAAATGAAAAAAACTCTCTCCCTGTCTGCTTTCCCTAATGTGTAAGACTGTTGTGAAGAACAAATAAGAAAACACTGTATCAGTGCTCAGAAGTTAAAAGTGCTTCAGGAAACACAGCCTCCAAAAGGTAAATGTCAACCGGGATGAAACAAAGTTATTTTATTTATCAAGCCCTGTAGGTATGTGTTAACAAGAGTAAAAATTCCCAATAATGCTGAGTTTCTGAAGGGCAGAGACCAATTACTTGTGCCCACAGCTCAGGTTCAACACCAGGTACACAGTAGGCCTCTAGAAAGATCAGCTTGAATGCCAGCCCTCTGCCCCCACTCCCCAGACAAGAAGGAATAGATAGAATACAGAATAGGAAGCAATGCCCTCACCTCTCTGGGGGCCTCCAAGCTCCTGACCAGGGCTGGTCAGAACTGAGACTTTTTTAGGTCTGGTTGCCATGACTACCATGGCCCTTTCCACCTGCTTTTTTAATTCAAAACCCCCAAACAAGTGCTGGCAAGATCCCTGCTTCACACAAATGAGCATCTATACTATCTCCAAGGCAGAACTTGAACTGAAACAGTAATAAAAAAATGTGTACAGACCTCTCTAGGGTGATGAACTCTGAAGTAATGCTTAATGCTATTATTTTTTAAGGAAAGTGCAAATGAAGTCCTTTTTTAAACAGCAAAACATAGAGTGAACCAGTCCAGATGGTAGTTGCATTTATGCATATTCTAAAAGGACTAAACAATGAAAAAATGAGAAGAAAATAAAAATATTCTCCAAACTGACTTTTCACCCTGAGTCACAGAATCTGCACAGGGCCTTAGCAGAGTTCTCTGGCATGGCTTCCAAGCAAGGGTACAAATTTTTCACCTGAATTAAAGCTCCTCAAAACAAGAAACTCTGCAGTTATCCTCAGGGAACAGCTATCCTGACAACACCCACTACTCTCTAAAACTACACTTTCCAAAATCTGATCTGCTGTGGCCTAACCAATGTCTCCTTCTCAGAACTCATGGACAGACAACGGCTGGTCACCAACCTCTAAATACCCAATTCATAAAAGCAGGGCTCTTCAAGGACAAGAACTAGCAATGATACTTAGAAAACTTCCTGTGTTACAGTTGAAGAGGTACTCTGTGAACAGCCATCAGGATCAAGGCTCAAAGTATTCATATCTAGGAGAAGAGGCTCTTTCCACAACTGGCTGGTCAACAAGCATTTACTGAGGACTGGGCAACAGGCTGCCCTTTTCTAGGCATTCTTTCTCCCACCCACAGCTAACTACGCACCCACAGAGGGCCACTTTCTGTGCTGAACACAGGGAAGGCTACCATATGAGCAAGACCAACTACTGCCACTGAAGAATATGAAGGAAAGAAGGAAGAGAGGTAACAAGATTTAGAGTTCCAAGTCCAGAGAACATCTTTCAAGCAAGCAAAGAAGTGGGCAAATTCAGGGGATAATAAGTAACTCCATTTGAAGTAATTAGAGCTCAGCATATAAAACAGGGAGAAAAGAAGCAAGGAGGCCAGTTGGAAAGCTATTATACTTGACCTAGTCAGACATAATAAAGCCTGAACTAGGAAAAATAGGTCAGGAATGGGAAGAATAAGACAGTAGTAAGGAATGATAGTATTTTGACCAGAAAAACTAGAAATCCTATCATGGCCCTCTCAGTAAAGCACCACACCTTGAAATATTTGCAGTGGCTCCTCCCATCAGCCCAGGGAACCTGTCAGAACACTACATTTTAATAAAACCAGAAATGGAGTACAGAGAACAGGAAGAGGGGCAGAGGGGCTACTTTCACCCAGAGACCTATAATGGGCCTCCCAATCTGTTTCCTAGTCCACTGATTGACTCTATTCCCCTTCTATCTCTACCCTCGATGTATGTCATGCCCTTCTTTAGCTTAGAAGACGGCCCAATGAGGTTCATAGGTACAGCACAGCCCCTTAATCAGAGCATTTGGGCTTTTACATCCCCGCTGGGGATCTGGCTTTCAATAAAACGTTAACTCCTGTGGTCTACTAGTTTGTTTTTTTCTTTTTCTTAAAGATATGCTTCCCACTCACCACATACTCTTTCATCACTACAAAATCTTGAGTATATTCATACTTCCATCTATTTTCAACAGTGTGTATGTGTTAGGAGTGAGAAGACGAAGAAGAGTATCAGTAAAATTACAAGAGATAGGGAATCACCAAGAGATCAAAGGGCCAGGCAGTTAGAAATAAACCACACCACAGCTACAGTACGTCAGCTCTCTAAACCACTTAGGAATTGAGTCAAATTAAGCTGCATTTAAAAATTCTCAGTATAATTCGTGTTAACATGAGATACTGGCAATGAGGTGGGAGAAAAATGACAAACTGAAAATGAAGTAGTTAAATGTGCCTATTTCCCAGGGGTCAGGGGCTTTAGCTCCATTACTGCTCGTTTTTTGGAGAAGACTTTAGGGGATTCCAAGTCCCTGCATTTCCCGTCCAGACAATATCATTAGCAGCTCATTAGCATGAGTGGCAACCATTTCTGACTCTTGTTTTTCCTAATATTTATTGGTTAATTAACACTTTGAACACAGGTTGACTGAGAACCAAATGAAAGTGCTAAAACCACTCATTAGTCAAATTTAAAACACAAAGATTGTATTTTAAGCATATTCTTTGTTCTATTTCCTTCAAATAGAAGTCCTAATTTAATAAGAGGGTTAAAAAAGCAAAGTGCCAAGATATTGTGCTTTAATTTTTAATCCTTTTTCCCCACCCCATCAATCCCTGGGGATCCTGACATCAGAATTGGCTCTATTTGTTCTCTTTTACAGTACCTGTTACAGCTACAGCAAAACATGGTGTTATGAAGTATTACAAAAACAGTGTCAGCTATTCTTGACCTCTACAATTTCCCAAGTACTTACTGCAAAAGCTCCTTAGCTTAGATGCTCCCTGCAGTGGAAAGAGAGGAAAATCTATAGGTATGAGTGAAGCAAAATCCCTAGCACACAATTTCTCTCTAGATCAGCTCTAAAGTATGGAACTCTTAAATCTCTTTTGGGGGAGGGGGAACTGAATGCAAATCAGAGTGGGAAAAGAGGAAGATGGAGCAACAAAGCAGGCAGGCAAAGAAACATCTGGTCCTAAGTCCTTCCTCTCACCCCCATTGTGGGAGGGCCTCCCTTAAACATAGGCGAGTTGAGCAACAAAATAAGGTCAGTCACCTGAGCCTTCTCCCACCTATCAAAGTGTAATGACGATTCCAATTTGTTGCCTCTTAGCTTAAAATTTTGGATCATCAGTATTAGGATACCTACTAAGTGGTGCTGTGCTTTGCTTTCTTTGCCAGCATTGCAGTTAAAGCCTTTAACATTTTGGGCAGTTGTCCAGTCTAGTGATGGAGGGCATAGGCTAAGGAAGACTCGGGTTCTGGGTCCAGTTCCACCACATAAAAACCTTGGGAAAATAACCTCTGTGGTCTATATACAGAAAGTGGCTCAGAGTACCCACTTCATAGAGTTCACTGTGAGGAGTAAAAGAGAATATATGTGAGATGTTTAGGTTGACTCCAGAAAGTTCTCAATAACGATGTTTGCCTGGTTCTTTGCCTGAGTTTTCCCAACTATAAGACCATGATAGATAGTCAGAATGAGTGTTAATAGGCTCTCAGTATATACCTGATTGAGTTCTAAAGAGATTAGTACATGATTTTTGTAGAATTTACATACAGACTGCCTCCTTTGCTAAGGCTGCAAAGAGTTCAATAATAGTGAAGGCTTCAAGACATCCAAATTGAGAGAGCAGCAAATGAGCTAGTTAAATCATACCTGTACCACACTGAAAACACCCACTACAGCTTTCCTTGGCTGGGGCCACTAGCTAGCCAACCAAACCCATTTAAATGGGCAGTCTCTTTCCCATTCCCCAAGACATCAGAACAGAAATCAAAGAAGCCATATCCAACAGCATAATTTAGGCAAAATGGGGATGATTTAAATGAGAACAACTGCCAGTCAGCAACAAGAAAGAAAGGTTTCAGCTTTCCTGATAAACTTAATCACAGGCATAAGCTCCTAGTGCAACAATGTACCTTAAAGCTTCTAAAAGCAGCTGCCCTGGTCTGGCTTCCTGCTTCTCGGAGGACTGTGCAGGCAGGTACCCACCCAAGCTTGAGCAATGAGGCCTGGATGTTTCAGGCCGCTGAGCACCAGGTTGGCACTTCAGCAAACTTGCTGATGTGAATACTTCTGGCAAGCAGCCCATTCCACACCTCTATCCCATTATCACAACAGCTGATGCTGCCCCCCACCTGCGGTTCTCCCAAGGCTCCCAATCCTGAGCACCTAATGTGAATTCTGCAACTGTCACTTGACTATGTACACTGATCTGCGACACACTCTCAAGTTTCCTACAAGGACTCCGGCAGTGCTTGGAAGTTCTGACCTTTGTGTTTCCTCCTACTCATGAGCATATTCACTCCCTACTGAGTACTTCTGATCTAGATCCCTTTTGATAGAAATCACCTCCCAAAAAGCCTTCTCCAGGACATATTCTTTCCACTTCCTGCCGGGAGCCGGTCCATGCTTGCTGTTTCAAGGGACCTGGCATATATGGCATACTGTTCTTAATATGTTTGCTCACCTTCTTGGCACTATGTGTTTTAACCAAGGTCTCCTCTCTGAGAAAGGTTGTTTCCCCAGGTAGGGATTTTCCCCTGAAGTTAGGGAGGGAATAAAACCTCTTAACTAAGTGCCAGGTGGGTAATTAATCACTTTAACTATGAACAATCATGCTTAAGCTACATAATCTTTACTCCCTGGAATGGAGATAAGAAACGCCCTAATCTTTGGAATAGAGATTGATAGGATTGGAATCAACTGGTATAAATACAGATGTAACAACACAGAACTTAGAAGACAGAACCTAGAGACAGAAGAACTTCGCTGGAGAGAACATGGCAAAAGATCCTGGACTGAACCTGACTACAGAAATTGGCAAGAGAACCTGACTAGAACCTGGTGACTGAACCTGGCTGGAGAACCTGGACAGAACCTGGAGAACCTAGCAAGAGAACATGGACACAGAACCTGGCTGGAGATCCTAAGCAGAACCTCTCTGGAGATCCAGACCAGAACTTGGCTGGAGATCCTGGCTGAAGATCCTGGCTAGGCTGCTGATCAACTGAACACTGTGTCCGTGTCCTTCCTTCTTTGCCGACTCCATCCACACCTTTGGGGACCCCTGGACCTGCTGGGGTTGGACCCCGGCAACTTCCCATTTAAAAATTCCAACAAGAGAAGGCAAATCCCACAGAACTCCAGGAACACCAGCATTGTGAGTTAGAAGGAACCTTAGGTCATAAGACCTAATCGCCATTAAAAAGATAAATGGTCCCTCGATGTGCCAGACTTCCTGCCAGGCAAAGCATCCCCAAGGACAACTCTGTTGGCACTTCCCTTCTTAAAAACCAGTGGTTCTATGCTGTCCTCCAAAACATCAATACCCCTGCAAGTGTTCAAATCCTACCTAATCCAGTAAGGCCTCTGCCTGATGTTCTCTGTCTCATCTCCCCTCATCCACCAGTACCTGCCCCCATGCTCTGGTCAAATGCATCCCATGCTTTCCTGGTCCCTGATACTGCCTCTTTGCTTGCTTTAAGCCTGTCAATTCAAGTCCATTTTTAATGGCAAAGCTTGAACAATTCCATGCAGTCTTATATATTGTCCTTCCTTTCAATCTCCACAGTGTCTTGCTCATTCCTCTCTAGTGACATTTCTTCCATTCATTTTCTCTTAGTCATTTGGGTTCTTGTTACTCATTAACCAGACATTTAATGACCACCTACAACATGCCAGGTTATAGGAAAATCAAGGATGAGACATGGCCTCTCTACCCTTAAGGAAATCATTGGTCTGATAAGGGAAACAAATCGATAAAAATATGATACATGTCAAATTTTCCCCAGTAGATTATAGTCTTCCTGAAGTCAATACATCTTTATATTCCTTATGTTTCTAAACAGAGTACCTAGTACACAGTAAATGCCCATTGTGTATATGTTCCCAAACAAAGATGAGTGATTTTATGGGAATAAAAACAAACAATTTTCTCTTTCTGAAATGCGGAGCAGAGGAATGGATTCCTGCAAAAAACAGTCTTTAATTTGGGACAAGGGTAAAATAAAACTTAATTTAGTAAATACAGCACGTAGTTTTAAATGTTTCAATTCCACAGTATCACTCCTCAGCCCACAAAGAAAATGAAAGAGAGGTATAAAGACTAAGAACTACGTACACAGACAGAAACAGTAAGAGATGGAAATAGAACGGAAGAGAAACATGGTTTACTTCTTAACTGTTAGTAAACTACACACATCAGACTTCCTTGTGGACTTCAAAGTATTATCACCTCTGATAATGGGATCTGGTGGATGAACTACTGGTCACAGTCAACAACTACTCTTTATCATTAAACTTTCAAGTGTTCCCCAAGCAGAAACAAGAGAGAGCTGGTGATTAAGGCAGCAATAAGAACAATGTCACCTGAGACCAGTTGGTGAAGACGCTGAAATTGTATGTGAAATATTTAAGTGTAAAATTACACTTTTCTGAAAAGGTCCATATCTTTCACCAGTTTCTTAAAAAGGTCTGTAAATCACTCTCCGAACACACACATAAACATGCATACCTTGGAGAGCCTTTGAGCCAATAATTGGCAAGGCCACACAGCAACAGGCATTCTAATAAACTCTGTAGGTAAGGATATAAATTAGTACAAAGTCTATGGGCATCTGGAAAGATCTATTAAAACTGTAACTGTTGGAGAACAACCAAGATGGCGGCACAGGTAAACATCTGAACTTGCTGCCGCGCACAACCACATTAAAACTACAACTAAAAGACAAAACGAATATCATCCAGAACCACAGGAAGGCTGGCTGAGTGGAAATTCTACAACTACAAGGAAAGAGAAAAGCGCATTGAGTTGGTAAGAGGTGCAGAGGTGTGAAGAGAGGAGGTATGGAGGCACGCAATAGGGGCTGGCAGCTGGGTACGCTGTTGTCTTTTTCAATCGGAAGGGAGATACAAGCTCCCGACTGCTCTGAACTCCAGTTCCGGGACAGAATCTGGGGACCCAGACTCATACAGGGAGAAACTGGACTGTCTGGCATTGGGCTGGAACGTGAGGGCGGCTTTCTCGCAGAGGTGCTTGCAGTGATCATTGTTCCTACACAGGGCCACAGGACACAGAGATGCAGGAACCTCTCTGAAGTGGGGCTGAATGGCAGCCATTGCTGTTTGCTTGGCCCTGGTAATTCCCTAAGACGCCACCCCACCCAATTTACAACCCTACCCAAGCTGTGCGCAGAGGCTTTTGCATACAAATGGCCTGGCCTTTATCTGCCTAAAAACCTGTCAAAATGCAGCTGGGTCAGAGAATCCCAGAGCTTTCAAAAGAAGGCTAAGGCTCGTCAGCACCCTGCATTGCTTCACAGCTGCGCCTCATCTGGGCACCTCCAAACCCCAAACAAAGAGGAGGAATCTGCAGATCTCTCTGTAGCTCCTGCTGGGTGGCCTCAGGCAGTGGCTGACTTTGCACTTCCTTGGAGATCCAAGAGCCAGTGTACCCAGTGGTCAGAGTGAGACCATCCAGATTACAAATCTTCACATCCATAAGAGACACACTCAGGGGGCAGACTCAGTGAGCACCAAAGCCCCACTGAAGCAAGTCCTGCCCCATAAGGGTGTCTCCTGCACAGAAGTTCTCCCACTGTAGACACAACTGGTCCTCACAGCCAATTGGCCTGGAGGTCAATTCCTCCCAGTGATACCAACAGCAATCAAGGCTTAACTAAAACAAGACTGTGCACACAGCCCACAAAGGGGTGCATCAAGAGTGTCCACCTCCGGTGATTGGGGAGGCTGAGCCACTAAGCCCTATAGGACACCTAGCACACAAAGCCACTCTATCAACACAGGGAAGCAGCCAAAATGTGGAGACAAAGAAACAGGTCACAAATGAAAAAAATGGAGGAAAGCAAACTACTGGATATAGAGTTCAAAACCACGATTATAAGGTAACTCAAGAATCTTCTAGAAACCTCCAAGAAATATAGTGCGACCCTCAAGGATATGAAAAAAGACCACTTAGAAATAAAGCATATACTGACTGAAATAAAGAATAATATACAGAGATCCAACAGTAGACTAGAGCCGTGGTCGGCAAAACGTGGCTCGCAAGCCACATGCAGCTCTTTGGCCCCTTGAGTGCGGCTCTTCCACAAAATGCCACATGAGGGCACGCATGTACAGTGCGACTGAAATTTCGTGGCCCATGCGCAGAAGTCAGTACTTTGTGGAAGAGCCGGTATTTTGTGGAAGAGCCACACTCAAGGGGCCAAAGAGCTGCGTGTGGCTCACGAGCCGCGGTTTGCCGAGTGCATTTTGCCAACCACTGGACTAGAGGATCCCAAGAATCAAGTCAAAGATTTGAAATACAAAGAAGAAAAAAACACCCAACCGGAAAAGCAAAAAGAAAACAGAATCCAAAAATATGAAGACAGTGCAAGGAGCCTCTGGGACAACTTCAAGCGTACCAACATCCGAATTATGGGGGTGCCAGAAGAAGAGAGAGAGCAAGATATTGAAAACCTATTTGAAGAAATAATGACAGAAAACTTGCCCTTCCTGGTGAAAGAAATAGACTTACAAGTCCAGGAAGCCCAGAGAACCCCAAACAAAAGGAATCCAAAGAGGACCACACCAAAACACATCATAATTAAAATGCCAAGGGCACCTAACCGGTTTGGCTCAGCGGATAGAGCATCAGACTGCGGACTCAAGGGTCCCAGGTTCGATTCCGGTCAAGGGCATGTAACTTGGTTGTGGGCACATACCCAGTAGGGAGTGTGCAGGAGGCAACTGATCAATGTTTCTCTCTCATCGATGTTTCTAGCTCTCTCTCTCCCTTCTTCTCTGTAAAAAATCAATAAAATATATTTTTAAAAAATAAATAAAAAATAAAATGCCAAGGGCAAAAGACAAAGAGAATCAGAAAAGCAGCAAGAGAAAAACAGTTAGTTACCTACAAGGGAGTACCCATACGACTGTCAGCTGGTTTCTCAACAGAAACTATGCAGGCCAGAGCATGTGGCAAGAAATAGTCAAAGTGATGAATAGCAAGAACCTACAACCAAGATTACTCTACCCAGCAAAGCTATCATTTAGAATTGAAGGTCAGATAAAGAGCTTCACAGATAAGAAAAAGCTAAAGGAGTTCATCACCACCAAACCAGTATTATATGAAATGCTGGGGGGTATCCTTTAATAAGAGGAAGAAAAAGAAAAAGGTAAAGATACAAATTATGAACAACAAATGCACATCTATCAACAAGTGAATCAAAAAATCGAGTGAATAAATAATCTGATGAACAGAATAAACTGGTGAATAGAATAGAATCAGGGGCATAGAAAGGGAGTGGACTGACTATTCTCAGGGGGGAAGGGGGTGTGGGGGGTGCAGGAAGAGACTGGACAAAAATCGTACACCTATGGACGAGGACAGTGGGGGGGTAAGGTCAGGGTGTGGGGTGGGAACCGGGTGGAGGGGAGCTATGGGGGGAAAAAGAGGAACGACTGTAATAATCTGAACAATAAATATTTATTAAAAAACAAAACAAAACTGTAACTGTTCTTTCCTTTTGACCCAGCAGATTCCACTATTAGGAATTAATCCAATAGAGAATTTGCAGAAGTGCACAATAAGGTATGACTAGAATGCTCACTATAGCATTTTAATAATTGTAAACAATGAGAAACAACACAATGTCTATCAGTAGGAGATTTGTCACATAATACAGCATGGGATACAATAGTCTTCAACAAAGAGGAGAGAGACTGACATAAAAAGATGACTAAAACTAACCAAAAAGAACAAGTTGCAAATATGTGATTTTATATTTCTTCTTGTAGAACATATATGTTAATGTGGCAGCAGCTAGTTTTATTGCTGGTTTTTTAATCTATCCAAATCCCCACATAAAAACAGACTCTGATAGCAAGGCCAAACCCATAAGCAATATTTATCTCAAAACTAAATGAAAAAATGCCTACAAACCCTAAAACAGAAACAGATGAAGATAAATCACTAAATGACATGAGATCTGCATGGTATCAGTCTCTATATGGGAAAACACAGGAAGCAATGAGGTGTCTTTCAGACTTGAGAAAGAAAAAAGAAAATATTCACTAAAAAACATAGTAGGCCAATGGGAGAACAGCAGTTGAACCTAGGAGGGATTTTTCCCAGTCCAATAGTGGGCAAGTGCAGGAAGCCTCTGGTAAGTTCTCAAGGGGCTAAAGCAGTCTAGCCCCACTAACCTCTAAAATTTAATCAACCAGTGTTACATATCAGGACTGGGTCCCACAATGAGAAGACACATCTAGTAGTTGAATCAAAATTGAGCAGAAATGAGCAATAACAATAAAGGAAAGAGAAGATCTAGATACAAGTTAGAGGAGAAAACAGGGCCAGGAAACCTCATAGAACAAGCTGCTAGGTTTTCAAACTATTGAAAACAACAGGAGAGAGAGCACTATAAATTTAGAAAAGGTAATTAAAGCCATGCTTCTTTCTAAAGTTAAAAAAAATCTAATTTCACATAAAAAAACAAGCAATGGAAAAGGACTGAGGCCAAATCATACACAGTAAAGTTGTTATAAGAAAGAAAAAAAGGTTAAAGAAAAGGATAACATCCTTACAGATAATCAAATCAAGCCAGAAAGACATCGCCTTTCAAAAATGAGTTAAATATATAGTTTAAATGATATAAGATATTCAAGAACAAAAATAAAAAATGAAGTGCCAGAACTCAAGGAAAATTTGGAAGACTAATCACAACAGAAAATCCCTTAAGACACATAGAAGGTGAAAGGAAAAGTTGAAGAAAAAAAGAAAGTAAACTTTATTAAAAACTGATAAATAATGAAGATACACAAAGAAGATCCAATATCAGATAAAGAACATCCAAACAAGAAGAGAAAAAAATAGCAAAAACTGTAATTCAAGGAAAGTTTCCTAAAATAAAAATATATTTTCAAAAAACTATGTAATGAGAGAGCATACTGTGTACCTGTTGTGAATACTGACCAGGAATGTCCAACAGCAAGACATATTCTAGTAAAATTATTGGATTTTAAGGGAAAAGAAAAGATTATTTGGGTCTCTAAGCAAATGACTTATAAAATAAAGAAAATCAGACTGTCATCAGTGATGTAGGGCTTTTTACTAGGTCATGAGGGTGGAGTCTTCATGAATGGGATTAGTGCCTTTATAGAAGAGACCTCAGAGAGTTTCCTTGCCCCTTCCACCAAGTGAGGCCACAGCAATAAGACAACCAGAATGAGCTCTCACCAGACACTAAATCTGCTAGTGCCATCTTCTTGAATTTTCCAGCTTCCAGAACTGTGAAAAATAAATTTCTGTTGTTTGTAAGCAACCCAGTCTATGGGTATTTTGTTGTGAAAGCCAAACAAATTGAGACAATGCTAAATGTCCTTCATGACTGAAAAGCACAAATCAGCAACCAAAGTTTGTGAGCACTATCCACTTAAACCTCTGAAAGGAGGGTGTCCTGACCAAACCAGACAGGGTTCACTGCAGTTCTGTTTGGAGGCAAATGCATGAACACATTACTTTTTAAAGTTTTTCATCTTCTGGCACTGTATTTTTCCTCTGCAACTCAGGGAGCAAAAATAAGGACATCAGTACAAACTACTCTACAGACTACAAGCAATACTCCAAGGACTTTTCTGAATGTGTGGCAGCCACTGAGAGGCATGAAAATCATATGTGTGCTTAGTTTTTATGTCCAGTCCTACTAACTATACAAAACTAAAACTAGTTCTCTAAAAATCAACTACTCTTGGATGCCCTAAGCACTCCCCACCACTTCCCTGGCTCTGCAGACATCAGTAACAGAGCGCATTACAGGGAATAAAACACGATCACAAGAAATGCCACATAAATGATGGTGCATTTATGGGGAATAAATGTTAAGGTAAAGCAGTGATATTTATTTTTCATGATCTTGTGTTTCAATTATACTGAATTGATTTTATAAAATATTTCATATCACAATTTTGTACAACTATGGCTTGCATAGTGACAGAACCTATAATGATCTTCCAGAAGGTCTAGTTTCCCAAAATCTGGACTTCACAATCTCCTTTATTCTACGGTTCCATTATCCCAGGACAAAGGCATAGTGGGGCATGGAGAACTGGCAAGTTGTGATTCCCAATAGAACTTGCCACAAGCAGGCCCATCTATTTCCTTGGCCGCTTGACACACCAAGTCTTTCCAAGAACCCTAATGTCCTTTAGTCGCTTCTGAAAGTTGCTTAAAAGTGATATAAAGGAAGCAAATAATTTACAGACCTGTTCTTTTAATCTTGGTCAGCCAGATTTTCACAGACATCAGTTTATTCCACTTTATAATATATTAGACAAAACAACAGTACTAGAGTCAGCTCCAACGCAGCAACTCTCTCTCAGGCGTTCTGCTGACATTTATAAACTGATCCTATTTCTCTCTTGTGTTTTATGTTATCAGCTAAATCTGTCAACTTAAATCATTGCCTTGTAACCAAATCAGAGTTATCTATTACTCTGGTATGTGTACATTTCTGAAGCTTTGTACCTATATCAAGTTTTGCAAGGATAGAAAACAAGTCATAAATAAACAAATGGAAAACAGAATATGTTACCATTACTTTAGCACAGAAGCTAAAAGTCAAATGCATTATTACATGGAAAGCCACTAAAATGGCTGAGTATATAGACCTCAGGAACAGCAAAAGCTTGATGCAGGCATTTGCACAGTGCTCATCCTGCAATCAATCACTGAGCTGTGGTAGCTCAGAACATCTCCATTTAGAAGAGTAAATGATTATTCCTAGGGCCTGTGACAGGTGGGCAGGCATCTGAAAAACTGGGGACATGATGTCAAAAAGGTCCAATTTATAGCCATCCCATTTTTTCACCAGCACAGTGACTAAGAAACCAATTTCCCTTCCACTGGTATGACTAATGGTCACTCTTCTTCAGAGACCATTGTGACCCAAACTGAGAAATAAAAGAGCCTCGAGAAAGAAATTTAAAAAGCAATCCCTTTCTCAGGGCTAATTCTGGTTCTTCAGCCATCCCCGCTCCTCCACAACCTAAACAAATTTTTTCTGGGATTTCATCTTGCTAAATACATGATACCTTTCTTTGTTAACAAAATGCATAATTCCTTCTTTGTTTCTAAAACAAGTAAGTTACTTCAAACCTACCAAAAGTATAAGACTATGACATATATTTCAATTTCCTCCAAATTTATATTATCCAGCACCCAAGATTTCCTCATTATTTCACACTTTTAGATATTTTACATATGTGGTCATAGGCGTCAGTTAAATGTTCTCCACAACTTTCAATTATAAGCTCACAGTGGCCAGGGACATTGATTTTTTTTTTTTTTTTACTTGAATATACAGTTCCCAGCATGGCATATGTCCCCAGAAACGACAGCAGCTGAGTGCAGGCTCAGTGAAAGAGCATTTTATGATCTATAGAGAGATGCTGAGGCATAGAAGAAAAATGATCACCTAAGACACCATCTACCAAATGGGACTGGTGTTTCTCTGAGCTCCCATCAGCTTTCATAACTGAAATCCTAACAGGCCCAAATCCAGGAAAAGGATGCTATAGTCCAACCTACAATGAAACTCCACCTCCCCAAACTGTTTTTGTCTAGACTGTGATTCCAATCTAACAATCTTTTTAATTCTGTCTGGGAATTTATTGTTTAATCTCTGTTTTAAAAATATACTTTTATTGCCCTAGCCAGTTTGGCTCAGTGGATAGAACATTGGCCTGCAAACTGAAGGGTCCCGGGTTTGATTCTGGTCAAGGGCACATGCCAAGGTTGTGGGCTTGATCCCCAGTAGGGAAGTGCAGGAAGCAGCCAATCAATGATTCTCTCCTCTCATCACTGACGTTTCCATCCCATACATATACGTATACAAATATAAATACTTTTATTGATTTCAAAGAGGGAGAGGTAGAAACATCAATGATGGCCCAGCTGGTATGGCTCAGTGGTTGAGCATCAACCTATGAACCAGGAGGTCCAATTCGATTCCCAGTCAGGGCACATGACTGGGTTGAGAGCACAATCCCCATTAGGGGGCGTGCAAGGAGGCAACCAATCAATGATTCTCTCTGTGTTTCTCTTAAAACATCTTTTGATGTTTCTCTCTCTCCCTCTTCCTTCCCCTCGAAATCAATAAAAATATATTTTAAAAAATAATAATAAATGTGCCTTCCACTGCTCTCATTACCTCTAACACCCCACACAAACTAAAACACAAAGCAAGGAGGCACTTAGCTAGTTCTGTGATTTGGAAAGATTTTGTTTGGGCCTGTGACCTTCAGTACAACAAAGATGTCTCTCTCTCGAGTCACTTATGCAATGTGGCTATATTTTTCCATGTAAAATCTCACATTTCTGGGTACACAACAAACAATATTTGCTTACTATACACTCTTATGTCTCTAATATTTGGCTAACTTCACCTTGCCTGAAATAAATTACAAAGAATTACAGTGGACAAAAATTATAATAGACAAAAAGCTTTCTAATTTCTCACTGAGGTTTCTGGGGTGGGGGGGATTTAATTTCTGGAATCATTTTAACTATAACTCTTCTGGAATGCTTTGGACTTGATTTTCACACTATAGGTCCTGAAAGCCAATGCATCTTCCTCCTAAGTCTCCAGATTTCACCAGACCTACTTTCTCCATGTCTCCCTGCTGGGGAACGTCAGAGCAATACAAGGCAAGACCCAGCCTGCAGTAGCCACCCACATGATCAGTTACAACTTCTCTGCTGTGGAGCTTAGCCGCACAACCATTTCCAACGGATTGAGAACCACCACCACATGGCACACACACAAAATTACAGGCAACAAGAGACAGAGAAGCTGGCATTGTTGCCAATAAGTTTAGCTAGCACTTTTCACTTGATGACTTTAAATTAATAAAACAGCAAAATAATAGTGATCATCAAGCAGCTATTTAATAGACAGTGTAGAAGAGGAGGTTCTGTTTCCACATCAGCAGTAATTAAGGCAGACTAGCATCAACCATCCCACATTTTAGACCAGCAATGTCCAATAGAACATTCTGTGATGATAGAAATGTTCTAAATTTATGCTGGACATCAAAGCTCTGGTCACACATGGCTACTGAGCAACTGAAATGTGACTAATGAAGCTAAGGAACTAAACTTTAAATTTGATTTAATTTTAATTAATTTAAATTGTCACAAATGGCTAGTGACTATTGTATCAAACAGTGCAGACTATCTTTATTTCACAAATGGCACATCCCTGAAGTACTGTGTGGGCCCAATCAAACATCATATGGAAAGGGCTTTGAGAGGCATGATGGGCAGCACAAACATAAGCTGGAATCCTGAGGCCTTGTAGCAGAGGCCCCTCTAGGGGACTGAAATCTGGTTTACAAACAGAGTTACCTCCTGCCAGTTCCAATTCAAGAGACCCTGAGCCAAGGAGTAAATAAGAGCAGTGGCTCTCCAGAGGAGTCAGATAGGAGGCCAGGGATCCATTAGTACTATATCTCTTCTGAGGGCAAGAATGATGGTTAATTCCCCTCTCTTCAGAGCTAATTGTTATAACAGATACCTACTCCCTGAAACAAAAAATGCTCAAGGGCCATCTCCATAACTGAAAGAAAGGCTGAGTGTAACTGAATGCATAGATAAAAACAAGTCCAGAATACCCTGCCCTCCCAAATAATTCAGATATCCCTTTATAGATGGAGTGGAACGGGATAGAAAATAACTTACTAACAAGGGACAAAGTAATAATGAACTGCTCTGAGTTTCTTTAATTCACGTAGTGGCAAAAAGAACTAAATGGAAAATTAAACTCTATTGAATAGCTTCTTATGAGACTAATTGAAGCAAAAAGGTTCAACAAAGTAAGAAAATCACTTCGTAATCACTTTACTCATATCTGGCCTTGTGGTTTTCCCTCACTTCTGAGGTCTGAAGGAATCATCTCCATTATCGAATGCTCACTGGCTGCACCAACGTTTTCCAATAACTTTTTTCTTTCCCACAACAACTTCAAAATCCCAAGAAGAGAAAATCCAAAGAGAACAGACAGGAAAACCTGGACTATCTATCTTCTCACGGATAGCCACAACTATCATTTCTGACCAAGTCTCCTAAGGCCTATATTTATACTTCTGATATCAAACAAAAGACTGCTATGTAACTGAAAGCTACCATTTTCATGGGGGTGGGGGGGCGGGCGGGCTTTTGATGCGTGTTATTACACTTGGCAATGGATTGTGAATGATATATTTGTCTCCAAATAAAGCTATTCATAAACACAAAACTTGCTGGATACAGATTTACCACCATTGGACACACTAATGAAAACAGTTAAACAATTCATTAAAAAGTCAACATGTGTCCGATCCAACATTGCCACAATGCCTACAGCATGAACACAAATGGATCATTCTACATAAAGAGCTGTGGGCTAAGTTTGTCTTCAAAGATGAAACACTAACTGATTAGAATGTGCCAAATCCTGGCTAGAGTTTTCAGTCTTAATCTGACTACTATTCAAGTCCCTGCCAAAACCAACCTTGACAGAGCAGATATCTGAGGAAGGAATTCAAAAGGACAGTCTCTTTCACAATTCTGCTTAGTGGATTCT
Organism: Myotis myotis; assembly: GCF_014108235.1. Lineage (NCBI taxonomy): Eukaryota > Metazoa > Chordata > Mammalia > Chiroptera > Vespertilionidae > Myotis > Myotis myotis. Next base: position 29,966,732 of record NW_023416368.1, on the reverse strand, counting down.
ATATCATATCTTAGTTAAAACAAAGGAATGCTCACTGGATTTGTCCCCTACAAAACAAATTCATTCAACCCTGCTTCATTCAACCCCATTCATTCAACCATAGTTTTTGCTCAGGATCTACATACAAGAACGAACTGTAAAAAACAAAAACATTTCTACATTTTCTGAAAAAAATATTGTTAAAGACACTGTCCAGCACATGGTTTAATGTAGTATAAAAATGCTTTTAGATCTGTTCTTACTAGTAACAGGAAAAAGTTTCTTTCTCAGCAGACAACCAATATAATTATTGGCTATTTTATTAGATGGTAATTATGTGATTCATTATATTTCCCCTTTTCTTTTAACTGCCAGGACACTCAAAATTACATTTAATGTTTAGGTCCTGTAACCAAAGTAGCCAGGTGGATATTATATTTGTTTTCCCCAATTCCACACCCACAGAGAGTTTAAATTAATTTTAATTTATGTTTAAATAGTCTTTTATACATATATGTATTTTACTAAAAGCTACTTAGTTTTTTTAATTAGCAGGCAGCCTCATAAAAGAGTTGCAGTACCACACTTTAAGCACAGTATTAACCATTGCTATTGCAATATGGTATCAATGATAGTTCACTTGATAAGTTCCTGTCCTAAGACAGACATTCAAGAGATAAAATCAGTCCAGGCAGGGCAATAGGAAGAAAGGTATGCAACAGGACACAGCAATCCTCAAGAACAATGGGGATAGGACAATGTCCTCTCAGAAAGAAGTAATTTGGACTACAATATAAATTCTAGGCAGAATAAATATTACTTTTTTTGCAGATAAAAAAATAGGTGACAAAGAGCTTAAGTAACTTGCCCTAGCCTTTGGCTCTCTCCATTGTACCACACTGTTTTGCTCTGTGAACAGAGCCTTCATAGATCATGTGGACAGCAACAAGGACCACAGAAGACAACCATAGATGGGAACGGATCTACATCTGCTAAAAAGTGAAATCAGCTCTAGCCATTCTCATTGTAGCCTGGTAAGTATGTACAGAGTAAATCATAAAATTTCTAACCTTTAAGGGGCTAAGAGGGAAGGGGGCAGAAGAGAAGAAACTAGCAGTTACCGATTGCCAATTGGTGCTAGGAACTGGAATAGCTGCTCTACATATCTTATTTCATTTTCACAACAATCATATGGGGTACGTATTCCCATTTTACAGATGAGAATACTTTGACTATACAACTAGTCCAACTCTACAAATATTAAGCAAACATCAAACTACCAGACATTCTGGATCCTGTCTAAAGTAGCTGGTTGTTTGTCTGACTTCAAAAACATTTCTTCTTCTACTACCCGATATTAACTCCCTCCCTCTGTCTCTGAGCCAGGCTGAGGACATGCTGGGCCTGACAGTACTTCAGAAACAACCAAACTCTAACTGTCAACACCTCTACTGCTTACTTCCATGAAAGCACATTAGGCCAAAAGAAAAGTCTCCCATTATGTGTTACAAAAGTCCCTTGATGCAAAGACCAGAATCTAAAAATCAAACAAACAACAAGAAAACAAAAAAAGACCAGAATTTATACCAACTTGAGTCCTGGAAGTACCTTCGAAGCAGATATTCTAAAGCTCAACAGAAGAATTGGTGGACTGGTAGAATAATGGATTCCCTAGGGCCGTGGACGGCAAACCACGGCTCGCGAGCCAAATGCAGCTCTTTGGCCCCTTGAGTGTGGCTCTTCTACAAAATACCACGTGCGGGCGCGCACGTACAGTGCGATTGAAACTTCGTGGCCCATGCGCAGAAGTCGGTATTTTGTGGAAGAGCCACACTCAAGGGGCCAAAGAGCCACATGTGGCTCGCGAGCCAGGGTTTGCCGAGCCGCAGTTTGCTGACCACTGCCCTAGGGGATGGACAATTCAGCCTCTTTTGCCAAAAAACACTTTCATCATTTCCTCCTGCCACTCTTGGCAGACACCAATCCATATTTCAATTACTTTATATCTTGATGGATTGCTGAATTGAATTCACCTAATGCTAGGTTAAAGCCTAGGATACTTTGTGAGAATGGATTCCTCGAGGAATCAGTAAGAACACAGATGAGATTTCCAATCACATTCTTATCAATCATAATCATTGGGAATCCTAGTCAGGAAGCTGGTCATGCATTAGGAGCTATTCGCTATCCCCAGAAGGCAGGCATACAGCGCCTGCTGAGGAAAAAGGACAGGCTTCAGTCCCTCCCAAACCACAGGAGCACGAAAGCCCCGGGATACCCAGATATTCCTGGAGCATGGCAGCCCAGCTCAATAAACACTGATGAAGCAGCCACTGATCATGGGCATTTGGCCAGGCCCTCTAAGGGCTCAAGGATTCAAATGATACCAACTACTACTGATTCAGGAACAAGAAGAGGGGCATGAAGCAAATCTATAAATTACTGTAAAATGAGCCTTGCTGTGAGCTTCATGTGAGAGGGTGTGATGAAAGGGGGGCTGGGGGGGAATATGAGTAAGAGCACCTGCCACTGGGAGAAACTTTATGCTTTATATTTTCTGATTATGACAGAAATATACAACCACTATATATTTATTTACTTTAAAGAATTTATTTTGAATTACAGTTGACACACATTATATTAGTTTCAGGTGTACAACCAAGTGATTAGACATTATATAACTTACTAAGTTATCAGCCTAATAAATCTATTACCCATCTGACACCAAAGTTATTACATTATTATTGACTATATTCCCTATGCTGCACTTTACATCCCTGTGACTATTCTACAACTACCAAGTTGTACTTCTTAATCCCTTCACCTTTTTCACTGATTTCCCCAATTCCCCTCCCATCTTAAAAAAGACCCTTTAACATTTCTTGTAATACTGGTTTGATGGTGATGAACTCCTTTAGGTTTTTCTTGTCTGGGAAACTCTTTATCTGTCCTTCAATTCTAAATGATAGCTTTGCTGGGTAAAGTAATCTTGGTTGTAGGTCCTTGCTTTTCTGGCCTGCAAAGTTTCTGTTGAGAAGTCAGCTGACAATTTTATAGGAGCTCCCTTGTAGATAACTAACTGCACTGCTTTTAAGATTCTCTTTGTCTTTAACCTTTTGCATTTCAATTATGATGTGTATAACTGATGTGGTCCTCTTTTCAACTTGTTTGGGATTCTCCACACTTCCTGAACTTGTATGTCTATTTTTTTCACCAGGTTAGGAAGTTTTCTGTCATTTTTTTCACATAGGTTTTCAATTCCTTATTCTCTCTCTTTTCCCCTTCTGGCACCACCTTTATTCAAATGTTGGTACACTTGAAGCTGTCCCAGAGACTCCTTATATTATCCTCTTTTTAAAAATATATATTTTATTGATTTTTTTTTATAGAGAGGAAGGGAGAGGGATAGAGAATTAGAAACATCGATGAGAGAGAAACATCCATCAGCTGCCTCCTGGGGATGTGCCTGCAAACAAGGTACATGGCCTTGACCAGAACAGAGCCAGGGACCCTTCAGTCCACAGGCCAATGCTCTATCCACTGAGCCAAACTGGTTAGGGCTACTATCCTCTTTTTTTTAATCCTCTTTTCTTTTTGCTGTTCTGATTGGGTGTTTTTTGCTTCCTTATCCTCCAAATCTCTGATTTGATCCTCTGCTTCATCTATTCCCTTGTTGATTCCCTGTAATATATTTTCCATTTCAGTTCATGTATTTTTCATTTCTGACTGGTTCTTTTTTTTATGTTTTCTAGTTCCATTTGTAATGTTTCCTATCTCTTTGTTGATGTTCTACTAAGTTAACCTACTCTTCCCCTAAGTTCACTAAGCATCCTTATAACCAGTGTTTTGAGAACTCTGCATCTGATAGAATGCATGTCTCCATTTTGTTTAGTTCTTTTTTTTGAATTCTGTTCTTTTCTTTGGGACATGTTTCTTTGTCTCCTCATTTTGACCGTTCCCCTGTGTTTGTTTCTATGTATTAGATAGAGCTGCTACGTCTCCCAGACTTGGTAGGGTAGCCTTATGTAGCAGATGTTCTGTAGGGTCCAGTGAAAGAATATCCCAGGTCAACTGAGCTGGGAACTCCAGGTGTGCCCGCCATGTAGACTGTGTACATCCTCCTATTGTAGTTGAGCCTTGATTGCTGCCCACCTTTTGAAGTACCTTACTTCTTACCACCCTCTCTCCTGAATTTTCCACCTCTCCCTGTGTACTAGGCCATCAGCATTTACACACAGTCTCCAGTTTCTTCAACATGGATGAACTTTGAAAACATATGCTAAGTGAAAGAAATCAGACATAGAAAAGTCACATATTATATGACCCAGTTATATGAAATATCCAGAACAGGTAAATCCATAAAGACAAAAAAGAGTTTGGTAGTTGCCCTAACTGGTTTGGCTCAGTGGGTAGAGCATCGGCCTGCGGACTGAAGGATCCCAGGTTTGATTCCGGTCAAGAGCATGTACCTTGGTTGCAGGCACATCCCCAGTGGGGTGTGTGCAAGAGGCAGCTGATTAATGTTTCTCTCTCATGATGTTTCTCTCTCACTGATGCTTCTAACTCTATCCCTGTCCCTTCCTCTCTGTAAAAAATCAATTTTATATATATATATATATATATATATATATATATATATATATATTTTTTTTTTTTTTTTTTAAAGAGTTTGGTGGTTGACAAGAGATAGGACGAGGAAGCAATGGGGAATAACTCCTTAATAGGTATGGCGTTTCCCTCTGAGGTGATGAAATTGTTTTGTAACTAGAGGTGGTGATTGCAATGTACTAAATACCACTGAATTGCTCACTTCAAAATGATCAACATTATATTATGTAAATTTTACCTCAGTTTTTTACAAAGATATAAAGAAAAGAAAAACTTCTATACATGCCTTCTGAGTACTACCTTTTCTAATTTTCTTTCCTTTTTCTTATACTGCGAAACTTCTCAAGGGTTGTCTACACTTGAATATACCTCCTCACCTCACACTCACTCCACAGCCCACCCACTCTACTCCCACCCAGTGACAACCACTGGTGCTTCTTTCTCCTCACCTGACACGAGATCAGTATCTCAATCTAAAGTATTCTTTCTGCCCTGAGCTCCTTCAGACTGCACACTTCTGATTACCTGCTACCTCTAGAGTCTTTCCCTCCATAGATTCCTTTGCCAGCTTATCCTTTTTCACCTATCTGTAAGATTTGAAATTTCTCAGACATCAATCCTTGGCTCTCTTCTGGGGCTCATCTCTCACACACACACAAACACACACACACAGGAATGCACAGAAATAAAACTAGAAAGATCTACTAGATAAATATATTGCAAAGTCTATATGGCAGGGGTCCTCAAACTACGGCCCGCGGGCCACATGCAAATACAAATATTGTATTTGTTCCCGTTCTATTTTTTTACTTCAAAATAAGATATGTGCAGTATGCATAGGAATTTGTTCATAGTTTGTTTTTTTTTAACTATAGTCCGGTCCTCCAATGGTCTGAGGGACAGTGAACTGGCCCCCTGTTTAAAAAGTTTGAGGACCCCTGCTATATGGTGTGGTAACTGGCACACGAATTACAGAATTAGCAATGGAACAAGAAAAAACAATTCAACTGCATATGAAAATTTAGTACACAATAAGGGTAACATCTCAAATCTATGGGAAAAGGACAAATTTGGGATATTTAACAGACATATGGAAAAAGATAAAATTAACTCCATATCTAATACCTACACAACAGGAAAAATTACAAACAAACCATATTTAATGTAAAAAATTAAACTATACAAATACCAGGATAAAACATAGATGAATTCCTCTATAACCTGGGAGTAGTGAATAACTTTCCTAATTATGATTCAAAATACAAAAGTAATATAAAATATTAAGTTTATAAAAATTTTAAAAACATGGAAAATATCATAAGCAAAGTAAAAAGAAAAATGACAAACTGGGGAAAATTGCAACTTAATATTATAGACAAAGTGTTAATATTCCTAATATATAAAGAGCTTTTAAAAATAAAGAAGAAAAAGACCAATAATCCTATAGAAAAAAGGAGTGAAGATATGAACAGGCAGTTCACAGAAAAAATATAAAAATGGCCCTTAACCATATAAAAAGATGCTCAACTTCACTCAGAATATGAGAAAGGTAAAACAAAACTACAGTAGGAAACCATTTCTCACTATCTGCAGGTGAGACTTTAGGAAAACAGACACTTACATAGAAAGCTGATGGAAATGCAGAATGATACAACCCCGAAGGAAGGGAATTTGGCAACATCTAATAAAGTTATAACTGCATTTACCTTTGCCCAGAAATCTGGTTCCTAGGAATTGATTCCAAAGACATATTAGTAACAACCTGAATGATCTTGAAAGCAGATGCTTCCCCAAAGCCCCCAGAAAGGAACACAGCCTAGTGACACCCTGATTTCAGCCAATGAGACCCTAAGCAGAAGACCCAGTTAACCAGTATCTGGACTTCTGAATTACAGATGGTGAGAATAAGTCTGTGGTAATTTGTTACAAAGCTACAAATTGTAATATGACCCTGTAGAAGGGGGAAAGGGTTCATACCATGACCAGAGATGGGGGAATAAGTCAGCTGTGTGAGAACTTAGGCCATCTAGTTTGGCTGGAGCAGCAGACAGGCAGATCTCAGGACTTATAGCACCTAAGGTTTTTGAGGCCATCTTTCTTGCCTCATCATCTAATGAGAGTGGGAAAGTAGAGTTTAGGAAGAAGGTCAAAGAGGGAAAGCCCCTGGGCAGGATGCATTGGTGGTGAAGAGCATATGATCACTGATATTTCATATTTACACTCAAGAATCTGTAAGTACTTTGGTTTATTTTTCTTCTTTCCTGGACACTCAGACTTTAAACAGTATGTCCTTAAAAGAGAAAAAAATTTTTTTTTACAAAAATGTAGCCTGTTATTTGGTACAAATTTCTCCTTTGTAAGTTTTCCTTTTATATGTCTATTTCTGCAGATAATTGAACTTGACTGTGATTCTGAATAGTTTTTAATTTTTAAGAAAGTACATTCTGCTCTACTTGCAAAGGGAGGGGACCCTTGGCCTCTGCCTTAAGACAGCAAAATGGAAGGGGATGCAAGATACTTTGATTATTTGCCTCCAAAACAAATCTAGCCCTAGGCCCAGGCCCTATTCCTGTGCCCAGCAGGGAGCAAGCCTTTGTTCAGAGAGCACCACAGGTGTGATGGGCACAGCATCAAAAACAGAAAGCAAAACTGCTGCATCTTTGGGCTCAAACAAGGGGAATCTGAAAACAACAGGAGATGAAGATTGTCAGGCACAAGGGAAATATCTTTTATCTTACAGCTTTGCTGTTCCTGATGACTTCTTCAGACCTCAAATCAGCATGACACCATTCTTTGGGAAGTGTGTTATTTGGAGGCTTTAAATATATTATAAGATAAATCAAGATCCAACCCAGGAAAAAACAGGCGCTGCCCCCAGTCCTCCAGAGCTTTGTCAGACTTATCTCTCTTCCAACATTCCCCCACTTCTTGCACCTGAAGAGGTACTGACAATACAATTCTCCACCCAAAACCACCTCCATAAAAGTATCAGAGAAACCCATAGGACTTCCTGGAATGGGCGCTGAATATGCAAGAGGTTGGTCCTTCTACATGATGTTTCAATGGAAGTCCCCAAATCCCTCTTTACATCTCTTGCCCATTACACCATTATCATCCACACATTTTTGCTAAAATATTTTTTAACTCATACTTTAAGATAAAAATCCTCATTCAAGGATATTTTGTCCATTGATTTTTACTGAGAGTGAAAAGGAGGGAGACAGAGAGAGAAACACTGATGTGAGAGACACACATGGACTGGTCTCCAAACACACCCTGACCAGAGGAGAGGGGAGCGGGAGCAAACCCACAACCAAGGTACGTGCCTTTGACCAGGAATCAAACCTGTGATCCAGGGGCCGACAACTCTTTCACTGAGAAAACTGGCTAAGGCTTAATTCATACTTTTAACCAACCTATTTATTACTCATTGTGTGAAGTATGTTTTCTTTAGTTTGTCCTAAGTTTAGTCCCCTTGAGGTCAAGTAGTGCTGTCAGGTTCTACTGACTAGAATTTGTTGAACCAGTCCACATTCCCACTGTCTTCACCTTTCAAGTATTTAGCGTTCAGTATGTATTCAAGGTTAAATGAATTTTCCTTCACTGGTTTTATTTGTCCAGATCAAAGCTTCCCATGCTTCCCTCACTGTCCACACACTTTCCACATTTGTCATGTTGAGCCAGCCAGTCCTGGGTCACAGGTTTAAACATAGGGGAAGAGGGTAAAAGGAAGAAGGTGTCTCTCATTAACCAGCCCCCACTGTTAGGAGGAGCAATTGCTGCCAGCAAAGTAGTAAATGAAGCCATTTACTTTTTCTTCCAACTGGTGGGTGAACACATTAGCAGCACACCCACCTCTGATATGACTCTCATTTCCATGTGAGCTAAAGTAGAAAAGAAATAAGTGTCATTTCCCCTATTGGAATGGGAAACCACTAGAAACCTCAAAAGAGAAAGGGAGGCCCATACACAAAACCCTCATGCAGCTTAAGGACAAAAGAGTAAAACAGAAGAATTCATTTTTTAAAAAAATATGTTTATACTGATTTTAGAGAGGGAGAGATATCGGCTGCCTCCTGCATGACTCGTCCCCACTAGAGATTGAACTTGCTAACTGGGCATGTGCCCTGACCAGGAATGGAACCAGTGATCTTTTAGAGCACTGGGCAATGCTTAACCAACTAAGCCACATGGGCAGGGCGAGGAATTCATTCTTTCATTCATTAATAACTATTTACTGAACACCAGCTACAAACAAAGCACAGTTCTGGACCTTGAAGACCCAGATGTGAGCAAGACAGACCAAAATCCATATTCTCTCAGCACTTACATTGTAGACAATAAAGAGCATAGTAAAATGTATTATATTAAATAAATAAGTGCTTAAGAGGAAAATAATGCAGAAAAAGGGATATGAGATGTCAAGAAGGGAAAAAACTTTTTTTCAGATAGTGGCCAGGGAAGACTTTGTTTGAAAAGATCACTCTTTTTTAAAAGAAATAATTTTTTACTTATGAAAAACTTATAAAAATAATACTGAGAGTTCCAACAATTCCTATATACCTCTCACCCAATTTCAGTGCCATTAACATTATCATCTTACATTACTGTGGTACATTTGTCAATATTAAGAAACCGACATTGGTACATTGCTAGCAAATGAACTCGAGACTCTTTATACTGCACCATTTTTTCCATTAATGTTCTCTTTCTGTTCTAGCACACAATTCGGAGTACGACATTGCATTTGGATATCATCTTCTCTGGTCAATAATAATTTCTTGTTCTTTCCTTATTTATCGTAGCCATGATAGTTTGAGAAGTACTGTCCAACTATTTTGGAGAATGTCCCTCAATATGGATTTGTCTGATTTTTTTTTTCCTCCGGATGACACTGGGGTTACTTGTTTTTGAGGAAGAATACCACAGAGGTGAGTAACTCTTGTTCTCACATCCTGTGCTTACTGGGTTTCTCCATTGTAAAATTACTATTTTTCCCTTTCATAACCTATTCTTTTTATTTTTTAAGATTTTAAACTTGATTTTAGAGAGGAAGGAAGAGGAAGAGAGAAACATCTATGTGAAAGTGAAATATCAATCAACTGCCTCCTACACATCCCCTATCAGGGATCGAGCCTATAACCGGGGCATGTGCTGACAGGGAATTAAATTGTCAACCTTTCGGTGCACGGGATATTGCCCAACCAACTGAGCCACACCAGGCAGGGCTCCATAACCTATTCTTTAGAAGTGAGTCACTAAGTCCAGACTATACTCAAAATTTTTTAGCCCCACTTCCTGGGGGAAGGAGCATCCATATATATTATTGCAATATTAATGTAAGAGAGGTTTATCTTTATTCATTCATTCAATCATTTGTTAATATGAGTTCAGGCTCATGTATATTTATTTTATACTCTAAGTTATAACCCAATACTATGTTACTTATTTTATTGTTTAAATCATTCCAGTTCTGGCCACTGGAAGAAAAGGTCACTTCTGCATAAAGACCTAAGAGAAATGAGGAAGCTAGCCACCAACCTATTTAGGAGAAGAGCATTCTAGGTCCCAAAGTATGAGGAGCTTGGTTCATTCAGAGAACATGAGGGAGGCCAAGGTGGCTGGAGGGAAAGGGAATGCGAGAGAAAGTAGTAGGAGATGAAATGACAAAGGTAGCGGTGAGCCATACCATAGGGCTGTGAAGGCCATGGAAGGGACTTTGACTATTACTTTATAGAAGAAAAGCCAAAAGATATTTTATACACGTGACAAAAGCATCACTCTAGCTGCTGTGTTGATAACTAGACGTAGGTGATAAGGGCAGAAGGAGGAAGACCAGTTAGGAACCTACTACAATAATTCAGGTGAAAGATAATGGTGATCCTAGGGGTAGGTAATGAGAAGTGGTCAGATTCTGGATATATTCTGAAGGTAGAGCTGTAAGATTTACTGGCAGATAATTAGAATGTAGGTGTTTAAGAGAAAAAAGGAGTAAAAAATGGCAATGAGGATGTTGGTTTAGTAACTGAAAGGAGATAGTTGCCATTAATTGAGATGAGGACGGTTATAGGAGCTCAGTTTTAGACATGTAAGTTTGAGGTGACTATTGAACATCCACAGAAAAGTATCTCATAGGCTGATAGATAGATGGGTCTAGAATTCAGAGAAATATGGACTGGAGATTTAAAAAAAAAAAAAAAAAAAAGCCTGGTCCAGCTGCTGTGGCTCAGTGGTTGAGTGTTGACCCATGAATCAGGAAGTCAGAGTTCGATTTCCCAGTCAGGGCATTAGCCTGGGTTGTGGGCTCAATCCCCAATAGGAGGCGTGCAGGAGGCAGGCAGTCAATGATTCTCTCTGATCATTTATATTTATATTTCTCTCTCCATCTTCCTCTGAAATCAATAAAACATATTAAAAATTTATATTTTAAAAAAACTTTTTAAAAATCTGGCCATCATCAGTATACAAATGAAATGTAAAGCCATTAAGCTAGATGAGATCACCAAGGACATAAGTGTAGATAGAGAAGAGTAGAAGTCCAAGGACTGAACCTGGGGACACTCTGTCACTAACAGAAATCAAGACCTTCTTACCTGCCCTTTAATCAGAGACATATTAGGAAGTTTTTCCCATTCACTAGTACTAGTACTGCTCTGCAGTCCATAACTTTCAGGTCTCTCAGTATGCAGCCTAAACTCTCACTCACCTCTCTGAAATTCCCACCCGTAATCTGCTCCTGTGCTGCTGTGCAACTGGTCTTCTCCGTAAGATAGTCATTATTGCCACTATCCCTTTGCAAGCTGTTCCTCCCACCTGGAAAATCCTTCCTACTCCACACCTATGCCAGCTCTTTTACAAGCACTGACTAGTATCCTATCTTCTGAGTTTTATCTAACTATTCTGACTCATAATGAATGATCTTCCTCTCCAAAGCACCCAATCTCTGAATCTCTGAAACACTTGCTATCTGTATAACTAGATATTTATTGACCTGTGTGGCTAGTTAACTTTATATCTACACTAGAGGCCCGATGCACAAAATTCATGGAAGGGGCTCAGCCCTCGTAGCCACAGTGGCTTGACTCGGCCCTCACAGCCCCAGCTTCGTCCAGAAGGGCATCCAGAAGGACGTCAGAAGGTCATTTGGCTGTCGGGTCTAATTAGCATATTACACTTTTATTTTTATAGATAGCTCTTTTATTTTTTTAAATCCTCACCTGTGGATATTTTTCCATTGTTTTTTAGAGAGAGTAGAAGGGAGGGAGGGAGGGAGGGAGGGAGGGAGGGAGGGAGGGAGGGAGGGAGGGAGGAAGGGAGGGAGGGAGAGAGAAAGAAAGAGAGAGAATGAGAGAGAGAGAAACATTGATGTGAGAGAGACACACTGACTGGTTGCTTCCCACAGTTGCCCCAATCAGGGTTGGGGAAACCTGCAATTCAGGTACATACCCTTGACTGTGAATTGAACCCAAGACTCTTTGGTCTCCAGGCCGACACTCTAACTATTGAACAAAATTGGCTAGGGCTCTATATAGCTCTTATTTATATGTACTGCAGCTTCCTTAAGAAGGAGAACAGCATCTCAGCCTCTTCTATTCCCCTAACAACCTGGCACAAGTACATATAATATAGCAAGGCTCAATAAATGTGTGTGGATTGTTTTATGTTGATCCCATTATCCAATCAGTAAGTTCCTTGAGGGTAGGGAGCTGTTTTGTATTTGTCCCTTATATGGCATTAGGCTGGACACAGGTGGGCAGACACTCAATATCTGTTTACTATCAAGGAGGTTGATGACAAAGTCCCTGTCCCTGGGGATCCTACAGTTTCAGCACAAAACAATGAGAACATGTGTTCTGTGCTTGATAACCAGTATCCCCTGGAGCCAGCTATTTCCCGGTAAAAAGAGAAGTGCCCAAGAATCACAGAGAGAGGAAATCCCAGGGCATCTAATATGTGATGCAGAACAGGTTTGAGAGGTACTCAAAACCATGGTGTTCTCCACAGTGGCTGCACGAGTCTGCATTCCCACCAGCAGTGCACGAGGGTTCCTTTCTCTCCACATCATCGCCAGGACTTGTCGTTTGTTGATTTGTTGACGATAGCCATTCTGACAGGTGTGAGATGGTACCGAATTGTCGTATTGATTTGCATCTCTCCAATGATTAGTGACTTTGAGTATGTTTTCATATGTCTCTTGGCCTTCCTTATGCCTTCTTTCGGAGAGTATTTAGGTCCGTTGTCCCTTTTTTTATTGGGTTGTTTATCTTCCTTTTGTTAAGTTGTATGAGTTCCCTGTAAATGTTGGGAGATTAAACCCTTATCGGTGGTAACATTGGCAAATATGTTCTCCCATGTAGTCGGCTTTCTTGTTGTTTTGTTGATGGTTTCTTTTGCTGTGCAAAAGCTTTTTATTTTGATGTAGTCCCATTTGTTTATTTTCTCTTTAGTTTCCATTGCCCTAGGAGCTGTATCGGTGAAGAAATTGCTTTGGCATATGTCTGATATTTTGCTGCCTGTGGATTCTTCTAGTATTTTTATGGTTTCCCATCTTATGTCTAAGTCCTTTATCCATTTTGAGTTTATTTTTGTATATGGTCTAAGTTGGTGGTCTAATTTCATTTTTTTGCATGTATCTGTCCAATTTTCCCAACACCATTTATTGAAGAGACTGTCTTGACTCCATTGTTGTCAAATATTAATTGAGCATAGTGGTTTGGGTTGATTTCTGGGTTCTCTATTCTATTCCATTGATCTGTATGTCTGTTCTTGTGCCAGTACCAGGCAGTTTTGAGAACAGTGGCTTTGTAATACAGCTTGATGTCTAATACTGAGATCCTACCTACTTTGTTCTTCTTTCTCAGGATTGCTGCAGCTATTCTAGGTCTTTTTTTATTCCAGATGGATTTTTGGAGAGTTCGTTCTAGGTCTGTGAGATATGCCGTTGGTATTTTAATGGGGAGTGAAGTGCATCTATAGATTGCTTTGGGTAGTATGGACATTTTAATGATGTTGATTGTACCAATCCATGAACATGGTATATTCTCCCATCTGTTTATGTCTTCCTCTATCTCTTTTTTCAGTGTCCTGTAGTTTTCCACATACAGGTCTTTTACTTCCTTAGTTAAGTTTATTCCTAGGTATCTTCATTTTTTTTGGTACGATGATAAATGGAATTGCTTTTTTTCTCTTTTTTAAATTAAATCTTTATTGTTCAGATTATTACAGTTGTTCCTCTCTTTCCCCCCCATAGCTCCCTTCCACCCGGTTCCCACCCTACCCTCTGCCCTTACCCCCCCACCCCACTGTCCTCATCCATAGGTGTACGATTTTTGTCAAGTCTCTTCCCGCACCCCACACTCCTTCCCCCCCACCCGAGAATAGTCAGTCCACTCCTTTTCTATGCCCCTGATTCTATTATATTCACCAATTTATTCTGTTCATCAGATTATTTATTCACTTGATTTTTAGATTCACTTGTTGATAGATGTGCATTTGTTGTTCATAATTTGTATCTTTACCTTTTTCTTCTTCTTCCTCTTCTTAAAGGATACCTTTCAGCATTTCATATAATCCTGGTTTGGTGGTGATGAACTCCTTTAGCTTTTTCTTATCTGTGAAGCTCTTTATCTGACCTTCAATTCTGAATTATAGCTTTGCTGGGTAATCTTGGTTGAAGGTTCTTGCTATTCATCACTTTGAATACTTCTTGCCACTCCCTTCTGGCCTACATAGTTTCTGTTGAGAAATCAGCTGACAGCTGTATGGGTACTCCCTTGTAGGTAACTGATTTTCTTTCTCTTGCTGCTTTTAAGATTCTCTCTTTGTCTTTTGCTCTTGGCATTTTAATTATGATGTGTCTTGGTGTGGTCCTCTTTGAATTCCTTTTGTTCAGGGTTCTCTGCGCTTCCTGGACTTGTAAGTCTATTTCTTTCACCAGGTAGGGGAAGTTTTCTGTCATTATTTCTTCAAATAGGTTTTCAATATCTTGCTCTCACTCTTCTTTTGGCACCCCCATAATTTGGATGTTCGTACGCTTGAAGCTGTCCCAGAGGCTCCTTACGCTATCTTCATATTTTTGGATTATTTTTCCTTTTTTAAAAAAAAATATATATATATTATTGATTTTTTACAGAGAGGAAGGGGGAGGGATAGAGAATTAGAAACATCAATGAGAGAGAAATATCGACCAGCTGCCTCCTGCACACCCCCCACTGGGGATGTGCCCGCAACCAACGTACATGCCCTTGATTAGAATCGAACCCAGGACCCTTCAGTCCACAGGCCGACGCTCTATCCACTGAGCCAAACCGGTTTTTTCTTTTTGTTTTTCCGGTTGGGTGTTTTTTGCTTCTTCGTATTTCAAATCTTTGACTTGATTCTTGCGATCCTCTAGTCTACTGTTGGAACTCAGTATAATATTCTTTATTTCAGTCAGTGTATGCTTAATTTCTAGTTGGTCCTTTTTCATAACCTCAAGGGTGTCACTAGATTTCTTGAGGGTCTCACTAAATTTATCAGCGGTTTCTAGAAAATTCTTGAAAAACCTTATAACCGTGGTTTTGAACTCTATATCCAGTCGTTTGCTTTCCTCCATTTCTGTCATTCATGACCTGTTTCTTTGTCTCCGCATTTTTTTTATGCTTCCCTGTGTTGATAGAGTGGCTTTCTGTGCTAGGTGTCCTATAGGGCCCAGTGGCTCAGCCTCCCCAATCACCTGAAGTGGACACTCTTGGTGCACCCCTTTGTGGTCTTTGTGCACAGTCTTGTTGTAGTTAAGCCTTGATTGTTGTAGGTATCACTGGGAGGAATTGACCTCCAGGCCAATTGGCTGTGAGGACCAGTTGTGTCTACAATGGGAGAACTTCTGTGCTGGAGACACCCTTCTGGGGCAAGACTTGCTTCAGTGGGGCTTTGGTGCTCACTGAGTCTGCCCCCTGAGTGTGTCTCTTATGGATGTGAAGATTTGTAATCTGGATGGTCTCACTCTGACCACTGGGTACACTGGCTCTTGGATCTCCAAGGAAGTGCAAAGTCAGCCACTGCCTGAGGCCACCCAGCAGGAGCTACAGAAAGATCTGCAGATTCCTCCTCTTTGTTTGGGGTTTGGAGGTGCCCAGATGAGGCCCAGCTGTGAAGCAATGCAAGCTGCTGTGGGGCCTTGGGCCTTCTTTTGGAAGTTCTGGGTCTCTCAGACCCAGCTGCAGTTTCTTAGGTAATTTTCAGATTGCAAAGGGCCAGGCCTTTCATATGCAAAAGCCTCTGCGCACAGCTTGGGTGGGGCGGGGTCTCAGGGGATCAACAGGGTGGAGCAAGCAGCTATGGCTGCTTCTCAGTCCTACCCGAAGAGGCCCCAGGTCTCAGTGTCCCGGTAATCGCTGCATGCACCTCTGAGAGAAAGCCACCCTCAAGTTCCAACCGATGCCAGAAAGTCCAGTTTCTATCCATATGAGTCTGGGTCCCCAGAGACTCGCCCGGAACTGGAGTTCAGAGCAGCTGGGAGCTTGAGACTCCCTCCCAGCCCTTTCCATGTGCCCCTCCATACCTCTGCACTTCACTTCCGCACCTGCTCTGAGTCTCAGTGTGCTTTTCTCTTTCCTTCTAGTCGTAGAATTTCCACTCAGCCAGCCTTCCTGTGGTTCTGGATGATGTCCGTTTTATCTTTTAGTTGTATTTTTGAAGTAATTGTGCGAGGCAGCAATTTCCCGTGTTTACCTATGCCGCCATCTTGGTTTCTCTGGAATTGCTTTTTTAATTTCTCTTTCTGTAAGTTCACAATTGGTGTATATAAATGCAATAGGTTTCTTGGCATTAATTTTGTATCCTGCTACATTGCTGAATTCATTTATTAAGTTTAATAATTTTTTGATGGAGTCTTTAGGGCAGCGGTTCTCAACCTGTGGGTCACAACCCCTTTGGCAGTCAAACGACCCTTTCACAGGGGTCGCATAAGACCATCCTGCATATCAGATATTTACATTACGATTCATAACAGCAGCAACATTACAGTTATGAAGTAGCAACGAAAATGATTTTATGGTTGGGTCACAACATGAGGAACTGTATTTAAAGGGCCAGAAGGTTGAGAACCACTGCTTTAGGGTTTTCTATGTACAGTATCATGTCATCTGTGAATAAGGACAGTTTTACTTCTTTTCCAATTTGGATGCCTTTTATTTCTTCTTGTCTGATCGCAATGGCTAGTACTTCCAGTACTATGTCGAACAGGAGTGGGGAGAGTGAGCATCCCTGTCTTGTTCCTGTTCTTAGGGAAAATGGTTTTAGTTTTTTGCTCATTGAGTATGATGTTGGCTGTGGGTTTGTCATATATGGCTTTTATTATGTTGAGGTATGATGCTTCTATTCTCACCTTGCTGAGAGTTTTTATCAAGAAAGGGTGCTGGGTTTTGTCAAATGCTTTTTCTGCATCAATTGATATGACTGTGATTTTTATCTCTCAATTTGTTTATGCGATGTATCACATTTATTGATTTGTGGATATTGTACCATCCTTGCATCCCCGGGATAAATCCTACTTGGTCATGGTGTATGATCTTTCTGTGTAATGCTGGATCCAATTTGCTAGAATTTTGTTGAGGATTTTGGCATCTATGTTCATGAGGGATATTGGCCTCTAATTCTCTTTCATTGCGTTGCCTTTATCTGTTTTTGGTATTAGGGTAATGCTAGCTTTATAGAATGAGCTTGGAAGTGTTCCTTCCTCTTGAATTTTTTGGAATAGTCTGAGGAGGATAGGTTTTAGTTCTTCCTTGAATATTTGGTAAAACTCCCCTGTGAAGCCGTCTGGCCCCGGGCTTTTGTTTGCTGGAAGCTTTTTGATGACTGCTTCCATTTCTTCCATAGTTATTGGCCTACTGAGATTTTTAGATTCTTCCTGATTGAGTTTTGGAAGGTTGTATTTTTCTAGGAATATGTCCATTTCCTCCAGCTTGTCTAGTTTGTTGGAATAGAGTTGTTCATAGTATTTCTTAATCCTTTGTATTTATGTGGGATCTGTTATTATTTTGCCTCTTTAAAAATGTAACTCCCATTTGACCCAGTGATCCCACTTCTAGGAATATATCCCAATAAACTAGAACCACCAATCAGAAAAGATATATGCACCCTTATGTTCATAGCAGCACTATTCACCATAGCTAAGATTTGGAAACAACCTAAGTGCCCATCAGCAGATGAGTGGATTAAAAAACTGTGGTACATCTACACAATGGAATACTACACTGCAGTAAAAAAGAAGGAATTCTTACCATTTGCAA
Source organism: Myotis myotis (assembly GCF_014108235.1). NCBI lineage: Eukaryota > Metazoa > Chordata > Mammalia > Chiroptera > Vespertilionidae > Myotis > Myotis myotis. The sequence goes on along the minus strand of NW_023416368.1, from coordinate 29,948,871 downwards.
CAGCATAGATGGAACTAGAGAGCATTATGCTAAGTGAAATAAGCCAGTCAGAGAAAGATAAATATCACATGATCTCACTCATTTATGGAATATAATGAACAATATAAAATGATGAACAAAAACAGATCCAGAGACAGAAGCATTGATCAGACCATCAAAACTTAGAGGGAAGGTAGGGGAGGGTGGGGGTAAGGGGGAGAGATCAACCAAAGGACTTATATGCATGCATATAAGCCTAACCAATGGACACAGACAACAGGGGGGTGAGGGCATGAGTGGGGGGGGTGGGGGTGGGGAGGCAATGGGGCAATAAGAACACATATGTAATACCTTAATCAATAAAGAAAAAAAATTTTTTTAAAAAAACCATGGTGTTATCTTAGCCCAGACAAGAGGTTGTTCCAGCTGAGAAGCTGGGCAAGAGAATCATAAAAGATGAGCACTTCTTTGGTGAATCTCTTCTAAGAACATAGTCAGAGAGCACATAAAATCAATATATATATATATATATATATATATATATATATATATATATATATATATATATATATCCCTAATATGCAAATATACCGAACGGCAGAACAACCGAACCAAACTATTGAACAACTGGTCACTATGATGTGCACTGACCACCAGGGGGTGCACGCAGAACACGGCAAGCATCAGCCACAGCAGGATGGTGGAGCAGGTGAGGGGGGGGCACCAGACCAAGGCGGGGCACCGGTCTTTGTCATCAGGTGGTTACTGAAAATTTAGAGAGATCCTCTGGTGGTTACTGAAAATTCTTTGGTCCTGCACACTGCGGTCCTGCCAGGTGCTCACACCTGCTGTCAGTGGGTGCGAGTGGTGGCTGCCAGTCCTGATCGCCCCTCAGGGCTTTTCCACCTCCCCCTGCTCCTGAGGGGTGACCGGGGCCAGCCTCTGCCTCTCGCACCCACTGCTGGCGCCGGCCCCAATAACTCCGGAGCCAGCGGACCCAGTGCCATCAGTGCATAAGAGCGGCGGTGGCCGGAGTGGGGCTGCTGGCAGACAGGGAACCCAAGACTGTGGCAGGAGGGTCACAGAGGATGGGCTGAGACCCGTCCTCTGCCCACTGCAGCCTCACGGCCCACAGTTCCTTTCAAGGTGCATGAATTCATGCACTGGGCCCCTAGTATATCCTATATAATAAAAGGCTAATATGTATATTATCCCCTTGACCGGGAGATCAACCAGGAGTTCGACGAGGAGTTCAAGTAGTGGGTGGGGCCGGCCGGCTGGCCAACCACCCTTGGGCCCTCCCCCTGACCGACCCCGCCCCAGATCAGCGCCCCCATCCCAATCAGGGGCAGGGGCAGCCCGCCAACCTCTGGCATCCCCTCCCCCAAGCCACCCAGCCTGATCGGCCCTGATAGGGGCAGGCCAGCTAGACCCCACCTGTGCACAAATTCATGCACCAGGCCTCTAGTACATATATAAATATGTCCACTGTAGAATTATTTATAATAATGAAAACCTCCCGTAACCAGTTTGGCTCAGTGGATAGAGCGTTGGCCTGTGGACGGAAGGGACCCAGGTTCAATTCCAGTCAAAGGCATGTACCTTGGTTGTGGGCACATCCCCAGTGGGGGGTGTACAGGAGGCAGCTGATTGATGTTTCTCTCTCATCGATGTTTCTAACTCTCTATCACTCTTCCTTCCTCTCTGTAAAAAAATCAATAAAATATATTTTTTAAAAAATAATGAAAACCTAGAAACCACCTAAATGTACAATAGTAATAAACAATTAAGCATAATTTGGTATATTCAGACAACTGATAAAGACCAACACTTGGAAAATGTTCAATGTGTACCTCATTACATGCTAGAGTCTCTAACTTTCAAAACTGCAAAAGGTAGCTCCCAGTTTCTAAAGGGAAAGATCAGCCTCAAAATACTATGGACAGAATGACGACACTTCTGTAAAAACAACTGAAAGAAAGTAAGTTATAATGTTATCTTTACATATGCATAATGGAATACGGGTGGTTTTGCTGTTGTTGTTTCCCTTTGTGCTTTTATGTATTTTCCAAGTTTTCTGCTTTAAAAACATTACTTTCAGGCAAAAAGAAAAGAAAAAAAATTTAAGCAAACATGTAAGAACCAAATTCCCAACTCTCTAAGCGTCTGACTGCCACAACGCAAAAATCAAAAACCTAAATCTTTCTCTCAGTCCCCTCCCCATACACCCAAGACAGTGAAACTATAAGACTAACAGCTTCTTGAAGGAAAGATTCTATTCTGTTGATCTTTGGTTTCCCACCCCAGAGTTCTCAACACTCTGTCAGGCATCCATTTAAGAGCTCAGTAAACATGAAAGGGAAGGAGGAAGTGTGGGGAACTTTTAAGGCACAGATGCTGCTAACGCAATGACATTACCCTACCCCCCCTACTATCCTCTTCACCCCATCCTAGGTCTGGTCCCTTCCTCTCTTATCTCTAGGCATTGCACAGGCCAGCCAAGTAGCTCTTAGACAAACTCCTGATTCTCTGCACCACAGCATTCATCTTTTGCATTTTCCCACTTTCCTTTCTCCCTCCTCTTAAAAGGTGATCTTGTCTTTCAGCTAGTACAATGTGCTGCACTGAACCTGCATGCCCGTCAGTCTGCAGAGAATCATTGAGAGAATGATTTGAATAATAAAACCAGAACAAAGTGATAGCTTGGAGAGAGACTGGGTGTTGTACCGTCAATTTAGAGCCTCATTTCAGTGGCTAATGCAGTCACTGGAGACATTAGCCTAATTTTTGCCAAGAGAGTCCAGCAACACAGCAGTACTAAATAAACATGGGCACAGAGGACCCTGCTCATCTCAGAGACAGAATGTGAAGAATGAAATTAGCAGCACTGCATTTATGGTGCAGAGAAAAGCAAACCCGCACTCCCTTTCCCAATTTATCAACACACACACAGAGGACTGTGTGTGGGAGTCAACACAGGCATGAATTTCAAGGGAAGCCAAGACCCTTGAAGAGGCCCCCATGGGGCACTTATGGACTATGGGAAAGTTCATTTTAAAGGACATCCAATAAATGCAGCCCTACAACTGATCTTGTCATTGCTAAGCCCTATATGCTGCAGGCCTGAGAAGGCTCCAGAATCTTTCAGCAGGTCAGTTTGCTAAGGCCCAAGATGGGGAGAAAAACCTACAAAGGTCAGACAAGAGGGAGAGGCTCAGCAACAGACACACCTACACAGACTCAGGGGATGGGGAGGCTCTTCCTAAAACAAGAGCTTCCCATTGGCTAAGCTAAAAAGAAGCCACATCTGGTCTGACTCAGACTTACCTTAAGTCTCTTCCCACGGAGTTAGTATCCTTGATGCAGGAGCCAAGTAGCTCAGGACCCTTTGCTTTCCTGTGGTTGTGTAGTTATATGAAGAGGGGAATATAAGCCTCAGAGGCAGTAACAATATGCCTAGGGAGCAGTCTCTGAGGGACTCACCACTCTCTCCTAGGCTGCAGTGGGCCCAGCATGGGCCTCCCTGGATGGCCAGGTTGAGGAAGAGACTCCTTTCTCTTGTTCTAACAGGGTGGTAGGCCAGCAACTCTCTGCCCCTATAGATTTCTTACTGTTTCTGGTCTCCCAAAGTCTCACTGTGCCCTTTACTCTGTTATCTTAGGTTCTTTTGACCATCCTAGGCATGAGTGAGAAGAAAACATATTTAACCAAGTCTTCATAACCAAGGATTTTCTAGAACCCAGTGTTCCTTTTTCCTTTTCTCTCCCCCATCAGAAGGCAAAGGAGAGCCAATGTCACCTGGCACTAGCCTGGAAGCCTCAATGACTTAGGTCAATGCTGTAATGACAGACACAAAGACACCTGTACATCCAGACATGCGAGTGGAATGGTGGGGCTACCTACCTTCCTATTCAAAATGGATTCCAATGTGAACTCTAGTGCTTAAGGTCAAGGCACTATGCTACATTCTCACTGTACTCAACACAGGGGTAGGCACAGAGCAAGCGTTCAAAGACCGCAGAACTTGAATTCTCACGTCTATGAGGTTCCTGGAATGTGAGTGACTTCATTATACCTCACAGATACTAAAGGACAGCCCATTAGGAGAAGCAGGGGTTGCTTGGAAGGAAAAGTAGAAGAATCAAGAAGCTGGACACCCCAAACTCCACCCAAGAGGCATACACAATGAGGTGAGCAGAACAGGGACAGGGAGGCATGACATGCTTTTTATACACATAGCCTGTCTGCCAACATTTACTGGATGGCAGAATCCTAGATCTGTGGGTGAGGACTGAGTCACATTATGAATTTCCTTTTTCTAAGCAGCATGTGTAAAAACTCCTCCATCTCAGGAAGGGAAAGTGAGGAGGGGGGCAATATGTGGGGAAGGTGGTGGTCTGTAATTAGAAGCACAGATTTCATTCTAATACTAGAGCAAAATTACAAAGGATCCATTCTGGAAGAAGCTAAAAGAGCTAGACTGGGACTCTGGTTAAAGTCAAAATACCACTGCCATGAAACTGTATCATCTCAGTGTTGATAATTTCCCTATAAAAAAACAAATCTTCCTATAATCATAAATCAATCACTCACTGCAATTTTAGAAATCTATCCAAACAAAAACAAAAACAAAAAATCAGCGATTACCAGAAACTCTAAATGCTAGACACTAGAAGCTGAGCTCTAGCATAATTAGAGGAGATTCTGAATGGTGCCCTGAGGCAGACTATATAAGAACAGAGTAGAAAGGAATTATATACACTTAAAAAGCCCATTTAGGGAATAGGCTGTGCATAATGCATGTAGGCCCAAGAGTGCACACTCCCAACAGCCAGCTCAGAGGCAGGCTGTGAGTCGAAAAACTGGCAGATGGCTGCCCCAGTGGCAACCGTGCACGCTCCAACGGCCACCTCCTCTAGTTCACCCCTAGGCAGAGGCTTATACTCCCACAAGGGATGGGGTTGGGCCAGCAGATATTACCCCAAAGAACAGTGCCTTTCCCTAGGAAAAGTAAACATTTCCATCAGAAGGCAGAAGCAATTTCTGTACAGGGAAAAGGAGCCATAAACATAAAGTTGCTCATTCAAAAGAGACAGACGATCTCCACAAGCCAAGCAGTGCCAAACTGTCTGTAAAGGGTTTGCTCATCCATCAGCACAAGTAGCTGGTGGGGAATGGGGAGCAGGAGCGTGGAAGGCCTACTTAGGGTCCAGGATTCCCTGGCCTCAGGCCACTTGTTATTTGATTGAACATAAGTCCCAAAAGAGTAGAAGCTGTCTTTCCACTGGTACTATAGCCTGAGCAAAGATGCAGCAAAGGTATGATTTGAGGCAGTCTCTCTCTCTCCTCTAGCCCCAGTAGTCCCAATCCTCCCAATCCATACCCAAGGTCTGTCCACTTCAAGCCTTTGCATTCACAATCCTTCAAAGGTCGTTTGCTGTTTAATCTTGAGCCAAACACTTCTGCCTCATACCACCATTCCCCTCCTTTTCTCTTTTAGTCACATGTGACTAAAAGAGAAATGACAGTTCATCAGTCTTATGCCTAAAGTAATCTATAGAGAAATATGGTTTATGAACTCCCCATAATACAGTACATAATTCAGAGCCCAGCCATTCGTCACACTATTGAGTAATCCACACACATCCCAAGGATTTGACAATAAAATCCGTAAATCAATACCAAAAAGCGGTATACCTTAGTCATTGAGTTAGAATACAAAGAACAATTTTTAGCATTGATTTTTTTTAACTTAGAAAATATGGTCGTCCAAGGATAAATACTTGTAAGGGAGTTGTGTGCTGGAATGAAAGACTTTATGCTTCCCAGACCCCTCTGACAGCTGACTTCAATGCAAAAATAAAAACTCCAAGATTCACATTCTCCCAATGATAATAATGGCTTTCTTCTACAAACCATGCTTTTGGCATAACAGAGATGGCCACATCAGTCATAAGAAAAGCACATGTACCTTCTGCACCCAAGAACAAGCAAAATACCTGCTTTGTGCAAAAGCAAGGCACTTAAAACAGGAAAGAAAATGATAAATTATTGTAGAGCTGGGTTTGAACTTATTTTTCTTCTGGATGATCAAACAGTAAGCATGAGCATAGGGGTGGGCATCACAATCTGCAAACATATTGCCATAGTGATTGGTGCTTAGACAGAGGGATAAAACAAAAAGAATTCATTTATATTCCAAGGCGCAGGGACAAGTGCCCTGACCATTCAGCCCTGCCAAATGAGTGGCCTCCTTCCCAGTCCCTCTACAGCACCAATGCAGGATCAGATCTGGCTGTGTCTGAACAGTTATCTGACCAATTATCTTCCTAAAACTGACCTCTAGTCAGGATGCAGCAGCTGTGTGGGTGCTAAAGAGGCAGGCGTTAGGGCCCCTTAGTAAGAGCCCTCCCTCTGACACAAAAGGGGAGGCAGGTGTGATCTGCTATGCACGGCTCTACCCTGGTCAGTTTCTCCTTTACTTAACAGGTCACTGGAATAATCACTTATTTTAATTTTATATCTTGAAATAATTTTAGACTTAGAGAAAAGATGAAAAAAAGACTCCAGAATTCCTATATGCCTTTCCCCCAGCTTTCCCTGATATTAACATCTAATGTAACCATAAAACAATTATTAAAACTAAGAAATTAACATTGGTACAACAGTGGTAACTAAACTAAATACTTTATTCAGATTTCACCAGTTTTTCCTTTAGTATTCTTTCTTTCTGTCCCAGAACCTAACCTAGGATACCACAACGCATTTAGTTGTCACATCACCTTAGTTTCCTCCGATCTGTGATAGCTCTTCAGTCTTTGTTTTTCTTGACTTGGACATAATTGAAGAGTACTGGTCAATTATTCTTTAGATCATACCTCAATTTAGGTTTGTCTGGTATCCACTCATTTTTATTACAGCAGAAGCTAATATTTATTGAGCTATAACTATGCACCTGGCACTAGAGTAAACACTTTATATGCTTGTTTTATTTACTACTTAGGATAACCCTCTGAGGTAGTTATTATTACTATCCCTATTTTACAGATATTATTATTATAGGATATTTCATTAAACCTTAGTGGAATTAAGTAATTTGCCCAAGACTACCCACCTATAAAAGGCAGAGCTGAGGTGTGAACCCAGGTAGACTACTCTACAATACTCTATTGTCTATATTTTCAAGTAACTGTGACAACAACCAGATGCCAAAATACAGCCTGGATTCTGCCCTCCATCAATCCCCTTTCTAAAGGACACGCCTCTTTGAAGAAAGGGTATTCTAGAATTTTGTCTTTTTTCAAAGGAAACAAACTAACCAAATTTAATTTGATTTAATTTCCAAGTTCTACTATACATCCATAAATTTCTTTCTCTTGACAAGAAATGCCTTCCTGGGCTAAGGACAAAGATGAGGTCGTTGTTCTCCTGAGACCTCACTCCTGACTAGTACCAGCAGATGGGAAATATATGAGCATGTAATTGTGCTCAAACCAAGAGCACTCTCTTCCAAGGGAGTTGCTAGTATATTGAGACACTGTGGTAACAGGACAAAAAAGAAAAGAAAAAAAAAAAAGAAGGGGAGGGGAGAGGAGGGAAAGGGTCGGAGGTGACAGGAGCGGAAAGAAGAGAAAAGAAAAAAAGCCCAGCAGGTGTAGCTCAGCTTGCTGAGTGCAGTCCTGTGTACCAGGAGGTTGCAGTTCCATTCCTGGTTAGGGCACAGGCCCAGGCTGTGGGCTCAATCCCCAGTAAGGGGTATGCAGGAAGCAGCTGATCAAAGATTCTCTCTCATCACTGATGTTTCTCTCTCTCGCTCCCTCTCCCTTTCTCTCTCTGAAGTAAATAAAAAATATATATATTTTTAAAAATGCACCCTACTGAGGTTGCTTCTTTTCTATGTCATGCCTAGAAGCGTCCAAGGAGAGCCAACACAAGCCGGTACCTCCTCTTCAGCATTAGGCTCTTCGGCCAAGTTGACACGTAACTCATTCATGTAGCACAGGGGGTGTGTGTCAATGGACAGGGCTGTGGGAAACAAGCCAGGAAGAACTCCAGCTGCACTCCAGGATTTGTTTTTTATGCTTATGACTTTAGATCACTCAGTTCCACCGGTGTGATTTTTCCCAAATCCCTTCTCTGGCAATGCTAATGTGTTTTTCCTCACATTCTAACTGATCAGCAAAATATGTGGCTGAAAGAATTGGCTTGGAAGTAATTTCTTTGATGTTGACAGAATTGAGAAAATATTCCACCAACTATACACCTCCATGTCTATCCATACCTGTAACCTGCCACTCAGCCGCAGGTAAAGGCCATTACAGCAAGGGAAGAAAGAAGGCAAGAGGGCAAGGTAGGTAACAAGGGAGAAGAGCTGAGAGCATAAAAATGAGAGAAAAAAACAGAGAGCAAGAGAGAGAGAAAGAACATTCAGTTCAAACTGTCACTACAGAACCAAGACTTTCACTGACATGCATAAGCAGTGTTAGATGATGCCAGCAAATAGGTGAAGACTCAGCCTTCCTTTGATTTGTCTTCTCTTACTTCTTCCAACTTCCCTTCACACACACCCACATACCCCCGCCAAGCATACCCCAACCCCATCACTAAGATGCGTTCCTGTAAATCAAATATTTCATTTGGTTACCCCTATTACTACCAGCTTTGTGCAAGAAAAAGCTGCTTCCCTTTGAAATCTACCATTCTATACCTGACTCCAAGGTATCCTCAGCTAGCCATTTTGATCAAATATTGGAGGTTAAAATGCGAATGGTATTTAGAGAACAATCCCTCCAGCCTCTCTATCTGCAGTCTAACCCAGTGGGAATCTAAAGCCAGTTTATAGTCCTCAAATTACTCTGTACACAGGACTACTTACTCCATTGTGTTTAGGGAAACCTGGATCTATCCCTGAGACCCTGAGATCAATTCTAGGAAATGAAGATAGGGCAGCTTGAATAATTCTGCATTCTCTTGAATAATTTCCCCCAAAATTGTTTTGTTCCCACCTAGACCTCAAATAACTACTTTCAATCAATGAGCCTATAGTTTCTATCATCAGAAGAAAGGAAATCCTAGGAAAAGCAATGGGATCTGAGCCGCCCCACGCCCCGCTCCCCCCTTCACTGACCAACCATGAGCTCCAAGAGACCTTTATGGAGCACTTTGAAGCCCCCTTAAGTAATGTACACAAAGCACCAAGCACAAGGTGCTTTCTCCAAAAATGTTAGTTTTCCTCCCTTCTCCAACAGCTAGGCTACAGTTCCTAGCTGCCTCCGTCATTCTTGGCCATGAGATATTAGACAATCTCTTCGCCCTCTGTCTAAAAGCCTGACTTGGCAAAACCAGGATGAAAGAACAAGATGATGTTCGTGCGATTTTCAGGGGCTTCTGGAGTGGGAGACAGAAAGTTTTCTTTTTTCCTAGGCAAAAGAAAAACGTACAAATACACCATATTACTATTCCATAAAAATGCACCTCCGCCCAGATAAACTAATTATGGCCACAGATAACTGGTACTTAGATAAAGGGATAAAACTGAAAACTTTAATTCAAAGAAATAGTTCTCTCTTTCCAAACAACTGCATTATACAGAACAGAAACACTATTCTCGAATTAAAGAAATTAAAATACAACTCAATCCTTGTTTTCCCAAATCAACATATTACAGAAAATAAGGCAAGATCAATAACCTATTAGTTTATGAACATTAACAAAACAAAACCCTAACATGAACAGAAATATAATCAGCTGGATTAGAGCACAAGCAACAAAAGGCTTGCAAAAGAGCCCTCTGCACATAAGCCAGCCGTGGGCAAATTACGGCCGGCGGGCCGGATCCGGCCCATTTGAAATGAATAAAACTATTGACATAAAAGACCGTACCCTTTTATGTAATGATGTTTACTTTGAATTTATATTAGTTCACACAAACACTCCATCCATGCTTTTGTTCCGGCCCTCCGGTCCAGTTTAAGAACCCATTGTGGCCCTGGAGTCAAAAAGTTTGCCCACCACTGACATAAGCTCTGATTCATTCAAGTTCTTTTCAAATCTGCCTAGAACAGTAGTGGGCAAATCACTCTTTGGCCCCTTTAGTGTGGCTCTTCCACAAAATACCATGTGTGGGCGAGCATGTCCAGTGCGACTGAAACTTCGTGGCCCATGCGCAGAAGTCGGTTTTCAGCCTGGGTGAGTCTATTTTGAAGAACTGGCGTTAGAAGAAGTGGGGGGTGTCGGCGGGAGACACGGCGCAGGCGGGCCGAGGGATACGCAGTGCGGGGGAGGCGCGCGCAATTCATGCATGAGTTGAGGATGGGAGAGTTGAAAGGGGTCGACCTCAGCGAATGTACCTCAATCAGTTTGAGGATGTTTTTAGCAAAGGCCAGCTTAGGAGTACCCTAATTAAGTTAATAACAATGTACCTACCTATATACTTTAAGTTTAAAAAATTTGGCTCGAGGCTAATTAAAAATTCTGAGAACCAAGATGGCAGCATAGGTTAACGCCGGAGTTTGCTGCTTTGAACAACTACTTCAAAAGTGAAACCAAAAAACGGAAGGGACATCACCCAGAACCACAGGAACGCTGGCTGAGTGGAAGTCCTACAACTAGGAGGAAAGAGAAACGCATACGGACACTCAGAGGAGGCGCAGTGCTGAAGTCAAATTCTGAGGTGCGGAGTGCGCGGAGCGGGCTGGCGGCGGAGGGCGCGGTTGGCGTTTTCAATCGGGAGGGAGTCACAGACTCTGAGCTCCAGATCCGGGCGAGTCTTTAGGGACCCAGACTCAAACGGGAGAAGCGGGACTGTCTGGCTTCGGTCAGAGCGAGTGCAGCTTTCTCTCTGAGCTTTGCAGCGGGTGCTGGGACTCAGAGAGGCAGAGCCCCTGGGGACAGGACTGAGAGCCGCCATAACTGCTCTCTCCGGCCCACCCTGTTGATCCTGTGCGACCCGCCCCGCCCAAGCCCTGCACACAGGCATTTGCCGGATAGCCTCAGGCAAACGCCAGATTAGCACCTCCCTAGGGGACAGAAGTTCTCTCACTGCTGACACAGCTGATTCTCATAGCCACTTGGCCTGGAGGTCAAACCCTCCCTGGAATTAGCTACAACAATCAAGATTTAACTATAAGACTGCTAACAAAGACCACTAGGGGGTGCACCAAGGAAGCATAACAAAATGCGGAGACAAAGAAACAGGACAAAATTGTCAATGGAAGATATAGAGTTCAGAACCACACTTTTAAGGTCTCTCAAGAACTGTTTAGAAGCCGCCGATAAACTTAATGAGATCTACAAGAAAACTAATAAGACCCTCGATCTTATATTGGGGAACCAACTAGAAATTAAGCATACACGGACTGAAATAACGAATATTATACAGACTCCCGACAGCAGACCAGAGGAGCGCAAGAATCAAGTCAATGATTTGAAATGCGAGCAAGCAAAAAACACCCAACCGGAAAAGCAAAATGAAAAAAGAATCCAAAAATGCGAGGATAGTGTAAGGAGCCTCTGGGACAGCTTCAAGCGTACCAACATCAGAATTATAGGGGTGCCAGAAGATGAGAGAGAGCAAGATATTAAAAACCTATTTGAAGAAATAATGACAGAAAACTTCCCCCACCTGGTGAAAGAAATGGACTTACAGGTCCAAGAAGCGCGGAGAACCCCAAACAAAAGGAATCCAAAGAGGACCACACCAAGACACATCATAATTAAAATGCCAAGAGCAAAAGATAAAGAGAGAATCTTAAAAACAGCAAGAGAAAGAAACTCAGTTACCTACAAGGGAATACCCATACGACTGTCAGCTGATTTCTCAACAGAAACTTTGCAGGCCAGAAGGGAGTGGCAAGAAATATTCAAAGTGATGAATACCAAGAACCTACAACCAAGATTACTTTATCCAGCAAAGCTATCATTCAGAATTGAAGGTCAGATAAAGAGCTTCACAGATAAGGAAAAGCTAAAGGAGTTCATCACCACCAAACCAGGATTATATGAAATGCTGAAAGGTATCCTTTAAGAAGGGGAAGAGGAAGAAAAAGGTAAAGATACAAATTATGAACAACAAATATGCATCTATCAACAAGTGAATCTAAGAATCAAGTGAATAAATAATCTGATGAACAGAATGAACTGTTGATTATAATAGAATCAGGGACATAGAAAGGGAATGGACTGACTATTCCTGGGAGGGAAAGGGGTGTGGGAGATGAGGGAAGAGACTGGACAAAAATCGTGCACCTATGGATGAGGACAGTGGGTGGGGAGTGAGGGCGGAGGGTGGGGCGGGAACTGGGAGGAGGGGAGTTATGGGGGGGGAAAAAAGAGGAACAAATGTAATAATCTGAACAATAAAGATTTAATTAAAAATAAAATAAAATTTAAAAAAAATTCTATGAAAAAAAAAAATAAAAAAATAAAAAATTTGGCTCTCAAAAGAAATTTCAATCGTTGTACTGTTGATATTTGGCTCTGTTGACTAATGAGTTTGCCGACCACTGGCCTAGAAGATCAGTCAGTCACTGTTGAGGTATCACCCCCTCTGTGACCCTGGGCATTGCAGGAGCCTCCAAGAGTCTTGACGTTGCCTATTACAGAAGAGGGAAGACTGGAGCAGGTTCATAGGAATTTCCAGTAAAGCTCTCAGCTTGCCCCATAGGCCAGACAGACAAGATCTCCAAAGACAATCCCTTAATGATCTATCCATCATTCCTCACACTCCAGCTATCCACTGTCCAGGGATCAAATTGCTCTAGAAAGTCACCAAATCCACTGATCCTGGCCCACCACCAAGTCAGAATGTCAGATGTCAACTGGGCACTTCCTGATGCTGGGCAATGGTTAGTTCTAACCTCTTGATTATCTAAGCACCTCCTCACAAAGGTTCCTCCTAACATCTCCATTCTTCAAGCACCCAATCGAATCCTTCTCTTTCATCATCCAAGGTAGAAGCCCCATCCTTGGCTTGGCTCAGAAAACTGAAGACATCTAATGAAAGCTTCCTTAAGTTCCTTCTATATCTCTCACACTTTTCCTTGTTTTCTTCTAGCCTCTGCTTCTAATTTCTAAGGCTCAACATATTCACAAGGCCAACACTTTCCATCTGCCACCTAAACAATTTTGCCTAATCAGTTATCTCCTCGCTGGAATTCAAATATGTCAAACACTTCGTCTGCCCTCTGCCTTCCAACATACACAAAATCTCTCTCTACTCAGCTTCAATGTCCCTACCTCTGGGAAATCTTTCCTTCAAGGCCCCTCCTCTGTGTTCTCACAGAGCTATATTCCTGTCTGGGGGTCCTCCTACACCACAAGCCTACATAGGCAAGTCTCGGTCAATTCCCACCATGGTATCTCCTGCATCAAGCACTATACCTGAAACATTATAAGAGTTCAACAAATGTAATATGAAATAAATAAGTTTTTTTATGTGGCTATCTCTAAAATTACCATTTTAGTTCTCTCTTTCTACTATTCTCAAACCCAGTTTATATTGTCTTTCCTCATTTCATCTCCCATTCATAGCACAGCCCCTGAATGAACTCAACTACTCACTCAGAGTTTACACTTACTTTCACATCTTTAGATCTACTGCCTTGTCAGTTCTCCTCATCTCCTCTCCCTCCCAGGGCTCCCCTATACTTCCCATTACCACCATCCCATTATTCCCCTACAGATCCCTGCCTCTCCAGCCAAGTAGATATATTCTCACTTTTATGTCTCTATTCATGTCATTCCCCCTCCACTCATGTTTCCTGCCTGTCCTATTCTCTACCTACTCAAATATTATCTCCTCTTAAGTTGCTGGTTAGTTCCTACCTCCAGTGCTGTGACAAAACTAAGAATGGAACAGGTTCTAGAAAAGGACCTCTCATTCCAGCTCCAGCCCAGCCCTTGAGAGCTAATCTCAGCCCTAAATAGTCCCATCCTTGGAGATAGCTTGGACAGTCTTAGCCAGCAGGATGAGGCCAATATTAGAGAAAGAAGGGAAGTAAGGGCTTCATAGATTGTCTAAACTAAAGCCAAGCCCTAGGTATGAAGGCTACAACTGGTTTTGGTAGCTAGTTTTCCATTATCCCTACTCCAGACTGAAATGAAATGTTTTTCATTTCAGCCAGTTTGGGCATCCAATCTTTGAGAGCTGAGACTGTGCAACTCTGCTAAACACTCTTTATTAAACCTCAGAGAGAACAGGTGGATGGAGGAAGCAGAGGAAGAAGAAGATAGGGGCCCAGGGAGAGGATTAAACATACAAATACTTATTAGAAAGCAGACGGCAAACAGCTGCTCTCCCTTACCACTCAAGCCCACAGATTGCAAACTGGACCCTGGCCTGCTCCATCCTTGTAATGAAGGACAAACCCCAGGCAGAGATGCTCAGGTGCCAGTTCAGAGCTCAGCCAGCTAGTCTCAAAGTGGGCTCAGCCTTGGCAGTGGCTGCCAAAGAGGTCACAGGCCTTCCTGCCCTGGCCTCCATCTGTTCCCCCAGTGGGGTATGGGATTTGATTGCTACAGGGCAGTGGTCAGCCATCCTGAGAGAATTCCACATATAGGAAATGAGATCTCTCTGAAATAAAAAGATCTAAACCAGTGATGGTGAACCTTTTGAGCTCGGCGTGTCAGCATTTTGAAAAACCCTAACTTAACTCTGGTGTCGTGTCACATATAGAAATTTTTTGATATTTGCAACCATAGTAAAACAAAGACTTATATTTTTGATATTTATTTTATATATTTAAATGCCATTTAACAAAGAAAAATCAACCAAAAAAATGAGTTCGCGTGTCACCTCTGACACGCGTGTCATAGGTTCGCCATCACTGCCCTAGAGAGTTCCCCCTGACTAACTCATATTACCAAGGAGCAAAGGAGATGCTCAGAGTGGAGAATTATGAACGAAGGCTGGGGAGGTGGCAACAATGGGGGAAATGGGCCGGAAGTATAAGAGGAAAAGAACAAATAAGTTACTAGGGAATCCTCAGGAGACTTGAAAGGCTTCAAAGTTGGGGAAGAAAGCATTGTGCAGAAGGAAGAGGCACCAATGATAAGCTCTGTTGAACATCTCATCCTAAAAAGTTGCTGAAGACAGCAACTTGTGTTCAAGAGAGGAGACAAACTATCCCACAACACACACACACACAAAAGACATGCTGTTTCCTCTATCCAGCTCCTGCTACACTTTTCCAGCACTGCACTTGAGCCAGGGTGAAAGATCATTCAACAGAGGCCCCATCCTATACCTTTCCCTCAGGTGATTACCTCCTGGTGGCAGCCAAGAAGTCTCACTGTACCACTCTGATGAGCCACAGGAGCTTAGGTATGAACACCACTGCAAAAGGGCCTTGGGGAGGGACTGTGCCTGTGTGTGAAGAACAAAAGCAGATCATACTCTTGTAGATCATCCTGGGGAATGAAATGACCCATAAAGAAGATCCCTCCAGACTAGGAGAGAAAAGGAAGGTCACCTTCCTCCAAACCACAGAGCTGGGGAGGAAACAGAGAGTACTGGGAGCTTTGCCCCTTAGTACTACCTCAACTGCAGCCTGTGGTATAATAAAAAATATACCTGATCTTCATCCCTGGTTTCTGGCACAGAGTTCCTAAAACCCTTGGAATTTCCTGAATGTTATCTTTTTTAATTCCCAAGTTTATGCCAATGAGATGACTCTTGGTGAGGGGCCTTTAAATAATTTAAAGGTGGGAGCTCATCACCAGAAAGACCAAGCTATGATTAGAAGGCTGGAACTTTTAGCCCCATCCCCTTACCTGCAGGGAGGGGAGAGGGGGCTGGAGATTAAGTTCAATCACCAATGGCCAATAGTTTAATCAATCATGCCTATATAATGAAACTTCCATAAAAGCTCCTAAAGAATAAGGTCAGAGAGCTTCCAGTTGGTGAACACACAGAAGTGCTGGGAGGGTGGTGTGCTCAGGGAGGGCATGAAAGCTATGAATCTCTTTCCCCATATCTTGCCCTATACATCTCTTCCATTTGGCTGTTCCTGAGTTGTACCCTTGACAATAAATCAGTAAAGTGTTTTTCCTGAGTTCTTCAAGCTGTTCTAGCAAATTGTCAAACCTGAGAAGGGGGTCGTGGGAACCCCTAATTTATAGCTGATCAATCAAAAAAGTTCAAGTGGCCTAGAACTTTCGACACATCTGAAGTAGAGATGGGGCACTAAGCCATTAAACTGTGGGATCTGACACTAAGTCCAGGTAGATAGTATCAGAAGTGAAGTGAATTGTTGAACATTCAGTTGGTTTTGGAGGATTAGAGAATCACACAGCCCCATCCAAGCTGCAAGGAACCAAAGGCTTCACAGAGACAAGTGCTCCTTCAGACAGATGTCTAGGGCCTTCAGGAAATCAGACTCCTCTCTTAAAAACTTGAAACAGAGTAGTTGGTCTACTATAAATGAGGTTTATACAATTCAACTCCCTCCCATTGCTTGTGCAGATCTGAAATGATCTGACCAGATGGCTGGTGCTCTATAATTCTTGGATTGCTCTCATCAGTTGATGATTTGGATTCTTTTTCCCCTTTTTTTTTTAACCCCCTCACATGAACGTGTTCTTGCACAGACTTCCTACGTGCTCCCATCAAAAGAGCTCTTTGTGCTAATGCTAATATTTCAGAGGCTCTCATGGCCTCCTGAAAGTCAGCTCAGGTCAATAAGAAACCCTAGGTTTGAGCTTCCCTGAGCCCACATGGGGCAAGACAAGGGAGCCCTTTGCCCAGGCTGCCTTGTCATCTCCACTTCTCCTTCAGGTCTTCAAAGAAAGGGGGCCAGCAAAGGTATATTTTTTCAAATGACAACTATAACCACTTCTTGAATATTTCCTATATGCCAGGCCCTGTGTGAAACATTTTATACATGTTAATGTTGTTTCAGTCTTACGTCATCTTTGTGAAGTAGGTATTTTCATCCCCGTTTTCAGATGAGGAAACTACGGTTCAAAGATTCCAATCAACCTGATCAAGACCACACAGCTCAAATAGAGAACTAAAGATGGGGGTGGAAGTTTATCATCCTAAAATTTGACTCACTGCTTCAGCAAGATCTCAAGGGTAGAGATTGAAAGCCCTTGCCTTCCCCCTCCCTTGTGCCCTTACTGAGACACTTCCACCAAAACATCCAAAAACACTTTAGTGCCTTTTTCTGTCTCTGTGTCCTCTGTGAGACTATGAGCTGCTGGAAGGCAGGGGCATGTCCCATTTGCTATCCAAAGAGACAGATAGCACAAGTGGTTAGGAGCCCAAGCTTAGGGTCAAAACTAAGTTTGAATTCTGACTCTACCATTTATTGGTCATTTGGCTAAGTCAGTTCTCCTCCCTGAAATTCAGTTTTGTCTATAAAAATAAAGGTGGTTATAGCACCTGCCCTCAAAGAATGCCTGGCAGAGTTGATGCTTAGTAAATGTGATCTATTATCTGTATTTCCAGCTACCGAATACAGTGTCTGGCACAAAATAGGATCTCAGAAAATACCCAGGGAGCACAAGCCCCACTATTCATGGCTGTAACCAGCTTTCATAATAACAAGTACATAGACACAAAGTCCTAGGTTTTAGGGGTCCTCAGTTCCAGGAAAAATTCCTGAGTTCCATGCCCAGAACCCACAGGACTTGCCAGCAAACAGCTTTTCTCTGCTTGCTTGTGAACAGTTGATGCTGAATCTACATTTAAATGCTTTCTGTGCTTCCATAAGGTGAGACAGATCCCAAAATAAACCAGAAGAGAGAGAGAGAGAGAGAGAGAGAGAGAGAGAGAGAGAGAGAGAGAGAGAGAGAATGAATCACTTCCAGGAACAAGCGGCTCACAGTGAGGATGCTGACAGTAATAAAAGAGGCAGGCTTACTTCAAGAGAGTGACCTGCAGCTGCTCCAGGGCTGAATGGCTGGGGCCTAATTCCCACCTGGCCTGGTGGGAAGACCCATGAAGTCATGGGTTGGTCCCCTGGTATTCCAACACGTAACTATAAATCTGCCTTCAAATGAGCCCAGACCATGTACCCTAGTATCTCCTCCTTGGAGGCCTGGGGACAAGAGAGCTGAAATCCTCCCTTCAGAGACAGAGGTCCTAAACTAGGTTCAACATAAGCTAGCCAATTTGCCATTTTCTTAAAAAAAGACGCACCACCAATCTTCTTATGCCATGTCCCTGACTCTGGCAGGAAATGCTGTGCTAACCCCTTCTGTTCCCTCATCAAAAATCTCTGTAGAGCCCTAGCTGGTTTGGCTTGGTGGATAGAGCATCAGCCTGTGGATGAAGGGTCTCAGATTCAATTCTGGTCAAGGGCACATGCCCGGGTTGTGGGCTCGATCCCCAGTGCGGGGAGTGCAGGAGGCAGCCAATCAATGATCCTCTCTCATCATTGATGTTTATCTCTCTCTCTCCCCCTCTTCCTTCCTCTCTAAAATCAATAAAAATCTATTTTTTTTTTTTGAAAACCTCTGTAGAGGGAGAGAGGGAGAGCATTTCTTGAGGGAAGTCTCTCTTCACCAGAAGTTCTCTTCCCCATCTAAGGCACAAAAGACAGGAAGACTACATACTCATGTCCCATCACTGGCATCTAATAAAACAATCAAGTTGAAGGGGTTGCACTAATGGAAAAATTACCATTTAAAATCAGCACTTCAGAGAACCAAGATGGTGGCATAGGTAAACACCTGTACTTGCTGCCTCCCACAACCACATCAAAATTACAACTAAAATACATAACAACTATCATCCACATCAGCGGGGAAAGTTGGCTGAGTGGAAGTACTACAACTAGAGAGGTAAAGAAGAAAGCACATTGAGACTGGTAGGAGGTGCGGAGGCGCAGAACAGGCTGGCACCTGGGTGTGCCGCTTTTTTTTATCGGGAGGGAAATACAAGCTCCCACTTCCTCTGAGCTCCAGTGCCGGGCGAGTCTCAGGGGGACCCAGACACATACGGGGAGAAACTGGACTGCCTGGCATCGGGGCAGGAACGTGGGGGTGGCTTTTTTTCAGACGGAGGTGCTCGAAAGGTTCATTGTTCCTGTACTGGGACCTCCCCGGTGCAGGGCTGACTGGCAGCCACTGCTGTTTGCTCTGCCCTAGAGATTCCCTGAGACCCCAACCTACTCAATTTACAACCCCACCCAAGCTGTGAGCAGTGGTTTTTGCATATGAATGGCCTGTCCTTTCTCAGCCTAAAATCTGTCAAACAAGCTGCAGCTGGGTCAGGGAACCCCAAAGCTATCAAAAGAAGGCCCAAGGCCACACCAGCATCAGCCTGCCTTGCTTCGCAGCTGGGCCTCATCTGAGTACTTCCAAACCCAATACAAAGAGGAGGAATTTGCAGATCTCTCTGTAGCCCCAGGCAGTGGCTGACTTTGCATCTCCTCGGAGATCCAAGAGCCAGTGTACCCAGTGGTCAGAGTGGGACGATCCAGATTACAAACTCCTCAGATCCATAAGGGACACACTCAGGGGGCAGACTCAGTGAGCACCAAAGCCCCACTGAAGCAAGTCCTGCCCCATAAGGGTGTCTCCTGCACAGCAGCTCTTCCATAATAGACACAGCGGGTCCACACACCCAATTGGCCTGGAGGTCAATTCCTCCCAGTGATACCTACAACAATCAAGGCTTAACTACAAGACTGTGCACAAAGACCACAAAGGGGTGCACCAAGAGTGTCCACCTCAGGTGATTGGGGAGGCTGAGCCACTGGGCCCTATAGGACACCTAGCACAGAAAACCACTCTATCAACACAGGGAAGCATAAAAAATGTGGAGACAAAGAAACAGGTCACAAATGACAGAAACGGAGGAAAGCAAACGACTGGATATAGAGTTCAAAACCACAGTTATAAGGTTTTTCAAGAATTTTCTAGAAACCACCGATAAATTTAGTGAGACCCTCAAGAAGTCTAGAGACACCCTCGAGGTTATGAAAAAGGACCGACTAGAAATTAAGCATACACTGACTGAAATAAAGAATATTGTACAGAGTTCCAACAGCAGACTAGAGGATCGCAAGAATCAAGTCAAAGATTTGAAACACGAAGAAGCAAAAAACACCCAACCGGAAAAACAAAAAGAAAAAAGAATCCAAAAATATGAAGATAGTGTAAGGAGCCTCTGGAACAACTTCAAGAGTACCAGCATCCAAATTATGGGGGTGCCAGAAGAAGAGAGAGAGCAAGATATTGAAAACCTATTTGAAGAAATAATGACAGAAAACTTCCCCCACCTGGTGAAAGAAATAGACTCACAAGTCCAGGAAGCACAGAGAACCCCAAACAAAAGGAATCCAAAGAGGACCACACCAAAACACATCATAATTAAAATGCCAAGAGTAAAAGACAAAGAAAGAATCTTTTTTATATATATATATTTTATTGATTTTTTTACAGAGAGGAAGGGAGAGGGATAGAGAGTTAGAAACATCGATGAGAAAGAAACATCGATCAGCTGCCTCCTGCACGCCCTCCATTGGGGATGTGCCCGCAACCAAGGTACATGCCCTTGACTGGAATCGAACCCGGGACCCTTGAGTCCGCAGGCTGACGCTCTATCCACTGAGCCAAACCGGTTCTGGCACAAAGAAAGAATCTTAAAAGCAGCAAGAGAAAAACGGTCAGTTACCTACAAGGGAGTACCCATACAATTGTCAGCTGATTTCTCAACAGAAACTATGCAGGCCAAAAGGGAGTGGCAAGAAGTATTGAAAGTGATGAATAGCAAGAACCTACAACCAAGATTACTTTAACCAGCAAAGCTATCATTCAGAATTGAAGGTCAGATAAAGAGCTTCACCCTAACTGGTTTGGCTCAGTGGATAGAGCGTCAGCCTGCGGACTGAAAGGTCCCGGGTTCGATTCCGGCCAAGGGCATGTACCTTGGTTGTGGGCACATCCCCTGTAGGAGTTGTGCAAGAGGCAGCTGATCAATGTTTCTCTCTCATCGATGTTTCTAACTCTCTATCCCCTCTCCCTTCTTCTCTGTAAAAAAATCAATAAAATATATAAAAATAACAAATAAATAAGTAAATGACTGATTTAAAAAAAAAAAAAAGCTTCACAGATAAGAAAAAGTTAAAGGAGTCCATCACCACCAAACCAGGATTATATGAAATGCTGAAAGGTATCCTTTAAGAAAAGGAAGAAGAAGAAAAAGGTAAAGATACAAATTATGAACAACAAATACACATCTATCAACAAGTGAATCTAAAAATCAAGTGAATAAATAATCTGATGAACAGAATAAACTGGTGAATAGAATAGAATCAGGGGCATAGAAAGGGAGTGGACTGACTATTCTTGGGGTGGAAGGGGTGTGTGGGGTGCGGGAAGAGACTGGACAAAAATCGTACACCCATGGATGAGGACAGTTGCGGGGGGCTGGGGGGTAAGGGCTGAGGGTGGGGTGGGAACCCGGTGGAGGGGAGCTATGGGGGGAAAAAAGAGGAACAACTGTAATAATCTGAACAATAAAGATTTAATTTTAAAAAAAGAAGTCAATTTCCTACCAACAAACATACATGCAAAACCTTCTCAATATACATACAGAACACCTCAATCCTATACCAGGGCCTAAGAGAGTCTTATCTATCTCCATTAGTCAGACTTTCTAGCACCAGACTCAGAATAATACTCTTAAGATGGGGCAGATACTACTGAAACCAGAGTTGCTTTGCCCCCTGGGTTGTACTGCCTAAGTGTCTATGTTCAACAAAACACACCAGCCTTTGGGACAGCTTCTAGGGAAAATTTGAGGCAGAAAAATTTACAAAGGGCTCTTGAGAAACTAGAAAACAGAGAGAGATGTCAATGGGGCATCAAGTTAGATGTAAAAATCAATGCTCCACTCTAATTCTCCAGGAGGCACTCAGGGCCCTCAGCCTGCCCTTGTCATACATGCCCTGGTTCTCCATCCCCAAGGCTACAGAGGGGGCTCTTTGTTTAGCCATTAACAGTAGCACCACTGGCCAAAAGGCTGGGCAGGGGCCCTGGGTCGGAATTTTCAGGCTTGTTCTGCAATGCAGACCAGGCCTTGAAGGTGCCACAAAATTAGAGAGGGCAGGAGTGGGAGCCACAGGATACTGATCTCCATCTGCTCCAGGCACTTGCCTGGTTGAAGTGGTACAAGCACTTTTAACCACATAAAACTAGTAGATACAGCCCACATCTTCTACTCCTCACCCATGAAAACTCCTCTAGTTTTAGTCTTCAAGGACCAGGGGGCTCAGTTCTCAAGGAAGCTAGAGGAGGGCAGGCAGAGGTTGGGTCTGCTGAACCCCAGTACTTCTGTTCCTAAAACTTCCCTCTACTAACACCATTAGTTCCTACTTGGCTTTCTTGGTGCTTCATCACTCTTCTGTGGCAACAACTACCCCTATGCAAGCCCAGCAGGAGTGATATTATCACCAGAAAGTTGGCTGGCACAGCAAATGCTGTCCCTGCCAGCACAGCAGCAATGGAGGCAGGGAGGATATGGTGATGAATATCAGCAAGGAACTGATGCAACTACACTGTGACAGCTGCCAGGACTTACCATCTACCTTGCCACAGTGCAGAATGCAAACACCTACTCCTCAGAACAGGCCCAAGTGTCATCATGGTGGAACAAGGACAGTTGGGACTAGGACAAATGGGAAGAAGGTAGATCCAGGCTATAGGATCAATGACATAGGACAAGTTAGCTAAATAACAGGTCAAATTACATAACCTCTCTGAGCCTCAATGCTTTTATAGGAAAATAATAGGTCCTATTATGTGAAGATGGAACAAGATTATACACATGAAGCACCTAACACAGTACCTGAATATGATAAACACAATTGCTGGCTACTTTCATTATTATTATTATCTTTTTTTTTTTTTAATCCTCACCTGAGGACATTTTCATTGATTTTTAGAGAGAGGGGAAGGGAAAGGGAGGGAGGGAAGGGAAGAGAGAGACAGAAACATTGATTGGCTGCCTCCGCATGAGCCCTGACCAGGGTGGGGATCAAACCTACAACCTAGGTATGTGCCCTGATAGGGAATCAAAATCGTGACATTTCATTGTACGGAATGAGATCCAACCAACTGAGCCACACCAGTCAGGGCTTTCATTATTATTTTAAACCCTGGGCTGGACTCAAAAAAGGGTTAGAAAGTTGTTCTTTCTGAGGATGCCCCATTTAAAAACCAGGCCAGGATCAGCCCCTGTTTCTTGGCACAGGTTCCTTTCGCAAAAGAACACTCCTGCCCTGCACCAATGCTCAGGACTCTCCTGTGAACAAGATTTCAGCAGCACTGAGCCGAGCAGAAGAGCCCAAAATAGCATTTGCAGAGCAAGGCACATGTCACTGCCTCTCCTGTGCTTCAGAAGTGCAAGGAAAGAACGTTTTCAATCACTTGCTCAGAAAGCTTGGCCACCCACCACCTGCCTTCCTTCCAGGGCACTTAGAGGCTGAAATCTCTGTTCTGCTGGAAAATGAAGGTCCCTGAGCCCTGCAGCAGCAGCCACCACTGTGATGGACCACACTGTTCCCCTCCAGCGGGCCAAAGAGTGGCTGCTCCTTCAAAGGAGCCCTGTGGGGACAAAGGACATATACAATTTGAATTTAGAGTGTTTCATGGGGGTAGGGCGGGCTTAGTACCTGGCCGAAGGGCCTGCCACTCAGGGCTTGGGTGAAACACCTCCAGGACTTCAGGGTCCAGCTCCTCCTCTGCTGTGGTTTCCTTTCTCTCTGTTTCTTTGGTGGTGCTCTTCTCTGGATTGGTCAACGCAAACTCCTTCAGAGAAAAAAAACAGAGCATGACCAACCACCGGTAAGCACCAGGCAAGCAGAAAGAAAATGGCCTAGGATGGTACTCTCTCCCTCTATGCTCCTCCTCCCCTCTCCAGCCATGTTTGGACCTTTCACGAGGTTAGCCTCAGAACCAATATAAGTGAGACAATACGGTTAAATGAACAGAGTATGTGTTGCGTGTATACACCATTTTTGTACATGCATACAGAAAAAGTCCACAAAGTTCCATACTATCTCCAGGGGGTTAAGGAAACTTACTGGGAACAGAGGTTGGGAAAAAGAGACAATAGCGCCTTTTTACTTTTTACCTGATATGCTACTATACACTGTTTGATGTTAAAAATTCATATCTATGCCCTGGCTGGTTTGGCTCAGTGGATGGAGTGTCAGCCTGCGGACTGAAGGGTCCCAGATTTGATTCCGGTAAAGGGAACATGCGTGGTTGCGGGCTCGATCCCCAGTGTGGGGCGTGCAGGAGGCAGCCGATCGATGATTCTCTCTCATCAAAAATGTTTCTATTTCATTCTCCCTCTCCTTTCCTCTCTGAAATCAATAAAAATATATTTTTTAAAAAATTAAAATAAAATTCATATCTATTACTCTTACAATTTAAATATATATATTTATAAAAAGGAAAAAAAAATATATGAACAGGAGATAAGGCTCAAATGGCCACCCCAGATGTACAAAAGCTGGCAGCTGAGGCCCAATTGATTCCTAAGCAGCCTAGCATGGCACAGAAAGGACCTGGCAATTCCCTAGGATGCCTACAGGGCATAAATGATCACTTGGGACATTCCAACCCATGTGTAAAGGGTACAAGTGAGAAGCTGGTTGTCCAATTGGTCTGAGGGAGGAAGAAGCCCAGGTTGGAAATCTCTTCATAAAACCTGTTTCCTTCTACCCTATGGAGAGCATGGAGGATTAATGAAATGGTGTCAATGGAGTACTTTGAGCTCAGGAGACAAATATGCAAGATAAATACAAAGTATTATTCATTTTGCTCCTTCCCAGCCTTCCTGTCCCATTTTTAAACCTGTTCTTGCATAAAAGCTATAATGCCTCAGGAAATTGGAACCAGAGGGTTCAGAGCTCTGGGAAATTACATTTGGGAGGGCAAAGAGGAACCCACACTAGCACACAGGGATGTTATTTCAGCCCTCCCACCTCCCCCATGATCACTTTTCTTACACCTCCCAATTCTCCCACTAATAATAAGTATTTTCCATGGATTCCTCTTATGAACCCAAAACTGTGCTAGTTACTTTACATAGATTTCATTTTTTGTTTCCAACAATTCTAACCTCAAATTGGGAGGTAACAATGCATCTCTTTCAAGCAGTGCCCCAGCTCCAGATATGCATCCCCACCTGCCTGGGTTTCTCAGATACCATCTTTAATTAGATGTCAGAGGGAAGGTTAAGATGTTAAGTTGTTGATGATAACAATGTAAAGCCTAAGGATTTCACATTTTAACAAGAAATAAAGGCATGAAATTCAGATGGCAGGATTTTAGATCTTGTTAAGAACTGGTAAGGAAACTACCTTGGGCAAGAAGAGGCTTTCAAAATATGTCATAAGTAAAGAGAGGCACTCACTATAGCATAATAGTTAAGAACTCAAGCTCTGCATCAGATCACCTAAAGTTCAAATCCCAGTTTCTTGTGACATCAGGAAAGTTACTTAACTTTCTAAGCATCAGTTTCCACATTTGTGATGTGGAGATAATAACAACATTAGCTCGTACATCAGATGAAGTACTACCTTGTAAACCATTAGCCCTAGGTACACAGTAGCTGTTATTCTTATTACTTATAAAGGTAGTCATAGTTTCCAGATTAGATGAGTCTGTGCTATGATATCCAACAGAGACTACACCAGCCGTGGGCAAACTACGGCCCATGGGCCGGATCCGGCCCGTTTGAAATGAATAAAACTAAAAAAAAAAAAAGACCGTACCCTTTTATGTAATGATATTTACTTTGAATTTATATTAGTTCACACAAACACTCCAGCCATGCTTTTGTTCCGGCCCTCCGGTCCAGTTTAAGAATCCATTGTGGCCCTCGAGTCAAAAAGTTTGCCCACCCCTGGACTACACCATATGGCATCATTTAGGCAGATCAGGTTTAGGTTGTGGTCACCTAGGCAGCCTGGCCCCACAAACCCCACCTACCCCTTCAACCTGAAGTTTGCACAAATCTGAGCTCAAAGAAAACTAGGAACAGGAAAGAAAATGTGCTTGTCATACTAAAGTGCAGATAGACTGGCATGTGGCACCCTGCATTCTGAGGGCATGGACATCAAGCTTCCAACAGCTGAGTTTCTGAGGACAGACTCTGTCGGCCTCTTTCACCACTATATCCTCCATGCCTAGCAAAGGGCTTAGTTTATAATCACAGAACAAAGGAAGGAAGGAATGCCTCCTTCCCCTCTCACAAGCAAGTATGTCTTTTGGATGCCTTGGACTAAGACAAACCCAAATTAGCTGAGTCTGCTGGAAGCCAGGTCCTAGCCACACATTCCAGAAAAAGACCACCTTGTCCATTAAGTATCCAGAGCCTTTTTTTTTTTTCTAGATTTTTAAAATAAGGTTATCAGAGTAGGTTCAAGAAGGAGGGTTAGGAGAATCATGAAACACTGAGCCACATGCTTCAAGTCTGGCCAAACACTTTTGCAACAATCCTGTCACTGCTCAAAATGTTTTTTTTTCTATTTCCTCTTGCTATCACTTTTGAGCCAGATGTTAAGCCACAGCTACTCGTATACACGCACACACACACACACACACACACACACACACACACAGTCTATCATTATTTTACAGCATACCTCAGTTTTTAGTGGGGGTAATACAAAACTGATGCTCCTCTGTCTGATCACCAAATCTGGCTTTGGACTGTTTGCCCAAATCACATCTGGCAAGCACTGACAGAGGTTCAGTCATATGAATATACCATAAATTAGTCAGTTCAAGAAAAGAATTCCATAATAGGTTCTGAGGAATAGCAACATCATAGGGATGAGCTTGTAATGATAACAGCAGCTACCATTTACTAAGCCCTTACCATATGCCCAGCACTGGGCTAAAGTGCCTTCTGTGCCTCACAACTCGTCCAAGTTTCATCTGTGATGCACATACATTTATACTCATTTTACAGGTGAGTATGGATATGGGGCCTGTGAAAAGTCACAATGCTGGGTAAAGCGGAACAGAGATTTAAGGTCAGGACTGCCTGGCTCCAAAGCCCAGGCATCATTTCTGACTCACTTCTGTGTCATGTGTCCTAATGGCTGTACCCTGGATACTGAGGAAATGAAGTGAGGGCCATGAGATTAACTTAGCATGTTTATCAGCACAGCCCCCTTGCCAAGGGAGGGTTTTCATGGACCAAGTGAGAAACCACAGTCTCAAAGAAAAGAAAAAGCAAGACTAGCCTCTCTCTGCCTGGGCAGTGTCTTGAACAGGAGAGAAAGACCAAGAGGTGAGAGAAGCCAGACAGCCCTCGGTCAGCTCTGAAGTAAATCCCATGCTTTGGTGCCCTCTCAGCTGGCTTCTTAGGGGAGGCTCCCTTCCATGCTGAATCCTCAGCCCTCTCTTCTCCCTGACACCATCACTCCAAATACCAATTTCCTCTCAACTGACTGCAAGAAATCCCAGCTAAGGTGTTAGCTGACAACAGCTTACTATGTCACACTTCCTTGCGCTTGTATCTGTATAAGAAATTCTTAAATATCAAAGGCTTCAAGATCCAAGAGAATGAACATCTCTAATGGTAGGCTGATAGATGCTGTAATAGAGACAGACTGCCAGGGCAAGATTTTGGGACAGGAGTGTTTCTGACAGAGCCCTAAATTAAACCCTAGAAGCAGCTACTCCCTTACTGAAAATAATAGTTGACATTTACTAACCATCCATTGACCTGACTGTGCCAATCCCAAATGTTAGGTACTTTATATATAATCACATTTGATCTACACTAAAATCTTAAGAGGGACATACCAACCCTCTTAAGATAAGGAAACAAAGCTCAGAAATGGTCAAAGTGCCAAAAGGACGTTACCAAGGTCTGTGTTCCTTCCACTGGGTTCCACTACCTCCCTCATTACCACTTTTTTGAAGGTGCCTCTTATTCAGATAAATGCAACCATATCACTTCAGCATCTACACAGACCTAAGATATGGCACCTCAGGTGCCACAGCAAGAGCCAGGAAAGGAGGCTGACTCCAGATCATGCCATGATAGACACAGCCAACTTTTCCTGGGTGGCCATTAACCTTCACAAATGCCCTCAGGGAGGACAATTCCAGGTCTCCAGGAGCAGTTGTTGAACTCTGAAAAAAGGATCCTGACCATCCCCACCTCCCCCACTAACCACTTTCACTGTTGTGAAGGTGGCTGGCTGTATAATTTGGATTTTAAATGCCCCAGCAGGGCAGCAATTTTTACGGTATGAGAGAAAAGATGCTTCAACTCCTACTTGTGCATAGCACATGATGAAAGATGATGACAAATTGATATAGCTTAGGAACAGACATAAGGATAAAAGCAGCTTCTGGTGATGAAAGTCAGTATTAACATTTTTCTGAAACTAGAGTCAATAGAACTAATATATATAGGCCAGAATAATTATGGCTTTGAAAGCTTATCTATTTGGTTGGACTCTTATCCAAAAGGGACTTATTGACACACAGTCCTTAAGTAAATTCATCAGCATGCTTTTGTTAATTGTACATCTGCTAAAGCTCACAATGGGGAGCACCTGGATCCTTGTGAGATGCAGGTTTGGGGTAGGGGGAATAGCCCTAATCTCCTGAGACACTTGGGTGCTTTTCTGGGTCAGGTCAAAGACAGCCCCAACCCTCATGCTGTGGCCAGTCCCACCATCAGGGGCCAATGGAATCTCATTCTCATTTTTCTTGAAGAAGAGACCAAAACCCCAGTATCAACAAGATTAGTCAGAGGACATTAAAAGTTCAAAAGGATTCAAGACTCCTAACTGTACGTTGTCTCCTGCTCCTCAAAGTGGGGAGAAATGCAGAGAGAAAAATGACTTCAGAGAGAAGGTAGAAGCTTGTCACAAGTCAGAGGTGAACTTCAGCTGAGCTGGATTGTTATTAAATTAATCTCATTTGTCATTTGCACTTCAAGCCCTCCTGCTCCAAAGCTTCCAGCACTTTACCCACCATTTAGTGGGAGCCCCCGGGGTTAGGGAAGGTGGCCAGCAGTGGATGAAGCTGACAATCAAGGCTTCCCAAGAGAGGGAAAAAAGAGGGCACTGGGAGATGGTCAAGGGCAGGCTGTTACTGAGGCAGGCCAGGGGAAAGGGAGCCAGAAGCCTGCTCAAGCTCAGGACCTTCATGGGCATTTTGCTCCAGCCTGTGGCAATAACAGAAAGCAATGGGGTCTATGTTAATAAAGGGAGGCTGGGAAAGAGGATACAGAGTTACAGACAGACTTGAGAAAGCACAGGAAGAGAGAAGTAGAGGAAGAACCATTCTTGCATGGTGCTCAGCATACAATCAGCCAGCTTTGGAGAGAATCTTGACCTTCCCAGCTCTGCCACAAACTGGTTGTATGATTTTGGCCAAGTTATTTAAAATCTCTGAATCTTAGTCTCCTCTTTCTCAAAATGAGGATAACAATTGTAGTTGTCTATTTCATAGTATTATTGGGGAGGGGTAAATGAGAATAGACATAAAGCACTTAATGACAACGCCTAGTACATGGTAAACTTCTTATTATTAAAACTAGAGGCCTGCTGCATGAAATTCGTGCAAGGGGCTCGGCCCCCACCACCACAGTGGCTGCCTCAGCCTCCGCCACCATCTCAGCCGCCTCTGCCTCGGCCCCCATCACCGCAGCTTCGTCCAGAAGGTCGTCCAGAAGGACGTTTGGAAGGATGTCTGGCCTAATTAGCATATTATGCTTTTATTACTATAGATTATTATCATCACCACCATATGTTCCCCAAAGGGAAATTATATCATGAAGTTTAAACAGAGGTCAGGGGATTCAGGGATAGAGGGAAAGAAATAC
Organism: Myotis myotis; assembly: GCF_014108235.1. Lineage (NCBI taxonomy): Eukaryota > Metazoa > Chordata > Mammalia > Chiroptera > Vespertilionidae > Myotis > Myotis myotis. The sequence continues at coordinate 29,919,074 of NW_023416368.1, read as the reverse complement.
ACAGACGCCATGACTCAGCGCTGGTCACATTCATATAAGAATCATAAAAGCTCACCCCACTTCCACAGCAGCCCTGGTGGCATAGAGGCTTTTTTGGACCAAAAAAAGATCCCTCTTCTGATAAGGTACTTACTTGGTTCTGATGACTGAAGCAGAAGGTGAAGCAGGAGGCTATCAGTAGTCCAAGCAGCATGCCCAGAGGAGCCATCCTAGATAGGGGCAGGCCCTGAAGAGGCATAAAGAGACCTGATGAATATAAACACAGAAAACAGAAGATCAATAGGAAGCTCGTGCCTAATTCCCTGATGCCTGATCCCCCAGCACTGTGATTCCCATGATGTCACTTGTCCAATGAATGTCATGTCAGACATTTCCCACATAGAGGTATTATAGGTCTTCTACCACAGGAATAGATCAATGTGAATGAAGCCTCCATCTCTGATAAGGAGTCCAGCCACCCAAGGGGAGACATGCCTTTGTTGGAACTAAGCCACCAGAACTCTTACATGAGCTGTAACAGCCCTGGTCCCTTCCTTCCTCATTATCAACTTATCAGGTTGTACTGGGTGGTACTGGCTATGGTAAGGAGAAAAGGAAACTAACCCTTGATTGGTATGTGGACAGACATGGGCCCAAATCTGCATAACCCTTTATAACCATTGACTTCTAAACCATACCTGCAGTTATTCCTGAAGACAGATGCCATCAGCATCCCTAAACCAACATAGTTCAATATTCTCAAGCTACAAAGCCTTTCACATCACTTTTCAAACAACCAGACAAATAAAAGTACAGACCCTAATAGCTGTTAAAATTAAAATGACACAAAAATAAAAGATATCCCATGTTCATGGATTGGAGAGTTAAGGTTACAATACTACCAAAGCAATATGGAGATTCAATGCAATCCCTATCAAAATTCCAATGATTTTTTTTTTTTTTTTTTAAAGAAGTGAAGAAAACTATCCTAAAATATATGTGGAATTTCACAGCCAAAAAATCTTGGAGAAAAAAAAAAGTTGGAGGACTCACACTTCCTGATTTCAAAACTTACTACAAAGCTATAGTAATGGAAACAGTATGGTACTGCATGAGGACAGACATATGAACCAATAGGATACAATTCCAGAGCCCAGAAATAACCACATATATGGTCAATTATTTTCATCAAGGTTGCCAAGAACATTCAATACAGAAAGAACAGACTCTTAAACAAACTGTCCTGGGACAATTGGATATCCACATGCAAAATAATGAACTGGACAACCCTGGTCTGTGTGGCTCAGCTGGATGGGCATTGTCCCATGCACTGAAAGGTGGCTGGTTTGATTCCCAATCAGGGCGCATGCCAGGATTATAGGCTCGATCCCTGGTATGAGGCATGCAGGAGGCAGCCAATTGATACGGCTCTCACATCCATGTTTCTCTACCTCCCTCCCTCTCTAAAAATCAATTTTAAAAATCTTTAAAAAGAAAAAAAAATGAAGTGGACCCTTCCTTTACACCATATACAAAAAAGTAACTCAATATGTGTTAATAGCCCTGTGGCCCAGTTGGTTGGGCATCATCCCATGCACCAAATGGTACTGGTTCAATTCCTGGTCAGGGCACATGCCTGGGTTGCGGGCTCAATCCCAGGCTCAATCCCTGCTTGGGGATGTGCAGGAGACAGCCAATCGATGTTCTGCTCTCACATCGATGTATGTCTCTCTCTCTCTCTCTCTAAAAATCAATAAAAAATCTTTAAAAAGTAACTCAAAATGGATCAAAGACCTAAATTTAAGAAGAAAACATAGAGGAAATCATAATAACCTTAGATTTGGAAGTAGTTTCTTAAATATGACACCAAAAACATAGTTGATAAAAGAAAAAATAGATAAATTAAACTCCATCAAAATTAAAATACTTTTGTGTATCAAAGGACAATATCAAGGGAATGAAAAGACAACTCACAAAATGGGAGAAAATATTTGCAAATCACATATCTGATCAAAGTTTAATACCCAGAATATATGAACAGCTCAAGAAAAAAGACAAGCAACCCAAATTAAAATGGACAAAGGATTTTCTCTAAAAAAGATACACAAATGCCAACAGGGATATGAAAAGATTATCAACATCATTAATCACTGAGGAAATACAAATCAAAGCCACAATTCGATAACACTTTAAATCCACTAAAATTAAACAACAATAAAAAAAATAAAGCAATAAATGTTAACAAGGATGTAGAGAAACTGAAACTCTCATACATAGCTGGTGGAAATACAAAATGGTACAGCTGCTATAGGACACAATTTGGCAGCTTCCCAAAAATCAAAGCATAGAATTACCATATGATCCAGTAATTCCAGCCGTAGGTATATATTCTACACAAAAGATATGAAAACAGTGACTCAAACATATACTTCCATGTGAATGTTAACAGTATTATTCACAATAGCTAAAAGGTGGAAATAGATAAGAGAACGATGTCTTCCGCAGAGTGAGGGAATGACTCAGCATAGGAAACCAGGGTGGCTGCCCAGACCCTTTTAAAAAATTTGTCTGTTGTCTAGCCGGCTTGTTTCAGTGGATAGAGTGTCTGCCTGCGGACTAAAGGGTTGCATGTTTGATTTCGGTCAAGGGCATATGCCTGGGTTGCGGGCTTGATCCCCAGTAGAGGGTGTGCAGGAGGCAGCTGATCAATGATTCTCTCTCATCACTGATGTTTCTATCTCTCTCTTCCTCTCTGAAATCAATAAAAATATATTTTAAAAATATATCCTATCCCTAAGTAAAAAACAACAAAACTTTAAAAAATAAATAAAAATAAAAGATTTTTGTGTTGATCACTCAGACCCAATACACCTCATTAGGCAATTTACTCAATAGAGGCTTAATTATGGGAAAACATTTCTTAGGAGTATGATGTTTACCTTTTCTCTTTCCTGTTCTTACCACACTTTTCCATGTTCCATCTCAATAAATTGGTCCTGTGACATAATTGGACAAAAGCCCTGCCTGCATCCACTCTCAGAAGTTATTACCCACTTGCCCAGCTCACCCTTTCACCCCTTTTCAGGGGCAGACGGAATCTTTCCCTAAGGACATCTGGAGCCATGAAAGAAAACAGCCCTGCTGGACCAGCACTAAGCTAAAAAAGCACAGCCAAATGGAAAAGCAAAGGCTTGGGTGCTATAAATAGCTGCTACACTCACCCAGCAGCAAAAGCCTTTGCTTTCTGCCAGCTTCTCCCCTCCTTTTTTGTCGACAAAATGGATCGGCTGAGTGCCACATGAGCTTCCCTCAGCAACCTGGCTCCCTGGGGCACCAATCACACTGAAAGACAGGGAATGAGTTCACAGCATGGCACTAGGTTCTGGACAGGTGCCTGGCCATGCCTTGGTGTGAGGAGGGTGGGGGACCAGGCTGGATGAGGATGAACAAGGGAACGAGGCTTCCACATCAGGAGTGAGAAAGTTGGAAAGGGAGATGAATTCCAAGATACCTTTCTTACCCCTGTGGCCTTGGCTGTGGGGAAAAGGGGAATAAAAAAATGAAAGTGGGGACTCACAACATTATGAGGACAACATACAATAAGAGAGAACAAAGAATATCCCAAAGTCACAGATTTCCTGTCCCCTACATGAGATTATTCATGTGTGTGTGTGTGTGTGTGTGTGTGTGTGTGTGTGTGTGTATATATATATATATATATATATATATATATATATATATATATATGCATGTACACACACAGTTAGATGCTCCCTCCTGATAATAATAAACACTGAAACTGGTTCTGAGGAAAAAAGATGAGGAGGAAGAGATAAATGAGAATAAAGAAGTCACGGGCAAAGAATAAAAATTAACAGGAGCAGGAGGCCCAGAAGGGACACAGGAAGAAGAGACCGGGGGCAAATGATTCACAAACAGCAGCTTCCTCACTCCTAGAGCCGTAAGGGGAGTGGGGGAAAAGAGAAATGGCAGCTTCTACAGGGCTCCCAGAGCCTCCATCCCCCCCCCAACCGCCCCCCCCCACACACACACACACGTGCAAACTCAGAAGCATTTTCTGCCAATACTAAGAATGAGAGATCAATTGCAAATGGATCCTTCATTTCCACCTGACCAACGAATGCACTGCCTCCATATATTTTTTCCATGAAACAGGGAGAGAGAATATGGAGGGTGGGTAGGTGCATGGGAGAAGCGAGGCTGGGAGAAAAGTGTGACACAGTTTCCCAAGCTTTGCAGGGGGCACCAGAGGGTACGTAGGCATGGGTAATGGTGTCCTCTATCCTCTTAAGACCTGCCCTGTATCCATGTCACCTGGTCTCCTCCGTATTCAGGATATAGCAGGTGGAGAGCAAATATTTTTCCTGGGCTTTATGTTGGGGGTAGGGGGAAAGAGGAAAACGGGAAGTGGCACACAGGTATGTTCTGCCAGGATGGTCCACCTCATCAAGCAGAGACCTGGACAGCAACAGCAACAAAAGCCTAAGATCCTGACAAAAATAAAGCCAAAGTCATGGCATCCCACTGAGGCATAATTTGGCACACAACCTGAGGTTAGTGCCCTCCCCAAACCACTTACCACCCACTAACCCTGGTTCACCTAATCATCTGCCCCTGCACACCAGCAGAACAAACCCTCCCATCTGTCATCCTTGGCTCTCAATTGAGGACAGACCTACACCTTTACATTTATGTCCTTCTTCTGACTTAAAACACTATCATTCAGTACAAGGGAACATATTTCAATGTTCCATCAGTAATTCTTTCCTTAAATATTCTTGGGCTTTGGGACAAAAGAGATAATAGGGTACTTGAGATGACCATTTTCCTCTCAAAACCGGCCATTTGTAGGCTGTACCTCCACTTAAATTGAGGCTGGATGTTCTCAGCCATTTGAATTGCCAGTTTACTGCAGCCGGAGCAGATGATAGGGACATGGGTGGGAGGCAGCCCATGGACTGGCTAGCCCTTACCTCCCTTGGCGCATCATGTCCTCCACTCAATTCAGACAGGACTGAGGGAGGGGACTGGGCCCTATGTAAATAAGACATCTTCCCATAACTTTTGTCTTCTCTCAAGGCAGGAAAGGATGTAGGAAGCCAACAAAGGGAGGAAGACTGGGACTGCTGGCAGACCCCATCGACAGTGGTTGCCCTCCAGTCTCAGGACTGGAATACAGGGAGAACATGAAAAGGTCACAAGTATCCTCAGTAGGCAGAGCAACCTCAGCAGCCTGCCTAGGAGCACTTGGAACTCCACCTTATAAAATGTACACATTCTTAACCTACAGCGTATGTCCATGTATTTGTTTCCCCAATTCTTTTGGGAAAAGTAAAAGAGCAAGAATTCCTACATTCATCTTATAAGGAGAAAATTAAAGCAAAGAGATAAAACCATTAGGTAGAAAGTGTAGTACCTGGATTTAAAATCAGACAGACCTAAGGCCAATTCTTGGCTCTGCCAATCCCTAACTATGTGACCTTGGATACTACTTCACAAGGCCTCAGTTTTTTCATCTGTAAAATGGATATATAAGGGCTCTTAATTCAAAAAAATGTTGGGGAGGATTAAATAAAACAATGCATGGAAAGTTCTTGGTACAATACCTGACACCTAGTTATCACACCTCATTAGAGCAGAGATGATGACTTTCCCCTGGACCCAAAGGCAGTCAGGCCCAGGCCAGATACCCTGGAGCCACTCTTCAGAGCTCCTGCCTCCTGCAGAATCTACACACCCTCTAGCTGGCTCCACACCTCAAACTTTAGGACCAAAGCCTTTGTTGGGTATCTACTCCAGGAGGAAAAGGAAACAAATGTTAGAGAAAGACACTCTGATCCCCGCCACAGCTAAAAACAGAGACCCAAGCCAGTTTTTGCCTGAGCCCCATGGCAGACCCAGCCCACTCAGTGCTTTTCACAGCATACTAATGTCCAGAGATCCTCAACACAATTATATTGTAATGCCAGCTGCAGGAACAGCTGTAAAACAATCTTCTGCTTTACAAACTGAAAGTTAGAAGATGAGCTCTTCCCACACACACACATTTATTGCTATTTATGGGCTGCACAAACTCATATAAACATACACACACACACATACACACAGTCACTCACCTCTACACAAACAGAAACTCACTGCCTAATTTGAGCAGGCAAATATGAAGCGGAAGAAACAATGGAAAGAGAACACTGAAAGGACAGTCCTGACAACAGAGAACAATGTGCAATGGCTAAAAAAAAGAAATGGATTTTTAAAGAATAATTTGAAAGAGAAATAAATTTGGAATAGTCAGACAAACAGGCTTCTCCCTGTTTAAACTAAACAAAAAGTCAGTAAGTAGACAGCAATTAAAAGAGCCTTTGAGGAGAGAAACCAAGATGGCGGCATAGGTAAACACCGGAGTTTGCTGCCTCGAACAACCACTTCAAAAATACAACTAAAAGATGGAAAAGACATCATCCAGAACCACAGGAAGGCTGGCTGAGTGGAAATTCTACAACTGGAAGGAAAGAGAAAAGCATACCAAGACTCAGAGGAGGCGCAGTGCGGAAGTAAAATACTAAGGTGTGGAGGTGCATGCGGAGCGGGCTGGCAGCTGAGGGCGTGGTTGTCGTTTTCAATCTGGAGGGAGTCTCAGATTCTGAGCTCCAGTTCCGGGCAAGTCTCTAGGGACCCAGACTCATAGGGGAGAAGCGGGACTGTCTGGCATTGGTCAGAACTCGAGGGCAGCTTTCTCTCGGAGGAGCTTGTAGCGATTACCGGGACATTGAGAAGCAGAGCCTCTGAGAGCAGGACTGAGAGCAGCCATAACTGCTAGCTCCACCCTGTTGATCCCGTGGGACCTGCCCCGCCGAAGACCTGCAGGGAGGCTTTTGCTGGATAGCCTCAGGCAAAGGCTAGATTAGAACCTCCCTAGAGATCCAGGAGCCAGGAAACCCAGAGGTCAAAGTGGGACCATCCAGTTTACAGCTCCGTGGAACCATAAAGGACACACTCAGGGGGCAGACTCAGGGAGCACCAAAGCCCCATTGAAGCAAGTCTTGCCCCAGAGGGGTGCCTCCAGCACAGAAGTTCTCCCATTACAGACACAGCTGATTCTCACAGCCAATTGACCTGGAAGTCAATTCCTCCCAGTGATACCTACAACAATCAAGGCTTAACTACAACAAGACTGTGCACAAAGACCACAAGGGGGTGCACCAAGAGTGTCCTCCTCAGGTAATTGGGGAAGCTGAACCACTGGGCCCTAGAGGACACTTAGCACAGAAAACCACTTTATCAACACAGGGAAGCATAAAAAATGCGGAGACAAAGAAAAAGGACACAAATGACAGGAATGGAGGAAAGCAAACTACTGGATATAGAGTTCAAAACCACACTTTTAAGGTTTTTCAAGAATTTTCTAGAAACTGCCAATAAGCTTAATGAGATCTACAAGAAACCTAATGAGACCCTCAAGGTTGTGATAAAGGACCAACTAGAAATTAAGCATACACTGACTGAAATAAAGAATATTATACAGACTCCCAACAGCAGGCTAGAGGATTGCAAGAATCAAGTCAACGATTTGAAATACGAAGAAGCAAAAAACACCCAACCAGAAAAGCAAAATGAAAAAAGAATCCAAAAATACAAAGATAGTGTAAGGAGCCTCTGGGACAGCTTCAAGCATACCAACATCAGAATTATAGGGGTGCCAGAAGAAGAGAGAGAGCAAGATATTGAAAACCTATTTGAAGAAATAATGACAGAAAACTTCCCCTACCTGGTGAAAGAAATAGACTTACAAGTCCAGGAAGCGCAGAGAACCCCAAACAAAAGGAATCCAAAGAGGACCACACCAAGACACATCATAATTAAAATGCCAAGAGCAAAAGACAAAGAGAGACTCTTAAAAGCAGCAAGAGAAAGAAAATCAGTCACCTACAAGGAAGTACCCATACGAATGTCAGCTGATTTCTCAACAGAAACTTTGCAGGCCAGAAGGGAGTGGCAAGAAATATTCAAAGTGATGAATACCAAGAATCTACAAGCAAGATTACTTTACCCAGCAAAGCTATCATTCAGAATTGAAGGTCAGATAAAGAGCTTCACAGATAAGAAAAAGCTAAAGGAGTTCATCACCACCAAACCAGGATTATATGAAATGCTGAAAGGTATCCTTTAAGAAGAGGAAGAAGAAGAAAAAGGTAAAGATACAAATTGTGAACAACAAATACACATCTATCAACAAGTGAATCTGAAAATCAAGTGAATAATCTGATGAACAGAATGAACTAGTGATTATAATAGAATCAGGGACATAGAAAGGGAGTGGACTGGCTATTCTTGGGGGGGAAAGGGGTGAGAGGGATGCGGGAAGAGACTGAACAAAAATCGTGCACCTATGGATGAGGACAGTGGGAGGGGAGTGAGGGAGGAGGGTGGGGTGGGAACTGGGTGGAGGGGAGTTATGGGGGGAAAAAAGAGGAACAAATGTAATAATCTGAACAATAAAGATTTAATTTAAAAAAATTAAAAAATAAAAAATAAATAAAAGAGCCTTTGAACAGCAAAAGAATGTGGCTTCTAACCTGTCCAACCCGTACCTGGCCAGAAGGTTGGACTTGGACCATCCTTAAACCACTGACCACTTATGTAATGGGAACAGTATCTGCCCCAAATATTAAAGTCAAGACTCAGACCAAGCACATGGGGACTGCTCTCAACAAATCCAAGGTACCTAAGAGGGAAAGTGTGCAGCGCCAGCACAGCCAAGGATTCGGTGAGCCTGAGGCAGGGCAGGGCGAAGGATTAAAGAAAAGACAAAGAGAAATATAGCTGGGGCTCAGTGTACCGCCTGTGCCTGGATGAGGCCACAGAGAAGGATGCAGCCAGTAAGCTGAGGCTTTATTTTATAGTCAGAGAAAAATAAGGTAGAGGTCAACATAGTTACAATGTTCTTGTGAGTTTCACTTGTTTTGGCAGCGCTTGCTGCATCTCCCACAGCCCATTAGCTACCTAGGAAGGATCTAGGGGGCAGCCATAAGGTCAAGCTTAATTATGCTAAGAGGGCTCCGCCCTCTAAGTTGGACTTGTTTGTGGCTCTGCCACAGGTCAATCTGAGGCTTAACTCTAGAGCCACGCCCTATAGCAGTGGTTCTCAACCTTCTGGCCCTTTAAATGCAGTTGCTTATGTTGTGACCCAACCATAAAATTATTTTCGTTGCTACTTCATAACTGTAATGTTGCTACTGTTATGAATCGTAATGTAAATATCTGATATGCAGGATGGTCTTAGGTGACCCCTGTGAAAGGGTCATTCAACCACCAAAGGGGTCGCGACCCACAGGTTGAGAACCGCTGCCCTATAGAAAAGTAATTAGAGGAGGTTGGTGGAGGATAGAAAGTTCACAACTAGCCGAAACCGGTTTGGCTCAGTGGATGGAGCGTCAGCCTGCAGACTGAAGGGTCCCAGGTTCGATTCCAGTCAGGGGCATGTGCCTGGGTTGCGGGCACATCCCCGGTAGGAGATGTGCAGGAGGCAGCTGATCGATGTTTCTCTCTCATCGATGTTTCTAACTCTCTATCTCTCTCCCTTCCTCTCTGTAAAAAATCAATAAAATATATTTAAAAAAAAAAACAAAAACGAAAGTTCACAACTAACCCACGCCTCTGCCTGACCAGAGAGCTACAAAGCCAAAATCCACTTCTGCAGCCTGCAAGGGAGAGCCTAAGAAGGGCCTTTCCAGTGGCAACACAGGAAAAAGTATTGACTCCACATGGAAGAGAGCACATGGAACCAAAAAGGTCTCCACAGGCCCAGCTACAACTGGAGCCCTAGAAGAAGCGCAACACGGGATGGAATGAAATAGGAATGTGGCATTCCTGGTCCCTCCTCAGTACTCTACACTCCAAAAAGTAGGGGATATAACCAATCTTATCCCTATCCCAGTAGGGAAGAGGACAGATCTTCAAGAACATAGCTAAGCATATTAGCAAAAACTGCAATCTCAAAGACAAAAGACAGTGGTTCCATCCAAAAGAAATCAAGTGATAAACAGTGACTAAATAAAAGGGAGTCCAGCTTAGCCCTTTCCAGACCTGTCCTACTCAGTCACAGCTCTCAAAGAATCTGAATGCTGGAACAAAGCTTAAAACTCATTCTTCATTTGGACTGCTAATGATCCAGAAGACACAGCAAGCACTCAAAATCTATTTATATAAAAAATGACCAGAGTTCAATGCCTTTAGGCACATAGCTTGTCAGTGGATCCAGGAAGGCCCTGGCAACTGCATACCTATTAAAGACAAAAAGGTAGTGAGAGCTAATGCAGCACAAGAATTTTGGTGTCATCAAAACAGAGGTAATAACTGAGGCAACAAGCATAAAATCCCTGTCTCCGGGAGAAACTTTAGAGAGAAACAATGTGCTAAGAAAGGTCTTCAAGGCAGGGCTTGAGGTTAGAAAAAGAAAAAGGAGCAACAAGGAACAACAAGAATAGTGAAGAATTAAACGGTCAAGAGAGGAGAAAATCAAGTTATGGGCAACAATGTCAAGAGATCAGTTAGAGCGAGGATGAAAAAATCCCCTGGATTTGGCAATGAGGCTGCCAGGAGACCTTCAAAAGAGAGTACAAGTTGGCATTGGTGGTATAGTAGTGAGCACAGCTGCCTTCCAAAAGAGGATACACATGTGAAGAAACAGAGACACATGAGTAGAACACTTTGAAATGTCGAGTGGGTCCACTGAAGTTTGGAGATTTGGAGCCACTTCTCTAAATCCACGTTTTCCCCCCAACATTTTCACTAGTCATAAAAATAACAGAGAAAAAAAGTGACTCCAGTGGTCCTACAGAGGTATTCTCTGATGCCATATAATAAGTTCCTATGATGGTGTAGAGCTACCTCTCAACACACGAATCCTTGGACAGTGGTGGGCACATTCACACCAGCAGAGAGAGGGGCAGGGAAGCAAACTCTACAAGAGCAAACTCCCATCAGACAAAACTCCACCTTCTCTGAGCTTTCAGCCATGCCTCAGACTGCTCAGAAGCTTTAGTCCTTATACTTGTTAGAGCTGTACTAATCGTAATTGTAACACCTGCAGGGAGGGATGGAGAGAAATACCCGTGACACCTAGTCCCCTAGTATTCAAATGCAGTATCTGGGCAGCCCAGAGGAAAATAAATTATGTCATATAATAACATAGTCAACATTTACAGAGCACTTTCTATGCAAAGTTCTAAACCAGCGGTTCTCAACCTGTGGGTCGCGACCCTTTCACAGGGGTCACCTAAGACCATCGGAAAACACATATATAATTACATATTGTTTTTGTGATTAATCACTATGCTTTAATTATGTTCAATTTGTAACAATGAAATTGGGGGTCACCACAACATGAGGAACTGTATTAAAGGGTTGCAGCATTAGGAAGGTTGAGAACCACTGTACGCATTTGCTCGCCCCACCATCCTCTGATGGGGATCTAATATGCTGCTCATGTTGCCCATGAGGGAACTGAAATTCAGAGGGGTTAAGTAACCTGACCAAGTTTACACAACCAGAGACTAGTAGGGTCAGGATTCTAAACCAGTTTGGTCCCAAAACTCATCTTCTTTCCACAGACCATGCTGCCGTTCTGTGGTCTATGAAACCAGCCACAGAAACTGGACTCATTCTATTTCTTCTCCAACAGTGAGAATAAAAAGGCATACATTTTGTATCAGGAGAGAAATTTTTAAATGAGCCTAACAGGGCCTTCTTGTAGAGAGACCCACCTCTCCCCAAGTTTCTGCACATCACACACATGCACATGTGTGCACATGCATACACACATATTTTGATTATTGAATGTCCTTGGCTCAGCCCTGACCACAGCAGAGGCACACACATTTAAGAGGAAGAATGCCCGTAACTCAAATTGCATCGAGGTCACTGGCACCCTGTACGGCTTGACCTCTTCACCTTCCATCATTCAGGTTTCCCAGCTGTACAGAAAGCAAAAGCATCCTTGCTCCCCCTCACAGAGCCCAGCACCATGCACTCCCCTCATATATACCTAACTGTTTGGAAAGAACTCATCAGGGAGGAAAAGAGACCTATATGGGGTAAAAGTTGGCCAAGAACCCCCTGGCAGTGGGCAAGGAGACACTTGATTGATGGTGTTGCTGTTATATAAATCAGGGGCAACGCAGATGTACAGTCCTTAGTTCATCCTAGCTTGATGTCTGTATCGGTTGCCAGAGGTGTTTCATGCCTGAGGTAAATAAATAATTAAATAAGTTGGCCAAGACAATATCCAAGCTCATTTCCAACTAGTCTATAATCCTGATATGCCATTATTCCCCATCCAGAAAATATACAGGACAAGATTATTTTTACATGGCAGATAAAGAAAATGGAGCCCAAAAGGTGAATGGGGCTTACCTAAGCTCACCAGTAACTAGCCAGGGAAATTACAGAAATACCCCAGACCTGGCCAATGTACTTTCCAGTAGGCCGTAGATTGCAAGTTCCTAGTAGATTGTGGGCAAGGAGACCAATTCCTTATACTTGTTTCCTGGCCATGACTGAGGTCCTGAGAGTGATAGGACTGTGTCTGATGATATCAACAAATGCTACCAGAAGCTCCTCTCTACTCCACCTCCACTCCCATGTAATGAAAATGTGGGCTCTGGATTTTGACCCAGGTCTCCCCAAGTAGTTATGGGACTTTGTGCTAGGGGCTTAACCTCCCCAAGATTCAATTCCTTCATCTGAAAAGACACTGCAGTAACTACTTTGTAAGATGGTTGTCAGTATTGAAATGATTTGAAGCATACAGCACAGTGCCTGACACAAAGTGAGGACTCAAGAAGCTTGTATCAACTATTGTTAGAGCATATTCTAAGCCAGTGGTTCTCAACCTTCCTAATGCCACGACCCTTTAATATAGTTCCTCATGTTGTGGTGACCCCCAACCATAAAATTATTTTCGTTGCTACTTCATAACTGTAATTTTGCTACTGTTATGAATCATCATGTAAATATCTGATATGCAGGATGTATTTTCATTGTTACAAATTGAACATAATTAAAGCATAGTGATTAATCACTAAAACAATATGTAATTATATGTGTGTTTTCCAATGGTCTTAGGCGACCCCTGTGAAAGGGCCGTTCGACCCCCAAAGGGGTCGCGACCAACAGGTTGAGAACCGCTGTTCTAAGCAAAGGTCAAGATAAACAAATGCAGCGAAAGCTTCACCCTCATCAAAAGTTGTCTTCTTGGAAACCAAGATGGCGGCATAGGAAACACCGAAATTGCTGCCTTCTACAACAACTTCAAAAATACAACAAAAAGACAAAACGGACATCATCCAGAACTACAGGAAGGCTGGCTGAGCGGAAATTCTACAACTAAAAGGAAAGAGAAAAGCACTCTGAGACTCAGGAGCTGCTAAAGTAAAGTGCAAAGGTATGGAGGCTCGAGCGCGCACACGCCTGCGCGGAAAGGGGCTGGTACCTGAGGACACGGTGGTCTTTTTGAATCGGGAGGGAGTCACAAGCTCCCGACTGCTCTGAACTCCGGTTCCGGGAAGTCTCTGGGGACCCAGGACTCATACGGGGAGAAACTGGACTGTCTGGCAGCAGGTAGAACTCGGAACTTGAGGGCAGCTTTCCCTCAGAGGTGCTTGCAGCAATTAAATTACCGGGACACCGAGACGTGCGGCCCCTTAGGGCAGGGCCAAGGATCAGCCATAGCTTCTTGCTCCGCCTGTTGATTCCTTGAGACCCCGCCCCACCCAGGCTGCAGCAGAGGCTTTTGGATATGAATGCCCTGGCCCTTTGCAACCTGAAAATTACCTAACAAATTACAGCTGGGCCAGACAGACCCAGAACTTACAAGAGAAGGCCCAAGGCCCCACAGCAGCTTGCATTGATTCACAGCTGGGCCTCATCAGGGCACCTCCAAACTCCAAAAAAGGAAGGGGAATCTGCAGATCTTTTCGTAGCTCCTGCTGGGTAACCTCAGGCAGAGACTAAATTAGCACCTCCGTAGATCCAAGAGCCAGCGTACCCAGTGGTCAGAGTGGGACCATCCAGATTACAACTCCTCAGATCCATAAGGGACACACTCAGGGGGCAGACTCAGTGAGCACCAAAGCCCCACTGAAGCAAGTCTTGCCCCAGAAGGGTGTCTCCAGCACAGAAGTTCTCCCACTGCAGACACAGCTGATTCTCACAGCCAACTGGCCTGGGGTCAGTTCCTCCCAGTGATACCTACAACAATCAAGGCATAACTACATCAAGACTGTGCACAAAGCCCACAAGGGGGTGCACCAAGAGTGTCCACCTCAGGTAACTGGGGAGGCTGAGCCACTGGGCCCTAGAGGACACCTAGCACAGAAAGCCACTCTATCAACACAGGGAAGCATAAAAAATGCAGAGACAAAGAAACAGGTCACAAATGACAGAAATGGAGGAAAGCAAACGACTGGATATAGAGTTCAAAACCACGTTTATAAGGTTTTTCAAGAATTTTATGGAAACCGCTGATAAATTTAGTGAGACCCTGGAGGATATGAAAAAAGACCAACTAGAAATTAAGCATACACTGACTGAAATAAAGAATAATATACAGAGATCCAACAGCAGACAAGAGGATCCCAAGAATCAAGTCAAAGATTTGAAATATGAAGAAACAAAAAATACCCAACCGAAGAAGCAAAAAGAAAAAAGAATCCAAAAATATGAAGATAGTGTAAGGAGCCTCTGGGACAACTTCAAGCATACCAACATCAGAATTATAGGGGTGCCAGAAGAAGAGAGAGAGCAAGATATTGAAAACCTATTTGAAGAAATAATGACAGAAAACTTCCCCTACCTGGTCAAAGAAATAGACTTACAAGTCCAAGAAGCGCGGAGAACCCCAAACAAAAGGAATCCAAAGAGGACCACACCAAGACACATCATAATTAAAATGCCAAGAGCAAAAGACAAAGAGAGAATCTTAAAAGCAACAAGAGAAAATAAGTCAGTTACCTACAAGGGAGTACCCATACGACTGTCAGCTGATTTCTCAACAGAAACCATGCAGGCCAGAAGGGAGTGGCAAGAAATATTCAAAGTGATGAATAGCAAGAACCTGCAACCAAGATTACTTTATCCAGCAAAGCTATCATTCAGAATTGAAGGTCAGATAAAGAGCTTCACAGATAAGAAAAAGCTAAAGGAGTTCATCACCACCAAACCAGTATTATATGAAATGCTGAAAGGTATTCTTTAAGAAGAGGAAGAAGAAAAAGGAACTCTTACCATTTGCCACAGCAGGGATGGAACTGGAGAGTATTATGCTAAGTGAAATAAGCCAGTCAGAGAAGGATAAATACCACATGATCTCACTCATTTGTGGAATATAATGAACAACATAAACTGATGAACAAGGACTGATCCAGAGATGGAGAGGCATTGATTGGACTGTCGGGCCTTGGAGGGAAGGTAGGGGAGGGTGGGGGTAAGGGGGAAAGATCAACCAAAGGACTTATATGCAAGCATATAGGCCTAACCAATGGACACGGACAACAGGGGGGTGAGGGCATGAGCGGGGGGGGGGGGGGGGGGGGGGGTAACGTGGGGATAAGGACACATATGTAATATCTTAATCAATAAAAAAATATATTAAAAAAAGTTGTCTTCTTGCCCTGACCGGTTTGGCTCAGTGGATAGAGCATCAGCCTGCGGACTCAAGGGTCCTAGGTTTGATTCTGGTCAAGGGCATGTACCTTGTTTGCGGGCACATCCCCAATAGGGGGTGTGCAGGAGGCAGATGATCGATGTTTCTCTCTCATCGATGTTTCTAACTCTCTATCCCTCTCCCTTCCTCTCTGCAAAAAATCAATAAAATATATTTTTTAAAAAAAAAGTTGTCTTCTGGCCCTGGTGGTTTGGCTCACTGGATAGAGTTTCGGCCTGGGGACTGAAGGGTCCCAGGTTCGATTCCGGTCAAGGGCATGTACCTTGGTCGTAGGCACATCCCCAGTAGCAGGTGTGCAGGAGGCAGCTGATCAATGCTTCTCTCTCATTGATGTTTCTAACTCTCTTTCCCTCTCCCTTCCTCTCTGTAAAAAATCAATAAAATATGTTTAAAAAAAAAGTTGTCTTTTGCTCTAATAATCAAGCCTCTCCTCAGAACCCAGTTTTCCTGAGCCACAGGTCTGCCTACACACACCTGAACTATACTCTAGGTGGCTACAGAGTCATTTCCATTGAAACCTCTGACACTGGCTGACTTCACTGCATCAGTGCCCACTGAAGAACAGCCACTTCAGACTGAGAACAGCCACTTTAGAGCCCAGCTTCCTGGTGATTCGGGCCTGTCTCCAAATTCTACTGCTGCTCTCCTAATTCTATGGTGGAGGAGGGAGGGCAGGAGCAGCTGGGACAGACCTAGACTGCTTAGACTACACTAGACAGGGTCAGCTGTCATCCAGGGCCTTCTCCTCCCCTCTCCTTTTAAAATAGTAACTAGATCACCTGACGTCGACACAACGGGCTTTCTCTATAGCCTGCTTCCAAATACCAGGGACTTTCACACATTTATCCACACAACCCATCAGAGTTCATCAGTCCTTACCCCTGCTGTCTTCATGCTTATAGAGAAGGTCAAGGCCTCTTAGTAGGACTATGATAGGGAATTTATGACTTCTAGTCCACAGTATCGAATGGACTATCTGCAAATCAATATGCACACCAATCCTTATTCTGCTAGTCACCCTGGCACTTTGGATTACAAGTATTCAGCAATCACACCCTAAAAACAGGTACCTCACAAAGATATTTTAGCATCAGCCTCAGTCCCCTAACCACACTGGGCACCATACTATGAAATGGAATATAGAAAAGATACCATCACTGCCTTAGGTGATGTCCTGTTCACAACCAGTAGATAGCATGGCTTTTCACATTTGAGTCTCACACAGTACAATGTTAAAAACAAAAGCCCTCTTAAGGACTATGCCATGAAAAAATGGATACTGTCCTACAAGTTGAGACACAAATTATGACTTTGAAATGATGAGATGAGCAACAATTAGGGTGCTCCTTAAACTAATTGAGGAACCTCAAGGAAATAGCATTTACTTACAGAAACAGCAGCAGCATGGGTCACCAAGCCCAGAACTCACTACCACCACGTTGGCATTGGCTATGTCTTCCAGGTAAGTCAGTAACTGAAAGATCGTATTTTATTTTTAACATGCCTGAGAGTCCAAGACTATTTATAATCCCAGGTTCTTAAAATCCTAAAAGGTAGATGAATTTTTTTAATGTACACATTTATATAGGTGGGCAGAAACACAAAAATCAGATACTTCTCAACACAGCTCAGGGAGCCTTAACTCATGGCTTTCCCAATCCCACCTAACACCCAGAGAAAATCCGGGAGCCTTCTCTGAGAGATGGTGGGAGTCTGAGTAGGTAGCTAAGAAATAAAGAAACCTAAACTCAGCACTTGGCAGGACAATTAAGCAGCAGAGAATATTAAATGCATTGTTTCTGACTCTATATATGTCTACATTTATTACCAATTTGGGATCAGAAACCACATTTAGTTTTGCCATGACCACACACTAAAAATATTAAGCAGAGTATTATTGCCTAGGAAACGGCAGTCTTCCCTGATGCAGCAGTCCCATTTCAGAGCTGATTCTGCATGGTCCCAGGGCTCCTCATCCTGGGCTTCACTGAAAGCCAGTTACAAGCAGAACTGCCACTGTCATGCCAAGGCCTCCCTTGCTTTTAAAAAGGCAGCGATAGGAGCCAGGGCTAGAACTACACAACCTCTTCATCCTCTCCAAGGCTGTGTTAGGTGGTCAGTAAAGTTCCATTTCACAGGCCTGTAATAATTAGAACCCTCCTGACTAGGAGCTCCACAAGGGCAGGGACAATTGTCCACCTAACCCACTGCTGTTATCTTCATTGCTCAGCACTAGTGCCTGGGCAATAAATATTTGTTGACTGAATAAAATCAACAATCTAAAATAGGGTTATCTGAAAGAGCACAATGGAAAATAATGTCATTAAAATAGGTGAAAATATAGACTGATGATATATGAAAACAGGTACATAAAATATCTGTAAACAGAAGCACACATATATGAATTATTACTTTGAAAAAACGTGTGTGTGGCCACCTCTATGATCAAGTAAGAAATTAGAATTATGGAAAGCTGAGCTCAATGGAGTCTTTCTTCCTGAAATGCTAGGTATATAAGAAAATACTTAAATATTATTCTCAATATAGAACCAGCTCCCTTGTCTGCTGACTTGATTTGGCCCCTGGGATGGCTCAAGGCCTTGTTCTTGTTCAGCAACCCCCAAGAATAGAGCATCCACCCAGTAACCCAAGGAAAGAGAGAGCACAAAGGAAAAACTGCAGGCTTAAAGACCAACTTATCAACTTGGCCCTTTTGCCAGCGCAGCTTCCAGGCTGCATCAACTGTTTGACTGGCTGCCTAGACAAGTGGCCAAGATGGAGCTATAGAGACAAAAAAAGGTATGGACAAGAATAGATCCAGAGACAAATGGTAAGGGGGGTGTGGTTAGAGAGCAACCAAAGGACTTGTATGCATGCATATTAGCATAACCAATGGACACAGACACTGGGACGGTGGGGGCTTGCCCTCGGGGGGTGGGAATGGATGGGGGGATCAATTGGGGTAAAAGAAGATATATGTAAAACTTTAGACAATAAAAGGAGGAGGAGGAGGAGGAAGATATATCTGAGAAAATGCAAAAAAAAAAAAAGGTATGGAAAAGTTGACCTGGCCCAGCTTCAAGGCCAGAGTTTCGAATAGGTACCCTCATGCCACATACCCCAGGGCCTACTAGCCATAACAGGGCCTGTTAAGAAGGGTAGCAGTATACTAAGATACATGCCCTTGACTAGGAATCAAACCTGCAACCCTTCAATGCACAAGCCAACACTCTAACCACTGAGCAACACCAGTCAGGGCTACAATTTATTTTTTTGAAGTTTTGTTGTTGTTTTAAAGCACACATACACCCATCTAGTATCTGTTCTTCTTAAGAGTGGTATATCATGAGACATGCAAGGATGTATACAAGATGGATACAACAGCAGGTAGGGTCAAGGGGCTCTGAAAGATGCCACCAACCAAATCCCAGCCTGCCAGGAGTCATCAGCCCGCAACTGACAGGGGTATAGGTCAGCCAACAGCAACATTGACACTGGAGCCTACCAAGGGACTCTGAGTTCCAGTGAGTGAGCTTGTGATGGGGATGCCAGTGGGACCCCAGGAAGTCTCTCCTGCCATGGTAGGATCCATGGGGATGGCTTGCCAGCTACCCACACGTTTGGCCAAGGATCAGTAAGCATCTGGAGCCCACATTATAGGCAGCAGATGCTCTGAACTCAATCCCACTGGGTCATGAGTAAGACTATCATTTTAAGAGTACCAAGGGTGTGAGAGATGCCAAAAGGCCCTCCCCCTGCCTCACCTTTACAGCAGAGGCCCAAGTTCTTCCTAGTTTCCTTATGAAACTACCACCTCACCTCTCGGTTGAGCTTACTTTTTTGTCTCTGTAACTCATCACCTTCCCTACACCTTCTTCTATTTTGCCTAAAGGGCCTGCCCTGCCACCAAGTAGGAGGCAATTCTTCCCAATCATTCCATCCTGACTCTCACCGCTCAGGGATTCCACTTGTGGCAGCTCTCTTTAAAACAGTCACTGCAGCCCCTGGTTATGCCAACACAGAAAACACTGTAGAAGAAGCTTGGTTAATATTATAGACTTTTACCCTGAAAGGCAACTATTCCAATAAACAACTAGGCAAAAGCCCTCACTTCAGAGAATCCAGATGTTTGGGTTGTAGCTCATGAAAACGTGGAGAACATCCAGAAAAACAGAAGAGCACTATACCCATGCAAACACACTGCTCACTTACTACCTGCAGTTTCACACCCACACCAAAGCCATTTCAACCCCAGATGAGCTGTTAGCAACCACACCAATCCAGAAAAATATTTTTTCAAAGACCCATATAGGAGAGTTACCAAAAGACCAAAAATTTGTACACTATGAAAAGATGAAGAAATCCTTACTGCCTACTACAGAACATATATCCAGTTGACACCATCTCAAACCAGCAGATTATTTCTCTTTCAACACATATTTATTGAGACTTGCTGCATCCCAGACATGTGCCAAGAGCTAGGGTTACAAAGACTAAGTAAATAGGGATCCTGTCCTCCAAGAGCTTCCGGATGGGCAATGGAGATAGATGAGTAAATTAGTAATTACACAGTAAGCAAATAAGCACTATAACTACTACAGGGTTAAAAGAGCCTGAGAGAAATAGCTGGAGGTCTCTGAGGCATGAGAGAACAGTTATCTCAGTCAGAAGCTAGAGGCCAAGGAGAATTTCCTGGAAGAGGTGAGCTTTAAAGATTAAAAGGGGAAAAAGAATCAGCCAAACTAAGGCAATGAGAAAGGCATCCGGAGACAAGTGTGTTTTGATGACCTGGAGGCATGAAATTGGGAACAAGCATTTATTTATTCCAACAACAGCTGGAGCAAAATGCTTATGGGGTGTAGCATAACGATACACAAGAACTCTTTTTGCAGAAAGGCCAGATGAGTTTCAAACACATAGGTCATTGCACTGTCTTAGCAAATTTCTGGAATCTCCTTTTCAAAAGAGCCCCTTGGTAAAAAGGAGATTAGAGAGGGGAAAAGGAAGCTTGTTATAAACCTGCTAAGATAAGAGGGTCACCATTATTTGTGAACTCTGCATATGAACAAATTATTAGCCTTACAGTTCAGTGGTTTGTTGGCTCTTGCAAATTCCCAGCATCTATTAATAAAAAGAACCGGTAGAATCTGGAGTAAGATGGTATTACCCCTGCACAGTGGCCTAAAACCCCAGTGGATAACTTGAACAGGAAAGCAGCCTAAGATTCTAGACACAGTCTTTGTGTCACCTCTCCCTAAAGGATACACCTGCTCTATTATCCTCTGGTATGTTTCACACTCAGTAAAGTTCAAAGCTAAGTTCAAGTTCTTCTCCCCACACTCGTGATCCTCTAGCATTGCCTAGCTCTACTGCACAAGCCAGAAATCCAAGGAGCTCTCCTCAATACCTCCCTCCTTTCTCCCCAACCTTGCTTTCCACCCTCCACCCATCCATCACCAACTACTGTCAATTCTATCTACTATCTCCTTTCCTACTCACCTGCCCAAATTGCTGTGAGCCACCCCCCACCTCTCAGGTGAGGGCAACCCAAGCAGGCTTTCAATGAAGCAAGACCCAGGCCGAGTAGAACAATGGGGAAACAGAAGGCACACAGCTTTAATGAATCTATTTGTTCAGCTAGGGGTTTCTGGAATATCTAAAATCCAGCCTTCTAAGCCCTTCTGAAATACTCTCAATAAAATCCACTTTCTGCACTCAAGGAGCCCATTCCATCACAGTAGCAACTGTAATGTGGGCTGCAGGAAGGGTATGGTGCCTTGCATGAGTCCTCTGGAGATTCCAATGCCTTTGGAGCCCAGAGCCAGACATATGATTAGGAGAATGAAATCCCAGGTGAGGCAAGCTTGGCTCCCCAAAACCCCACCCCATGGAAACATAGTATGGGGGTAGCCACTAAGTGGAAGAGTCTTAATGCCTACTCTGCCACCTTCCCTCATCATAAGGGAAGTTATTTCCTTCCACCAAAGCAGCTGTAAAAAGGCAATTTTCAAGAGGATGATGTTAGTGCTGATAGTAGCTTAGAAATAAATTTCAAAGGACAAAATAGATATTAAAGAAGGGGAAATCTGGCCATGCCTTTCAGCCTCAACTCAATGGAAACTTCCCTTCATCCCATCCTTATCATTGGCCCACAAACTAGCCCGGAAGAAATAAATGTATGTTGAATGAATAAATGGATGAAGAAATGAACAAATGGCAAGCTGAGGAGCTGGAAGGAAGGAGCAACAGGAGAGAAAAAAGGACCTGATCAAAACCATCCTTTCCTTTATTCAAATGTATCCAAGCACCTACAGGTACTATGTACCTGTACAAGGTACTGAAAACACACAGGCATATGCAAACTACAAAAGAGAAGAGGGGCAGAGAAAAAATCACTCTTCTTCATCTCTCTGAGGATGGCCTATTTCTAAATACTACTTTAAAAGAACCTCCTGTTTTCCTGACATTAAAGCCATGCCTAATAGCACACATGCAAATAAAAACTTCACTTTTTATTGTATCTAGTACTTTGGGACCTTATTTAGTTTCTGTTCTAAGAAAAAAATTCATCATTCATCTCCTTGATTTAAAATTGATTTAATTTGGCTTTCACTAGGTAGGTGCAAGGGGCAAACATACAGATTCACAGGGATAACTCGTCCAGCTACAGGATTGTGATGAGCTCTGGTGACTGCACTGTTGGGTCCCCAACCCACTACCAACGAAAGAAAATTAAAAAGCTCACAATGTAGAGCTTAAGCTCCAGCCAAAAGGAATTATCTTCCCACAAGCATCTCTGTTGGATTTTGGTTAATGTAAAACACTTTCAAAAGGAAAGGAAATGAAACCCCAAGGATATTTAACATATAACTCAGAATTTCTATATTTTTCAAATTCCCTTGCAGAGAGAAAAGGCAAAGAAGTCTTTATTTCTCAATCCTACTTTTCAAAACTTTTCCCATTGATTTCACATTGTCATAAAAATTTTCAATTTGTTGAGAGCACAGAGCAGAAGAATGTACAGTGGCTGAGGAATTTTAAGCTCCTGTAAAAGGGCTGAAGTGAGAGCTACAGTCCTGAAAACCATACGTTAAGCAACACAGCCTTGGGCACTGGGTCTGAGATCAAACACCAGGGACTCAGGCCTGCGGTAGGCCTCACTCTCCACACGCACTTCAGGCTCCTGCACTCAGACAGTGATTTAGCAAATGGGCAGACTCTGCTGCAGTATCAAAGGATCTTGTGGTAGAAGATGAGCAAATTACAAGTATTCACCTTGATTAAATGTTAGAGGGCTTATTCTACAGCCAGAGCATGATTTGCTTCTACCCTCTCCTACTTGAAAACATTCAATGATTTTCCAAGGCATTCAGGATAAAGGCCAAATTCCATAACCAGGCCCTCCACCATCCAACCCAGATCAGCATCTTCAGCTTTATCTCTTCCTCTTCCTATGTACAAATGACTCTAAGGAACTTTTTTCCCCAATGCCCTAAGACAGCTGGTCTCCTACCTTCAGGCCTTTGCACATGTTGGACCCTCTGTTGAACTCTGTTTCCCCTCCTCTTTATTTGGCAAATTCCTACTTATCCCATAAGACACTTCCTCTAGGAGGTCCTCCCCACTAGTCCAGATTAGGTACTGCCACAACACTTGTACTTCTCTGATTATAGCATTTATTACATTTTCTTATATAGTTGTCCTCCCCTGCTAGGCCTTAAGCATCACAATGACACGGACCACATCCATTCTGCCCAGCTAACTCAATGCTTGACACAAAAGCAATATTTAGTAGCTTCGTGTGTGCTTTTTAATATTTTTTATTGATTTCAGAAAGGAAGGGAGAGGAAGAGAGAGAGAGATAGAAACATCAATGATGAGAGAGAATCATTGATCAGCTGCCTCCTGTATGCTCCAAACTGGAGTTTGAGCCGGCAACCCGGGCATATGCCCTGACCGGGAATCAAACCATGGCCTCCTGGTTCATAGGTCAATGCTCAACCATTGAGCCACACCAGCTGGGCTAGTAAATTCTTGAAGGATGACTTAGATTCTGTGTCAGGCTCACTTCTCAGTTTTATCCTGAGTCACCCCTAAAGCCAATTATGTGCTCATCTCCCCTCTACCCCATTCCTATCCCTATCCCTCATACTTCAGTCCATAATGGGTAGTTTACTGAGGCCTTAACTTCAAGCATGTTCATCTGTGCAGCACCTGCTATGTGATGAACACTATTAAGTAACTGAAGTATTAAGTAACTGAGATACAGAGATAATCAAGTTCCCTCACCTACTTTTTAGGAGAAAAAGCATATAAACATATAATTGCCACATGACATGACACGTCATAATTGAGAGACACATGGAGTGGGAGGTGAGAAAATTACACCATTCTTCCCAGTGTTCCCTTTCCCCCAGCATCCCAAGCTAACTGCTGTCTATCCCTCCTCATTCTTACAGACAAAATTACCTCCAGTGCTATTTCCCTGGATATCTAGCCCAGATCAAACTTCTCTAAACTGGGCTCCCATTCAGTTCTATATTAATTCAAATCCTTTTTCTGGCTTTTGCTTTCTCACCTTCTTCAAAGAGTTCTTTTCCCAGGCATCTCACTCACATATATCCCTGCCTCTGCCCTATCCTTAGCCAACTTGTCTAAACTATTTTTCCATTTTTTCCTTCAACTGTCTTGGGTGATCACATTTTATGAAGCATGTGCACTTACATAGAACATACATAACAATGAAAAGAAGAGGTGACTCACAAGGTCAAAATATTTTTAAAAAATTAAATGCAAAATTAACCATTCTCAACACAGCCTTCCTCCTCTACTACTTCCTCTTGCAGTTCCAAGAGCTAGGCCATCATGGCCCTCAAGAAGCAGCTCCTAATTCTGTTACATTTCCATAGAGGTTACAGCACTCTTCACCCACTAGCCCCCAGTCACTGTCTCCCTGGTTGGCCCTTCAGTCTCTCTGAATACTGAGACCACTATATCCAGCCACACATTCACTTAATCAGCACTGGTATGTACTGAGCAGCCCTATAAGCCAAAAACCATATCTGTCACAGTGCCATGCACAATGTCCTGTACATAACACATGCTTGATTCATATCTATGATGAATCTCTGATAAAAAAACACACCAGGTGAGCCTCTTCTGCCCCTTGCCAAGGAATACCCCCCCCCCGGGGCGGGGGGGGCGGAATTCTGCAATACAGCTAGAGGTCAGAGCCCCGCCCGCCACAAAAGCCTCTTATTCATCTAAGCCCAGATCAGAGACTGTCACCCCAGCTATGAAGATGCTGACACAGCCCTCCCATCAGTGTGCCAAGGGAGCCAGAGAAACCAGTGTTGTAAAATACCCCTTTAATCAAGTGACCTATCTCAGTTCGTGTATATTTAGGGAAAAACTTTCTCAAGAAACCAGTAATAAATGGAAGGAAAGATAAGAACAGAAATTAATGAACATAGTAATTATCCCCCAAAGTTGCAAATCAGAACAATTCCTCACTTGAAGACAACTATGAAAAACAAGATTAAAATGCTTCAGGGATGTTTTCGTGAAATAGCAGGCAATAGAACAGATAAAATGTATTTACAGTACCTCACTGGGGACATGTACCTTTTGGCTAATAGCTATCAGCTACTAAATACCACTGTAAAAATAATATTCTTCCATGCTTCATCATGGAGTTACACAATTATCCATGGGAAAGCAGCAACACAGCAAACTGCCTTGAACAGTAAATGAGAATACTTCCAGATTCCAAGCTTCTCCTTAAGTATCTGGGCACAAGTGGGTATAAGCCAAGTGATGCCCCCTATATTAGTCTGCTAAGGCTCCCATAACAAAATACCATAGACTTGGTGGCTTAAACAACAGACATTTATTTTTCTCACAGTTTTGGAGAAGTTCAGGATCAAGGTTCTGGCTCCTTTGGTTTCTAGTAAGGGTGTTCTTTCTGGCTTGTTCATAGCCACCTTCTCCCTATGTACTCACATGGCTTTTCTTCAGTGAGTATATGCAGAGAGAGGGCTCAGTTGCATTTCCTCTCATAAGGACATTAATCCTATCAAATCAGGGTCATACCTTTATGACCTCATTTAACCTTAATTACGTCCTTACTCTAAATACTGCTATGCTAAGGGTTAGGACTTCAATATATAAATTTTTAGGGACACAAACATTCAGATCTGAAGGGTAAAAGCCTTTTCCCAAAGACCAGCTCATGCTGGAAAATGGAGGACTGGGTAAGAAGGTGACCTTGGGCACACATATGCTGACTGTGGGGAGTAATATCCAAAGACTCTAGGGCTGTGTGGGCCATGGTGGGTAGAGGTGGGGAAGAAACTGTCTCAAATCAAATAACTCTTAAGGAACTATTCCTCTCCCTTTGACAGAAGATGGCTAAACAATAATAATGTATAACATATATGTTTATAATAATAATACTAAGTACTAGGCACAACTATACACTTGGCATTGTGACAAGTGTTTGGCATACAAGGTGTCACTTAAGCTTCATAGAAACAGGTGCAGAAGATACAGTTACCATTTTTATTTTACAGATAAGGAAACAAACATATATTAGTGAAATTACCCAATGTGGTAAATAGCCTTCCAAAAATATCAGGTCCTAATGCCTAGAACTTATAAATGTTACCTTATAAGGAAAAAAGGTCTTTGCAGATTTGATTAAGTGTCTTAAAAAATTATTATTTTGGATTATCTGGGTAGACCCTAAATACAATCACAATGTCCTTATAAGAAAGAGGCAGAGGAAGATTTGACACAAGTACACAAGAGAAGGTAATATGAAGACAGAGCACAGAGATTTGAAGATGCTGAACTTAAAGAGTGGAGTGATGTGGCCACAAGCCAAGGAATGCCAGCAGCCACCAGAACCTAGAAGAAGCAAAGAACAGAGTCTGACCTAAGGCTTCTGGAAGAAGTGCCACTCTGACAACACTTCAATTTCAGCCCAGTGATACTGACTTCAGACTTGTACCTCTAGAACTAGAAGAGAATATACACCTGCCATTTTAAGCCACCAAGTTTATGTTTACTTGTTATAGCAGCCACAGGAAACAAACAAGTAGTGGCAAAGTGAAGCTTTGAATCTGGGTCCTTGTGACTTCAGGCCTGCACTCTCAAGCCCTATGCCTTGCTCCTTTCTGCACACAGCCTCCCCAAGACAGACCTGAGCACTCTGCTGGGTTACCCTGCCAAGGCTTGAAGTAATCAGCACTGACAAACCGTCTGTTGCAGTGTCCCCAGACAAGCCTCTTTCCTTACTCCATATCACAGCAAAGCTTTATCAGAGGCCAAAGTAACATCTTATTGTTCTAATTATCAGGTAAGGAGAGAAATAGCCCAGAGTCAAACATTTTGATGTGAAAGCAAACCAAATTATTTAACAAAGGTTTTCATCTAATTTATTTGTACTTGACTATTTTCCAAAACACTGAGAGGCTCCTAACCTCTGTTGCTCTGCACCATACAGCTTCAATGTATTCTTTTTCACACAGACATATGAGAAGGACCATCAGCCACAAGCAATTCAGTCTCCTCCTTTCCCCCTGTTCATCACTTGATGACTTCCCAGGGACAAGAGAGGAGTCACACTGAGCCCCTCTCTCTAAACCTTCAGGATGAGTGTTGATTTGAACAGGCTGATGCAGAGGTGCCTTGAGTTAAACAATACTGGAATTAATAGGCAAGCCAATAAACACATTGTCAGGGCAAAGGTACAGCTCCAAAATGCACTTTTTGAACTTACTCTGACAAGTATGGTTCAGCTTTAATTATTTATAACACTTCAAAGTACACGTGGTGAAATATAGCAGTATGTTTTGTGAAAATAACAATGTTTTGGTAATGGAAGACACTGGGGCTGCTGGGGCTATTCAATCTTGGCTGAGGAGCCAGTAACCAACTTGGGGTTTCTGGGCGAACAACCACGGTGGTGAATTAGCAAAGACTTGGGACTTACTAATGTAGTAAAATAATAGGTAACTCAATAGAGTATCCAGAGTTCTCCAACTTTTCTTTTTTGCTAGATACTTTTATCTCTCCCTCAATTGCAAGGTTCTTCTAGCAACTTCCTCCTTTTCCCTTGCCAGGAAGCCTCACACTCTGATTTTCCATCAGTATCTCAAAATAACAATTACAGCTAACATTTAAAGAGTATTTACTCACTATATATTGGGATCACAACAACCCTAAGTCATAGGTACTATCATTATCCCATTGCAGATGAGGAAACTAAAACTCAGAGAGGTTAAGGCATTTTTCCAAGGTCACAAGCTAATCAGTGGCAGAGACAAAATAAGAAAACCGATCTGACTCCAAAGCCCAAGCTCTTAACTAATATATCAAACTGCCTGCCTCCTGCCTTGGCCAGGTGGCTCAGTTAGTTGAATATAGTCGCAGCACCAAAAGGTCACCAGTTTGATTCCTGGTCAGGATACTTGCCCGGGTTGAAGACTGGGGGGGTGCAGGAGGCACCCTATCAATGTCACTCTCACACTGATGTTTCTCTCTCTCTCTTCTCCTCCCCCTTCCTCTCTATCTCTAAAATAAATAAATAAATATTAAAAGCAAAAAATAAAAATAAAAAACCGATGGCCTCCCAAATGAACTGTGGGCCTCCCAAATGAACTGTTACCTAAAGAAGACCTTAAGAAGACAAATGTGCCCTAGCTGGATTTGCTCAGTGGATAGAGCACTGGCCTGCAGACTGAAGGGTCCCAGGTTCGATTCTGGTCAAGGGCACATGCCTGGGTTGCGGGCTCAATCCCCAGTAGAGGGCACGCAGGAGGCAGCCAATCAATGATTATCTCATCATTGATGTTTCTATCTCTCTCTCCCTCTCCCTTCCTCTCTGAAATCAATAATAATGTAACTTTTTTAAAAAGAAGACAAATGCTGCCCTGGACAGTGTTCTCAGTGGTTAGAGCATTAGCCTGCACATTGAAGGGTTGCCGGTTTGATTCCCTGTCAATGGCACGTACCTAGTTTGCATGTTCAATCCCCACCCCAGTCGGGGCATGTGCAGGAGGCAACTAACTGATGTGTCCCTCTCACATCAATGTTTCTCTCTCATCTCTCACTCTCTCCCACTCCTTCCCTTGCTCCTTCCACTCTCAAAAAATCAATGGAAGAAATATCCTTGGGTGAGGATTATTAACAAAAAAGAAGACAAGTCCACATATCTTTGACTTGAGCCTCTGACTACTCAGAAAAACTGGCAAAAAATGTTCTTTCGTGCCCTGACCGGTTTGGCTCAGTGGATAGGGCATCGCCCTGCGGGCTGAAGGGTCCCGGGCTCGATTCTGGCCAGGGGCATGTGCCTTGGTTGCGGGCACATCCCCAGTTGGGGGTGTGTAGGGGGCGGCTGATCGATGTTTCTCTCTCATCGATGTTTCTAACTCTCTGTCCCCTTCCCTTCCTCTCTGTGAAAAATCAATAAAATATATATTTTTTAAAAAAATGCTCTTTCGCCGAAACCGGTTTGGCTCAGTGGATAGAGCATAGGCCTGCGGACTGAAAGGTCCCAGGTTCGATTCCGGTCAAGGGCATGTACCTGGGTTGCGGGCACATCCCCAGTAGGAGATGTGCAGGAGGCAGCTGATCAATGTTTCTCTCTCATCGATGTTTCTAGCTCTCTATCTCTCTCCCTTTCTCTCTGTAAAAAATCAATAAAATATATTTTTTAAAAAAAAATGCTCTTTCATTTCATCCAGAAAATTTTTCATTTCTCAGAGAGAATCATCTGGAGTATACAGTCTGTCCCAAAGAATCCTTGGGGGAATGCAAATGGATCTAGAAAGCAAATTTATCCCTTCCCCAGATGAACCAAAACCCCTGCATTTAGCAGTTCTTAAAGGCAGCCAACCTCTGCTCACTCTACCTGCCTAAATCTCAGCAGGCTGTCACTAAGATCCTCATTCTACCACCAGGGAAATAACAGAGAATACCCAATATTGGGAAGAAAACCCAAAAATAATAATGCAAAAAGGAAAGGAATAAGTATGAAGAGAACAAAGCTCAAAATCCTATTTATTATGTCTCTGATTTTCTGTGAGCTCAGGCTCATGGGAGTGTGCAGGGGGGGTGCAGGAGGCTTCTTATAAAATACTAGAGGCCCGGTGCACTGTGCACCAGTGGTGTCCCTCAGCATGGCCTGCAGGGATCAGACCAAAACCAGCAGTCCAATGCTGCCTGCGGCTCCTGCCTACAGCTTCAGCTCATCCTGGCCCTGCTGTGCCTGCCACAGGCTCACACCACCGTTGCAGTGGCGCTCGCCAGCCATGAGCCCTGCATCTGGCACCCGCCGGTCAGCTAAGCGGTGCTCCCGCTGTGGGAGCACACCGACCACCATGGGGCAGCTTCTGCATTGAGCGACTGGTCAACGGGTCATTCGGTCGCTTAGGCTTTTATATATATAGATTCTGGCTCCAAATTAGTTTTCTTTGCTTAAGTTCTAATTATTGCTTTAGCCCTCTTCAAATGGGCCCCAAAGATGTTGAAGAAAATGTCACTAAAAGGTCACTTCTTCCATAGAAACTTTGAGACTCCCTGACATCTTGCTCTGGACTACTATTTTATAACTTCATAGAATAATGAATTAACCATTGTAAAGAGTTCTCCATTTCCCCTGGCAACAGGGCTCTTGGAGGCTAATCAGGCAAGGGGAAAGAAATACGGTACCAAAGACAAAAAAAGCCCCCATTTCCTCATCTAGCAGCACATGCACAAAATGGGCTCCCAAATCACTAAGCTAGTACCACCGACATCAGATTCCAAAGCTATATGTCACTGGAGGTGACACTGTCTGTTCTTACTGAGGAGAAGTCAGCAGGAAGCTGGGAGGTGTGCAACAGGGGGCGAAAGAGAGGGAATAGAAAGGAAATGTACACTATAAATTAGAGCCAGAAGCCCTGCTGCTGCTTCTGCTAAGAGCCAAAAAGGAAGGCTGGAATACACTTTCTAGAAAGATAAGACCATGAAAGGGGATGTTAAAATAAATTGAGAGAAATAAATTGAGGAAGGAAGAGTCTTACTACATTGAGGTTGCAATTTGTCTGCTTTGCTTAAGTTCTCTGAGTAGTAGGTTTTTTTAAGGTTTATTTTAAGAGCTTGAGGCTTTTGGGGGGGGGGGCGGCTCACTAATTCTATCTTTTTCAAAGACTACTAAATTTTTATGTAACGAAGGGCATTTGCATTAAACAGAATGAATTCCTCTTAGAGAAGTGTCCATTCCTCAGAAAATGAACATGTTCATATGTGTAGGTGTGGGTGTGTGTGTGTAAGAGAAGAGAAACATTTTTTTTTTTTAATCAGAAAATTTACCCATTTTATTGATGCATGGCAATTGCTCTACATTTTACCATATTATGTAGAAAATACTGAAAATACAAGCTACTTTGTAAAACCAAAGACAAACATTGAATCCAAAGATAAACTATGTTTTACACAATGGACCCTTTTCCCCGTAGTTAGTATTAAATTTTAAGTATCTATTTATTTTGTTAAAATGATTATTTTACATACTCCCTAAGTACATCTGCATTACAAACATAGCTCAGTAATTCTCAGAAACTGCTTCTAGAGGCTCATTGTCAAAGGAAGAGCGCGACCAGAAAAGGGAGGAAGCAACGAAAGTTTAAGTCGCACACGATAACTAGCATATCAAATACACTGAATAAAGTTGGAATTCCATTGCAATATCAAGGGTTCAAAGCAGAGATACTAACATTACATAGAATGTACATAGATGTACTGCTACATGTAGTGAGATTATTTTTCAAGCTGAATCAAAACCACACATTATATAAAGTTTAGCCACAAACAACCATGAAGACATGCTGCACCATCCATCAGTTAAAAACACAATCAAAATAGGAAGCAGGCTTGGGCCATTCCTGTCACTGGGAGGCAACTTCATTTCCTAACTTAAAACAGACCACCCTAACCAGTGGGTTTTTGCATAATGCTGCTGAAAAAAACGCCCGTGACTGGACTTGCCTGGCTGAGGGCCCTCAGGCTTCCCCGCTCCCCTGGAGGATGGTGGGTGGCAGACCGCCTGACATGGAGTACTTACTCCTGGGGCTGGGAGCTGAGCACTGACTGCAGGATCACCTCCTAGGAGCTATTAAGAACTCTGGAGTGATCAGGCTGCATTTAATTAACCCTTCCCCACCTAGAGAAGAGAAACATTTGAGAGCTGTTACCATCACAGTTTATTATTCTATCAGAAGCACAGGTGAAGAATATAGAGGTAGGCTAAGAGGCCTGATCCTCAAAATTCTTGTGAACACAAAGATTAGCAACTGTTTTTTAAAAAGTTATCCAGGCCATAACCGATTTGGCTCAGTGGATAGAGCATTGGCCTGCAGACTGAAGGGTCCCAGGTTCGATTCCAGTCAAGGGCATGTACTGTGGCTGCGGGCACATCCCCAGTGGGGGGTGTGCAGGAGGCAGCTGGTCAATGTTTCTCTCTCATCGATGTGTCTGACTCTCCGTCCCTCTCCCTTCCTCTCTGTAAAAAATCAATAAAATATATATTTTTAAAAAAAGTTATTCAGGATTTAAGAAGAGAAAGTCAATGTAAATCAAAAATAAAAAGATGCAGTTTGTTTATTTTTTAACCAAAAAAATAAAAAATAAAATGTAGCCTGATTAGGCATCACAGAAACTTAGGCCAGCACCACCTCTAAAGGTTAGGAGCATCTCTGTTTTGGGGGCTCCCTGGTTCATTCACCTTTACAGAATTATGTATGACAGTCAAAATGGGAATAGTGTAACAGTGCATTTTACCCAAACACATTTCTACAATCACAAAAAAATAAGTTAGGGGGCGGGGGGGGGGGGGGGGGGGGGGACACGGCTAACATGTTATCTACAAACCTGGCAGGAAGAAAGCTATGAGAGATTCTAAAAGAGAACACTTCTTTGAATAAAAATTTAAAAAAAAATAGAAACAATGCAAAGGCTAAGAAATAGAGCAAGTAAAAAAAAATTAAAGGAATTGAAGTCATATTTAGCTTAGAAAAGGCTAAAGAGAGGAATAAGTGAAAGAAGTGAGAAAAGGCTTAATGATGAATTTTTTAGTCCAGAAAAAGGAGCTCACTTGTCTACCAAAAAGCCATCTTCTGGTATCAGAATCTTCAACTATTTGTCTTACTGGCTTACGGCTGAAATTCTTGCATATAAATGGGGGCTGGGAAGAGGGGCTCACTAAAAGTGGACTTATATATGTTAATTAAACATAAATTAAAGATTACCTCAGATCAGAGCTTTTCACCCTTCATCTCATGGAACACATAAACTAATTACTAAAATTCTGCTGCACACCAAAAAATATATTTTTTGCTGATGTGGCAAAAAAAAACAGGTATACTTTTGATTCATTTATACCAGACAGCCATTGTGTAGGCTGTCGTCATTTCTTTATTTGACAATCTAAAGGAAAAGAGGTCAGTGCCCCTGACTAAATATTGAGGTTTTGCATGTTTTAAAAATTCTTGCAGCACACCAGTTGAAAAGCATTGCTCCAGATGAATAGAGGATGGTCAGTAACTACAGCAAGTTAAGACACTAACTTTAAAGTCACAGCAAGAGTGACCAAATACTCTGAATTAGACACAAGGTGTCTCGAATAAGGAAAATAAGCAAAGGAGAGAGCTGACAAGGAGGCTGTGCAATGTCCTTCATTTGAGAGCTTTATAAATAGTGAAGAGTCAATAATATCTAAGGAAGATTAAAGTAACCATCTATTTAAAGAAAGGAGAAGAGAAGGCAGCTTTGAGTGGGAGCCTTGGAAATGAGTATCTGCAGGGTAACAATTCTGCAGGGCAATAGTTCTCAAAAAATATAGAACCTTTAAAGGAATATAAGTCCATCTCTGCTGGCTCCAGACACCCTCTCCTGCCCATATTCATGCCTGGGATTTTATACTCTAAATCCAGGACCAGGTTTTTTAACACTAATAATATTGAGAACTGAAATCTCTACAAAGGTGGATGGAGTCCTACTTCCTCCTTTCTCCAAGGAACCTGGAGAACTTCCCTCACAAAGTAAAGAAAAAGGATTGCCTAGGCCTCACCAGATGGGCACACAAGCAGCCCCCTTCCCTACAGTTCTTGTAGTTCCCTAAGTTACAGGCCCTCTGCAAGGATCTCACTCATACTAATATTTTCCATAAAAAAACTAAGCCACTGACAAGAAGAAGCACTATCCCCTCTGACCTCTCCATGTCTCATTCTGCTACTCACTCGCATTACACAAGTTGTTTCTATCTGGCCACTGTCAATTTGTCAATTCCTATCTAATGCCTTTGCCAAAGAACTTAGGTAGTATTGCAAAAAGTGTCAGTAGTAAATCAGAGATAAATTTGCCATATTTTGGTAAGCTTCTGTTTTTGTTTTATTCCAAATAAATGCACTAAAGTTTGCTTCCTTATAAACAGAAAACCTAAAAATCAATGCCCAAAGCCCGGCAACCACAAACTCCTCTTTTTAATAACAAAATGCCAGGAAGAAAGGCCACATAAAATGAAGCCAGGGAAAAATAGCCTCTTCTGAAAAGGCTCCAATTAATATGGGGGGAGGGGATAGGGCAGGGAAACACTTAATAGTAATGAACAAGAAAACCATCTTGATTACATTTATTTAAAAAAGCAAAACAGGATCAGATGAGAGAGTCAAAATAGGGGCTAGGAGAACGGCAGTGAGGGAGCGCAAGGGGAGTGTGTGAGTGTGTGTGAGCGTGTGTGTGTGTGTGTGTGTGTGTGATGGTTAGAACCTGCAGGAGTCTTAGGGGCTGGCAGACTGGGCTCTACTAGATGGGGAGCCCCTGCTACCACTGCAAGCACTCCAAGGGTGGCTGGATCTGGCACAGAAACCATGCCATATTGAAGGGGAGAGCTGCTGTGACTAGGAGCCCAGCCTTACCACTACCCAGACTGACCTCAGACACCATACTGGACCCTACAGCCACTCCAGCCAAAGACCAGCTACATCATCTGCAGACCCATAGACTCCAGGATGCCAGCCTCCCTGGCCACAGGCTCCTGTGAGTCCCAGAGTGCACTACCCTCACACCAAGCCCACCGCTTCAGCCGCAGGCCCCACGCAACTCAACACCTGGACCCTTTGGTAAGAGCAAAGATGGGGAGAAAAGAAACAACCGCCAAAGGTAAGAAAAGGAGGCATCGTCAGAAAAGGAACCAAATGAAAGGGAGGCATGCAACATGTAAGAAACAGAATTCAGAGCAAGGGTCATACAGTTCTTAAACCGGCTGGATGAGAAAAATCAACAACTTATGTAAGAATCAAGAGGAAATCAAGAATGATATAGCTACAATAAAAAACACAATGGAAGGTTTCAACAGTAGACTAGAAGAAGTGGAGGACTGAATTAGTGAGTTAGAAGACAGGGCAGAAAACACACCCAATCTGAATGGCATTGGAG
The DNA here is from genome assembly GCF_014108235.1 of Myotis myotis. Taxonomy (NCBI): domain Eukaryota; kingdom Metazoa; phylum Chordata; class Mammalia; order Chiroptera; family Vespertilionidae; genus Myotis; species Myotis myotis. The sequence goes on along the minus strand of NW_023416368.1, from coordinate 29,883,871 downwards.
AAAAAAAAGAAAAAGAAACCAGAAGGAGAGTCTAAGGGAGCTTTGGGACAACATGAAACAAAGTAACATACATATAATAGGGGTGCCAGAATGACAAGAGGAGGAGCAAGGATTAGAAAACCTATTTGAAGCCGAAACCGGTTTGGCTCAGTGGATAGAGCGTCGGCCTGCGGACTGAGGGGTCCAAGGTTCGATTCCGGTCAAGGGCATGTACCTGGGTTGCGGGCACATCCCCAGTGGGAGATGTGCAGGAGGCGGCTGATCGATGTTTCTCTCCCATCGATGTTTCTGACTCTCTCTCTCCCTTCCTCTCTGTAAAAAAATCAATAAAATATATTTAAAAAAAGAAAGAAAACCTATTTGAAGAAATAATGACAGAAAACTTTCCTGATTTGGGGGAGAAAAAGTCACAAAAGCACAAAGAGTCCCAATCAAGATGAACCCAAAAAGACCCACACCAAGACACGTCATAATTACAATGGCAAATGTTAACAACAAAGAGAGAATCTTAAAGACTGCAAGACAGAGACAGAGAGTTACCTACAAGAGATCTCCCATTAGATTATGAAATGATTTCTCAACAAAAACACATCAGGCCAAAAAAGAATGAAATGAAGTATACAAAGTGATGCAAAGCAAGGGCCTGAATCTAAGAATACTCTATCCAGCAAGGCTATCATTCAAAATTGAAGGGGAAATCAGGAGCTTCACAGACAAAAAAAAAGGCTCAGGGAGTTAGTTTATCACTACTAAGCCAGCAATGCAAAAAATGCTAAAGGGATTGTTGTAAAAAGAAGTAGAAAGGGAAGAAGGAACACAAGCATAAAGAATAAAAATTACTACAAGTATCTATCATTAATAACCTTAAACATAAATGGATTAAATGATCCAATCAAAAGACGTAGAGTGGCTTAAAGGATAAGAAAACATACCCCACCCTGGCTGGTTTGGCACAGTGGACAGAGCGTCGACCTGCTAACTGAAAGGTCCCAGGTTCGATTCCAGCCAGGGGCATGTGCCCGGGTTTCGGGCTCGATCCCCGGTGGAGAGCGTGCGGAAGGCAGCTGATCAGTGATTCTCTCTCATCACTGGTGTTTCTATCTCTCTCTCACTCTCCCCTCCTCTCTGAAATCAATAAAGAAATATATTTTTTAAAAAAGAAAGAAAACATGACCCATATAAAGTATATGCTGCCTACTAGAGACCCACCTCATACAGACTGGAAGTGAAGGGATGGAAAAATATTCTCCAGGCAAGTGGAAACGAAAAAAAAAGCTGGGGTAGCAATAGTTATATCTGACAAAATAGAACTCAAAGTGAAGGCCATAACAAGAGATAAGAAAAGTCACTTCATAATACTAAAGGGATTGATACAACAAGAGAATATAACTCTGGTAAACATATATGCACCCAATATGAGCACACAAATATATAAAAAAACTTTTGGAAGATAGCAAGGGAGAAATTGACAGCAATACAATCATAGTAGAGGACTTCAAAACCCCATTGACAACACTGGATACTAGTAAATCCTCTAGACAAAAAACTCAACAAAGAAACAGCAATCCTAAACTTTTCACTAGATCAGATGGACTTAATTGACATCTTCAGAACATTCCACTCCAAAGCTACAGAATATACATTCTTCTCAAGTGCACATAGGACATTTTTAAAGACAGACCACATATTGGGACACAGGCAAAGTCTCTCCAAATTCAAGAACACTGAGATCATATCATGCATCTTCTCAGACCACAATGTGCCCAAAGTAGGACAGTTTCAGTTTTATCATTTTTGCCTCCAGCAATGTTTCAGGCTTAATTTGCTCTAGGACCCACTTGTTCATCTTTCAGACAGGGTATCTGAGCTCTCCTTCCTATATTTCAAATGAATCCTTTTTTTTCTTCTATTAGCCTTCTCTACTGTCCAACTTTTGTATCCATACATAGCAATCAGGAATACAAGGGTGTGGGTGGTCTTAGCCTTGGTCTCTAAAAATCATTTTTGCTCTTGACTTTTCCACTGCTGCCCTTCTGAGTCTCAGCCTTCTCCTGATTTCTTGGCTGCTACCTCCAATTTCACTGAACTCATTGTCTATGTTAAAGTTGTGTGTTTCTTCTTCTGTAGTCATGATTTTTGTCTTCTTGATATTCAAGTGCAAATGTGCTTTGGCACCTTCTTCCTCCACTTTCATCAGAAGTCACTGCTACTTCCTACCAGTAATATGGTGTCATCTACATATCTTGTTATTGATATTTCTTCTACCAATTTTCACCCCTCCTTCCTCTGAATCTAGCCCCGTTTTTCATATATATTCTGTGTGCAGATTAAACAAATAGGGAAATAAAATGAACCCTAGTCCGACATCTTTACTATAGAAAACCTTTCTGGCTCTCCATATTCTGTCCTGCAGTGGCTTCCTGTCCACAATACAGGTTACATATCAGGACAATCAAATGCTTAGGCATGCCTATTTCTTTCAGAGCAAACCATAGCTTTTCATTATCTCATTAAGGAATGAGAACTTTATTCTAAGCATGATGCTAAGTCAGCAGAGAGTATGAGGCGGGAGAGTGGCATGCTCCTTAAGACCTTATTGAGGGAAGTTGATAATGATTCCAAGATGCAGACTGATTTTTCAAAAAAATGTATCTGGCCACAAAAGTTTAGAAGAGTTTTATCTCCCAAAAGAAATGCTTGTTTTTAAATGTATCAGTTATTGAATATGTACTACATGAAAAGCACTATGCTAAGTGTTTTACATACATTATTTTATTTAATCCTCAACCAACACTACAAGTAGTTATTACTATTTCCATGGTACAGATGTGGACACCAAAGACAATTAAGGAGGGGAAATGATTTGCCCAAGGCCACACAGGATGTATGCAGCAGACCCAGAGCTGAAACACAGGTTAGCCAGACTTAAAAGAGCCAGGATTCTCAGACACTTTGCTCTAATAACTTCACACTCTTCCCTGACAGGGAAAAGAAACAGCAGTTCTTCCTGGTTACCACTCAAGCCTTCTGCCCATTGCTTTCTCTCTAACTGAAGCAGTCACTCATCAAATACCCTCCCCCAAAACCTTCCCTAACAAGCCAAATTCAATCTCATTGTTCCATACCTTTAGCCAGCCTTTCTCCGCACCTATGGTCCCATCTGTAGCTTCTCTCCCAGATGGATTTGAATTATTTGAAGCCATTATAACATTCACCATTCACTGAGCACCTACTATGTGCCAGATTCATGATGTTTCTATTTCAGGGAGTCGGTCTCAAGATTACCATTTAGCTGACTGAAAGAAAACAAGCAACCTATTACAGTAATGTTTGTTTTCTGATCTTCATTCACTCCCTCATCAAAATCCACATCTGATAGAGTGATCTGTTCATACTACAAATGCAGTCATCTCACCACCAAAGACTTCCTCTGTTCTCCAGGTAAATACAAAATGCCTTACCATGGCTGACCTGGCCTGCCCTTGCCAGTCCCTCCAGCCTCTTCTTGTATCTATCTCTTCTCACTGTCTGTGCTCCTGCCACACTTTTTTTTTTCAATTCCTCAGTCATGCTTCTTTGTCCCTCCCACCCCTACCCTAGGACTGGACCCTCAGGCTCAAACACATAAGGAGTTATTTCATAAGCACCCGTTTATTCTTCACAAGGTAACTAAAACATCATTCCTCAAGGAAGCATTCCCTGATACCCTCTTAACCCAAAACCAAGTCAAATCTCTCAAATGTTCTCACACCACATTCTTTTTCTTCTTTTTGTTCATTCTCATAAAATCATGTATTATGTATACATGCATAGAAAGATATACATCGGTTTCCAAACTATTAGTGAACACATTCCTTTTTTTCAATACACTTATTACAATTGTAATTGTACACGTATGTGTGATTATACTTTTATTAATGTCTACGTTCATCAATACACTCTGAGCAGGTACTGTTATCTGATTTGGTCACAACAATATCTCTGGGCTTGTTCTACTGTGGAATGTAACAGTTGCTCTATATATGTCTGTTCACTGAAAGAACAAAATTTCAGAGAGAAGGAAAATGAAGCTCTACCAAATCAAATGGTTCTGCTTAGAGAAGCTGTTCTCCCCTTGTGGAACCTCAGGCAAAATTATTCTTTCCCCTCCCCTCTTTTTCTTCCCCAAATTTCTGACAGAAGTTACGTTCTATGTCCAGCCATTCTTCAGGCTGATGGTAGCCATAGTGATAAGCTGGCCTAGGCAGACACAGCTGACTCTCATAGCCAGTTGTCCTGGAGGTCAAATCCCCCCAGTATTAACTACAACAATCAAGGCTTAACTACAACAAGACTGCGCACAAAGACCACTAGGGGGTGCACCAAGAAAAGATAAAAAAATGCGGAGACAAAGAAACAGGATGCAAATGTCAGAAATGGAAGATATAGACCTCAAAACCACACTTTTAAGGTCTCTCAGGAACTGTCTAGAAGCTGCCGATAAACTTAGTAAGGCCCTCGAAAAGACTGGTGAGACCGCCGATAAATGTAGTGAGATCCTCAAGAAATCTAATAAGACCCTCGATGTTGTGATAAAGAACCAACTAGAAATTAAGCATACACTGACTGAAATAAAGAATATTATACAGACACCCAACAGCAGACCAGAGGACCGCAAGAATCAAGTCAAAGATTCGAAATGTGAAGAAGCAAAATACACCCAACTGGAAAAGCAAAATGAAAAAAGAATCCAAAAATACGAAGATAGTGTAAGGAGCCTCTGGGACAGCTTCAAGCGTACCAACATCAGAATCATAGGGGTGCCAGAAGATGAGAGAGAACAAGATATTGAAAACATATTTGAAGAAATAATGACAAAAAACTTCCCCCACCTAGTGAAAGAAATAGACTTACAGGTCCAGGAAGCGCAGAGAACCCCAAACAAAAGGAATCCAAAGAGGACCACACCAAGACACATCATAATTAAAATGCCAAGAGCAAAAGACAAAGAGAGAATCTTAAAAGCAGCAAGAGAAAGAAATTCAGTTACCTACAAGGGAATACCCATACGACTGTCAGCTGATTTCTCAACAGAAACTTTGCAGGCCAGAAGGGAATGGCAAGAAATATTCAAAGTGATGAATACCAAGAACCTACAACCAAGATTACTTTATCCAGCAAAGCTATCATTCAGAAATGAAGGTCAGATAAAGAGCTTCACAGATAAAGAAAAGCTAAAGGAGTTCATCACCACCAAACCAGTATTATATGAAATGCTGAAAGGTATCCTTTAAGAAGAGGAAGAAGAAGAAAAAGGTAAAGATACAAATTATAAACAACAAACATGCATCTATCAATAAGTGAATCTAAGAATCAAGTGAATAAATAATCTGGTGATCATAATAGAATCAGGGACATAGAAAGGGAATGGACAGACTATTCTTGGGGGGGAAAGGGGTGTGGGAGATGTGGGAAGAGACTGGACAAAAATCGTGCACCTATGGATGAGGACAGTGGGTGGGGAGTGAGGGCGGAGGGTGGGGCGGGAACTGGGAGAAGGGGAGTTATGGGGGGGAAAAAGAGGAACAAATGTAATAATCTGAACAATAAAGATTTAATTTAAAAAAAAAAAAAGAAGATAAGCTGGCCTATAGCCAAAAAAAAAAAAAAAAAAAAGATATCACCTTGTCTGAGTACTCCAGGCTTCCAAAATAAAAGTCCACAGCAAAGGCCAGCCAGATAGAAACACTTAAACCTTTATCCAGTAAAACTTAAAACGTTATCCAGTAAAGAGACTGAGCCAAACAACTAGCAATCTCTGAAAAAAAGAAGTACTTCCCAAGGGTAAGCAATGCCCCCAAATGAACCACCCAAAGGCTACAGGGGCCTGAGGCATAAACAGGTAAACCCTTTCTTGAGGGATTTTAAATCCTTTTTTATTCCTTGGATAAAGCAGAAATGTGCCCAAACATTAAATATCTAAGTCTCCCCGATGAGGCAGCTTTTAGGATCATGGCTCAGAGAAGCAACACCAGGGCCTAAATAAGCTCACATAAAGCTCTAATTGAAGTCTTGTCCTTTCCCTTTTACTACTCAGAGTAGGCAGCAGGGAGTAGGTAGGGGATCAGAAGCATTTACTGAGCACTGTTTAGTGGCAGGTATGGTGACAGATACGTCAGAGACAGGACTGTTAGTGAAAAACAAATGAGACATAGATGAGCACAAAACATAGATGGGCAGCTGAGGCTCAACAAGCTTAAACAATCTGTTCAACTGCTAATGAATGGCAAGGTCAGGAGTACACCCAGGCGTGCCTGAATCCAAAGACTCTTTCTCCTACTCCAGTGCTGCCTTTGTGAGTCATTTAAGAGCCCAGCTCTGCTCCTTCCCCTTCAATACCACCTTCCTACTCAGAAGGGGAATGCAGCTCTGGCAAGCTCTTGGGTAAGGAGAGGCTCTCTTCCATGAGCACAACCAGTATGTACAACTGACTTATGTCAGGTATGGGGCACAGCTCACTGATGGGAGTACAGTTCAATATCTGTAGCTATGGGGATAAGGCTGGCTATTCTGAAAAATCCCAAATGGACTGGGAAACGAAATCCACCTTTCCCAGAACCCAGTGCTGCTGGGTGCTAGGGTGATAATCCAGCAACCTAGAGCACCTTAAACCAAGGAATGGTGTGTGCTTATCACACCATGAGAGAGGCAGTACCTGCAGGGCAAACAACCCCAGCTGAAGTCTCCATAGCTCCTCTGGCTATGCAGAGAGGGTACCAACTCCATACTTTAATCATACACATCCACACAGCATCTCCTGCAAGGTTAACCCTTCCCCTGCACTCATTTCAGGATCTGCCTCTTATCAAAAACTATGCCAGCTGATTATTATAATGATAAATAATTATTATGCCATTATAATAGCACTAGAGGCCAGGTGCATGAACTTCATGCACTCGGGGAGGGGGCATCCCTCAGCTCAGCCTGCACCCTCTTGCTGTCCGGGAGCCCATCAACTGATCGCCCCACAGAGGGAGGGCCCCGCACACCTGCCACAGTTCCACCTACCAGGTAGCCTGGGCCTCCCTCTTTGGAGTGATCCATCGTGGAGCTCCCCTCCCCCCCCCCCCCCCCCCCGCCAGATCAATACCTCTGCAGAGGGTGGCCTGGGCCTCCCTCTGCGGGGCAATCACGGGGCAATGGTGGGCCCCACCAACCAATCGCATCGCACCCGCCTTGGCTGGCCTGGCGCCAGTGCGTGTCATAGCGTGGTCGTCTGAACGATTTGCATATTACGCTCTTATTATAGATTATTGCACTTTTTTCCTGAACCTGACATCTGTTGGCTGATAGGTTTAACTAGTACATAAGCAATAATCACATAGTGCTCTCTCCTTTCCAGCCAAACCTCAAGTATGACTCTTTTATAAAAATATAATTTTTTATTGATTTTAGAGAGGAAGGGAGAGGAAGAGAGAAATAGAAACATCAATGATGAGAGAGAATCAAGTCTGCAAACTGGGCATGTGCCCTGACCAGGAATCGAACCGTGACTTCCTGGATCACAGGTCAATGTTCAACCACTGAGCCACAATGGCTGGGTCTAGTATGACTCTTAAAGCTAAATCCATTGAAGCAAATGCCCAGTCCCAGCAAGAGTGGGAAACATAGCTTATTTGGGCTCAGACACCATGCTTGCAGTAGTCACAGAGCCAGAAACAGAGGGTCAGCTAGGTCCCTAATTGTTGACACACTCCCCCACTCCTGGGAAGGTAATGGAATTTGGGGAAAAAACCAAAAGCAAGCAATTTATTGTTGAAAACTCCAACAGAGCTGAAGGAATCATATACAAGCCTCACTACTGCAGAGGGACAAGCAATACCAAATCACAATGCTACGCACCACAGCAAGAGGAGAGGAAAATGCATTTATCCACTGGGAGTTCTCAAATAAATGGTTCCCAGAGAGCCATTCTACCTGCTTCCCCCACACACTTCTTGGCAACTGCTGGTAAAATTGGCAAGAGGGAGAGGAGGAGGAGGAGGGAGGGTAGGGCAGTCTTCAGGCCTGTATTTTGAAACTGAGAAATCTATCAACCTGGCAGCTGGGCCTTCTTTATCCAGGGCCCACTAGGGGCCATGATACAGTTCAGAGTCCAAAGTGGAGAAACAAGTTCCACTTCCTGTCAGCCAAAGCCCAGAATCTACCTGTCATAATAATTATGACAACAAGGTAGAGGACGACTTGAGATTCTATTACTGCACAATATCAATATGCCAGAATCACATATTAGCCTTATTAAAGTAAAGGCAACCCTTAGCAAGGCCATATAAAAAAGACATGAGCCTTGGTCGACTGCTCAGTGGTTAGAGCATCAGCATCGACACTGCCCCCCACCCCCCCCCCCCACACACACACACACCAAAAGGTCAAGGGTTTGATTCCCAATCAAGGGTACATACCTGGGTTGCAGGTTCAATCCCAGACCTGGTTGGGGCACATGCAGGAGGCAACCAATCAATGTATTTCCCTCACATCTTTGTTTATCTCTATATATCTCTCTCTCTTCCCTTCCCTTTCCCTCTCTCTAAAAGTCAATGGGAAAACTATCCTCAGGTAAAGATTAACAAAAAACAACCAACACACACACACACACACACACACACACACACACACACACACACTCTCTCTCTCTCTCTCTCTCTCTCTCTCTCTCTCTCTCTCTCTCTCGATAAAACAAAGCCCACCAGGAGACCGGGCCTGGCCTGCTTTGTTCTCTACCCTATAATACACAAGGCTTTCTTTTTTTTTTTTTAAGGCAGAGAGAGGGTGGAAGGTTATTTGAATTTAAATTACCAGTGAACACTATAATCTGTGTGTAAGGAGAAAAGAAACATTCAAGAGTGCCAAGTGCAGGCTCTTGGGACATGTGTGTCCGAGGCAATAGGAGCCCATGGGGCTTTCTCCTTCAACCTCAGCACATCGCTTGGTAGCAGACAAGCCACCAGGCAAGGCCCAGGCAGCACAAAGGGTCACTGTCCCCTAGGTCTAGGGAAAAGATTACCCTCTCAGAAGGAAATTAGTATAAGCAACAAAGAATGAACAAGACCAGTTATCCACAGAAGTAACCCATCTAAGGAGGTGATTTGGAGTAGTGTCACTGAGGGCAGGGACCATATCTGTCTCACTCAGCATTATATTCCCATGGCCGAGCAGTACCTGACACATAATGGGTGCTCAACAAAGCATTATAGACTGAATGGTAACCAGAAAGGCTCCTTAGGTTGGAAAGGTTTGATGAGAGCTAGAAACTACTTTTTCCTATTGTAACCTAAGATAAAAGAAGGGCTATGGTCTTCAAAGAATACATAAAAGGGAAACTACACAATAAAATTACTCTCTCTCATCCTGGCCAGCAAGGATCAGTGGTTAGACCATCGACCTGCAAACTGAAGGGCTGTGGGTTCGACTCTGGTCAAGGATAAGTACTGGGTTGCAGGTTCCCTACCCCAGTTGGGGGAGCACTGGGGAGGCAACCAATTGTTATGGCTCTCTAACACTGATGTTACTCACTCTCTCTCTTCTATCCCCTTTCCCCCTCCTTTCCACTCTCTCTAAAATCATGGAAAAAATATCCCCCAGTGAGGATTTAAAAATTATTCTCTCTCAAATATAGGGTGTCCCCAAAAAATGAATACACACTTTAACAGCTGACAGCTCAAATTTGAAAATGAAATGTATTTTAATAACACTGCCTTTATAATTATTGAAAGTGTGTGTATACATTTAGGGGACATCCTATACATTCCTGGTGCCCTAACAGACTGAGAAGCATATTTTTGCAGGGTTGGTTTTGGAGGTTTTTTGGTGTTTTTTTTTCTTTTTTATTATTGAATTTATTGGGGTGACTGGTTCACAAAACCATACAGGTTTCAAGTGTACAATTCAACAAAGCATCATTTGCACACTTAATCATCTGTCTCACTCACCCATCGCCCCAAGCAAAGTCTCTTTCTGTGCCCATTCCCACCACCCTTTTGCCCATCTCCACCTATTTCCCACCCCCCTTTATCTTTGGCTAACATCAGTGTTGCTTTTGTCTATGTGTTGTTGTGGTTTGTTCCTATTGAGATATATATGTATGTATGTATGTGTGTGTATATATATATATATATATATATATATATATATATATATATTTCATTGATTTCAGAGAGAAAGGGAGAAGGAGAGATAGAAACATCAACGATGAGAGAATCATTGATCGGCTGCCTCCTGCACACCCTCACTGGGGATCGAGCCCGCAACCCAGGCATGTGCCCTTGGCCGGAATCGAACCTGGGACCCTTCAGTTCGCAGACTGATGCTCTATCCACTGAGCCAAGTCAGCTAGGGCTGTTTTTTTGTTTGTTTGTTTTTGTTTAATCCCTTCACCTTCTTTTATCCAGCTCCCCAACCTTTCCTGACAGCTGTCAATCTGTTCCATGTATCCATGCCTCTGTTTGTATTTTGTCAGTTTATTTTGTTCATTAGATTCCACATATAAGTGAAACCATATGGTATTTGTCTTTCTCTGACTGGTTTATTTCACTTAGCATAATAATCTCCAGGTCCTTTCCATGTTGTCACAAAAGGTAAGAAAATTTCTTTTTTTTTTTAGACGGCTGAGTAGTTACATTGTGTAAATGTACCACAGTTTTATCTACTGATGGGCACTTGGGCTGTTTCCAGATCTTAGCTATTGTAAATAGTCCTGCTATGAACATAGGGTTGTTACAGATGAAGAAATAGGAACAGAGAGGTTAAGTAATTCATCTGAAGTCTTATAGCTAGTACATGGTTTAAATCTGGGTATATCTGATGCTACAGCCAAGAGCTTTCCACTATACTTCACCTTGTTTTCCTCCGGGGTGAACTGACTTCCCAGTTAAATTTTTCTATAGAGGAGATAATGGTCCTACCTATCCACACAAACCAACTAGGCAGTTTCTTAGAGTTATAGTTAACTGGAACTATGTCTTGATGGTCTCATGAACCTGTGCTTGAGACAGCCCACTAGAACTTAACCCTGGGTAAATTAGTTGGGTTTCCAGACCTACAAAGCTGTCACCAGTGAGAGCCTAACTAAGCCATCAGCTGGTACCTATCTCTGGGACAACTCTCTTTGGAACAGCCAACCTGAGCATGATCTGTACGTGTCCCCAACAAGTCCTCTTCAGAGATGTCAAAGGAGGTACCGGGAGCCTCTCCTACTCTTGAGTTGTGACCATAATGCACAGAATTATCTTTGAAGGTAATCTAATTCTGCGTTAAGTAAGAATAGAAAAGATAAAAAGGATTTCTGTTTGGTCTTCAGTAGCAAACAGAGACTTCTTCCATGTTGCTCGCTGCCTCTCTAGAACTTCCAGAGATCTTCCATCCCCAGGATGTCAGGGGCACCAGAGTAAAAAAGGCAAGATGATATTCAATGTTGTATTTTTAAGAGACCAGTGGTGAGAATCAGCCCGTGTTTCTAAAGGGAGTAAATACCCTCAACAAACTCAGGGGAAGCAAAGTAGTACTAAAACATACTGTCTTTCTCTCTCAGTAAGTCTCTCAGGGTTGTCTGTTTATTTTTGCTGTATATATGAGAACTTTCATCAGTTAACATTTTTTTTGAAGCTTAGGAAAGCTGATGATTCACCCAGGTGCACAACAGCTGCTAGAAAGACCTGTGGGAAGGGGCCATTGGCAAAGGCAGGCTATGTGTGGTAAGGAGGGTCTCCCAGGAGTGTCCTACATGCCAAGCCATATGTTGTCAGGATATTAATCCAATGTTTACTCTCTCAGGAGCATTAAATTATATCCAAGGACTACATGAGTCCTTCCAATTCTATTCCTTACTTCTTTGCCAGAAAGATTTGTAACCTGGAAACAAAGCCCTCTGCCTAATAGCAGCACTAATACTCAGCAAGAAATAGGAAACCAGGCTATCAATTCAAGCTTCCCTGAAAGGTGCTGCCCCAAAGAAGCCCCATCTAGAAAATGTAGAAACCTCCTACTGACACTGCTTTCCAAAACAGAGGCCTACATAACTTGAGTGTCCTAATATGATAAAGGCTTGAACCAAAAGAGGAAAGAGGGAACACCACATCTCCACTTCTACCCCAAATGAAACAGCTCTGGAAGTCCATAAGAGAATTCCAAAAAAAGAGCACTACCTCACTGCCACAAGAACTAAGAGCTAGGGGCATGAATATGAAATAAGGCTACCTGGCCCCAGCTGGTGGCTTGGCTGGTTAGAACATCATCCTGTTTCTCAAAAATGTTGCAGTTTTGATTCCCAGTCAAAGCACATACCTAGATTGCAGGTTCAATCCCTCGTCAGGGTGTGTACTGGAGGCAACTCATCGATGTTTCTTTCTTTCTCTTCCTCTCTCTCTCTCCCTCCCTCTCTCTCTCTCAAATCAATAAACATATCCTCAGGAGAGGATTGGAAAAAAAATGAGACTACTTGGATTAGTCACTGCTCTACCATGACTAGTATCGTATGACCCTAAGTCATTTAGACTCTTCAAACCTCAATTTTTTACCTCCATGAAATATACTAGTAGATGCTGTAAGGACCAGACTAAATAATGCATCTGAAAGCCTTTGAAAACAGTAAATTATTGAACATACTTTAGAACTGATTATTATTCAAAAGACTGCCAGGTGAAAAACCCTAAGACACTTCTGGAGAGCACAGAAGCAAACTGTCACCTTGAAAACATAATCTATAGTGACTGGATGTAGGTGTTTGCAGAGAAACCCATACTCAGGAATAAAGTGAGAACAGTGTGAATTTTGAAGAAGAGACTACACTTGGGTCTGCTCAGGTACATTAAAAAAAATAAGAACAATACATGCACATGGTTCCAATTTGAAAAAGCACACAAAGGTATACAGTGAAAAGTCAGCCTCCCTCCTCCCCCATTCTCCAGCCACCCAGAATCCCTCACCAAAGATACCCTCTCTTTTCAGTTTCTCATGTTCTTCCAGAGATATTTCCAATCAGCTAGTTTCTGCCTCAGATGGGGAAAGCACTGGTGGCGACACTTTGAAACCTAGAACCAAACAAGCAAGCACTGCCAGGGCCTATGAAAAGAGCAGGCCAGCCAGAGGATAAGATATTGCCCTGCAAAAGGTTCCATGAAGGTGCAGATTTCCTCATGGCTAGTGTACTGCTTTGCCCTGTGGCTGACCACAATTAGGCAATGATTTTGTATAATGTAGTTCCATTTTGATTTTTTTCATTTACCCAGAGTGCCTTCTCAGAGAAGCGATTAACAGGAATGATCTCTGGGACTTCACGCTGTATCAGCCTGAGCACCAGGGCCTTAGAAATAGAAGCAGGAACAATAGTCAAACCTCCCTCATTGGAGGCTGGGCAAAAAAAAAAAAAAAAAAAAAATCACCATATTTTTAGGGACAGAATACAATGGAAAATAAAACCAGACCATAGATGGGGCTCTGCAAGGCTCAGCTGAAGAGACTAGTTAACTACCCACAGAAAATTACAGGACACTCTCAACCAAAGCTAGGTTTTCACCACAACTCCCCCGAAAGTGTTCCGGTTATGCCCTCCCCTCCCTTGCTTCTTATACAAGAAATTTAAATGTGTAAAATCCAAGCCTCTGGCCCGAACCAATATGCTCAGTTAATATTTGACAAAGGAGGCAAGAACATACAATGGAGCCAGGATAGTCTCTTCAATAAATGGTGTTGGGAAAATTGGACAGATACATGCAAGAAAATGAAACTAGACCACCAACTTACACCATACACAAAAATAAACTCAAAATGGATAAAGGACTTAAATGTACGACAGGAAACCATAAAAATTCTAGAAGAATCCAAAGGCAACAAAATCTCAGACATATGCCGAAGCAATTTCTTCACTGATACAGCTCCTAGGGCACTTGAAACTAAAGAGAAAATGAACAAATGGGACTACTTCAAAATAAAAAGCTTCTGCACAGCAAAAGAAACCATCAACAAAACAACAAGAAAACCCACTGTGTGGGAAAACATATTTGCCAATGTCATATCTGATAAGGGCCTAATCTCCAAAATTTATAGGGAACTCATACAACTTAACAAAAGGAAGATAAACAATCCAATCAAAAAATGGGCAAAGGACCTAAATAGACACCTTTCAAAAGAGGACATTCAGAAAGCCAAGAGACATATGAAAACATGCTCAAAGTCACTAATCATCCGAGAGATGCAAATCAAAACAACAATGAGGTACCATCTCATACCTGTCAGACTGGCTATCATCAACAAATCAACAAACAACAAGTGCTGGAGAGGATGTGGAGAAAAAGGAACACTTGTGCACTGCTGGTGGGAATGCAGACTGGTGCAGCCACTATGGAAGACAGTATGGAGTTTCCTCAAAAAACTACAAATGGAACTACCATTTGACCCTGTGATCCCACTTCTAGGAATATATCCCAGGAAACCAGAAATACCAATCAGAAAGGATATATGCACCCATATGTTCATAGCAGCACAATTCACCATAGCTATGATCTGGAAACAGCCTAAGTGCCCATCGGTAGATGAATGGATTAGAAAACTGTGGTACATCTACACGATGGAATACTATGCTGCTGTAAAAAAGAAGGAACTCCTACCATTTGCAACGGCATGGATGGAACTGGAGAGCATTATGCTAAGTGAAATAAGCCAGTCAATGAAGGAAAAATACCACATGATCTCACTCATTCATGGATAATAGAGACCATTATAAACTTTTGAACAGTAATAGATACAGAGGCAGAGCTGCCTCAAACAGATTGTCAAACTGCAGCGGGAAGGCCGGGGAAAGTTGGGGGGCAGGAGGGAGGGGTATAAGAGATCAACCGAAGGACTTGTATGCATGCATATATGCATAACCAATGGACATGGGACGCTGGGGGGTGGGGGAGGCCAGGGGATAGTCAAGGGCGGGGAAAAAAAAAGACACATATGTAATACCCTTTGTAATACTTTAAGCAATTAAAAAAAATAATAATAATAATAATAAAAAAAAAATCCAAGCCTCTATCCATAGGTCACAAATAGGTAGCCTATAGTTCAAATCTCAACCACAGACATGCTTTGGTAGCCCCTAGGGCAGGGGTCCTCAAACTACAGCCCGTGGGCCACATGCAAATACAAATATTGTATTTGTTCACGTTTTGTTTTTTTACTTCAAAATAAGGTATGTGCAGTGTGCATAGGAATTTGTTCATAGTTTTTTTTAAAACTATAGTCCGGCCCTCCAACGGTCCGAGGGACAGTGAACTGGCCCTCTGTTTAAAAAGTTTGAGGACCCCTGCCCTAGGGGTTTCACAAAAATCTGGATTTCTGACTTTTCTTATAACATGAGATGATGAGGCTATAGAGCCACATTTACCTATAATGATGGGCTGAGTAGCAGCTGCCCCCACAGAGCACATGAGCACTCCAGTTTGACACCGGCCCACCATTCCCTAATGCCTCACACTGACTGTTCTCTACCTGGCCCTGAAACATCTGAGCTGGAGACCCCTCACCAATGATGACAAAGGAGGCTGATCAACTGGTAGGAACAATAGCTGATCAAGTAGCAGGACTCCTGCATTCACAAGCATTTATTAAACACCCTCTATAAGCTAGGAACTGTGCTGAGGGCTGGGTACACAGAGAGGAATGAGGGACAGTGTCTGCCCTCCAGGAATTCCTAATCCAGTTGGAAAAATAAGATTTACTCTTAAGAACTGAACTGCTTGCCCAGCTTGCATGGCTCCATGGTTGAGCCTCAACCTATGAACCAGTTGGTCACAGTTTGATTCCCGATAAGGACATATACCCAGGTTGCAGGCTTGATCCCCAATGTGGGGAGTGCAGGAGGCAGCCGATCAATTATTCTCTCATTATTGATGTTCCTATCTCTCTCTCCCTCTCCTTTCTTCTCTGAAATCAGGAGATTTTTATCTTTCTCTCCCTCTTCCTTCCCTCTCTGGCTGGGAATCAAAGAATGTTTCAAGGAAGAACTGGGATTTGAACAGGACTATTATATCTCAAGCTTTCACATATTCATTCAACAAGCATTTATTATGTCCATGTTATACTCAGCATTATGCTCCACACACACAAAATAAAGCATAGCCCATGTCCTTGAGAAGCTCATATAATAAGAGACAAAATAACTAACCAGGATAAAGTACGCTGAATTCTATAATCAAAGAGTTTCTATGTGGATACAAATAAGAAGGTCCCTGTCAAGGCTTGCTGAAGAAGGCAACTGTGCAGCTTAAAGTAGGAAACTAAGGAGAGGTTACTCTGGGCACAAGAACTGGCAGAGGCATGCTTAGAGGACCACATGGACCAGTTTATCAGGAGCAAAGTGTACATGTGGGTAATGGTAGAGGATATAATTAAAGTAGTAGGACAGGGATACATCATGATAGGCGTGGAACCCCAGGACTACTAAACACTGGAATTTATTCAGCAGCCAGTAGGTGCCACTGAGGCTTCTAAGCATGAGTGTTCTCTTTCAGCACAGTATTTAGGAAGACCCCAAGTGGCAACGGCACACAATGTCCTGGAGGAAGCTGAAGCAGGAGATAGGAGGGGGCTCTGGTAATAACTCTGGAGCAGTTACAGAAAAGAGGAGAAAGACTAAGTAAGCTAAATACTGCATATGGTTACAAAAATTTAAGACAATGGCATTTCTTTGAAAATATTTTAATTCCTTTTTTTTAAACCGATTCAGACTAGTCTTCCCCCCAAATAGTGAGGTTTTCCTTTGTTTCATTCAGGCTATCTTTATGGTGCTTGTAGGGTGTTGTTGTTTTTTTTAACTCAGCTTGAGATCAATATAATGTGGGGGTAGTAGATTTAGGGGCTTCTTCCCACTCCTACCCCCAATTCTACACTGAACCAGTTGTAAATCTCAAAGGAAAAGAGAGTCAACTTGATAAAGTCCAGGTTAGGGTATTTAACTGTGCCTCCCAGACCTTGCGCAAGGACCACAAATGGGCATACAAATCAGAAGAAAGCCATGACAGATGTCAAAGTTCCCTTAATGAAGTAATTGCTTCATGTCTGCTGAAGAGCAGAGGCAAGAGACAAGAACACATTGTCAGAGGGCCCCAGGCAGGCTATGGACCAGCCACCCATGCTCCATTAAAATCCTTTGTCAGACACTGCCCAGGAAACAGGACCTGCTGGCTAAATCAGCGGTTAAAGAGACCCTCAGAAAGGTAAGAAATGAGTGGAATAAGGAAAATGACAGCAGAGAAGCTGCAAAGTTCCTAACTATTCACAACTTGTAGTTATTCAGTATGAGCTACCTGTGACTATTGATATGAATAATAAACCAACCAACAAAGAAGACAGACAATGATGTGATGATTAAAATAAAACTTACTTGTCAGCATAACTTGTCCTCTAACCAAGTCTTGGATCAGGAACTGGCAACTGCTGCTGTTGTCATTACTGATGATAATACAGAGCAGTTACATTATGCCAGAGGAAGCACTTTTCATATGTATTCTCTCAACTAATTGGCTACAAAAGCAAGTATTACTCTTCCCATTCTACAGATCATGAAATTAAGGCTTAGAGAAAAGTAAGTAACTTCTCTATCTGATAGCTATTAAGTAGATAGCAGAATATGAAACCAAGTGAGCTGACTCCAAAGTGTTTTTAAACCACTCTGACCTATCATTCATTCCTTCAGTTTCTTTTTCTTTGAGATACATTAAAGGTTTGCTTGGGTCACCAGAAAAGGTCCACTGATGCATTGGCCCTGTTCTTTACAGAACACACAGCAGTCTGGCCTGAGAGCTATTTCTTTGTTTCTAAAATGGGGAAACTTCAAATCTATTTCATCAGGGATGAGAGCAAGAAGAAAACTTCAACACGAATAGGAGAAAAATCGGCATGAAAGCTAAAACCCTCAACAGTGAGGATTGTAAGTATAATGGACAAGAGAGTCAGTGGAGGGGCCTTCTCTCTCTCTGGAGATTTTTAACTGCAATTGTCTCTTGCATCTTTACAAGGCTTTAAATAATCCTAACAAATTCTATGGCCACCCTCTGTGAGCCCTTTGGCTTGAGTCTCAGCTCTGCCATTAATACACTGATGGCCCTAAAAAAGGTATACCACCCATTTCATTTCTCTGAGGCTCAGTTTTGTCATCTATATATATAAAAGGCTAATATGCAAAGTGTCCCCTCAGGAGTTCAACTGGGAGACCGGGAGTTCAATCGATCGCCCACTATGACATGCACTGACCACCAGGGGGCGGCACAAAACAAAGGAAGGCCCCGGCCAGCAGCTGGAAGGCCCCAGTAGGACCTGATCACCAGCCAGGCCTAGGGACTCTACCCATGCATGAATTTTGTGCACTGGGCCTCTAGTAGTCAAATAAGAATCCACCAAATGCAAAACTACAACATTAAGCAATGATAGACCTGAAAGACTATCTATTGACTTTTCATTCACCCAAGGAACTACAAATGAACCAGACACAGCCTGATTTCTTCAATGAAACTAATATGAAGACCCCAAGGACGATTTCTTCCAGTCCAGATATACTATTTTAGACTTTAGGAGCTGAACCCACACATGGAGACTTTGCTTCATGAATACAATCAAACCCAACTCCCCATAACTATCAGATGGGTAGGGTCACAAAATTCAACCTTAAATACCTTGCTTATAAGCTGGCCCCTTAAACCTTCAATGTCTACTATCCACTGGATTCAAAGCATGACAATCAATCTTATAGATATTGACTGCCCTACCTTATGTAACTTCCAGTGAACTGTAGCCTGCTAATATAGAGTTTGGTCAGGTGGCTGCTGCCCACCTTGGGAGCCTCACAGAAATGTAAGGTATATGCATGAAACTATTGCCAAAAGTAAAGAAATGTCCATTTAAAATGGCATTAGTCTTCCTCACCAGACCTTTGCAATGCATCTCAGATTACTCCAGTTTCTAGAACTCCTCCCCTCACAAGACAGAAGAGGCAGAATACATGCAGAGAGAAGTGACTAGACATGGATCGTCCAGTGACTGCTGTGATATCCCTCTACCTGTGATGACAAGTGGTCATTAAAAGGCATAATCAAGAACTCTCTCTGTGAAAGCACAGCCAACAAGCAGACCCCAAAAACATACTCCTTCCAGTTTCTCTGTGGATATGACATGTGACATGAGCTAAACATCAGACATTCCCCAAAGGCTCCAACCTCCAGTCCAGGAGGTTCAGCTGTGAAAAAATAAGGCTTAGGAGGCAACAGAAAAGCAGATGGTAAATGGACCACCTCGAAAGTCCAAGATTGGAAAGAAAATAAAACCAATCTATATATATAAAAGCCTAATATGCAAATTGTCCCGTCAGACAGGCACTCCAACCAGCAGTTTGACTGCTCGCTATGACATGTGCTGACCACCAGATGGCGAGTGCAGAACATGGCAGGTGTCAGCCCCACACGCCACGGTCCCACCCAGTGCTTGCACCCGCTGCCGGCGCCAGCCCAGCCCTGATCGCACCAAAAATAGCGACTGGCAGTGGCGGCAGTAGGGGCCACTGGGAGTAGCACCACTCCCAGGTGCTAAAGGAGCAGGGTAGGGGCTACCAGCGGGCCTCAATCACCCCTCAGGGCTTCTCCACCTCCCCCTGCTCACACCTGCTGCTGGCAGACAGGGGACCAGGGGCTGTGGCGGGAGGGGCCGGGCAGGGGCGCAGAGGATGGGCCAAGACCCACCCCTGTGCCCACTGCAGCCTTGCAGCCCATGGTTCCTTTCAAGGTGCACGAATTCGTGCACTGGGCCCCTAGTAAAGGATAAACTTAATTCCAGCCTCTCTGGAGAAGTCCAGGTAAAACTCATTCCTCCCATCTTCACCTCCACCCACATCCCATTTCTTCTCCAAATCTCTCAATAGATAACATGAATAACTTCACAAAAGGGCAAACAACTGCTCCAAATTATTAAGAATATCAATAAGCTCAGCCAGTGTGGCTCAACAGTTGATGGTCACCTATGAACCAGATGGTTACAGTTCCATTTTCCCAGTCAGGGCATATGCCCAACTTGCAGGCTCGATCCCCAGAGGGGGGTGCATAAGAGGCAGCTGATCTATGATTCGCTCTCATCACTGATGTTTCTATCTCTATCTCCCTCTCCCTTCTTCTCTTAAATCAATAAAAACTTAAAACACTTTTTAAAAAATGCCCTGGCCAGTGTTGTTCAGTACAGTTAGAGCATCATCCTGGGAACTGAGGAGTCGCTGGTTCGATTTCTGCGTTGCAGGTTGATCCCCAGCCCCAGTTGGGGCACATGCCAGAGGCAACTAATCAATGTATCTCTCTCACACTGATGATATTCTTTCCCTCTTCCCCCACCCTCAGTCTTTGCCTTCCACTCTCTCTAAAAAAATCAATGGAAAAAAATATCCTCAGGTGAGGATTAGCCATAAAAAAGAACATCAATAAGCAAAACAGAAATCCTTATGCTCACAAATATGTAGTGGCTAAGGAGTTTATTCTTTTGGTTATATCTTAAACGCACTATGCTCAGAAATAAAAAAAAAACAGCTCAGCTGGTTGGAAAATAGATATACAGAGTGGGGCAAAAGTAAGTTTACAGTTGTGAGTATGCAAAATACAGAATTTATTATTAATTATTGCATTATTTTACATAAACCTACTTTTGCCTCACCCTGTAGTAAGGTAGAATTCACAGTTTTGACCCTCCTAAAGGCCAACTAGTTCAAATCTTTCCATGACAACCAGCCATGGCTTAGCTACAACCCAAGCAGGAAAGAATAATAAGGGCTCTTGGCCCTAAGGCATTCCCACCCTGGAAAAACAGTGAGCTCTTCAGCAGCAAGAACTGTTTCACATTAGTGTCCCCAACATCTTCCACTGGGCGTGGTACTTAGTAGTGCCTTGAGAAAATAAGCTGATTGGTCAAATGCCCTGTTAACTGCAAGACTCCTGGTGAGGGGGTTGAGGGGAGACAGTAGCACGGTGCAATAGAGCTTTGGAGTCAGAACTGAGTTTAAAGCCTCGCTGCAGAACTTAACCTCACTAAGCCTGTTTCTTCATCTATAAAATAGGGATAGTACCAACTATCTTACAAGACTACTGTGGGAATTAGATGAGATAATGCTTTCCTGGCTTTACTAGTTTGGTGTTTGAGGCATTGAAAAAGCTTGTAGTAACAGCTGGATCTACTATATAGAAAACAAGCCTTAATGACTATATTAGAGGCCCGGTACACGAAATTCCTGCACTGGTGGAGGGGGGGAGAGGGGGCTCAGCCCTCTCACAGTCTGGGAGACCCATGATCCATCGCCCCCACAGAGGGAGGCACCGCCCACTCGTTGCAGCCCACTGGTCAGTGGCCTGGGCCTCCCTCTTTGGGGCAATCGTGGAGCCCTCCAATGATCACCCCACTGGCCGGTGGCCAGGCCTCCTTCTGCAGGGCGATCATGGGGCAATGGCCAGGCCCCTGACCAACTGCATTGCACCTGCCTTGGCTGGCCTGGCGCCAGTGGGTGTCATAACGTGGTCGTCCAGATGCTATGGTCATTCTGCTGTTCGGTCGTTCACTCAATTTGCATATTACACTTTTATTATTATAGATTAGAGAGAGGATATAAGACATGCATTCTCAATGAGGGCAATATCACCCCCAAGGGGGTGAAAACTGATTGCTGGGGAAGAAAAATCATAGATATTACACAGTTCATAAACAAATATATAGTATATCTGTGGTATTACAATTCAGATGGCATGGGGGGGATTAGAAAAAGTCTCAAAAAGTGATAATAAGCAAAAGGTTAAGAAACATTTGATGTTCAAAGGGTTGACCCAGTTTCCATAAAGATTGTCATTAATTTGCAAAACAGTCATGGGTAGGATGACTAACTTGTACTGGTTTGCCCCAGACTTTCCTGGTTTAGACACTAAAGTCCCACATGTGGGAAATCCCTCAGTCCTGGGAAAACTAGGATGGTTGTTCACCCTCCTCATAGAGAGATCAATACAAGCATTTTAATTTCACTAATGAGGCGACCCGAAGAAACATGGTTGTCATGAAGGATTTACTGTACTTCAGCAGCATTCCTGAGCCAAGATTGAAATATGCCATTTGCCCAGCCCTAGACTCAGAGCTCTCTGCCCCTAACCTCCACCAAGGCATTGGCATGGAATGGTTCTCAAGCATTGACTATGCCACTTCCTTCTTGTTATGGACTGAATGTGTCTATACCCCTCCAAATACATATGTTGAAGCCCTAATTCCCAATGTGATCTGTTTTTGGAGATGAGCCTTTGGAGGTAGTTAAGGTTAGAGTAGATCGTGTGGGTGGAGGCCCCATGAGGGGATTAGTGCCCTTATAGAGAGCTGACCAAACCAGGGCTCAATCTACTCTCTGAGCCACATGAGGATACAGCAAGAAGGCAGCTACTGTGAACCAAAAGAAGGGCTCTCATCAAGAAGCTGACCATGCCAGACTCTAGAATTGTGTGAGAAATACATGTTTGTTATTTAAGCTACCCAGTCTATGGCATTCTGTTATAGCAGCCTATAACTTACTAAGACACTTCTCAAAGCCTCAAACACCAAAGCCAAGGGCACTATTAAGAGATTGAGGGCGATGAGAAACCAAGATGGCGACATAGGTTAACACCGGAGATTGCTGCCTCGAAAAACCACTTCAGAGATATAACTAAAGGACAGAACGGACATCATCCAGAACCACAGGAAGGCTGGCTGAGTGGAAATGCTACAACTAGGAGGAAAGAGAATATCACACCCAGACTCAGAGGAGGCGCAGTGCTGAAGTGAAATACTCAGGTGCGGAGTGCACGCGTGGAGTGGGCTGGCGGCAAGGGCGCGGTTGTTGTTTTCAATCGGGAGGGAGTTTCAGACTCTGAGCTCCAGATCCGGGCGAGTCGCTGGGGACCCAGACTCAAACGGAGAAGCAGGACTGTCTGGCTTCGGTCGGAACTCGAAGGCAGCATTCTCTCCGAGGTTTGCAGCGGTTGCTGGGACTCAGAGGCAGAGCACCTAGGGACGGAACTGAGAGAAGCCATAACTGCTTGCTCTGCCCGCCCTGTAGATCCCCAGGGACCCGCCCCGCCCAAGCCCTGCGCAGAGCCATTTGCCAGATAGCCTCAGGCAAAGGCTAGATTAGCACCGCCCTAGAGATCCAGCACAGAAGCTCTCCCACTGCAGACACAGCTGACTCTCATAGCCAGTTGGCCTGGAGGTCAAATCACCCCTGGTATTGCCGACAATAATCAAGGCTTAATTACAACAAGACTGCGCACAAAGGCCACTAGGGGGTGCACCAAGAAAAGACAAAAAAATGCAGAGACAAAGAAACAGGACGCAAATGTCAGAAATGGAAGATATAGACCTCAAAATCACACTTTTAAGGTCTCTCAAGAACTGTCTAGAAGCTGCCGATAAACTTAGTAAGGCCCTCGAAAAGACTGGTGAGACCGCCGATAAATGTAGTGAGATCCTCAAGAAATCTAATGAGACCCTCGATGTTGTGATAAAGAACCAACTAGAAATTAAGCATACACTGACTGAAATAAAGAATATTATACAGACACCCAACAGCAGACCAGAGGAGCGCAAGAATCAAGTCAAAGATTCGAAACATGAAGAAGCAAAAAACACCCAACTGGAAAAGCAAAATGAAAAAAGAATCCGAAAATACGAAGATAGTGTAAGGAGCCTCTGGGACAGCTTCAAGCGTACCAACATCAGAATCATAGGGGTGGAGAAGCAACTAAGATGGCGGCATAGGTAAACACCGGGAAATTGTCGCCTCACACAACAATCGAAAATTACCGCAAAGGACTGAGCAAACATCATCCAGAACAACAGGAAGGCTGGCTGAGTGTAAATTCTACAACTAGAAGGAAAGAAAAGCACGCTGAGAGCCAGAGGCGCTGCGGAGGTGAAGTGCAGAGGTATGGCGGCTCGCGCGCGCGCGAGGAAAGGGGGTAGCACCTGAGGACGCGGCTGTCTTTTTGAATCACAGGCTCCTGACTGCTCTGAACTCCGGTTCCGGGAAGTCTCTGGGGACCCAGGTCTCATACGGGGAGAGGCTGGTCTGTCCGGCAGCTGGCGAACTTGAGGGCGGCTTTCCCTCAGAGGTGCTTGCAGCCGTTACCGGGACACTGAGACGCGCGACTCCGGGCGGAGAATCGGCCATAGCTGCTTCTCCGCCCTTTGACTCCCTGAGACCCCGCCCCACCCAGGCTGCGGCAGAGGCTTTTGCATGTGAATGTACCTAACTGCAGCCGAACCAGGCAGACCCTGAACTTCCAAGAGAAGGCCCAAGGCCCCGCAGCGGCTTGCATTGATTCACAGCTGAGCCTCTTCGTGGCTCCTGCTGTGTGGCCTCAGGCAGAGGCTGAATTAGCACCTCCTTAGATCCAGGAGCCACTGTACCCAGTGGTCAGAGGGGGTCCATCCAGACTGCAACTCCTCAGATCCATAAGGGACACACTCAGGGAGCAGACTCAGTGAGCACCAAAGCCCCACTGAAGCAAGTCTTGCCCCAGAAGGGTGTCTTCAGCACAGAAGTTCTCCCACTTTAGACACAGCTGATTCTCACAGCCAATTGGCCTGGAGGTCAATTCCTCCCAGTGATTCTACAACAACCAAGGCACCAAGAGTGCACCAAGAGTGTCCACCCCAGGTAACTGGGGAGGCTGAGCTACTAGGCCCTACAGGACACCTGGCGCACAGGGCCACTCTATCAACACAGGGAAGCTGCCAAAATGCGGAGACAAAGAAACAGGTCACAAATGGCAGAAATGGAGGAAAGCAAACGATTGGATATAGAGTTCAAGGCCACGTTTATAAGGTTTTTCAAGAATTTTATGGAAACCGCCGATAAATTTAATGAATCCCTCAATAAGTATAGTGAGACCATGGAGGACATGAAAAAGGACCAACTAGAAATTAAGCATACACTGACTGAAATAAAGAATAATTTACAGAGATCCAGCAGCAGACAAGAGGATCTCAAGAATCAAGTCAAAGATTTGAAATACAAAGAAACAAAAAATACCCAACCGAAAAAGAAAAAAGAAAAGAGATTCCAAAAATATGAAGATAGTGTAAGGAACCTCTGGGACAACTTCAAGCGTACCAACATCAGAATTATAGAGGTACCAGAAGGAGAGAGAGGGCAAGATATTGAAAACCTTTTTGAAGAAATAATGACAGAAAACTTCCCCTACCTGGTGAAAGAAATGGACTTACAAGTCCAGGAAGCGCAGAGAACCCCAAACAAAAGGAATCCAAGGAGGACCACACCAAGACACATCATAATTAAAATGCCAAGAGCAAAAGATAAAGAGAGAATCTTAAAAGCAGCAAGAGAAAGACAGTCAGTTACCTACAAGGGAGTACCCATACGACTGTCAGCTGATTTCTCAACAGAAACCATGCAGGCCAGAAGAGACTGGCAAGAAATATTCAAAGTGATGAATAGCAAGAACCTGCAACCAAGATTACTTTATCCAGCAAAGCTATCATTCAGAATAGAAGGTCAGATAAAGAGCTTCACGGATAAGAAAAAGCTAAAGGAGTTCATCACCACCAAACCAGCATTATCTGAAATGCTGAAAGGTATTCTTTAAGAAGAGGAAGAAGAAAAAGGAACTCTTACCATTTGCCACAGCAGGGATGGAACTGGAGAGCGGATAAATACCACATGATCTCACTCATTTGTGGAATATAATGAACAACATAAGCTGATGAACAAGGACTGATCCAGAGACGGAGAGGCATTGATTGGACTGTCGGGACTTGGAGGGAAGGTAGGGGAGGGTGGGGGTAAGGGGGAAAGATCAACCAAAGGACTTATATGCAAGCATATAGGCCTAATCAATGGACATGGACAACGGGGGGGTGAGGGCATGAGCGGGGGTGGGGGGGTGGGGGGTAGAGGGTAACGTGGGGACAAGGACACATATGTAATATCTTAATCAATAAAAAATATATTTAAAAAAAAAAAGAGTTAACATTTCAAAAGAACAACATTTATGATCAAAACAAGAAAGAAAAAAAAAAGAATCATAGGGGTGCCAGAAGATGAGAGAGACCAAGATATTGAAAACCTATTTGAAGAAATAATGACAGAAAACTTCCCCTACCTGGTGAAAGAAATAGACTTACAGGTCCAGGAAGCGCAGAGAACCCCAAACAAAAGGAATCCAAAGAGGACCACACCAAGACACATCATAATTAAAATGCCAAGAGCAAAAGACAAAGAGAAAATCTTAAAAGCAGCAAGAGAAAGAAACCCAGTTACCTACAAGGGAATACCCATACGACTGTCAGCTGATTTCTCAACAGAAACTTTGCAGGCCAGGAGGGAGTGGCAAGAAATATTCAAAGTGATGAATACCAAGAACCTACAACCAAGATTACTTTATCCAGCAAAGCTATCATTCAGAACTGAAGGTCAGATAAAGAGCTTCACAGATAAGGAAAAGCTAAAGGAGTTCATCACCACCAAACCAGTATTATATGAAATGCTGAAAGGTATCCTTTAAGAAGAGGAAGAAGAAGAAAAAGGTAAAGATACAAATTATGAACAACAAATATGCATCTATCAACAAGTGAATCTAAGAATCAAGTGAATAAATAATCTGGTGATCATAATAGAATCAGGGACATAGAAAGGGAATGGACTGACTATTCTTGGGGGGGAAAGGGGTGCGGGAGATGCGGGAAGAGACTGGACAAAAATCGTGCACCTATGGATGAGGACAGTGGGTGGGGAGTGAGGGCGGAGGGTGGGGCGGGAACTGGGAGGAGGGGAGTTATGGGGGGGAAAAAAGAGGAACAAATGTAATAATCTGAACAATAAAGATTTAATTAAAAAAAAAAAAGAGATTGAGGGCAAGGCCATCAAGGATATGCATGAGAAGCCACCAAGAAGGATATGCATGAGAAGCCTACCTGAGAAGCCACCAAGTATCTGAAAGATGTCACTTTGCAGAAGCAAAGTGTGCCATTCTGCCATTACACTGGTGGAATTGGTAGGTATGCCCAGGTCAAATGGTAAGACAGGACACAGAGGCAATAGTCCAAAAAGAGTGCTAAATTTTTGCTGCACATGCTTAAAAATGCAGAGAGTAATACTGAACTTAACGTTTAGGTGCTTAATGACCACATCTAAGTGAACAAAAGCACCCAAGATGGGGTGCAGAAGTTACAGAGATCATGAACAGATAAACCCCTATATGAGCTTTCCCTGCCACAATGAAATTACTGAAAAAGAGCATATTGTTCCTAATCCAGAAGAGGGATTTGCACAGAAGAAAAAGATACCCCAGGTGAAACTGAAGAAACAAAAAACTTATGGGCCAGGGGTAAATCCAGATATAATAGATGCTAATAAAAGCAAAAAGCAGAGAGAGAGAGAGAGAATGAATAGAAATGAATATGAATGAGGGCAGACATAACCAGCCATCACAGCCATTATCCTTATCAATGAACTGCCTCAGGGAACCTGAAAGAACTACCAGTCTGGGCTGAACATAGTTCTACTGCTATTGAATTCTCACTGTCTCCAAGGCAGAAAATTGCATAAGTGAGGACACCAGGTGTAAATCCTTAACAAGCCAGAAAAATTCTGGGAGATTCTTCACATGTGTCCTGAGTACCTTGACTCGTTCTGTTTGTTACTAATGCTGTGGCCCCACCCCAAAACAAAGAAACAGAATTTCTGGAGGATGAGGCCCAGAAATCAGGATTTTAAAAAGATTCCCAGGTGATTCTAATGTGCAGCCAGGGTTGAGAACCACTGGTTTAGAGGTTTTTGTCCCAAAGACAAACTCAATTATTGTTGATATTAGGAATCAGAGGTTACCCCAAGCCCAGCCTGAATAGCAACAGGCTACTAGTATTCTCCTCCCCTATTCAGCAGTGAAACCCTTTGTGAAAGTACCAGTAAATGAAGAAAAGGGCGGGATATTCCTTTAGGCCACATATAATTAAAATAAGAAGCTCTATGCTGTGGAAGACTAACTCTTGAAGCTTAAAACCAACTCAGAGAGGGATAAAGTATTCATCCTCGCTTAGAAAGAAAAAGATTAGCTCCACAAGGACAGGTCTCCAAATTAACACTAAATCCAGGAGACAGAGAACCCTTTGCTACAGAGTATGACCTAAGCACCATCTGAGGCCCCAGAGAAAAATCCACCAGGAACACACGACCAAGGGGATGACATTGTAAAAATGTTCAGATTAGCGCTCCTGAAAGCGGCTTACTCCAAGACACTGGCAGACAGCCTCCAAAGCAAAGCTTCAGTTAGAAAAAGATAGAAAATAATGAAGAAAAAACACACACAAGAAGCTAGATGAGAAGAGCATGAATCCACAAACATAATAAAAAGAGAACTGGAAGGCATCATCTATTTGGAAAAAGATAAAACTTGCCTTTACAGCCAAAACCGGTTTGGCTCAGTGGATGAAGCATCAGCCTGCAGACTGAAAGGTTCCAGGTTCGATTCCAGTCAAGGGCATGTACCTTGGTTGCGGGCATATCCCCAGTAGGAGATGTGCAGGAGGCAGCTGATCAATGTTTCTCTCTCATCGATGTTTCTAACTCTCTATCTCTCTCCCTTCCTCTCTGTAAAAAATCAATAAAATATAAAAAAAAAAAAAAAAAAAGAGTTTAGGAGAGCCCGGCCAGTGGGGCTCAGTGGTTGAGCGTTGGCCTATGAAACAGGAGGTCACAGTTCCATTCCTGGTTTGCAGGAGGCAGCCAATCAATTATTCTCTTTCATCACTGATGTTTCTATCCCTCTCTACCTCTCCCCCTCTCCATTCCTCTCTCTGAAATCAATAAAAACAATTTTTTAAAAAAGTTTAGGAGAAAGAAAATTCACTCAAAAAGGCGATTCAAGTGGGTGTGCCCCTAGGAGAGCACACCACTCTTCAAAGTATTATTCCCATTTTTATGCAAGAGGTGAAATAACTTGTCTAAGGTCGTATAGGTAATAAATGATAGACTAGACTCAGAATCAAAACTCAGGTTTACCACACTCCAAAAAAGCGTTATGTCCACTTCAAAAGAACTATTAAATCATCTGTAAACAAATCAGGTGACAAGGTTTTTAACCATGCCTATTTGAGGTAACAACAAATTTTTTTTAAATACAGTATGGTGCTATGTATTAATGTCTCTGGAAACAATTTCAGAAGTGAATTTTCAAAACTGCTTTGGATAATGGCCATATCACATTAAATGATGCCACCCTCAACCCCCACCACCTACACCTACACATACCACTCTACAGGAGAACACTTACCAAAGCATTAAATACTGGCCTGTTTATTTTTTAATACCGATTTTGTTACTTTTCAGTTTCACTTAATTTCTTGGAGCCAATGAAATATACCAGAGTTCAAAGTTGGCCTCTATAGAGAATAGCTGGCCTTCAAAGACAGCAGAAAGAGGGTGGGGAGTGGGGAGTGGGGAGTGGGGGGGGGGGGGCATGACTCACAGTACAAGGCAACTTTTCATTCCTGGGTTACCTCATCATCCCTATTCCCACCATCTGTAAAATGGGGCCAATCTTTTCTGTAGCCAATTCCATCAGAACAACAAATGTTAGCAGATTAAATTCACTATACACCCAGAGGAAAGGTTAAACTAAATCTGATGTGGCAACACCTTCTTAAAAAACATAAGGGCCATGTTCTCAACTGAAATCACAGACCAAGTCCTGATCCATGTACACAAACATCAATCGTGATATCCTCATTCCCTAGATCCCAGCAAAATCCTCTTCAATCCCCAAATCTGACTACGTTTTTACCAAAAAAGAAAAAAACTTGGGTGGGGTGAGAGCTAAAAAGACACACAGATATGAAACATCTTTTGCACTGTCAAAACAAACACTATTAGTTTATAAACACATCAGTTTCTTCTGTTAGCAGACATGGAAGTTCAGTCTCCTCCTGCCCACCTCGTCTGGGTTAATAGAATACCCCAAAGCCCAAAGCAGTTTGTAGTTTTAATTGAGATCAGAAAGCCAGCTGGGCTTGGTTGAAGCCAGGCACTGAAAAATATTTATTAGAAAACTGTATGCGTCCTCAATATATATGTTTAAAGGCATCAAGCCGCCCTCCAGCTCTACAGTGCAAAGGAAGCCCCTACGGGCCTCTCAGGTGCAGGGCATTTCCTGACACCTGGTCCTTCCCACCTGAAGCCACATTATAGGGGCTCACCTAGCCTAGCTTCCGAAACAAAGAATCTGAAAGCCAGGATTTCGGGACCACCCGAAAAAGAACCATCTGGGGAGGACTGCGGGCGCTCGAGCTCCACGTTATCCAAAATGCCTAAGTTGAGACAAGGGATAGGCACAATTTCCAAGGTATTTGGGACACACCAAAGTCTGTGACCCCTTACTTTAAAGGCATGACTTCCTCCACCAGGAAGAAGAAAAACACAAGACAGGAGTAGAAATACCACGGGGGTAGCGCGTAATTCCATATGGTGAAGAGATGACAGCGGTCTCGACCAAGAACCAGTGTCAACACTGGAGCGGTTAGAGACAGATGCACAAACTGAGGCCGGGAGACGAGAGCAGGGAGGGAGACTAAAACAGATGCGGGGCCAGAGAGCCAGTCTCGGACCCCCACGGCCTCATCTCCTGCCATTTAAGAAGGATTTCTAGAGACGTTCTGCGTGGGAAAGGCGGGGAAGGCGGCCGTTGGGCTGGGAGAACAGGTCTGCGGACACTAAAGAGGAGCGCAGGTCCCACTGGGACGTCCCGCTTCGGAGACACTAGGGAAGACGTGTGGGGGCCCCAGACAGCGCTGGGAAGGCGCCGGGGCCATTGGCGGGAGGAGGCCGGGCAGTGCCCTGAGCCCCCCGCCCAGCGCCAGGGCTGGACGGCCCTCACCGCCCCTACCTTCGGCTTCCTGCCGGGCAGCCGAGGGGTAGACACAACCCCCACAATTCCAGGCGGCCGCAGCAGCAACCAGCTTCAGATGCGCAGACGCCACGGCGACAGGCTGAACCCGTGAGCGCCCGGCTACTACGTCGTTCGTCGCCTCACCCAATGGCCGACTTCCAGAGCGGCGGGCGCCTCGCGGAAGCTGGCGGCACTAGAATGATTAGCCCCGCCTGTTTCCGGTTTTCTGTTAAGTTCCGGCCCCTTTCCCCCGCCCAGCGTCTCCCTACGCAAATTTGCTGTAACTGTCTTTTTTCCTGTATCCCTCCGCCGAAAGAGGGAGGACTAGAAAAGAAGCCCGCGGGCTTGGTTTTGCTTCTAAGCTAAATCAAAATAGAACTTCGAAGTTTCTTCTGTGATTGCCTAACAGCCTAATTTCTTTCTAGGGGAAGGATCCTCGAAAAGGAGGGTGTGGGGAGTAAAAATAAATCAAGCTGGTGTGTCTTCGTTTGGGATAAAGCCAAGAGACTCAATAAATAGTCCTTTGAAAATTCATGCAGAATAGGCCACCTGCAAGTCACCTACTTTATATATCTGTGTACTGTGTGAATTTTTGACAACGACCAAATATTTTGAAAATAAAAGTCACCTGCACCTGTAATCTGCTCTGCACTCACTGTTATTTTACAGGTGCCAACTGCTTGCATCTACATTGTACTTACTTCTGTGCGTTTCTAAAACCAGAATTGCCATCCCCTTTTCATAGATAGGGAAGCAGAGGTGTAAAGAAGTTAAAGGATTTATACAAGGTCTGACAGTCAGAAAGTGGTAGAACAAGAAATTCAAGCCAGATTTGGGTGCCTCCAAAAGCCCTGTTCTCTTTTCATGATACTACTCTGTGAGGCCTTCCCCTTACCTCACTTGACCAATAAAATGGGGTGCTCCTTCAGGCCGGCAGAGTGCAGATAGTGATACCTGGTCATTCAGGAGTGGAGAAAAGTAGCATCCAAACAAGCAGTGACCTCCCCAAACAGCAGGTATTCCCCATGAGCAAGCTAACAGCCTGTCTCTGGAGTTCCTCTCCCTTTCCTAAGTATTATGTGAGATTCTAGCAGTTCATTTACTTTATTATGTTTACTTCAATAAGGTGGGAGACTGACTTTGCAGCCACTGAACCAACCTTGATTAGTAGCCCGGGGAGGGAGAAAAACAAGCCCCTGAGCAATGGTTGAATGAGTAGTGCCAGTTTATTAGAAAGGTCTAGATAGGACACATCCCTGAGACTGGGTGGGAAAGGACAGAGAATAGCTCACTTTTCCTATGGAACATTCAGGATACCAGCAAGTGTAGCTGGAACCAGGAATAATTCTAACTTGTTCCTTTGCCTGGTACCAAAGGACAGATAATAAAAGTTCAACAAATATCTTTTGCATCAGTGATAAATTACTGAACATGTAAATTACAATCAAGCCTGATGAAAGTTATAAAGTGCTGCAAGATGCTTAAAAATAGAATAATCTCAAATCTTAAAATGAATAAATAAATGTATAGGCCAAGAAAAGAGTCCAGCTGGACACAGAGCTGCCAGCACTCATAAGCCTGGCTTCCTTCTTGGGATAGATCTAACCACCTCAAATGTGTGGGAAGGGAAATTATGTGTCCCCCAGGCCCAGACCTTGGAAAGTCCTGACTGAGAACCTTCCCAGGGAAACTAGCTCTGCGCTCAAGTCTCCTGAGCTGCTGAAATCAGTGTGTAGGGCCAAGCCTAAGCAGACAGCCTCTATTTTCATGGCCCCCAAACAGGGAGGATCACTATAAAGGTGGGAAGTTTGAACCCTAGAGGCCATACTGGGTGGATGGATGGGTGGGTAGAGTCACAGTAGTCTCTTTTCTTTATTTCCCTGTATTACTCTTGGAATTGAGCAGAAATAAGTTTACATTTTCCTTTTAAATAAGGTAACAAACAACCGGTTCTACCTTGCAGTTCTGTTAAAGATCTTCCACATTCCCTCTTCCCCTCCCCAGGAGAGCAAAAGCTTGGAAAATTAGAGAGCTTAAGGAATCATCTACAACCTGGCCACCATCAATCAATGGAAACCACATCACCTGGCTAGGCAGAGCTTTATATGATCAAGCTGGCCTTCCTCAGCAAGCAAAATGTTTTGAGTAAATCATTTCTCCTCTGATCAGCCTTTCTCGATTAATCTCCCACAAGCCTGATATCCCAGCCTCAGGAATTGGCTCCCTGCTCTCTCCAGATGGGCCTAGATTAGAATGTAGAGTGTGGGGAGCAGGATCCCTAGCTCTGTCTCGCCACTATTGTTCTGCCTTCTCCTCTCTGCTCCTACTCCTCTATTCCCCACTAGCTTTCACCATATACTTTAAATCCTGCTGCCAGGAATCTCTTCTGGACTCCAAACATTTTGTGCACTCCAAACATGAGGATCAAGTCACATGCCTGCCAGTGGCTGTGAGAATTCAGGTGTGAAACAGTCCCACCAGGTTCTTAACCTCAAAGAGTTCAGGTTCTGATGAGAGACACAGAAATGTAAACAAATCAAATCAAAACAGCCCAGCAAGGGCCATGAAACAAAAATATTAGCAAAGAGCTGTAAGAATGAGCCCTCTAGTTCACATTGCTGTCTCCTTTATGTGAGTAAAACTTTCACATTCATCACCTTGTTTGCTCCAGGCAGCCCAGGTAGATGATTATATCCCCGTTTACAGATAAAACAAAAACTCCTCTCTGAATTCTTCAGAACTGTACTATTCAATACAGTAGCCAATAGCCACATGTAGTGTTTTTATTAAAGTTAATTAAAATTAAATAAAATTTAAAACTCAGTTTTTCAGTCACAATACCCACATTTAAAGTGCTCAATAGCCACATATGATTAATGTCTACCATATTGGGTGGTTCATATTAGAGAACATTTTTATCATTCATCATAGAAAGTTCTATTTATCTAGAATTTGAGTAGGGCTTGGCTGGGAAGATTGACTCTGTTCCATGTACTGTCAGCTGGGGTGACTTGACTAAATTAAGATGCTCACTAGCATGGCTGGCAGTTGATGCTGGCTGTTGATTGGGATCTCAGCTGGTAGTCAGCCAGGACACTGACAAGTAACCTCTTCCAATAGCTGCTTGGCCTCCTCACAACTTGGTGGCTGTTCATCGCAAGAGAACAAATACGTAAAAATGCATGGTATTTTTATGACCTAATCTCAGAAGTTACATAGCATCATTCTGTCATATGCTATTGGTTAATAGAGTCACAAAGGTCTGTTCATATTTAGGGAGAACAAAACAGAGATGGGATTGGTGAACAGGAATGCAGTTGGGCTCCAGGAGCTTCCAGACCAGCCTCTTGGAAATCTGCATGATTGTCTCTCTCTCCCTCCATCTTGTGGTGTGGCTCCTTTTGGCTCCTTTTTTTGTATATATGCTTCATTTTCTTCCTGCAAAGTGACTTTCTTCATGGTCTAAAACAGTGGTTCTCAACCTTGGCTGCACATTAGAATCACCTGGGAATCTTTTTAAAATCCTGATTTCTGGGCCTCAACCTCCAGAAATTCTGTTTCTTTGTTACTAATGTTGTGGCCCCCAGCCCATAACAAAGAAACAGAATTTCCGGAGGATGAGGCCCAGAAGTCAGGATTTTAAAAAGATTCCCAGGTGATTCTAATGTGCAGCGAAGGTTGAGAACCACTGCCCTAAGCAACCTTAGAGGGGTGTTTCCTTATCTATAAAATAGAGATTAAATAAGATGATATGTATAAAGCCTGGCAAAGTAAGTGCCGAATAGTTCTTAGCTACTGGTACTACTCTTTTCCATGCCTTTTTGGTTATACATACATTGTGCTAGAGCAGCGGTTCTCAACCTGTGGGTCGTGACCCCTTTGGCGGTCGAACGACCCTTTCACAGGGGTCACCTAAGACCATCCTGCATATCAGATATTTACATGACGATTCATAACAGTAACAACATTACAGTTATGAAGTAGCAACGAAAATAATTTTATGGTTGGGTCACAACATGAGAAACTGTATTTAAAGGGCCAGAAGGTTGAGAACCACTGTGCTAGAGGCTGGGCAAAGTTAAATCACAGAAATGCATATACTCACAAACTCACACGGGAGATCCTGCTTTATGTCCCTAAATCTAAGTAATTATCCCACTCCTTGACCTATACATGCCACATACATTACACATCATGCCCAGGCTGTATAGGAGCTTTTATGGAAAGGTTGGAAAAAGAGGTATTACTCAGGCAGACAAACCCTCCTTCCAGTCAAAAATGAGATGCACAGGAAATGAACAGTATGAAGTGTCTCTGGGACAGGTTTCAGGGAAGCTCTTCTGGGGAAAGGAAAATTGCATCCTCTGAGCTGGGTGAGGATGACAAATCCAATGTAGTTTTTCTCAGCGGCATCTTTATTACTTCATATGTTGGAGCACACAATAGGCTGGCTCAGGCGACAAGAGGCTAGTCACATGCAACTAATCATTCTTATTTGTTTAGCTAGTGTGCCTAAGCATTTCCCCACAGCCTCTGGAGAGACGCCTAGGGTGGGAGGCATTGGCACCAAGATCATTATGGGATCATGAGACCCATCGAACCATCATTAGAACCACTGTGGGGAAATAAATCTTCCCTAGCTGAAACTGGGTTGCATAGCCATAGGAACACTGCTTCATTCTCATAATGTCTATTCCTCAGAAACTGGCAGAGGTAAGAGTTGGAGAATGGAGTGGAGTTGAGGGGTCCTTCTCCAGGGCAGGGATCTAGAGCCTTTGGCCTTGTCCACACCCAACTCAGGGGATCAATGACAATAATAACAACCTAACATTAAATAGAACTTTACAGTTTATAACACTTTCTTACACTTGTCATACCATTTAATTCTCATAGAAATCCTGTGGGATGCAGGGTTTATTGCCCCTCATTAACCAAAATAGAAACTGAAGTTCAAATACTCCTAGAGATGCACGACAGTGCTGGGCCCATGGTAGTAGCCCCAAAATGGAACATGTAGAACAAAGGCTTCTAAGGGTCCAAGTAGACCTTTAGCTCCAAATCTAATATTTCCATATTACAAATAGGTCAGACTCTACCTACCAGAGTGTGTCCATTAGTTAACAATTTATTGAGTCCTTATGCCAGGTGCTGTGCTAAGAGCTGGGGATGTAATGATGAGGGAGTGACTTTAGTCTTCCAGTAGATTAAAGTTAGCCTCAAATTCTTTGCACTCCTGTCATTAAGAGGTGGGGCATATTTCCCCTCCCTTTGAATCTAGGCTGGCCTGTGATTTTTTTTTGACCAATCAAGTGCAGAAGAAGTGAGGCTATCTTTGAGAATTTTCATTTGGTCTTTTAGAGCATTGAGCCACTTTTTAATAAATCCAATCACCCAGAGGAAGAGACAGCATAGAAAGGAAGAGAGGCCAGGTGAACCCAGCCTTTCAGCCATCTTGCCAAGGTACCAGACATGAATGAAGCCTTTTTGGACTGTCCAGACCAGACCAGCCTCCAGCTGAGTGTCACTAAAAGGTCCCAGTCAATATCACATAGAGCAGAGGGTCATTCAGCCAAACCCTTCCTGAATACCTGACAAACAAGATGTAACAAAATAGTTGTTGTTGTTATTGTTGTTGTGTGTGTGTGTGTGTGTGTCTATATATATAAAAACCTAATATGCAAATTGCCCCCTTGGGAGTTTGACCAGGAGACCAGGATTCGATCGCTCGCTATGACGTGCACTGACCACCAGGGGGTGGCACGGAACATGGCGGGCATCAGCAATGCAGTGCTGGCAGCGGGTGGCCGTGGAGGCGCTGCCAGCCCCGATGGGCCCCGATGAGAGTGGGACCACAGTGGGATGGTGGAGCAGGTGAGTGGGTGGTGCCAGGCCAAAGCAGGATGCCAGGCAGGGCTGCAGGGCTGCAAGGCTGGGGGCATGAGCTGGGGCTGCCGGGGTGATGGGCCGGACATGCCCTGAAGCCCTCCTGTGGTCCCTTCCAGGCAGACCAATATCCCACGGTCACTCCCCGGCCAGCTGGCCCCAATTGTACCTCTGCAGCCAAAAGAAGCCGGTATCATCGACAGAATATATCTGAAGACCAACTATTGGCACAACATACCTCTGCAGCCGAAACAAAGTGGCATTGTCACCAGAATATGTCTGAAGATCAGCTATTGGCACAACGTATCTCTGTGGCTGAAAAAAAGCGGCATCGTCGACAGATTATGTCTGAAAACTGTTATCAACAAGTACTACCAATACTGGTAGGGACTGCCTTCACAGCAAAAAATGAAGTAAATGAGGATGCACTTATTGAACATAGTTGTGGTGGAATTACTGTTACATGTCAATTTTGCCTCTCACTAAATTTCTCTGATGAAACACCATCTGATGGGAAATTTACTCAATGTTGCATCAAAGGTAAAGTTTGTCCAAATGATATAAATTTTCCAGAATACCTGGCATATTTTTAAAAATTAATGATAAATGAAGATTCTGACAGTAAAAATTTCATGGAAAATATTTGTTGTAATATCATGTTGTTATTGTTTATTTATTAATCAATTTATATATTATTTTCATGTACATTTTACTTATTTTCTTTCATCTCTGACACTTCTATTATAGAGAAAGGGCGAATAGCAATATTAAAATATTTCTCCTGAGATTAGCACCACCCTAGAGATCCAGCATAAAAGCTCTCCCACTGCAGACACAGCAGACTCTCATAGCCAGTTAGCCTGGAGGTCAAATCCCCCTAGTATTAACTACAACAATCAAGGCTTAACTACAACAAGACTGCGCACAAAGACCACTAGGGGGTGCACCAAGAAAGCATAAAAAATGCGGAGACAAAGAAACAGGACAAAACTGTCAATGGAGGATATTGAGTACAGAACCACACTTTTAAGGTCTCTCAAGAACTGTCTAGAAGCCGCCGATAAATGTAGTGAGATCCTCAAGAAATCTAATGAGACCCTCGATGTTATGATAAAGAACCAACTAGAAATTAAGCATACACGGACTGAAATAACGAATACTATACAGACTCCCAACAGCAGACCAGAGGAGCGCAAGAATCAAGGCAAAGATTCGAAACATGAAGAAGCAAAAAACACCCAACCAGAAAAGCAAAATGAAAAAAGAATCTGAAAATACGAAGATAGTGTAAGGAGCCTCTGGGACAGCTTCAAGCGTACCAACATCAGAATCATAGGGGTGCCAGAAGATGAGAGAGACCAAGATATTGAAAACCTATTTGAAGAAATAATGACAGAAAACTTCCCCCACCTGGTGAAAGAAATAGACTTACAGGTCCAGGAAGCACAGAGAACCCCAAACAAAAGGAATCCAAAGAGGACCACACCAAGACACATCATAATTAAAATGCCAAGAGCGAGGAAGAAAATGGCGGAGGTTTAGACAGACGTGTCGGTGCCTTGTCCCGGAGCAGATAAGGGCGGGCAGCTGAAACGGGTAGCATACAGCCCGAATAAGCAGAGGAGATTCAGCTGAGAGACAGTCTGCAGCCAGGAAAGACAGAGAAATCCTAGATAAAGGGAACGGTTAGAGGCTGAGGCTGAAACCTCTCCAGGTGCGCCGGCACAGCCGCGGAGACCGTGCCATCTTGGGTGACTGTCACCGGCATCCAGAGACCAGCTACTAACCCGGCAACAACGGCTCTCAAGCAGCGTGACTACGTGAACTCAGAGGAACCTTGCTTCTCCCCACAGAAAGCAGATCCAAGCAACAGCGGCCTCCTGATCTCCACACGCTCTGTCTGAGGAACAGCTGCTGTGTGTGAAGCCTCCCTCCACCAGCCAGAAGAGCCACAACAGCTGTGAACAGCACCCATCAGAAGACCCGCTACCAACAGAGGAGCAACTGCTACCACAACCGCCCAAGGAGCAACCACAGCCCGAGGAGCCACTGCCACCTAGGGAGCAGCCACTGAACGACTCATTATCTATATATGTCAGTGAGATCAAACATGGGTAGACAAAGAAATCCCCAAAGGAAAGAAAAGGAGGACTCACCAGAAAAGCAGCTAAGTGATACAGAGGCATACAACATGACAGAAAAAGAATTCAGAATAAGGGTCCTAGAGTGCATACACCGGATGGAGGAAAAAATCGACAACTTATCCAAGAAGCAAGAAGAAACAGATGAAAAAATCAACAACTTAAGTAAGACCCAAGAAGAAATGAAGTGCGATATAGCTGCAATAAAGAACACCATTGAAAGTATCAACAGTAGACTAGGAGAAGCGGAAGACCGAATTAGTGAATTAGAAGACAGGGAAGCAAAACACACCCAAACTGTACTTCAGTTGGAGAAAAAAATTAAAAGACAGGAGGAGAGCCTAAGGGAGCTTTGGGACAACATGAAACGAAACAACATACGAATAATAGGGGTGCCAGAACAACAGAAAGAGGAACAAGGATTAGAAAACCTATTGGAAGAAATAATATCAGAAAACTTCCCTGAGGTGGGGAAGAAAAAAGTCACACAAGCCCAGAGAGTCCCAAGCAAGGTGAACCCGAAAAGACCCACACCAAGACACATCATAATTACCATGGCAAATGTTCAGGACAAAGAGAGAATCTTACAGGCTGCAAGAGAGAGACGGAAAGTTACATACAAGGGATCTCCCATTAGATTATCAAATGATTTCTCAACAGAAACACATCAGGCCAGAAAAGAATGGACGGAAATTTACAAAGTGATGCAAAGCAAAGGACTGAATCCAAGAATACTCTATCCAGCAAGGCTATCATTCAAAATTGAAGGGGAAATAAGAAGCTTCACAGACAAAAAAAGGCTAAGGGAGTTTATCACCACCAAGCCAGCAATGCAAGAAATGCTAAAGGGACTGGTGTAAAAAGAAGAAATAAAAATCCCAGAAAGAAAACAGCCACACACAAAAAAAGAAATGGCTACAAACAAGTACCTTTCAATAATAACTTTAAACGTAAATGGGCTAAATGCTCCAACCAAAAGATATCAAGTGGCTGAATGGATAAAAAATCATGACCCATACATTTGCTGTCTACAAGAGACCCACCTCATTAGAAAGGACTCACACAGACTGAAAGTGAAGGGATGGAAAAATATCTTTCAGGCTAATGGAAAAGAAAAGAAAGCTGGGGTAGCAATACTTATATCGGACAAAATAGACCTCAAAGTGAAGGCCATAACAAGAGATACGGAAGGCCACTTCATAATACTAAAGGGATCAATACAACAAGAAGATATAACCCTGATAAACATATATGCACCCAATGCAGGAGCACCCAAATACATAAAAAATCTTCTGGAAGATATCAAAGGAGAGATCGACAACAATACAATCATAGTAGGGGACTTTAATACACCACTCTCTTCACTGGATAAATCCTCTAGACAAACAATCAGCAAAGAAACAGCAATCCTAAATGACTCACTAGATCAGATGGACTTAATTGACATCTTCAGAACACTTCATCCCACAGCCACGGAATATACATTCTTCTCAAGTGCTCATAGGACAGATTCAAAAATAGACCACATATTGGGTCACAAACAAAGTCTCCCCAAATTCAAGAAGATTGAAATCATACCAAGCATCTTCTCAGACCACGATGGCATAATATTAGAAATAAACTACAATAAAAACAACCCAAAATACTCAAACACTTGGAAGCTGAAAAGCATGTTATTAAATATTGATTGGGTTACCAATGAGATCAAAGAAGAAATTAAAAACATCCTGGAAACTAATGACAATGAAAACACAACAATCCAAAACCTATGGGACACAATGAAAGCAGTCCTGAGAGGGAAGTTTATAGCTCTACAGGCCTATCTCAAAAAACAAGAAAAAATGGTAGTAAATCATCTAACTCTACAACTCAAAGAATTAGAAAGAGAGCAACAAAGAAACCCCAGAGTGAGCAGAAGGAAGGAGATAATAAAGATTAGAGCAGAAATAAATGACATAGAGACCAAAAAAATAATACAGAAAATCAATGAAACCAAGAGCTGGTTCTTCGAAAGGATAAACAAGACTGACAAACCTCTAGCCATGCTCACCAAGAAGCAAAGAGAGAGGACCCAAATAAACAAAATCAGAAACGATAGGGGCGAAATAACAACAGACCCCACAGAAATACAAATGATTGTTAAAAAATACTATGGACAGCTCTACTCCAACAAACTAGACAACCTGGAAGAAATGGACAAATTCCTAGAAAAATACAACATTCCAAAACTCAATCAGGAAGAATCTAAAAATCTCAATAGGCCAATAACTATGGAAGAAATTGAAGCAGTCATCAAAAAGCTTCCATCAAACAAAAGCCCAGGACCAGACGGCTTCACAGGGGAATTTTACCAAACATTCAAGGAAGAACTAAAACCTATCCTCCTCAGACTACTACAAAAAATTCAGGAGGAAGGAACACTTCCAAGCTCATTCTATGAAGCCAGCATCACCCTAATACCAAAACCCGGTAAAGACAACACAATGAAAGAGAATTACAGGCCAATATCGCTTATGAACATAGATGCCAAAATCCTCAACAAAATCTTAGCAAATCGGATCCAGCAGTACATCAGAAAGATCATACACCATGACCAAGTAGGATTCATCCCAGGGATGCAAGGATGGTACAATATCCGCAAATCAATAAATGTGATACATCACATAAACAAATTGAAAGAAAAAAACCACATGGTCATATCAATTGATGCAGAAAAAGCGTTTGACAAAATCCAACACCCATTTTTGATAAAAACTCTCAGCAAGGTGGGAGTAGAAGGATCATACCTCAACATAATAAAAGCCATATATGACAGGCCCACAGCCAACATCATACTCAATGGACAAAAACTAACACCATTTCCCCTAAGAACAGGAACAAGACAGGGATGCCCGCTCTCACCACTCCTGTTAAACATAGTACTGGAAGTGTTAGCCATTGCAATTAGGCAAGAGGAAGAAATAAAAGGCATCCAAATTGGAAAAGAGGAAGTAAAACTGTCCTTATTTGCAGACGACATGATATTATACATACAAAACCCTAGAGACTCCATCAAAAAACTACTAGACTTAATACATGAATTTGGCAATGTAGCAGGATACAAAATTAACCCCAAGAAATCTGAGGCATTTCTATACACCAATAGTGAACTTTCAGAAAGAGAGATTACAAAAACAATCCCATTTACCATCGCACCAAAGAAATTAAGCTACCTAGGAATAAACTTAATTAAAGAGGTAAAAGACCTCTACTCAGAAAACTACAGGACATTGAAAAAAGAGATAGAGGAAGACATAAACAAATGGAAGAACATTCCGTGTTCATGGATTGGTAGGATCAACATCATTAAAATGTCCATACTACCCAAAGCAATCTATAAATTCAACGCACTTCCCATTAAAATACCAACAGCATACTTCACAGATCTAGAACGAACTCTCCAAAAATTCATCTGGAATAAAAAAAGACCCCGAATAGCTGCAGCAATCCTGAGAAAGAACAAAGTAGGTGGGATCTCAATACCAGATATCAAGCTGTATTACAAAGCCACTGTTCTCAAAACTGCCTGGTACTGGCACAAGAACAGACATATAGATCAATGGAATAGAATAGAGAGCCCAGAAATTGGCCCGAACCAATATGCTCAGTTAATATTTGACAAAGGAGGCAAGAACATACAATGGAGCCAGGATAGTCTCTTCAATAAATGGTGTTGGGAAAATTGGACAGATATATGCAAGAAAATGAAACTAGACCACCAACTTACACCATACACAAAAATAAACTCAAAATGGATAAAGGACTTAAATGTACGACAGGAAACCATAAAAATTCTAGAGGAATCCAAAGGCAACAAAATCTCAGACATATGCCGAAGCAATTTCTTCACTGATACAGCTCCTAGGGC
The DNA here is from genome assembly GCF_014108235.1 of Myotis myotis. Classification (NCBI taxonomy): domain Eukaryota; kingdom Metazoa; phylum Chordata; class Mammalia; order Chiroptera; family Vespertilionidae; genus Myotis; species Myotis myotis. The sequence continues at coordinate 29,840,984 of NW_023416368.1, read as the reverse complement.
ACTTGAAACTAAAGAGAAAATGAACAAATGGGACTACTTCAAAATAAAAAGCTTCTGCACAGCAAAAGAAACCATCAACAAAACAACAAGAAAACCCACTGTGTGGGAAAACATATTTGCCAATGTCATATCTGATAAGGGCCTAATCTCCAAAATTTATAGGGAACTCATACAACTTAACAAAAGGAAGATAAACAATCCAATCAAAAAATGGGCAAAGGACCTAAATAGACACCTTTCAAAAGAGGACATTCAGAAAGCCAAGAGACATATGAAAACATGCTCAAAGTCACTAATCATCCGAGAGATGCAAATCAAAACAACAATGAGGTATCATCTCACACCTGTCAGACTGGCTATCATCAACAAATCAACAAACGACAAGTGCTGGAGAGGATGTGGAGAAAAAGGAACACTTGTGCACTGCTGGTGGGAATGCAGACTGGTGCAGCCACTATGGAAGACAGTATGGAGATTCCTCAAAAAACTACAAATGGAACTACCATTTGACCCTGTGATCCCACTTCTAGGAATATATCCCAGGAAACCAGAAACACCAATCAGAAAGGATATATGCACCCATATGTTCATAGCAGCACAATTCACCATAGCTAAGATCTGGAAACAGCCTAAGTGCCCATCAGTAGATGAATGGATTAGAAAACTGTGGTACATCTACACGATGGAATACTATGCTGCTCTAAAAAGGAAGGAACTCTTACCATTTGCAACGGCATGGATGGATCTGGAGAGCATTATGCTAAGTGAAATAAGCCAGTCAATGAAGGAAAAATACCACATGATCTCACTCATTCATGGATAATAGAGACCATTATAAACTTTTGAATAGTAATAGATACAGAGGCAGAGCTGCCTCAAACAGATTGTCAAACTGCAGCGGGAAGGCCGGGGAAAGTTGGGGGGCAGGAGGGAGGGGTATAAGAGATCAACCGAAGGACTTGTATGCATGCATATATGCATACCCAATGGACATGGGACGCTGGGGGGTGGGGGAGGCCAGGGGATAGTCAAGGGCGGGGGGGAAAAAAAGACACATATGTAATACCCTTTGTAATACTTTAAGCAATTAAAAAAATAAATAAATAAATAAATAAATAAATAAAATAAAATAAAATAAAATAAAAATAAAATAAAATAAAATGCCAAGAGCAAAAGACAAAGAGAGACTCTTAAAAGCAGCAAGAGAAAGAAACTCAGTTACCTACAAGGGAATACCCATACGACTGTCAGCTGATTTCTCAACAGAAACTTTGCAGGCCAGAAGGGAATGGCAAGAAATATTCAAAGTGATGAATACCAAGAACCTACAACCAAGATTACTTTATCCAGCAAAGCTATCATTCAGAACTGAAGGTCAGATAAAGAGCTTCACAGATAAGGAAAAGCTAAAGGAGTTCATCACCACCAAACCAGTATTATATGAAATGCTGAAAGGTATCCTTTAAGAAGAGGAAGAAGAAGAAAAAGGTAAAGATACAAATTATGAACAACAAACATGCATCTATCAACAAGTGAATCTAAGAATCAAGTGAATAAATAATCTGGTGATCATAATAGAATCAGGGACATAGAAAGGGAATGGACTGACTATTCTTGGGAGGGAAAGGGGTGTGGGAGATTCGGGAAGAGACTGGACAAAAATCGTGCACCTATGGATGAGGACAGTGGGTGGGGAGTGAGGGTGGAGGGTGGGGCGGGAACTGGGAGGAGGGGAGTTATGAGGGGAAAAAAGAGGAACAAATGTAATAATCTGAACAATAAAGATTTAATTAAAAAAATATTTCTCCTAATTAATTTCCTTTCAATGTGCATGAATTCATGCACTGGGCCACTAATATATTAATATATATATATATATATATATATATATATATATATATATATATATATTAGAGAGGGAGAGGGAGGGAAAGATAGAAACATCAATGATGAGAGAGAATCATCGATCAGCTGCCTCTTTCATGCCCCCACTGGGGATCAAGCCTACAAGCCAGGCATGTGCCCTGACCTTCAATAGGTCGACATTTAGGACTGGCAAACTTTTCCTATAAAGGATCAGATGGTAAATGTTGTAGGTTTTGTGGGCCATGTCACATATTATTCTTGTTTGTTTGTTTGTTAACAATCCCATAAAAATGTTTTTAAAAATTCTTAGTTTTTCAGTTATAGAAAAACAGGCTGTGGGCTGGATCTGCACATGGCCCAAATTTTGCCAAGCTCTGTTTTAAGCCACTAAGATTTGGGTAGTTTGTTAACTATAGATAACGAGAATAGTCTCTTCCTTCAAGAAACAAATGGGCTACAAGTAAGACAGACATAAAAAATAATAATAATAATTAATAATTAATCAAATTGCAACACATACCCCAGATCCCAAGGCACTTAACATCACTGAGTGCTTCAGGAAAGGATTCCTCAAAAAGGAAACATTTGGCCCTGGCCAAGTAGCTCAATTGGTTAGTGTTGTCCCAATGTGCCAAGGTTTCAGGTTTAATCCCCAGTCAGGGCACATACAAGAAGCAATGAATGAATGCATAAAAAAATGGAACAATAAATAGATGATTCTGTCTCTCTCTCTCCCTATCTCTCTTTAAAATCAATTAAAATAAAATAAAAAAAAGAAAATATTTAGGCCGAGACTAGAATTTGCTGGTGAAAAGAAGCAGGAAAGAGTATTATGGCCCAGCCATTTAGACTCAATGTAGCACCTTCTAAAGGACAATACTAATTCCATAGCTCTCTGCTGGATTGGCCAAGGTCCTACATCACATTTTGACTTCTTCCTCTGCCCAATATTCTGCTCTGTCTTCTTCATTTCATAGGAGTTATTCCCTAATAAACATCTTAAACCCTAAACTCTGTCTCAGTGCCAGCCTCTGGGAAACCCAACCCATGACACTTGCAAAAACAAAGGAGAATTTATTGACTCATGTAATTGGATAGTCCACTGGTAGAGTTCTGAGTTTCAATCACAGCTGATTTAGAGCTCTAACGAGGGTGACCAAAATGGGACACAGGACTTGCAGTGCTAAAATCAGGAAAGTCGCAGGCAAATTGGGATGATTAGTCATTCTTGCTACAACATATAACCAGGTCTTGATATTGATTCATTCATTTCTTGGCTCTTCTATCAGCTGACTTGGAGGAATTAATCTCAGGTTCTACATATAGCAAAATAGGTCAGCAGTTTAAGACTATATTCTCTCAAGTTGGAGTCCTTCATGGCTCCAAAGAATTGGGTTGAGTCTTACTGGCTCTCATTGGCCTACTTGAGTCATGTGACCTTTTTTTTTTAGTTTTAATTCACATACTATAAAATTTATCTTTTTAAAATATGCAATTCAATAGTTTTAGTATATTCACAATGCTTTACAATGATCACCACTATCTAATTCCAAAACATTTTCATCACTTCAAAGAGAAACTCCATACCCATTAACAGTTAATCCCCATTCTCCCTACCTCTAATTCCTAGCAATCACTAATGTACTTTCTGTTTGTGTAGATTTGCTTATCTGTATATTTCATATAAATGGAACCATATAAATTATGGCCTTTTGTGTTTGTCTTCCTTCACTTAGCATAATATTTTCAGTTGTAGCATGAATCAGTACTTTCTTGTTATGATGAATAATATTCCTATTGTATGTATATACCAACACTTTGTTTATCCATTCATCAGATGATGGACATTTGGGTTGTTTCTGTTTTTTAAAGTAATTTTATAAAAGTTTATTTGAGCCAAACTGACAACATATGCATAACTACCCTGTTTCCATTTTTTTACTGTCATAAGTAATGCTTCTATGAACATTCGTGTACACATTTTTACTTGAACACCTGTTTTCAATTCCCTTGACTATATATCTAGTACTGGAATTGTTGGGTTATATGGTAACTCTATGTATGTTCCCTTTTTTTTTTTTTAGTGATTATTTTTTTTAATATACTTTATTGATTTTTTACAGAGAGGAAGGGAGAGAGATAGTTAGAAACATCGATGAGAAAGAAACATCGATCAGCTGCCTCCTGCACACTCCTTACTGGGGATGTGCCCGCAACCAAGGTACCTGCCCTGGACCAGAATCGAACCCGGGACCTTTCAGTCTGCAGGCCGACGCTCTATCCACTGAGCCAAACCGGTAAAGGCCCATTTTTTAATTAATCAATATGGCCTGAAGGATGGAATGGTATAATTGATTTAAACCTAAGTCATATTTTCTACTTCTGGTGCTGAGGATGGAATCAGTTTCATTAGAACTTCATGAACTGAGGAGAGAATGATGGTTCTTCAGAAGAAAATAGAACATGGTTATCAGATGAAGGGTGAATGGATTCTAAGCAACAAATCCACAGATGACCATTGCAAGTAGCTACATTTATTGAATGCTGACTAAGAGCCAGGCACTGTGCTAATTATATGCATTACAGTGGGGCCTTGCCTTACGAGTGTCCCGACTAACGAGTTTTTCGAGATACGAGCTGTCTCTCGGCCAATTTTTTGCTTTGAGTTGCGAGCTAAAATTCGAGCCAGCTTCAGATACCCACCGCTAGTTGGCGCAGTGAACGTCACAGTGAATGCCACAACATCAGCCCAGCATCACTTGTCTCACTCGTTCACTTTATGATTTGACATGGGAGTAATTTGAGTTACGCGCTCCATCACAGAACGAATTAAACTCGTAAGTCAAGGCCCCACTGTATCTCATTTAACCCTTACAGCAACCTCATGAGGATTCTACTATTATTCCTATTTTACAGATGAGGAAACTGAGCCTCAGGAAAGTTGAGTAAGTTGCCCACATTTTTATACGTAGGAGGTGAGAACTTAAATCCACATCTGATTACAAAGCAAAGTGTCAGAGAAAAAAACAGATTTTGAGTTATGTTAAAATATGTCTGCTAGAGGTTCTTTTATTCCATTTGCCCAATATTTTATAATTATTGGAGAAGAATCTGTGTAGCCAAATTTCTTCTTTCACATCAAAGACAGGGAAAACCATGTTTTAATAATGAAAATTATCATAGTTGACTTTTTTTTCCTTTCGATTTACAAGTAAGCTTCCAATTTTGTCAGATACTACATCACTGGCATTGAAATTAAGCAGCTATATTTCTCAGAAAGCCCCCAGGCTTCTTGTAACCAACCATCTTTTCTGATAGGTCTAAGCAGAATCTAGGCTAAATTCTTGTCATGAGGTTAGGAAATGCAGAACTCCACGTCATCTTCTTACACTCCTTCAGCTATGATTTACAAGAGTTCTTATCACAGGCTCTTTTGTGGTCCTCATGATGAAAACCTGGGACCAGGGATTTCTGACTACCTATTCTCTACTCTGGTAAACCAGAGTTTGGATGGTGGGAGATGGGTGGGACAGAAAATGTGAGATAGCCAAAAAGTTGAAAGGGTATAAGGAGTTGAATTTTGTTGCCCCCACCTTCTGCCAATTCTGAAAGGCCAGGCTTTGGAATATCATAATAGGTACAACTTCATATAAAGCTGCATACTGTATTAGGCTTCATACTAAGCTGCAGGCTTACAGCACCACACTGACTCCTCTGAGAGAAACTTTCCCACTACCCCACCTCCCCAATACACACACATTCCCACTAAAGAATCTAAGCCCTCAAAAGATTTATTGCCTGTTCTACAGGCAAATTAGTGAATAACCCTGCAGTTGATGCCAAAGACAGGATGCTCATTTGCATGAGGACTTGTGTCATTTGCATTATATTTGCAAGTCATTTGCATATCGTGTCTGCCCTGTCTAAACGTACATAAATCCTTTGTACTTTTTTTTTTTTTTTTTTACTTTCTAAAAAGGACTACGCCTCCATATCCTGCCCAGGCTGTATAGTAAAATTACTAGTTGGGTATTCTGGGCTTGACTGTGAAGAGCCTCACATGCCATGCTGAGATCTCAAACTAGAGAATCCCCAAGGATATCTGAACTCAGTCTGAGACACTTCATTCATTCATTTATTGCAGAAATCTTTTTTAAACACCTACAGTGTTCCATGCACTGTTCTAGGTGCTGAGGATATAACCGTGAACAATGAGATAAAAGTAATTACAGCATTAAAAGTTAAATGCTGTCATTTCAGAAGCACCTACTCAATCAATAAATACAAGTATAACCAACACTAAAAACTCCTCAAAGTGTTTGGTTATAAGGTGATCATCAGACTATTACAGACTATGCTTACATTTTCTAATTGATTCTGAAATTAAAAAATCAATATCTTAAAGGGTACTGAAGACCCTAAGAATGTGTCTCCAGGCTTAAGTAACACTGATGAAGGAGCCATTACATGATTTAAACATGGAAATAACCTGGGTTTGTGTCTTAGAAAGATCACTCTGGCTAATACAAGGAAAATAGGCTGGAAGTGGCTTGAGGTCAGAGGTTGAGATATCAGAGAGGCTCTGATAGTCAGATGTGACTCAGATGTGGGGCTGTCCACACTTCCAGCCTCTTAAACCTGTGGCCCCTATCACTGGTGTCTGTAACAATACATACATGGTGGCTTCAGAAGTTTTCAATAAAAATTTGTACGGTCACAGGGAGGGTCACAATGCATTGTTTCACTTAAAAAGTCAGCTCTAGAATGTCTATACAAATTCTTTTATGTAGTCATTAGAAGCCTGGTGCGCGAAATTCATGCACGGGCAGGGTCCCTAGGCCTAGCTGGTGATCAGGGCCAATCTGTGGGGTGACCGGCAGGGTGATCGGGGCTCCAGCTTGCACCCACCTTGGCCTGGCACCATCCACTCACCTGCTCCACCATCCCGCCACAGTCCCACTCTCATCAGGGCCCATAAGGACCTGCAGCATCTCCATTGCCGCCGCCTGCCAGCACCGCATCACCGAAGCCTGCCATGATCCACACCACCCCCTGGTGGTCAGTGCACATCTAACTCCTGCCCATGGGACAATTTGCATATTCTATAGGTTAAGTGGTAGGTCCTTCTCAACTCTTCTATCACCCAACTTTGAAGATTCTCCTCTCCTTTCTCTTTCTCTCTCTCTCTCTCTCTCTCTCTCTCTCTCTCTCTCTCTCTCTCTCTCTCTCTCCTTTCTCTCTAACTCTGGTACTCCAAATTCACCATCCCTTTATGTTCTGGAACAATCTGGCTTCTATTCCAAAATTCCAGAGAGTGTGGGAATACAAAGGACCCCCCTTTAGTTCTAGGGTCTATCCTATAGGAGGTTATAAATAATTTCTTTTTAAAAATTTGTCCTCAAGAAAAAGCTGGTAAGAACCTTATCAAGAGAATAGCTCTGTAATGGAAAGAAGAGATAGAGACATGGCAGAGGGAGAATCAGAACCATAGGGAAAAGGAAGTCGATGGCCAAATACAAAAGTTCAAAGGATAGGCCACAAACAGATCTCATTGGATCTTGGTCACATGGTCAGGGTAGATTGCTTGGTTTAGAATACTTAGAAGTGCCCCCAAACAGTGCCTGGTTAAAAGCCCATACAGAACAGAAAGGTAGTGGAGTGGAGGCTAAGGAGAAGTGATCAAAGAAGTAGAGAGAATGTATAGCAGAAAACAAGTTTCAAGAGAGAGGCTACCAATGTAAAACATCACAGAGAAGTCAAGTACAAGGAAAACTGGGAGAAGTCATTGGATCTAGCAGATAAGGTGATTTTCTAAGAGCAGTTTTAGTGAGGTCTTGGGGGAGACACTATTGATTACTTACCCAAAAGCAATTTTCCCACCCTTCTTCCTTACTGGTTAGGACTCCCTCCCAACTACAGGGGCTCAAAAATGCCAGAGATTTCCTCAGAGCCCCTTTCCCCACCCCTTTAAACCTAAGGGTAAACAAGTGACCTACTTCTGGACAATGAGACTTAGGAGAAAGTCTGGAAGTTTCTGTAAAGATTTTCCTCCTCAATACAATAGAGAGCTTCAACTCTTTTACTTCCTGCCTTGGAAATTATCATGTGAGCTCATGCTGTGGCAGCCATATTAGATTGTGAGGGGACAAGCTCAAGAATGGAACAAATACCCTGAGGGTGGCAAATGGAAAAGCCTGGATCCTTTATGACATTACTGAGTGGCTAAATTAACCAAGCCTGAAGCTACTTGCCTCTGGATTTCTTGTTATGTGCGATAAAGAAATGTCCTTATTGCTTAAATCAGTGATTTTCAACTGGTGTGCCGCAAGAATTTTTAATACGTGCAATACCTGACTACTTAGTCAGAGGCACTGAACTCTTTTCCCTTAGATTGTCAAATTAAAAAATGACAACACCCAACACAACAATAGCCATCTGGTGTGAGTGAATCAAAATTATACCATTTTTTGTCAGATCAGCAAAAAATATGATCTATTTTTTGGTGTGCCACAGAATTTTAATAATGATTTTATGTGTGCCCTGAGATTAACAAGGTTGAAAATCACTGGCTTAAACCAAGGCTAGTCAACTATTTCATTATTTGCAACCAGTATGCATGGGACATGGAAGCCAGAATTACATTTATTTATTTTTTTTTAATTTTTTTTTTTTTGATATATATTTTATTGAGTTTTTACAGAGAGGAAGGGAGAGAGATAGAGAGCTAGAAACATCGATGAGAGAGAAACATCGATCAGCTGCCTCCTGCACATCTCCTACCGGGGATGTGCCCGCAACCCAGGTACATGCCCTTGACCGGAATCGAACCTGGGACCTTTCAGTCCGCAGGCCGACGCTCTATCCACTGAGCCAAACCGGTTTCGGCCAGAATTACATTTATTGAAGAAGGAACAGAAAACAAAAAAGTAAAAAGTGTTGTCCAGTGATTTCCAAATGCCAATTAGTGAACTAGCTGTATTAAAATGATATGGGGCCTGGCTGGTTGAGCATCATCCAATGCACCAGGAAGGTTACCAGTTCCGTTCCCCGTCGAGGCACATGCCAGGGTTGTGTGTTCAATCCCTGGCAGGGGGCATGCAGGAAGCAGCAGATCATGTTGATGTTTCTTTCTCATCGATGTTTCTATCTCTCTCTCCCCCTTCCTTCCTTTTTCTGAAATCAATAAAACATATATTTTTTAAATCATATGGGGAACTTTCTATAAATACAGTTATCTGGCCTTTCTTCCTGGAATATTCTGATTCAGTAAGTCCAGCACAGAACCCAGAGATCTTTTTCTTTTTTTTCAATCTTCACTTGAGGATTTGTTTCCATTGATTTGAAAGAGAGAGGAAGGGTAAAGGTGGTGGTGGTGGGGGGGGGACATTGATGTGAGAGAAAAACCATTGGTTGCCTCCCACACATGCCCCCAACTGGGAATGGAACCCAAAACCTGGGTATGTGCCTTGACCGGGAATAGAACCTGCCACCTTTTGTTGTACAGGACAACACACCAACCAACTGAGCCACACCAGCCAAGGCCAAATATCTTTATGTTTAATCATTTATATATAATATATATTACTGATTTCAGAGAAGAAGGGAGAGGGAGAGAGAGCTAGAAACATCAATGATGAGAGAGAATCACTGATAGGCTGCCTCCTGCATGCCCCACACTGGGGATCAAGCCCTCAACCTGGGCATGTGCCCTTGACCAGAATCAAACCTGGGACACTTCAGTATACAGGCTGAAGCTCTATTCACTGAGCCAAACCTGCTAGGGCCAGAGATCTTTTTAATAAAGACACCACTTGTACAATATTTTGAAAAATTGTTGTCACTTTTTTATAAAGTTAAATAAATACCTACAAGTGCCCTATAACCTGCAACTCCACTCCTAGATATTTACTCAAAAAAAGGAAAACATGTCCACAGAAAGACATGTATGAAACTATCCATAGCAACTTTATTCATAATAGCTAAAACTGGAAACAAGCCCAAATACCCATAACAGGAGAATGAAAGAGATTGAAGATTACAAAGGGACATTGAAGATCTGATTGTGACTGAAAATCAGACATTGAAGCCAGTGAGCATGGTTCTATAGTTTTCTCTGGCAGACTGGAGACAGAAGTAGAGATAATCAATCTTGTCTGATCTATGTGTGGGAATTAGAGTAGGAGGCAAATGAACTAGAGGTAGTGGGGAGAATAGAGGCAAAGCGACTATTTTTGCCTGAGGGTGTTTTGGAAACCCCTCTGTCGAGAGCTTCCCTTATTCTGCCCCCTTTGGCTCTGCCCTCTGTGTGTTTCATGCCTCCTCTACCTTGGATTCAAAGATAGGAAAACAAGCCAACCCACTTTGCATACTTGGGACTACGGTTTAAAGGAGAGCAAGTAGGAGAAATCAAAGTCAGTGCCGCTGAGATGTTCATCTCACCTGGGACCCAAGAAATAAGAAGAGGCAAATCCCAAGTTTCTGTGGCCACCAAGGAAAATGCTCTCACTGAGGGTCTATGGAGCTGTCATCTACGGAATATGGTAACTAGTGGCCTGAAAAATTAACTGGGCTGCTTCATGTAAAAGATAAAAGAGAAATTCTCTCCAAGGTGACATGTGTCACACTAATTTGGCAGGAGGCTGGGTGCTAATTTGCATATGTCAATATCCTCTTCCCTTCTCTCTCCCTCAGTCATGGCTGATTTCAAGCTGCTTTCTAGGGAGGAGCATCAGAGAAGCCTTACAGGGATGAGAAGAAGGTTTCCTAAGGAGAGAAGTCCCAGAAAGGAGAGTGGAGATGGCTTCAACGTTATAACTCTAACTTCCCTTCCTCTCTGTCTCTGCAGGCTCAGTGAGAGGGAAAAATATACATAAACCAAGGCTATCAAAGGTTGTGCCAGCCCAAGTCCAAGAAAATATCCAAGTAAGGAAAGTGAAGTTTGGGGGAGGAGAAGTGTCACACAGCTAGTGAGGGGCCACTGGTCAGTCTGACTCAAATGCTGATCTTTTTCTACTATAAGGAGCCGAATAGTGTTTTCTGTGTGTCAAAGATTAATTGATCCTGTAGCCAGTATAGACACTGAACTGCAGAGCACTAGCTTGCAGGAGAAAGCTCAACTTCCCTAGTTCCCAGGACACCTAGTGATATACAGAGGAACTGAGACTGCCATCCGTCAACAATAACAAAACAACAACAAAGAAAGCCACCCCTTCTTGACATCTTACCAAGTGCCAAGCACTATTTTAAGTGCTTTATAGGTGTTATCTAATATTTATCTTCACAATAACCCTATCAGGCAGCCAACAATTATCTTGTCAAGCACCCATGGAACACCTAAAAAATGGGTCACATACAAGACCAGAGAGCAGATCTCATCAGATATGTTAAAAAAAATCAATAGACCACTTTCTATAAACAAAATGGAACTTAACAACAGAAAGATAACAAGGGCCCTATACATTTGGAAACACTTTCAGACTCATGGGTCAAAAACGAAATAAAAATGGAGATATTTAGAAATGAAAATTAGTGCCCTGGCCGGCTAAGTGGTTAGAGCATTGGCCCGCACACTGGAGGGTTGTGGATTCAATTCCCAGTCAAGAGCACATACCTGAGTTGCAGATTTGATCTCCTCTTTCTCTCTACTCCTCTCCCCTCCCTTCCACTCTCTAAAAATCAATGGAAAAAAATATCGTCAGGTAAGGATTAACAAAAAATAAAATAAAAAGGAAAAGAAAGAAAGTTAATTGTGGATGGCAAGTAAAATGGTACTTAAAGGGCAAAAGCTGAAAAAAAAAAGTAGAAGGAGGAAATCATAAGACAAAAGCAAAAATTAATGAATTAGAAATAGAGATACTGTAGAAGATCAAAAAAATTTTTTAATAAGCTCCAGCAACAAAAAGAGAGGACATGGAGCTAGCTGGTTTGGCTCAGTGACTAGATCATCAGCCTGAGGACCGAAGGGTCCAGGGCTCTATTCTGGTTAAGGGCACATGCCTGGGTTGCACGCTTGATCCCCAGTGGGGGGGTGTGCAGAAGGCAGCTGATCAGTGATTCTCTCTCATCATTGATGTTTCTATCTCCTCTCCCTCGCCCGTCCTCTCTGAAATAATATTTTTTTTTTAAAAGAGAGAAGGCATAGATGGAACGAGAAGGTATTATGCTGAGTGAAATAAGTCAGAGAAAGACAAATATCATATGGTTTCACTTATAAATTGAATCTAAAGAACAAAATAAATGAGCAAACAAAACAGAAGCTAATACAGAGAACAAACTGATGGCTGCCTTAATGGGAGGGAGTTGGGGGCTGGGTGAAAAAAGGTGAAGGGGTTAAGAAGTACAGATTGGTAATCACAAAACAGCCACAGGGATGTAAAGTACAGAATAGAGAATACAGTCAATAATATTGTAATAACTATATATGCTGCCAAGTGAGTACTTGAATTATCAGGGGATTACTTCATAAATTACATAATTGTCTAACTACTATGTTATGCACCTGTAACTAATATAAAATAATATTGAATGTAAATTGTAATTGAAAAATAAAATTTAAAAAAAGAAAAAGCCCAACCGGTGTAGCTCAGTGGTTGAGCATAGACCCATGTATCAGGAGGTCACTGGTTCGATTCCCAGTCAGGAGGTCACTGGTTCGATTCCCAGTCAGGGCACGTGCCCAGGTTGTGGGCTCAATCCCCAGCGGGGGGCATGCAGGAGGCAGCGGATCATATTGATGTTTCTCTCTTATCGATGTTTCTATCTCTCCCTCTCCCTCTCTCTAAAGAGAAAAGAAAGAAAAAGAGAAGGCATAAATATTGTTTTTATATAAAAAATGTTTAGTCTTGGCCTGTGTGGCACAGTTGGTTGGAGCACTGTCCCATACACCAAAAGGTGATGGGTTCGATTCCCCATCAGGCTACACACCCAGGTTGTAGGTTCAATCCCCAGTTGGGGCACATGCGGGAGGCAACTGAGTGATGTATCTCCCTCCTGTCAATGTTTTTCTCTCTACCTTTCCCTCTCTAAAAATTAATAAATAAATAAATAAATAAATAAATAAGTAAGTAAATAAAAAGATCCCAACCAGTGTGGCTCAGTGGTTGAGCGTCGACCCATTAACCAAGAGGTCACCAGTTCAATTCCTGGTCAGGGCACATGCCTGGGTTGCAGGCTCAATCTTGAATTGGGAACGTGCAAGAGGCAGCAGACCAATGTTTCTCTCTCCCATCGATGTTTCCATCTCACTATCCCTCTCCCTAAAATCAATAAAAACATATTTTTAAAATTAAAATAAAAGAAAAAAGAAAAAGATACTCATGCCCAGCTGGTGTTGCTCAGTAGTTGAGTGTCGGCCCATGAAATAGGAGGTCACAGTTCGATTCTTGGACAGGGCATATGCCCCTGTTCAATCTCCAGTAGAGGGCATGCAGGAGGCTGCCAATCGATGATTCTCATCATTGATGCTGCTATACCTCTCTCCTTCACCCTTCCTCTCCTTTCCTCTCTCTGACATCAATAAAAACATATTTTTCAAAAGATACTCATAATTTAAAAATTGTTTTACATATATTGATTTCATAGAGGAAGGGAGAGGGAGAGATATAGAAATATCAATAATGAGAGAGAATCATTGAGTGGCTGCCTCTTGCACAGATCAAGCCCACAACCTGGGCATATGACCTGACTAGGAATGAACTGTGACCTCCTGGTTCATATATCAACACTCAACCACTGAGCCATGCCAGCTGAGCTAAAAAAAAAATTTTAAGGGGACATATCTACAGGTAGAGCAGAAAATTTAGTCATGAGGAAATATTATAAAGAATTTTAGGTAGGAGACATACAGGAGGCAGCCTATCGATGATGTTTCTCTCTCATCGATGTTTTTATCCCTTTCATTTCCTCTCTCTCTAAAGATCAATACAAACATTTTTTTAAAAGAAATTTAGGTCAACAAATTTTAAATTTTTGATGAAATGAATAATTTCCCCTAAAATGGAAAAACAATCCTATATTGGAGATATTATTTCTTTTCCACAAATGAGGAAACTGAGAAACTTGTTCAGATTCCCATTGCTAGTAAGAGATAGGGTCTGGATTTGAAGGCCCAGGCAGTGGACCTCTAATCCACCCTCCCCTCCCTCCACCCCCCCCCCCTCACCACATTTACTGAGCATCTGCTAGGCACCAGTCATTGTGTTAGAGATTATAGGAATAAAAGAGAAAGTTCTTGCTCTCAGGAAGCTCCCAGTCCAGAAGAAGATACGAGAAAAGCATTAGGGTAAGTCAAGTGAGGTACCTAAGGCACAAAATTTAAGGATGTACTCACTCTCGCACAACTCTCCTTAAATTTTGCATGCTAGTCCTGGCCCTGCTAATAAGCATCATCACAGAATTCTGAGCTGTGGATGTGAGGAAAAGGGCATTCCAGGCAGGGGAACTAGTATGAGCAAAGGACAGAACAGGGAAGCAGCATGATCCCTGGTGGGAACTACAAGCAGTTTGGTATTTCTGAGGCATACAAAGCAGTGCACAGTGGAAAATGACAGAAGAGAGGCTAGAGAGATGACTAAGATCCAGGTCATCATAGGTACTTTATATCATGCTAAAAAGTTTAGATTTCACACTAAGGATTTAAGCAGAGGAGTGACACAGGTGTAGTTGTATTTTAGAATGATCCCTCTAACTATGTGGATGGAATGTGGATGGTGGTGGGGATGGGAACAAGGCTAAAGGCACAGAGATGAGTGACGAGGCTGTCGCAGCATCCAGGCAAGAGATGAAGAGAGCCTGCACTAGGGCAATAGCAATTGAAATGAATAACAGGAAATGGATTTAAGAAATATTTGAAATGTAAAATTGGTAGGACTTAGCAGTTGATTGAATGTGGGAGAAAAAAGTGTGAAAGGAATCAACAATGAGGCCCCTTACCACCCAGTTTCTGTCATGAATAACTGGAGTACACAATGGTAACACCAACTTCTATCCATTTCTCAATTCATTTATACATCCAATAATTCATCCACCTGTTTATAGTCATTCATTTATTCATTTTTATTCATACATTCATATGTCCATCTATCTATACATATGTTCTTTGATCAAATTCTTACAAGTTGTCAAAGTACCATGAAGAATGCATGTATATAAAAGGCATAGTTCTTGGCCTTATTCATTTATTCATGCATTCACTAAACTTTTATTGATATCTTCCTGTGTGCCAGATAACATTCTAGATAATAGAGATAGTTTATATATAATAAGTATTATTACATTTAACATATATATATATAATATATGTATTATAATAGCAGTGAACAAACAGAAAAGGTCCTGTTTAAGGACCTAACGTTCTAGTGGGAGATACAGCTAGAATGCAAAGAAATAATATAATTTTAGGTAGTGAGACTTTTTTTAAATAAAAGAAACCAGAGCTTCTTGGAGAAATGCCTGATTCTAGGGCTGTGGTGTGAAATATATAATACTAGAGGCCCAGTGCACAAAATTTGTGCATGGGGAGGTGGGGGTCCCTCAGCCAGGTTTGTGCCCTCTCATAATCCGGGACCGCTCACCCTTAACCACTCACCTGCCTGTCTGCCTGCTCAGTGCACGTCATAGCGACCAGTCGTTCTAGTCATTCTGCTATAACAGTTGCTTAGGCTTTTATAAACACTGAGTGGCCAGATTATTATGACAACCTGACGTTTGTAGGCAAATTAGCTATAATTTCGCACTGAAGTTGGTAAAGGGTCAGACCATTGTAAATAGGGAAGCAGGTTGTTTACCACGACAGTAGAAGTGATTTTTTTTCTGAAGATATGGGTAAACAATGCGATTTAACAGTCTTTGAACGTGGAATATATTTGAACGTGAGTGACCAGATTATTATGACCACCTGACATTTGTAGGCAAATTAGCCATACACTGCATCGTATGGGATATGGAAGCCGAAGGCCTGTTCGAACACCTTTGCTGTCTGCAGTTACCAAGATAAAATGTCTCCAATTCACACAGGAACACAAGGATTGGACAGTCGAGCATTGGAAAAAAGTCATGTGGTCCAATGAATCACGTTTCCAGTTGCATCATGCAGATGGCAGAGTGAGAATTTGGCGGAAACAGCATGAAAGCATGCACCCCACATGCATGAGTACAACCCTTCAAGCTGGTGGGGCAGTGTTATGGTTTGGGCATGTTTTCCTGACATGATTTGGGCCCTTGAATTCGTGTGGAACAACGTCTGAATAGCACAACATACCTAAGTATCGTTGCTGATCAAGTTCATCCTATCATGTTGATGGCGTATCCCAATGGAGATGGCTTCTTCCAACAAGACAATGCGCCATGCCACGGTGTTCGTATTGTGCAGGAGTGGTTTCAAGAACATGAGGAAGACTTTACCTTGCTTAGGTGGCCCCCACAATCACCAGATCTCAATCCAATTGAGCATTTGTGGGACGAAGTTAAAAGAGCCATCAGGCAGCTGGTTCCACAACCATCAAATCTCACAGAACTGGACAGTGCTATTCATCAGGCATGGTGTCAGACTCCTCGCATCACCTTTCAGCATCTCGTGGAGTCAATGCCAAGAAGATTCGCCGTAGTATTGAAGGCAAAAGGTGGCCCAATGAAGTACTGATGGGGTAGTCATAATAATCTGGCCGGTCATAATAATGTATATCCCATGTTCAAAGGCTGTTAAATCGCATTGTTTAACAATATCTTCAGAAAAAAATCACTCATACTGTCGTGGTAAACAACCTGCTTCCCTATTTATAATGGTCTGGCCCTCTAGCAACTTCAGTGCAAAATTGTAGCTAATTTGCCTACAAACATCAGGTTGTCATAATAATCTGGCCACTCAGTGTATATAGATGAGCCTAAAGCAGTGGTTGGCAAACTGCGGCTCGCGAGCCACATGCGGCTCTTTGGCCCCTGATGCGGCCACAAAGTTTCAATAACACTGTACGTGCGTGCCCGCACATGGTATTTTGTGGAAGAGCCACACTCAAGGGGCCGCAGTTTGCCAACCACTGACCTAAAGCATCTTGCAGTTCCAGAAAGAAAGTAAGGGTTCAAACAAAAACCCAATGATGAAGATATGTCACAGGGAATAAGAGCAACTGAAAGATCTCTCAGTAATCAAAATTGGAACAATTTGAGCAACAAAATAAAAAGATATCTGATTCTGGAACTCAGAGTAGAGATATAAACTAGAGGTCTTCAGAATAGAAAGTACTTAAAGCTTGATGCTAAATAATGAACAACATAAATTGATGAACAAAACAGATCCAGAGAAAGAAGCATCGATCAGACAATCAAACCTTAGAGGGAAAGTAGGGGAGGGTGGGAGTAAGGGGGAGAGATCAACCAAAGGACTTGTATGCATGCATATAAGCCTAACCAATGGATACAGACACCAGGGGCGTGAAGGCATGAGTGGGGGGGGGGGGGGGCGGCAGGCAATAGGGGATAAGGACACATATGTAATACCTTAATCAATAAATTAATTAATTAATTAATTAATTGAGAGAGTTGGGACATAGAAAAAAAAGCTTGATGCTACAGAAGATCTCTAGAAATGAGTGTGGACAAAAGTTGGATTCTTGGCGCATTGAACAGGTAAAGGGCATGAAGATAGGGGAAGGAGCTACTGGGAAAGCAGGAAGAAAACCATGAGAAAGTTAGTGCCCAGGAAGCCAAGCGAAGAAAGTGTTTCCAAAGCAAGGGTGTGATCAATTGGATTAAATGCTGCTGAGGCACAGAATAATTGACAACTGAAAATTGACAAATAAATTTGGCAAGTGCCTTCAAGTTGCTTCCTATCAAAGGGAGAGGAGCTAAGAAAAGTGAGGAAGAAAAGGAACCACCTCTGTTTCTCTGGGAAAATGCCAGGCTATAATCCTTAACCAGGCTGTCTGGTGGGGATAGGGGGTGTTTAGAGAGAAAGATGAAACACTCCAGACTGTCAATATTGAATACTTATGTCTGATACCACCAAGCCAAATGGGGCAAAATTACTAAATCTTCAGGCTAGAAAGATCATCACTAAACACAAAAATCTCTTTGTCTTCAGGGAACTACATCTAAACTTGCAAAGAGAAGGGCTTGCTGGCTGAAAGGACCATCCCAGTATTCTATTCCTTCATTCGAGTATTTATGGAGCCCCTACTATTATGTGCCAAGTAGTCTATGGAAATAGTAGAGAACAAAACAGACAAAAGTTCCTGTCCTCAGGAGCTAATAATCTCCTCTGTCCCTGCTCTTTCCTCTGGACTCACCCTCCTTCTTCCATGCCCAGGATCCATGAGGCTACAGGGCAGAACTGGGCAGATCTACCCATCACCCCCTGAACCTGGGCAGAGGATAAATTTTCCCCAGGGGCAAACCCAGATTGGGAGCAGAGGCCCCACACCTGGAGTGCCATTAGTTTGGATGTCACTACAATTATTACATTGGCTCTAGACAAAGCTGAGTCACAATTAAGGACAGAATTTTAAATCATGACTTTCCAGAGTCTCATTAGGTAATTGATACTGATCACATTGCTTAATGAGGGCCCATAAAATGCTTGCTATTTATATTACAATGAGCAGAGAAAAGGCTCAACTAACCAGATAATTGACTGATGATATGAGGGATGGGTGAATAGGTGGGAAGAGACAGGGAAACCTAGTGAAGTTTTCTTGCCTGTGGCTTTTAGCTTCCGATTGGTGATGATTGTTTGACTGGGTTCAGAAGAGACTGTGCCCTGGTCTTCACAAAGCCCAGAGCTGCTCTTCTCAGGGGTTGCGATAAGAATTGTCATTTAATTAGATTTCCTACAGCAGGTTAAATTATTTGCTAAATGAACAATTTCAACATCCTTTCCCATTTAGTAGGAGGGAGTTAAGTTTACTTCTCCAGCCTATATCCCAGGCTCCCATATTCCTACTCTTTCACCAGCTCTTAGCAAGAAAGATGGTCTAGGTGAGGTACAGAAAGTATGATTGTAGTAACACACTTTGGACCTAACTGAGTTTGCCAGATCATTAAGCTATAAAAAAGTGTCACCCCATTCCTTAAACCATTGCACACCTCAGAGCACCTTTGGAGACCCAGGCACACCCTCCATATACCAGAGGCCCGAAGGCAGGCCTACTTCCCTGCTATTCACCAAGAAGGGGCTATAACTCTTCCTACTGCAGAAAGGGGGGTGTGGATGAGATTCATTTATTTCCTCTTTTGAGACATGGGGCTTTTCGACAGGGAGCTTTCATTAAATCCCACAAATCAAGGCATATAAGGCATTGAATAATCTCCAGGTATTTGGAAGAAATCCTAGGGAAAAGGAAGCAATGATCTTGAGAAGAAAGAAGCTATACCATTTACTGACATATGGATGGAAATTGGTTAATGGAAGATGTATCTGGTAGGGAAGAATTTTGTGTTCCCAAGATTTGGCTTCTTGATTGGCCTGGGCCCTCCCCACATCTAGATTCATTCCCACTTGCTCCATATGTATGCCTACTCCTTTTATTCTCCTTTCTCTCTTTCTCCTTCTCCTTTTGCTACCCCTCCCCCTTTCTCTCTCTGTATGCTCCTCCTATCTCCTTTTGCATTGGGATTGATAGCTGGTACAAGGTCCTGGGTAAGAGCAAGTGCTTTCTCCTCCAAATTAATCTACAGATTCAACACAATTCCTAACAAAATTCCATCTGGCTTCTTTGCAGAAATTGACAAGACAATCCTAAAAAAAATCGTATGGAAATGCAAGAGACTCAGAATAGCACAACAATCTTAAAAAAGAAGAATAAAGTTGGAGTACTCACACTTTCTGATTTTAAAACTTACTACAAATCTATAATAATCAAGGCCGGGTGTTACTGCCATAAGGATAGACATGTAAATCAATGCAATAGACTTGAGACTCCAGAGTAAACCCTCAGATTGATAGTTGATTTTCAACAAAGATTTCATGATAATTCAATGGTGAAAAAAGAGTCTTTTCAACAAAGAATGCTGGGGAAACTGGATATCCACATGCAAAAGAATGAACTTGGACCCCTTCCTCATACCATACATAAAAATGAGCTCAAAATAAATCATAGACTTACATGTAAGAGCTAAAACTATAAAACTTTCAGAAGAAAATATAAGAGTAAATCTTCATGGCTTTGGGTTAGGCAAAGTCTTCTTAGATATGACAACTAAAGCACAAGCTACCAAAAAAAGAAAAGCTACACTGGATTTCATTAATGTTAAATATTTTTGTAAGGATACCATCAAGAAAGTAAAAAGACAACCTACAAAATGGAAGAGAATATTTGCAAATCATATATCTGATATGGAACTTGAAAGTAGGCTATCTAAGGAACTCTTGCAACTCAATAAAAAGACAACCCAATTTAAAAATGCACAAAGGATCTGAATAGATATTTCACTAAGAAAGATATGCAAATGGAAATAAGCACATAAAAAGATGTTCAACATCATTAGTCATCAGAGAAATGAAAAACAAAACCACAGTGAGCCACTACTTCATACCACTAGGACGGCTATAATTAAAAAAAGATAGATAACAATAAGTGTTGGACAGGATGTGAAGAAATTGAAACCCTTATACGTTGCTGGTAGGATTGAAAATGGTGCAGCTGTTTTGAAAAACGGTCTGTCATTTCCTCAAAAGGTTGAACATAGAGTTACCATATGGCCCAGCAATTCCACTCCTAGATATATACCCAAGGGAATTTAAAACAGGTGTTCACACAAAAATTTATAGATGAATGTTCACAGTAACATTATTTATAACAGTCATAAAGAGAAAGCAATCCAAATTCCTATCAACTGATAAATGGATAAATATAACGTGATATTATATGGTGTATTCAAACAATATCCATACAATGGAATATTATTACTCCATTTCTTTAATAGTAATTAAATATTGTTTGGCAATGAAAAGAAATGAAGTATTGATAAATGTTGCGACATAAATGAACCTTGAGAACATTATGCTAAATGAAAGAAGCCAGTCCAAAAGACCACATATGTATGATTCCATTTATAGGAAATGTCCAGAACAGGCAAATCTATAGAAACAGAAAATAGATTAGTAGAAAGTTTTCCTGCCTGTGGTTTTTAGCTTCCTATAAGCTTCCTAAGAGCTGGTGAGAGAGTAAGAATATGGGAGCTGGGGATATAGATTGGAGAAGTGAACTTAACTCCCTCCTTCTAAATGCGAAAGGATGATTGAAATTGTTCACTAAAGCTGAGGGTTGAATGGGAACTGACTCCAAAAGGATATGGGGTTTCTTTTTGGGTTGATAAAAATGTTCTAAGACTGGCCGAAACCGGTTTGGCTCAGTGGATGGAGCGTCGGCCTGCGGACTGGGGGGTCCCGGGTTTGGTTCCGGTCAAGGGCATGTGCCTGGGTTGCGGGCATATCCCCAGTGGGAGATGTGCAGGAGGCGGCTGATCGATGTTTCTCTCTCATCGATGTTTCTAACTCTCTATCTCTCTCTCTTCCTCTCTGTAAAAAATCAATAAAATATATTTTAAAAAAAAATGTTCTAAGACTGATTGTGGTGATGGTTGCACAACTCTGAAATACACTAAAAAAAAACAACGAATTATGCATTTTAAATTAATTGTATCAGAAAACCAAGATGGCGGCATAGGTAAACACCGGAGTTAGCTGCCTCGAACAACCACTTCACAAATACAACTAAAAGACGGAACGGACATCGCCCAGAACCACAGGAAGACTGGCTGAGGGGAAATTCTTCAACTAGAAGGAAAGAGAACAGCATACGAGACTCAGAGGAGGCGCAGTGCGGAAAATACAAAGGTGCGGAGGTACGCGCGGAGCGGGCTGGTAGCTGAGGGCGCGGTTGTCGTTTTCAATCGGGAGGGAGTCTCAGATTCTGAGCTCCAGTTCTGGGCGAGTCTCTAGGGACCCAGACTCAAATGGGAGAAGCAGGACTGTCTGGCATCGGTCAGAACGCGAGGGCAGCTTTCTCTCCGAGGTTTGCAGTGGTTGCTGGGACTCTGAGAGGCAGAGCCTCTGGGGATGGGACTGAGAGCAGCCATAACTGCTCCCTCCACCCGCTCTGTTGATCCCGTGCCAACCTACCCAGCCCAAGCCCTGCAAAGAGCCATTTGCCAGAGAGCCTCAGGCAAAGGCTAGATTAGCACCTCCCTAGAGGACAGAAGTTTTCCCACTGCAGACACAGCTGATTCTCACAGCCAGTTGGCCTGGAGGTCAAATCCCCCTAGTATTAACTACAACAATCAAGGCTTAACTACAACAAGACCACGCACAAAGACCACTAGGGGGTGCACCAAGAAAGCATAAAAAATGCGGAGACAAAGAAACAGGACAAAACTGTCAATGGAGGATATTGAGTTCAGAACCACACTTTTAAGGTCTCTCAAGAACTGTCTAGAAGCCACCGATAAAGTTATTGAGATCCTCAAGAAATCTAATGAGACCCTCGATGTTGTGATAAAGAACCAACTAGAAATTAAGCATACACTGACTGAAATAAAGAATATTATACAGACTCCCGACAGCAGACCAGAGGAGCGCAAGAGTCAAAGCAAAGATTTGAAATGTGAAGAAGCAAAAAACACCCAACCAGAAAAGCAAAATGAAAAAAGAATCCGAAAATACGAAGATAGTGTAAGGAGCCTCTGGGACAGCTTCAAGTGTACCAACATCAGAATTATAGGGGTGCCAGAAGATGAGAGAGAACAAGATATTGAAAACATATTTGAAGAAATAATGACAGAAAACTTCTCCTACCTGGTGAAAGAAATGGACTTACAAGTCCAGGAAGCACAGAGAACCCCAAACAAAAGGAATCCAAAGAGGACCACACCAAGACACATCATAATTAAAATGCCAAGAGCAAAAGACAAAGAGAGAATCTTAAAAGCAGCAAGAGAAAGAAACTCAGTTACCTACAAGGGAATACCCATACGACTATCAGCTGATTTCTCAACAGAAACTTTGCAGGCCAGAAGGGAGTGGCAAGAAATATTCAAAGTGATGAATGCCAAGAACCTACAACCAAGATTACTTTATCCAGCAAAGCTATCATTCAGAAGGTCAGATAAAGAGCTTCACAGATAAGGAAAAGCTAAAGGAGTTCATCACCACCAAACCAGGATTATATGAAATGCTGAAAGGTATCCTTTAAGAAGAGGAAGAAGAAGAAAAAGGTAAAGATACTAATTATGAACAACAAATATGCATCTATCAACAAGTGAATCTAAGAATCAAGTGAATAAATAATCTGATGAACAGAATGAACTGGTGATTATAATAGAATCAGGGACATAGAAAGGGAATGGACTCACTATTCTTGGTGGGGAATGGGGTGTGGGAGATGCGGGAAGAGACTGGACAAAAATTGTGCACCTAGGGATGAGGACAGTGGGGGGGTAAGGGCAGAGGGTGGGGTGGGAACTGGGTGGAGGGGAGCTATGGGGGGGAAAAAAGAGGAACAAATGTAATAATCTGAACAATAAAGATTTACTAAAAAAAAAAAAAATTAATTGTATATTATGTACATTATCTAGATATATAAAAGCCTAAGCGACCAAGCTACCAAATGACCGAACAACTGGCTGACCACTCGCTATGATGCGCACTGACCACCAGGGGGCAGACGCTCAATGCAGGAGCTGCCCCTGATGGTCAGTGCACTCCCACAGCAAGAGTGCCACTCAGCTGACCTACCTGTCCCAGTGGCCCACCAGCTGGGCAGCAGCCACTCGCTCCCTCAGTAGTCCTGCAGGTACAATCTCCGGAGAACTGGCCAGGCACCAACGGACTGACACCACCAGCACGATCCTGACAGCACCACTGGCTTCCTGGAAGTCAGCCTCTAGCACCACAGCCACTTCCCCTCTCTAGATACTCCTTAAGGAAGAAAGGATATAAAAGCAGCTGCCAGATGGCTCCTGACAACTGGCGCTAACATCAACGGGATAGATCCGGATCCCCAGCCGGCAAGGTCATCCCACTGCCTACCTGGAGGGCCTATTGCATCCCAGGACCCCACCCCCACCCGCCCTTGGGTGGGCACCAGATGCAGAGCTCATGGCTGGTGAGCACAACTGTAGCAGTGAAACATCTCCCGATTGGGACTGACTGGGCGCAAGCCCCCAGCAGGCAGAGCAGAGCCAGGATGAGCGCGAGTGGCAGGCAGAAGCAGCAGGCGGCATTGGACTGTGGGTTTTGGCCCAATCCCCACAGGCCACCCTGAGGGACCCCACCTGTGGACGAATTTGTGCACCAGGCCACCAGTATTTCAATAAAGATATTATATATATACTACAGGCCCAGTGCACAAAATTGTGCACAGGTAGGATTCCTAGCTGCTGCCGGCTAAGGCCTCCCTTTGCACCTGCCTTGGCCTGATGCCACCTGCTCACCTGCTCCACCATCCTGCCACGGTCTCACTCTTGTCAGGGCCCACTGGCAGTGCGTCCACTGCCGCCCGCTGCCAGCGCTGCGTTGCCAGTGCCTGCCATGTTCCGCACCACCCCCTGGTGGTCAGCACATGTCTAACTCCCTGTCAGTCGAACTCCCGCTCTTGGGGACAATTTGCATATTAGCCTTTTATTATATAGGAGATATATATATATATATATATATATATATATATATATATATATCTCAATGGGCAACTCAAAAATTTACTAAAAATTCTGCATGTAATTGTTACAACCAAAAAGTCTGATTATTGTATTTTAAAAGAATAATATGATTCTAGCCCTAGCCAGTTTGGCTCAGTGGATAGTGCGTTGGCTCACAGACTGAAGGGTCCCAAGTTTGATTCCAGGGTACATACCTCAGTTGCAGGCTAGATCCCCGGCCCTGGTCAGGGCTCCTATGGGAAGCAACTAATTGATCTGCCTCTCTCACACCGATGTTTCTCTCTTTCTGTCTCTACCCCCCACTTCTACTCTCTCTAAAAATCAATGGAAAAATATCCTCAAGTGAGGATTAACAACAACAAAAAGAATAATATTATTCTTATAACAAGGTCTGAGGGCTTTGCTGGCAAATGTCAGTTCTAGCACCTGTTGACTGTGATTTTGGACAAGTTACTTAACCTCACTGAGTGAGCACATTTTCTCACCTGCAAAAATGTGCATTAGGTCATCATGAGGATTAAATAAATTATCTTGTAAAGACACCTGGCACATAGTTGGTGCTCACTAAATGAAAACCATAAAAAAGAGTCAAGGAACAGGAGTAACTAGAGAATGGAAGAAGAAGAAACAGTGTTTGTGGGCCAAAGCCACATCCATACATATATGCCTAACTTTTGGTTGAGCTCCAAGGACATAGAGAAAGAAGTCCCTGACTTTGAGGAGGGAGAAGGCTGAGGGATTGGGCATTTTGTAAAAGAGAGAGAGAGAGAGAGAGAGAGAGAGAGAGAGAGAGAGAGAGAGAGAGAGGAAGGGAGGGAGGAAGGGACGGAGGGAAGGAGGGAGGGAAGGAGGGAGGGAGGAAATAGAATCACAGAAAAGTTGCTCAGGGGCAGAGGGAGGCTTTAAGACAGTGATGGCGAACCTTTTGAGCTCGGCGTGTCAGCATTTTGAAAAACCCTAACTTAACTCTGGTGCCGTGTCACATATAGAAATTTTTTGATATCTGCAACCATAGTAAAACAAAGACTTATATTTTTGATATCTATTTTATATATTTAAATGCCATTTAACAAAGAAAAATCAACCAAAAAAATGAGTTCGCGTGTCACCTCTGACATGGTGTCATAGGTTCGCCATCTCTGCTTTAAGAGTTGGCCAGGTGAAACGGGACTAGTGAACCCTTGTCCCCTCCCCCACTGTGTGTGACCAAAATCATGTGAAGCACTCTCTTGTGGAGAAAACTGGATAGAGCCAACCCAGCACAGAGGCAGAAGTCAAGAGCAGTTGTGGATTGATTACTCTTGGCCAGGATGGGCAGTGATACTGGCACAAGAGGTAGGAGATGGGGCCTGCCTCCCTGGTCTCTCCATAGGTGAGCAGAGCCTTAGGAGTGCCTCCTGTCTCCGCTTGTTCCTAGCTCTTCTCAGCCCCTAAGCCTCTGCATCTTTTTCTCCCCCCCACCAACCTTGTTTTGGGGAACAGCCTGATTTCTGTAGGCAGAGCATGACACCTCCATCATTCCTCCCTCTACTGACTCATCCCCAAGACTGGGGGTGGCAGAAAGTGCCAGGACCCTAGAGCTGTAGTCCCATCCAGATTCTGGCAGTTTAGAGACATCCTATCTTCTTCCCTCCTCCCCCCACCCCCGCTACCTCCCCTACTTTCAGCTCTGACTCTTGCAATTTCTACGTAAGAGACACCCACCTCCCCAAGACTCTTCTTGCCTTTCCATTGCCTCCTCCAGTCTCTTAACTCCAGTCTCCAGGAGCAGCTAGGCTGAAACAGCCTAAGCCCAAGGGAAGCAGGCACAACCCAGACCTACAGGCTCTTTCCTGGAGGAGGTGGCTAGGCAAGGTCTGTATCCCCATCCATGGCCAGGTCTTTGAGGGTCAGGGCCCATGATGTAGAAAGCCTTCTGAGCAACACTTAAAACAACAACAAGCCCTAGCTGATTTGGCTCAGTGGATGGAGCATCGGTCTGTGGACTAAGGGATCCTGGGTTCAATTCCGGTTGGGAGCATGTGCCTGGACTGTGAGTTTGATCCTCGGTGGTGGGCGTGTGGGAGGCAGCCGATTGGTGATTCTCTTTCATCACTGATGTTTCTGTCTCTCTTTCCCTCTCCCTTCCTCTCTAAAGTCAATAAAAATATATTTTTTAAAAAACACAAAACAATAACAACAAAATTATGTTACTACATGCTAAGTGCCTCACAAACTTTGCTTTATTTATTACTTCAACAACTCTATGAGGCAGATAGTATTATTACTGCCATTTTCTAATGAGGGGAAATAATTTGAAAGTAGCAGACTGGTGCTCAAACCCAGGCCCCAGATATTGGACTCTTAACCACCAGACTCATCTGCATTTTGGGAATGGGGGGCAGTGTAGCACAGCTCTGAGGAATCTAGGACAGCACAAGCAATCCTGAGGCCCTCAGTACAGCTGCCCTGAAGACTAGCTTTGACCCTAGCCTCCTTCCTATTACCCATGGCTCTTGTAAACCTGCCCCACTTCACTCCTCAGGGTGAGAATGTGGAGGGCTATTCAGATGATTCTTGTCCCCCTCAAAAATCTTACTTCCTATTACACTCCTAGGACAAACATCAATGTGATTCTGGGGTGCCCAGAAGCGACCTAGAAAGAGGGGGAAAGAGCATTCGTTATAGTTACAAGCTGGCAGAAGGAGTCCAGACGCCCAAGTGCGGGGTTAGCCCAGGCTTGCAGACAGAGTAGACATCTGTCACACCGAAGAGGCACAGAGATGACCCACATGACAATAGAAATAATAACATCCTTAAATTATGTAGCACTTTATAATTCCTCGGGCACTTTACAACCATTTGATCCTCCAGCTGACCTCTGAGGACCTAAGGGGGCAGAAAGCATCTTTCATAAGCTGTCACCACCTGTCCAGTTTTCCCCAAGAGGGAGAAAAATAGGAGGCAGACAAGGCAGTGAGTGAGTTAACCAAACCCAAACCCCAGTGCAAAACTGATAGTTTTTATGGTGACTTTATCCTCAGACTCCTCAGAGATCATATTTTCACCGGATTACCACATTTACATAATTGTGCAGGGTGAGGGACCCGGATAAATCTTCTCTGCATGGGAATGAATACAGTAGAAATGTATTCTGTTGACAGACAGCAATTTGTTTTACTACATTACTGCCCTTCAATTTAGGAGGAAAGAGCAAGGCTTGTGAAAGGAGAGAGGAAAGGAAGAAAAGAAGGGGAAGAGGAAGCAGCAAGATCTGCAATCTAGAAAGAGAGGAACTAATTACAGGGGAAGAGACAGGAAGAAAAGGAGAGCTTTAGGGAAAGAAGAAGGAAGGAAGAAAGGAAGGAAGGAAGGAAGAAAGGAAGGAAGGAAGGAAGGAAGGAAGGAAGGAAGGAAGGGAGGGAGGGAGGGAGGGAGGGAGGGAGGGAGGGAGGGAGGGAGGGAAGGAGGGAGGGAGGGAGGGAGGGAGGAAGGAAGGAAGGAAGGAAGGAAGGAAGGAAGGAAGGAAGGAAGGGAGGAAGGAAGGCAGGCAGGCTTTCTCAGCAGTCAAGAATTTAGTGGTGAAAGGGATGGAATGATTCCGCACCAGGTATAGCTGACTGTTGGGGGGGCAGCCCATAATAGTGGGGTGAGAAAGATTCAGAGGTCATTTGAGTGAGTGCCAGGCTCTCACCTTCGTAGCTGGTCAGGAGAAGCTGGGAGAGTAAGGAGAGTCACAGGAACAGGGCTCCTTTTGAATCCACTTAAGGTGTTATCAAAGGCCTGTCTGGACCTCTTCTCACCACATCCCACCACTCCATCCACCTGTATCAGAGAACAGATGGGCTCCAGGGACATTGGGACTGAGCTCTAAGAATCCCTGTGTGGCTCAGTGGTTGAGTGTTGACCTATGAACCAGGAGGTCACGGTTTGATTCCCGGTCAAAGCACATGCTCAAGTTGTGGGTTTGGTCCCCAGTGGGGGATGTGCAGGAGGCAGCCAATCAATGATTCTCTCTCATCATTGATGTTTTTCTCTCTCTCTTCCTCTTCCTCCCTCTCTGAAGTCAATTAAGAAAAAAAAAATAATCTCTGGGCCTGCATCTTTCTGATTAGGAGGCTTCGATATCAGTTCCTGCTCTGCCACTAACTTAGCTGGATAGTTTTAATCCCCTAAACTCTCAGCCTTGGTTTCTTTATTGGGAAAATGGGAATTTATTAATCCATCTATCCAACAAATGTGTAGTGATTTTATGCCAAGCAGTATGATATGCTATTGTCTATATAACAGAAAACAAGATAGATAATAACCCTTTTCTTCTAAGAGAGCACAATCCAATGAAGGTAACCAGACTTCCTCGGAGAAATAGGCCCTGCCCACGCTAGGATAATAGTGATGAGAGCTCTCTCTGCCAGGCACTGCGTTAAGTGCTTCCATGTATTAACTCCTATAATCCTCACAGCAGCCCCTGTGGCATAGCAGACCAGGTTAGCTACATGCACCTGTAGGCTCCCACAACCCTCCAGCACAAGTCTTTATAAGTCACTTTCCACACCATGTTGCATAGTAATGGGACCTTTGTATCATAGGGCCTTAGCTCCTAAAAGGAACAAATAAGTCTCTAGGCAATACTCCCAGGCTTGCATTTCCCTTCCAGGGAACTTGGACCCTAAAGGAAGGAGAAAGAAAACAAGGGAGGGTGTAAAAGGCCAGATAGATGCTGGGACTCCCCTAAACATTTTCCCCTTTTCTGCCTCTCCTTCAGTCTTAGCCTCACTATCCAAACAAGCATGTCCATTGGCCTGCTGATAGGTTCTGTGACTTCTGGCAAAACGATGAATAATAAAACCAAGTTTACCATAGGGTAATTGATATAAACAAGAGTTAAGTTCCTATGGCATCTCATCAATGTTATGACGAAACGATTTTAATTGAGGAGCTACTGTGCTATGTCAAATGCCATTTATTTGAGCCATGCTACCTTTCTCCGCTCTCTCCCCTTTTGTCCCCTATCCCCCTCACAATGTACTCACCCTGAGCCTCTTCCCAACATCTGCTCCATGTCTCTGAAAGCTTCCTGATATTTGATATGAAGGCAGGGTACTTTTTTGTCTCCACAAGAGCAGCTCATGTAAGGTGTGAAGAACCTGCATGCTCTTGAAATCACAGATGGTAATGTCATGTTTAGTCTGTAAAGTGAGGTTGGGAGCAGTGGCAGATGAAGCAGAACAGGGGCAGGAACCAGACTTTGTGAAAGATTTTGCCCCATAGGCCATGGAAGCCATTGAAGAATTCTGCATAGGTTGGAACTCACTCCCCTTCCACTCAGCCTTCCTCATTTACATCCCTTTCTTTCTCTCTCTCTCCCCTCTCTGTCTCCCCTCTCTCTCTCTTCCTCCCTCACCCCTCCCTCTCTCTCTCTCTCCCCTCACCTTACCCCACCCTCACCCCCACCACCCCATTTGGCTCATAGCAAAATCTTAATAACAGCAAAGATTTATTAAGAGCCTTCACTAAGTAAACTTTCTGTTCACATTACCTCATTTCAACCTTTCAGCACTTATGAGGTAAGACATTATTACTGTCCCTATTTCACAGGTGAGGAAAATAACTCCAGTAAGTGATTTGCTCTAAGTTACAAATCAAGAAAGAAGCAGAGCCCATTTTCTTAAACATTACACTAGTTGTTTTCTCTTTTGGGGAAAAAAATTAGATAACTGTAGGAGGCCTTTGAGGTCTGGAGACAGAACAAAGAAGAGTGAGTGAAGAGACTGGACAATTCTGGAGGAGGAATTTCCAGGTTCTGATGGGACCCATCTCACTCAGCCTTGCTCACCTCTCTGTGCTTAGCAGGCAGTCTCTTCCCATCTCCCCACTCCCTCTCTTGGTCCACTTGCTTCCTCCAGTTCCCACATCCACCTTCACTTCCTTGGATACTATTTGCCTTTGTCTTTCAGGTTATGTATTTGATCAGAAAATGCCTGGATGGACCAGAACCCTCTGGAAACCCTCCAGATAATTCAGGTGTCTGTAGAGGATGATTTCCCCTGTCCTCCCAACTCTAACAAAAGAGGTCTGGTCTCACCCTGGGATTAGAAGGCTCATCAGCAAAGGTTAGCTCCTCCCTACTTCATCTCCCACGACTACCCCTCTGCCCTCTCTACAAGCTAAAAATACATAACTACATATGCTTCCCAGAACATGCCAAGTTCTTGAAATCTTTGGGTATGCATTTTCTCTCTCTGGAATGCCAGCATCCTCTCTCCCCCAAGTTTTTCAACAGGAAAACTAATTATCCTCAGTCTTGACTCAAACATGACTTCTAGCCCCACCGATATTATCATTCAGGCCACCATTTCTTGCCCGAACTACTCCCTCACTGGTCTCTAGAATGCCACTCTGGCCCTACACCATCCATTTCCGACACTGTACCCAGAGTAATTTTTCTCAAATGCAAATGTGCCTGGCCAGTGTGGCTCAGTTGGTTGGGTATGGTCCCCTGCACCAAAGGATCACCAGGTTGATTCCCAGTCAGGACACATGCCTGGTTGTGGGATTGATCCCTAGTGGGGCATGTGCAGGAGGCAGCCAATCTGTTTTGCTCTCATTGATGTTTCTATCTCTTTCTCCCTTTCTCTCTAAAAATCAATAAAAACATTTTAAATATAAATAAAATAAAATGCAAATTTGATCTTATCACTTCCCTTCTTAAAATTTGTCAATGGTGCCGAAACCAGTTTGGCTCAGTGGATGGAGCATTGGCCTGCGGATTGAAGGGTCCCAGGTTTGATTCCGGTCAGGGGCATGTACCTTGGTTGCGGGCACATCCCCAGTGGGAGATGTGCAGGAGGCAGCTGATCGATGTTTCTGGCTCTCTATCTCTCTCCCTTCCTCTCTGTAAAAGATCAATAAAATATATTTAAAAAAAAATGTCAATGGTTTCCCAAGCCATCAAGGTAAAAGCATAATTTTTTAACCTGGCTTTGGCAGTTCTCCTACCCCACTCCTCTCGCTCAACTGTTACTCAATTCCTTGAAACTTGCCATTCTCTCTTGACCTTACATGCTGTTCCCTTAGCCTGGAACTCTCTTTCCTGCCTTTTTCCCCAGCTGACTCCTACTAACCTTTCAGGCAGATCTCAGCCTAAACTCACCTCACCACTGTACCTTCCAGAATCCCCCATACTGGGCGAGCTGCCTCTGCTTTCTGCGTCCACTGTCTATTATTTCCCCAGGACAGCATTTATCTTCTTTGTTACTACCTTTTTATTTACTCCCACACCCAACTGGAAGCCTACCTTATTTCCCACTATAACCCAGAGTCTAGTACTGGTGGGTTCTCCATGAATAATTGTTAAAGTAGTGAGTGAACAACGCCTTCCCTGTCTTCACAGTGCAGACTCAGGCACCCACTGCAGCTTCTACAACTACCATCCTCATAGTCACTATGCTGGCTGATAGGTGATTGCTTTTCTGAGTGTCCCTCTCTCCTTATGGATTGGGATGGTACCGCTAATGTTTGTACTCCAGTGCCTAATGCAGAGCTCAGCATTCATTCTTCCATCCGTCCTCTCATTATTTTTAACAAACATTTATTAAGGCCCTGGCCAGGTAGTTCTGATGGTTAGAGAGTTGTCCCACTATGTCAAGGTTGCTAATTCCATCTCCGGTCAGGGCACATACAAGAAGCAACCAATGAATGCATAAATAAGTAGAACAACAAATCAGTGTTTCTCTCTCCCTCTTTCTTTTTTCTCTCTTCCTCTGTCTCTCTCTAAAATCAATAAACAAAAATAAAAACACACAAATATTTATTGAGTACTAGAGACTGTAAATGCAGCAGTGAATGAGGTAGAAAGAATCCTGCTTTCAAGCTCACATTCTAGGGGCAAAGATGGGTGCGTAGTGAGCCAGAGGTTCAGTGAATCTAATTCATACCAAGAAGCCCCTGCAGGCTTTCCTTTCCATAGCTACAAAGCAAGGAGCACAGACTCCAGTATATTTTCTCAGTGACCTCTAGACCTCCTCCCTTTGTCCAGGTCTCCTTGGGACTAACCATCAAGCAGCAGCAGCAGGAAGGAAGGGAATAAGGGTGGGAAGGCAGGCCTAGTGGGAAGGGTCCGAGTCCTTAAAGATAGGCAATGGTGCTACAGCCAAGGCAGTATGGTAACTAGCTTTCTTCTTTTCTCTGGGGCAGAGAAAGAGAGATCCACAGAGGGAAAGACATAAATGGACAGAGATGACAGAGGAAAAAGGAAGGAGAGAGAAAAGGTAGAACAGAGAGCAGGAGTCAGAAATACAAGGAGAGGGAAGGAGACTGAGGCACAAATAGGTCTGCAGGACTGAACCCTGCCTGTGTTGCTGGGAGACGGATCTGGGTATAGCTCCTCTTCTGGGTCACTGGAGGGGAAAAGAAAAAAAAAAAGAGGAATTCCCTAGATGGTTTTCAGAGCCCTCTGATGCCAAAAATTGTCTCTGGTGCCATCTAGTCACCCCAGGAGGCTTCTGCAGGGGACCTGCCAGCCTCTAAACCAGGATATACTCCATCAGACCCTTGTGAGTAAAGGACAGGCAGTGATGAAAAAACAGTTGCTCTGGGTACGGCAATCTCTGATTTTCATCTTTCTCAGAAAAGATCATAGAAAAGACCCTGTGTTTGTCATCTGTTTCCTAACTGGGGCTCCAGGCTCTGCTCTCTGAGATACCCAATCTGCAAGCACAGCGCAGAAAGTTCCCTGAGCTGGGAGCCAGGGAGGCTCCCACCACCCAGGAGCTCCCTGATGCCCAGCACAAGCCTCAGTTGCTAATAGGGCTGCTGCTCTTGCCAGCAGCCTCAGCTGCTTGCTCCTGAGGCTGTGATGCCATCTGCTGCTCAACTTAGGAAATTGGATGACTCTGGTTGCAAAACCAAGGGGGAGCCTTGCCGGACTTGAGCAAGAGGCCTGCTTAGGTCTCAGGAGAGCCATGTCTTTATCTCTGGACAGAACCAGTAGTGGGTCTCAGAGACAGAACAAATGCTCTGTTCCCTGTCATCATTTTTTTTTAGACTAGGCAGGATGCTTCTTGTTCACAAAAAGGGTCCCCTCCCACATAGTACAAGGGTTTATCTGTGTGACCAATAGAATATGACAGATGTAATGGTATGTAACTTCCAAGATTAGATTATAAAAGACACTGGCTTTCTTCTCTCTCTCTCTCTCTCTCTCTCTCTCTCTCTCTCTCTCTCACACACACACACACACACACACACACACACACACACATCACTTGCTCTGGGGGAAGGCAGTTGCCATGTCATGAAACTCCTTTGGAGAGGCTCATGTGGTAAAGAAGTGAGGGCCTCTGTCAACAGCCACATGAATGAGCTGGGAAGCAGAGCCTCAGGCGAGCCTTCACATGGTTGAAGCTCTAGCAGGCAGCCTGACTGCAACCTCTTGAGTGACCCTGAGTCAGCTCAGCTGAGCTGCTCTCAGTTCCTGACTCTCAGGAACTGGGTGAGATAAATGTTTAAAGTTTGGGGGTAATTTGTTATGGAAAAACATAATAAACTGTCATGGTATTATTACATCATGGCATATCATCTGCATTATATCACTTCATTCCCTTAGGAGATCTGGCATCTGCATCCCAACCTCTCAGCCTCTTTAACCTCATCTTTTACCATCCCATTCTCTCCCCAGCTTAGCCTCACCCTAGGCTCACTCTTGCCTCAGGACTTTTGAATATGCATTTCTCTCTGCTGCTGCCCCCTCCCAGCTACCCCTCTACTTATCACTCCCTTATCTCCTTCAGGTCTTTATTCACATGTTGCCTTTTCCGTGTAGCTTTCCTTGATCCTCCTGCACCCTTAAACTGCAACTGCCACATCTGCCTATCCTTTTCTCTACTTTATTTTTATTCTTAGCCCTTATGATAACATACATAATAAAATAGTTTACATAATTATCTTATGTCTCTATCCCCCACTAGAATGTAATAAGCTCCATGAAGGCAATAATTTGTGTTTTTGTCTATTTTTGTCACTGCCCTATCCCCAGCACCTGGAATAATGATAAGCACATAATAGATGTGTAATACATATTTACTGAGTGAGAAAAATGAATGTCATAATTCACCAAATATAGTATGTATGTCTTCTATATCCCATATCATATATCACATGCCATATTATGATGTCACATACATATTATATTTAAATGCAGAGCAAGGCAGTGCAGAGAGACTAGAGTTATAATGAGAAGACCTGGCTTTGTTGCTTGCTGGCTAGCTATGTTACTATAAGTCAGGCATGTAACCTCTCTGAGCCTCAGTTTTACTCATCTGTAAAGTGAGATTATTATTTTAAAAATCAATGAAAAATATATTTTTTAAAAATTGTCTTAAAAAAGAAAGGAAGAGGATGGTGAAGGAATTAAAGGACAACTGAACTCATCCCCTTTGAAAAGAACTCTGCAGAACAAAGGCAACCTGAAATTTCCTAGGGGTGGAGAGGAGGTTGGGAATCCAGGAATCCTGGTGCTGACCGCTGAGCTAGCTGAGCTGGCTTATTCCTTTGAATGTTGCCTCTGCCACTTTCTGCAGTTGAAGCTTAGCCTTCCATTTCATCTTCAAAGAACCCCTGATTGAAGAGATTTCTTCTTTATCCGGAAGGAGGAACCAGGTAAAGCAAATCAGCAGCTTCTCAATTTAGTGTACTTATTAAGTGCCTGAAATGGCAGCTGCCATTTTTCCTTTTCTTGTGAGCAATGAGCCTTCTTGGCAGCATTCATCTCCCCAGAGCATGTCTGGCTTGGAAAGAAAAAGAATTTAGCAATTCCTCTCATAAAGATTCCCTAGGCTAAATGGGACATGAAGAGGTTGGCAGGTTTATTCTTGAATTCAAGATATGCCTGCCTAAGCTCAGTCCAAACAGATACTTTTAGAAAAAAGGATTCTGGTCTGGCTGGTGTGGCTCCGTGGTTGAGCATTGGCCCACGGACCAGGTGGTCAGGTTTCCATTCCCCCTCAGGTTACCTGCCTAAAGTCAAACAGCTAATATGTAAGTGATGAAGTTAGAATCAGATCCACATCTGACTCCCAAATCCATGTTCTTCCCACGCAGGAGACTTGTATATATCACACAGAAATCT
This sequence comes from Myotis myotis, assembly GCF_014108235.1. Classification (NCBI taxonomy): domain Eukaryota; kingdom Metazoa; phylum Chordata; class Mammalia; order Chiroptera; family Vespertilionidae; genus Myotis; species Myotis myotis. The sequence continues at coordinate 29,805,364 of NW_023416368.1, read as the reverse complement.
GGGTCTTGGTTTCCTTGCATTCTTGGAATATATTTTGTTTATTACCTAACCCCACAAACATGCTAAGATTCTGGCTATTTTTTCATGACCATTTACTGCAGGGTAAATTAGCATCAGAAAGGTGCAATTAACTCTGTTAAGGCATTCCTGTTATCAAATCTGAATTCACGCTACCTGATGTTCACCTGCCTCATCAGACTGTAATTTCCATCATGGTAAGGACCATGTCTGTCTAATTCATTACTGTATCCCTCCTAGTGCCTAGTGTCTCAAGTTCTATAAAGCAAGATAAGAGAACCTGAGACAAAGGTTAAAAGGTGAATATTTATTTTAAAAACAAGCAAGGAAGAAGTGAGTTAGCCAGAAAGAGAATGAAAGACAGTAAGATACAACTCAGCACAAACAAGCAAGATAAATATAGCCTCTCGCCAGTGTCCTTTAAAAATTACTTTCTATATTTGAGCCTAAGTGACAAGTGAAATCTCCTCTGTAATTTCCCATGTGTTCAGCTAATGAATTTCCAGCAAATGGTTTCAGTAATAGAGGGCCAATTTGGACACTGTGGAGCTGGGGATGGTGAGAAAATGAGGGGTATAGAAATAGACTAACTGAGTCTAGAAACCAAATGAAGGGGTGATTGGAGGCATGTGAGGAGGAAGCCAAGTCTTGGAACTTGCTCAACATCAAGAAGGTTGGGAATTGGTTTTGCTCTAGCTGATGTCACCATGATGTTTCCCTAAATGCTATAGAGGGAGTTTAGAATCCCAGGATGCCCTGCAACTATTCTTTGTACCACATTGCCTATCTTGTAAAGAGCTGTACTTGTTTATATGGAGGGCATTATATTAATAATTTAATTTCAACCATTGGAGGGAATGAAGAGCCTCAGGCTCTTTCAGGTTTATATACCTTTTACACAGTAGGTACACTATAAATGTTGAACCAAATAATTATGAGGGAGTCAATCATGAGGGAGGGAAAGTATAGGAAATGCACAATCTACCCCTTTACATCTGTTTGTGATACCCACACAAATGATTACTTAAAAACTGTTGATTGAGTGTGACTGAACAATTATTAAATATTTCTCTACTGGTGGTTCCTGTTCAGGAAGGAGAGGAAAAGGACAGTCTTAAGAACAAAAGGGCCCAGCTGGTGTGGCTCAGTGGTTGAGCAGCAACCTTCATAGGAGGTCACAACCAGGAGGTCACAGTTCAATTCCCAGTCAGGGCACATGCCCGGGTTGTGGGCTTGATCCCCAGTTTGGGGCATGGAGGAGGCAGCCAATCAATGATTCTCTCTCATCATTGATGTTTATATCTCTCTCTTCCTCTCCCTTCCTCTCTGAAATAAATAACATATATATTTTTTTAAAAAGAACAAAAGGCATCAAGGAAGGAAGCAAGAAGAGGATAAAATGGAGGAGAAAGTGAAAAGTAGGAAAGCAGGTTGGGGACCTAGTGTCTCTTGGAGCCAACCTTTCCATTATGAAGTCAAACTCAGAACTAAGGGCCTACCCTAATCCTTTGCCTTTTATCTGGTTGCACTTTTTTCTGGAATTTTTCCTTTTCCTTTTTGTTATTATTTGTAACAATCTTGTCTTCAAGAATAAGAAACAAGTAAAAAAGTAGTTAATATTATAGGTAAAAGACCATATAAATCAACTCACCAAAATGAATTCAGAATTTAAAGGATGGAGGTTAAGAAGTTTGAATAAGAGCCCTAGCCAGTTTGGCTCAGTGGCAAGAACGTCAGCCTGTGGACTGAAAGGTCCTGCGTTTGATTCCGGTCAAGGACACATACCTGTGTTGCTGGTTCGATCCCCTGTAGGGGGCATGCAGGAGGCAGCCGATCAGTGATTCTCTCATCACTGATGTTTCTATCTCTCTCTCTCCCTCTCCCTTCCTCTCTGAAATCAATTAAATATATATATACATGGTTGAGTAAGAAAAATCTTTTTTTAAAACTAGGAAATGAAAAAATCATAATCTAGGTTTTCCACTAAGGACACTGCATGGCCTATCCCTAAAAAATGTATCCATCTTTTTAATATAACATGAGAACATGGTCTACAGCTCAGCCTTACTCATAAAGGCTGGCCTTCCCTCAACACAATCCTGCCTTCTACCTGGACTAATCTGTGAATCTAGTTGTCACCAGGTCATTGGTCCTTCTAACTGAGGCCTTAGTTTCTCCCTAGCCTCAATTAGTTCCTGTCTCTTTAAAGCACACATGCATGCACACACATAAACCTCATCTTTCCTTTTCATGAATCCTCAGGATAGCTCTGCCTTCTCCATTTTGTGTGTTTGGAAGGAATGAAAGCAAAATATATGAGATGCCAACATAATTTCTCCTTTAGCCGAGCTCCGAAGGACAATTACCCACCCAATCTGCCCAGTTTTATAGCTCTCATAACCCTCCTTTATGAACACACTGTGACAGTCGGATGCTGGCATTGATTATGGCAGCAGTCTTCAGCCACATTCCTATTTAACTGCAAAGCAGAGCTCCTGCCTACCAAGCCAGCACAGCTCATGTGACTTTTTTAATTACTGTATTTATGTAAGCCTTTTTCCAACCACAGCCTGTGTCCAACTCCCATCAAAACTGGAGAGGATCTGTGCTTGCCACTTCTCTAGTGGCTCTCTGGCCTCCTGGCCTAGGGTCTCTTGTAAAATCAATTTAGGGTTCTGGGCTTTCTCAGCAGAGGTCTGTGTGCACAGGAAGCACATTTTTTTTCATTATGAAAAAGCTGAGAAAAGATAGTAAAACATGTTGGCAGATGCCAAGGACAGTGGCTCACCTGGCACCGAGATAGATCAGCAAAGCCTGTAGAATAGGAGATGGAGGGGGCGGGACAGCGAGAAAGGGGCTCCAGAATTTGGGGAATGGATTTAGGAATTACTGCTGCTGAGCCCTTGCCCCTCTGGGCTCCAGCTTCACCAGCTGTTCAGCAGGATAGAATCATACTGACTTCAGCTAGATGGGGAAGGAAGTTTTAACGTTCAAAGGAAATGCTGGTAATTTGGTGAGCAATCTGGCCTCTCTGGCTGAGTGTGCCACGGTGCAAGTCTGGCAGGGAAAGCCGGTGCTCTTTAGCTGCTGCCGCTCGACTAAGGATCCCACTGCAGGCACCAGCATGTAGTCCCGCAGGGTTAGGCTGTAGGAGTGAGTGACAAGCATAATCTACCCGAAAACCTCCTGGAGAGATTCTGAAAACCAAGGTGACCTTTGTGGGTGGGCGAGCCATTAGCCGAGCGAGAGCGCTGCTGGAGAAAGACAGAAAGAGGATCTGCGTGGGAGATGGGAAAGGCGTGGGTTGAGCCTGCAGGAAAGGAAAGGCGCCATACGTGTAAGAACCGGCATCGCGGGGGCGCTCAGCGTGGGTAGGCAGGGCACACGGCTGCACCAGGACACACCAGGTTTTCTCCTTGGCAACTCCAAACCCAGCGCCCCTTCAAGCCATAAGTAACAGAGGGGATGAGAGTCAAATAAATGCAGCCCTTGTTAGAATTCCTACCCTTTCTCTTCGGGGGTCTAAGTCCAATAAGGAGTATGCTCATCTATGCCTCGGCATTCGCATTTTTCCAATTCGGTCTTTCCTGGGCGGGACTTCAGGCCTCGCCCACTGGGGCCCCGCCCCGCCTCTCCGGGGCGGGGCTCTCCTCGGCTCCCGGCTTCCTTTTCCTCCACGGCCCCTGCGGGGGCTGGAGTGTCCCGGCCGAGCTCCGAGCTCCGGGCACGCGGTGAGTAAGGACCAAGTGGGGGGAGGCCTTGGAGGTTTACCTGCCGGGACAAGAGGCAGCGGTGGGAAGGCTTCTTTCAAGGCACGAGGCGAAACTGGGGTTCGTTTCCTCCTGACCCCGGATTTGGAGGGCATCTTGAAAAGACTCTGGGAGTTCATAGCCCTAGGGTCGCCCCTTGTTTCCTACCATCCCTCTTGTCCCTGCAGAGTCACATAGAGCTGGTCGTGGAGAGCCTAGCTCTCCAGGCACGAGGGCCAGGGGCTTGGGTAAGGTTGTGAGGAACACGTGGCCGGTGGAGTTCCGGCAGTTCCTTTAACCCAAGGCCCCAAAGGGATTAGTTTTTTTTTTTTTTTTTTTTTTTTTTTTTTTTTTTTTTTTTACAACCCTGTCACATAATCTCCATGGATTTCTACAGAAGAGGAAAGGAGGCCCAGAGAGATAACATGACGTGGCACTCTGTGAGTGGTATATATGATTAAGATTCAAATCCAGATCTCTTGATCTAAAATCCAGTGCTCTTAACACATCAGCACAAGTGGTACAAATACAGACCTTGATACCTGCTTCCCAAGGCTACTGCATGGACTGTGGATAATGTGGCCCAGAGTGCTCTCTAGAATTCTACCCCTTCCTTCCAATTGCTTACTTCTGGCATTTCTTTTTTTTTTTTTTTTTTTTTTAAATCTTTATTGTTCAGATTATTACATTTGTTCCTCTTTTTTTTCCCCCCATAACTCCCCTCCTCCCAGTTCCCACCCCACCCTCCGCCCTCACTCCCCACCCAGTGTCCTCATCCATAGGTGCACGATTTTTGTCCAGTCTCTTCCCGCATCTCCCACACCCCTTTCCCCCCCAAGAATAGTCAGTCCATTCCCTTTCTATGTCCCTGATTCTATTATAATCAACAGTTCATTCTGTTCATCAGATTATTTATTCACTTGATTCTTAGATTCACTTGTTGATTGATGCATATTTGTTGTTCATAATTTGTATCTTTACCTTTTTCTTCCTCTTCCCCTTCTTAAAGGATACCTTTCAGCATTTCATATAATCCTGGTTTGGTGGTGATGAACTCCTTTAGCTTTTCCTTATCTGTGAAGCTCTTTGTCTGACCTTCAATTCTGAATGATAGCTTTGCTGGATAAAGTAATCTTGGTTGTAGGTTCTTGGTATTCATCACTTTGAATATTTCTTGCCACTCCCTTCTGGCCTGCAAAGTTTCTGTTGAGAAATCAGCTGACAGTCGTATGGGTATTCCCTTGTAGGTAACTGAGTTTCTTTCTCTTGCTGTTTTTAAGATTCTCTCTTTATCTTTTGCTCTTGGCATTTTAATTATGATGTGTCTTGGTGTGGTCCTCTTTGGATTCCTTTTGTTTGGGGTTCTCCGCGCTTCTTGGACCTGTAAGTCCATTTCTTTCACCAGGTGGGGGAAGTTTTCTGTCATTATTTCTTCAAATAGGTTTTCAATATCTTGCTCTCTCTCATCTTCTGGCACCCCTATAATTCTGATGTTGGTACGCTTGAAGCTGTCCCAGAGGCTCCTTACACTATCCTCGCATTTTTGGATTCTTTTTTCATTTTGCTTTTCCGGTTGGGTGTTTTTTGCTTCCTCGCATTTCAAATCATTGACTTGATTCTTGCGCTCCTCTGGTCTGCTGTCGGGAGTCTGTATAATATTCGTTATTTCAGTCCGTGTATGCTTAATTTCTAGTTGGTTCCCCAATATAAGATCGAGGGTCTTATTAGTTTTCTTGTAGATCTCATTAAGTTTATCGGCGGCTTCTAAACAGTTCTTGAGAGACCTTAAAAGTGTGGTTCTGAACTCTATATCTTCCATTGACAATTTTGTCCTGTTTCTTTGTCTCCGCATTTTGTTATGCTTCCTTGGTGCACCCCCTAGTGGTCTTTGTTCGCAGTCTTATAGTTAAATCTTGATTGTTGTAGCTAATTCCAGGGAGGGTTTGACCTCCAGGCCAAGTGGCTATGAGAATCAGCTGTGTCAGCAGTGAGAGAACTTCTGTCCTCTAGGGAGGTGCTAATCTGGCGTTTGCCTGAGGCTATCCGGCAAATGCCTGTGTGCAGGGCTTAAGCGGGGCGGGTCGCACAGGATCAACAGGGTGGGCAGGAGAGAGCAGTTATGGCGGCTCTCAGTCCTGTCCCCAGGGGCTCTGCCTCTCTGAGTCCCAGCACCCGCCGCAAAGCTCAGAGAGAAAGCTGCACTCTCTCTGACCGAAGCCAGACAGTCCCGCTTCTCCCGTTTGAGTCTGGGTCCCTAAAGACTCGCCCGGATCTGGAGCTCAGAGTCTGCGACTCCCTCCCGATTGAAAACGCCAACCGCGCCCTCCGCCGCCAGCCCGCTCCGCGAACTCCGCACCTCAGAATTTGACTTCAGCACTGCGCCTCCTCTGAGTGTCCGTATGTGTTTCTCTTTCCTCCTAGTTGTAGGACTTCCACTCAGCCAGCGTTCCTGTGGTTCTGGGTGATGTCCCTTCCGTTTTTTGGTTTCACTTTTGAAGTAGTTGTTCAAAGCAGCAAACTCCGGCGTTAACCTATGCCGCCATCTTGGTTCTCACTTCTGGCATTTCTCGGGATTAGTTTTTTGACCTAGACAGTAAGCCCCCTGTAAATCATTTTGCTCTAAATCATTTGGAGGCGGTTAGGAATGAAATTAGAGATGGCTGGGAAAAGGTATGGTCTTAGATACACTTACCTGAAATAAAGGTAAATTATAAGGGTGAGTTGGGTGGGAATGTTTATTAGCATTCTTGCACACATCTTGGTTGTTTTCAACCAATAGTGGAGGATCTTTGGCAGGAATGTCAACCTGTCTCAAGTTCCTTTCACATCCAGTACTGAGACCAATTACTTTTCTGAAGTACTGCCTTCCAATTTCCCCTCCCAGGGTAACTTTTCCCTTCTACTCACTTGTATCCATCATCTCCTTGACTGTAACGTAACTCCTGATAACAGCAAGTGTTTATTGAGTGCCTGTTCTATACCAGATATTATCCTATGCGCATAATTTATATTCCATTAAGTCTCCCATCCACCTTGCATACAGAGTACTATTAAAAACATTCCTATTTTACAAATGAGAAAACTGAGGTAGAGACTTTTAAGTTACTTGCCAGCTGTTTATTGGCTGTTAAGCTTCCTGATACTTATTGACTAGGCTATTGATTTGATCCTGTTGAACTGCTGAGGGACATAAGTAACAGTAACATGTGAAAATAACGTTAGCCAAGGGAAAATTGTTCTATTGCCTGTTACTGTTTCTGTAGCTCAGGCCTCACATAGTTATGGGGTTTGGGGACCTGGGGTCTTGAACCCCACACAAGTGCTCACTAACTATTGGCTGACTAACCTGGAGTGCTTTGATTGCGGTGGACTTTGGACAGATGCAGCGTCAGGTGAGTACAATTCCGTTCACCTACCCTTGGCCCCAGCTGTAGGCAGCTGCCTAGGTTGCCTTATACCTAGGCAAGTGTTACACTGCTGGAAGAACAGCAGCCCATAGCTGGTTGGCATTCTGGGCCTGGTTCATGCCAACTCGGTTGTTAACTAATACCAGGATGCCAGCATATGTGCTTATCCAATCTGTAAGAGCATGACTTTGCAGGGAGAAACCTAAAAATCCAGACCTTTCTAAGTGGTTCTGGTCCAACAGGTTTGGCTAGTATGAGGTCACTTGAATCACACATTGGAAACAGAAAAAAAGGTAATCAAGCCATGAAGGGATGTATAAGTAGAGAGAAAAGTTAGGCTACCAAGTACTCAGGAGGCCTTATACAGGCAGGAAGTACATGGGATTTTTGCTAATTTCTCTGAAATAAAATTTCATGGCTCCCACTCCCCCACCATACAAAGCTAGTCAGGATGATCCCTTTGTAGAGGGATTTCATAGCTGTACTTTTGTATGAGAATGCCTTATAAAAAAATGTTGATGTGAATTTGCTTTAAAATTATGGGCACTCTTCTCTACTTCATTAATAAAATATAAAAATAGCAATTAAGGGGCTCTAGACACTTGGCCTAGCTACAACCGTAATAATTACTGGTTTAGGCTGCCCAGATATTTGTAGTTTCTTATTTCAGGGGTGAACAGAGTTGCCTTTTTGGAACAGTAAATCTTGAGCCCCCTTGGTAATGATTTTGTTTTGGAATGCTAATTTTCTGAGAAGAGATCATTCTCAGTTCTAGGCAAACACTTTTCACTCAGGGTGATGCAGGGGATTATCCATTAGAGCTGACGTAGTTGCTGCTTCTGTGAAAAGTGACTTCCTAGTTTCCATAGGAGGAACTGGTGAGAATGTTGGGGAGATGGCGGAGTTACTTATCAAAGCTAGTTTTATTCTATCAATTGGCTTCCCCTTAAAAGGATTCCCTTAGCTGAATGCTTTTTTAATACTTAAGATGTTCGTTGTGAATATGCCTTTTATATATGGGGTCTTAAAACTAGTGATATTTAGAGGGCTTGAGGAATGGTTAGTTTTAATGGTAACATGGGAAAGAAAAAGGCAAATAATGGGAAGTAAAATAATTCCTGTGAATATAAAAAATATAGTAAATTATAAATAGCAGGTGGCATTCTATTTACATCTACAGAAGTGTAGCCTTAGGAGCTGCTGTTTTAATCAGTGAAATTTTTTTCTTTCTAGGATGACTTGAAAGTCGGGCATCCTTGGCCCTCCTGAATAGAGGAAATTAGTGACAGGTGGACAGTCTGTATGGAATTTTCAGGTAAATGTCCCTGTTCATCCCAATATTGCCTATGTGTTGGGCCTTTTGTTAGTTGGTGTCCATCAGAAAACATTGGGAGGCAAAGGCACCCATATGTGTCCCCAACATATTCAGCCTGAGTAGGATTTTGATAGTTGTGGTCTGAAGGCATGTAGCATCTTTGAGATTATCTGTATCATTCCATCTGAGGAATTTATAGGGAGATTGCACATTCCATAAGGGAAAGGAAACTGTATCTTACCTTGTTCACTGTAAGAACCCAAGCTCAGTGCCTGGCACATGGCAGAAACTCTCTGAATGTTGGATAAAATGACTGAAGGCATGGCAAAGGGATTCTTGTTTCCTATTCATTTAAAGGATTTGGCAGCATGGTCTTCAATCAGTGCTTCCAGGCCTCTGTTTTGTAGCCAACATTTAATTCATGGGGATACTTGTATCCATATCTTCTGCCTGGGGTGCCAGGGTATCTGAAACAAATAACAAAAGCTGTTTCAGGAATTATCCAGCGGTTGTCAGCTATCCAGGCTAGTGTGATGCCTTGGATGGTGTTACACTGTTGGAAGAGCAGGCGCTGCCTTTAATGAGGTCTGGCTCCAAGCACTGTTTTGGTGTTGTGGCCGAGTACCTTTGGGCAGTGTTTTGCACCTCTGAGAGTGGAATAACTCCTCCTGTGGAGTTAGTCCTAGTCTGGGTGCGAACAGTTTTTTTAAAATATATTTTTACTGATTTCAGAGAGGAAGGGAGAGATAGAAACATCAATGATGAGACAGAATCATTAATGGGCTGCCTCCTGCATGCCCTATACTGGGGATCGAGCCTGCAACCCAGGCGTGTGCCCTGACCAGGAATTGAACCCTGACCTCCTGGTTCATAGCTCGCTGCTCAACCACTGAGACACGCCAGTGGGGCCAAACAATTTTTTTCTGTTAGAAAAGGACCCCTGTTAAGGACAGCCTGTCATTCCTTTTCTCTGAATTCTAGGTGCCTTCACCAGAGAAACCTGTCTCCATCGGAACCTCAAATGTGTATGTAATCCTTTTGTCATGTAGGTCCTAATTAACTTGCTTCAGCTCAGATGGGTGGTATGAAATAATAGAAAGATAGATATATATTGGTCTCTGCCCCTGGTTCCTGCCCCAGAGCTCTTAAAACACTTGTAATTTCCTAAGTGATAAGAGCACTAAGAGCATCTTGTTTTTAATATTCAGCTTTTTAAAATTTTGGTTCCTGACCAGAGCTCCTAAAGCCCATGGAATTTCCCAGGTGATAGGAAATTCTTCTATTGGGGGATGGTCACGAGAAACACCTATTAGTCAGAATTATAACTGGACTTATAATTTGGAGGTGGGAGGGGCACGGCACAGTCTTGGGGAATGTGCCCTTAACCTGTGATATCTGATGGTTTCTAGGTGTAGATAGTGTCAGAATTGAGTTAAATTGTAGGAAACCCAGCTGGTGACCCAGATTTGCTTGGTTTGGGAAAACCAAGCTGGTGTCAGAAGTGTTGACAGTGGTGGTAGTGTGAGAGCAAAGGAAAAACAGAAGTGAGGTTTTCTATTCAGGTAGAAAACTAAACTCTCATTTTCTAGAGCTCTGCTATGCAATACATATGGCTATTTAAATTGACAAACGATTAAGTAAAATCAGTTTTTCCATGTCAGTATCTAGTGACTACCATTGGACAGTTCAGAATAATTCCACCAATGCAAAAAGTTTTATTATGCGATGTTCTAAAGGAGGGTTGGCAAACTTCCTGTAAAGGGCAGGATAATATTTTAGGCTTGCACACCACATAATCTCTGTTGTAACTACTCACCCCTGCAGTTGTGGTGTAAAAGCAGCCATAGACAACATAGCAATAAGTGAGCATTACTATGTTCCAGTAAAACTTTATGGGCATTGACATGAGAATTTCGTAACATTTGTAGTGTTGCAACAAAAAATTTGCCCCCAACCATTTTAAGCTCAAGGGTCTTTCAAAAACAGATGGCAAGCCCTGACCAGTGTGGCTCAATTGGTCATTGGTTCGATTCCTGGTCAGGGCATATACCCAGGTTGCTGATTTGATCCCCCTGTCAGGGTACATCTGGGAAGCAACTGGTGGATATTTCTCTCTCCCTCTCTAAAAACCAATAAAAACATTTAAACAGATGGTAGGCTAGAATTGGCCTACAAGTTACAGTTCACTAACCCCTCTTCTAGAGAATGAAATTCAGGCCTTGAGACTTGACAGGGTCAGGGTTAATACCAATGTATGAAAAATTCCATATTGTTAATACTTTTGCATTATAGCAAACCTTTACCATACAGCCTTCATCTTTTAGAGGACTAAGGTGACTTCAATAGTTCTCCTCTTTTAATGGACACCTAAGGAAGAGGTCCTAAGAGCAGCAGTCTTGAATTCCAGCAGCGCCTGATCACAGCCTCGGTCCTTCATAGTGAAATAGAAATAAATGGCTTCGCCTGGCCGGAGTGGCTTAGTTGGAGCATCATGCCATGGACTGAAAGTTTGCTGGCTCAATTCCTGATCAGGTACATAACTGGGTTGTGGCGGGGAGAAAGCCCATAAGGAAAGCAACCGATTAATAGCCCCCCCCCCAATCTCTAAGCATGTCCTCAGGTGAGGATTTAAAAAAGATCCCACCCTAACCGGTTTGGCTCAGTGGATGGAGCCCAGGTTCGATTCCAGTCAAGGGGCATGTACCTTGGTTGCAGGCACATCCGGGAGGGGGGGGGGGGGCAGCTGATCGATTCTTCTCTCTCATCGGTGTTTGTAACTCTCTATCCCTCTCCCTTCCTCTCTGTAAAAAATCAATAAAATATATTTTTTAAAAAAAGAAGATCCCTGGCCCGCATGGTTCTTGGTTAGGGTGCCTGCTTTTGACCAGAAGGGTCTCAGGTTTGATTCCGGTCAAGGGCACATACCTGGATTGCAGGTTCCCTGTCCCGGTTGGGGCTCGGGAGGCAACCAATTGATGTGGCTCTCTCACATCAATGTTTTTCTTTCTCCTCTCTTCCATTCCCCCTCCCTTACACGCTCTCTAAAATTAATGGGGAAAAATGTCCTCCAGTGAAGATCAACCCAAAAAAAGGAAGAAATGGCTTCTATGGAAAGGGGAAATATTTATATATCATGAATAGCCAGGGTTTAAAATATGGGATCTCGGTTCCTCTGAGCATCCAGATTGTCCTGACCATGGTAACGCTACCCAGGTGCAAAAAGAGGCCCCTGTGTTGGTACTTGAAAAGGGATAATTTACTTGGTATTTGTGCTTGTATTTAATACCTAAGAGGTTTCAATGACTTAATCATGCACATTAAGATAATTTTATGGGATTTCCTACTTAATAAGTGAAGTTAGTCACCCATTACTCCTTGTTGACTTGATTTTCTTTATTTCCTGGTGAGCCTAAGATGAAGTAAAACATTTCAAAGTAGCTTTTTATTCATTCCTTCTTTTTCCCTATCATCTTTTTTCCCATGCTGCAGTGGAAACTGAAATTGGACTGGCAGGTTTACTGGTCTGTAATTATTCAAGCTGCCACCTCCTGCCATAGGTAGCAGTTAGTAAAGACAAGTGTCCCTCTTTGTTGCCTTGCTCAAGTTTCAAGTTTAATATATCATACTAGAGGCCTGGTGTACAGATTTGTGCATTGGTAGGGTCCCTCGGCCTGGCCTGCGGGGATCAGGCTGAAACCGGCTCTCCGACACCTCCTGAGGGGGTCCTGGATTGTGAGAGCATGGTTCTCAGGTTACATACCACAGCTTGGCAGCTCCTGCATTGAGCATCTACCCCCTGGTGGTCAGTGCATGTCATAGCTACCAGTTGGACGATCGAACAGCTTAGGCTTTTACATATATAGATTAAAAGGAAAAACTAAAGCACGATGACTAGGGGGCCCCAAGCATTGAATGCTGTCCTGCACCTTGTCAATAATTTATTTTCCTTTCAGGGTTGAAATAACTCAATGGACTTTTGCATTGACATTTCTGATTGTGCCTCAAATTTTAATCAGGAAAACAAAATTTCAGAGGAATACATTCTACAGGCTCCAAAGGGACACTAAAAGGAGGCTCAATGCCTGGGCATTTACACAAAGGAGAAAACCTTATAAGAGCAATTAATTAAGAACTTTAAAAAGTGACAGTGACTCCTGTTAATCTTGCTGCTTAATTGGGGCTTTAAAAATAGCTTCCCGTTAATGGGCCTGTCAATATTCTCTTGGGAAACAATTTCACTGACTTAATCAGTTATAATACTTAGACTGTCTGCTTAAAAATATCTTTCTCTTTATTGCTATTTTAACGAACCAACTTGGTGGGTCATATATTTGTCCATTGAATATCTTAAGGCCTTGTTTAAAGGGGCCCCTCTTACTTTGCCCCTCCCAGTTCCCCAGTAAAGGGCCTTTGGGGTGTGAGAATGTTCTATACTGCTTTATTACCTGAGAAGGAGGTGGTAAAATGGACCTTGAAATTTATTTTAATTTAGATTAGTTACAGAAAAGTTGTGACAGTAGTATGAAGAATTCCCATCTACCTCTCATCCAGTTTCCCCTAATCTTTACTATTTTACAATAGTATAGTACATTTGTCACAATGGACTAATGGATACAGTATTAACTAAAGTCCATACTTTATTCTGATTTCCTTAGTTTTCATCTAATGTCCTTTTTCTGTTCCAGGATCCCATTGAAGATACAGTTAGTCATCATGTCTCTGTAGGTACCTCTTTGCTGTGACAGCTTCTTAGACTTTCCTTGTTTTTTGATGACCCTGAGTTTTGAGTCAGGTATTTTGTAGAAAGTCCTTCAGTTAGGATTGAGTTTTTCTCATTATTAGGTTGGGGTTAAGGGATTTTGAGGAAGACCACGGAGGTAAAGTGCCATTCTCATCACATAATCAAGAATACATAATATCAGCATGATTTATTACTATTTAGAAAAATGATTTCAGTATGTTTTTTGAGAGAGAGAGAGAGAGAGAGAAGCTCAATGGGCTGCCTTGAACCTGCAGCTCAGGCATGTGCCCTGCTAGGACTTGAATCGGAGACCTCTTGGTACATTGGACAACACTTAACCAACCAAGCCACACTGGCCATGGGGTGATTTATTACTGTTGATCTTAGCCTTGATCACCTGGCTTGGGTCTTATTTGCCAGTTTTGTCCATTGTAAAATTCCTCCTCTCTATCCAGTACTGCACTCTGCCATGAAAGTCACCGTGTGCAGCCTATACTTAAGGAGAGGGAAGTTTTGCTCTCCTTGGAATTTTTCAGAAATAAACTGGTCTTTTTCTCCTCCATTTATTCAACTTATTTATATCACTGTGGACTTATAGATATTTACTGTATACTTGGGGAAATAATCCAATAATATTTTTTTTTTTGTTCAGATTGTTCCAGCTTTGACCATTGGGAGCTCTTTCAGTTCACTCCTGTGTCCCATCAATATGCCCCATCATTGTGGGGTTATTATTATTTTTTTAAGGACTTCTCACATTATGGCACTATAAAATGCTCCAGGCTCATCTTATATAGTTCCTATCTCAATCCCAGAGTCAACCATTTATTTAATGGGCCCTACTTCCTTTATTATTTAATAGTATTAAGGAACCAAGATCTGGGTGCTCATGGCAGAACTATGAAATATATATGTTTACTAATATATATGTATACCAGGATCCATAGTTCATTGCTTCCTATATTCTATATCATTTCATTTTTTAATATTCAGTGCATTTTGTCCCATTGTCTTTGATTATTCTTTCATCTGGAACAGTGAGCCTATTGCCTTTTATAGTGGATGCTGTTGACCCCAAGTGACTAATAGTTTTTACCCTACAAACTCACAGTAGAGGAGGGGAATTTTTTTATCAGCTGCTGGTCAAAGGGAGGAGCCAAGCCCAGGCCTTAGTATCCTAATGAGTTAAAGGAGAATGGAGATGCCCTCAAGAAACAGAGCTTCTTGAGTTAGAATCCTGGCTTTACCAGTGTGGCCGATAGAACTTTTTGTCCTCTTTAGTTGTGACTCTCTAGAGAAGAGCTCAAAGGGATTAACAAATGTAATATGCTGGCCATCCCAGGCAGTGATGCGTTGGACATGAGGCAATGAACAAAAGAAGGAAAGGACAGAATAGAAAAGTTCTGTCCCAGCCTATTCTATTACTCCCATGGCATTCTATCCTTTTCCACACTGGGCTTCCATTTCTTGCCCCTGTAGCACCCAATCATAATCTGTTTCTTCACGGGACTCTTCATATTAAATTTCTCAGATCCCTAAACCCCCTCATTTTTGTATAATAGCTACATGGGGCGATTGAGGAAGAGACAATAACCTATGATAATTAATCATCTTGTCAGAAGACTGGTCATTTAACTCTTACCCTTTTGTGGCTTTTATCAACTGAATCCTATGCTAGATAGTGGGGATAAGTGATGAACCAGACACTGTCCCTACTTACCTTAACATGGCCTGTCAAACCTAGCCCATAACTTTCTCACCCATCTACCACCTTCCGTTTTCCTTCTGGTCACACTGGTTTCTTTTAGTCTTGGTTTATCTCACTCCCATATATCTAAGCGGCCTCAGTTCTACTGACAGCTAACTAAAGAGCCTCAGCTGGTAATGTTAATATTTATGTGTTATAATGTACCCTAGAGTAAGGCCATAAAAATATCCTGTTTTTCAATAATACTCAAGTAAAAGTAATGAGATTGCTAGTTTTCTTTAAAAGTTTTTTGACCCCTGACCAGTTTGGCTCAATGGATAGAGCGTCGGCCTGCGGACTGAAGGGTCCCGGGTTCGATTCCGGTCAAGGGCATGTACCTTGGCTGCGGGTATACCCCCAGTAGGAAGTGTGCAGGAGGCAGCTGATCGATGTTCCTCTCTCATCAATGTTTCTAACTCTATCCCTTTCCCTTCCTCTCTGTAAAAAATCAATAAAATATATATTTTTAAAAAAAGTTTTTTGAAACAAAAATCTTGAAAACAAAGGTGTCAGATTTCCATATCATTTGCTAGTGGACAATAAAAGATAGAATATAGTGTACAAATATTTGAAACTAAATTAAGCTTCAAAAAGTACTTAATGAAAATAATGGGTTTGCAGAGGATTTGTTCAAATTTGATACATCCATTAACTAAAATATGTGGGCTTGTGTTTTTTTTTCAGAGGGATAACCTGTAAATGTCTTCATAGTTAGGAAAATTTGTGAAACATCTTTGTGTATAAGTTATAACTGCAGGAGATGCCAAGATAAAACTTAGAACCAGATTTAAATGGATAATTTTAACGTGTTCACTCTGGGGCTCTATAAAAATGAATAATCTTTGAAACTATGGTTTTGTCATTTTAGGATTTTTTATGTAAATATTCTTCAGGATGTGTGACAACATAGAATATTGACAACATTTGCTGTACATGACTATGTTCCAGAACTGCTAATAAATTCATTCTGCACATCCCTTAATCTTCTCAACAGCCCCACAAAGTAACACAGTTAGTGGACCCAGGAACTAATGTGGTGTTCAGTGATTCTCCCCAAAGATGGCAGTTGGTTTAGGGCTTTCATGTATAGTGCTCCCAAGTCTTTACAACTAACTCTCATAAATATCTACTTGTCTTTGTTGTCATCAACTCATTCAGACTAGCATCTTTCAGTGTCTACTGAAATGTCTGTCCTCTGGTGTCTTTACACCTATTATAGATGCCAAATACTTTTTTTCAGGCCATTAGCATCTTAGCCACTCTTGCTGCAGCTTTGAGGACAATTCCTTTTGCTCTTAACATACACAGAACGTATACAGATATACCCTTTAGCCTTTAAAAGGATTCCGCATCTACTTTATTCTTTTTCTCGTACATACCATCCATGAGCCACATACCCATGAGTCTCAGGTTTTTAAAAATGTCCCTCTGGGGAGTCTGAATGGTCACACATCCCCATCCCTATTCTTACCCTATGGTAGGGCTTATCACTTCCTATTCCTTAAGGACTTAATTTTATTAGTATTGAAGAGGATAGGAGTGAAGTTGGGTTCCCTTTTTAGTTTCACATATATACCTGCCAGATTAAGGGATAAAAAACTTTAATAGGTACACATTACAAACAAACCATTATGTAATATAACACAAGCCATTTCTAGATTATTTAAGAATACATTGAGGATATTTGCAATTAATCTCAAAAATTACATGATCTCCCTATAATGCTAACATGGTGTTTGCTAAAGTTGCTAAGAGTCAAGATTCCTATCCTATCTTCCCCCAAAAGCCTGTAATGATTAATAGGGAAATTCTAGAAGTGTTCCTAATTTTAAAAAAGCTTTGTTCAAAGACAATCAAGACAAGAAACTAAATGTATAAGTCGGGGGGGGAAAGGTAAACATCCCTTGTAGATGGTGAATTTTCCTAAATGTTATGAGTGTCAACTAGAAATAGTTCATTCAACTAGCAAGTAAGCAGTTTGAAGATAAACTGAGAGGAAAATAAAACTTGGAATAGTTATGGAGACATGTATAAGTTACATATGAATAAAACATTAAAATAATGATCAATGAAATCTTAAATGGTAAGCTATACCATGTCCAAGAAATCTCAGCATAATTCTCCCAGAGAAAACTAAGATATTTAAGGACTGAATAAAAGTAACGAGTATTTTTGGAACTAGTCAAGTTGATTCTAACATGCATTTGGAAAAATAATATTGTGGAAAATGAGTCAAAGGAAAAGTAGCCCTTCCCCATGTGAAAACTGCAAGAATAAAGAGAGGTGGTATTGGCACATGAATATCAATGAATGGAACAGATAAGTCCAGAATAGATCCTGAAACAAGTTGTAAGAAAAATAAGCAGTTTTTTTCTTACAATTGTGTATTAGCTTGCCTTCTAAGAAAAGCAAATCGAATACATAAAAGGGAAAGATGTGACTAGATTTTAAAGATTGTGTGTGGAAAAGCACCATACAAGAATAGGTTTGTGGGTAGGTGTTTGCCAAAGATTAATTATTCTTTAATCCAGTTTCTATAAAGCGAAAGCTCAACAACCCAGTAGATAAATGGACAAAATAAACAGTTGAAGGATGATGATTAACCTCAGTTAAAGCAATCAGATTTTCGAACAGCGCTGGATAGCGATGATCAAAGGAATGGGGCAACAGGCACTCGTTTGTTGTGTAAATTGGCATAATCAATGAGGGCAATCTAGTTTTTAAAATTAAAACTCTAAGCAATTCCAGTGTAATCAAAATATTTTGTGACGTAAAAATTATATATTCCAATTTTAATGTTAACAGTTACTCATTTATTGACCATTTATCTGTGGCTGCTTTTTCTGACAGACCATATGGTCCACAAGCCTAAAATGTCATTTGTCCGTCTACAGAAATTTTGCCTGCTCCCTGCTCTAGAACAGCACTATATAATAAAAATTTGCAATGGCAAAAATGTTCTAGCTATCCACTAGCTATATGTAGATAGTAAAATTGCAAAAGGGAATGTAGCTTATGGCTATTGAACAATGGAATAGCTCTACAATGTATGACCTTTAAGCTTTGTTTAGTGTATCACTGCAACAGAACCACCTTAAAATGTACTAGTACAAACAAGTATTAAATTCTATGGGTTGAGCCTCGGCTGGTGTGGCTTGGTTGGGCTTGTCCCATGCACGGAAAGGTGCAGGAGTGTATATGCAAGAGGAAGACAATCGATGTTTCTCCCTCTCCTTTGTCTCTAAAAGTCAGTAAAAATAGATATTTTTAAAATCATGTGGGTTTGCCCTAACCTGTTTGGCTCAGTGGATACAGTGTTGGCCTGTGGACTGAAAGGTCCCAACTTCGATTCTGGTCAAGGGCGTGTACCTTGGTTGGGGGCACATCCCGAGTAGGGGGTGTGCAGGAGGCAGCTGATCGATGTTTCTCTCTTGTCAATGTTTCTAACTCTTATCCCTCTCCCTCTCTGTAAAAAATCAATAAAATATTTAAAAAAAAAAAATCATGTGGGTTTATTGGGTTCTGTTGGGTGGTGGTGGTCCACATGGGCTTGGGTAGGGATACAGCCATCTGGAGGTTTCAGTTTGCTTGGCAGTTGGCCTTGGCTACTGCCTGGAAGTTAAGCTGGAGCTGTAAACTGAAGTGCCTTAGTTCTTTTGATGTGGGGCCTTTTCATACTGGTTGAGATTCTCATGACATGGCAACTGGGTTCCACATGGGTTGTCACTTCTGTGATCTGTTGGTCAAAGCCAGTTACGGGGACCTTCCAGATTCAGGGAAAGGGAAAATTGATTCCACTATTCCATGAGAAGCGTGGAATTTGTGGCCATTTTCTCTTAAATATATTTTTATTGATTTCAGGGATGAAGGGAGAGAGAAACATCAATGATGTCATCAAATCGACTGCCTCCTACACTCCCCACACGGGTTCAAGCCCACAACTCGGGCATCTGCTCTGAATGGTAAATGGAGCCTCCTGGTTCATAGATTAATGCTCCAGCACTAAGCCACCCCAGCCAGGCTTGTGTCTGTTTTTAATTCATGTTATGTGCACACACAAAGTGTATATGTTTTTATAGAAAATCCTTAGAATACACAAGAAATGATTGATAGAGGCTGCCTTAATAAAGGGAAATAGAGATTGGGGAAAACTTTACTTGTGTTCTTTGAATTTTATTATATGTATTACCTATTCAAAAATTTCTTTTTGAGCTCCTTCACCTCCACCACCATGCCACTGCTAAAAGAACCACTGGTTAACAGTTTTCTGTTTTTTAATAACCCAAAGTATAGAAGTGACCTGATTCCAGGGTATTAAATCTGATTTAAAGCCCTAACCAGTTTGGCTCAGTGGATAGAGCGTCAGCCTGAGGACTCAACGGTCCCAGGTTTGATTCGGGTCCAGGGCATGTACCTTGGTTGCGGGCACATCCCCAGTAGGGAGTGTGTAGGAGGCAGCTGATGTTTCTCTCTCATCGATGTTTCTCATTGATGTTTCTAACTCTCTATCCCCCTCCCTTCCTCTCTAAAAAATCAATGAAATATATTTTTAAAAAATAATAAATAAATCTGACTTAAAATAATTACATGGTGGACTTCCAGATGATTCTGAGACCACAGCTCTGCTGAAGGCAGTACATATGCTCAAAAGCTGGGTTTAGATTTATATACATAGAACTGGGTTCAAATCTTGGCTTTGTCACTATTTAGCTTCATGACCTTAATCTCTTATGTAAAACCAGAATAATGGCACTTAACCCTCAAAATTATAATTAACAGTGCATTCTCCGCTGCTGATTGTGTGTTGTCAAAATATATGTCCTGAATGCCTCCTGTGCTCAAAACTGCAGCCAGGCTTCATTATGAACTTGAATCCATACTCTATTCTGTTATTTACACTTGATCTTGAAATGGTTATCATGTTAAAGGCTCAGATAATATAATAGACCCTTGCCAGGCAGCTGAGTAGATTAGAGCGTCTTCCAGATATGTCAAAGTTGCAGTTCAATCTCTGGTCAGGACACGTACAGGAATCAACCAAATGAATGCATAAATAAGTGGAACCACATCAATGTTTCTTCCTCTCTGTAAAATCAATTTTTAAAAATGTAAAGGCTTATATAATACTAGAGGCCCAGTGCACAAAAACACTCGGGGGGGGGGGGTCCCTCAGGCTGGCCTGTATCCTCTCGCAGTCTGTCACCCCTCGGGGGATGTCCACCTGCTGGCTTAGGCCCACTCCCCAGGGGAACGGGCCTAAGCTGGTAGTCAGACATCCCTCTGGCACCCCGGGAGCCCTCGGGGAATGTCCACTTGCCAGCGGGGAGCAGGCCTAAGCTGCACTCGGACATTCTTAGCGCTGCTGAGGAGGTGGGAGAGGCTCCCGCCACCACCACTGTGCTGGCTGCTGTCAGTCTGGCTTGTGGCTGAACAGAGCTCCCCCTGTGGGAGTGCACTGACCACCAGAGGGCAGCTCCTGCATTGAATGTCCGCCCCCTGGTGGTCAGTGTGTCATAGTGACTAGTCATTCCCAGTCATTCTGCTGTTAGGGTCTATTTGCATGTTACCCTTTTATTATATAGAATAGAGACTTGGTGCATGGGTGGGGGCCAGCTGGTTTGCCCTGAAGGGTGTCCCGGATCAGGGTTGGGGGGTCCCGCTGGGGTGCCTGGCCAGCCTGGGTGAGTGGCTGAGGGCTGTTTTCAGGCTGGCCACACCCCTTTCAGGGTGGAAGTCCCTACTGGGGTGTCTGACCAGTCTGGGTGAGGGGCTGAGGGCCGTTTTCAGGCTGGCCACAGCCCCTTCATGGTGGGGGTTCCTACTGGGGTTCCTGGCCAGCTGGGGTGAGAGGCTGAGGGCTGTTTTCAGGCTGGCCACACCCGTGAGCTGGAAGCAGGTATCTGGGATTTATTTAACTTCTATAATTGAAACTTTGTAGCTTTGTTCCAGCTAGAATTTTCCTGGCAACCCATATTCCCAGCACTTCCTTGAGCAGAGGCCACACCGGCTGGAAGCAGGTATCTGGGGTTTATTTATCTTCTATAATTGAAACTTTGTAGCCTTGAGCGGAGCTCAGGGCCGGAAGGGCAGGCAGGAAGCTTGGATTCCTCCATCACTGGGGGCAAACTGAGCCTCCTGCTGCTCCAGGTCTGTGGCCGCCCCCATCTTTGTGATGGAGTGAGGGTTAATTTGCATATTACTCTTATCAGGATAGCTGTACCAAACTTTTCACTTAGTCCTTTCAAAGTCTCAGTAGGCATTCTTGCTTTGTGCCATCATTATCATCCTTGTTGCACACAGCACATCCACTCTCTAGTAACACAAACATGAGAAATCTTGTATTTGCCTTCCAAGATATATTTGCTGATGAGCCACTAAGCCAGCGGTTCTCCATCTGTGGGTCACGACCCCTTTGGCGGTCGAACGACCCTTTCACAGGGGTCGCCTAAGACCATCCTGCATATCAGATATTTACATTATGATTCATAACAGTAGCAACATTACAGTTATGAAGTAGCAACGAAAGTAATTTTATGGTTGGGTCACAACATGAGGAACTGTATTTAAAGGGCTAGAAGGTTGAGAACCACTGCACTAAGCAGATCCTCAATAAATAATTACTCAACTGAAAAAGTTTGACTTTTCTTCATAGAATCACCAGATGGCATTACAACCTTACACAAAAGCATGAGTAAATGCATGTTTCTGTCTCTGGAGGAGCAGAGCTTGTGCCATCAAATAACTGGGGACAACATAAAGGGAAGTCTTAACCAAGATAAATTGGAAACAGAGGTTCAGTAAAAAGCATCTGGTTTTGAGTGGAAGACCCAAGATTCTCTGGAGAATTAGGAGCCCCAAAATTTCATTCCAAAGCTTTGTAGTGTGGGCTTAAACATCGTTTATTCAGAGGAGCTTGAAATGCCTTTTCAAAACCTGTAGAAAATCATGGAGATGTGCGGTTGTAGTTCCGCTCTACAGTGGTTTACTTAAAATTTCCCCAGGTACAACTCTAGACCTCTCAACAGATAACTTAATCACGGAAAATTTTAGTCACCTGATTATAATTCTTGTAAGGAAAAAAGGCCTCTTTTCTTTGCTGTGGCCTTCCACAATTCAGAAGCACCTGGTAATTAAGCCCTGAGATTGTTGACTCCTCTGATTCAAACAGCTCCTCTATTCTTACCCAGCGTGGCTCAGTGGTTGAGCATTGACCTATGAACCAGGAGGTCACAGTTTGATTCCCAGTCAGGGCAGATACCCAGGTTGTGGGTTTGATCCCCAGGGTGCAGGAGGCAGCTAATCAATAATTCTCATTGATGTTTCTGTTTCCCTCCCTCTGAAATCAATTAAAAAATATATATTTAAAGATAAGCAATTTTCAAGGCTACATTCTTTTTTTAAAAAAATATATTTTATTGATTTTTTTTATAGAGAGGAAAGGTGAGGGACAGAGAGCCAGAAACATGGATGAGAGAGAAACATTGATTAGCTGCCTCTTGCATACCCCCCCCTGGGGATGTGTGCCCACAATCAAGGTACATGCCCTTGACTGGAACTGAACCTGGGACCCTTGAGTCCGCAGGACGATGCTCTATCCACTGAGCCAAACCGGCTAGGGCCGTGGTTGGCAAACTGCGGCTCTCGAGCCACATGCGGCTCTTTGGCCCCTTGAGTATGGCTCTTCCACAAAATACCACGTGCGGGCGCGCATGTACAGTGCAATTGAAACTTCGTGGCCCATGCGCAGAAGTCAGTATTTTGTGGAAGAGCCACACTCAAGAGGCCAAAGAGCCACATGTGGCTCGAGAGCTGCAGTTTGCCAACCACTGGGCTGCCGGGAGCCGGTCCATCCTTGCTGTTTCAAAGGACCTGGCATATATGGCATACTGTTCTTAATATGTTTGCGCACCTTCTTGGCACTATGTGTTTTAACCAAGGTCTCCTCTCTGAGAAAGGTTGTTTCCCCAGGTAAGGATTTTCCCCTGAAGTTAGGGAGGGAATAAAACCCCTCAACTAAGTGCCAGGCAGGTAATTAATCACTTTAACTATGAACAATCATGCTTAAGCTACATAATCTTTACTACCTGGAATGGAGATAAGAAACGCCCTAACCTTTGTAGTAGAGATTGATAGGATTGAATCAACTGGTATAAATACAGATGTAACAAGACAGCAAGACACAGAACTTAGAACACAGAACTTAGAAGACAGAACTTAGAAGACAGAACCTACACAGAACGTTCTCTAGAGATAGAAGAACTTCGCTGGAGAGAACATGGCAAAAGATCCTGGACAGAAACTGGCCTCAGAACCTAGACACAGAACCTAGCGAGAGAACATGGCAAAAGATCCTGGACTGAACCTGACTACAGAAATTGGCAAGAGAACCTGACTAGAACCTGGTGACTGAACCTGGCTGGAGAACCTGGACAGAACCTGGCTGGAGAACCTAGCGGGGAACATGGCTACAGAACCTGGCTGGAGAACCTGGAGAACCTAGCAAGAGAATATGGACACAGAACCTGGCTGGAGATCCTGAGCAGAACTTCGCTGGAGATCCAGACCAGAACTTGGCTGGAGATTCTGGCTAGAGATCCTGGCTAGGCTGCTGATCAACTGAACGCTGTCTCCGTGTCATTCCTTCTTCGCCGACTCCGTCCACACCTTTGGGGACCCCTGGACCTGCTGGGGTGGGACCCCAGCATCGGGCTAGGGCAGTGATGGCGAACCTATGACACGCATGTCAGAGGTGACACGCTAACTCATTTTTTTGGTTGATTTTTCTTTGTTAAATGGCATTTAAATATATAAAATAAATATCAAAAATATAAATCTTAGTTTTACTATGGTTGCAAATATCAAAAAATTTCTATATGTGACACGGCACCAGAGTTAAGTTAGGGTTTTTCAAAATGCTGACACGCCAAGCTCAAAAGGTTCGCCATCACTTGGCGAGGGCAAGGCTACATTCTTGCATACCCCTCCTCCCTGCTGTTTTCACAACTCAAGGATAATTCACACCAAGGTGTCTCTAGTTAATATAAATTTCCCTTTCCCACCCCCCCTTCAAACAAGCCTCTTTTGACCGCTTCATAACTTTTGCTCTAAGCATGTTTTATAGGCTTGGGAGAAATACTGATAAGATGTCTCCCTGGGACATCTGTTGGACTGTCTCATGGAAAGCAAACAAAGTAACTTTTCAAGACAACCTGGTATCGCTCAATTTCAACACAAATCTGCCTCCCTTGTCACTTAGCAACTTTAATTGCTTGCTCTTTAAAAACAGCAGCCACCCTATCTTTCCTGCCCTGTAATGACTAGTAATACTTGCCCCTTTTCCTCCCTTGGAAAGTAAAATAAACTTCCTCTCTGCATCTCTTATTTTAGTTAAGAACTTTTTCACAGCCCACATTACCAGCCAAACCCTAACAATTCCCTAATGAAAACTCAGCACTATCCTCTTCATTTTCCTGTTACAGTAAAGGCACGTCTCCTTCCAATCCCATTCTTACATTAGCATCCGTTATGAATTATCCCTCTTCTTCTGTTTTTTAAACCAATCTGTACCTAAGATACCCTTCCTATCAGCATAATTGTGCTCAAAATTTCCCATAGTAAAACAAGAAACATAGCCAATCTTTTCTGCTTTGGATAGTTTTAATCTTCCTGCTTCCCATATACTCGGTGTAGGAAGCATGCCTCTATGATTCATCATCATAGAAAAGAAACAGCATGTGGCCAAGTAGTTACTGAATTTCCCCAGAGCAAACAAGATGTGGGGGTTGGGAAGAGGGTGTGAGAGCTTTGCACGTGACTGATAGCATCTGTCCTAGGAAGATTCCCCTAGAAAAGGCCCCTGCTCTTTTTCTTTTTCTTTTTCTTTCTTTTTTTTTTTTTTTAAATAACCCAATGGGAGACAGCAGGACCTAGGAGACCTATTAGGAAATAGGTGACCAAATAGTACTTGGCCAATGAGGAACTGGAGGAGGGACTAAATAAATAGGCTGTGTTCCTGTACAATGGGCGCCCGCTCTTGAGAGTAAGTCATTTTCTCCATGCTTTTGTTTCTTAGTCCATCATTTGAAATTTGGACAGGTAGTTCAGTTTGTTGGTGGGCAGGTGGATTCTGGTCAGAGCACCTGCAGGAATCAACCAATGGGTGCATGAATGGGTGGAGCAATGGATAGATGTGTTTGTTTTTTCTCTCTAAAATCAAATAAAAGGTATTTTGGCTGTCAAGGCAGCACAATTTCTGTGCCTCCTCTCTTTTGCCAACTTTTTTTTTTGCTTTCCCTCCTCTACCCCAACCCCAACTCTTTCTCCTTTGCCATTCAACTCCACCTGATTAGTTTTCCAAGGATTGATCCTAAGTCCTCCAACTCCCATTGCTTCATTTATATCAAGTTGAATTTGCCACTAACATACACCCATTTCCGTCAGCTCAAGAACTGTAAATACCAATCCTGACTTTAAAATTGATGCCAGATTCCACGTGCTTATTGTTTCCCCAGCTGAATCATCTTCCAATGCCCCTTAATAGCACTGCTAACCCTAGAGTTGTCATTCACCCATGACACGTCTCTCCCTCATCTTCCATATCCAATCAAATTAACAGGACTAGCTGCTTTTTTACTAAATTATCTCGCTTTCTACTTGTCTCTAGTCTTCTCCATTTATGCCCCTCTACAATCTTCACATTGGACCTAGGATAATTTTCAACGATGCGAATCTGACTCGGCATACTTAAGGTTTAAAAATTTTGAGTGCTACTAATCAGGACTTATATTCACTGATTTACTTCAGAAGACGCCTATCCCTCTGCATTTGCATTTAAAACCCCAGGGAAATAAATGGCCATTTCCTCCAGCCTGATCTATGCAATTTATCAAAATCCGCCTCAGGTTTTTTGTGTGTCCTTTTTTTTTTTTTTAATCATTGATGTTTCTTTTTTTAATAATTCTTTATTGTTGAAAGCATTGCACATGCCCGCTCCTCCTTATCCCCTATTGCGCCTCGGTGTGTTTTTGTTTTGTTTTTAACACGTACTAACAGAGAACAAGGTTTTACATTTAGTCAAATTCACCAAATGGTGGCGGTCTTTTCGGTGGGATGGGTTTGCTGTCTTACCTCTCAGTGGCCCTTCACAGAACTCCTGAGATTAAAAACCAGCCAGAATGACATAGGTTCCTCCTTCCTGGTGCTTCCTACCATTCCTCCGCAAATAATCAGATTTGCCTGAGGATAGAAATCGGATCTAAGCCTAGGATTCCCAAGCCTCGCTTCTAACACATACCCTATTTAAATTTTACACCATGCAATTTAGGAGTTTGGAAAAGGGTTTTGTTTGGAGAAAATTGGACTCGAACCCGTAAACTGTAGCTGCTTCCTTACCTCCCGCCACAGGCGGGCTCCTGGATTAGAGAACCACCTCTGCCGTGAGCGCGGGAGTGCAGTGCGCGCACCAGGGAGGGGGCGGGTCCTGGCGCGTGCCGAATGGAGGCCCGAGGTGGGTGGGGGCAAGCTCTCGCGAGAGTGAGCTCTTTGGCGGCTGCTGTTGCTGCCACCTCTTACCAGCGCCGTTGCTGCGGAGGATTGTGGGAGCCTCCGCGTCCCGCTCGTTAGGAGAGAGGTACCTCTCCTTTTCCCTCTCCCTTTCCTTAAGGTAGGCGTGAAGCGGGTAAGAATCGGGGTGGGGTGGCCGGGGGTTCTCTGCGTCCGCCTGGAGGAGGCAGCGACTGCGACAGGGGCTGCGGGGAGCCGGCGGCGCGCCTTACTTGCTCGCTCCCGCTCGTCCGCTCTGCCTCCCTCCGCGCTGCGTACGTGAGCCGCCTCAACGGCGGCCGCCATGTTAGGAGCGCAGTGGCGGCGCAACCAGCCTCCTCGGGCGGCTGAGGTGAGCGGTCCCGGAAGGACATACGCAGCCAGCCGTGGGCCCGGGGTGCGGTGAGAGAGTCGGGGGGCGCGGAGGACAGCCAATCGTCCGAGCTTCCCGCGCCCTGGGCTTTCTGTGGGCGGGGGCGGGACGACGAACCCGTTACACGCGAGCTGCAGCGCTGAGAAGGGAGGAGCACTAGAGGCCTGAGGGACCGACTGTCCATAGGGGGCCTGCCGTTTGGGGAGGACAGTTAAGCGAGGGAAGTCCTTGGATAGTGCCAATTCCACGTATTTGCTTTATTTTTTTTTTTCTCTTGCGCCTGGAAGTGTGCACTAAAATGGAGGATTTTGCAGATTGAAAGGCTAGGCGGTTTGAGCAGCGTCGCTTTCTTGGTGTCACGGCCTTCGCTCTGCTCCTCGCCCATCGCCTCGTAGCGCCCCCTAAGATTCCTCTGTCCCCCGCCCACACACATGCGCGCGCTATTTTAGCCGGACCTCGGAAACAATTCGTCCCCACCCCCAGGCGCTTAAAAATGGCCGAAAAATGAAACGTTAACGCTTTTTTTTTGCATTGCGTCGTGGATAAAGCCATCGGCAGTACACTGCGAGGCAGGAGATTTCTGGTTTAGAGGCTCGCCTCACATTCCTTTTCCTTTTATTAAAATATTATCAGTCTAGGTTCCCTGGAGAGGATCGTGTGGTGTGGGACCTTCCGGTTTCCAGACAAAGGGTTTGGAGTACCGTGGTGTAGTCGCATCGCTGTTCTTTTCATTGCTGCTAGCGCTGTGCGATGTTCTATCTACGAGGATTTTCCCCATTTACCGTGGAGGAATGTTTTCTAGGTGTTTATACTGTTCTGTGGGATATTCCTATTGGATGAGTTACAGTTTTCCAGCTAGATATTTCTAGAACGGTTACGGCGATTCCGAAATTTCTAGTCTTTATCAAGCGCGCTGGAGTAATGAATGTGGGAGTCGTTGATTTCCCAGGTCGTAGTCATGAGATTTTGTATTGATGCTGCGTTTTGCTTGTTGAACAGACCTTGGTTTAAGATTTTTAAATAGACATGGTTTTCTCCCAGGTTAACTCAAACAGTTGTACTCTCCGGCAAAAATAACATGAGGATTAAATGTTCAGAATAAAATTTCCTTTTAAAAACTCAATGGTTAGTCATCTATGCTGTCTATTGACATAATTTTTTCAACATTAGTATTGTTTTAGTCATCAAAAAGGCGGGGAAGGCAGATTTTTGATGCAAAAAAGCTCTATGGTGTGCCTTTCCACATAACTAAAAACGGTTTTTTTCAAACCCGAAATTAAACATAATTGAAGTACTACATGAAGATTTTTCTAGCTGGTTATGTAACATTTGGAAAGTCGATCTTTAGCCAGAAGATGTTTGTGTTGAAGTGCATTAAATTTTTTAAATTTCCATTTCTTCCTTTGCATTTAACATATATATTTATAACATTAGCGTATACTTTACCCAGAGAGGAATTTTTCTCTTAATTATCTTTACATATCTCCCTTATCAGCTATGTGTAAGTGGTTTTGCTTTTACCTAACATTTTGAACTAATTCGGTAGGATTTAACCACCCTTAATTTGAATTTCGTATGTTAAAGGAGTATTAAAACACTAATTTTACTAATGCTTTTAGGGAAGCGTAAACGCTAAATAATACTACAAATCAGTGTATGATAAACAAATTTGAACAACTGAGGAATGCAAAGGAAATGTATTACATAATTTTAGAAATAAAATGTTCTGATCGCTAATTTTATAGAAGATTAAAGCCCAAGAGAGGTAATAGATTTATGTACATGAATGTTAGTCACAGTTATTAAGCATATTAAAAATCCAAGAGATTGAACATTTGGAGATCTGCTAATTATAGTGTGGCCGTCAAATGGAAGTCTGTACAGCCATTTAAAACTGTTTAAGAGTAATGATGTGGAAATGATAATGGAATATAGTATTAATTGGAAAGAAAGAAAATGTAATAAAATTCTGCTGGTGCCAAATTTAATATTTCGTTGTTGTTTAATGGAATGTGTGAAACAAAAAATAGAAATATGTCCAGTAGGTGTTATGGGTGATTTGCATTTCCTTATGTTTTTCTGAAATATCCACAAGAAATTATATTTACTTTTGTAATGAAGGGTGAAAGGAAACATTTTTTGTAAATGTTAGTTAGAACTGCTTAAAAGACCAGAATTTTGTGGTGTTTTGTTTTTTAGGATCCTCATGTATTTTTTAGGGTAATTGCCAGAAGTGAGACACCTTCCTTAGTCTGAGGTGTAGTTTTCAAAAGTGACAAAAAGTAATAGTGTTTGTTGTGTAAGATACTCTGGTTATTATGTGTAGACAAACATTGGAATCTAAAGACATTCTCATTTTCAAATATTAAGTTTGCTATTATTGGGACTAATGCTAACTAGTTTACAGTATGAACTGTAGCCATTAATTATGTTATGAGCAAAACCAAAGAATTGGATAATGGTTTATTAGATGTTCTTTCAGGTAAAAAGTACTTTGTTTTGGCCCTGGCCCTTCTGGCTCGGTTGGAGTGTCATCCTGTGTGTCAGGAGGTCGTGGGTTCCATTGCCATTAGGGCACCTACGGGAGTGACAATGGATCCATCTCTCCCTTTCTCCCTTCCTCCCTATCTAAAATCAATTTTTAAAAATAAATAAGTAAAATAAAAGTACTTCATTTTTATATGCCTCATTTAGAATTGCTTTGTGTCCCACACTTGTGACTTGTTCTGAGCATACTTGACTGGCTTTGGGTAGACAATACTAAGTTCTTTCAGGGTGGGGTGGAAGGGTTGTAGACAGTAGCTTTGCTCTTTTAATTTTTAGCTATGTAGTGGGCCTTTTCACAGGGTCAATAAATTTTTTTTAAAAGCTACTCTAAAGTTTAAAGCCTAATTTATATAAAATACATGCTTTTTTTCTGGGAAGTTTTTTAAAGGGCTTATGTCTGACACTCTTGATCTAGAGTCCCAATTAACCTGTGATTTTTGGTACATCTCTCTCTTTTTTCTTTTTTTTACATATCGTATAGCAGATTTAATTAGTAGAAAAACAAAGAAGGGTGCCCAGGATGGGGGCTGGGTGTCGTTCTTCCCAGACATTGCTATTGGATATACTTCTGGATAAGAAAAGCATAGAGGAAAATAAAGACCATCTATGGTAGATGTCATAATGGGCAAGCAATAAATGCAGCAGGCATGGAAAGAAATCAGTTGATAATAGGGTTTGAAATAAGCTCTTTGATTTGCAGTATCATAGTTTGCTAATGAAGAACTTCGTGATTTTTCAAGGTGATTTGTATGTCCCCCCCCCCCCCCTTGTGGGGATTAAACATCTTCCTTTGGTATATTAACTCACAGGAGAAGACCCTATACCAAAATGTGAAATTTTAAAGTTGAGTGTTTGAGCAGGCAGTGGTTGGGAAAGGAACAGTAATATCAAATAAATACAAACATTTGTACTTAAAATATTCTTGCTGTGAGGTGTGAAACGTGACAACAATTTTAATGCTTAACTGTATCCTTGTACAGGCTCTGGTATTCTGGAATGGCACCATGTAGGAGGCAGTTTCACACTTAAACATTATGAGGCACCAAGAAATTTTCATAGTTTTCTTGCTAAGGCAAGAAATTAGAAACAACCTTAAATGTTCATTAGTTGCAGAATAGATAAGCATATGTACTGTAACAGTATATTGTAGCGAAATGTAGGTTTAATTCATGTTGAAATCAGTTTCTAAAAGCAGGTAACAATACATATTATTAAGTCAATTTGTAAAAGAAGTTAATGTAAAAGTAACATTTTCTAAGATATAAAGTGGTAAGATAAGGGACTATAAGAGGGAAGGAGGAATGCATTGCAAATTGGTATGTAAAAGGTATCTGAGATCATGTTAATGTTCTGTTTCTAATCTTGAATATTTGTATACACTTGTTTGTATAAAAATGCATTTATAGGAAGTGGAGGTGCTGGGCCATACCAGTATTAAATAAGAGGAGAGACACATTCCAGCTAGTAATTTGCACAAGAGTAGCCTCTATAATTGCTCATAAAATGACCTTTCTCATGAGGTGTTGGCAAATGGTAGAAAGTGGGTTTAGGATGCAACCAATATATATGAAAGTCATTGAAAACCATAATGTGGACTTCATGTGTAAGTAGTAAGGTGTAGTATGTTTTTAAACAGTGGAGTGTAAGATAATGAGTGATGTTTTAGGAAGTTTATATTGGAAGTTGAACATGCATGGATGCAAGGAGTCCAGTGGAAAGGCCGGAGGACTGGTCTCCAATAAGGTTATGGCAGAGGAAATAGAGAGGTAAGGGCTTTGTTCTGGAGGAGGAAAAGGTAATTTAGAGGTAGATTGGCAGTAGAGAAAGAAGGTAGAGGTTTAATTTGTCTGCTTTCACTGTAATTCACTTCTGTTCTTCAATTTTATTTGTCTGGGTTACTACCAGTCTTTAAATCTGGTCTTTTAAGCTTACCTCAGGTTCAGTAACAAAGTTCAAATATGAATTCTGGCTTTGATAGAAATGGATGGTACATAAAGGTACAATACAAGTGTGCCCTGGTCGTGTGGCTCAGTTGGGCATGGTCCCATGTACGGAAGAGTAGTGGGGTCAATTCCCATCAGGGCACGTGTCCCAGTTTTCAGACTGAATCCCCAGGGTCATGCAGGAGGCAGCCAGTGTTTCACTCTCACATCGATGTTTTTCCCTTTCCCTAAAAATCTATTAAAAATCTTTTTTGAATAGGTACAGTACAAATGAAAGATTTGTAAGTTCTTTATTCATATATCTTGGTCAGTCCTTTTATCTCTAAAGTTTATTTTCTCCTTGGTTTTGAGGATCAGATTACATAGATTACTGTGTGTGCTTAGTATGTGTCAGACACCATTCTAGGTGTTTTGTGTAGGTTAATGTATGAAATCTTAAAGGTCTTACAAAATAGGTATTTTTATTCCCATTTTACGGAATTTGGAAATAAGTAATGTGCCCAAAATCACACTGCTATTTTGTAATAGAATCAGGATTTAGATCAAGGCATTTGGGGCACCAAAAATCTATACTGCATTATATACCAAATCAAAGAGTTGTGCACGTGTTTGTGGAAGCAAAGAAAGTAAAACATAAAGTGAATATAGAGGAAAATTGTAAGGTTGCAGAATGGTGCTTGGATGAAAACCACTAATTTTGCTATTTATTAGAGAAAAGAGTAAGCCAAGTTAGTATCAGATCAAATCAAGAGTCAAAATTGTTCGGTAAATGGGATAACTTTCTATCCTGTGATATAGGATTATTAATTACTTCTCTTTCTTGCTCTAATCTGAAAATATTTAATGTCTAATTGAAAGTCACTGGGAAAAAAATTTTTTTTTTTTTAAATATATTTTATTGATTTTTTTACAGAGAGGAAGGGAGAGAGATAGAGAGAGTTAGAAACATCGATGAGAGAGAAACATCGATCAGCTGCCTCCTGCACATCTCCTATTGGGGATGAGCCTGCAACCCAGGTACATGACCTTGACCGGAATCGAACCTGGGACCCTTCAGTCCGCAGGCCGACGCTCTATCCACTGAGCCAAACCGGTTTCGGCTGGGAAAAATTTTTAAAGCTAGGAAGAAGAAAAATATTTCAAGTCTAAATAGGAATCCCTTCTACTGATTAACACATTTTCTATTTTAGCAGCTGAAAGAACTTTGCACCACTTTTATCGTTAGCCTAAGAATCAAGAGTGGGCTAGAAGTTGAATCCAGATCTGTAAAATGGATGAAGGACAATAGTCTTAAAGCCCTTAAAAATATTTGTGAGCCTTTCTGGCACTGCATTTTATAATGTTTCATCTTTCCTATTGTAATGAGGCACATATTAGATGCATTGCTTTATACAAAGCTGAAATTATTAGAGCTGAGGCTTTATTTCCTAAGGGGTTTACTATTTAAGTTAGTTATTTGTTTATTAAATATATTCTTGTTGATTTCAGAGAGGAAGAGAGAGAAACAAAAATGATAAGAGAGAATCATCAATCGGCTGCCTCCTGCATGTCCTCTACTGGGGACTTAGCCCACAGCCCTGTCATATGCCCTGACTGGTAATCAAACCATGACCACCTGGTTCATACTAGTATGTCATTGCTCAACCACTGAACCATACTGGCCGGACTATTTTATTTTGAAAAACATTTTAAGTCATGTATAATTATACAATAGATGAAATTATGACACTGAAGAATAGACATTAAAGTATAAGGCTTTAAAGTGACTCAAGCTCTATAAAAAATTGGGTTGTTCCTTAGATATAATTATTTTAAAAACTCAAACGCTTAAATAAAATAAAATTTATAAATATGTTGAGAAAAGCCGTGGTGATGTGAAGTAACATTAAAATGAAAATTTACTAACGCTTTAAAATGGAAACTATGTTGATAAACTGTTTAAAAACAGTGGTCGCCAACCTTTCAGACCTCACAGACCACTGGTTGGCAACCTCTGGTTTAAAACATCATTATAAAATTAAGTGAGAAAGCTTTAAATATGGAATAATTAACCTAACCCTGTACTTTATGCAAAGTTCCAGGCACCATTTCCAGTAGATTCAGTAGTTCTCTCATGGATTCCAGGAATCTACACGTTTTTTAAAAATTGATTTGAGAAAGAGAAACATCGATGTGTTATTCCACCCATTTACACATTCATTGGTTGCTTCTTGTATGTGTCCTGACCTGGGATCAAGCCCACACAGTCTTAGAGTATTGGGATGATGCTCTAGCCAACTGAGCTACCTGGCCAGGGCCTAGCCTTGTACTTCAATTGGAAATTAGTAAAAGTTTTGACCACAGGAATGGATGCCGTGTGTGTGTGTGTGTGTGTGTGTGTGTGTGTGTGTGTGTGTGTGTGT
Source organism: Myotis myotis (assembly GCF_014108235.1). Taxonomy (NCBI): domain Eukaryota; kingdom Metazoa; phylum Chordata; class Mammalia; order Chiroptera; family Vespertilionidae; genus Myotis; species Myotis myotis. Next base: position 29,771,581 of record NW_023416368.1, on the reverse strand, counting down.
GTCTGTGTGTGTCTGTGTGTGTCTGTGTGTGTAATTGGCAAATTAAGCAGCTACCTTTTCAAATAATGCTTTTTTTTCTTTCTCTTTTTAATCCTCACCAGAGGGTGTTTTTAGAGAGAGCGAGAGCAAAAAACATGGAGGGTTGCCTCCTACACGCACTCTAACCTGGGCTCATACCCACAACCTTTTGGTGTATAGGACAACACTCCAGCCAACTGAGCCACCAGCCAGGGCCCAAGTGATGCTGCTTTGAAATTACTAATAATGAGCTGCCCCTGCCATCTTTGGTAACATGGTTAGGGCATTTTTACTGTATTGGTATTGTTACTTTAAACATATTCGGCATATTTTCACAAGAATAAGTTAACAAATCACAAAGATGTTTGACTTTGATAGAACATTTGGAAAATCTGAAAATTTCTTATACCCTTTGTGTTTTTAATTCCCAAAAGGAAAATACTCTAAGAAAATAGTTTCTGACTATTACTTAAAAGTTTTTATGTGAGGTGAAGGCTTAAAATAATGTCAGTATGAAGGCATCTTTTCCTGAATTATCTCTACAAGTTTTGTGGTTCTGAAAATTTGTTGTAATGAAGTAATTCACACATTTAAGAACATAGCTAAAGAACCATATAGTAGTAGATACCTTTAAAACATAGCATTTTTAAATTTTGAATTTAGGAGCTGAATATTTTCTTCTACATTATCTATTTTTCCTTTTTTTAAAAAAAATATTTTTACTGATTTTAGAGAGAGGAAGGGAGAGAGATTGATAGAAACATCCATCAGCTGCCTCCTACATGCCCCCCCACTGGGGACTAAGCCCATGTGCCCTGAGTAGGAATTGAATCCTAGCCTCCTGGTTCATGAGCCAAGGGTCAACCACTGAGCCATACCAGTCGGGCTATAATATCTTTTAAAGAACTAAAGTTTGTTTATGCGTATTTTAGTAATCCTGTTGAATAAGTAGTCCTTTGAAGGAATGAATAACAGAACTAATGTAATCTTTATGTTACATAGGAGAGTGTCTAAATATGGAACAACCATTTACTTCAAGAACTTTCTGAGTGTGTTAAGCTTTGTTTTCTGAAATATTTTAGTATTCCACTTTTAATTGGAGATGAAAATAAATCCAGTAAAGAATATCAGATAGCTTTTTATAGAGTGGGGAGGATTGAATATTATTCATGAAACTTAATTCTTAACCATACATCCAGATAATATTTGTTAAGATGTTGAATATGTAGCTAACATATTTAGTATTTACAATTAGGTCATAAACTAGCTTTAAGTTCTAGGTTAGTTATTTAATAGAATTGTCTACAAAAATGAGTTTTAAGCCTGTTAAAAATTTGAGTATCAGAATGTAGTAAACGATATTTGTGAAGCCTAATTATGGATGACATTAGCCCCTTTTTCTTATGTTTTCCTGATTTGGGGGATGGAGGTACTTTCTTTTTGGCAAGTGAAAGGTTCTGCCCTGATTGGCATTTAGAATTTATTATATAAAGATCTTAAATGGGTAAATTAGATTTTGACATTACATTTTAGAATTCTTTCCAAGGAACTATTTTCAAACTTAATAATCTCATAATATGCTATGAAAAAAGAACTTTATAATTATGAGGGGGAAACCTACAGTAAAATAAGCTAATCTTTTTAAAGTCTTTAATAATTTAGTGAATATTTGTGCCAACTTGAATAGGTAGGTCTTGTTTTTTTGGGGGGGGGTATTGATTTCAGAGAGGATGGGAGAGGGAGAGAGAGTGGAAACATCAATGATGAGAGAATCATTGATCAACTTAGGCCAGTCTTGTTTAAATGAGCCTTTAAATGGCTTGTCTTATGTTTACCATTGACCAAAGATATTAAAAGAATTATTTTCATAAAAGCTCTTTAAATAGTCATGCCTGATTTCTTTGAATTTCTTTGTTCTAATAAAATTACGAACTTTAAGGTTATTCTTAATGAAATTATAAGTTGTCATGGGATTTACATTGTTTGTCTTACCCTTTTTCTGACATCCATTTTCTGTTTTGTCTTAAGGTTATCTTTTACCTTCTCATAACCTTTCTTTTTGCAGAGCCATTGTTTTCATTGAATCTTACAAAGGAAAGTATTTGAGGTCTCTAATCCAACAATCATTTTCTTAAAATATGATGAATTTAAAAATTTTACACATGATCATAATACTATTGTATAATTTCTCTGAGGGAAAAGAATAGTTCTTTTTAAAAACTGGCTTTTCAGTAACACAAAGTTTTGCCTATAATACGAAGATCAAAAACTGCAATTAATAATAACCTTGGTACTTTAAAATACTGATTTTGAAAAACCCTCTAAGTTTTTTTTCAATAAAGTATACATGAAAATTTAGAGGGTCCCTGTCAATGTTTTTACATAGTATTTCAACTGCCTTTCTGTACGGCATTTTTAAGACATATCAAAGAAACTTAAAGGAAGTCCACTTGTCTTTATTTTTATTAATCTCATCTTAAAGCTTTAGTAGTTTATAAAACAGATCTCATCCAGAACTAGTTTCTTTGGTGTCTTTTCTCAAATTCATCTTTCTTGGTGTACAAAAACATCTTGTAATTCCAGTCACCTCTGATAGATTTTTCTGTGTCCTTTTAACTTTTTTACATCTTTTTGTAAAATGTAGTTCTGCCTGTAACCTTTTTTTTTTAATACTTCATCTACCACTGTATTTGTCCAGTGTTTCCTTGCATTATTCTACTATTAGTGGGATTGGTTCCATAATAGACTTGTAACTATTAAATATTATATTGCCTGGTTTTTACTGTAATAAAGTTTTATGTATTGGTGCACTATCAGTGCTTAGGTGTATGGATCATCAAACATATAAAAACTTAACAGAGCCTCCAAATAGGATTCTATAGCAAACAATTTAAAACATCTGTATGTAGTTGTGATTATAAAAAATTGTTTCAAGGACATTTGTTATGTACATCATTTAATATTTTATGAGAATCATATAAATGCTTTGCAAATTCTTATATACCTGTTTCTGAGGTAAAAGAACGATTTAAGAAAGAAAATGAAAATAATTTCATTGAGAAATACATCTTGGGTGATCATATTCAGAATTTAAATTTTCCAGGTGATTTTGACTATTCTTGTGGAAAGTTTCCAGAAGCCTATGCAAGCATGATCTTGTTTTCAGTTTTACCTGTTTTGAACTCTAGAGGTGCTGAAGCCCTGAGCATTAAATGAGTGTTGATGCATGCTAAACTTGGAGAGTTTCACTTCTTTAAATCACCTACACTTCCTGTATTTGGGTTTTTTTCTTGGGAGGTCTCTTATTTCTGTACCGACCACACTTAATTCTTACCTTATAAGATTAGAAATGAAATAAATACTGCCTGATATAGGGTGGACAGTAAGAAGGCAGTTAGTCATACGGCTTATATTTGTGCAGAAATCCTTGAACTGTAGGAAGCCACTTAATTTTCTTCACATCTGTCTTCACCTCCAATTGATTTTGCTACATAAAGGTCTCAGCTATTGTGTTTGGTCTTATATCTTATACTAGGTACTTGACACCTAACTTCATTTACTTGTGATTTTACTTGGTTCTTTCTGATAGTTATTATAGGTCTCATTTTCTAAAGCAGAATACAACTGATTCATCTTTGACTTGTTGACATTTTTGTTTGTTTTTAGTCTTCTCCTGGAACTTAAGCATCATACTATAGGGTGTATTTTTATTCTTCTGAAAGAAGAGACCCATCTATATTTTTACTGAAATTTTGATGTGCTCAGACATCTATCTACCCCTTCAATTGAAATGTTTTTAAATTTAGTATGAAATTCCCTTTAATAGTTAAACTTTAGCATGAAAGATTACTTTTTAAATATCTATATGCAGGCTCTGCATACATCTGGAATCTGTTTTAAGATATATAATAAGTTCCTTGTAAGTTTGAGATCTTAAATGTTTTTTTTTTTTATCAACATGATGCATAAGTTTTTTTTCTTTAAAAAACGGCATCTACTTAAAGGGATTTATGACTAAAATTGCTTATTTTTCTACAGAGTTGTCTGCTGGTTCTCAGCTTGAAGAAGATTCTACAGTCCTTATTGATCCTTTTTCTTGGCGTTACCATTTTTTGAAGCACAGTTAATCTAGTTTTCTAGTTTGAGCTTTCTTTTTGGCCATCTTTTAAAAAAAATTTTTTTTTAATCTATAAACTAGCCAAGAGATAGTTCTACAATGTCCAAGTCATTCCAGCAGTCATCTCTCGGTAGGGACACGCAGGGTCATGGGCGTGACCTGTCTGCAGCAGGAATAGGCCTTCTTGCTGCTGCTACCCAGTCTTTAACTATGCCAGCATCTCTTGGAAGGATGAACCAGGGTACTGCACGCCTTGCTAGTTTAATGAATCTTGGAATGAGTTCTTCATTGAATCAACAAGGAGCTCATAGTGCACTGTCTTCTGCTAGTACTTCTTCCCATAATTTGCAGTCTATATTTAACATTGGAAGTAGAGGTCCACTCCCTTTGTCTTCTCAACACCGTGGAGATGCAGACCAGGCCAGTAACATTTTGGCCAGCTTTGGTCTGTCTGCTAGAGACTTAGATGAACTGAGTCGTTATCCAGAGGACAAGATAACTCCTGAGAATTTGCCCCAAATCCTTCTACAACTTAAAAGGAGGAGAACTGAAGAAGGCCCTACATTGAGTTATGGTAGAGATGGCAGATCTGCTACACGGGAGCCACCATACAGAGTACCTAGGGATGATTGGGAAGAAAAAAGGCACTTTAGAAGAGATAGTTTTGATGATCGTGGGCCTAGTCTCAACCCAGTGCTTGATTATGACCATGGAAGTCGTTCTCAAGAATCTGGTTATTATGACAGAATGGATTATGAAGATGACAGATTAAGAGATGGAGAAAGGTGTAGGGATGATTCTTTTTTTGGTGAGACCTCGCATAACTATCATAAATTTGACAGTGAGTATGAGAGAATGGGACGTGGTCCTGGCCCCTTACAAGAGAGATCTCTCTTTGAGAAAAAGAGGGGCGCTCCTCCAAGTAGCAATATTGAAGACTTCCATGGACTCTTACCGAAGGGTTATCCCCATCTGTGCTCTATATGTGATTTGCCAGTTCATTCTAATAAGGTGAGTTAATACAACAGATGCTTCTAATTTCTTGTACATTGTAGTGTCTATTCTGTATTTACCTATATCTTTTACTCTAATTCTGTAGTCTGGTGACACTGAGTTGATCAAGAATTTTTATACTTTTGAGAACACTTTATTTGGAAGGTAATTGGTTTTTGAGCATTTTAAACCAGGGCTTTACATTAATACAATCTGCCGAGATTACTTCTGGCCACAAAACTGTCATCCACTGGGATTATCTTGTTGGTTTTTGGCATCAGTATAATCTTCTTATTCATATTTAAGCAGTTTTTTGTCTGCTTTGTTGAATTGTTTTAAGTATTTTTTTTTTTTTGCAGTCAATATGCTCTGCCATTCAGGATGCTAGATTTTAGCTCTCCATCTGTCTTGATTGCTGATTTGTATGTAGTAAAGATGGATTCTTGAAAGATTCTCTTTTTTTCCTTATCTGTGGCTATAGGGAAAGAGTTAATGTAGAGCCCTGGTGTTTGTTTCAGTATGTTTTATATTTTAGATTAGTTCATTCTTCCTTTTTTAATTTCCCTTTAACACAAACTCTCATACTATAACTGAAATTTTTCATCATTTTTTTTCTCCTTTTCCACAACTTTCTTAAACATACTTCAAAACTCACTTTTTATTATCCCATATTGCATCTATCCCTTTAGAGACTTGGAAAAATCAGTTACCGCAGTATCCTGCTCTGTGCTCCTCATAAACATATTCTTTTTCTGACTTAGGCTTAGACTTCTGGTATAGTCATTTGAACAAAAAAATATATTTATATATCTCGATTCTCCTTTGCTTTAATTATCACATCTGGCAAAATGGGAACTTTTACAAAATGCTCTTTTAAATATGTTGTCCTTTTCTCTTTCAGTGTTTAGATTTTACTTGTTCTCTGATTATTATTTTTTCAATATACAGTGCAGTTGACTTAAAGTCAACACGACCATCCGTTTTTCCTGATGTGGTGTATAGTTCATTTCTATTTAACTGGGATATGTTGCCATGAAATTGATGGTTACTGTTACATAGGGTATTTTATTTACAGTAACATTTGGAAAGGTCATTTTCTATTCATAACAATTCCTTTTAAATGCATTTTTCAGTGAGTATTGATTTTGAATTAACTAAATCATAGATTATAATCTAGTGTCTGGACCGCAATATTTTTGTCACAGATAATTAAGAGGAGAGACTTATATTTGAGTTTATAGAGTACTTTGAAAAATGTTTTTTAAAAGTAATTCTGAAGTATTACAAAAATCCTTTGAATTAATGTATAGTTTAAGTACACAAATATTTTCATCTATACCAAAATAGATTAACATTAAATGCTAAATTTAAAATTATAGATCAATTTTCATTAAGATACAGAATTTCAAAATCATGGAAATTCATTTGATAGGTGATTTGACTAATGTCCTTTTTCAATTTTTTTGGCTAATACTAAGAATATATTATGGGATGTAGTTTTTGTTCAGTACTGAACTTCAAGTTCTAGGTCTGATGGGAGTTTACTTAATAAAAAAGTCCATTAAACTTTGGTGACACAAAATGTTTTCATTACTCCTTGCCTTTTTGCAGTAATGGCAATATTGACTGATGTTTTCAGGTAGGATCTCTAAATTCCAAGGAAAATCACTAGTTACATATCTCAAATGAAAGTGATTTTAAGGGACTTAACATCTTTGTTACTGGAGTAATAAATCAAAACCTGTTGTTAGAAGTCTCCTTTTGACTGAGCAGTAATTTGACCTTGTTGATTGCACATAGAAAATCAATTGAGTAAAGGAACACAAAAGGAAACCACAGGAGGACCTGAATCAGAAAAGTTTGTTTTATATGTAGAATTATTTTTTCTCCAAATTTTGCTACCTCTAGTTCCTAAACAGTGATATTAGTAAATAATAGTAAATGGGGTCTAAACAAACAAAAGAACAGTTTAAAAATATTTGGTGAAACTTTGGGTTCAAGAGTAAGATACCCTAACTCTAGTATAAGAGGTACTTTTAACCTGTAAAAATGCTTAGGCCCTACCTAGTTTTGGTTTTCTGACAATATTGGGAATATTTAAGACCTAGTTTAGAGGTCCTTTGATTGCTTAATTTACAAAATGTATATTTGTAATTTGGACCAATTTTAAGAAGTATAACTACCTGAATTCTCAATGTAGTTTCCTTAACATAGCTGATGTTTTCTGGATACCTGCATTATTGAAAAAAATAATTAAATTTTTACATTTAGCAGTGGTTCTTACTCTTTTGATAGCTGATGTAGAAACAGTTACTTCAGAGAAAATTCCTGGGGTGAAAGTAGATAATGACATTTTTTTAAATATTTAATCCTGCTCTCTGGTATTGCTGCATAACTTGGAAAATCTGTTCTTTTCACTTACTGGTAACGTTAAGTAACGTACATGATCAGAACTTCTTAGTATGAAATAAGAAACTTTTAGGTGAAAAAACCTCATCTAATTTGTCATCATTTATTATATTTAAGTGACTTTCAGTGATGGTATTGCTTTTCTTTCTTTCAAGGTCATTTTAGAGCATCAAGTTGCTTTTCTATACAACCTCAAATTCCTTTTACTTAAAGAAAACTGGCCTTTCACTGTCTTGTCACTTGAGTTCATATTTTTCCTTTTAGTATTATTCTAGAAGCCCTTATGTTATTCTTTATTCTGCCATTCCAAAAGTGCTTCTCCAAATTATCCTTTCTTATATAACTTGGTTTTCCTACAGAACTTCTGAATTCAAAAAGAGAATCCTTATTCTTTTTTAATCTGATATGAGAGTTAACCTCTATGGAGAATCCAAGGATTTATAAGTTTTTTAAAAACCCTTTACTCTTAATCCTCACTTTAAACCAAACAGTAAAAGATCAGGTGTGGTAGTGCAGATTAGTAATGTGTGGGTTTGGGGTGGTTTGTAACTGATTCTTTCATCTTGGCCTTCCTTCTAGTACTTGAGTCCCTTGAAAGATCAGCCACACTTTAGCGTAAGTTTGAACCTTTTAAAGGGCATGGAGTGTTAGATATAAATAATTTCTGTTCAACTAGTTAGCCTTTCCCTCTCCAATGAATTAGAAGCATGCCTTAATAGGGTAACTTAACTCCTCTCCCAACACACTACTTTTCAAGGATATTTTATAAATAAAATCTGAGGATATTTTTAGTTCCGAAAATTCTAAATTATTTGTTGAGTCCCTCTTCTGTTTTTTATCAACATTACCTATGGTGCCTCTTGCTTACAGCCATTTTAAAAGTGGCCTCCAACAAGTCAATGGTCTGTTGCTTTGCCTGTAAAACCCTTTTATATCCCAAATAATCTAGTTGTAGAGCCAGCTGGAGAGATCTCTTTGAATTCCTTATTGGTAGCCATTATTCAAAAGACAATCTGGATTTGAGAGATAGCTCTTCAAGTTCTGAGAAATGCCATTCTGTTTGGATGTATTTCATCTTGGTTCTCTCATGGGATTTTAGTTAATTCTATTAGAATGTTTGTAAACTTGTAAGATAAATCAGTTTTTTAAATTTAGGATCCTGTCTATAAAAACAATTCTAAAGCTTTTCAAAAAGTTATCTCTTGTAAATTTGGTTCTTTGTTTTAATTCAGCTCGTCAGAGCCTTTTTTAAAACATTGCCTGACCATGTTTTATATTCCAAATATTGCATTAGGTAGTGTGGATGTTATAAAAGTTGTTGCCTCATTTTGTGAAACAATAATACTCATACAGCAGGAATTGTAAAACAAGATAGCATTCATTAGCAATGTAATAATAGTTCACTTTCTGAGCACTTTCTATGTGCCTGGCAATAAGAAGTTTATCTTTATTTAATTTACTTTTTATAAAACCATACGAGAATATTGCATCACAATGAATTGTTTTGTACCAGAGATTCACATCTAGCAAGTGATGCCTTGGAAATAGAACCAGGCGGTGTGGCAGCAGAGCCTACTTTTCCTAACAACTCTCTTATATTACTTAAAACATTAATCATTTACTTACTTTTTTTAACTAAAGAAACGAACATTTATTTGCATAAAATAGAAAAGTTAATCCCTTTAAATTTGAAATAAATACAAAGGAGCAAATATTGACCAAATGCAGCGTTTCCCTCCTTTAAAAGTTGGGAGCTGGCATTGAAATTTGCTTCTTTATTTTTGGGAAATATAATGGGAACTTAGATTTGGGGTAAATGGGGAATATGTTCTAAAAAAGCCATTTCTATTGAATCATCTTAGCTTTATGTTTGTAGTATACTTGGATCATATCTCAAAGGCTAGATGAAATTAAAACCTTCATGTTTAGCTAATTGTTCACATTTAAAACATACTTTCTAGGAAAGTAGATATAAGCGTGAATATTTTGTCATATTTAGAGTACTATAAAAAAGCAATTCTAATATTTGACATGAATAATTTAGTTCTACAGCAGAAATTATGTCTAGCTAATCTCAAGCAAGGTCAGTTACTATTCTTGATCTTTATTATTAACTCTATATCTTTTCCCTGTCAGGCCTATTAGTATGTTAACCAAGTTATCCAGTTTTTCCAAGAGTGTGCATGTCGTATTTGAGGGCAGGATCAAGATACAGGGATTCAGAGAAAAGATTTTAAATTCAGTGTGATTAGTGAATGTGCAGGTGTTTGTACAGCCTATGATATTGCATATAAATTAACATCCCAGAGTTTGAATGGTTCAAGTGAAAATATTTTAGCTTTATATTTGTTAATTCTACGAATTTACTTTGCTGCAGGAGTGGAGTCAACATATCAATGGAGCAAGTCACAGTCGTCGATGCCAGCTGCTGCTTGAAATGTAGGAGTTTGAAATACCTTTAAAGCATCCTTAATCGTGAATTGGAAACAACCATTGATTGGTTTGGGGGAGTTGGTCATTTACTTGTAATATCCACATTGTTATTACTGCATAGGCAATGTTTAGATCTGGGATCTTATATGGAATATTAGATGCAGTGATAGTGATACTTTTGTTAATATTCTAGTGTAAATAAACTGGCCTTTTTATACAAATTGAGAGGATTTTTAATAGACTTAAGATAGCTTTTGATACGTAGGGTATTTCAGTAACAATAATACATGCTCTAAAAATATCAAATATACAAAGAAAGGAAAAGTTGATAGAAGTTACAAATTAGTTGTTAAGCAAAAACTTTCAGGATGTATTTTTTGGTTTTGGTATACATTTGTTTCTGAGTTTAAACTAGAATAAAATTGATTTCATGGAGAATCTTCCTGCCTAAGCAGCACACACTAGTATCCATTGTTCACTAGTGTTGCAAGTTTCACATATGCCTACCTCTGTTGGGGCTGTCCTTTCTAGTGTGTTCTTGGTACTTATATAGGAAAAGCAAAACCTGTGTGGTTGGTCCTCATTTCCTTATATAGCCCATATTTCTAATTCCTCATACAGTATTGATTCTATTTAAGACTTAGCAAATGCAGGGGGAAAAAGTCAACATTAATTACCTACATTTTCACGCAGTACAAAACAAATTTATTTTCATTCCTTTGGATTAATTTGTAGTTTTAAAGTTTTTCTTTGGGAAATATCAATATATGGCATGTTTTAAACTAAATATTTTAAGACTTAGACTTTCCTATAACTTTACTAATAAGTAACCTCTATTTTAAAGGCCAAACAAGGCTATTTTGTGAAAAGGACAGTTTTATTTTAAAGTTAATTTTCTGGTCTTTTTAAAGCTACCCAGAATGGAACCCTGACAATGATACAGGACACACAATGTAAGTTAAAAATTTTAAGCTATTGTTTGTAAAGGAGATCAATGTAAGGAATTCAGGTTAAACTTTCAAAATATTTTGTATTGAATGTGAAGGCAAAGTCACTGTGGGTGAATTTTATTTTTTATAATATTAATGTTGATTAAAAAGTTTATCATTTTAATGAAATCCGATTTATCATTTCTTTTAATTTTTCTGGTATCTTTTGTGTCTCTCGTGTTAATAAAAAGTTTTTACCGCCCTAGCTGGTTTGGCTCAGTGGATAGAGCGTGGGCCTGCGGACTAAAGGGTCCTGGGTTCAATTCCATACTGTGGTTGAATTTTCAGAAACTATTTTATATAGTAATTTTTATTGTATTACTATTAAGAATTTTCTTCATTGCTTCACACATAAATGCCCCCAAAGATTAGAATCATAGTTATATGGGGGTTGCTTTAATAATGAATTTTAATTATTTCTGGTGGACATCTTTATCATGCTTGTTATATTCATGTCTTCACATTACTAGGGGTGATCCCTTCATGTTGCAACAATCTACAAACCCAGCGCCAGGAATTTTGGGGCCTCCACCTCCCTCGTTTCATCTTGGGGGACCAGCAGTTGGGCCAAGAGGAAATCTGGGTGATTATAAAATTTGTGTTATTCCCTAAGAAGTTTTGCCATAAAAATAAACTGATTATGGGCAAAAGAAGACTCATTAAACTGTTATTAAAAAATAATTGCATGAAAAGACATGGTGCTCATATTTGTAATATCTTTTTTTTAGTGTTTGAAAGTTGTTCATTTTTCAATTGAAATAGCCTATTAGAGCAAGTATATTTATTACAAGAATAAAAAAGTACTTTTTCCCACATAAAGGTGCTGGAAATGGGAACCTGCAAGGACCAAGACACATGCAAAAAGGCAGAGTGGTCAGTAACTCAACTCTTGCTTTTACTGTAATTACTGTTTTATGAATGATATGCTAATTGAATTTGTGTCATAGTCCTTTCTATTGAAAGACTTATAGTTTGAAAGCCATCAGGCTTTTCTATTACTTTGATCAGAGTTAATCTTTAATATGCCTATAGTTGAGAGGTCTCATCTTGATTCAGGGTCTTAAGAACTTTCCTATCCATTAATGTTTATAGTATTCAATTTAAAAATCAGTGCGGAGACTGTTTTCTGAAACTGAGATCTACCCTTCCCCACTGACGTGATTTCCTGTATAGTTTTTAAAGTCTCTAGAATGTTATATGACAGTGATGGCGAACCTCTGGAGCTCGGCGTGTCAGCATTTTGAAAAACCCTAACTTAACTCTGGTGCCGTGTCACATAGAGAAATTTTTTGATAGTTGCAACCATAGTAAAACAAAGACTTATATTTTTGGTATTTATTTTGTATACTTAAATGCCATTTAACAAAGAAAAATCAACCAAAAAAATGAGTACGCGTGTCATAGGTTCGCCATCACTGTTACATGAGTTGATATTTTAAACTAGAGGCCCAATGCATGAAATATGTGCATGGGTAGGGTCCCTAGGCCTGGCCGGCGAACAGGGCCATTGGGGGGCTTTCGCCAGCCCCGCCGCCAGTCACCTCCTGCTGCAGGACAATCGGAGGCGGCGGCCCTGCTGGCACCCACCTTGGCTAACCTGGGCCTGCAGGCTGGGGGCAGCTTCTGCATTAAACGTCTGCCACCAGTAGTCAGTGCGCTTCATAGTGACGGGTCTATTTGCATATTAGGCTTTTATTATATAGGATTCTTAATCTGTTCTGGTTAACATTAGACTAGACTATAAAATTAGTGTGCATAACTTGTTTCATATTGCTTTTAAAGAGATGTATTGACTTGATTCTCTTTCCCAATGAATAGGAAACTAGCCGAGTTGTTCACATCATGGATTTCCAGCGAGGGAAAAACTTGAGATATCAATTATTACAGCTGGTGGAACCATTTGGAGTCATTTCAAATCATCTGATCTTAAATAAAATTAATGAGGTATGAGTTTAAAATACGTATAGTATTTATTCATCACTAATATATTTCCTAAAGAGATTATTGCATGGTTTTGTATTAGAGAAATAATTCAATATAATCTTTTTTTTTCTTTAAAATATTTTTATTGATTTCAGAGAAGAAGGGAGAAGAGGGCAGGAGAGGTAGAAACATCAATGATGAGAGAAAATCATTGATCGGCTGCCTCCTGCACACCCCCTACCAGGGATTGAGCCCACAACCTGGGCATGTGCCCTTGTCCGGAATCAAACCCAGGACCCTTCAGTCCACAGGCCAATACTCTATCCACTGAGCCAAACCAGCTAGGGCTCAGTGTAATCTTAAATCATCAATATGGAATGAAGTAGATGAAAAGCCAATAGTTGAAGTATGATAATATTTAAGTCTTAATGAATATCAATGTGTTCTTTAAATAAAAGAACATATAACAAAACCATTTTTTATCATAGGCTATAATAAGCAAGACAAGTTCTTATGGTATCTCATCAATGTTGTAATGAAACATTATTCAAGGACCTGTTCGAATGCTAAATTCTAGTATTAATAGATAATTAGTGAGCTTATAAATTTAGATTCTTGAGCAGTAAATTGTCATTATTAAATTACTATAAGGGCTGTAAATGGATCAATCTTTGGAATGTCATTTAAAACTTTTACCAAAATCATGCCAAATCATTATTTCAAGTCCATTAGGCATAAGTGATAGTTCAGTGCCATGAAGATAAAATCTGGGACGTTTAAAAAAACAGCGTGCTAGCAATGTTGGTTTTTCTCCTTTTAGATTTTTGAAAGTATTTTTTATTTAATGATTAAATATGTCTGGAAAGACTTTGAACAATGTTTGAAATAGTTTTGTTTTTTATGTTTACAATTGCAGGCATTTATTGAAATGGCAACCACAGAGGATGCTCAGGCTGCAGTGGATTATTACACAACTACACCAGCATTAGTATTTGGCAAGCCAGTGAGAGTCCATTTATCCCAGAAGTATAAAAGAATAAAGGTAAATGTCTTTTTTTCAGATTTATATTGCCATTCATTTAATATATCATTTTAATTAACTTTAGCTACTTTAAATTGTTGCTAATAACTAGGATAATATTAACTAATAATTTTAGTGTACCTACCAACATTTGACATGCCCGTTTTTCCTATTTACTAAATTAAAGAAACCAGAAGGGAAACCAGACCAGAAGTTTGATCAGAAACAGGAGCTTGGACGTGTGATACATCTCAGCAACTTACCTCATTCTGGCTATTCTGACAGTGCTGTCCTTAAGCTTGCTGAGCCTTATGGGAAAATAAAGAATTATATACTGATGAGGATGAAAAGTCAGGTAATAATACATGTAGAGATTTTGAAAAAGACTATTCCTTAAAGTGCTTTAAGATTTATTTGTGTGTCTGTGTATTCTCATTTTAAGTTAAAAAAAAAAGCACGGGGAAGTAATTTTCTTTATCTCCTCATAGATTAATTTTTTTAGCTACACGATATTTTCTTCCACATTGAAGTAGATGCATAAGGTAAAGCATCGAACAAATGGAAAGTAAAGCTCTCTTTTGCTCAGGCTAGTTAACAGTACTTGTTTCCAGGGTTTGCTTCCAAAAATCTTCCTATGTGTAGGTATTTATTCTCCCTTTTTTTTTTCTCTTGTTATTTCAACTGGGATACTGTTGTTTCAGAGAGAGGGAGAGAGATAGAAATAGAAACATTGATCGGCTACCTCCTGCATATCTCCTACTGAGGATTGAGCCTGCAACCTGGGCATGTGCCCTGACTAGGAATCGAACCCAGCTACCTCCTGGGTACAGTGCCCAACCAACTGAGCCACAGCAGCTGGGTTGATAGTTACTTTCTTTAACAGCGTTTTTTATATCCTTTCAGATTTTTTAAATAATTTTTCTTTTCTTACAGAATTTGATTAATATCTACTAAGCTTATTACTTTACTTTTTTGCAGGAAGCCTGTATATAGGTAGTTTTATATTTGGTCCTACCTAATAAGTGGATAGAAAGAATAGTAAGCACCATATTATATACAGTTCTCTAAGAAATAATCTTCTTTCTAACTTTTAAGGCCTTTATTGAGATGGAGACCAGAGAAGATGCTATGGCAATGGTTGACCACTGTTTGAAAAAGGCCCTTTGGTTTCAGGGGAGATGTGTGAAAGTTGACCTGTCTGAAAAATACAAAAAATTGGTACTAAGGGTATGTAGAACTTGATTTGTCTTACGAATATTGGGTTTAGTAATTGAAAGAAAGCAACCTCCTCTTTTTTTTCTGGTCTTCCTTAGTAGCAGAAGTTTTCTATCTGGTGTTCCGTAAAAGCACCTGGATTCTTTGAACAAAGTTCTGCTACCAAAATGTTTATTATCCACTGATTGATTGAAATGTTGATTGTAAAAAAACTGCTGACTAAAGTTACCTTAAATTCTTAGGTATGTTTATAGGGATTGAATAAGCTTAGTTGATTATATGAAGGATGGTCATCAGTTATTAATTAACTGGATAATTATGTATTCTGTAAGTGAATATTTTAATATGTTAATTTAATGCAAAATTTTGTATTTTTAGATTCCTAACAGAGGCATTGACTTGCTGAAAAAAGATAAATCCCGGTAATTTCATTTTGTTTGTGTGTGTGTAAATAATGGTATATTAAACTATTGTTTTCCAACTCAGAATTAATTGATGTATATCTCCTTGATTTCAGAAAAAGATCTTATTCTCCAGATGGCAAAGAATCTCCAAGCGATAAGAAAACCAAAACTGATGGTTCCCAGAAGACTGAAGGTACAACTGAAGGTAAAGAACAAGAAGAAAAGTCAGGTGAAGATGGTGAAAAAGATACAAAAGATGACCAGGCAGAACAAGAACCCAGCATGCTTCTAGAATCCGAAGATGAGCTACTGGTAGATGAAGAAGAAGCAGCAGCACTGCTAGAAAGTGGCAGTTCAGTGGGAGATGAGACAGATCTTGCTAATTTAGGTGATGTGACTTCTGATGGGAAAAAGGAACCTTCAGACAAAGCTGTGAAAAAAGATGGAAATGCGAGTGCTTCAGCTGCAAAGAAGAAGCTTAAAAAGGTAAAGGAAGATTGTATTGATCTGTTTTAATGGAAAACTAGATCAGATAAATGTTTCAAATTATTTACCTTAGCAGATTAAAGAGATTCAGTCACTTATATTAGAAAAAAATCAGGTGTGAACTATAATACAAGCATTTAAGTCTAAACTCTGCAATAATTAGATTAAATAGGAGCTCTTAAAGTTGCCCAAAAATGACAGTGCAAAAAGAGGACTTCTTAGTAATGAAGGGAAAATACTTAAAACTATATATACTTCTACATTGTAAGTACTTTGAGGCAGCTGTATAGTTGAGCTTGTTTTTTAAAAGATGAGGTATGATTTTGCAATAAATTAACTGACCAAAAGATGATTAAAACATTTCCACTCATTAAAAAATTGTTGAAAGTAAAAATTCTTCCTATATGAGAAATGTACACTTGATCAGATATTTCAGTAACTTTTAAAATATTTTTTTTAGAATAGATGTTACAAATAGCATATAAGATGAATATAAAAATAGGTACATGATACAAGGAACAATAAATAAAGCAAAGACCCATGTATACTAAGGATAGGAGCATTAAAATGTCTTTGAAGCCACTTACATTAAATGGTTCTTGAACCCTGGCCAGGTACTTAGGTTGTAGTGTGGTCCCGAGGCCAAGGTTACAGGTTCAATCATCAGGTCACATACAAGACTCAACCAATGAATGCATACATGAGTGGGACAACAAATTAATGTTTCTCTCCTCGCACGCCCTCCCTCTCTTCCTTTTCCTAAAAATCAACACATAAACCCTTTTTATCTAATAAAAGGCTAATATGCATATCGACCGAATGGCAGAACTGCCGGTTGCCGTGACACACACTAGTGGTCAGTGCGCTCCCACAGGAGGAGCACCGCTCAGCCAGTGCCCTGAGCTGGGCTGATGACTGGAAAGCACATCGGTGGTGGCGGGGAGCGGGCCTAAGCTGTCAGAGGGCTCCCAGACTGCAAGAAGGTGCAGGCCAGGCTGAGGGACACCCCCACCCTACCCCCTACCCCCAGTGCAGGAATTTTGTACACTGGGCCTATAGTTTTTTTAAAATTAGGTTTTTTAAATCCTATTCTATGGTTTCTTTCTAAACAACATTCAACTATTAGAAAGTTTTGTGTTGTTAATCCTCACCTGAGGATATTTTTCCATTGATTTTTAGGGAGAGGTAAAGAGAGAGGGTAAGACAGAAACATCAGGGTGAGAGAAACACATCGATTGGTTGTCTCCTGCACTTGCTCTTGAGCAGAATCAAACCTGGGACCCTATCCACTGAGCCAAACTGGGTAGGGCCAACTATTAGAAATTTTTACCTCCAGACTCTTAAAGAGCTTGTGATTATTAAACATGTATTGCATGCTATGCATTTTTGTAAGCTCTTTATATGTTAATTAGCTTAACCCTCACAGTATGCAACAGATGTCTTCATTATCATTATCCCTATTTCATGAATGAGGAAATTGAGGCATGGAAAAGTTCATTAATTGTCAGTGGCCATACTACTTATAAGTGGTCAAGCCAAAATTTAAGCCTAGGCCATCATTCTCCAGAGCTTGATTTTTTTAAATTTTATTTTTTTAACTGCTACACTGTTTTGGATTGGGTATTCTCTAAAAAACAGTTGTGTCACAAGATACTATTTTCCAGAGGGCATCATTAAGTTATTTATAACTAATCAGTTACTTGATATACTAGAGGCCCAGTGCACCAGATTCATGCACGGGTAGGGTCCCTAGGCCTGGCCAGCGATCAGGGCTGATTGGAGCCTCCCTCTGTTCCGCGCCACCCCCCTGGTGGTCAGTGCATGTCATAGCAAGCAATTGAACTTCCGAGGGGACACTTTGCATATTAGCCTTTTATATCTATAGATGATAGATAGATAGATAGATAGATAGATAGATAGATAGGTTTTCTAGAAATATAAAAGTCTCCAAACGCTTAGAATATGACTATCCTCATCATTTATTTTTTGCTCTCCGCATAAGGCAAGCCTTCAATTATTTAGTTTTAAAACAAGCTAAGTTTTTTAAAATCAGTGATTTTTAGAGGGGAAAAAGTCAGTATTTTGAGAGAATGAATAAAGACAAAGACGCTGTCCCTTTCCCTTTAAGTAAAGCAAATGGAAGGGATGCTGCAGGATAATTGTTGCAGAGTAAATTTGTCTTTCTTAACAGCGTCGTTTCCCAGGGAATATGGAAGGTTTTGTCACTCTAGATGAGGTTGGTGATGAGGAAGATTCGGAGCTTCAGAAACTTCGTAAATCGGGCATGGCATTTAAATCTGGTGACAAAAATGATGATGGTTTGGTTGAAATTAAGGTGGACAAGATCGAGGAACTTGATCAAGAAAATGAAGCAGCGTTGGAAAATGGAATTAAAAATGAGGAAAATACGGAACCAGGTGCTGAATCTGCTGAGAATGCTGATGATCCCAACAAAGATACAAGTGAGAATGCAGATGGCCAAAGTGATGAAAACAAGGAGGACTATACAATCCCAGATGAGTATAGGATTGGACCCTATCAACCCAATGTTCCTGTTGGTGAGATTTAAGGTTTTGTTCTTCCCCTCTCACCCTTCCCAAACTCTTATATAAGATTTTTAAATTGGTCTTACATAAGCTCTGATAGCATTTTATTTATTTCTGTATAGAATAATTTGTTAATCTTAATTGATATATTCTTTTTTTTCTTACCCAAGTCTCCTGATTTTGTATTATCTTTTGTTATCATTACAGAAATGTATTCTTTTCTCAAAGCTTTCTAAGAATTTCACTGGCTTTTTGTTTTGTTTACCTGTTATGTTTCTGCCTTTTTTAAGAGTATAATTAGGTGGGACCTTGAACATCAATTAAATACAACTATTAACTAATGTCATTTTTTGTTGTTGGATTTTGTTTTAGCTTAGGCCATTTGGACTTCTCACACAAAAATAACATTTGAGAACACTAAATTACTCAGTTTACTGAATTTGTAAGAATATATGTTTGTGTTCTAGGTATAGACTATGTGATACCTAAAACAGGGTTTTACTGTAAGCTGTGTTCACTCTTTTATACAAATGAAGAAGTTGCAAAGAATACTCATTGCAGCAGCCTTCCTCATTATCAGAAATTAAAGGTAAGGCTAAATCTGAAAGAGGACAGTTCTTTTGTGAAAACAAATAGTGTAAGCTTATGGAGAGTAAAGCATGTATAACATTTTTCTTTATTGATGGGCCATAAGCAGTTTAATTCTAGAAACATCTATTCTGCCACTTTTTATAGTATCTTCTAATTAAATGATAATTTAATAATTTCTAACAATGTTAAAAATTTTGTAATAAAATTAAATTTATTTTTAATATTCTCAAATGGATATTGGACTGTAATTTGTCTAATTTGGAAAATACTGGGAGCCTGAAGACCAAGTGACATAAAGCCTTTTTAGCTTCATAAAGTACTATGTCCTGTCATACTTAATGATTTTTACATTGACTTTATTATTTACTAATAATGACACTCTTCAGTAAGTTTTATGATTAACAGGATATAAAGTTAAAGGGGTAAATGAATAGAGCAAAAAATAATCCAAATATCTGTTTGGATTTTTTTAAAATTCTATTTTATTGTTTAAAGTATTACAGATAGTAGTACATATGTCTCCTTTTTTTTTCCCCATTGACCTCCCCCTAGCCTCCCCTATTCCCCGGCACATGCCCTCACCCCTCACCCCTAGTGTCTTGCGTCCATTGGTTATGCTTAATACAAGTCCTTCGGTTGATCTCTTAAAGTGGGTATTTTAGTTAGTGGCTTTTTAAGGACGGAATAATGAGATGGATAACAGGGAAAAACCCTAAAAGTAGAGGAGTTGAGCACTCATAATTGTAGGTAACTGTTCTGTAACACAAAATTACAAGAGTAGTTAGTCATCCAACATGTTCTATGCATTTATTAGGATAACATTGAATTTAGGAAATCTAGTTCTTTGCAGTATCACATGTTTTAAATGCATTCTTTGCTGTGAGTATCTTATCATGGATATGAAAAAAGAATGGTGGTTATTTTCAACCATAGGGATAATTTTATATATTTCATCTGATTAAGCTGTTTGATGGCAGAAACTATATGTATTACCTAGAGATATATAAATATAAAAGTGGCCTCTGGTTGCTTGACACTTTATAAAGAATACCATGCTTTCTAATATTTTCTAGCTATTCTAATTTTCTAGATATTCTATAAGAGGTAGCTCTCTTATTTCCTATTTTAAATGAATTTTGTCAACTTTAAGAATTATTATGTAGCCCTGGCCAGGTGCTCAATTGGTTAGCGCATCATCCCCATACATCACGGTTGCAAGTTTGATCCCCAGTTAGGGTACATACAAGAGCCAGCCACTGAATGTATAAATAAGTGAGCCAACAAATTGATGTTTCTCTCTCCCTTCGTCTCTCCCTCTCTCTCTCTCTCAAATTAATAAATTTTAAAAGTGAGAATAAAGAATACTTTAAAAAATATTATGTAATACAATATCTTGCTAAAGATAAATTAGTTGATACTTTCCAAGATGGTAATTTTTCTTCTTTTTAAGGATATAATGGCTTCTAATCTTCATCAATTTACAATAACTACACAGTTGATAAATTTCAGCCAAAAGTAAAGAAACTTTGAATGTTTTACAGTAGATTTATTTTTATTTTATTTTATTTTTTTTACTTTTATTAACGTCTTAACAGATCTTTGGAGTCCAGGAGCTCTAGAGATTACACATCTAATACAGGGGTCAGCAAGCTACACTTGCAGCCCAACCACCTTCTTTTATAAATAAAGTTTTCTAGGGACACTGCCACAATGATTGTTTATGGCTACTTACATTGTTGTAGTGGCAGAATTGAATAGTTGAAATAAAGACCAAATGGTTCACAGACCTACAAAATTTACTGCTGGCCCTTTAAGAAAAGGCTGCCGACTTGGTTTACTGGAAGGGGGCATTAAATAAATTCATGTCATTTTAACTAATGTTCTTGGAGTGGTAGCAATTCTATGTAACTGTGGTCTTGAGATTTTTCTCATCTTCATAAATTAGTGTTAATTACACATTGAAGTGATTGTTTTTCACATTTCACCATTATTTTCCCATGCCTTATTGTAGTGTCCTGGACCATTTTAGTTTTGTACACTAATAGGAATAACTGAATCTTTTAAAATAGTGATAAGATTATAGGTTAAATTACACTCAAATCCCCAAATCTGGATAGACTGTTTTATTTTGGAGTTAATTAATTTGTGTTTCTCTTAAGGAACTCAACACCTTTAAATTTTTTTACTTTTCAGAAATTTCTGAATAAATTGGCAGAAGAACGCAGGCAGAAGAAAGAAACTTAAGATGTGCAAGAAGCTTAACGATTTCAAGGAAAATAATAGTTCTTCGTTTTTAATGTTAACCTTTTTTAAATACAATACTGATAGTTAGAAGAAAACTATTGTACTCTTTTGTTTTAGTGGAAAAATAATAGGTGTCTGTTCTTGTGTTAAGTGTTATAGCAAAAACACATACGGTTAAATTAATGAAGAATTTTTGTTTTATCAGAATGGTAACAGACAAGTACTTTGTAGAGACTGACTTCGTAAGCTACTTGAGACAACTTGCACCACTAAAAAAATGATACGTAGAACTATTCAAAGAAATGAAATTTAGTAGTTCTAAGCTTCAAAGAAATGTCAAAACTTTCGATTCCATTCAATAAAGAACAAAACCAGTTGTATTTTTATTACTTTTCATCTGAAACATTCCACCTTTTAATCTGAGCCTTGCAGACTTTTCATTTGGCGTTTGAAGCTTTTTTTGATTGCATTTCATTTTTTGGTAACTTCATTAACTGAAGTTAGCAATTAAAATACAGGTGCAGTTTTCTTTTAATGTTATGCTGTTGTTTAGGTAATAAGAAATATTAAGTAACTGGCATTAGATTTTGTAATTTTTCCCCTAAGTTTCTGCTAGATTTTGTTTTCTAGTAGTCAATGTATTTTCAGTGAAATGTAAAAATATTCTCATTCTCTTTGACCAGTATTAATTTCTATAGACCTTATTGCTTGTCACTTGAATCCTGTAGCTGTCATACATCTGGTATAAGCAACATTTGATTTTTGAAGTGCGTAGACCATCTTTTCATATTTTCAAGATGTAATTTTACATTTCTGCATTTAAAAACAGTTTGGCCATAATCTAAACGCACGCTTCTAATCCATATACCTGCACATGTGATCTTTGTGAACAGAAATTTGCATGTATTATCTGTGTTTACTTGTAACTTTCTGGTTATATACTGCTTATATCTGTGGATTCAAGTTTCTGAGGTGAAATACCAATAAAAATCTAGGTCATGTTCATTGGTTATACATGTTTGAAATGTTAACCAATATAATTTGTCAGTTGTGGTTTTTATTTGCTGTTACACTTTTTTGCATGTTTTAACAAATTACTACATTTTAAATCTAAAGTGTTCTAAAGAGTGCTACTAAAGATCTGAATTTTAAAGTTTTGGTGCTGGTGGATTTCTTGTTCCTGTTACATAACCAAGAAACAGGGCTGTTTATGGGTTTTTAAAACCTTGGGAGCTTAAAATGCTAAAGACGAAGAAATAGCAAACACTGATGTTTAGGCATGCTTATTTAATAGTCAAATTGGAAATAACATGTAATAGCAAGAATTAGTTGTAGCAGCCTCTTAAAATATGTTAGGATTCTTGGTTTTCAGGATTATCTGTTCTCAATTTTATTTTTTAATTTAAAAAATAACTTATGAATTCTTTTTGAAACACTTAGGTCCAGGTGTATCAAATGATATATCAAATAGTTGGATACAATTTTATGCTCTTTCTTTGAAGGTCAGACGATAATTTTTTAATGTAACATGCACAAAAAAATCCTTGCCAGTTTACTTGTGCAGTTTAATTTTGGCCTTTACTAATTACCCAATTTTGTTTAATTCTGACTTTTACCTAACAGCAACAACAAAGCTTTATGTGTACAACAGCATCCCTAATTGTTTTCTGTCAATAATAGCTTTTTTCCCAGAGGTCCTACTTTGTCAGTGTACCAAGTTGTAGAAAAAAATATTTAATATTTTCATAGTATTTAGAAAGCAGAACATCTCATTAACTGATAGTTTTAAATAAACCTGTAATAGCTATTTCTCAGATTATGCAAACCTTTATTTAGCAATGTTTCTACTCAAACTTGCTGTAAAGTTTAAGAACGTTTTTCCCACCTCAATTTTAGCGTTTAGTTTGAGGGAAACTCTTAGGAACACCTATTAATTATTATGGCAGGTGTTATTAAGGTTGTAAAAGCGGAAAGAATACACAAATTTTTATCTGGCTTTGTTCGCAGTTGATTTTTGGTGTCTTTAAACAGTAAAATAGGTTCTTGGTGTGTAGTAGAAATCTGCAGGAATGCTGCAGGATGGTTTTTTTAAAATTAAGTTAATAAAAATGTTTGGAGTATGTAGGCTGTTGAAGAAAATTTATAGTAGTGTGCAGAGCATTTCTGTACATTCCCTTACTCATCTCCATTGAATATAGCTGAAAACTCAAGGATTGAGTGGAAAGTGCGTGCCCCTTTGGCTCTGGTTCCTATCCTGTGAATGTCGGGTAAGGCTGAGATTTTTTTTCCTTTATACTGTACTAGTGGTTCTCTATAGTAGTGCATCAAAATTACCTGGAAACTGCTGAAACATTGCTGAGTCCTGCTCCTAGAATTTCTGATGTGTTAGGTTTCAGTTGGGTCTCAATTTGCATTTTTAACAAGTTATGGATGATGGTGATGTCAAGAATAGAGATCACACTTTTGATGAAATTGCTTTACCTATAGCTGAAGTGTTTTGGTTTTTTTTTTTAAATATTTTATTGCTTTTTTAGAGGGAGAAACATTGATCATTTGCCTCCCATATGTACCCTCCTGGGGATTGAACCTGCAACCTGTGTATGTGCGCCCTCACTGGGAATCGAAAAGGGGACCTTTTGGTGCACGGAACGGCACTCAACCAATTGAGCCACACCAGTCAGGGCAAGACGTGTTTTCTGATAGGCATTTTCAGTGAGATGTCTAATATAGATACTATTACTTAAAAGAGCTGGTTTTGCTATTGTTCCAAATCGAAAATTAAAGGAAACAAAAATAATCTTCATTTGGGGGCCTGGGCAGGCATTTCTTTTTCTTCTTTAAAATATTTTTATTGATTTCACAGAGAGAGAAGTGTCAGTGATGAGAGAGGATCATAGTCAATAGCCTGCCTCCTGCATGCCCCACACTGGTGTTGGAATCTGCAACCTGGGCATGTGCCCCAACCGGGAATCGAGATGTGACTTCCTGGTTCATAGGTCGATGCTCAACCACTGAGCCTAGTCGGGCAGGAAAGCATTTCTTTAAAAATGGGTGAAGGCCACCCCATATTTGAAACAAGTCTATCCTTTATTTTTTTGCTCAGAATATTTAAATTGTAATCTTCTGGGGACCTAATGCATTCAGTCAGACATTTCAAGGATGGAGCAGAAACATTAAGTCTTGGGAATTCACTATTTTGCTGGGCCAGAGGGTTTTTTGTTTGTTTTCTTTTATTGATTTCAAAGGGAGGAATGGAGATAGAAACATACTTGAGAGAATCATCAATCAGCCGCCTCCTGCATGCCCCCTACTGGGAATCAAGTTAACAACATAGGCATGCGCCCTGGTTCATGGGTTGAGGCTGTCACTGAACCACACCAGTGGGGCTGCCTTACCACTCCATCACAATGTAGAAGTTAATGAAAAGCTTCATAAGACCTACTGTGTTAGTTTTGAGTGAACAGTAAAATGGAAGTAGCTACCTCTCACTATCGGCTACAATTAACTTGCTGTGATTGATACTGGTTAGAGCTTAATTATTTTTGTCTCCTGCGATGAAGCATATAGCTTGAGGTTACACTTGGTGAGAGTTGGGCTTCATTATCATTCTGGAACTGTTCCTTTCACTGCTCTGAGCTCTAATGGGCGGGTACATTCAAGGCTGGCCTGGCCAGGAACCACTTTTTTCAATGGGTTTCTCACCTCCAGGTACATGGAAGAAAGCTCAAGGAAAAGTGTCAGGCACCGGCCGAGTTGGGTTTTTATGTGGGGAAGGAAACTAGGGCCAGGGCTTTGGGGTTGATATTTGAGAATCTCCCACCTTAGATCAAAACTTTTTGAGTAACAGGCAAAAGAAATTAGCATTTATTCTCTTTTATTTTTTGTTAATCCTCATCTGAGGGTATTTTTTCATTGATTTTTAGAGTGGGAGAGGGAAAGAGAAACATTGATGCGAGAGATAGATCGATTGGTTGCCTCCTGCATGAGACCCGACCAGGGCCCAGGCCAGGGAGGAGCCTGCAACCAAGGCACATGCCCTTGACTGGAATTGAACCTGGGACTCTCTGGTCCTCATGCCGACGCTCTATACAACCTTGTTACTGGGTCCCATGTGCCCCAGTCTCTGGAAAGTTACTCTCAAAGAATAGTGTGGTACTTAAGAGGTAATTAAGGGTACTTAAAATGCTCTCTTGAGGAATATTCTCATTGCAGTGTAAATTTTAGAAGTAATTTTCTCCACATTTCTGCTTTCCAATGGTTACTCCCTAAAACTACTTCACACCGTATCAACACCAAATTCTCCCTGAAAATCTGCGTGGCTTTCCCCTCCTGCCCAATTAAATATGCAGATTACTTTTCTTTAAAAAAATACTAATTAGGTAAATGAAGATATAGGTACCAAATTACTTGAGATCATATAGGAAAAATTCTGGATGTGAAGACTCGGGTAATATGATTAATTTTTAAAAGACTTAAAGGACCTAAAATTTTTAGACCTTTTCTTGAACTTAAGAGTTCTTAGGAAGTTTTATAATTATCACAGCATTGAAGAGCTCTAAAGCCAAGTGTTCAATAGAGAATATGAAAAGGTAAAAGGGCAATCTGTTGGGTGTAGTACACAAAAGTCAACATTCCCACTCTGATAGTAAGACATCTGTAATATTTTAAAATCTCGGGTGCTGTTTCCCAGAATCTGCTTTTCTCACAAAAAAACAGAAGTCTGGAAAATCTCTGCATTCTAATTTATTTTGTAGTGTCCTGAGCCTGTGGAAAAGGGATTGCAGTTTAGATGATTATTGGTGTATATATATTTATTTCAGAAAGGGAGAGAGAAATATCAATGATGAGAGTGAATCACTGATCAGCTACCTCCCACATGCCCCACACGGGATCAAGCCCACACACCAGGCATGTTCCCCTGACTGGAATCGAACCCGGGCCCCTTCAGACTGCAGGCCGATGCTATCCACTGAGCCAAACTGGCTAGGGCAAACCCATATCATTTTTAGGAGCATTCAATCTGCCCAAAACCAGCAGCAGGGAAGGGCTTGACTTGGTTGGAGAAGAGGTATTGCCTCTGCCCTCCAGTACTCCACACATGTAGGCACACATCACCCTTCTGTGAAAACCTTAAATCTGACAAGTTTTTTGTTTGGGGTTCTTTTTTTATACACAAAATTTGTCTTAACCATTTTTAAGTGGTGATAGGATTGTACTGTATAATCACCTATCCCCATAAATTCATCTTTTAATACTATACCCATTAAACAGTGACAGCAATTCCAGCTCTTCCCAACCATCATGCAAGTTGTCTGTGATTTTTACTACCTCATATAAGTGGAATCAAAATGTCTTGTGTCATTTCACTTAATGTGATGTAGTATACTGCCGAGTTTCCTTCTAAAGGCTGAATACTCCATTGTATGTATATACTACATTTTGCTTATTCATCCATTGATGGGCACTTGGTTTGCTTCCTTGTTTGAAGTACTATCTGTGCTGCTATGAACATGTATGTATAAATACCTCTTCAAGACCCTACTTCTAGTTGTAAATATATACCAGTAGTGGAATTGCTGGGTCATATGGTAATTATATTTTTAATTTTATCTCCTCCCTGGAATTGTCAACATTCAGAACAGTGGACCACTGCTTCCCTGCACAGTGCTTGGCTCTTACTCAAGACTCAGTAATGCTGTGGTGTACATATTCTATACATGATACAAGTGAGCACGGGGACAAGGCTATTACCAAACTACTGTAGAAATTTGTTAGACTTCATTTCAGGTGTGATTTTTCTCTTGTTTACAAGTTCAAGCTTTCATAGAAATTCAGACAATAAAAAAATATACAGGAGACAGTAAATCCTTCAAAATCTGACCACCTATCCTATCCTATATAATAAAAGGCTAACATGCAAATTGTCCCCTCCGGAGTTCTACCAACCAGGAGTTCGACCTCTCACTATGATGTGCGCTGACCACCAAGGGGCGGCGCAGAATGAAGGAAGGCCCTAGCTGGCAACTGGCAGCCGGAAGGCCCCGAACAGCTCTGATCACTGGCCAGGCCTAGGGACCCTACCCATTCATGAATTTCATGCACAGACTGGGCCTCTAGTATGTAGATATTGCTATTTTATCATATTTGCACTTATACTCATGCCTATACTTTTAGGAAATTATAAATGCTGTTGCAGCCTGCTTTGGGGGAAGATTATGGATATTTCACATCAATGAGTATACATCTAATAGCTTACTCTTCAAAATATTTTAATTCCCTATTGATAAGTTTTTAGTTTTTTTTATTAACATAGATATGAATATATACCTAACATCAAACCTGTATGTGGAGTGTTTCAGTCAGAATATCTACATACAAGGGTATAAAAGCAGGTTAATAAGAAATGTAAAATAAAAGGCTAATATGCAAATCAACTTAACAGTGGAATGACTGGCCGCTATGACATGCACTGACCACCAGGGGGCAGATGCTCAATGCAGGAGCTGCTGCTTGGTGGTCAGTGCACTCCCACAGGGGGAGCGCAGCTTAGCCAGAAGCCAGTTTTATGGCTGGTGAGCGCAGGGATGGTGGTAGGAGCCTCTCCCGTCTCAGTGACAGCACTAAGGATGTCCGACTGATGGCTTAGGAGCCTCCTGGACATCCCCCAAGGGCTCCCAGACTGCGAGAGGGCACAGGCGGGGCTGAGGAACGCCCCCCACTAGTGCATGCATTTTGTGCACCGGACCTCTAGTATAATAAACTTACATGAACTCACAACTGTAAACTTACCACCCCTGTATTTTATATGATAAAAAGGTCTGCAGGAAGGTGAGTTCTAAGTCCCTGTGTCTTTTCAAGGATTTCTTCAATCCCTAACTTCCCTAGTCGCTGCATCCCATCATTCTTGAAATAGGGGAGGGTGTATGGTCAATGGGGGGGTGGGGAGCTCCACCCGAGTATCCCAGTATACCCCGCGGCCGCCAGGGCACGTCGAAAGGCCGTTGCGCATGCACATTTGTGCCTCCTGGGAGATGAGACCTTTGAGGTTGCGCGTTCTATCGCGCGCTCTCTAGTGGCCACAGAGAGCAGCGCTGACAGAACGAGGGGGCGGGGCCCACCGCGGCGGAAGTTAAGTCACTTCCGGGCTGGGTGTTTGTTTGGACTGGAGAAGGGAGGCGACGGGCGAAGCGCGCGTCGAGCGGGGGAGCGGCGCTGCCTGTGGAGATCCGCGGAGGCCGACCGGATTCGTTGGCTGCCGTCCCCGCTGCCGTGCACTGGGTGAGGGATTCTCTCGGGCGGAGCGGCGAGTAGGGTGCAACGGACCTAGCGGTCGGACAGTCCCTCGACGACGGCTGAGGGGCTTAGAGGGTCCCTCGGGTTGTTGGCCACTTAGCCTTGTAGCTTAATTTTTTGCTGCTTTCAGCCGAGTATGAGGGATGAGCTTGAATTGACTTACTCTCTTTTTTCTCTAAGAAATGGCCGTCGCTTTTTTTCTCATTGTCATTATTATTTATGATTTGGATCTCGCAGCACTTTATCCGGGTCCTCGGTGGCGCGCGAGGGTTGCTGGGATGGCACTTTCTCGCTCCCTCCTCCCCCCTTTCCAGTCCCTTCGCGCACACACCCCTCTGGTACTCTTTTCCCCTGCTCCCCCAAGGCCGCCAGGCAACAAAGCTCATTGTTTCTCCCCCAGTTTACGCCTGCGCGTCACCACGCGCAGCCCCTACTCGCCGCGCGTGCGCGTTCCCGAAGCTGGGAGAGGGTAGAGAAAGGGGCGGAGGGACGGCGGGCTGACGAGCGTCCTGGGGGAGCTTTCTGCAACGGACCACCGGCCTGTACCTCTGATTCCCTTTCTCCCGTTTCTTCGCTTAACGATACTCTTGATTTCTAGTTACGTTGCATTCCATGCTCCAGATAGGAGAGCCTTTGTTACTGGAATCCCTAGTCCCCAGGAGGGTTTTGAGCCACATGAACTTTAAGGGCCTGTCCAATTTATGCTTTGATTCTGGTCACCTTACTTTTAATTTCTCTCTGCTACTTTGTGCTACTCCCCACCATCAACAAAAATATATGGCTTCTGATGACGTTTTTCAAAACATTTGTTGAAGCAGCCAGCAGTAGTCTTTTCTAGTGATGCCTAAAAGAGGCCTTTTCTGCTTCCTTTCGTTGCCTTGTTTTCCCTACTTTTGCTGTCGCATCATCTCACAGAAACCACAGTTTCTGGAAGGAATTGGCATCTAATTTGCTATGGGAGAAGGTGACAGCTGACAGCTTTTGGCACTTATTTTGACCTAGGACAATTCCCATTTTACTTGTGCTGGCTAGCCTTGTTCTGTACCTTTGTGGCATGATTTTTCATAAATTGCATTTGAGCATTTGATCAGGTGTTAGTTTGCATTCTTATTAAATAGCCTTTGAATTTTCATACCCTGCAAGGTTAGGACCCCAAATAAGAAAAGGGTCTCTATAAGGATTTTAAATTATATTTCCAGTGTTTATTGTTTGTGCTTTTGTTTCCAGTTTATAAAAGAGGATATCCCACAAGTTACTGGGATATCCTCTTTTATGCTACTTGTTAACTGTGAAGTTGAACTTTCCCCACAATATGTGTCTATGACAAATGAAAATAGGTAACTACAAAAATTATAGCGATGTTTGTTTCTCGGATGGGAATTAGACGATGGAGGCTCAATGTAATGGTTAAAAGGCTTGGAAGCTTGGCAATTTTTATTATAGTATGTTCCATATTGTTCCTTAAGAGTTCGAATTGAGGTACTTAATCTCTACCCTATTTGGGACAGAATAAGTTTATAATAGATTTTCTTTCCCCAATAAGTATTCTGCATCTTCAGATTTACATCTTTATGACTCTAGTCTAGAGTCTAGAGAGTGATGCTCCAGTTTTTTTGTTTAAATGTATTTTATTGATTTTTTTTTTACAGAAAGGAAGGGAGGAGGATAGAGAGAAACATCGGTGAGAGAGAAACATCTTCCAGATGCCTCCTGCACACCCCCTACTGGGGATGTGCCCGCAACCAAGGTACATGCCCTTGACCGGAATCAAACCTGGGACCCTTCAGTCCGCAGGCCGACGCTCTATCCACTGAGCCAAACCAGTTAGGACTGATGCTCCAGGACTGATGCTCCAGTTTTAATAAAAAATATAGCCGAAACGGTTTGGCTCAGTGGATAGAGCGTCGGCCTGCGGACTGAAGGGTCCCAGGTTCGGTTCCAGTCAAGGGCATGTACCTTGGTTGCCAGCACATCCCCAGTGGGGGGCGTGCAGGAGGTAGCTGATCGATCTTTCTCATCGATGTTTCTAACTCTCTAGCCCTCTCCCTTCTTCTCTATAAGAAATCAATAAAATATTTAAAAAATATACATATATTTAAAAAATATATATAAACATTCATAAAAAGTCTGAATGTTGTGGAAGATGAAAGAAGATGGAGAACAAGACCACTATTTCTTTTTGTGCTTTTACATGTTCTTATAATTTACAAACTTTTCACATTTATAATCATAACAACCTTGAAATAAGCAGAGCAAGCTTTATCTTGCCCATTTTGAAATTGAGCATAGAAGCTTGAAAGGTTATTTTTATTTTATTAGGCACATACTTCTACAGCATTTAGAATGCCAGGTATTATTCTAAGGCTTTTAGAAGTATTTAATCTTTGCTGTCTCTAAGAGGTAAGTACTACCTACTAAAGATAACAAATGAGAGATGTGATGTAACTTGCCCAGCGTTCCACAGCTAGTAAGAGCCGGAATTGAAAATCCAAGTAGTCCAGAGATTATGTGCTCTTAACCATTATACTGTGCTGCCTGTGATTTTAGTGACATATCCAGGATCCTGTGGGTGCTTAGTGGCATATCTAGGATTTGAACCCAGTCCAAGATTAAAGTTGTCCCAAGTTATTGCCTTTGTGATCTGGACCACCCTTTTTACTATTTTACTATTAAGGTGACTTAATAGTTTGCATTTGATATAGTATATAGTCTAAGGTTCAATTCCAGTAATTCAATCTTTTTTTCCTCTTAATTTTCTCATTGTTTAGAGCAGTGCTTCCCAGTGAGATAGCTACTAAGCAACCATGTCTATTAAGCGCTTGAAATATGGCCTGTGCAACTGAAGAACTAAATTTTAATTGTATTGAATTGTAATTCATTTCAATTTAAATAGTCACACGTCGCCAGTGGTTACCGCATTGGCTGGTGTAGTTTAGAAGTTTGAATTGCCTCTGCTGCTTATTTCATTTTTTTAATGATTTTAGAGAGAGGGAGGGAGAGAGAAGCATCAATGTGAGAGAGAAACATTGATCAGTTACCTTCTGCACACACTCCAGCTGGGGATTGAACCTGCAACCTGGCCATGTGCCCTGACCATCTGGTTCATGGGTTGACACTCAACGATTGAGCCTCTCTCACTAACTGATGAAGAGACAAGTTAGTATGCTAAAATGTACATAAATATTTATATGCAAGTAAGGTTAAAAAATCACAGTAGCTCACAGTACAACAAAATAAGGTAGTGTCTTTGGAGTCATATTAATGAAAAAAGAACTTTATTTGAATTTTTTAAAAATATATTTTATTGATTTTTTGCAGAGAGGAAGGGAGAGGGATAGAGAGTTAGAAACGTCGATGAGACAGCGATCAGCTGCCTCCTGCACACCTCCTACTGGGGATGTGCCTGCAAACAAGGTACATGCCCTTGACCGGAATCGAACCTGGGACCCTTCAGTCCGCAGGCCGATGCTCTATCCACTGAGCCAAACCGGTTAGGGCTTTATTTGAATTTTAATGAGAATTTTTACAGGGTGAAATGGGGATGGGTTGGAGTTTCTAAAACTTAAAAGTTTTCCATATTTTAAATTTTTGTAGAGAATATAAAAGAATGGACATTGCTGGGTCTAGCCTGGTGGCTCAGTTGTATCGTCCCATACACCAAAAGGGTGTGGGTTCAATCCCCGGTCGGGGTGTGTATAGGAGGCAACTCATCGATGTTTCTCTCTCCCTCCCACCCCTTCCTTTCCTCTCTTTCTAACATCAAAACATCCTTTGGTGAGGATTAACAAATAAACAAAAATAGATGGACATTGCTGGAAAACATTATATGTAAAAGGCATTTCAGGAAGGGAAAAAACAGCTGAAGGTATAAGTTTGTAGGTTGAAAGTACAGTAAATGATTGGCAGTAAATCTAGTAAACATAAATAGATGATAATGTGAATTATAAGTTTCGATTTTAAAATTCTCTGAAAAGATACATACTGTAAGGGAAAACCTAGTAGTGTGAAGCTAACAGTGCTAAATTATTTCCATAAAACTCAGGAGAATGAGGTATGGGTGGGGAGAGTTGATAAATAAAATCATTCTGAAGGTCTTGCCTTGACTGGGAGCAAGGACTGGGTTAGGTATACTAAAGAAGGAAAAGCATTCTGAATGTCTTGAATTGGATAGGGGTGTATAGGATATTTTTTTAATTGGTGGGAAAGTATTTAAGTATTTAATTTGACAATAGATGTAAGTCATATTATGCTGTATACCTTAAACTTACAGTGTTGATGTCAATTGTATCTCAAAGTGGAAAAAGAAAACAACAACACTGATTCATCAGTAGTTTGTAAGTCAAAGAAAATAAAAGTATTTTTAAGAATCCATTTAAAATAGGAAAACAAGCACTACAGGAATAGAATGTAAAAAAATCAGATATGGAATTATGATGAAAAACTTCAAATGTCAATTATCAAAACTGTTAATTCCCTATAAGACATTATTTGGGTCAAATAATCTAACTTATAGTAGAGGACTTGATTTAAGTCACTTTCAGAACTTATCAGATAAAGTAAAAAAGATCAACCTATTATATATACATCATTTTTGTACCTTAGAAATTGAAATCAAACATTTTTCCCTGTAGGCCCCAAAAGTAAAGGCTTTTCTGGCTATGTTTTATAACAATAAAACTAGAAATTAGGGCATCAAAAGGTAACCAAAAGAACTTTAGCTGCTTGGAAATTAAGAAAGAAAAATAAAATATTCTTCTGAATCTGAGCTCATTATAAATTAAACTAGAGGCCCGGTACATTGATTCATGCACTGGTGGGGCCCCTCGGTCAGGCCTGCAGGGATCGGGCCAAAAGGCCCCAGGGGTCCCGGATTGCAAAAGGGCGCAGGCCAGGCCAAGGGACCCCACTGATGCACGACTGGGGCTGGGGAGGGACCACGGGAGGGCTTCAGGGCATGTCTCATCTTACCCAGTCCTGATTGGCCGGACCCCAGCAACAAGCTAATCTACCGGTCGGAGCATCTACCCCCCTGGTGGTCAGTGCACGTCATAACGGCTGGTCAAATGAACAGCCAGGCACTTAGCATATTAGGCTTTTATTATATAGGATAATTTGTAATTCTCTAAAATTGATAAGAGCTATATTCTATATAAAAACTTCTAGGGATATTTATAGGTACAACATTTTTATTAAGTGAAAAGTTGAAAATAAACATATTTATCAACTTGGAAACAGCCCAAGTGCCCATCCATAGAAGAGTAGGTAAAAACGATGTGGTACATTTACACCATGGAATACTATGCATCTGTACTAGTAAAAAAGAAGGATCTCTTGCCCTTTGAGACAGCATGGAGGGACCTGGAGAGTATTATGCTAAACGAAATAAGCCAGTCAAAGAAAGATAAGTATCAGATGATCTCATATGTGGAATCTAACAAACAAACTGGTGAGTAAAATAGATCTAGAGACATAGAAGCGTGGAACAGACTGTGGAATCTCAGAGGGAAGGCTGGAGAGGGTGGGTGTGTGGAAAGAGATCAACCAAAGAACTTGTATACATATATGTATAACCTGTGGACACAGACAATAGGATGGTGAAGGTCTGGGGCGGGGGGTGGGTGGGGAAGGGCCTACAGAAGGTCAATGGGCGGGGCAAAAGGGACATGCAATACTTTAAACAATAAAGATTTTTTTAAAAATCAACTTTGAAAGCAAAGAGCAATAAATTGGCTGAAATTAAGTAGAAAGGTCAGAAAAATAGAGTGGAAACTGAAATTAATAAAATAAGTAAAACAATAAAACCAAGAGCAGGGGTTTTATTTGTTAAATTGAATTATTTAATAGTCTATTTAATACTTAAAAGATACAACAAAAATATCTCTAGCCACCTAGTTCTCCGGTATTCTGTGTTATTTTTGTTTACTCTTCATCAGAGGATATGTTTTTCAGAGATGAGAGAGAAAGAGAGAGAGGTGAGAGAGAAACATCGATTGGTTGCCTCATGCATGTGCACAAACTGGGGATCGAACCTGCAACCTGGGTATGTGCCCTGACCAGGAATTGAACCTGCAACCCTTTGGTGCATGGGACGACACTCTAACCATTGAGAACACTGACCAGGGCTTTAGTTATTTGCTTAAAAGCTCGTTATTGAACTATAATTCACATACCATGCAATTTACCCATTAAAAGTGTGCAGTAGAGCCCTAACCGGTTTGGCTCAATGGATAAGAGTGTCGGCCTGTGGACTAAAGGGTCCCAGGTTCTATTCTGGTCAAGGACATGTACCTCAATTGCAGACACATCCCCAGTGGGGGGTGTGCAGATGATTGATATTTCTCTCTCATCGATGTTTCTAACTCTCTGTCCCTCTCCCTTCCTCTCTGTTAAAAAGTCAATAAAAAATATATTTTTAAAAATGAATAAAGTGTGCCTAATAGAGTGGGTTTTTTTAGTATATTCACAGTTGTGCATCCATCACCACAAGTATAAAACATTCTCATTACCTTCAAAAGAAACCATGTATCCCTTAGCTGTCATGTAATATGTTATGTAATATGTACTCCTTTGTGACTTCTTTCACTTACCATACTGTTTTCATTGTTCCGGATATAAAGTATCAAGTATTTAATTTTTTTAAATTTACCTTTATTGTTGAAAGTATTACAAATGTCCCCATTTTTACTCCATTGACCCCTTCTAGCCCACACCCACATTCCCCCCACCCCAGGTCTTCACCCACACTATTGTCTGTCCATGGAAGTATTCCATTTCTATTAATGTTGAGTAATATTCCATTGTATGGACATACCACATTGTATTTATCCATTTATCAGCTTGGTCCCTTTGGGTTGTATTTAATTTTTGGCTATCCTATATAATAAAAGAGAAACATGTAAATTGACCATCCCTCTGCTATGCTCACCAGCCAATCAGGAATATGCAAATTAACAGACAAAGATGGCAGGTTAATTTGCATACACAGGCACCAGGCAGAGAGCAGAGTGGGAGAGCTGGCAGAGAGTGGAATGGCTTGGGGAAATTGGCTCCCCAAGCCACCAGATGGAGAGCAGAGAGGGAGAGCTGGTGGCTTGGAGGACTTGGCGGAGTGGGAGGCCATGGGATGGAGACAGAGCAGGAAGGGAAAACCAAGAGTGCCGGGAGCACCAGGAATTCTGGGAATAGTAGTTCTGGTGGCAGCCCCAGGACCGAAGTGGAAGCCCAGAGTGCGGGGAGCACCAAGAATGCTGGGAATCGTAGTTCTGGTGGCAGACAGATCTCCTAGACCAGCCATGGGCAAACTATGGCCCGCAGGCCGGATCCGGCCTGTTTGAAATGAATAAAACTAAAAAAAAAAAAGACCATACCCTTTTATGTAATGATGTTTACTTTGAATTTATATTAGTTCACACAAACACTCCATCCATGCTTTTGTTCCGGCCCTCCGGAACCCAGTTTAAGAACCCATTGTGGCCCTCGAGTCAAAAAGTTTGCCCACCCCTGTCCTAGACACTAGAGCAAAGTGAGCCTGGAGCAAGTTACTGTTGCGGTGGGGGATGGAGGGAAAGCAAAGGTGAGAGATATAAGTAAAATCAGAGTGTCTAGGAAAAATTAAAGGGAAGATATCCTAAAACTTCCAGGAAATCTCCAATGAAGCAAAGAAAAAAAACCAAAAACGCCTCTATTATTCTATGAGCAACAAACCAAACTGAGTTGGAGTCTCAGACAATTCGCTCATATGATTGCAAAGACAGACAGAAACTCCCGGATTGGAGAGGGTGCAGGTTGGGCCGAGGGACCCCCACACCCCCCAGTGCACGAATGTCATGCACCAGGCCTCTGGTCTATATTATAAAAAGCCTGTGCCTCTGATGCCGTAATGACCTGCATGGGTGGGCGGGCTGCACGATTTCGCACGCTGGGCTTCTAGTCTTTGCAGATGGGCTCTTGTATATGTTGAGGCCACTGAGGCCACCTTCAACACTCGGGCAGTTTACAACTCTTAGCAACTCACTTAATGTGCAAAACCTGAAGGTCATCCAGAGGTGAGATTGTAGGGTCTTCTCAGTTCTTTTCCTAAAGCATCTCCTTCACCAGTGTCTCCTCCCAAGCTTTTCACTTTGTCTATTTTTTTTTTGTCCCAATTGTTATTTCTTTTTTTCCCCCCAAACATATTTTATTGATTTTTCACAGAGAGGAAGGGAGAGGGATAGAGAGTTAGAAACATCGATGAGACAGAAACATCGATCTGTGCCTGAAACCAAGGTACAGTACATGCCCTTAGCCGGAATTGAACCTGGGACCTTTCAGTCCGCAGGCCGACGCTCTATCCACTGAGCCAAACCGGTTAGGGCCCAACTGTTATTTCTTGACCTAGACAGCATTGGCTACTACTACATTCGGCTTTATTTGTTGAACATATGCCAGTACTTTACAATTTTACACTTTAAAATCATAAACCTTATAGTGCTTGAACTATATATTCAATTTTTTCAAATAGTAAACATAAAAAGGAAGCACTGTAAAAAGTGTAATTCAAGAAGTGTCAAGAATAGGTCATAGAAGAAAATTAAAAACCCAATACATTACCTTATATTAGAATACCTTGGGTTAAATAATTATAAGTCTGTTGACTTTCTGAAAGTAAATGATCTTTACCCCTCTGGCTTTCACTTGACTGGCTGTAGCCAGAAATTGGTCAGCAGTTGTTCCTTCCCTTAGCTGTCTAAGGTATAAGATTAGTGCCCAGGCTCCAAGTTCATTCTTTTTGCTTCAATTATGATTTGTTTCCCAAATATTGCATGACAAAGTAATTTCATTTATTTAGATTCCATAGACTCTTTCATTGTAATCTATATCAAATCTATAGGTTGTTTGATGACATGCTAACAGGCAAAAAGCGGAGGTAGGGCCTTGTTGAATACAGAGATTGGGCCCTTTTTGCCAAGGATTGTTTATATTTTATTTATTACTGGTTGGCATTAAACAAGGAGAAAGCCGTCCAAGTTTTTTGGGATTCCCAGACTATAAAGTTTGCTGAAACAGATTTTTCATTGTGTTATGCAAACTTGTGCTCGTAAAATGTATGGAAAACACTTTCTTAAAAAAATTTTTTTTGTCCCTAGCCGGTTTGGCTCAGTGGATAGAGCGTTGGCCTGCAGACCAAAGGGTCCCGGATTCAATTCTGGTCAAGGGCATGTACCTGGTTGCAGGCACCTCCCTGGCCTGGGCCCTGGTCCAGGGCAGGAGGCAACCAATCGACGTGTTTCTCACACATCGATGTTTCTCTCTGTCTTTCCCTCTCTCCCTAAAAACTAATGGAAAAATATCCTCAGGTGAGGATTAACAAAAAATTAATTAATTAAAATTTTAAAATGTTAAAAAAATTTTCTTTTGCATTTGTGTGTAGACCTCCTTTAGTCACCTGAAAGCATATTTTATCTGTTTTTATAGGTTTCACAGAGAGGAAGGGAGAAGGAGAGAGAGAATCATCGATCGGCTGCCTTTTGCACACCCCCTACTGGGGATCAAGCCAGCAACCCAGGCATGTTCCATGACAAGGAATTGAACCATGACCTGGTTTATAGGTCGATGCCCAACAACAGCCACACCGGCTGATGGCCTCTGCTTTTCATAATATTTGAGGCGAACCTAAAATTTAATTTGTGTAAAGATGAGCACATAAATGTTCGGTAGCCTGACAATAATTTGCCCTGGCCTGTGTGGATCAGTGGTTAGAGTGTCAGCCCACACACCAGAAGGTTGAGGGTTTGAGACCTGGTCAAGGGCATGTGCCTGGGTTGCAGGTTCAATCCCCTGTCCTGGTTGGGGCCCACACAGGAGGAAGCCAATGAATGTATGTCATTAATATCTCTCCCTGTGTGTGTGTGTCTCTCTCTCTCTCTTTCTCTCATTAGTGGAACAAATCTCAGGTGAGGATTAACCAAAAAAAAAAAAAAAGTAATTTTCTTTAGAGGAACTGATTCCTTTTTAGGCAAAACTTGTTTTAATAATAAAGGTTTATTTAATTCAAGATTAATGATAAATAAAAATATCAAAGATACTCATTGTTTGTGTTTTGTCTTGTCTGCTTTCACAGTGCCTCAATTTCCTAACCATAATCATGTTTTCTTTTTACCCACACCCTAGCACATAAATCTCAGTCTGTCTCTGCTTCTTTTCATATATTTGTTCCACTAATGTGTGTATATATATACACACACACACAAGAACTCAGTAATTTTTAGTTTTAGAACCTCTTAATGAAAAACATCAGTACTGTTTTTATTAGTATTCAGTATTAGAGAAAATATGTGTGTATCAGGATAGGACCCCCTACCATCAGCAAATGAATCGATGTTTCTCTCCTCTCTCCCTTTCTCTCTCTCTAAAATCAGTAAGCATGCATATATATCATGTGCACCTAACACTTAACCTGGTGATAATAAATGCTCACCAAGAAAAAAATGACTGACTAAACTAATTGTATTCTTTTAAGGTTAAAAACGACAACTAACGCCAACCATGAAAGATCCAAGTCGCAGCAGTACTAGCCCAAGCATCATCAATGAAGATGTGATTATTAACGGTCATTCTCATGAAGATGACAATCCATTTGCAGAATACATGTGGATGGAAAATGAAGAAGAATTCAACAGACAAGTTAGTTTTATGTACAAGCATGCTCTTTTTTGTACTCCATGACAACCTTCAAATAATGTAGCTGTATTTGTTCCTTAAATGTGTTTGTTTTTCAATCTGGTACCTTATTTATGAGATATATGGATTTATGTGCCACCACTCCTATTTTATCTGGATGATGATTACCACCAGGTTAGCTAGCTTTTTTCAGGGTTCCACCCCAGAGATTCTGATTCAAGTGGATTAGGGTGTAGCCTGGGAAACTTGTTTTTTAAAAGCTCTCAGATGATTCCAGTGAGCAATTAGGTTTGGAAACCACTACGCTACACCAATCATATTGCTCTACTGCAGTGAAAGTCAAGAGAATGGGATTCAGGAGCAGACGGGCACAGGTACTAGGGTGCAGAACTATTGTGTTTTTCACATGAGGTTCTCAATCTAATCAACCTGAAAATCTGACACTATTCTCTTTAGAAAACACTACTACATTAATAAATACTATCTTTTATTTTCACATTTTTGACTTCTATTTCCATCTTTTGTCACTTCTTCCTGGATTATTGATTTTGCCATATCCAATGATGGATAATCAAGAGTTAAACAATGTAGTCTTATTTCAGTGAGAATCAGTTGTGGGAGGGGGGGGGGTTGTTTGTTTAAGTTACTCATGCCCTGAGCCTATCCTCTAAAGATTTTTTTCAGTTACTTTGGGTAGGTTTAGGGTTTATATAGTTTTAAACTGTCATAGGTAATTCTGACATGCGTTCCTTAGTGTCAGCACTCCTTTATTTGTTACTTCTTCCCCTCTACCTTCAATGGAACAAAGTATATTCTGCTATGACAAGTAAAGACATAGCAAAACCCTAAACAGATCTTCCCAGGTGTTACGGTAAACTTTTTTTTCCCTTAGTGCAGAAGAGGAAGTACAACATTGTGCTTTTAAATAGTTCAAGATATTTCAAGCTGTTTCTAGTGATGTCTTACCAAGTATGCTGTAAACTGTCCTTTATTTATTATAAATCCAGATAGAAGAGGAGTTATGGGAAGAAGAATTTATTGAACGCTGTTTCCAAGAAATGCTGGAAGAGGAAGAAGAACATGAGTGGTTTATTCCAGCTCGAGATCTTCCACAAACTATGGACCAAATACAAGACCAATTTAATGACCTTGTTATCGGTGATGGCTCTTCTCTGGAAGATCTTGTGGTAAAAAGTTATTTTTCATCTTTTTAAAATCTTTCCCATAAATGGAAAAGCCAGCAATCATCTGTTTAAGAAGAGTTCTACATCTTTTCTCCTTCTGAAATTGTACTGCTTTTTACTGTGGAAGCAGAGGCCTCCCAGTCTCACTTATGACATGGAGTGACTTCTGGCAACGCTCTGGAATTAGTCTGAGACTACTAACAGACTTCTTGCCACTGCTTTTAGCTTTGATAACTGTTGCCCTAGGATATGTAAATGTCTTAGAAAACATTAATCCAAAAGAAGTACAGTATGTCCATGTGACCTACCTATTCAAAAGTAGCTTGATAGAGAGATTTGGCTGGCTCTTTAATTTTTGTCTTAAACATTTGGTGAAATTTGCAAATTTTCATCTGAAAGGTAAAGTTTTGGAGATTTTTCTTCTTCCTGAATTCAGGAACTCCAGGATTTTCACTGAGTTAACCCAAACTCCTTTTGGAACTGTGATTTAATAAGGACATCTATAAGCTCTTAGTAGAAAAGAAACCTATTTGCATCTTTAATTATTTTCAGTGTCTCATTGTTGATGTTATATTAAAATGTATTTTTAGGGAATTGTCATAACTAGGCATTGGTTCTAAAATTGAACCTAATGAGTCAGTCCTTCACTAAAATGAAAAATAATTTAAAGTCAGAATGTTAACCTTTCTCTTCATATTGATAATCTATTTGCTTCTACAAGGTCTCTGAAATTTACCCCTAAACTCTGAAATATTTTTTGCAATTGTCTTCTGTTCACTGTGTAGTGATTTTCTATAACCTGGCTGTGCAGCATAATTACCTATGAAGCATTAAATACAAAAAAGTTTCTCAGCTACATTTCAGAACAGTAGAATCAATCGTCTAGGCATATTTATTTTTTAAAAAGCACTCCCAGAGGATACTGCCAGCCGACCTTATCAGGCATTGGTAAACCATCCTTCTGAAGGGCTGGATAGAGAACATTGAAAAAAAAAATTTTTAGAATTATTTGTTTTTTAGTTAATTTTATTTATTTTTTAGACAGAGGGGAAGGGGCGGGGGGAGGAACATCGATTTGTTGTTCTACTTATGCATTCATTGGTTGATTCTTATATGTGCCCTAATGGGGGAGTGAACTCACAACTTTGGAGTATAGGGATGATACTCTCTAACCAACTGAGCAACCCAGCCAGGGCTAGAGAACACTGAAATTTAAATTGTGGTATAGCCTTTGTTGCCGTAAATGACCCAAATGAGGAGATATGTGATCTGAGTAGTCTGTTGGATTATGCTTACTTGTGGCTACCTTAGTCCACAAATAATCCTGGTTGCTGTGATACGTCTAGCCCAGCCGTGGGCAAACTACGGCCCACGGGCCGGATCTGGCCCGTTTGAAATGAATAAAACTAAAAAAAAAAAAAAGACCGTACCCTTTTATGTAATGATGTTTACTTTGAATTTATATTAGTTCACACAAACACTCCATCCATGCTTTTGTTCCGGCCCTCCGGTCCAGATTAAGAACCCATTGTGGCCCTCGAGTCAAAAAGTTTGCCCACCCCTGGTCTAGCCCTTTGCTGGATATAATGTAGTATAACTTTAAACTAGAACCGGTAGAAATTTATTCTGTAGAAACTGATTTGTTCATCTCAATCTGTTTAAGATTACATAATTTCTTCTTATTCTTTTGTTGCTGCCAAAAGATTACACATTTAAGAACACTGCTTTTTTTTAAAAAAAATAAATGTTTTTATTGATTTCAGAGAAGAAGGGAGAGAAGGGAGAAAAAGATAGAAACATCAGTGATGAGAGAGAATCATTGATCGGCTGTCTCCTGTACATCCTCTACTGGGTATTGAGCCCACAAGCCAGGCATGTGCCCTGACCAGGAATCGAACTGTGACCTCCTGGTTCATTTATCAACGCTCAACCACTGAGCCACACCTGCCGAGCAAGAACACTGCTTTTATTTATTTATTTATTTTTAACCTCACACTTTTATATATATTTCCTTTGAGAGAAAAAAGAATATGTCCTGTGCAAGGAAATGGTTGTGTATATGTATAAATTATGAAACTAAGATTAAATTATTGCTCCAACATGTTTAATGTGCTTTGGTCTTGAAGTAAGTAACATAGGGGGCTCAGAATTAGTCTAAAAGCCTTCCAGAATGCCTACATTTCAGTCCCTGGAAACCATCCTGGTTTCTTTTTTATCTTTTTCAACTTGCATTCCAAGATGTGGTAGAAGAAAATGTCTAGCTATTCCCTATATGCTGACATATCTGCTTAGGAAAGTAAAGATTTAGAAATATAGGATAATGCTGGTACAAGTCTCTTAAGGTTCTTGGAAACTTTGGCCTGTTCTTTCCCTCACTGATGGAAAAATGAAGTCCCAGGGAGAGTGACTTTGCCAGGCTTACATAGGAAGTTAGGGCCAGAGCTGGGGTTCCAGCTTAGGTCTTCTGATTCCCCAGGTAGTTTTCTTTTCCTATTAAATACCATGCTTCCTGTGGGGATTAGAATACAACAATTGTTGAAAGATAACTCCGCATTTTTAATGAAGACCTTAAAATGAAATTAATCTATAAACACTTCCCAGTCACTTTAATCATCATTTTATTTTTATTTTATTATTATTATTTTTAAATATATACAGAGAGGAAGGGAAAGGGATAGAGAGTTAGAAACATCGATAAGAGAGAAACATCGATCAGCTGCCTCCTGCACACTCCCTACTGGGTATGTGCCCGCAACCAAGGTACATGCCCCTGACCGGAATCGAACCTGGGACCTTTGAGTCCACAGGTCGATGCTCTATCCACTGAGCCAAACCGGTTAGGGCTTAATCATTTTAATACTTGTTTAATATTTTTGCATATTATGAAACTGCTCAAAGGAAGTCAAATATTACAGGTAAAGGAACAAAATTCCTTGTTCTACACTTTTTTAATTTATGCAGGTTTCTGTTTACACTTAAGCAAAATTAATTTCAATTCCTGCTGCTCTTCAGAAGGTTGATAAATTTGATATAATACGTATAGCTTACATCTGATTCCTGCCTTCCTAGCCAAAGATATTTTTAGGTTAAGTTTATCAATCTGAGTTCTTGCTTTTGTCTTGGGGTTTTTTTAAGATGTTTTTGCATGTGGATCTAGGTTGAATGCTTCTGAGTATCTGAAGCTATCTGTTAATGAACTTGCTTTTTTATGTACTTATTTTCCAGGTCAAGAGCAATCTGAATCCAAATGCAAAGGAGTTTGTTCCTGGGGTGAAGTACTAAAATATTTGAGTAGACGGGGCCCTCTTTTGGTGGATGTAGCACAATTTCCACACTGTGAAGGCAGTATTAGAAGACTTAATTGTAAAAGCTCTCTCTTGTCACTGTGTTACACTTATGCATTGCCAAAGTTTTGTTAGTCTTGCATGCTTAATAAAAGTGCTGAGACTGTTATTAAGTAAAAAGCTGTCAAACATTTACTGAAAAATAGAATTGGCCCCATGGCTGGATGTGAAGACAGCAAGGAGGAAGCACCAGTCAAGTTGTGACAAAGCACCAAATTAAATGACCTTTAAATCTTAGTGAATTGTCTTTTTTGAGGCTAAACTGGTCCCTTAAGTTTAACTAGCACTCGCTAATAATTCTAAACTTTTTTTAAATCAGTAAATTTAAATTAAGTTCTAGTTAAGCAAATTTCTCAGTTAGACTGAGATTTACGCCCATCAAAAACAATCTTCTGAGGAAGGCTTGTTAGTTAATTTGAAATAATCCGTTGTAGACACATCTGTCTTTGGTCACTGATGTTACAAGGTAGTGATCAAATTAGAACTAGTCTTGGCTTTTATGGTATGTTATCATGTAAGAAATACATCTGAGAGAGTATGTGATTTGAGAATTACATCTTCTACAATTATTGTAGCTATGCCTTTGTGAAGTCTAACATTTGACCAACCCATAATCTAATTGAACAAAGAGATTGTAACATGTGATTTGAGTGGTGCTTTTCCTTGCTTTGTTAACCATCACTACAGTAGTCTGCAGCACAACTTTTCTTTTAACAAAGCTAGAACAGTTTTGGCTTCTTAAACTTCATATTTGGGTAGGTTAAGCTGCCATACGTGTTCAGTGTGAATAGTGTTTAAGTTGAAAATATTGTAAAAAAATTATATTTTTTCAAAAATATTTAAAAAAATAAATAATAGTAGAACTGAGCTGATGGTTGTGTTTATTGGTGCTGAATGCAGACTCTCCAGTGGTGAG
This sequence comes from Myotis myotis, assembly GCF_014108235.1. Classification (NCBI taxonomy): domain Eukaryota; kingdom Metazoa; phylum Chordata; class Mammalia; order Chiroptera; family Vespertilionidae; genus Myotis; species Myotis myotis. The sequence goes on along the minus strand of NW_023416368.1, from coordinate 29,726,796 downwards.
TTGCACTTTAATGTGGGCTCAGTCCCTCAGGACAACCCTGCTGGCAAGAGTTGCTGAGAGAACAGACTTGTTAGATCCCATTGTGTCAAATATCCTATATAATAAAAGCCTAATGTGCGAATTGTCCCCTCAACTGGGAGCTCGACTGCTCCCTATGACATGCGCTGACCACCAGGGGGCGGCACAGAACATGGCAGGCATCGGTGATGTGGTGCTGGCAGCGAGTGGCAGTGGAGGCACTGCTGGCCCCGATGGGCCCCGACGAGAGCAAAACCGTGGCGGGATGGTGGCAGGCAGCGCCAGGCCAAGGCAGGTGCGAGCAGGGGCCTGATGCCCCAAACACAATGACCATTGGCAGCAGTGGGGGGTGGGAGGCCCAGCCCCAATTGATTGATCCACTGGTGGGATGGTGGAACAGGTGGCACCAGGGGGTGGCTGCAGGGCTATGAAGCTGGGGTTGCGAGCTGGGGCCCAATCCCCGCAGGCCACCCCGAGGGACCCCACCTTGCACGAATTTATGCACCAGGCCTCTAGTGTATAAGTATCTAAAATACAATGGCAAAATAAATCACACAGCCCCTACTGTAACTCACATTGATCCCCTCAGGCTGTGTTAGGGTAATTATAGGATATCCATGTTAAGAAACTTAGGCTGACCAGTATAGTGGTAATCTTACTCTACTATAATCTTCATTGGCTCTTCCCTTCACAAATCATTGCTGATCTAATTGAACTCGTTTGCTATTTTATTTCATTGGGACCTTCCCCTTTTTACACTCACAAGCTTATTTATATAATACTAGAAGCCCAGTGCATGAATTTGTGCACTGGTGGGATCCCTGGGCCTGACTGGCGATCGGGGCCGATCAGGTTTCCTGCCGCCTCCTTCCCTCGCCACCTGCATCTGCCACTACCCACCCCCAATTCCCTAGCCCAGGCCCAGCTCTGATCAGTTGATTGGGGCCTGCTGGCGGGGGGGGGGGGGGGGGGGGGGGGCCTGGGAGGTTGGCCACCAGCCTCAAGGAAGGAGCTGGCCTTCGGCCCCCCAGGAAAGGGGCCACATCTGCTGCCACCCACCCCCGGTTCCCCATCCCAGCCCGGAGGCCTGGCCACGATCAGGCGATTGGGGCCTGCTGGGGGCAGCATCTGTCTCCTGGTGGTCAGTGTGGGTTATAGCGACCAGTCGTAATGGTCGCTTAGGCTTTTATATATGTAGATGTTTGTGGCTAATCTTAATTTGGGATAGGTTGTCAACCAACTAGCAAGTTTTTGGTTTCACATACAATTCTGCCTCATGGCCCTACTCAGTTGTTAGTAATGTCCTCTGTGCTTTTTTGTTAAGCTCAAGATTAAGAGGGCCATCTAATCAGTTCTGGCTCACATTCTCCCTGGGGATCCTTGGGTGTGAGCAACTGTGCCCCAGTGGTTTTTAATAGCTAATGTAACAAATTAATAAACAGATAAATTTTTTTAAGAAACTGAAGCAGATGAACCTGCTTAGTTCTCGTTCTTTTGGGGGCCATGATGTAACCAGTCTCCTCTGTTTTCTAAGAGCTCAGTACCACAAGTGGCACTGAAGGCTGCCAAATCATGAGGCTTACAGATCCTTTTTTCTCTCTCAGCTCAGACATATTTCCACATATTGCCAAATTACTGTAATGCAATAAACTTGGAGATTATAAACTTAGGCATTATAACCTAATGGTTAAGAGCAAAGACTAGCCAGATTTCCTGTGAATCCAGTAAATCATGGGCAAGTCACTTAACCTTTCTGTGACTTCGTTTCCACTGCTTTAAAATGGTAGTAATAACAATATTTGTCTTAGAATTGTGTGATTAGTTAATATACATCGAGCACTTAAGACAATTTGTGGCACATAGAAAGTTCTATTTAAGGGATTATTACTCATTTTGTTGGAACTTTTCTTAGGGAACATGCACATTAAAACTACTCTGATGATTAGAGAGCCAGGCACCTGCATTTGGTATAGGTAGAGATGGAAAGTTTCAAAGCATTGCTACTTCATTTTGAAATCCTTGGGACAGATTATCACCCCAGGGCCTATATGGTACAGTTTTAGGGTAACGAAAGTCATCCTGGTTTTATTTTTTGACCATTACTTAAACAAGGATATGATAGAATTTTTCTGGTTCTTGTGCTATGTCAGTATTTCTCAACCTTTTCCATGTCATAAAGTGTTATTTATTCAGTATATGGGATTGCAGAGGTGAGGCTGGCTGCCAGTGGCTGGAGTTTATGTCAGTTGATCCAGCTTCTGCCCAGATACCCAGAAGGCTGAGGGGATCGGTATTTCAGCATACTGTGATCTCTTAGTGTTCCACCAGTGGGAGGTTCCACTCTCACTTATAAAATGGCTAAGGAATTCTACTCAAAATCCATATATTGACTTCTTAACCCAGTTTACCTTCCCCTTGAAGACACTCAAATGAGTCACAAAAAGGGAAACCAAGTAGTTTGGTTTTCCTTTGGTTAAAGCATATAAGAATGTGATTTTTCAATCCTCGCACAAAAGCCGTAGACTAACACATCCTACCTTTCCTGGGAGTAATTTTTCAGATCTTGGTGCACACGGGCCCAGTTTCTCTATTCTCTGAAATATCTTCTGGAACTGGACGCTGATCTTTTGACCTTGAAGAAAATCCTTTGAAGACTGGGCAGATAGGAATGTATTTCAGAAAGGCAATCCTTTTTATCATGTTCATCCCAAAGGGGAAATCATAGCTCTTGAGACTGGTAGACATCTCACTGTTGGCATGGGCCCCAGCTTTCCACTGTACCAGGCCTCTTTCCTCTGGGCTTCCTGGAAAAGTACAGTGGGGTCACATATCAAAGCCAGTCACCATCAGCTCCTGCCCTTCACATCTAGTTCTGAAGCAGACTTCTGGAATTGAGTGTCTTGACTCTCAAATATCTTCCGGTTCTAAAAACGGTTGAATTCGTTTTTTTCGCTGCTAACTTGGCCAGAGCTCTAGGGAACCCTAAAGAATATGGTTATAATTAGTGTTTATTGTGTACCTGTAATGTGCCAGGTTCTGTGCTAAGTGCCTTAATTTCATTATCTTATTTCTTCAAAATATATCTGAAGGAGGTGTAAAGGCACTATTGCACAAAATTTTATGATGAAGAAACTGGCAGAAAGGTTAAGTAGTTGTCATCCTACATCTTGAATATGGGGCTAGTGTATGCTGGGCTGTTGGATACCATAAAGTGCCCAGACTCTGCTGTGGGGGCAGGTTGGTGTATATTGAAACACTATAATCAGTGTTAATATGATTTTATATTTAGAAAATAAACTCTTGTTTTTATAATACAACCTCAGAAAGTCAAGGTAAGTAAAATCTTCAGTAGTGGTGGCAGGGATTTTTTGCAAGAGGGGAATTTGCCCTACAAAGTGGGGAGTGGTACATGAGATCTCTGAGGTTTTCACAAGAGGGCTGGTTGATGAAGACTGGCACAGTGTAAGTCTATGGTGAGAGTGAGATTTCCATATGCTGGCAACCCAGCTTGCGGCCGCCATAAGTAATGCAAATGAAATGTGTCCTAGACTCAGAGGAGAGGGCACTAAGGGAGAGCTGGGGTCCTCAAGGAAGACTACTTGGAGGAGGTCCTGTTTGAGCTGGGCCTGGCTGCACAGAGAGCACAGATAGGCAGAGTGGAAGGGGAAGAGATGGTGTGGCACAGGACTCTGCTGACTGATGGCACCTCCTCCCCATCACTGCTAGGACACAACAGGTAGCCCAGAGATCCCTCACCTACCGTTCATATCCCTCCCTGGCTGTAGTGCTCTCTGCTTTTCCAAGTCCCTTCTATCCTAGACACCAGGAAACCCTCCAGATCAGCAGTCACCAGCCTTTCGGACCTCACGGACCACCGGTTGGCGACCACTGCTCCAGATGACACCAGCCCAGGCTTATTGATCTTACTGCTTTAAATTGCTTTAAACTCAGTTTTACTTCCTGTCTTGTACTAGGAGCTCCTCAAAACAGACACTTTTTTTTTTTTTTTTTTTTTTTGGCACATCTCCTTTAGTGTCTAACCCAGAGCCAAACTGGTAAGTTCCTCTACCATTTGGACTAAATTGGTTTCCCCTCTAAGGTTGGGTTGTGGCTAGGTAAAGAAAGAGCAAATGCAAAGTGGTATATCAGCAAAGTGTTCTCATCCCACCAAAGAAAACTGATTCCATGGTAAAGACTTGAGTTCTGAGCTAGCCAGACCTGGGTTGGAATCCAGGTTGTACTACCTTAGGCAAGTGATTTCACTAATCTGCGCTTCAGATTCTTCATCAGTGTATATTGAAAGACTGTTGAAGATTATGTGGTGTAATATATATAATCTAGCAAGGATGGTTGCTGAGATGGCAGTTGGCTTGAAGGATGGGATGTAAGACTGTTAACATCTGGTTAGCTTAATCCAGCCACCCAAATCACAGAGAAGCTCAGTTTATAGCTGCCCACCTGATGCCCTCCAACTCCCCAGATTCCCTAGGCCTTGAGGCTGCAAATTTCCTGTTTCAGGTTCACAGGATGGGCTGCTCCAGTCTCCAGCCCAGCTTCCTCTACATGAGGAGAGGTGGGTACCATGATCACTTACCACCCATCCATCCAATGGGTAGTTGTTGCCAAGAGCTCCCTCACCATCTGATGCTGTCTAAAAGTGCCAGGGAGCCCTGTCCCTTGCCTGCCCACACTCCAACCCACCAGCTGTGCATAGCCAGCCTCTGACTTGTATCTTCAGAGAGAGGGAAGCAAGTGGGGTCTGCTGCCATGTTTAAATTGGCAAATGGTGGGGGATAGAGGGCCATCCTGCTGCTCCCATCCCTCATCTCCCTGGACGGATGCAGTCTCCACCCTTCTCCATGGAGCTTTCCCTGATCTTCCAGTTCCCCTGAAACCTTCCAGCAGAGGTCCTGTGGTGCAATGACTGATACACAGGCCACAGACTGCATCCGATGGACTTGGTTAAAATCCCAGGTTTGCAAAGTTACAAATCTGCAAAAGTGACCTTCAGTGAATCACTTGATAGTCTGTCTCGCAGGATAGTTTTTGAGGATGAGATGCTTAGCTCCATGCCTGACCCTTAGAAGATGTTTGGTAAATGTTAGCAATGTTTGTTACTAGTTAGGACACCTGGTGACATTTATTTTTTATATATTTACTGGGCACATAAATTTGCTCTAAGAGGATTCTCGGGAACACTCACAAAGTATCCTCCACAATCCCTCCAAAAACTCCTAATAATAGCAAAGAAAGGACTCTTCCTATTAGCCACTGTTGCAGGCTACTTGCATTGGAGTGGGTTTTGCCAAAAAACTAAAGCTGCATTTGTATCTGTCCTAATAAAGCGAAGGCGCCCTTCACCCCAGTGGCTATCACAAAATGGAGAGGAAAAGACAAAGGCCCTGGAGTGACTTCTAGCCCCACCCTCTTCAGAACCTATGAGGCATGCCTGTACCTGGCTGGCCAGTTTCTCCCGCCAGCCAGTGGGCACTCCATCAGCCGATCTGTTCCCTGCTTCTCCCTACCTACATTGCATTGGACCCAGCCACAGCTCTGGTTCAGGGGCCATCTGTTGAAGTGCAGATGAGCCCAGCCTCATTCTGTTTCCCTCCCAAAGCTGACACATACCTGGCACTGTGTTGTCCAGTAGGAAAGCGAGGCACCCACCCACGAACATCTCCGTGGTCAGTAGCACAGTCAGAATCTGGTCCACTTCAGGAATACCTGTGGAATAGGCCGAGGGCCAGTAGGTGTCAGGACCGCCCTGGAGAACAGACCTCAGGGATTGCCCTCTTCTTCTGCAGCCTGCTGACTTCCTTGAGCAGGTATGGAGCTGGATGGTGGGACGCTACAAACCCCGACTTGCAAGCCTGTCAGCACCTCTGCCTCTCCCACCCCTGGACTCATATCCCAGTTTTGCAAGTTAGTTCCTACTTGTCATGGGACAAATCATTTAAGCCTCACTTTCCTCATCTGATGTGGAAATGATAGTATCTATCTCATGAAGCTGCTGTGAAAATGAAATGAGCACATGTAAAGCTCAATACCTATCCACAGGAAGTATCTTAGTAAAGGACACCTGCTAATTAGCTTCTCAGCTGCTGATTAACATCCAGAATTGCGCAATTGTTGCTCCAGCGGCATGGAGCCTTTGAAAGTCAGGCCCACCACACCTACCCTACCCGCAGTGACATTCAGACAGGTCGGGGCACCTGTGTTGATGGCGCCGGGGTGGGACTCCAGGTAATTTGGCAGCGTAAGTCCAAAGAACATGGAAAATCCGAGCACGAAGAGGTTGCGGGAGGAGTTCATGTCCACGAACTGCAGGTTGGACAGCCCCACAGCGGTTATCATGCCTGAGTGCACAGGAGAACCGCTGGAGAGGCCTGGCGCGGGCTGGGTGGGCTCCACCATTCAGCGACCCGTGCTGTCACCAGGATCCGCGGGCAGCACTCACCGAAGAGGGTGCAGAACATGCCTCCCAGGATGGGGTCAGGGAGCGAAGCGAAGAGGGCTGTGAATTTGCCAATAGTGCCCAGGACCAGCATGATGCCCGCACCATACTGCACCACGCGCCTGCTGCCCACCTGCCAGGGGGCCAGAGGGTGGGGCTATATCCAAGAGGATAGGTGGGAAGGGGTGAGTTCTGGGGCCGGGTGGGATGAGGGGGGCGGAGCCTGTGATAAGAGGGAGGCTCAAATGGGCAGGGGCTTGAGGCAGCGCAATGGAGGGCGGGGGGAGGGATGTGGGAGGGAGCCTCTTAAAGACGGGGTGGGGGTAGGCCAAAGTGTGGACCGGCTTGGGGCGAGGTCTGCGGCAAATGGAGTGGGGGTGGGGCTCTTGCTCTTCTGGTTCGGTGAGGCACCTTGGTAATCCCCAGGACGCCAATGTTGGGGCTGGACGAGGTGGACCCGTTGCCGGTGCCCAACAGCCCTGCGATGATGCAGCAGATGCCTTCGGTGAAGATGCCCCTGTAAGAAACATGAGCTGGGAGGATTTGGTCCAGGCTCTGCCCATTACCCTGGCTCGGGTGCTGCCTTCTGCGAAAGCCACACCTATCTGTATTATACTCTTCACTCCAGGGCAAAGGGAGGTCTGGGAGCCAGGAGCCCAGGTCTGAGCACTAATGCAGTGCCTTGGCATTTACTCCCTTTGGCGATTCTGGGTTTCAATTTCCTCCTCTGTCAAACGGGGATAATAAGGGAGCTGCCTCACAGTCACTGGTGGATTGCACAAAAGAACACACACTGAGGGCTAGGCACATGGAAGGTTGCCCGATGACTAGTTTCCCTTGGACTTCATTACCTCCTCAACTGCTCACAACATTCAGGGTGAGAGATGAGAGCATCCATCCCCACTTCATAGGTAAGGAAAATGAGGTCTGGAGAGTACTAGTGACTTGCTCAAGTCCACATCTTTTTCGACTCAACTCTGTCCCCACATTTGCTTCCTGAGTGGCCTCAGGGGGAATCATATTGGGGAGGGCAAATGGGCATACCTGTTGATAGCATGTACTGGAGGGGGGGGTGCACCAGCCAGGCGGGCACAAGCATAGTAATCTCCGATGGATTCAATGATACCCGCCAATGTGGCACTGAACATTCCTAGGACAGCAGCTGCAGTCACTGTGGGCAGGCCCCACTGACCTGGGTGGAGGGGAGACAAGAGGATGGATACAGGGCCCCTGTGTAGGTTAGGAGGTAGACTAGGCAGTTTGGGGCGGGGGGGGGGGGGGGGGTGGCTAAAGGAATCTCAAGCTGGGGTGGGAGTTGTACAGTTGTGGGAGCTCATTTGGGACCACTCAGAATCACGAAGCTCTGGAGTGAGGCTTTGAGTGAAACAGCACTCTGCCTGGCACACTATACATGTGCAGCTAATGCGAATTTTATCATCAGCTGTACTGGGATCAGAGTTGGAGGCAGAGGGGCCCAGGTGGGGTTGCTCACAGGGGTAGGGGATTCGGATCCAGGGTGCAATAGCCATGATGTCCCCTCGGGCGTCCGTTCGTGCCTGGAAGCCATAGGCTGTAGGGTCTGTGGGCAGCACATCTGTCAGGGTCAGGATGTAGCAGAGCAGCCACACGGTCATGATGGCCAGCACAATCTGAAGGGGGCAGTGGGGAGGGGCACACTGAGGACCCTAGAGGTCTTGTTCCAAGCTAACCAGCCTTTACCTCAGCCCTACCCCTAGCCCCAGCTCTAGATCCCAACCCCAGCACCTGCTCCAGTTCCTGGCTGGAATCTCGTCTCTGCTCTGGCTCTAGTTCCCCTGCTTTTTCGGCCCTTTCCCCCACCTTGGCCCTAGACACAAGTTCAGGCCCTGCCCTAGTCCCAGACCCAGCTGTCTGTCAGTTCCTCACAGGAAACATCTTGAAGATCTGGATGCGGAAGAGACTGAGGCCCTTGCCCCAGCGGTAGACTGGCAGCAGGAAGGTGAGGTTGCGCAGGTACTGGGAGAAGAGGACGATCAGGAGAATGGAGCTGAGGGCAGAGGCACAAAGAAGAGATGGCTGGTAGGTCAGGCTGGGGGCAAAAGGTAGGACTGAGGAGGAAGGAAATGTAGGGGTGAGGGGGCTCGGGCTGGGCAAGGATCGATCCTGGTGTCGCTCACCAAGCTGAGATTCCCCAGTGGGAGCCAGCTCGGTCACCAGCAGCTTGGAAAACAGAGAGGCCAATAAGGGAAACAGTGGGGGTGACCGTGAGAGGCCCAATGTAGCTGAGCAGGGCCCCAGGCAGTCCCATCAGCCCAATCACCACTTCCACTATGCTGGATACCATGATTGCACCCTGGACCTGCAAGAGTGAAGGTCAGTTATAAGTCACTATGTAAAAGCCATGACCTCTACATTAAAAAATAAAAAATAAGAAAATAAAAGCCTCTGGACTAACCTACCTTGCATCTCCCAATTCACCTGTGGCCCTCACTCCCGTCTAGCCCCTTCCTTAGTCCCCTCTTTAGTCCCCTCCTCAGTCCTGTCTTTTGCCCTTCTACTCCATGTGGGAACCCACCTCTCTCATCCGTGGGTGCCAGATATGAGAAGTGTTCAGGGGCAGACTCCAGTTGCCATAGATCTCCTCTGGGGGCAGAGACAGGGATACACACACATATGAACAGGGAACGGAGACATAGGGAGAGAAGATGCTGCTGCCATAAATGCATCCTGGTGTCTGGACCTCCAGGCTTCTGGTCCCCCTCCCCTCCAGCACACCCCAGAAGTGTGCCCACCTTCTGGGGGACATTTCCATCTCTCCAGGGCCAGGATGGCTTTAGCTGGGATCAGAAATGCAAAGGCGCTAGCCTGGAACAGCGGCAGCCTGGAAGGGGAGGCACAGAGCAAGGTGGGGTGTGGTGGGGGACAGGGACACACAGACAGGGGAGATGGGGACAGAGGGGCACAGAGAGGGAGAGGCAGAAAGGATCACACAAAGGGACAGAGACATAGGGACCGGGCAGGGGCAGAGCAGAGGGACGTCCTTGAGGCCCCAGGCAGGACTCTATAACATTTTGGGGGACCAAGAAAGAAAACAAATGGAGCCCCTGCCCACCCCTGCCCCTTTCCTTCTCAGCATGTTTCCTGCACTGTGAGGGGCCCATGCACAGACGTGGACAGCTTGTTTCTTGCATCCACGCTGCACTGACAACCTTTCTCCCTCCTCCTACCACACCACCACGCTTTGGCCACCTGGGGTTGTGCACAAGGGGGTAGGGGCCCCCAGGAAGGTAGACTATTGAAGAGGCCAGGAGGCAGGGAAGCAGGTGGTCCCTGAGTAGGACTTAATGAGTAGGGCTTAATCAGCTAGGTGAGTGGGCTCCAAGCCCAATCCTTGCCCAGCTAAGGCACATTCCCTTATATCCACAGACTCCTAGTCTTTGAGGGGTGCCAGGTGCCAGGATAGGACTCCAGCTGCCTGGCTCTAAGGCTGGCCTGGGAGAAGAAGCAGCAGGTTGGGGCAGAGAGCAGCTTTTTTTGTCCCATGAGTCCTCTGAGAGAGACCACCTGCTCCAGCTGCTGCTGCTACATTGTGCGTGTGTCTGTGTGTGTGTGTGTCTGTGTGTGTGTGTGTCTGTGTGGGGGTGGGGGTGGGGCAGCTCACCGGATGCCCAGCGTGGTCTGGATGAGGGTGGTGATGCCCACGCAGGTGAAGATGGTGCCAATGAGCTGGCTGACCATGTGCTGGTCACGGCCCACACACAGCGCCTCAGCCAGGAGGAAGGGCACAGCGATGGTGCCACTGAAGCATGTCAGGTAATGCTGGGGGGTGGGGGAGTGCATGAGACCCACAGAACTCACATGGAAACAGGGCCCCTTAGTAGTTCTCATGCCTGCCTCAGTGGGCCTGAAGCCATGCTGCCCTAGGCAACATACCCACCCAGGATTGACATTCTCACAGGGAATTCCCGGAGGGCTACTGCTCATCTGGCTGGGGATTACTTATCTGTCCCCAAATTATTCCTGCATCTTCTGTGGAGTGGGCCCTCCTCCCTGTCACTGATACTTGCTCCCAGGGGATTAATCCTCTCTTGGACCCCATAATCCTCTTCCCCACCCCTGCTTGTTACAGTCACTGTTGCTGACCTTAGGTTTCTCTTCCTGTTACCAAAGATAACCTTGGTGGCCAGGGAGGGGCTGGGGAGTGTGCAATGGGGTGGCTGTTGCAGGGAAGCCCACCTGGAAGCCCAGCAGGATGCACAGATACCAGGGCGGCACATCTTCGATCTTGTACAGCATGTCGAACTTGGGCTCGGTGGGCCGGGGCACTGGGGGGTCCTTCGTGGAGGGCCCTGCTAAGCCCAGGTCCTCATGCTGGGGGCAGCAGAGAACAGTAACTCAGGATGGAGAGGTGGACACTGGAAAGTCGATTCTGCCCCAGAATCAATCAGGTACCTGAGTGGCCTGTCAGCTCCTCAGAATGGGGTCTGAGCCTGAGTTCCTCACTTCGCTCACGGTTCATACACCCAGCTGTCCCTTGGCCTGACTCTACCTGGCTCCCACCTCACATTGCTTTGTGCAGGATGAGTCCTCTATGCTGGCTCCTGAAGCCCTCAGGACTCAGGCATTCCAGCCAAGGGAATGGGCCCCTAAGTCAGATGGCCTGGGGGGACGCAGGAAAGGGGACCAAGAGGGCTGGAGACTGTGGAGGTCCTTGGGGTGGCACTGTGGGGGGGGGGGGGGCGGCGGGGAGGGTTAGGTTGTGTCCCTACTGGCACTCAAGCTGGAGTCAGCGACTCCCTAAGCTGAAGTCTCCTTCACTCCCCCTGCCACCCCCACCCCATCCCCCAATAGCCAGGCTCAGCCTAGGACAGTCACTCTTGATCAAGTTTATAAGAACCTTTGTCTCTGCCCTCCCAGGGAGAAGCCTGTGTGCAGTTCCTCCAGCCCCCACCCCATCCTGCCCCTACCCAGCTCCCAGTCATCCCCCAGCACCTGTGTCTGGCCCTCGGGGTCCTCCTGGGCCCTCATCTCTGGGACACAGGTGTGAGCAGTTCCTGAGGAGAAGAGGCAATGGCTATAGAAACGCCAAGGAGGACTTTACTCCACATATCAGACATTGTTCGAAGTAAATCTGTAACCAGATCCCCAACTCCTATCGAGATTGCGAAAGCAGGTCCCGGGTGGAGGTAATGTATTAACTCTGGCCATCGTAGAATGGTAAAGGCCGCCCAAGCTCTGCCACATTCACCCGCTGCCCGCACCTGAGCCTGAATACAGGACCTCGTCTTATTTTCCAAGAAAGGGCCAGAGTGGGCAGTGAGGCATAGACAGTCTTGGAAGTTTAACAATCTCTGTTTGAGTGGCAGGAAAAGGAGTACAAATGGGCACTTGTTATGTCACCATCTGAATATTAATAACAAGTTAATCATTATCATCATCATAACCACTCTCACTGAGGAATGGCTGTGTGCCAGGCAAAATCTCTGTATTGTTGTGTTTAACTCCAGGTGCTGGGCAGTATTAACCTCCTTTACAGCTGATTAGGAGATATGATCTGACAAGGTAGCAAGATTTTAGAAAACCATTCCTAAAACTCAGGTGGGCCTGAACTCCCGCATTTATGCTGTGAATCATACATTAAATGTAATAAGGCACCACCCTCCCCACCACTGCCACTCACCTCATGGTCCCTGAGGCACACAACAGATGAACCTCTGGAGGAGCTACCAAGGCTGGCCTGGCCTTGCTGTCCCCTGTGTCAAAGGATTCCCTTCCCCTCCCAGCCAGGACCCAATCCAGAACGAAAATGCAGGACCCCTATCCCAAAAGTCTTATGAATTTTCAAGACAGTAACAGCAGAACATTAAACACCGTCTGGAGCCTTTCCAAGTGCCAGGCCCTGTGTGACTGCATGTCACACAGCCCCCGAAGCCAGCCTGACGCCCAGCCTGTCTTTGCCTCCTGGAAAGTCCAGCCCAGTCTGGCCATGGGGCCTGGAGCTGGGGCCTGGGGCTGGGAGGGTCCAGGGGCTGAGGTTCTGCCCCCCACACGGCTGCCCAGGCCCAGCCCCCCAAAGCCCACCTACTTCTGGGTTGTTGTGCCCATGGCCAGACCCGGCCCCGAGCGCCCACAGGCAGCACCGCTCTCCAGCTGGGAAGTAGCTTCATGCCACAGCCCTGAATCCGTCTGCCTGTCCAGCCTCCAGCCTGTTCCTCTGTCAGCCTGTTTTCTCCTCTCCCTTCTTGGCTTTCTGCTCCCAGGTTCCCAAAGTCGTCTGACCAGTTTGAAGCTTCAGAGCTGCTCCTCAGCACTTTCCTTCCCACCCCCTCCTCCCCAGTGCTCCCCAGGGGGCCCTACCTCCTCCAGTCCCCTAGACACTCAGTTCAACCACACGGAGACAAAGCCTGGGGTTGCACAGCGTCTCAGATATAATCACACAAAGGACTCACAACACCCAGATTCAGATGCAGACTCCACATAAAGCCTGGGTGATGTCACAGGCTCCCAACTCCACACCCGATACAGCTCAGCAGTTCCTTGTGCCCTGGGTCCTTTCCTGGTGCCTACAGGTTTCTTTTGGCAGGAGCACCATACAGGGGGGTGGCTCAGGCAGATCAGGAACAGGTGATAGAAAATAGGGAGGCTGGGCTGCAGTGTAGCTTAGGAAAGCTGGAGAGGTCAGGGCATGCTTGGGGTACCCCTATTCCTCCAGCAATGACCTTTCCCCACTCCACAAATCTGAATCGCCTCCAAGTCCTACCACTTTTCAGCCTGGGGCTTGTCCTGAGCCTCTTTTGTTGTCTAAGCCTTGGTGTCTACATCTGTCATCTGGGGATTAGAGTCTGTTCTGTCCACCTCCCAGGTCTTTGAAGGCTCAGAGAGACACTCACAAAGGAAACTGACCCAAGGGCCAGGTGGGGCCCTTTTCTCCTTTTGCTAAAGGGAAAAGCCCCAGGACAGAAGAACTTCTGGGGCGAGCAGGACTTAGAGCCAAGATGCTGAAACCAGCCCATTCCAGGAACCCTGTCCCACCCTGTCCAAGGCAGGCACCTAGGACCCAACCATGCCAGCTGGGGTCAGAGACAGAGGCTACAAAGTGAGCAGCTGCTGGGTTGTAGACCCAGTGAGACTGCTGTTCTGGGAGGGGCACCAACAGCTGATCGCACCCAGTGACTGCCGGAGGCGTGTCCACAAAGTGGCCCGCTTATGGAGTTTCCCATGGTTTTTCTTCTTTCTCATGATGGATCTGGGGTTTCCCATTCACATAACTGGATCTGTATGTCTTTGACTGCTCACTGACATTTCTAACCAGGACAGATCTCACTTACTTCTGGGAAATTTGCAGGGATGTGTATTTGGCCCTTTCCAGGAGCAACATCAGCAGAAACACCAATATCTGTCCTCCCAGCCCCCGAAGCACATTTTGCAGAGAGAAGGAATTGAGGTCACTGAGTTTTATTTGAGTCCAGAGGGGAAGGCCTTGGCCCCTCGCCTAGGCCCCAGTGCCCCAAAGCTGGAGGAGGAGAGAGTGGCAGCCTAGGTGAGGAAGTTCTCCTTGTCCTCAGCAGCCTTGCAGAAAGGAGGGGGACAGATCCAGAAGAAGCTCCCTCTGTCTTCAGGGGCTGACCACAAAGGGGAAGCAGGAGCTGGACTAGAGCTCTGTCCTTGTGACTGGTGCCTCCTCTGAGCAGACTCCACGGGGGCCTCCACACAGCAATGCCTTCAGAGCCCCTTGGCCTTGTTGATGGGCTTCATAGATCTGGTCTTCTCCAAACTCCCCCAGGTAGTGCAAACATGTCGTGGAGAGCCTAGGGGAGTCCAACTGGAGCTTCAAACTCTGCCGGCCCACGGGGGGCAGACTAAGGTTCCAAGGATTCCATCTCACCCCCACCCTCCCGTCCTACCTTGTAGGCCAGGGGCCCCCCGTGATCATCACGCTGACGCTTGGCTCTGGCCCATGGCTAAGTCCTGGGCCCATGAGATGTTTCACCTGGTTCACTTCTCGGACCCCGTAGCTGGAGGCAGTGAGGACACAGCATTAGTGAGAGCCTGGCCAGTGGGGACCTGTCTCCATATGAAACTGGGCACACTGGGCCTTTGCTGAGTTCAGTGCCCAGATTCTGATCCTCCCGGATGGAAAATAGAGGACCAGAGAGGGGAAGCTCCTGGACCATGAACTTGTCCCTTGGCCACCTACCCTTCTACTTGCTCCTAGCTCTAGAGCTCAGACTTCGTCCCAACCAGCCCCCTACCTTGAACCAGAGCCCTGGTGGAGAATGTGTGTGGTATGAGTGGAAGAGTGGGGACCTCCACCCACCAAGCCCTGCCCCGGGAGGAAGAAGGTAGGGACCGGATTTTCAACTCACTCCTGCCAGGTCTGGGAGCAGCTCTGTTCCAGGACGTCTGTATATACCGACTCACTCAGCTCCTGACGCCCCCCAGGGGTGTGAAGCTTGGCCTCTGCCTTTGCCAGATGTTGCCACATCTGGAACAAGGAGGGGTTGAGAGTCAGGGCTTAGGGACTGCTCAGTGTGGGGGAGGGGAGGATAGAAACCTGGGCCTTCCGGGGAGAGTGAGGTGGCCAGGGGAGGTTTTTGAGCAGGAAGCACCTGTGAGGCAGGCCTCAGGCTCTTCCCCTGGGTCCCAAATGCTGGGGCCTGGCCAGCTGAGGCAGGATCACTTTCCTGGGACCAAGGGGGTGGGTGGGAAATGCTGAGGTGGACCGTTAGGCTTAGGCACAGGGGTCTCTCCCCCAGGGCACACCTGCCCATCAACAAATGCATTTTAAACCACAAACACAAGGAAAGAAAACCAAACCAAACCAAACCATAGTCCACTCTTCAATGACATGAGTACTCAGAGGTACTCAGGCGCATTTGACAAGTTTGTGTGTGAACTCAGACACACACATACTCATATATTCACACACTCAGCACATGCACGCATACACCAGTGCTCCGCCGTCATATTTTAGGAGGAGTCCAGGCCTGAGGATGGGCCTGGAAAGGGAGGAGTCTGAGTCGACAAACTGGTGACTCCCTGGAGTCTCAAGATACTATGGGGTGTCCCAGATCGTCCACTCTCTGTTGGGCAGACAGATGAGTAAACTGAGGCCTGGAGGTGAAGATGGCAATATCATGGAAGGCTGAGTCTAGCTGGATGCCTGGGGGTAGGGGTTTGGAGATGGATCAAAGGCCAGTGGTGGAATCTGAGGTAGATGGAGGGTTCTGATTTGAGGAGGACTGGGCAGGGGAACTGCTGGGGGAAGGGACTCACCTGGTAGGCCACCGCCCTGCAGGCATCGCAGCGAAGGTGAGCAGGCATATGAGCTGAATACTTCTCCTCATCGTCCAGCTGTGGGGCAGTGGCTGTGAGCGAAGCCCTATTCCCAAGGCCCCCTGGGATAGCCCAAGCCCCCAGTAGCAGCAGGAGCAGTGGCAGTGACAGCCTCATGGTTTCTGGAGCCGGCTCAGTGAGCATGGGCTGTGGTTGGGATGTAAATGTACTTGTGTGTGCAGTGGGGACCTCCCCAGAACGCCTGACCCAGACCAATGGGGAACTGACACCTCACCCCTCCCATTTTCTCCCTTCCCCCAGGAGACACCACATGCGCATCTCCTCTGGTGGGACCCCAGCTCCCACCAACTTAGCTCCATTTCACAGGTAGAGAACAATGAGGCAAGGAAAGTGGCTGGGCCTGGGCAAGGACACATGGGGGCTAATATCTCCCAAGCCTGGAATCTGGCCGCAGGGCAGGTACTGTGCTGAATACCTTGGGGGAGGAAGTGGTTGGTTACTGTCCTCTTTAGTCTACCCCCAAGGACACAAAGGCTCAGAGAGAAGTGACAAATCCAAGGCCACATACCTAGAGGGGCCATGCTGAAATTGGAACCCAGGCCTGATTGACCCCAAAGCCCATTGGCCACTCAGCCACCAGGAGGAATGATGCCAGCCTAAGGGCCCCTTCCTGGGAAGCAAATTCACTGAGGTAGGGACACCACTGTGTATGAAAGACACTCATGGTCTTCTTCCCTGAGCCCTATGGTTCACTAGACCCAGGCTGTGCCTGGGCATGAAAGGGCATTGTGGGGGTGTTAAAGGGCCACAGCAGGAAATCAGACACCTTACACCAGTTGTTCGAGCCATCATAGTTCATTGGGTCAGTGATTTATTGCTCACCAGGATGAGGTGACGAGCCCAGGGCCCTCCATGTTATTGGAAACAGCATCTCCAACTATAAAAAGATGTCCAGGTTTTTCTGGCTCATAGTTCTCCCAGTCAGCTTCTAGTTCAAGGCAGGTGGGTAGGGACTCCAAAGGACCCAGGCCCCCCAGGGGCATGGAACTTAAGGCATCCATTTCCATCCCTAACACTGCTTCTAATGGCCACTCTTCTTCCCCAAACTCATCACATCACATACTTGTCCAGCAAGGCCCAGGCACTTCAAGCTTAGAATTTCACACAGAACCCATACAAAGCACCTCCCACTCACTCCATGCATCTTCCTCTGCCTTCCTCAGAGGCCCTTGGAATCTTAGGGCAATGGGAACACATGCTCTGGTCCTGTCCCTTACTGTGCTGTGACCAGCCTGCATAGCCAGCAGCTCTCTGGGCATGGTTGCCACATCTGCTACTGGGGGAGTAAAACCAGCTGAGGGGTCCAAGTTTCTCTGGCCTGCCCCATACAGGGGCACCCTTTCTACTGCCAGCCCTAACCAACCCTCTACCCGACCCAGAGGGGTCAAGAGGCTCCTCTGGGACAATAGCTCAACCATTCTCCTTGCTTGTAAGTCCTTCCTGATGACTCGCTCCATCTGCTCCCTACTCAGGATGGGAATGACTGAAGCCCCCATTCCTGGCCCCAGGAAGAGCCAGCTTAGCTCTGAGGGCTTAGAGAAGCCAAGTCAGAGGCTAAGGTTGAGAGGAGAATAAAGGGCGGAGCTCCCAGCTAGGGACTACAGTCACTTCCCCACCTCCCTCCACTACCCCCATATCCCAGGCTGACCCTCCACAGCCCCTCCTATATTACTTCCCTGCTCCACCTTCACCTGCTTGTCCCCACAGCTCCCTTTCTCAGATACAGCCTGGCCTGGCTGCACTAGCTACAGCCTCCCGGGCCAAGGCTTAGGTCCTCTTCCAAAGAATAGCAGACTTGACAGCCAGAGTCCTCCCTCCAGCCTGCTGGTGCTCACTAGCCTGCTCCACCTCACCTGGGCCCACCTTTCAGGGAGGGGCAGACAGCTACTACTTCTGGGGGCAGCCCAGTCCCCTGCTGCTCCTAGGGAACCCCAACAACCCTTCAGGTCAGTTCTTGGGGACAAATCCTGAGACGCCTCACTTTTACACACACACACATACACACACAAACACACCACACTCATGGGAATGCTTGGGGAAGGGGTATACAATGCTGTAGAAGGCAGGCAGTCACTTCCTGAGATCCAGTTCCATCAGCCCCCCCGGGGTCCAGATACATTCTCTGAAGATAACTTCCGGTCTCAGGACTCGATGAGATGGGTAAAAAAGGTGACAGGAGAAAAGAAGGGCAGGGGACTGGATGCCTGAACCTTAAAAGCCATCGGCAGGCCCCAACACCATGGGGATCAGGCCCTGGGGCCTCACACAGGGAACAAGGAGCTCTTGCCAGGCTGGGCGGGACCCACGCCGGTGGGAGGAGCGCAGAGGAGCAGAGGAGGTGCGGGGCTGGGGGTCCCACTCACTGGCAGGTAGTACATCCTCTCCAGGGGCCCCGCCTCGGAAGCCCAGGGTAGCTGGGTGCCGCTGTAGGCTGGCGGGCCTGGGGATGGTGGCAGTGAGAGGCCGGGGAAAGGCCCATAAGCGGGCGGGTAAAGGCCGGGACTCAGGGCCAGCGGGGTGTAGATGCGGCGGGGTGGCCCCGGGGGCGAGGGCGGCAAAAACACCTCCACGTACTGCCCGCTCTCGGGGTCAAAGAGCAGCCGTAGCCGAGGCTGCCGCGGCGCCTCCACAAAGTAGTAGCGGCCGCTCTCGGGGTCCACCAGGACCTTCCCCGTGTTCGCGGCCCCCGGTGGCCTGCGTGCCCCTTGGGAGGGGCCTTCCAGGGACCGGTCCATAGGAGGCGCTGATGCTGCGCGGGGCTGGGGCGGGGCCATTCTGCCCGCCAAGGCCTGGGGCTCCCGCGGGTGGGGCGACTGGACGGCAGTGGCAGGCTCGGGGACAGAAGGGGGAGGCTCCAATGTGGGTGCTCTCCCAGGGCTCGAGCTAGGGTGCGCCTGAGGGGAGCTGGGGCGGGATGGGCCGGCTGGGGGGGGCCCTGCTGGCCCTACGGACGATCGCTGGGGTAAGGAGAGAGCTCCACCTAACGGGCTGATCGGACCCTCGCCGTCGGAGACGAGGCGCTGGGCCTCCATAACTCGGTTCTCTCCTGCAGGACCGCGCACCAGGACTCCCCGGGTTTCCGTCAGTCCGTGGCCCAAGGCCAAGGCACCAGGCAGGCGGATCTCAGTTCGCGCGAAGGGTTTTGCCGTGCTGTTCTCTGCCCTCCGCCGCAGGACCCCGTTGGGCTGCGAAGCGTCCCGGGGGTTTGTGTTGGGGGGTGGCTCTGGAGGCTCGTAGGGGTGCGACACGACAGGCAGAAAGTCCTTGAGATAAACGGAGGTGTAGTGAGCGGGGGCGGGGGTCCCCAGCGCCTGGAGCTCCTGCGTCTTGGATGCACCACCCTTCTCGGGGCGGGGATCCGCTGGAGGCGCAAGCAGCCCTGAGCCGGGGGTTTCCGCCGGGAAGCTCGGCGCGTACGTGGTCTTCACCATCTTGCGCATGTCACGGGGCCGCGGAATAGCCACGCGCGGGCGTCCGGAGGCCGCTGGTCCAGGGCCCAAGGCTTCCGGGGGCGCATCCGAATCCATGGTGCCCATGAGGCGACTGAGGGGCAGCGCGGGTGCAGCCACCTCTGGCAACGGTTGACTGTCTCGGAAGGCAAGATCCGGCACGTCCGGTGCGGAGGGACTCTGCGCCTCTGTTAGCTCTGGAGTCCTGGGTGCGGGCGGTGTAGGCGGCGCCGGCTGCCCCTGGACTGCGCCATTCAGAGCATCCTGCGGAGAGGCTATCGAGGAGCCCTGCATTTTGGGACCCCACCTCTCTTGGGGCGATGGACTCCACCGCCCAGTAGGACGATCTGGAGCCTCCCATGAGGACACGGCCGGCAGGGACGGGCTGCTATTCCCCTCGATGGTAGCTCCGATTGTGGGGTGCTGAACCTCCCACGGCGAAGGAGCTTCAGGGGATGGGCTTCTTGCCTTGGCAGCACCCGGGTTCCACTGGGAAAGGGTCGCAGGGGAAGGGCTCCTCCTGCTGACGGTTTCCTCGACGGTGGGATCCTGATTTTCCCACGCGGAGGATTCCTTCGGGGAGGAGGGACTACTCACCCTCGGATAAGCCGGACTCCGCGGGGACAGGTTCCGGGGGGGTGGGCCGAGAGAAGTCTGCAGGGTTCCATTGGGAGCCGGCCTCGGCGGGGATGGGCTCCTTGGCCTCACAGCCTTACTCGGGACTTCCCAAGGGTCCCTGGACTCGAAAGGCCTCAGAACGGTTCGCTCCGGAGCGTCTCCTGGGAACCTCGCTTTGAGTTCCTGGTTGTGCGCTTCTTGGGTCTTCTCCCCGGATTGCAGGAAGATGCTTGAACTAACCGGACCCAGTGGCTCAGTCCCGGGCGCGGGCTTGTCGCGACGAATGGCGCGTTCGCGGAGGCTGGGCCAGGGCCGGGGGGCCCGGGCAGGGGCTGAACTATAGTGCACGCGGGGTGGGCGAGACCTGCCGTCCTCCTGGGCCCCTCGGGTGCTGCGGACCGGTGTCCGCGTCTCAGGCTCCGGCCGCTCCGCGGGCCTGAAGGTGGCGCCGCTGGGGGCAGGGGCCGCGGGGCTCAGTTTCCTGGCCAGAGCCGTCTGCACGAGACCCGCGGCGGCCTGCAGGCGGCCCAGCGACTCGTCCAGGGAGCCGGTGCGCAGGAGCGGGCGCGGGCGCGGTGCGCCTGCCTCCCCCTCCCGCGGAGGACTCCGGGGCCGGGGGCGCAGCTCGATCTGACGCTTGGGCACCGTCCGGGACCTGGCGGGCAGGGCACGCTCCTCCAGCGCCACCTCCACGCATTCGAACTGCGCTGGGGTGGCAGGACTCGGCCCGCGGGGCCGCAGCTCCAGGTAGGTGGCCCAGCGGGAGCCACCGTCGGGGGGCTGGGGCTGGGGCTGCGGTGCGGCGGGGGAGGGGGACGCGGGCGGAGAGAGGCTGTGGAAAGCCCGCGCCGTGAGCTGCTGCACCTCTCTGTCCGCCGAGTCAGAGGGGCTGAACAGGGCCCCGGCGCCGAAGATGACTTCCATCTCCCCCGACGGCAGCATGCGCAGCTGGGGCTGGGGCTGGGGCGGCCGCGGGCCTGCGCCCGGGCCTCGCGGGAAACCCGAGCCGGGCTGGAGCTGCTGGCGGCTATTCTGGGCGCTGATGGACAGGCGAAGCTGCGCCCCCGCCCCCAGCGCAGGGGCCACCCGGGGCCAATTTGCCCGGCCCTCCGCGTCCGGCCCGACGTCCGGGGGCTCTGGGGAACCGGGAGCCGTGTGGTAGGAGCCTGACGAACCGGAGGAGTCCTGGCGCCGCGCGGGGGCCGAGGGTAGTTGACCTGCGAGCCCGGGCAGGGCTGGCGGGGCGAGCGCGATCAGCATGGTGGGGCCGGACGCCGAGCTCTACCTCCCTCGCATTCGCCTGCGCCGGTGCCGCGGACGCCCACACTGTCCCCGCCCCGCCCGCGGAGGCCGGGGGTCACCGCGCCTTAAAGCGGCCGCGTCCGCTCCGGGCCAGCGGTGTCGCCAGCAGGAGAGACCTGGGCCCTGGGCCTTGGGCCTTGCTCTCCCTCGGGGGGCGCTCCAGGTTTTGGCTGTCGGGTGTCCAAAGTGGAGCCGGGAGCTAGGCCCAGCTCCACGCGTCACAGGTGAGGACACAGGCCGAGCGGGGACCTGCCGTAGGGGAAGCACTACCGATGGCCTGCGGATCGGTGTGAGCACCAGGGCACCACACCTTCGGGTCAGGCGACTCAGGTGTTGCCAGCAACTTCATTTTCCCCTCAGAGTCTTCCCATCACGGAATGGCAGCCCTCCTCCTGCTCTTGACATCCATCCCAGCTGGAGCTCCGCAGAGTGCAGCCGCTTTCCCTGACCTGGCACTCCACAGCCTTTAAGAGAGGAGCATCGCTTGGAGGGCTCCCCCACTCCCAAAGTGGTGCTGGGGCCTCAGGAAGGTGCTGTCCCTGGCTGGATCCATTGCCTTTAGTGGCAACGTACTGGAAGAAACTGGAGTGGACAGCTCTTTTACAGGCTGCCTTGGCAACCAAGCTCTGGATGCGGATGTGGGCTCTCTCAGGAACCTTTTGGGTAGCTGTGGTCCCCTCTCTACCTAGCCCTATGTTCCTCCAAGTACTCATTTCAGCCCCCACCACCTCGGTATTGCCCAGAGGACAGGCACTGGTGGGGAAGCAGCCACCACCTGTCATTGGGGGACAGTGACAATGGGCACCATTTGTCCTATTCTGACTGCAAGGTACTGCTGTGGTTCAGGTCCCCAGTTGGTCTTGGAGCAAGAGCACTGGCCCCTCCTGCCTTGACGAATCTGACTCAGCCTCTCCTGAGTGGGTCCCCTGCCTGGGTGTGTGTCCATGATCACCTGGCCATTAGTGATGGCTTCTGAGAGAATGAAGCCTGTCCTCAGAGGTCAGATTACAACCAGATAACAGAAAGGTAATGATTATTTTATTTTTCCCTGGGACGCTGGTGCCTGTCCGGCCCCAATATGCAGCTTCAGCAAGTCACAGCCCCTTCACAGACTGTTTCCCCACCTTAAAAATAGACATGGCAGCCCTGGCTGAGTGGCTCAGTTAGTTGGAGCATTGTTCCATACACCAAAAGGTTACAGGTTTGATTCCCAGTCAGGGCACATACCTAGGTTGAGTTCGATCCCTTTGGTCCGGATATGGGAGGCAATTGATCAGTTTCTCTCTCACATTGATGTTTCTCTCTACCACCTTTCCTCTCTATCTCCCTTCCTCTCTCTCTACAAAAAAATCAATGAAAAAAACATATCTTCGGGTGAGGATTAAAACAATAAAAGGGTTCAAGCTTTATTTTTTAAAAAATGGCATTATCCTTTTCCCTTCCATTTGTGAAGGCTGATGAGCTTGTTTGGGGGAAGTGTATAAGAAGGTGCACATGTAATTTGCAGCGTAACATTTTTGTTTTGTCATGGAAACTGATTTCCTAAGTTTATCGTGGTCCTGGAACCCACTGTCTTTGAAGTCTCCGGTCAGGGCTTTCTCTGCCTCTCTTTCTTACACACACGTGGCTGTTTATATAGGCAGGAGTTAAACACAGAGTAAGAAAGGACAGTGTTCACTAGATAACAAAGTAGTCTTTCTCTAGGCTGCAACCCCATAACTCCATGGACCCCCTGGTAGGTGGTGGTCCAAGGCCTGTTCCCCACCCAGTCTGTGGTAACTTATTCTCACTTAGGTCACCAAGGTCCATGAGACAGGCAGGGAGGAGGGAAGGAAAGTGCCCTCTGCCTCTTATCCTGCCCCTTCCCTGGGGTCAGGCCACTGGTGAGGCCTGAGAAGGATAGAAAAGGTCAGGATGGGAATGCCCACAACAGAGAAATCAGAGGTCAGATTACAACCAGATAACAGAAAGGTAATGATTATTTTATTTTTCCCTGGGACGCTGGTGGCTCCGGGCCTGACATGTCCCCGAGACTTTCTTATGCTTCTGGGCTAGCACCTGGGCCATGTAGTTCTCCTGCTGCTTCTGGATCCGGAAGTCAGACATGTGATTCCTGCAAGGAGCCGGCTAGGCTGGGCGTGGGCTGGGGACAGCCCAAGATAGGGACCAGAGGTCTGGATCTCCACTTCCATCAACAACCCCCAACCTGTCCATGACCCCTCACCTGAAGATCTGTTTCTGTTGGCTGATAACTTGCTGCAATTCCTTAATCTCATTCTCTTTGCCATTAAGTATATCTTCTTGCTTTATAATGTGAGACTCAATTTCTGTGGGGGGAGAGAGGCAGGGAGGAGGTGGTTCCACCCCATGGGCTCCTTCCTGCGATAAGGCATTCATTCCCTCACAGGTCTTTTCAGAACTTGGTTCCCTCCACCCACAGGCTCTCCACGAGTAGCTGCCAATACCTTAGGAAGAATGAGTTTATTATGGAGTCTTGATGGGGTGGTGGGGACACAATGTCTGATGAATGTGTCAGTGACTTCGCAACTCTATTCTGGACCAGGTGACTCACATGAAGGCAGGCAAAGGAGAGAGGTGGTAGCCCTGCCCACAGGCAGGAGGATGAACAGCTCCTGGCCTCAACTCCTGCAGATCTTTGCAGATATCACCTCTTTGGTGACACCTCTCTTAGTCTAAAATTACAACCCTTCCTAATGCTTCCTATTAAAATAAAGCAGGGAAAAGCTTTATTTTTCTCCTTAGCATTTACACCTAACATACCGTTTATTTTACTCACTTACTTTCTCCCCTTCTAGGATGGAAGGACAAGGATTTTTGTTTTATTCACTGTTTTAACCCTAAGGCCTAAAACAATACCTGGTGCATAGTAGGTGCACAATAAATTTGTGGAATGAATGAACAGGATGTCCCCTGAGGATTTAGGACATAGAAACATCACCTAGTTCAGTCATCTCAATCCAACCAGACCTACCTAGGGCCAGCCAGATGCCTACTCCTGTGCAGGGTCCTTGCCCTCAAGGCAGCAGCTCCTGAAAGGAGTGTTAAGACTCAGGAACTGACCAGAGGACAGAATAAGGTGACGTTTCAATGACGTTAATACTGGTGAGACAGTATTACCCCTTTGGGCAAGATGTCTCCTTTTCAGAACCATGTCCTCATCTATATAATATGGGGACAGAGACAGCCTATATGGGGTGGGAAGGACCCAGGGAGATTAGTGGTGGAACAGCTTACCCACTACTTAAGTGCTCATTAGATGTCAGGATGATTTTTGTGACTTGGGTCAGAATCCAGTGAGGCTGTAGGATTCGGGGGTGCTTCATATACATAACTGTCCCTCAGGAAGCCCTGGAAAATCCTGATCCTCACAGGAAGAAAATGCCACTGCCTTTAAAGATTGGACAAAGATTAACTAGAACACAAACTCTGAAAATGCAGACATGCCACAGCATTTACGGTTTCAGAAGAGACGGTCTGGCAGAAAAAGAGGAGACACAGGTAAACAAAGAGGAGGAAAACATGAGCTCACGGAATCATAGGAACAGGACTATCATAACTCCTTCCCCAGGGTGTCCAGCTAATCCAGACTCATTGCTTGTGAAGTTCTCTTGAGAAAAAGTATCAGAAATTTGTGTGAATCTTTTAAAATAAATTAAAATAAATAGCACCCAATGAGAGAATAGTTAGAAAAGCCCTTTGAAAAGATTCCGAACTATGTAAGTACAACCAAATTGAAACCACACAAAGGGCGGTGGCAGCGGGGAGGTACAGGCGAGGAGAAGGCCAGGTCACCTGATTTGCTCAGGTGAAGGCTTGTGCCCACTGGAGAGATGCAGGACATTCTAGGGGAGGCAGCCAGGCTCCATCAGCCTGACTCACACCTTCCAGACGCAGAGCCCTGTAGCCTTGGCTGTGCTCTAGGAAATGCCCTAAAGGAAGGATGTTTTTTCCTAACACCACGGGGAAAGAACCCTAGGTTCCTTTCTAGGGAAGTAGGGGTGGGGAGGGGTCAGAGAGAGGGAAAGGACTAGGGACCAGTGTCTTGGGTATGAAGGCAGTGCCTGCCTGTTGGGCCCCAAGAGGCTCTAAAGGGAGCTCTTGATCAAACAACCATGAGGCCTGTCAGCCTCCCCAGCCAGATCAAGATGGTAGTCTGCTGGCCACTTCCCAGTGAGAATACTCACCAGGGGAGAGAGAAGGCTGGATTGGAGGATAGAGGGTGCCCAGGGCTCCAGGTGGGGCCCATCAGGAACCTCTTTTAGGCTTGAGCTCTGGGCTCTAGCCTACTCAAAATCTACTGCAGTGAATGAAGCAGATGTATGGAATTCACATCCACTTCTTAGGCTAAGTAAGGGGAGTTTAGCATCCTGGGAAAATGAAAGTGGTTCCTGAGGTCTAGGGACATTGGGTAGTTGACTGGAAGTGCCCTGCAACTCACAGCCCCAACTGAGCCAAGAAGCTACATGCATCTGCATGGAGCAGAGCTGAAAACTAATGGCCTACAGGCATACTTTACTTGGCCCATACCATATTTTTAAAGCTTCTAAATCAGTTGACAACGCTAAAAACTCAGAAAAACTTCCATTAAAACCTAGTTTCTCTTTTTTAAAGCTCTGACAGTACTGGACCCCATTCCCACAGCAGAGGAGCTAAGCCCTTGGGAGAGAGCATGGCTCTCCACATTACCACAGTCCCCACTCATCCCAAACCTGAGACTAAGGGTCAGCTCTCAAATAGGACTGTGCGTGCCCTGTTGTTCCATGATACCATTGCACCTGTATCAGAGTTATGAGTAGAGTACATTATTTCTAATATCCATCAAAAGTGGAAAACAAAATGTGGACTAAGAAAGTTGTATGTTTCAAAAAACTGGGAGCGAGCCCGTTCCTTTATGGCCATGAAGGATATTGTACACCAACTGCTTCCCTCATTTCCGTGGCCTGCCTGGTCCCTGAAGGCATTTGCGAAGGTGTGGCCCGCTTGGGTTTGCCTGTATCCTCAGTCGGGGACAGAAGTTGGGGTGAAACCCTGCCCTGGATACTGGCATTGGGCAGTTAGGGAAGAGCCCGTGTATGTTAACTTGGGAAGGAACACGGGCCTCCCGCCTACCATTGCACTTGGTGATGAGCTGGTCCTTCTTGCTGGACTCCTGCAGGGCTCTGCTCTTGACAGTGGAGAGCCTGGGTGGCGAAGATAAGAAAGGATGGGAAGGCTGACAGGCTGATGGGACCCCTAACCTTACACCCCTACCGAGGCCCACTCACGCCTTTTCAAAGGCCAGCTTCTCTTTCTCCAGCTGTTTAGACAGCACCTCTATCTCTCCAAGGGCAAACTGCAGCTTCTCCTCTTCCTTGGCCAGGAGGACCTTGGTCTTGGCATGAGCAGCTTTCTCTTCCTGCCGGGGCAACACCAGTGACCTTATTACCCAAGCGACCTTGGGTCTCCTAAGCTCCCTTAACCAGCCCCCTTACTCAGAGGGCCACACAGAAGCCAGAGTACAGGAAGATTCTGTCCTCATTATTGGGGCTGAAGGCTCTCAGAGTCCAATACTCAGTGACTGCTCAACCACAGGGATTCTGGGAAATAGGGCAAGATTAGGAACCTGCAGAGGCCATTACTTACCACCAACTGCTTCTCCACTGCCTGGAACTCTTCTTTACTGACAAAATTTTCGTCCTGGAGAACCATCTGCAATAGAGCCTGGCTCAGGGAGGAACTGGGGCTCAGGGACCAGGAGCAAGGGTGGATAATGGGATGATGCCCAGGGCATCTAGGATGAGACTAGGGCCCTGGGGAAGGAGAATTCGGCCCCACAAGTCGCTGAGGCTCATCTCTAGGCCCTGCCCTCAAGGAGCAACCAGTCTCATAGGAGAGATAGCCCATGGCCAGCGCTTGTAACACAGTGTGTGCTGTGATGGAGAAGCACCAAGTGGCGTCCAGAGGAGGTCCCTGACCCGGCCTGGGAAAGGGTAGAACTGCTTCTAGAGAAGGGGACATCAGAACAGACCTGAGCTCTGACCACTATGTAGGGATGAAAAAGTGTTGAGAAAAAGGCCAGGAATGGAAGCTTCCGGGAACTGAAGGGAATTCAATGCCTAGGGCTGCATACTGCCATTGGAATGAGAGATGATAAGTCATCTTATTTCTGAGAGGGAGGTATCTCCTGTCTCCCGGCCTTCCCATCAAGGTAGAAAATGAAAAGAGAAAAACCATGAACTCCACCTGGCCAGGATTTTACCATGCCTGTCCAGATCACTGTGGCTCCAGTGCTTTGCACCCATAAACTGTGGTTTGATTGAGAAAGCAAAAGCAGAGAGATATAAAGGAGTCGGAAGCCCTTACGTTATCATGTGCAAGGGCCACATCTGTGCTTACTGCACGCAGATTGGCACTAAATTAGACGCTGGGGAGGGGATGTCCCTAGTAGAAAGGATGTTACAATTTCTTTGCCTCAACACAAAAGAACTAGAAATGGGGAAACTGAGGCTCAGTGAATAGAGAGGGATCTATCTATCAGGTCCTATGCAACCAGGCAAAGAGAGTAGAGAACAATTTTGATTTTGATTAGAATTCCCTTGTGAAATATCCACGAGACCCTGCCCCCTTTGGCTCCACCCCCAGCAGCCATAACACTTTGGGGTCCCGCCTCCTTCTGATGACGCCATTGGCAATGTGCTCTGGGCACGCCCCGGCTCCGGACGCGGTCTCGCCCCGACCCCACCATCTAGACGTCCGGTCCGCCGCTCCCCCTGCTCTCCTGGCTGCGTACCACGTTCCTCAGCTGATGGATCAGTTCCTCCTGAGACTCAATCACGTCCCGCAGTTGGTCGAAGGCGAGACACACCGACCCCGACCCCCCCTGCGCCCATCCTTCGGGCGTCGCCATCCTTTGCCCCCGCCAGCTCGTTGGAAATGGCTGCCGCTGGGTGGCACACCACGTCGCCCACCAATGAGGGTGCGACGCCACAGAGCACCCCGGCTACCGGGGGCGGGGACTTCCTTTGTTACCAGGGAGGGGACCCGCCTCTTAAAGGAGCCGCCCGGGGAATTTAGCAACACTTAGGAATGTAAGTTTATGGATTTGCACACCTATTTTATCTTGTGTTTCTCATGCAATCTTGAGGAGCAGGCTTCTATTTCCTTTATTAGCCAGTGAACAGGCAACACCTGCCCTCAGTCTTCTCCCAGGGCCTGTTAAACTGCAAGACCGTGAAGCAAGACCCATTAAGGCAACACCAGCATCTTTAGCTTCACGCGCCTCTTCTCCCACCCTAATCTCGAAATTTACCGGAGAGTGTGAGACTCCAGCCTCCTCTGACCTCTCTTTCTCCTACAGCATAGTCACTATTTAGGGGGCCTGAACCTAAGCAATGAAAGTGGGGCTCAAGAATAGAAAAGGGGAGTGGTCTCACCTGTAGGAAGGAGGCCTCTGTGACCCATCTGCAGCGAGTCAACTTTTAATGGGCGCGGTTACTGCATTTCCCCAGGGCAAACAATGTAGGGAGGAGGGAAGAAGATACAAGAGCAAAGAACTGTGTACGTGGGCCAGCGTCATGGTGGAAACACACCCAAGGTAAGTCCGCATAGTCTGGTACCACGCTCTGAGCAGTCATGCTTGGAGCCAAGTGCGACCACATCCAGGTGCTGCTGAGGGCACGGAAGAGCCCGAGGAGGTTAGAACTGAAGTGGGCCTGAAGGAGGCTTTTAAAACAGGGCTAGGGCCCTAACCGGTTCGGCCTGCGGACCGAAGGGTCCCAGGTTCGATTCCGGTCAAGGGCACATCCCCAGTAGGGGGTGTGCAGGAGGCAGCTGATCGGGATGTTTCTCTCTCATCGATGTTTCTAACTCTATCCCTCTCCCTTCCTCTCTGTAGGATAGCAAGAAAATATATTTTTAAAAAAAGTTTAAAACAGGGGTAGGGAAGGACAAGGTGATCACACATCTTCACCAACCCCGCCCCTTTTTTTTGAAATCCAGTAAGATTAAGCTTGGGGAATATCAGAGCTAATGTCTATCGAGTAGTCACTATTCCGTGGCACAGTTATGCCATATTAGTGTTATTTCACGTGATCGTCACAATAACCTTGGGAAGTAGGTTCTAATTTCCACACTTTACAGGTGAGGAAATGCAGGTTCCCTGAGAGTGAATAACTTGCCCAAGGTCACCCAAGCTGCTAAGCCTCAGTACAAGGTTTTCATGTGGGCAGCTTGATTCTAGAATTCATGTTTGTTGAACATAATAGATACTAAAGTTGTGGAAGCAGGAATGACTATATCAAGGAGTTTGCAGCCCTGGCTGCTGTTGCTTAGTGGTTGGAGCATTGACCCTCCCACTGAAGGGTTACGGGATCCCCAGCCTGGTGGGGGCCGTGCAGGAGGCAACCAATTGGTCTGTCTCTGTCACATTGATGTTCCTCTCTCTCCCCCTGCCCCTTCTTACCTTCCACTCTTTCTAAAACTCAATGGAAAAATTATCCTCGGGTGAGGGTTCACAACAAAAAAGGAGTTTGCAAGAAATGTTATCAGTGTCCAAGAAGGGAAGCTGAAAGTTAGGTAAGCCACTCTGGTTGCTCCTCAGAACTACCTAGGGGTCTCTTTTTCAGCTATTGTGGCCTGGTAAACTTGTCATTCCTATGGGTCTCCCAGTGATAGCCCTTTATAAAAATAAAATTATTGATTGATTGGAGAGAGGAAGAGAGAGAGAAACATCAATTTGTTGTTCCACTTGTTTATGCATTCATTGGTTGACTCTTTTTAAAAAAATATATATTTTATTGATTTTCCACAGAGAGGAAGGGAGAAGGGATAGAGAGCCAGAAACATCGATGAGAGAGAAACACCCATCAGCTGCCTCCTACACACTTCCCACTGGGGATGTGCCCACAACCAAGGTACATGCCCCTGACTGGAATCGAACCTGGGACCCCTGAGTCCGCAGGCTGACGCTCCATCCACTGAGCCAAACCGGCCAGGGCCATTGATTGACTCTTGTATGTTCCCTGACTGGGAATCAAACCCCCAACCTTTGTGTATTGGGAGGATGTTCTAACCAACTGAGCTACCCGGCCAGGGTGTGATACCCTGTTTTACCTTTTCTTTCTTTCTTTCTTTCTTTCTTTCTTTCTTTCTTTCTTTCTTTCTTTCTTTCTTTCTTTTTTTTTTTAACAGAGGTCAGCTTTTATTGTCTGTTACAAAAGAGCCAGTTTAGTCAAAAAGACCAAAGCCCATGTCATCATCAGACTCTTCAGATTCTTCTTTCTTTTTTTTTTTTTTTTAAATATATGCAAAATACATCTTTAATACAACATTTTAAGTCTACAGAAAAGAAAAAAAACTTTCAGAAGTCATAATTTCCCTTGCTTTTCCCCTCTCCTTCCCTTCCACTCTAGCATAATAATTAGTTTTGGACCTAATGTTAGACCTCTTTGGTCTAACATTCTTGGCTGTATAACTTACTGTTTGGCCTTAGGCAAAATATTCAACTACTTTGAGCCCCTGTTTTCTCTCTGGAGTGAAGATTATAATTGTACTTTATTGAGTTCCTACGAGAACTTAAAGATATATGTTGGGTAGAACTAAGAATAGTGACTGATACACAGTGAGTCCTCACCCAATGTTATCATTATTCTAGGTTGCTTCACTCTCCATTGTAGGAAAACTTGTTTGTTGATCTTTTTTTTTTTAATATATTTTTTATTGATTAAGATATTACATATGTGTCCTTGTCCCCACGTTACCCTCTACCCCCCCCCCCCCCATGCCCTCACCCCCCCGTTGTCCGTGTCCATTGGTTAGGCCTATATGCTTGCATGTAAGTCCTTTGGTTGATCTTTCCCCCTTACCCCCACCCTCCCCTACCTTCCCTCCAAGGCCCGACAGTCCAATCAATGCCTCTCCATCTCTGGATCAGTCCTTGTTCATCAGTTTATGTTGTTCATTATATTCCACAAATGAGTGAGATCATGTGGTATTTATCCGCTCTCCAGTTCCATCCATGCTGTGGCAAATGGTAAGAGTTCCTTTTTCTTCCTCCTCTTCTTAAAGAATACCTTTCAGCATTTCATATAATGCTGGTTTGGTGGTGATGAACTCCTTTAGCTTTTTCTTATCCGTGTGAAGCTCTTTATCTGACCTTCTATTCTGAATGATAGCTTTGCTGGATAAAGTAATCTTGGTTGCAGGTTCATGCTATTCATCACTTTGAATATTTCTTGCCAGTCTCTTCTGGCCTGCATGGTTTCTGTTGAGAAATCAGCTGACAGTCGTATGGGTACTCCCTTGTAGGTAACTGACTGTCTTTCTCTTGCTGCTTTTAAGATTCTCTCTTTGTCTTTTGCTCTTGGCATTTTAATTATGATGTGTCTTGGTGTGGTCCTCTTTGGATTCCTTTTGTTTGGGGTTCTCTGCGCTTCCTGGACTTGTAAGTCTATTTCTTTCACCAGGTAGGGGAAGTTTTTTGTCATTATTTCTTCAAATAGGTTTTCAATATCTTGCCCTCTCTCTTCTTCTGGTACCCCTATAATTCTGATGTTGGTACGCTTGAAGTTGTCCCAGAGGCTCCTTACACTATCTTCATATTTTTGGAATCTCTTTTCTTTTTTCTTTTTCGGTTGGGTATTTTTTGTTTCTTTGTATTTCAAATCTTTGACTTGATTCTTGGGATCCTCTTGTCTGCTGTTGGATCTCTGTAAATTATTCTTTATTTCAGCCAGTGTATGCTTAATTTCTAGTTGGTCCTTTTTCATGTCCTCCAGGGTCTCACTATACTTATTGAGGGACTCACTAAATTTATCGGCGGTTCCCATAAAATTCTTGAAAAACCTTATAAACGTGGCCTTGAACTCTATATCCAGTCGTTTGCTTTCCTCCATTTCTGCCATTTGTGACCTGTTTCTTTGTCTCCGCATTTTGGCTGCTTCCCTGTGTTGATAGAGTGGCTTTGTGTGCTAGGTGTGCTGTAGGGCCCAGTGTCTCAGCCTCCCCAGTTACCTGAGGTGGACACTCTTGGTGCACCCCCTTGTGGGCTTTGTGCACAGTCTTGTTGTAGTTATGCCTTGGTTGTTGTAGGATCACTGGGAGGAATTGACCTCCAGGCCAATTGGCAGTGAGAATCAGCTGTGTCTGCAGTGGGAGAACTTCTGTGCTGGAGACACCCTTCTGGGGCAAGACTTGCTTCAGTGGGGTTTTGGTGCTCACTGAGTCTGCACACTGAGTGTGTCCCTTATGGATCTGAGGAGTTGTAATCTGGATGGTCCCCCTCTGACCACTGGGTACACTGGCTCTTGGATCTAAGGAGGTGCTAATTTAGCCTCTGCCTGAGGTTACACAGCAGGAGCTACGAAGAGAACTGCAGATTCCCCTTCCTTTTTTGGAGTTTGGAGGTGCCCTGATGAGGCTCAGCTGTGAAGCAATGCAAGCCGCTGTGGGGCCTTGGGCCATCTCTTGGAAGTTCTGGGTCTGACTGGCCCGGCTGCAGTTAGGTAATTATCAGGTTGCAAAGGGCCGGGGCATTCATATGCAAAAGCCTCTGCAGCAGCCTGGGTGGGGCGGGGTCTCAAGGAATCAAAGGACGGAGCAAGCAGCTATGGCGGATCCTTAGCCCTGCCCTAAGGAGTTGCGTGTCTCAGTGTCCCGGTAACGGCTGCAAGCACCTCTGAGGGAAAGCCGCCCTCAAGTTTGCCCGCTGCCAGACAGTCCAGTTTCTCCCCATATGAGTCCTGGGTCCCCAGAGACTTCCCGGAACCGGAGTTCAGAGCCGTCGGGAGCTTGTGACTCCCTCCGGGTTCAAAAAGACAGCCGCGTCCTCAGGTGCCAGCCCCTTTCCGCGCGCGCGAGCCCCCGTACCTCTGCACTTTACTTCCGCAGCTCCTCTGGCTCTCAGTGTGCTTTTCTTTCCTTCTAGTTGTAGAATTTACACTCAGCCAGCCTTCCTGTAGTTCTGGATGATGTCCGTTTTGTGTTCCTAGAAGATTTTTCAATTGTTGTGGGAGGCAGCAATTTCCCTGTGTTTATCTATGCCGCCATCTTAGTTTCTCTGATTCTTCTTTCTTTGCTTCCACTTTCTTCTCCTCAGCTGGAGCAGCAGCAGTGGAGGGAGCAGGACCTCCTGCTGGTGCAGCACTAGCTGCAGGGGCAGGTCCCCCAGCCCCTACATTGCAGATGAGACTCCCAATTTTGACATTGGCCAGAGCCTTTGCAAATAAGCCTGGCCAGAAAGGCTCAACATTTACACCAGCTGCTTTAATGAGGGCATTGATCTTATCCTCCATCAAGGATCAGGGCCGAGTAGATGCAGGCGAGCTCCGAGACAGAGGCCATGGTGAGGATGAGTGCTGGGCAAGTGCTGCCGGGAGCGGTGCTAGTCCCCGGATGAAGTGAGGGCCTCACCGCAAGGCGGCCTTACCTTCCTCAGAAGAACCAAGCACCTTAGTGGCAGCTGGGGAAAGGGTCCTTTCCTTCTTTTTCATGTCTGTTCTCATATCCTTGAGGGCAAGGCTATTTCTGTGGGCTGATCTGAAAAGGGCCCAGAACAGTACAGTTCAATAGGACTTCTATTGATGGAAATGTTCATCGGCCCTGTCCAGTACTGCAGCCGCAGGCCACAGGTGGGCTGTTCAACCCTTGAAATATGGCTCATGTGACTGAGGAATTACTTTTTAAATTAAAAAAATTAATTAGTGAAATTTACATTTAAATAGCCTTATATGGCTGGTAGCTACTGTATTGAACAGTGTGGAACTAGAGCAGCGGTTCTCAACCTGTGGGTCGCGACCCCTTTGGCGGTCGAACAACCCTTTCACAGGGGTCGCCTAAGACCATCCTGCATATCAGATATTTACATTACGATTCATAACAGTAGCAACATTACAGTTATGAAGTAGCAACAAAAACAATTTTATGGTTGGGTCACAACATGAGGAACTGTATTTAAAGGGCCAGAAGGTTGAGAACCACTGGCCTAGAGGATGCTGTATATATAGGTTGTGTGCCTCAGCACAGAGCCTTCTTGTAACTTTATCAAATGTGAATGTTCATCTGAATCACCCTGAACAAAGCTGCACATTCCTCTGGGGCAGGGATCCCTGAATCTTCCCTTTGAACTGTGTCCCTTCTGTCGGGTTTTTCATGAGGTGCTGCTCGATAACTCTTGCCACTCACCATTGACCTCAACCAGCTGGAACAGATTGCCTTGTACACTTGGGCCAAAATCCCGGAGCGCAGCAGGCTCCAGCAGCCAGTTCCCTGGGCAAGAGACAACACGGGATCCAGGTCTGCACCCTGCGCACCAGCATCGACTGCGGGATGGTCAACTTGGCTGGGGCTGCCACAGACTCCCACTCTCTATGTCACCAAACTCTATGAGCTCCTGGCCAACCAGGGCTCAGTGGGGCTCAGGATGACATGACACCACAAACAGCTCTGTGATCCTGCCCCAGGAAGGGTGGCTTTCTGCATAGTGTTGTCATCCTGGTTGATTTCCTGGTTATCTATTGCTGTATAACACACCACCCTACATTTATACCTTAAAAAATTTATTTTGCTCAGGAATCGTCAATTTGGGCAGAGTTCAATAGTGAAAGCTCCTCTCTGCTCCATGTAGTATCAGCTGTTGGGAGAGAGAGGGAGGCTAGAAGTTCCACCACCATGATTCACGGCTCCCTCACATAATTGGCAAATTGGTGCTGTCAGTCGGGAGCTCATCTGAGGCTGAGGGTCTTGTTCCTCTCCATTGGCTGCTTGGGCTTTCTCCTAGCATGTTGACTGGGTTCAAGAGAAAGTATCCAAAGTGTCAGGAAATGGAAGATGCCAGTTTCTTAAGTCCTGGGCCCCCCGAAAAGCGGCATCGTGTCCTTTCTGCTGCTTTCTATTGGTAAATAAGCCACAGAGTCCAGCTTCAAGGAGAGGGGACACATCCCACCTTTTGATGGGAGGAGTTTTAACTTGGGCTGCACTTTCAGAGGAAGTCCTAACAGATGATGTGTCATTCCGGTCAGGGTTCAGCTCAGATAAAATTAGACTGAAACTTAGTCTAGTGGGGGAGACGGACAATAATAAACACTCACATCTCAAAGTAAGTCGTTATTCAAATAAATAGCACCAGAGTTATGACAGGTGCTGAGAAAGAGAGGAATGAGAATATTTTTAAAGATTTAGCCCAATCTGGGGTACAGGGAAAGCTTCTGTGAGGAAGTGATTTTTGAGCTGAAACCTAGTAAGATAACCAGGTGGCTCTTAGCAAAGAGGGGAGAGCCCGGGGAGTGGGAAAGGGTTCCAGAAAGAGGGAACAGAATACACAAAGTTCCTAGGGCCAGAGGGGTTGGCAGAGTGGTATAATTAAAAGGCTCGTATGGCAGAAAAAGAAAAAGATGTATAGGGCAAGCAGGGATAGAGGTCAGAAACTTGGTAGAATCTTATTAAGCATTAGGCCATGCTAAGGACTTTGGTAATTTTTATTCTGGGGGCAAAAGAAAACTACTGAAATATTTTAAACAAGAGGGTGACATAATTTATGCTTTGAAAAGATCTCCCTCGCCCTAGACAGTTTGGCTCAGTGGATAGAGCATCAGCTTGCGGACTGAAGGGTCCCAGGTTCGATTCCGGTCAAGGGCATATGCCCGGGTTGCAGGCTCGATCCCCAGTAGGGGACGTTCAGGAGGCAACCAATCAATGATTCTCTCTCATCATTGATGTTTCTATCTCTCTCTTCCTTTCCCTTTCTCTCTGAAATTAATAAAAAATATATTTAAAAAATTTAAAAAACAACAAAGGAAAAACAAAGCCTTTTTTATATATAAAATCATTTAATTTCTGTGTTAAAATACAATTAATTCAGATGCAGTAGAGCAGGTGACCAGATTTCTCAGGACTCCACCGGAGCTGATTCCATCTGTATCAAACCTGGCTCTGGTCACAGAACATTCACATCTTTAATTCCAAATACTGAATGGGATGCAAATGATGTAATTAATATCTAACACATGGGTATATAGTTACTTGGTGGTCATTGCACGAGGTATCAACAACGCAGGCTCAAAAATTAAGATGTACAATAACTTGGCCCTTTCCAAAAACAAGTGTATTAGGATACTAAGTTTATGCCTTAAATGAATCCAAAATAAATACTGATTAAGTGCTAGCTCCTGTGAGGATCATGCATGCAGAGACTACTTGCATGTGTGGCCAGTTGTAACAGAAAGCTTCTAGAATCCCAATAGTGCCTCCCCACAAGGCCTGTCCTGAGTGTGAGGATGAAATGAGAATAACACAAGCTTGGCTAGGCTGCTGGATCTCATGTTCCAGTGGGGTTTGGAGTTCAGTGTAATTTTTAATAGTTTCCAACAGAAAGCATAGCAATTGCATTTTTTACTGGTCACTTCTTCCAATCTGTGAGGCCTGGAGCTGATAAGGAAGTTCAGACATTTTCTGGTTTGAGCAGATGAACCCCAGGGTTGCTAATCAGGGGTCATGGATTCCTTCAAGCTGTAGTGTCCTTTGGTGTGAGGATTTTCACGCTCCCCTCCTCACTGCTGATCATGCAGTGCAAAGAGCACTATCATTCTAATGATGAGAGTTTCCATTTTTGCTTGAGCCTCAAGCCTTATTTCTTAGCCCTTCTCCCATTACACATCTTCAAGCTGTTCTAATGCTCATAGACATGGACTAGCGCTGCACACCAAGTTCTGACAGCAAGAATAAGCCTTACCTAAAGAGCTTATATATGACTAGGAAACCTTCCAAAGGATGTAGGCTAGAGGAAAATCCTTATGATTACCACCATGTAGACAACCCATCTAAAGTGTAACCCAGGAAATTTTAGTTTAACAATATTCTGGACTGTAACAAATAGATAAATTATCCTTCAACCAAATGAAAATATTATCTTGAGGAAAACCACATGTGAGTGTTGTGGTCTCCTAGGTAATAAATTAAATAGTACCATCAGTTCTATAAAGACAGACAATAGGTCTGACATTTATTGGAGTTTAGTATTGCCTCTATTTAGTATCATCACAGATAACTAATGTCTGCCATGAAATCTATAAAACGTGTGGCCACACTCTTCAGGGGCAACTACAGTAGGTTCATCTAACCTGTCAAGTCAGTTTAATTTATGGCCCATTTTCTAGCAGGGGTTGGGGCTGAGAGGAGAGCGTTGATTTTGGTGTGCACAGGAAAATGTTCTATAAGCCTGTTTGCCGCACAGGCACATTTTACTGTGTAAATCTCCTCTGTCACTCAGAGGGAGACAAGAAAGCCTCCCAAATCCAGGAGGATAGACATAGTTGGGCAGCAAAATCTGGCTATATCTGGAGCTGCTCCTCCTCCCCACAGCTGAGCAGTTGTCCTCTACCAGCCACTAAAGCCCCACTCTTTACCTCTGGAGGCATCTCCTGACCCTGTGGAATGTCCACATGTTGAACCGTGCCAGACACATCTGTCTGAATCATGACCGAGCATCTGAAAGGAGAAACTCCACTCTGGAAATCAGTTTTCATGCAGAATCTCCTTCCAACAGGAATTTTTCTTCCATCCTGGAGAAAATATGAGTGTAGACCACAGTCACTTACTGATTCTTCCAGGTTCAGATTCATAATAATCTAGGCAGCTCAGGTAGCTTGGCTCAGCAGGAAGTCTGGAACTACAAGCCCAGGAAGCAACTTATTCCTTCTTTGTCACCTGTGGAAAGGGCTGCCTGCCTCTGAGGGACCTTTTGTTTTGTATACAAAGTTGGTATGGAGTCTTGGTTCCTAAAGACCAGGGGGAAAGGTGTCCTGAATGGATGATGGGCTGCCACAGAAAGGATACGGGGTCAGAGGGGAGGGGGCAGGGGCATCTTTGGGAAAGATTCAGCTTTACCAATCTGGCTAGAATGACCTGAGAAATGGGGATGATCTCACACTTTCTACTTGATAATCAGACCTCCGTCTAGCTCTGCCATTACCACTTATGTGACTCGGGTTAACCTTTCATCCTCTCCGGGGCAATATTCTCATTCATAAAAACAGGGATAACATGTCCACTTCACAGAGCTGTGAGGAGGCTAAAGTAGGAAAATGCATTGAGAGCCCTTGCTTCATCCCAGGCACTCAGTCAACGTTGACTACATGAAAAAGCCTCTCATATCACAAACTATAGGATCAGACAAAGTGACCGCTGGAGCCAACACCAGATCCCCAGAGCCATGGAAAGGTCTCTCCCCTCTATCTCTAGGCTTGAGCAAATAGCCCAGTTAGCTGGCAGTGCTTCTTCTTAGTCTGACCACTACACCTCTGGGGTGTAGGGACTCAGTTCCTGTGATGCTACAAGGGGAAATGGCAAAAAGAACATTCTCTGGGTTCTATTGTGGACTAGGGAACTTTCAGCGAGAAGCTGAGACTAAGGTTACATTTTACCTTCATCCCTGGCCCCTGCTTCCATTGAGCTGTTTCACTCAATAGCTTTTAATTTCTGGTCCCTCTGCAAGAGAGACAATTAAGGAAGTAAAAAACTCAGATCAGGCATTTTGCTAGTAACTCTGAATAGAGATTGGGCAAATAGGAAACTATTGGCTACAATAGTTTACATTTCTCCACATTCCCCTTAGAAAGTGGAAATATGAGAAGGAGTATGTTCCAAAGGCTGAATCCTGGGGGAGACTCTCATGAAGGGAGAGGTCTAATTTTTGGTGCACTTTGCAAACAACTAATATTAAGCTGCTTTGGCTCTGCCTAGGAATGAGTGGTTAGCGAAGAGGAGAAAAAAGAAGAAAACATGAATCTGCTCTGGGATGCCCTGACTTGCATTCCTAGAGGCAGGGCAGGTGTGGAGCAGGGGGGCTGAATCCAACACTTTGTCATTAATTCAACTCAGATGAGCTGTTCCTGGCCCCTGGAGCCAATCCCCAGGAAGGGATTCTGTGATGACCAGTCTGGCTCCATGCGCAAGCACCTTCAACTCAGCCCACCAAATAAAGTTAGCAAATTGTAAAATGTTCATCATCCTAGTTTTGTATTATAAAATGGAATTAGGAACATAAGTAGTAACAAGTAGCAAAACCCCGACCCTGCATAGGACTATCATCCTCTCAGCCACCTCTGCGTAGGCCAATGAGTTTGGAAAGTTTTTCACAGTTTTCAAGTTTCAGCGACTCTGCTTTCTCTTTCAATCGTTCATCTCTGTATAATCCGGCCAAATTGGTCAGCTCGGACTCTGAAAGATAAAAGAGAAACCAATTCATCAAAGAACTTGAGGTCCTTTGCTGCATTTCAGTATTTCTGGAATCAAAGCTTCTTTTACTTTATTTAATACTTTCTCTTTCAATTATATTTAAGAAACAGGCATTTATTCAAGACAGAGTACCAGGCAACTATACTACACCAGGTGCTAAGGATTAAAGGACACCTGTGGTCCTGGAGTGCTACGGTATCTGTGCTCCGTTATAAAAGTACCAGACTTAGTTCTTATCAATAGAACATTTGGCACCAGAGTTGGGAAGCCTGTACGTGTGCAGTAAGAGGAGACTCTTTTTCACGGTCTTCCTACAAATGGTATTCAGATGGCAGTTGGGAGAGAATGGAGTCCGATCGCCTGTTCCTGTCATCTGAAACAAAGACAGCTGCTTCATTCTTTCCCTTGCATTGCTGGATCATAATTCACACACACCAACTGAGGCAGCCTACTTCCGGTGGGTAAGCCTCCTATAGAAGGCCAGGTTGCTGGAGGATTTCTTCATTCCCTCGCCACATGCGGAGTCCCTGATTCAAAGGCCAGAGGCAGCTGGGCCCTTTTAAAAGTGAAATCATCTGGATCCGGTGACCTTTGTCTCCTTGACTAAAGGAATTTCATTTTCTCTTAATGGTGGGAGAAGGTCATTCTATTTTTAACCAGAATATAATCTGCTGTCTTCCCCAACTCAACATGGTTGGCTGCCTCTACTTTTTATTCTTTTGTAAAGTTTCAGAGACAATATTAGGAGGGAAGGCCTGACAAGCACCTCCAGAGACATGTTTTAACAGGATGCATGCTTGGATGGGCTGTGTGGCTTCTGAAAGCCTCCAACAGTAGGCAGCTACTCAATGTTTCAATGGCCGTACTTGTGAAAACGCTATTTTAATCATTTGGAGATGTGCTATCCATTCTTAATCATCTTGCCGACAGGTTTTGTTTTTCTTGGTGGAACCAGAGGCACCTGTCATTAATCAGCGAGCTGCCTGGGACACAGGAATTAATACTTAGACAGGGGGAACAATGGGCATTGGTTTCTGAATAAGCTTCTATCAACACAAAACACTGTCTGGCATTTCTGCTCACAATGATTCTATTTACACCAAGTAAGGCCCAGAGTGCAGATTAAGTGCAGGACTCCAGGGTGAGGGGTGGATATGCATGAAAACCCTTCCTCTACAATGAGGGCTCAGAGTCTGGGCCCTAGCCCAGCAGTTGCTTGGCAAACAGCAGGTCTCCCAGGCTTCAGAACAATGTGCTCCCTTCCCTTGGTGCGAGTGCCTGCAGTGCCTGCTGGCCAGAGCTGGCCTTGGCACCGTCATCGTTGCAGGTGATGGGGCTTCATGGAGGATCATGTGCTGCGCCCAAGGGAAAGCCCTCTGCCCTTAGGTGCTGCCCAGAGTGCAGCACTGACTCTGTTTCCCGGGCTCCTCTGGCACGTGGGGAGCTGGTCAGGAGGCCTCTATAAAGTCAGTCTTTCCCTTGGTTCTCTGGAATCACAGTTACATCAGTGTACGGAGCATATTCTGTGGCTCTGCTCTTCCTTTAAATGATTGTCGTGGGGTGTTTTATTCTTCTCATCCTTTCATTGTTTTTATTGCCTTAGATTTTTTGCTTACCAAGCTTATCTGAATGCCTCATTCCTGAAATCTCGCTCCAGAAAACATGAAGGCTAGTGATTGTCACTATTTTCTACATTGAAGACCACGGTAGCAAGCTGGGAAAGATAGCTGCACATATATGGATGCCTTTCTCAAAAAGCCACATTACTTCTTGTAAAGTTCACTGAAACTGGGTTTCAATGCTTCTAGGGCAGTGATGGCGAACCTTTGGAGCTCGGCGTGTCAGCATTTTGAAAAACCCTAACTTAACACTGGTGCCGTGTCACATATAGAAATTTTTTGATATTTGAAACCATAGTAAAACAAAGATTTATATTTTTGATATTTATTTTATATATTTAAATGCCATTTAACAAAGAAAAATCAACCAAAAAAATGAGTTCGCGTGTCACCTCTGACACGCTTGTCATAGGTTCGCCATCACTGATCTAGAGCTTGAGACCCCTGCTCCAGAGCAATGACCTTGCACAAGTCAGTGTTTTAAGGAACCATGTCCCACACCTCGGCCACCATGCTTAGAGAAACTTCTCTCCAAACTGTCAGTGAATCCTTTGCCCTTCAATGAGAAAAAGGTCAACTCAAATAATATGTTACTTTTTACAAGTTCTGTTAATATTCAATAACTTCTAAGAGAAAAAAAAAATCTTTGGGAGGGACAGGATTAAGAGAACATCTTTTATTCTTTGCAAAATATTTCCCTTGCCCTCAATGCCAGTGTAATTGATGGACAGAGCTTTGAGTCTTCAAGGTAAACTGACTCAGGCAAATTGCCAAGAGAAGCAAGTCCCAGAACCTCTCCCAGGAGTACTCTGCCCAAAAGCTCAGATCAGAATCTTGACAGTTGGAAGATTCAGCCACACTATGAGCAGGCCCCATGAGACAGTGCTGCATCCAGTCTAGCAAGGCCTGGGCTCCACCACCATGGTAAGCGTTACGCCCATATCATCTTCTATTATCCATAGACACTCTCTAGGAAGAAGTTCATTTATCCCCATTTCAAAGCCTAAGCTTCTACCCACTCTACTACCCTCTCCAGGGCCTGGAGAGGATCTCAGATCAGTTCAGGCAGTTCCTGCCTATCACTTTTGTCCATCCCAGGCCAGTGGCATGGCCACTTCCCCTGGCATCAGGTTTATTATCTAGTTGCAGCTGTGAAGGAGAAAACAGCAATTGTATTAATATTAAAGGATTACTCAGAAGTTCATTCAGATTAAGCATTCTCAGGGAAAGGAGAGAAAAGACATGAACAAAAGATTTAAAAAGATAATGGCTAACTTTGCTAAAAACAGTTTCCACTCAGTATTTTGCCAAGAGTGAACTTTGTTCTCAAGTGGGTTTATTTTTACAACCTCCAAGTGCTAAATTTAACCTTGTTGGCTGCACTTGCTGCTGGAACCGGAGGGCAGATGCTGCTGGTTCTCAAATGGCACTTGGGTTGTGTGGAGGCTGCGGACAACCATCATCATCCTTAAATACCAGAAATAGATTTTTAAGGGATGTGTGCTGATAACCCCATTTAGAACTTGTGGGTACACGCATCATGTTTACTCACTGGATTTTTATTTATATCTGGAGACTGCAAAAGCCCCGAAACTAGGCCTCATGGGGATGAGGACAAAAGCCTAGAAGCCACCTTATTATAGGTGCAATCCTTATTATAAGCTCTTTGCATAGTTTCCGTTGGGGTATGTGTGTGGGTAGGTGTGTGTCTGAACAATGTGAAATGCAGATTTGCATCTAGTTCTTGTAGAAAGCAACAAATTCCAAACCCTCCCAGGGCCCAAAACAATGGGGAACTTTCAGGACACACACTATGGCCTTCCCATGATTTGGATCCACAAATATATGGCCTTTTAGTCTAAGGCAGTGGTTCTCAACCTTCCTCATGCCGCGACCCTTTAATACAGTTCCTTATGTTGTGGTGACCCCCAACCATAACATTATTTTCGTTGCTACTTCATAACTGTAATTTTGCTACTGTTATGAATGGTAATGTAAATATCTGATATGCAGGATGTATTTAGGTGACCCCTGTGAAAGGGTCGTTCGACCCCCAAAGGGGTCGCGACCCACAGGTTGAGAACCACTGGTCTAAGGCCTTTATCTTGCTCCAATTTCTTTTCTGATTTTTAAAAACTTGCAAAACCTAGTTTAACATGAGGTCGGGTACTTTATGAACCCTCAGACTTTTCAATAAAAAAACAACTTCCTCCTCCTGCTTACTTCCCCCTTGCACCCTGGAGCCATTGCCTACCATGCTCCTAATGTACCTGAGAGTTTAGTTGCTTGTAGGGGGCAGAGACAAGGTCCCTAAGGGCTAGGGTTTGGACACTAGCCCTGTTCTGTGATTCCTAAGCCTCAGCATTTTCATTGTTTTCCAGTTCTGAGAATCTTCTCTTCAAAAGACACTTGTTGAGCACCTGTTCTGAAACAAGGGCCAGGTGCCTGAGACACAAAATTATTAAGACATGGTTCTTGTCCTCAGAGAGCCCATAGTCCAGCACGGAGACTGCCCTGTACCTACGGAACACTAACAGTATGAGGGCAGTACTCTGCTAATAGGACGAGCAGAGTGCTTTAAGAACACACAGGAAGGAGAGATTAACTTGGGGGTGGGGCTGGGATGCATGATGGGTCAGCAAGGGCTTAGCAGCACTATGACTGAAGAGCTAATTTTATCAGACACTTTTAGATGTTTAATAATACCCAGTATAAGTTTTTAAAAAATGAGTTAGAGCTCGCTTTTAAAAAATTAACCAAAGCCAAGTTTTATAATAAATAGTTACTAATGGTATATGTGTACATGTGCATGTGTGTGTGAGTTTGTGTGTATGTGGAATTCAAGTGGGATAAAAAGTGAACATGCTGGCTGAGAGACAGAGCTACTCTTGCTACCAGCACTCCCCATCAATACTCACTGGAATTGAAAGCCAAGTGGCAGACACTGTTACCCAAACTGTCTTCAGAGAGGGAAACAGAGTAGAA
The DNA here is from genome assembly GCF_014108235.1 of Myotis myotis. NCBI lineage: Eukaryota > Metazoa > Chordata > Mammalia > Chiroptera > Vespertilionidae > Myotis > Myotis myotis. The sequence continues at coordinate 29,682,787 of NW_023416368.1, read as the reverse complement.
GGCCTTCTCAGACTCACCCATAGTGAAGGGGCAGACCCAGGGAGGGTCCCTTTTGTTCTGTGTAGCCTAAGCTGACAGGAGGGGAAGGGAGGGGGCATGTGACTCAATACCAACAGCCTGCAAACCTTTGGTTTGGCTCAAAAAGTAGGCTGGACCTGGCCGAAGTTGTTGGGCATTGTCCCAGGCACCAGGAGGTTTCGGGTTCAAGGGCACATGCCTGGGTTGGGCTCTAGCTCTGGTAGGGGGCGTGCAGGAGACAGCCGATGGATGTTGCATTCTCACATCAATGTTTCTCTCTCTCTCTCCCTCCCTTTCCCTCTCCCTTCCTCTCTCTTGAAAAATCAATAAACTATTCTTTAGAAAGAAAAATAAAGTTAGGTTGGATCAGACAGATTTCCCTCTAGGGAATGTGGAATTAGGAAATTGGACCAAACTAGGTAGCAAAGAGAACTTCCAGAGGAAGCTTGTGATGTAGAAAGGGGCCAATGACGGGGCGGGGGGGGGGGGGGGGGCGCGGCTAGAGAAGTTGGAAGACTGACCCTGGCAAGATAAGGTTATGAAGGAGGAGAGCTCGAGGAAGCAAAAGAGGGCAGTTGGCAGAGAGAGGAGAATGGGCAGGTGGGCAGAGAGAGAGAGAGACTCAGAGGCAGAAAAACAAAAAGGCAACTAAGATTTCCAAGTTCTGGCTACATGTGTCCCCTTTTTTATAGTATCCTGAATGGGCCTCTGTCCTCTTTCTGTTCATACGGTATAAGTATGTGCGACCCAAACAAGGAGAGGAGGGATCAGGAAGCTGGGGATGCCTTAAGTTGGAAGCACCAGCTAAAGCCCCTTTTAGAGTATCTTACTTTGTTGTTTCTCCTTCCAACAACTCGTCTGGATGTAATCAATGTAATCCTTCTCTATCGTCTTCTCCAGTTCACGCAGAGATGCTCCCCTGTAGACCTTGTCAAAGTTTTTATCCACAAAGTAAGGCACCTGCAGGTTCTGGGTTTCTCTAGAAATGGTATAGCCCATGGCCCTGAAATATGGAGAGAGAGAGGCTCAGGTAAACTTGTTATATTTAGCAATATTACTCTGCCGGGAGCCGGTCCATGCTTGCTGTTTCAAGGGACCTGGCATATATGGCATACTGTTCTTAATATGTTTGCTCACCTTCTTGGCACTATGTGTTTTAACCAAGGTCTCTGAGAAAGGTTGTTTCCCCAGGTAGGGATTTTCCCCTGAAGTTAGGGAGGGAATAAAACCTCTTAACTAAGTGCCAGGTGGGTAATTAATCACTTTAACTACGAACAATCATGCTTAAGCTACATAATCTTTACTCCCTGGAATGGAGATAAGAAACGCCCTAACCTTTGTAATAGAGATTGATAGGATTGAATCAACTGGTATAAATACAGATGTAACAAGACAGAACGAAGAGAGACGGAACCTAGGCACAGAACCTACACAGAACGTTCTCTAGAGACAGAAGATCTTCGCTGGAGAGAACATGGCAAAAGTTCCTGGACAGAAACTGGCCTCAGAGCCTAGAGACAGAACCTAGCGAGAGAACATGGCAAAAGATCCTGGACTGAACCTGACTACAGAAATTGGCAAGAGAACCTGACTAGAACCTGGTAACTGAACCTGGCTGGAGAACCTGGACAGAACCTGGCTGGAGAACCTAGCGAGGGAACTTGGCTACAGAACCTGGCTGGAGAACCTGGAGAACCTGGCTGGAGAACCTAGAAAGACAACATGGATACAGAACCTGGCTGGAGATCCTAAGCAGAACTTCGCTGGAGATCCAGACCAGAACTTGGCTGGAGATCCTGGCTAGAGATCCTGGCTAGGCTGCTGATCAACTGAACGCTGTCTCTGTGTCATTCCTTCTTTGCCGACTCCATCCACACCTTTGGGGACCCCTGGACCTGCTGGGGTTGGACCCCGGCATTACTCATCACTGGCCTCACAGGTACCATGGTCACAATTACCTCTTCATAGGGCAGACGTAAGGTGTCATTGTCTAATGCACCTAGCATTTGTAACTTCCCTAGCAAAGCAGTAACTGTAATGTTGTCATTATTGCTACTCTATGAGCATGTTCACACTGTGGATTCACCTCAGCATAGTTACTTTATTCTCTTAAAGAAGCCACCTCTTATATTGCTTTCTATGCTAAAAGTAGAATGCTAATGCTTAAAAAACAATTTGGATATTGTGTAGGACCTAGCATGGTACCGGGCACAGAGCAGGCTATTGGTAAATGTTGGTTGAATAAACTGATTGTTACAGTACACTATCCTATATAATAAAAGCCTAATATGCTAAGTGTCCAGTCATCCATTCAACCAATCAAAGCATAATATGCTAATGATATGCTGAGGCCACTCAACTGCTTGCTATGATGTGCACTGACCACCAAGGGGCAGACAGTCGACCGGTTGACCAGCTGGGGTAGATGCTCCTACCGGTAGGTTAGCTTGCTGCTCGGGTCTGAGCAAGACAGGCCGGACATGCCCTGGAGCCCTCCCGCATCCTTCTCCGGCTCTGATCATGCACGGGTGGGAGTCCCTCAGCCTAGCCTGCGCCTTCTCACAATCCGGGACCCCTTGGGGGATGTCGGAGAGCCAGTTTTGGCCCAATCCCGCAGGCCAGGCCGAGGGACCCCACTGGTGCATGAATTTGTGCACTGGACCGCTAGTTTATAAATAACCAGATAGATTACACCCACCTAGCATCAATCTTTAGGACAAAATAAAATGTACACACATAGCTGCTAAGTGAGAACTGCAAAAAACTAAGAAAAAAATTTTAATGATGCTTCTGGGCTAACTCTCTGTGGTCTAAGATATTCAATGGTATTTGGTGCTTAGAAACATTGACAGGTCTGGGTTAACTAAATTCTAACCATAAAGAAGTATAGAAGGGAACTCAAATTCCAATGAAAACAATGTGACAGCAATGTGCAAAATGCAAGTTGATTTTATTCAAACTGGACAAATTCTATCTCAAATGAGTTATAGCTGACTTTTCCCCAGCCTTCTCCTTTGTTCTCTCTACTTAAGGATCTTGCCGAATGTCTAAGAGCTCAGGTCATGACTTCTCTCACTTCTCTTTGGGAAGCTGTTAGCAGGTTTCTGACTGCCCCACTACCTGACAAGAAAGAAGGTAGCAATAGCGTATGGAAAAACATGGCAAGCAGGAAATGGAGGGAATCAGGCCACTGTAATCTAATAGTAATGACTTATCTCTGAGTCTCAGATTTCTTCTTTGTAAAATGAAGATATTGACTTAAAATGATAGCTTTCAGCCCTGGCTGGTTTGGCTCAGTGGATAGAGCGTCGGCCTGCGGACTGAAGGGTCCCAGGTTCAATTCCGGTCAAGGGCATGTACCTTGGTTGTGGGTACATCCCCAGTGGGGGGTGTGCAGGAGGCAGCTGATCGATGTTTCTCTCTCATCGATGTTTCTAACTCTCTAACTCTCTCCCTTCCTCTCTGTAAAAAATCAATAAAATATATTTAAAAAAAAAAAATGATAGCTTTCAGTCTATAGTGATCATCAACAAACACTCTTCCTATTGCCCTGGCTGGGAAGCTCAGTTGGTTGGAGTGTCATCCCATACACCAAAAGGTTACCACTTAGATTTCTGGTCAGGGCAAATACCTAGGTTGCAGGTTTGATCCTGGGTCAGGGTGTGTACAGGAGGCAACTGATCAATGTTTCTCTCTCACATCAATGTTTCTCTCTCTCTCAAGTCAATAAAAAAATGTCATCAGCTGAGGATAAAAAAATATATTAAAAAAAAGACTCTTCCTGTTGGGTATTGCCTCATGGACTGCATTTTGTAAAATTTTTGTCTGCTAAACTATAATAATAAGTAATGACTAATTTATCATGATTAATTTTTAAAAATAATGATTCTTGAACATTCATATGGACCAGGATAATCTGGAAGGCTTGTTGAAACTCACATTATTGCTCTGGCCAGTTTTGCTTAGTGGTTAGAACATCAGCATGTGGACTTGAAGGGTTGCAAGTTTGATTTCTGGTCAAGGGCATGTACCTCAATTGCAGATACCCCAGCCCCAGTAGGGGCTCGTGCAGGAGGCAACTAATCTATGTGTCTCTCTCTCTCATCTCTCTCTCTCTCTCTCTCTCCCTCTCTCTCTCTCTCTCTTTCTCTCTCTCTCTCTCTCCTCCTCCTCCCTCCTTTCTACTCTCTAGAAATCAATAGAAAAAATATCCAAATATCCTCGGGTGAGGATTAAAAGAAACAACACTGAGGTTCTCATCCTCAGAGTTTCTGATTCCATAGATATGGAGTGAAACCTAAGAGTATGCATTTCTAATACATTTATGTTTTTTAAAATATATTTTTATTGATTTCAGAGAGGAAGGAAGAGGGAGAGAGAGACAGAAACATCCATGATGAGAGAGAATCATGGATCGGCTGCCTCCTGCAAGTGTTGCACTGGGGATTGAGTCTACAACCTGGGCATGTGCCCTTGACTGGAATCGAACCTGGGACCTTTCAGTTTGCAGGCTAATGCTCTATCCACTGAGCAAAACAGGCTAGGGCAAGAGTATGCATTTCTAACATGTTGCCAGTTGATGCTGATTATGCTCTGGGGACTAACTTTGAAAATTGAATTAATTGAAATAATTAATGGAAGAAATTAAAATATTCCTATGAGAGCTCATAATCTGCATGAGATACAAAATTACAATGATTTTCTACATTTTCAGCAAAAGAATGTGATACTATGGTTGACTATGGAGCCTTATGAATAAATGTTCTATTTTTGCAATTTCTTAAATTTAAAATCACTGGATCTCAGTTACTATGTTCCCAGATCCAGGTGGGGAGGGGGTGGGGGAGTCCAGCAATCCTACCACAAGCTCAGTAGGCCCTTTCTAACATGGTGTGATAAGGATTTAATCTGAACTTGGAGTTATTTTATTAGTCCTTCAGAAGCCAGTTGTTGCTGTCCTGCAACTGACCAGATGATGTCGCTGTACAACAAAACAATCCATGTCCTGAGCACACAGGAAACTGCCTACAGGATTTTTGAGAATCTTTGCACTATTACTATCCAACTGTTCCTTTAAATACAAAATCTGTGTTTTTACAACAAAAGGTGAAATGAAATGTTAGTAACATACAGGAAAAACCTTCAAGTCTTTTACCTTTCAGATTATTGTTAAGATTCATAAATATTTGACTTACGATTTGTAGAATAGACTGTATGGGGGATTAGTAGCTAGCAGCTGAGTAATAACAGATATAATCACAATCACAAGAACTGGAAGTAACTGAATAAATGCAGAATACGTAGTCTGAAAAAGAAAATATATTTGGTGTAAGTGTTCTTCATCAATATAAAACTTATAGAAAATAAGATTCTTTTCCCAAAGAAAATACAAATTACCAATGCACTGCCCAAAGCCCAAGGCTTTTTTGGGAAGGCTATACTTTGCAGAGACGTACCAAACAACTCTGTTCTTTCTGCTGAGAAATTTGAAGGAGACCCACCCACAACCTGATTGACACCCAGTAATTCTCCTGTATTCCCCTTTTCTAAGACAAATGAAGCAGACACTTCTGGGTGAGTCTGCCCGGACTGCTACTCTCATGGGGTCGTGTTAGTATTATATAACTTTGTTGCCGGTCACAGCTGAACAGACTGGGGGACATCCAACCTAGCAAGGATAATCACATTCCCCACCCCATAGGAATTGGGGTTGAGAACTATCACCAGTGACTGCCAGGTAGTCACTCTTAGGCACTGGGGATTGGCCCTTTGCAAAGGGAAGTAGGACAAACCAGGCTGATTACAGAGAACAAAGCAGATGAAAAGAGATGGGAAAACTGGAGATAATATGGCCCCAACTAGTCACGGAGAGCACAGTTGTGTGGGTGCCTGACAGCACCCCAGTGCCTGGTTTCCATCTATCAGACGAGATCGGGCGCGTTCAGGGTGGTATGGCCGTAGACGGTTTCCATCTATCATGAGACATAGCTGCACTTCCTGCCCTTGAACTTCATGAAACTCCCTAGATCCCTTACCTTAAATTGATAATTTGTATCTTCTGCATTCAAGAAAACCTTGACTGAAGTACCCCACAAGGGAAATAGTTTCCTGGGCCAGCCACCAAAGAATGCGTAGGTAAGAGAGTTACTATTCTGGCCTCTTTGAGTCAATTACCCAGCTCTTCTTACCATTGCCTCTGCTTTTCTAAAGCACATTTCAGTAGCATATTCTCAGGTTAAACTTCTAATACCTGATCAGATACCATAGAGGCCGTTCAGTACAAGTGTTTATGAGTAGCAGCTCTCCTATCCTCCCCACGTACCTGAGGTTTATCTTCTTCCTCCTCCTTCCGTTTCTGCACCCTCTCCTGTCGGTGCCGCCGGCGGTAATAGTGGGTATCATCTGTCACATTTGAAAACATATGAATATTTCCTGGAAAAGAAGAAAAACCCTTAGTATGGGATATGGCAAACACTTCTTCCTTGCCTCTTCCAAGGTCCTTCTTCCCAATTAGGTCCTCTGTGGTTAGAGTATTGTCCCATTTTGCCCAGTAGAAAAATAAGACCGTAGGCAAGCCAAGTGAACCAGCTGGAGATGGAATGTGCTTAGCTCTCCTGCCTTTATTTAAATAGTCCTCTATAACCAGTGAGTGAGAGGACTCCAAAAGGGGAGTAAAGAAAGAGCATCTGGGCCATGGGTCTTGTCCGACACGCTTATGCTTGCTTCCTTGACCAATATCAGAATCTTTAATAGCAACTCATAAAATTCATCTTACTTCCTGGGCATTTAATTAAACCAATTTCCAACTCTCTAGGGGTACTTTTCTAACTTTTATCTTTATATAGCTGCTATTTTGCAATAATAATAACAAGAACAAATGGTATATTGTTACTTATTCATAAAGCACTTAGAAATATCTAATCCTCACAGCAGCCCTATGAGGTAGGTATTACTAACTCCATTTTTCAGGTGATGAAACAGGATAAGAGAGACTAAGGGATTTGGTCAAACTCATGCACAGTTGGAGGCTAGAGACTTGACTCAAATCCCAGTTCACCTGATTCCAAATTCCTGCTGTTTTCATCATATCATGTCCCTCTATTCAGATCCTCAAACAGGAGCTTGCTGATATATAAATTTTTTCAGGATAATTTTGGGATACTGACCTGTAGGAAATTGTCCTCCAAAGAAGACATTGAACAACTCTTCTGGAGTGATGTCAGCTTCAAAGTCCCTGTAATAATGATAAGATCTGGCTCGAGGGGCAGTGAAAGTCACTTGCTCATCTCCATATTCATCATAGCGGAGTCTCTTGTCCGGATTGCTAAGAACTGCAAAGGCATTTCCTATTGCTGCAACCAAAACAAAAAAGTACCTGAGTACATAGTCTTTGCTGTAGCTGAGGGTGATCACAGTAGCTGCGATGAAAAGCCCGGAGTTGATTGGTGCTGGATAACTTCACAGGGGCCTAAGACCGTGGTCGGCAAACTGCGGCTCACGAGCCACATGCGGCTCTTTGGCCCCTTGAGTGTGGCTCTTCCACAAAATACCACTTGGCCGTGCACGTATAGTGCGATTGAAACTTCATGGCCCATGCACAGAAGTCGGGTTTCGGCCTGGGCGAGTCTATTTTGAAGAAGTACTGTTGGTATTTGGCTCTGTTGACTAATGAGTTTGCCGATCACTGGAAGGGAAGTGGTTGGGCCTAGAAAGTTCACCAAAGTGCTTGCCCTTGAAATTTTCCATGATCTAGTTTGAAAACAACACTGCACTCAAGATGAACTAAGAACTACTGTTTTCATTCATCAAAAATGTTCTTATTTCATTTGAGAGCTATAGTTTATTACTGGAAATAGTTCATACATAAGTAGTGGTGTTCTACTTGAAGTATAGAAACAATCTCCTGAATGAAATAACCAGTAAAATTATTGTTTGGATAAAAGCAAAATCCTTACTCATCACAATCTTATTCAGCTTCTTTTACAAAATGGCCTTTAGAAATTAGTGAGAGATCAAAGACTGAATAGATTACATATGCTTATCATCACCTCTCCTCCCTATTTGTCCAATTTCATTTAACATAAACATATAATCCATACCTCTAATTAAAGAATGCCCCCAGAAAAATCTTTTTGTTTGTTTGTTTGTTTGTTTTTGTTAATCCTCAACCGAGGATATTTTTCCATTGATTTTTAGGGAGAGTGGAAGGAGAGGGAAAGACAGAGAAACATCGATGTAAGAGAGACACATCAGTTGGTTGCCTCCTGCATGAGCCCCACCAGGGCCCAGGCTGGGGAGAAGTCAGCAACCAAGGTACGTGTCCTTGACCAGAATCAAACCTGGACCCTTTGGTCTACAAGCTGACACTCTATTCACTGAGCCAAACCGGCTAGAGCAGAAAAATCTTTTAAAACATCCCCACCCCTACCTGTGAGTCAGTCAACTCTATCAAAACACAGTCAGAAAGAGCATTTCTTTATGATTCTTCTACCTAAGTAATTATTAAATATTTACAGCAATAAAACAGCTAAATAGAAAAAAAACCCCACAAAAACCTAAATAAAGTTGCTTAAACATTCACATCCCTTGAAATATGGCAGATTTATCAAAGAAATGGCATTAGTCTGTGAGATACCTTACATGAAGGTGTAAAGAGAAGGTGGGTTACCTATTTGTTTCCTTGTAGAAACTGTGGGGAGAACTAGATTCATAATGGCACATAATCTGAGGCAAATGGTGACTTAAAAAAATTTCTCTGATCTATAATTTTTTAATTTTTCTTTTGAAAAATTTCAAATCTATAAACAAGTTGAAAAAGAGTACAATAAACACATGTATACCCTTTACCTTAATTCATCAATTTTGCCACATTGCTTTCCTTAACTCTCTATACATACATACATATATACATACATACATACATACATATCCTATATAATAAGAGGCTAATATGCAAATCAACTGGATGGCGGAACGACTGGTCACTATGACATGCACTGACCACCAGGGGGCAGACGCTCAACGCAGGAGCTGCCCCCTGGTGGTCAGTGTGCTCCCACGGCAGGGGGAGACGGGGGACGGGGGGACTACTCAGCCAGAAGCCGGGCTCACTGCTGGCGAGTGTAGCGGCGTTGGCGGGAGCCTCTCCCGCCTCCATGGCAGCACTAAGGATGTCCGACCATGGGCTTAGCCATCATCTGGACATCCCTCAAGGGCTCCTGGACTGCAAGAGGGCATAGGCCTGGCTGAGGGACCTGCCCCCAGTGCATGAATTTCATGCACCGGGCCTCTAGTTACATAAACATTTCTTTTGCTGAGCCATGGGAAGTAGGCTGCATTATAACACTTTACCCCTAATATTTCAACATATGTCTCCTAAAAAGAAAAACATTCTCCTACATGATCACAATGCCATTATCACAGCTAAGAAAGTAACATTATTACCCAATAAATCCATGCAAGGTTTATGTATTGCATTTGGTTTTACATCTCTTTAGTTTCTTTTAATCCAGCACAGTCTCTCCAAATTACTTGCTTTTCATTATATTGAATTTTTTGAAGAGTAGCTCAGTGTTCTTTGTAGAATGTCTCATATTTTGATTATCTTCTCAATGTTAAATTCAGGTCAAACATTTTGGCAAGAATACCACATAGGTGCTATACTACATAATGTTAGGTTGTTCCAGTGCTAGTGATAAGTTGGATTATTTGGTTAAAGTGGTGACAGCTAGATATCTCCATTATAAAGGAATTTCCCCCTTTTATAATCAATAAGTATTCTGTGGGGTAATACTTTGACATCATGTGAATATCCTATTCAACAACCACCTATCACCCATTGGTTTTAACATCCATTGATAATCCTTGCCTGAGTCCATGACTTCACTGGCTTGAAGCTCTTAAGTAAGATTTTTATTTATGTATTGGGTCAAAAATATTTTTAAGAATGTTTCTTAAAGTATCATGGAAATCAATGGAAAAAAGTTTACACAGATTTTTCATATGAACATGTTAATAACAGGTTTCATGAACAAAGAGCTCCATGGCCAGAGAAGTTTAGGAATGCTGTCTAGGCCCTACTTGGCTTATAAGTTCCACAAGAGGAATCATGTTTGTTATACTCACCATGACATCTGGCACACAGATATTCAATAAATATTTGTGGAATCAATGGATATATAGTTCCAAAAAGTATTACAAAGAAACCAAATATTTTTTCCAAAAGCAATTAAGGTGAAGTGAATGAAGACAGGAGGAAGCTATTCTGATAATCACTATTTAAGAGGTGTGGCAGGGGGAAAAAACCTCTGCTGTGGCTTTATAAAAGAATTACAGGGGAGTCTGAAAACAACTTGTTATGAGAGAACATCACAGGAAGGGCAGAATTAATCCCTAGTTCAGGACCAGACCTTTGAAAGCATCTGTTGCTCCCGGAGCACAGTTCTTGTCAGGGTGAAATTTCAGGGCAAGTTTTCGGTAAGCTTTCTTAAGCTCTTCATCACTGGCATCTCGAGAAACTCCCAGAATTTCATAGTAATTTCTGCATTTCTTGATTCTAAAAACACACATCAGAAACATATATGTCTACAAAGGCCTCTTTTTTACAAGTAACTGCAAAGTAGTACACTGATCCTCCCTCCAACTGGTGAGCCCTAAAACAAACTTAAAAGAAAATTGCTGAACACATTAATGAAACATTCATAGTCATTAACAATGTCCTCCCACTGAGAACTCAATGCCTTTCGAAGTATTTTTACATCTAATATTTTATTCTTTCTATATTCCTGCAAGTTAATAGAACAACTGTGCTAAATCTCACTATCAAGGTGCAGGCGAGGGTCCTGAGAGTTGAACCACAGGACCACAGGACAGTAACGCTAGAAGAAACACCTAACCACCCTAATTTGTGTGCATTTCTCTCTCTCTCTCTCTCTCTCTCTCTCTCTCTCTCTCTCTCTCTCTCTCTCTCTCTCTCTCTCTCTCCCTCTCTCCTTATGGCTATCTTTTTTTTATTTTATTGATTTTTTACAGAGAGGAAGGGAGAGGGATAAAGAGTTAGAAACATCAATGAGAGAGAAACACCGATCAGCTGCCTCCTGCACACTCCCCACTGGGGATGTGCCTGCAACCAAGGTACATGCCCTTGACTGGAATCAAACCTGGGACCCTGAGTCCGCAGGCTGACGCTCTATTCACTGAGCCAAACCGGTCAGGGCTATGGCTATCTTTTTAAACTTTGTTTTTAAAAGTTAATATAGACACATGGTAGAAGAAAAATATCCAACAGTACTAAATTATATACAGTGAAAAAATTTCCTGCTTCCCCATTCCCTATCACCCAGTAACCCACCTTAAGGACAACCACTGTTATGAGTTTCCTTTGAGTCCTATATACAGAGTGATTATATGTATAGATACCTTTCTATTTTTTCTTACTTAAATGGCAGCTTTTAGATAATTATAATCACCTCTCTAAATTAATCTTGCTTTTATAAACTAACAATTTCTCTTAGAGATTGCATAACAAACAGAGATAGGAAGTATAGAATAATAGTTTAGACTAGAGTGTCAGTTCTGAACATTCTGATCTCAGAAAATTTTTTATACTCTTTAAAATTATTAAAGACCCCCAAAGAGCTTTTGTTCATGTGAGTTATATCTATCAATATTTACCTTACTAGAAATGAAAACAAAACAAATTTAAAACACAGCCCTGGCCAGTTTTTCTCAGTGGTTAGAGTACCAGCCTGTGGACTGAAGGGTCGTGAGTTCGATTCCAGTCCAGGGCACGCGTGTACCTCAGTTACACGCTCTATCCCCAGCTGCAGTTGGGGCGTGTGCAGGAAGTAACCACTCGATGTGTCTCTCACATCAATGTTTCTCTCTCTGTCTCTTCCCCTCCCTTCCACTCTCTCTGAAAATCAGTGGAGGAAATATCCTTGGGTGAGTATTAACAAAAAAAATTTTTTTAAACAAAGTGATGATATAATTACATATAGGTAGCCTCTCAAAAACTTCACTGTACAATCCTGAGAGAATAAGAATGAAAAAAGGCAAATCATGTTTGTATTATAAAATAATTTTACACTTGCAGACCCCTCAAAAGGGTCTTGGGATTCCTAAACCACACTTTGAGACCTGCTGGACTAGAGCATGAACTCTGGAATCAAAATGCTTTGGCTGGGATCTGATCTTACTGTGTAATTAACCTCTGTGCCTTCGTGTTGTCTTCTGAAATGGACTAATAATGATTACTATTTTCACAGAGTTATGATTAAATGAAATATTCATCAAAGTGCTTGATAGCATCTGCCATTACATAAATATTGGCTAGTATTATATATCTACCTCATTCTTTTAAAAAGCTGCACATTATTGATGTATATACTAGTACATCCCCTACTGATGGGCATTTAGAATGTCTCCAGTCTTTTGCTACTACACAATTCAGTTAGGCAGGCAGAGACCCAAAGCCTTGTTGAAGAGTTCATAGTAAATAACACATCTTTTTTATTATAGCCATCCTAGTGGATATGAGATAGTATGATATTTCGTTGTGACTTTGATTTGCATCTCCCTAGTGACTAATGATGTTGAGCAATTTTTCATGTGCTTATTGGCTATTTGTTTGTCTTCTTTGGAGGAATGCCTATTCAGATCCTTTGCCCATTTTACAATTGAATTGTCTTTTTGCTTTTGAATTGTAAGAGTACTTTATATGGGCCCGGCTGGTGTTGCCCAGTGGTTGAGCATCGACCCATGAACCAAGAGCTCATCAGTTTGATTCGCGGTCAGGGCACATCCTATGCCCAGGATGCTGGCTGTAGGGGCGTGCAGGAGGCAGCTGATCAATGCTTCTCATAGATGTTTCTATCTATCCTTCTTTCTCTCTCTAAAAAAAAAAAGAGTATTTTATATGGATACAAGTCCTTTATCAGATATATAACTTGAAAATATTTTCTCCTGTACTGTGGGTTGATTTTTCACTTTCTTGATGGTATCTTTTAAAGTACAAAAGTTTTAAATTTTGATAATATCCAATTAATCTATTTTTTCTTTTGTTGTTTGTGTTTTGGGTGGTATATCAAGAGATCATTGCCTAATCCAATGTTACAAAGACTTGCATTTATGTTTTTTTCCTAAGAGTTTAATAGTTTTCACTCTTTTTTTTAATATATATTTTTATTGATTTCAGAGAGGAAGGGAGAGGGAGAGATAGAAACATCAATGATGAGAGAGAATCATTGATTGACTCCCTCCTGTATGTCCTCCACTGAGGATCGAGTCTACAGCCCAGGCATGTGCCCTGACTAGGAATCGAACCCTGACCTCCTGGCTCATAGGTCAATACTCAACCACTGAGTCATGTCAGCTGGGCTATAGTTTTCACTCTTACATTTAGGTTTTTATATTCGGTCTTTGAATTAATTTTTGTATTTGTGTGAGGAGGGGTCTAAGTTCGTTCTTTTGTATGTAGCTATTCAGTTGTCCAAACAACATTTGTTAAAGACAATTTGTTACCCCATTAAATTGTCTTGGCACTCTTGTCAAAAATCAATTGCCCATAATATAAATAAAGGTTTATTTCTGGACTCTCAATTATATTTCATTAATCTACATGTCTATCCTATACTAGTCCACATTGTCTTCATTACTGTAGCTTTGTAGTATGTTTTAAAATTAGGAAATATGAGTCCTCCAACTTTGTTCTTCTTTTTCAAAACTGTTTTGGCTATTCATTTCCATATGAATTTTAGGAACAGCTTGTCAATTTCTGCAACAAGAGCAACTGGGAATTTGATAGGGATGTATTAAATCTGTTGATCAATTTGGGGATTACTACAAATTACCAATAATAAGCCTTCTAATCCATGAACACATTATCTTCCCATTATTTAGATCTTTAATTTCTTATAATAAAGTTTTATAGTTTTCAATATAAAAGTTTACTCTTCTCTTGCTAAATTTATGCCTAAGCATTTCATTCTTTTTTGATAGGGTTATAAATGAAACTGGCTTTTTGGGCATTGTTTGTCGTCCCCACCCCCACCCCCATCCCCATTTTTGGATTGTTCATTGCTATTGTATAGAAAAACAAAGATTTCTGTATGCTGATCTTACATTTTGCAACTCTGATGTACTCATTTATTTGTTCTTTTTAAAATATATATATATATTTTATTGATTTATAAAAAAATATATTTTATTGATATTTTTACAGAGAGGAAGGGAGAGGGATAAAGAGTTAGAAACATAGATGAGAGAGAAACACCCATCAGCTGCCTCCTGCACATTCCCTACTGGGGATGTGCCTGCAACCAAGGTACATGCCCTTGACCAGAACCGAACCGGGGACCCTTCAGTCCGCAGGCTGACGCTCCATCCACTGAGCCAAACCAGTTAGGGCTGTTCTTTTTTTAAAAATTTCTTTATTGATTAAGGTATTACATATGTGTCCTCATCCCATTACCCCCCAAACCTCCCCTATTTGTTCTATAGCGTATGTGTGTGTGTGTGTGTGTTTTCCTTAGGATTTTCTATACTAGATCATATCACCTGTGAATTCAGTTTTACTTCTTTCCAATCTAGATGGCTTCTATTTCTTTTTATTGATTAACTTCCCTGGCTTGGAGCTCTAGCACAGTGTTGAATAGAAGTGGCTAGAGCAGGGGTGGGCAAACTTTTTGACTCGGGGGCCACAATGGGTTCTTAAACTGGACCAGAGGGCCGGAACAAAAGCATGGATGGAGTGTTTGTGTGAACTAATATAAATTCAAAGTAAACATCATTACATAAAAGGGTACGGTCTTTTTTTTTTTTTTAGTTTTATTCATTTCAAACGGGCTGGATCCGGCCCGCGGGCCGTAGTATGCCCACGGCTGGGCTAGAGTGAACATACTTGTCTTGTTTCTGATCTTGGAAAGCATCCAATTGTTCATCATTAAGTATGATGTTAGCTGTGGATTATTTGTAAATGGTAGCTGTGGATTATTTGTAGGTTGAGGAAGTGTCCTTCTATTCCTACCACGCTGAGTGTTGTTATTACGAAAGAGTATTAAATTTTGTCAAATGCTTTTTCTGCACCTATTTAAATGATCATGTGGCTTTTGTCCTTTATTCTATTAATATGGTGTATTACATTAATTGATTTTCATATGTTAAGCAACCTTGTATTCCTGGGATAAATACAACTTGGCCAAGTCTACAATCCTTTTTATGTTTTTATATGTTTCTGAAATCTATATCCATGGAGACATTAGTTGATAGTTTAAATTTCCTGTGATGTCTTTGTCTGGTTTTGGTTACAGGGTAATACTGGTCTCATAGAGTGGGTTGGAAAGTGTCCCCTTCTCATGTATTTTTTTTGTAATAGTTTGTGAAGGATTAGTTAATTATTGTTCAGTAGATTTTACCAGTGAAGCCATCCTGGCTGGCATTTTCTTAGTGGTAAGTTTTGTGACTATTAACTCAATCTCTTTCTTATAGGTCTATATGATTTTCTGTTTTTTCTGAAACAGTTTCAGTAGTTTGTATCTGCCTAGGAATTTGTCCATTTCATCTAGGTTGTCTAATTGGTTGGCATATAATTATTCATAGTACTTTCCTATAATCATTATTTTTGTAAGATTAGTGTGATGTACCCACTTTCATTCTTGATTTTAGTTATTTAAATATTCTCTCTTTTTTTTTCTTGGTTTGTCTAGATTAGAGATTTCCAAATGGTGTGCCACAAGAATTTTTAAAACATGCAATACCTACTAGCCAGGGGTACTGACCTCTTTTTCTTTAGATCAGGGGTGGGAAACTTTTTTTCTGGCAAGGGCCATTTGTATATTTATAATATCATTCACTTAACATAATTCACTTAATATAAATTTATGTTGCTATGAAAAAAGCTCCTAGATTTACTGAATTTCAAGTCCCTCTGTGGTTGCCTTGGCAGGGACAGACCAAATGATTTTGTGGGCCTTATACAGCCCAAGGGCTGGATGTTTACCACCCCTGCCTTAGATTGTCAAATAAAAATGATGACAACAACCAACAATAGCCATCCGGTGTAAATGAATCAAAATTATACCTATTCTTTGTTAGATCAAAATATATATTTTTGGTGTGCCACAGAATTTTAGTAATTAGTTTGTGTGTCATGAAATAAATGAAAAAGATGAAAATCGCTGGTGTAGATGAAAGTTTGTTAATTCTGTTGATATTTAAAAAAAACAACACACCAACTTTTGGTTTTGTTGCCTTTATTGCCTTTCCATCTTCTATTTCATTTATTTCCACTCTATTATTTCCTTCAGTCTTCTTTCTTGGATTTAGTTTGCTCTTCTTTTTTTGTTTGTTAGTTTGTTAAGGTAGAAGATTAGGTTAGTCATTTGAGATTTAAATATATGTTTACAGCTATAAATTTCCTTCTAAGTATTGCTTTAGCTGCATCCATTATGTTTCAGTATGCTGTATTTTCACTTTCATTCATCTCAGAGAATTTTCTGATTTTCCTTGTGATTTCTTCTGTAACCTTTGTTATTTAGGAATATGTTGTTTAATTTTAATATTTGCAAATCCTTCTGTTGTTGATTTCAGAGAACATACACTGTATGATTTTTTTGTTTATCCTCACCCAAGGGATAGAATCTAGGTATGTGCCCTGATTGGGAATCGAATCTGCAACCTTTCGGTGTATGGGATGACACTCCAACCAACTGAGCCACCTAGCCTGGGCCACTGTATGATTTTTTTAAAAAATTTTTATTTTTAAAAAATATTTTTTTATTTATTTCAGAGAAAGGAGAGGAAGAGAGAGAAGAAACATCAATGATGAGAGAGAATCATCAGTCGGCTGCCTTTTTCAGGCCCCCTACTGGAGATAGAGCCCACAACCCAGGCATGTGCCCTGACCGTGAGTCGAACTGTAACCTCCTGGTTCATAGGTTGAAGCTCAATCTCTGAGCCACACTGGCCGAGCAGGCCACTGTATGATTTTAATAATTTTAAATTTATCGAGGCTTGTTTTATGACTTAACATATGATCTATCCTGGAGACTGTTCCAAATATATTTGAGAAGAAAGTGTATTTTGCTGTTTTGGGGTAGAATGTTATATAGATGTCTGTTATATCTAGTTGATTTTTCCTGCCTCTTTTATAGAAGCAGGAAAGATACCTCAGATTACACCTCACTACTCCATGTCCACCTAGTTCTGCCCCTGAGGTGAAGAAGCTATTATGCTTCAATCATCATCATCATCATCTATAATAAAAAAGCATAATATGCTGATTAAACCAGACGTCCTTCTGGATGACCTTCTGGACAAAGCCAGGGCTGCAAGGGAAGCCCAGGTCCCAGGTGCCAGAGGGAAGCCGGTGCTGGCAGCCGGGGGAAGGAAGGCCTACTCTTGCACGAATTTCGTGCATTGGGCCTCTAGTAATAATAATAAACAATAACAATAGCAGTCAATACTAATAGTATATAGCACATTGTGCCAGGCATTCTACATAAAATCACTCAATCCCATCACAGGCTCACCTTTGTACCCCAAGCAGTTGGTCCTCAGTATAAGTGGCACTCCCCTCGCCCTGCCAGGTCTGATTCCACTCATTCTCAGACTTCTTTTCCTTTTCCGCCTTCATGCAGTTACAGCAACCACAGGGATCATGACTTTCAGGAGGTCTGTCTTCTGGGTATTTGTTTCTTCTAGCTGCATCAATGTAAGCTGCAAAGCAACCGCCCCTCCATTAGGTCTCAGTCTGACCTGCAAATCAACTTTGCTACCTCCCTTAGCCATCTGGGAGGCTGCTTGTAGATATGAGCAGGTGAGGGCCAGGCTACTGACATCATGCTGACTTTTAAGCATCCATACAAGAACGAACAAACATCTTCCTCGAGAAAGCAATACAGAAAATGTGGAGGCAAACATGACAAACTTATAATGCCAGAAACATAAAGCATAATAATGTCCACCATAGCTACAGTGGTCAGTCAGCAAATAATTTTGACTCAAAACCAGAAAAGGTGCTCAAGAGTTGTCTGCCCAATACCTTGCCTTTAGTGCAATGCTGTGGGAAGCCTCGTTCTCTGTGGTCCATGGTCAGAAGTGACATTGCTCATAAAATAACAGTTTTGGTTGCAATTCCTCCCACCACTAAGATTTAAAATAGAGATGAGTTCAATTCTTTTAAACTGATGTTTAGGACACTGGTTAAATAGATCAAGGAGATGTACAGGTAAGATCTATTCCTGACCATAAAAACATTATAAAGGGAGAGAGTTCAATTAACCCTAACACCTGCAGAATGTAAAGAGAACCATAGTAATCCAGTCAAAGAAGGCAAGTACTCATGTCCCATCTGGAGGATATGGGAAAGGTTTTTAAAACATTCTTCTCCTGCTTAACATCCCCTAGTGACTGTGCACTGCTCCTTGGCCAAATTTCTAATCATGGGCTCAGGCGCCTCTCTAGCCTCATCTCTAACCACATGCTCGTAACTGGTCTATGTTAGCCACACCAAACTCCTTTCAGATCAGCAGTGCTTTCTCTTTTCTCTGTTCCTTCTGCCTGCACCATTCTTCCACTAGGTCAGCCTGACTAACTCCAACCATTCGTTACGTCATCCTATGTAACACTATCTCCATAAGACCTCTGACACCCAGGCCATGTTGGGTTCCTTGTCAGTGTGCTTCCCAGAACTAAACCTTGCTGTGTACAGCCCAGGACTTAACTGGCCCTGTTTTGTAATTGGCTGTTTGCCTGTCGTACTCCCTTAGTGAACTAAAGAGTTCTGTGATCTCAGGGGCACACGTCTGTCAAGTCCCCGCTGCGGGATCAGCAAGCATAATGCAGGATTCAAAATAGGTATTGGATCAATACTCTTTGCCTGACTGTAGGATAGAAAAGGCCGGCCTGTCGGCCTTGATGCGGGCTGCAGAGACAAGAGCAAACTGAGACCAAGGATCCAGCAGCCCAGTTTGGTAGCGAGGATAAGGGCCGGGAAAGAAAGCTGCGGGAGACCTCACGGCCTGCTGGCCCTCTGGACACCCAGGTGCAGGCGGTCTGACTGCCGCGGAGCCTGGGCGGGGCCCTGGCGGGGCGGGGCTGGGGGCTGGAGGCAACAAGTCGTCACGGATGACTCTGGGCTGCCGGTCGGTTCCTCTGCCTGAGCCAGCGCTCCTGGTTTCTGGACCGTACCCTGGGCGGTCCACCACCTCATCCGGAACCCTACTCGGGCTCAACATGTTCTCATAGGTCTCCATTCTTCACCTGAGGCCCAGAATCTCAGCCTTCGGGCACCTTCAAGGTCCCCATCCCTGATCTCTGCCGAACCCTGCCCTGTCCCACCCTAAGACCAGGACCTGGTACCTTCCGTCCAGCGCTCCCCGCTGCCCAGAGTAGCTGCCATTCTGGTTCCCAGTCAGCAGGTCAACCGAACCTCCCCGGCGCCTGAGGCTGAAAAAGATGGGGGGCGGGGCAAGAAGCGCAGGGCATGCTGGTCGTTGTAGTCCAACCCATTGAAGCTGCGGGACATTGGACTACAACTTCCGGCAGGCTCCGGACGAGGGACAGTCGGCGATGCTAAGGAGTAAGGGGTTCTTACTTGGTGAAAGCGAGGCCTGTGGGGTGGCTTGCTGCTAGCTGACTGCTGCGCGGCTAGTGGCTCACAGCAGGAAACGATGGCCCTGTGGGCCCAGCTTTTCCTCATCTGCGGAGTGGGGATAGTGGCTTTGGCTCTGCCTAAAACTGGGGACTTTCGAGGAGGCGTGATGAGATCCTTCCTGGAAAAGGCTTTGCAAACTGTGGGCTAGCTAGACTCTAGCACCGCTAGAGCGTGACAGTATGACTATTTTTCTCCTCAGGATGTCATTTTAAAATATACACTAATGCCCCCTGGTCGGATAGCTCAGTTGATTAGAGCATCGTCGGGATATGCCAAGGTTGCGGGTTCCATCCCAGCTCAGGGCGCATAAAAGAGTCAAAACAATGGATGCATAAATGGGAATAGCTGGCTTCTCTCTTTCCCTCCCTCCCTCTCTCTCTCTGAGATCAATAAATAAAAATTTAAAGAAACAAAGATACACTAATGCCTGTTGGAGATTCAGAGACAGGTTTGGGGATTCTGAACCCAACCTTGGGAACTTAAGAGCCACAAAAGGTAGAAGAGTGAGGTAGGTTTATATGGTTAGAGAGCAGTCTGGTATGCCCCTCCTCCCCCAGCTCTTCAGGCACAAGGTCATTAGAGGAACCACTAGAGGTCAGGAGTAGAGAAAGAAAGAAAAGAGCAGGTACTTATTGGAGTCGGCCTTTGCTGTTCTTTATCCTTCATCCCCTCCTACTCCAGGACCCTTCTGAGGCTTTTCTTCTCTCCTTCACCCCAGTAGTTTCCTTGGCTCATTCTCTTTTATCTGAAAAACCAGGCCCTAGAAGATTAGCAAAAAGAAAATGAAGAAATATTCCTGCTTTCCCTCACTCAGGTTTGCATGGAGTCTTTTAGCAAAGAATAAAACCAGTTCTTCATAGGTAGATGGTACAGTGTCCTTAACTGACGTATGCCTGCAGGTGAGTTGGGATGGCCAGAGATCAGGTGTGCGAAAGTGAAAAATTATCATGGTCACCCCCAAACAAAAAATTACCTGGAATTCACTGAGATCTTATCCAGGAAGACCAAATCAGTTATGTCAATTATGGTGTCAACCAGTATCTACTTAGACAGTTGGGGAGGTGACAGCCCTAGACACAAACTGAAAGGAACAAGCCTTCAATAGTATACAGTTCCATCCCTTCCCTCTAGCCATGGCCCTGGGATACGTAAGCATCAGCACACTCACAGAAGGTTGGGTTCTGAAGAAGCCACTTGTGCTCTATAGACGAGGGACCTGATCAGGGACATCCATTATGTAGTTTTGGGAGACTAGACAGATTTCTCAACCTTCTGGCCCTTTAAATACAGTTCCTCATGCTGTGACCCAACCATAAAATTATTTTCGTTGCTACTTCATAACTGTAATGTTGCTACTGTTATGAATCATAATGTAAATATCTGATATGCAGGATGGTCTTAGGCGACCCCTGTGAAAGGGTCGTTCGACCACCAAAGGGGTCGCGACCCACAGGTTGAGAACCACTGCAGAAGATGGACAGGGAAAGATGGGGCATGCCTTGGAGTCCAGGGGCACAGGGCTAAGATCTAGGGGTACTCAGAGATGTCATAGTAGCATGAAGTTAGAGATATCTGGTTGAGAGTGGGAGTGCTAGAGCACTGTAGGGGGTGATTGGATTGAAAAGCCATGCTATGAATTATGGGGCTACTTAGGAGTAGAGTCCAGGTTCAAGAAGGTTGGACAAGCCTTGGCTGGTGTTCTCAGTGGTTAGAGCATCTGCCTGCACGCTGAAGGGTCTTGGGTTTGATTCCCAGTCAAGGGTATGTACCTGGGTTGCAGGTTAGATCCCTGGCCCTAATTGATGTGTCTTTCTCACATTGATGTTTCTCTCTCTCTCTCTCTCTCTCTCTCTCTCTCTCTCTCTCTCTTTCTCTCTCTTTCTTCGTCCCCCCACCCCCTTCCATTTCTCTCTAAAAATCAATGGGGAAAAATATCATCTGGTGAGAATTAAGAAACAAAAACAAAATGCTGGGCAAGATTTGGGAAACTGGAGCCTCTTGGAAATGGTTGGTATCTCTACAGCCTTTCCCATCATTCTCTGAAACCTCAGTTCCCCCTTCCTTTCTAGATGACTCATTTACTCTAGATCCGTTTTTTTAAAAGAAAGAAAAGAAAAAAGGTTCAGTCTTGCAACCTTCTCAGATATTGCCATGCAAATGCACCCTTCAGCTCATTTACACCTCAGCTAACACTTCTGGATGAATTTTTCTGACTCTATCACCAAGACTAACTTAGAACTCCAAACCCCAACATTTAGAACACTTCTGTGCCAGGTTTTATTTAAGCACACCAACCACTCAACAAAATAATTCCCACTGTCAAATTCAATCTCTGTGTTTGGTAAGAGGAAGCTGTGGGGTACAAAGGGTTCAGGATGGTGTTGTCAGGAGAGAGTAACAGCAGGAAGAGTGAGAGAACAACTGGGAAGGATATAAGGGAAGGGAAATTGGGGCCTCTAAGGCAGTTCACAAAGATAAGAAGGTAGGTATAGAAAGAAGTTCAAAGGAGTGAGAAAGGACATCCACAAATCCAGCGGGATACTGCTGAGCAGAGCCACACAATGTTTTCCAGCAGATTCAAATGGAATTAAGTAGTACTAGCTTGGCTTTAGAAAATGGTGCACAGGAACTAGGCCAAGGGGGGTGGGGGGCATGGAGTCTGCTGTGATTTTTTTGTACACTAAATTATTTTACCCAGAGCCAGCCTCAGATTTCTATCTGTTTTCTCTACTTACTTTTAGAAATGCTTGTTGAACTGTAGTGAATTTTTGCGGGCGATGGTGAGGTTTGCCGTGTGCCCTATATGACTGAGATCCTGCCCCATCTAGGCCTGGAAGAAAGAGATCATCCTGAGTAAATGACCCCTCTGTCTGACTGCGTCTGTGCATCTGAGCTAGTTTGCTGGTTGCCCTCCCATAGGATGTGGGGAGAAGGGAAAGAAAGACACTTTACAGCAACCACCCTACCCCCATCACCTGTTCCTGCTTTGGGACCATGTCGTCCTGTGTTAGAATAGGGAGGAAGTGGTCTTATAAATGGCCGCCATCCTGTTGTCTAGACGTTAAGGAAGAGATACGGTCTCAGGGAAGCTTCAGGAGCTGCAGAGGGCTGCGCGTGGATTTCCTGTCAGAGGTGGGGTCTTGTTTTTGCATAAATAGTGGGATCCTCCAGCAGAAACCCCTCTCATTCAGCATTAAGTGAATTCATCCTCAACCCTTTCAAAAGGATACAGTAGTTATTTAGCAATGGGAATATCAGCATGATTAATGGTACTATAGTGTCACTTTCCAGGTAAAAGCCTTTCAATCTCATTAATACCAGTTCGCCCTTTCTCCCCGACATATAAATAGCTTATGACTAACAGCTCATATTTGCAGGACATTGTCCAGAGTCAGGGGGACATTGTGATCTTATAATGGAGACATCAACTGAGTGAAGCCCATGTCCTTGACATAATCGCTCTAGTATGATAAGCAGCCCATGACAGTCAGAATAACAACTGAAACAGAATCCAGTACTCGTAGACATTGTTGTGTCACCTGGAGAGTTCTATCCCAATGATGGATTTTTGTACTGGAACTGGCTAAGAAGTCATGTGCTTTTAGCAGTGTGGCTCAAATAAAATATATCTGAATTATTTTTTATTTTTTAAAATATATTTTTATTGCTTTCAGAGAGAGGAAAGGAGAGGGAGAGAGAGATAGAAACATTAATGATGAGAAAGAATCATTGATTGGCTGCCTCCACGCTCCACACTGGGGATCGAGCCTGCAACCAAGGCATGTGCTCTGACCTTGAATTGAACCATGACCTCCTGGTTCATAGGCTGATACTCAACCACTAAAGCATGCTGGCCGGGCTGAATTATTTTTTAGAAATGCTGTAGTGATGCTGTCATAGATTGGGTGCTCCAGGAAATAGACTGAGACACTGAGATTTGCATACTGACGGCTTATTGGTGAGTGCTTCTGGGAACATCTATGAGGTGTAAGGGGGGCAGGATTGGGGCAGAGGGAGAAATGGAGGCAAGAGGTCCAGGTCTTCATCCCCACACCCACTCCCATCAACCAGTCATCAACCAGCTAGGAGCCCTTAGCAACCAATACTTCAGTAGCCAGGGAACAAGTGCCGTGATCCTGAAGTGTGGGATCTCAGCAGTGGTACTCCACCTTCTCTGCTACAGTTGTCAACTAGTACTTTTATTTCCATTTGCCATTCCATTTTACCTACTAAGTAGCCCACGAGGTAGACAGGTCCAGGTAGGGATCATTCTTCCCTTATACACGTGAATACACAGGGAAATCTAAGCACAGAGAATGTAAAAGACTTGTTCAGAGTCACCTAAGACTTGTCTCTGGCTCCCACCCGGAGCAATATCCACTCAAAAGATTAATTTTTTCCTACATTGAGAGTGTATAGGACATTAGAATATAAGAACCAAAAAAGTCAGGAAAGGCAAGTAGTCCAGCCACCTCACTTGAAAAGAAAATAGGCTCAGAAATGGGGGGTGATTTCGTCAAAGTCAAGCTGTGAGTCTGTGGCCAGGTGATTAGATTTCCTGCACTCAAGGGCCAGTGCACTATGTACCACATAAGAGCTACAGACATGAGCAGGATACAGGCCCTGCCCGAGAGGATTCAGAATCAGTACTAAGTTTCTTTAGTCCACTTGAATTGTTTCAATGAGACAGAGAAAGTAACACTTGTTGTTCTAGGCTTTCTCTCTCATATCACCTTTCAGAGTCTAAATCCAGCAGAAAATAGCGTATCACGGCTTCAGCATGGGTAATCTGTGTTCTCCCTGTGTTCTAAGCTGCCAACTAGCAGATGCTTATAAAGTTAAACACTGCATGTAAACATACACAGATGGCTCTTCCATTGACTCTCCCAAGATTTATTTTGAACCACAGATTACCAAGAAAACAGATAACTGCCTTCTTTTCCTCCTTCTCTTTAAATGACTTTACCTTACTTATAATCTTTTATTTTTAGGACACAAAGATAAAGCTGTATGGGGAAAAGTGGGTGGGTATTTGCTTTTTGCTTTATAAAGTCATAGACCTGCCCTCGCCGCTGTAGCTCAGTTGATTGAGCATCGTTCCATGCACCGAAAGGTCATTGGTTTGATTCCTGGTCAGGGCACATGCCCAGGTTGCAGGTTCGATTCCCAGGTGGGGTGCGTACAGGAGGCAATCGATCGCCATCTCTCTCTCTCTCTCTCTCTCTCTCTCTCTCTCTCTCTCTCTCACGCATCAATGTTTCTCTCTCTCAAATCAATAAAAACATATTTATCCTGAAGTATGGGATCTCAGCAGTGGTACTCCATCTTTTCTGCTACCTATCTTTGCTTCACACCTTCCCAGTGTTATTCCCACAGCTAGAACCACAGTGAGGCATGTCTACCCCGGGACATGCAGAGGACATTTGCCCTTATAGTATCTAGCTCTCACCACTGGAGTTTCCCAGTTAGAACGCATTGTGCCTCCCATGTTCTCACCTCCAGATTCAGTATTTCTTACTGGTGACAATTGGCCACTGTTTATACCTCCTTTTCTCTCCCTCTTTTAGAGCAGTTAGAATAGTCAGTCACTTCATCCCACTTAATAAACTAAATGGACTGAGGCAGACCTGACGGAAGTTCTCTCCCTCCCGAATCTCTCAGAGAACTCCCCACAGGGGCAGAAACTGGCATACACGCTTTACCTAGAAAAGGAGACCCTAGAGCTGCTAGAATGTTCTGTTAAGAATGTGCATGGGGGCATAGACCTTAAAAGAAATGAGACTGCAGGCCAGAAAATAATTCTAATGCCAAGTAGAAAGGACCGATCCACTTTGTCATTTTTCTTGCTTTTGCTCTGCACACTTCTCCTTCCTATGACTTTGAGAAGGTGGATTAGTCAGTCACTTTTTTTTTTAATGTATATTTTATTGATTTTTTACAGAGAGGAAGGGAGAGAGATAGAGAGTTAGAAACATCGATGAGAGAGAAACATCGATCAGCCGCCTCCTGTACATCTCCTACTGGGGATGTGCCCACAACCAAGGTACATGCCCTTGACCGGAATCGAACCCGGGACCCTTCAGTCCACAGGCCGATGCTCTATCCACTGAGCCACACCGGTTTCGGCTAGTCAGTCACTTTTTAGTTCTCACCACTGGAGTTTCCTAGTTAGTCAGTCCGTGTTTCTGGAGTGGCGGTCCACCTGGGGAAGTGTCTCTCATATTGGTAGCTTGCTCCCAGAAATGGAGGAATGTTAGTATCCTTTAGAGCTGCGAGTAGATGTGAAACAATAAAATAATTTATATGTGGCTTATTGCCTCTACTGATAATATCACCTTCCTTCATTTTTTTCTTTTTTAAATATATTTTATTGACTTTTTACAGAGAGGAAGGGTGAGGGATAGAGAGTTAGAAACATCAATGAGAAAGAAACATCAATCAGCTGCCTCCTGCACACCCCCTACTGGGGATGTGTCCGCAACCAAGGTACACGCCCTTGACCGGAATCAAACTTGGGACCTTTCAGTCCGCAGGCTGACGCTCTATCCACTGAGCCAAACCGGTTAGGGCATCACCTTCCTTCTTACAGGCACAGGGCAGCTTCATCATCCTCGTACTCATAAGGACCCACGGTTGCTTTTAAAGAACCTGCAAAATAAATACTTAATGAAGGAAGGGTGAACTTCTTGGGAGTAGTAATATAATAGGCAAGAGAAGAGAAGAGCCTGGGTCTTTGAAAGTATCTCCTTTCTGGTTAAAGTACAAGAGCCTTCAGGAAGGAGGAGGAGGGAGAAGGGAGGAGGGAACCAGGAAAAACGTACCTTCTCTGCTGAGCGGCATCCTTTGCTGTTATTCATGTTTATATTCTTCATGGAGATGAGGGTGATGCTGTCTTTCTCTCCATTGGCTGCGGAGCAGCTAGGAGTAGGAGGAGAACATGGGTTATGGATAGGAGTGGGAGGGCAATGTGGGGGGTTAAGAAACTGCACAGGGGTTGTTAAAACTTAGACCTTTGTTTTGGGGGTGGATCATAATGAAATGAGAGTGTGTTTTGAAGCCCCAAAGACTTGTATTTAAATCTTTGTTTTACTACCTACTGCTTGTGTGATTTTGACCAAGTTACGACCTCTCTTAAGTCTCAATTTTTAAATGTATTAGCCTTGAAGAACTGCTCTAAGAATTTGAGATAATAGTAACAAATATCTACCAAAGGGCTTGGCCCACACAAGGTATTCAATGAACAGTTCCTTAAATAAGTATCTCCTTATTTAAGGGGTATATTAGAATCTGAATTCCTACACTTTTCATGAAGAGGTAAAAGGTGCGTAGCCCTGGGCTGAAGGCTTCCAGTCCATCTCCTGCCAACTGATTGCTTCCTTTCAAGTCTGCTCTTGTCCTGCCTGCCCCTAGTCTGGTCTCAGTGGAGGCTGTCAGGATTCCGTGTGTGTGTGTGTGTGTGTGTGTGTGTGTGTGTGTGTGTGTGTGTGTGTGTAAAGCAGGAAGCTTTGGTTCCCTCTTGGAGGGAAGACTGAGAGGTCAGATAGATAATTCCTGCTTACACCTCTGACAGTCTTACCTTTCAGATAGCCCTGAGCTCCCAGGTTTCTGGGGATCTGTAAAAATCCAAAGGCACAGATTGGGGGTCACATGTTGTTACTCAGAAGCCCAACCTGCCCCTCAAAGTTCACCCAAGTGGACCCTCCCATTTCATCTCATGGTGCTGATGTTTCCATTCCTTCCCTCAACTCTAGGCCGGGTGTCAGTCCCAGAATCTAGCTCTGGGTCCCTCAGCAAAGAGGGGCAAAGGAGGGCCCCCAAGGTTCAGGCATGTACCTTCAGATTCCTTGTTCTTCTGACACTTAAACCTTAGACTGACCACACTGACCAGGATGATCACCACAACCACCAGGATGACAACGAAGCTGATAACACCTGAACAGGGAAAGGATGAGGTGAAGAGGAGGGGATAAGAGGGGATAACATGAGTTCAAATTCTCTTCCTACCTAAGTGCTATGTCGACAGGGTCCAGAGCAAAGTGAATTTTGAATTCCCCTTCTCTGCGAATGCATGAATTCTCAGCTTGCTGCCCTGGCCAAAGTGGGTTCCACAGCCCTTCCTTCCCCCATCTTCCCATAAGAATATGAAACCCAGCAGAACCCAGAAGAGTTGACTAGAGTCAGTGGAGGCTCTTTCCCACCAAAGACTTCTTTGTCAGCCAAACCCTCTAGCACAGCGGTTCTCAACCTGTGGGTCGCGACCCCTTTGGGGGTCGAACGACCCTTTCACAGGGGTCACCTAAGACCATTGGAAAACACATATATAATTACATATTGTTTTTGTGATTAATTACTATGCTTTAATGATGTTCAATTTGTAACGATGAAAATACATCCTGCATATCAGATATTTACATTATGATTCATAACAGTAGCAAAATTACAGTTATGAAGTAGCAACGAAAATAATTTTATGGTTGGGGTTCACCACAACATGAGGAACTGTATTAAAGGGTCGCGGCATTAGGAAGGTTGAGAACCACTGCTCTAGCACACATGGGTGAGATTTGAACTTGTGTTTCCTGACCAGAGTCCAAGTCAGTTCAAAGGTGGGGTCCCCTGCCACATCCCACCTTCTCCTTCCTCTCACCAAATGCAGCCACAGTGAGCACTTGCTCTGACATAGGACTGGGCAGAATGGTGGGGTCTTCTCTTGTCCTCGGGCTCGTGGTGGCCAATTTGGAAGTAACATTTTGAGAGGTGTCTAAAATGGAATGGTGATGGGTGCTTCAGTGAAAGGACTTACTCAGCCTACCAGAGAGAGCTAGCTCCCCCCGACTCCTAGGCCCCCCCCCCCGGCCCCGCAGCACTTTCTCCAGGTAGGGGACTGCAGAGAGAGCTCCAGCCCTACAGAAAAGACTTCCTCTCTGCCCCTCTGATCAGGTCCCATGAGGATGGAGGTCAGAAGTGGGTGCTGTTGGATCACATGACTAGATTGCTGGTTGTATTACTAGTTCCAAAGGACTCCAGAAAGTTCAGGATGCTTCCCTCATTATGCTCTTCCCACCATATCCCCTTGGAGCCCAGAGGAAAGGGATGTATGCTGCAGACATAGGGAGACAGGCTAGGCAAGGTTGAGCCATCTGTGTTTTGCCAAGAGTTGAAGAGGGAGGAAAGAAGGGCACCGGATGTTTGTCTCCAGGCACTGACCTAACAAGCCAGCCTGCCAGTTAAAGGGCATGTGTTTCTGGCCCTCTTGAAAAGTGGTATGGCCATCCACCTCATCCTCTCTGAAGCTCTTTGTACTACAGGCCTGATTGCTGTTCCATTTCTTGGTCCTCACCCCCCTCCTAAAAATGACTGGGAGTATAAAAACATCCCAGAGCCAAGGGGTAGGATGAGAGAAAGGGTCAGGGTGTTCTTTGTTGTGAGCACAGACAGGACATACCTCTGCTTCTGCTGCCACTGCTGCTGCTGCTTGGGACCCCTGTGCCTGTGCCGTAAACAGCAGGCCAAGGTGGAAGGTAACCACCCTGCCCAGCCTTTCTCCCCTGCTGCTGGGTGAAGCCCAGCCTGCCTTGAGAAGCATGTGACTCTTTCCCAACCTTTTCTGCCTTCCTTTCCATTATTTTGGGTTCTCCTAACCCTTCCTTTCCTTCTCGATGCCTTTATCAATCCTGAGTCGACTCTTTCTACCTTCATTGTGACCAGGTCCAAGTCCTTGTCTCTACTCCCCCACCAAACCTCTCTCGTTCTCTCCAGACCAGGGTGCCACTGATGTGGATCCTGAGACCCCCTTACTGTGGGGCAGGACCTGGGCCCCCTCAAGAGGAGAAGAAGGAACCCGGCTTGATACTTACCAAATCCTGATGTGTGCTCCTGTGGCTGGGATGGGGAGTGACCATCCATGGTGCTTGGCCTTGGCATCACAGGTTTACTGGGTACTGTGGGGACCCGTGAGGCTTTCTCTGAAGCAGCTGTGGATTAGGAAGCATTTGTGGGCCTGCTATGGCTTCAACCAGCATGTATACAGGGACGGCTCTTTAGTCCAAAATTGTTATTTTCGTTACTGCTTTCACTTCCAGAAGGAGCCATCCTCCTTTTCACCTCTGGGTCTTCACCTGTACAGTTTCCTCTGCCTGGAATACACCCTACCCTCCTTCACCCCAAGTCTTCATTTGGTCAACTCCTTCTCTGGCCTTAGCTTTAGAAGCACTCTGGGATGTCTTCCCTGGCCCCCAAGTCGGAAGTGGCTCACATTTATCTGGATTCCAATAGCACCTTCATCTTATGCACATCACAATCCTTCTATCCTATCTGTAATTATCAATGTAAGGTCTTGTTTACTTGTCTGTTTCTCCACTGTATTCTTCTTTAGAGCCGAAACTGTGTCTGCTTCCTCATTGGGCCCTCCCTTGATGGAATTTGTAGTCTCAGTGGCAGAGTACCTGGGGTACTGGTACTGGACAGTGGGCTTGGGCTGTTGGGCTCTGAGGAAGGGCTGTCCCCAGCAAGGACTGAGGCATATGGGGAGTTGAAGGTGGGGCAGTTTTGATGACAACCACTTCTGACCCATATGAGAACTCTTGGGCTGCAAGCAAGTCTGAAGGGATGGGCAAGGGGCTGGGAAGGGGCCAGGGATTGGCCCCTCAGCAACCACACTCACTCACCTGTGTTGGGGGTAGTTGGCTGTATAGTCAGACTTAGACTGACGGCTCCTGAAACAGATCATCTGAGGCTGAGGGTCTATTGCCTCTTATTGCTCTGACTCCCTCTCTTCTTCCCTATAGCTGGTGTTTTCTAGTCTTTCTTCTTACCCCAACCCTCACCTGCAACCATTTATCTCTCTTTTTCAAAACAGGTTAGACTGGGCCAAGCTGAAAAAAGTCCCTAGATGAGCTCAGCTTTGGATGTCCTGAGAGCTCTAGCCCCACCCTAATCACCTGCGATCTGTGTAAAACAGTGCCTAGAGCTCTCCCCAGCCTTACTAAGCTCTTAGACATAATTGCTAGAGGAGTCCCTGTGTGTTTGCTCTTACCCTGAGGGCTAGAGGGCTGCATTGTCGTGGGCTGGGAGTTGTGGCCTGCAAGAGAAAGCAAAAAGCATAGACTAGCTTTGTGAGTCTCCCACCCAGCACAGAGCCCCCCGAAAAACCAAGGCCTTTTGGCTTTAAAGCCTCTCATGCTGACAGAGGACTAAAGGATGTGGCTCCAGCTTACTGCGGGGCTGGCTTCCTCTGAGATCATGACTGAATAGCATCATCACCACCACCTCATGATTCAGTGTCCCAGAGTCCTTTCCTGTCTCTTCAATCCCACATGGGTTCTATAGCAGCCTGATACAACGTCAGGGGAAGGTTATTTTAAAATAGTGATATGTCCAAGGACAGAGGGCCAGACACCTGCCAAGTCTAGACAAAGACCCCAGGTCTCCAGACTAATGCTGACATCACACTACCACTGTGCCATCCATTCTACCCTGCAAATAGTGTCATACGAGTCCTGCCCAAGGGAAGGGGATGGGAAGATGTGATGAGTAAGATGGAGTTAGGGGTTGGGGTTGGTATCTGGGCTATCTCTGTGCCCTCCTCCAGCCAGAGGTAGGGGCCTACACAGGAGGCAGGGAAGCTCTAGAATGAGTGGTCAACTTAACTCTCACAGGTAGCGGCTTCTCAATAATGGTTGTTGTTGTCCAAACCCAGGGAGGAGGTTACTAGGATGCCCCAGTAGGAAGCTCTCTCCAGATTGTTTTGTAAGTACATGTGTATGCCTGTCAACCTCTATGCAGGTGTGTGTGTGTGTGTGTGTGTGTGTGTGTGTGTGTGTGTGTGCGCGCGCTCATATATGTGTCCCCTGTGTCTGTGGGACCTCAAAGGTCAGGTTGTGTTTGCTCATTTTCCACAATGAAATCATTCTTGAAACCTGTGAACAATGTGAAAGGAAAACGTGGGGAAGTGGAGCCGCCCAGCTGGGTTCCCGTTCCTCCACTCAGGCTGGGACTGCAGCTGCTGGCCTGGCCCTCTGCTCCCTCAGCCCCCATAATCAGGGAAGTACCAAGCTGGGGCCTGGGTGAACAGAGGCAGCTGAGGGCCAGGGGCCCGCCCAGCCAGTGGCAGCCTGTTGGTCTGTTTATTTTCCTTGGCCACTGCCTTCCTCCATGGGGCTATCACTTGGATAGTGTGGAATTAATTGTTCCCAAGCCCACCCTTTCCCAAACCCTAGGCCGTGCAGAGGCTGTTTTTCCAGGTCACCATCTCTGACACTTCTTTCCCTCATTGGCTGGGGGGATCAAGAGGGGAGTTAAAACTTGTAGGTGCCCCAGGCTAGAGAGAACTTTTCCCAGCTGGGGAGTGACCCTTTTAATCCAAGGTATGTTCTGCAAACACCCATCAGAAGGCACCTTAGATGTCCTTGCTGAAGGGGTATCTAAGGTCCTGTCTAAGCTCTATATGGTTATAACTTTGGTTTTTAGTGGGAGGGCACAGTGCCTGCCTTCCCACATTTATCTAAAAACAAAACTAGTGTCTTGGAATGAGTTCCAAAGTCACAAGCTCCGATTCTCAGTAGCCTGCTCTTTGTCACCTGCCCCCTCCCCCTACTGGAACTTTTTGTCACCAGGAGATTCCTCTGTGAGTAGAGGAGGGATTCAGGGAGCGTCTGTTTTTACAGGCCAGGTTGCCTCTGACCACTGGACACGCAGACAACCAAAGGCCACTGGCCACTGGGATTTCTTATTTTCCGGTCTCCCCTTCCTAATCGCTACCTGCCTCTCTCCTCCTCCTCCACCCCCACCATCCTGTTTTTCTCAGCAGCATACCTTAGTAGTTGAAATCACAGACTTTGGAGTTTGACAGGCTTGAGTCTAAGTCCTGGCTGTCACTTACTGGCCTGGGCTTTATTTTTCTCTTTGTTAAATTGCAAGTGATTTTAGGACTTCATAAGTAGTTGTGAGGATAAGAAGATGCATATAAAGTACTTAACATAGTGCCCACCAGACAGAGAGTCCATGCTCAGTAAATGCTAGACGTTTTTAATTTTGCCCCATTCTCTCAAATTCTCCAAGCCTCAAGTCTGCCCTGCCCTGATTCGTGTATCCACAGTCAAGTCCCTTTGTGAGCCTGCATATCCCCAAAAGGATTCCTCATCCCACCAAAATGAAGGAGACAGAAAGTGCTCTGAGATACTAGATAAGAGGTTAGGAAACTCAAGCGGTGAGCATGGCTTATGTAGAGTTTACACAGGGCATTCCTAGCTCCGGCACTCGTCCAGGACAGGGCAATGGGTAGGGAAGCTGAGAGAAGCCTAGGCCTATGAAAATGCCACCCTATGAGTTGCACCTTTTAATCTTCTCTGCCGTTTCTGCAGTTGGGACAACAGCCTCGTCCCCCAGCTCCAGATCAAATGCGTGACTCTATCCTCTGGGAAGGAGGTTGCGGGTGGAGTAATCAGAGTTTTACTTCCAAGCCATGGACTTGTAAAGAAATGCCTGATCTCTCCATGAGGCAGTCTCCCGGTGCTCAGGCCTTCCACCACCACCAAGAAAGCCATCCTCCCTCTCCCATCCAAGCACTCTTGGGTGCGTTCTTTTCGGCTGCTTTGAGCCCAGGTTCATGAATCTTCCACAGAGGATTCATGGACGTGAGGTGGGGGTGGGGAAGGAATGACCGAGGGGAAGTTACTGCCCTGTGAGTCAGAATCTCCTGGATTTCTCATGGTTCCCAGCAACTGCTCCCTAATTAGGGGACCCCTTATGAGCTGTTTCCCCACTCATCAGCTGGCAGAGTCCCGTCTAAGAGGAGTTTTCAAGTTTTCTCCTCTGAAGACCGTCTCATCTAGACCCCTGGCTGAGGGTGTTGAGTACATCCTCTGTGGCAAACAGTTCTTTGTATCTAACTTGAATCCCTCGTGCTGAGTGTGAGCTTAGAGTCAGTATTTGGAATTCCCAGGTTGTTACTCCCCAAATGGAAGAAAAAAAAAGATCCCTGTAAAGCCCAAGGTGCAGACAGCTTTGTGCTAGAACATCCCAGAAGGAGCTTTCAGACCTCAATCTTCCACCAAGACAGCCAGGCACATCCCACATTTAAGGAGGCCAGCCTTTATGGGAGCCCCGGCTCACCCTGGAACTTTTCCCACAAAAAGGTTTAACCATGTGCCATTTTACCCTTGCCTGGGAATGACTCCCTCCCAATCCAGCTGATCTCTTTCATAAAAGGCTCTGGAATTTCCCCTGGGCACAGCCCTGGATGGAGAGCTGTGTATGTGGTGTGTGTCCTGAAGGACTGCCAGCCCCGGAGGGGAATGCTGACAGAGTGGCAAGTGCCTCTTACCTCGGAGTAGGAGGAAGCTCAGGATCACCCAGCACAGCTGCGTTGCTCCAGCAGTCCCCATGTCAGCTGGGTCTGTGGTGGGCAGGCAGCTGCTCCGTGGAGGCTCGGTCCATAGTGGAGAAGAGAGAGGGAGTGCTGGGAGGGGGAGGGGCTGGGGGCTGGCTCTCCAGGAGCTTCCTGTCAAAGAATAGAAGGAAACAGATTGGGACTAACTCCAGGGCCCTGCTCTGCCTGACAGCCCAGACAAGGATGTGAGGCTGAAACATCAACGACTGGATTGCGCCCTGGGCTCCAGGAATCTGGGCTAGGGCCACTGTGTCCCCCTCCAGGGCCTGTACTCAGAGACCAGTGATGGCAACCTGCCCCTCCCTGGCCCCAGACCCCCCTCTTCTCCTCCAAGGGGTCCATCAGGTCCCTCCACACACCACCCCGGGTTTTCCTGGAATGTAACTCCAGTTCCTCCCCAGACAGTTTCAGACCATGACTGAGCTCTAAAACTCAGCCCACCAGCCGCCCATGCTCTCTAGACTCTGAATACAGCACATTCTTCTCCTTCTTCAGGGCTACCAATGCAGATGGGACTCCCAATATCTTTCATTATTGTTATTCTTAATAGAAAAACAAGAGAACCACATTCCAAGCATCCCTCCCTCAGGCCCTTCCCCTCACTTTGGCGTCAGGCCTTCCCTGTGCTCCAGCAGCATCCTTGTCCTTAGCATCCAGCCAGCACACATCCCACAGCCCTCTCTTCTGCGGACACAGTGTCGCTTTCCCAGTATCCCTTGGACCTGGCCCAATGCCTGCCATACAGTAGGTCTCAGCACATATTTATTAAACTAAACTCTAAAGATTTAGAGCAGAGAAATGTTACACATTTAATATCATTACATCTTTAATATAATCATCATTGTTGTGGATTTCCTTCCAGCCTGTGATAATAAGCATATATATCATTTTATTGATTTACTTATTTACTTTGGTTAACCCTCACCTGAGGATTTTTTTTCATTGATTTTTGTTTTTTATTTTTTTATTTTTTAGAGAGAGTGGAAGGGAGGGAGGGGAAGAGAGGAGAGAAAGAGAGAGAGAAATATCAATGTGAGAGAGACACCGTCTAATGGTTGCCTACCGCATGCACCCTGATCAGGCTGAGGATCGAAACTGCAATCTAGGTACATGGCCTTGACTAATAGGACTCGAGACCCTTCGGTGCATGGGCCAATGCTCTAACCACTGAGCACACCAGCCAGGACATAATCATTTTATGAATCTGTCCTTTTGTCTCTTATTTTTTTTAATATATATTTTATTGATTTTTTACAGAGAGGAAGAGAGAGGGATAGAGAGTTAGAAACATCGATGAGAGAGAAACATCGATCAGCTGCCTCTTGCACACCTCCTAGTGGGGATGTGCCCGCAACCAAGGTACATGCCCTTGGCTGGAATCGAACCTGGGACCTTTCAGTCCGCAGGCTGACGCTCTATCCACTGAGCCAAACCGGTTAGGGCTGTCCCTTATTTTTTAATAAATATTTTATGTTGAAGCAATCACAAATGTACAGAAAGTACATTACTCAGAACTTTTTTCCTTAAATCATTTGAGAGTAAATTGCCAACAGAATGACTCATCACCCCTGAAGTGTTTGTAGTGTGTATTTCCTACAAACAAGGACAGTCTCTTATATATTCACAATACAGCCATCAACATTAGGAAATTAATATTAATATATTAATACCACCTAGTCCTCAGATTCCATTCAGTTTTGACAATTGTCTCAAGAATGGCCTTTATTTTTATTTGTTTTAAATCCTCACCTGAGGATATGTTTTTATTGATTTTCGAGAGTAAGAAAGGAAGAGGGTGAGAGAGAAAGAAAAAGAGGTGAGAGAGAAACGTCATTTGGGATCGGTTGCCTCCCATATGCATTCCAACCAGGGATCAAACTCAAGATCTTTCTGTTTGATCGAACCAACTGCTCCAACCAACTGAGCCACACTACCCAGGGCCCAAGAAAGTCCTTTATAACAAAAGCGTCCAGCCTGGAATTATTCATTGCATATCTCTTTTGTGTCCTCCAATCTGGAACATTTATTCAGTCTTTTCTTGACTTTCATGAGCTTGAAATTTTTTTTCTAGAATAAACACCTTTGTTACACGAGCTAAGATGGGAGGGAGGAGGATTAATTTGCCTTTCTAGGCCTTGATTTTCCTCAGATAGAACTCCAGCTCCTTGCCCTCGAGCACACAGCCCTCTGCTCGGCCACACTGGCCTGGTCTTGAAGAGATGCATGCAAGCAGCTTGCCCTGCTGGAACTGCTCCTCGAGAAGACTGCTGATTTTGGCATTCTTTTTCCTCTCATCATATTTCTTCTGAATTTTCTTTGATCGTTTTTTGTTCAAAATCTCTTCCTCTCCAGGCGTCAGCTTGGCCCCCTTCTTGCGGCTTAGGGGCAGTGCGAAGTGGGGCTCGTCCCGCTGTTGGTACGGTGTGCTGTCAATGAGCAAAAGACAGTTCTTTACTAGGGTCTTGGTGCGGACCAGTTCGTTGTTGGATGCATTGTAAACAACATCAATAATCCTTGTTTTGCGCGTATAACACTCTGAGCCCCAGGAGAAGTTGCCCACGTCCAGCCTCCAGGCTCGGTACTTCTTGTTGCCTCCGCGCACTCGGACTGTGTGTATGCGGAGGGGTCCAACCTTAGTGTTGGTAGCAGGGCGTCCCAGCTCATATTTTCGCTTCTTGTGGTAGGGCTTCCTCTTGCCCCCCGTCTTGTGGCGCTTGTGCCAGTCGTCCCGAGAGATACCCATAGCTCGGCGAGCTTGAAATTTTTACAGGTTACAATCCGGTAATTTTGTAGCGTCTCCCTCATTTGGGTTTGTCAGACATTTCCTTACGATTAGATGGTCATGCATCTTTGATGTGAATGTCACAGAAGCAATGCTGTGTTCCTCTCTTTGCATTCTATCAACTGCTGCATGGCTTTGATTTGTTCCATTACTGAGGATGTCCACTCGGTCACTTGCTTAAGGTGGTGTCTGCTAGTGTCTTAGTTTCCTGTGGCTGCATACACATTACCATAAACTGGTGACTTTAAAACAACAGAAACGGACTCTTTCACAATTCTGGAGGCAGGAGTCAAAATTAAGGCATTGGCAGAACTACACTCCTGACGACTCTAGGGAAGAAGCCATTCCTTGCCTCTTCCAGCTTCGGGTGGCTGTTGGGCATTCCTTGACATTCCTTGGTTTGTAGCTGCATCACTTCAATCTCTGTCTTCACATCACCTTCTTCTCTGTGTGTCTCTTCCAGGGACACTTGCCGTTGAATCTAGTGGCCATCTAGATAATTCAGGGTGACCTCCTCATTCCAAGATTCTTAACTTATTTGCATCTGCAAAGACTCTTTTTCCAAGTAAGGTAGCAGTCACAGGCTCTCAGGATTAAGATATCGACATATCTTTTTGGAGACCACCATTCAGCCACTATAGTCCATTTTCTCCACTTCAAAGTTACTCTTTTCCCCTTTGTAAATAATAAGTATTTTGTGGGGAGATACTTTGAAACTATGTGAATATTACATATTACAATCATTTATTATTATGATGCTCAAGTTACCCCCATTTTAGTCATTGGGAACCCCTTCAGGCTGGCTTCTATATCCTTTTACCTTATCTCCGTCACTCTCTGAACACTTCTTTACATTCTGACACAATGAGATGTTCCAGGTTCATCTCATGCTTTACCAGCCCCAGCCCTGTAACCAGCTCTCTCTCCAAGGAGCCCGCTGTAACTGCCATCTATCATAGATACAGAGAACAAACTGATGGTTGCCAGATGAGGGGGTGGTGGGGAGTCTGAGTGGAAAAGGTGAAGGGATTAAGAAGTACAAATGGGACTCTGGCCAGGTGGCTCAGTTGGTTGGAGTATTATCCCATACACCAAAAGGTTG
This sequence comes from Myotis myotis, assembly GCF_014108235.1. Lineage (NCBI taxonomy): Eukaryota > Metazoa > Chordata > Mammalia > Chiroptera > Vespertilionidae > Myotis > Myotis myotis. Next base: position 29,644,842 of record NW_023416368.1, on the reverse strand, counting down.
CAGGTTCAATTCTTAGGGTACTTACCTAGGTTGTGGGTTCAATCCCTGGTCTGGGCATATACAGGAGGCAACTGATTGAAGTTTCTCTCTCACATCTCTCTCTCTCTCTCTCTCTCTCCCCCTTCCTCTCTCAAAAGCAATAAAAACATATCCTCCGGTGAGGATTTTTTTTTTTAAAGGCCCCAAAGACCTACCTTGCTGTTCTCTGCTATGAGGACACAGCAAGAAGGCACTATCTGTGAACCAGGAAGTAGGCTGTCATCAGAGTCCAAATCTGTTGGCATCTTTTTTTTTTTAATTAAATCTTTATTGTTCAGATTATTACATTTGTTCCTCTTTATTCCCCCCCATAACTCCCCTCCTCCCAGTTCCCACCCCACCCTCCACCCTCACTCCCCACCCACTGTCCTCATCCATAGGTGCACGATTTTTGTCCAGTCTCTTCCCGCATCTCCCACACCCCTTTCCCCCCCAAGAATAGTCAGTCCATTCCCTTTCTATGTCCCTGATTCTATTATAATCACCAGGTCATTCTGTTCCTCAGATTATTTATTCACTTGATTCTTAGATTCACTTGTTGATAGATGCATATTTGTTGTTCATAATTTGTATCTTTACCTTTTTCTTCCTCTTCCTCTTCTTAGAGGATACCTTTCAGCATTTCATATAATCCTGGTTTGGTGGTGATGAACTCCTTTAGCTTTTCCTTATCTGTGAAGCTCTTTATCTGACCTTCAATTCTGAATGATAGCTTTGCTGGATAAAGTAATCTTGGTTGTAGGTTCTTGGTATTCATCACTTTGAATATTTCTTGCCACTCCCTTCTGGCCTGCAAAGTTTCTGTTGAGAAATCAGCTGACAGTCGTATGGGTATTCCCTTGTAGGTAACTGAGTTTCTTTCTCTTGCTGTTTTTAAGATTCTCTCTTTGTCTTTTGCTCTTGGCATTTTAATTATGATGTGTCTTAGTGTGGTCCTCTTTGGATTCCTTTTGTTTGGGGTTCTCCTCGCTTCTTGGACCTGTAAGTCCATTTCTTTCACCAGGTGGGGGAAGTTTTCTGTCATTATATCTTCAAATAGGTTTTCAATATCTTGCTCTCTCTCCTCTTCTGGCACCCCTATAATTCTGATGTTGGTACGCTTGAAGCTGTCCCAGAGGCTCCTTACACTATCCTCACATTTTTGGATTCTTTTTTCATTTTGCTTTTCCGGTTGGGTGTTTTTTGCTTCCTTGCATTTCAAATCATTGACTTGATTCTTGTGCTCCTCTGGTCTGCTGTCGGGAGTCTGTATAATATTCGTTATTTCAGTCCGTGTATGCTTAATTTCTAGTTGGTTCCCCAATATAAGATCGAGGGTCTTATTAGTTTTCTTGTAGATCTCATTAAGTTTATCGGCGGCTTCTAAACAGTTCTTGAGAGACCTTAAAAGTGTGGTTCTGAACTCTATATCTTCCATTGACAATTTTGTCCGGTTTCTTTGTCTCCGCATTTTGTTATGCTTTCTTGGTGCACCCCCTAGTGGTCTTTGTGCGCAGTCTTGTAGTTAAGCCTTGATTGTTGTAGCTAATACCAGGGAGTGTTTGACCTCCAGGCCAAGTGGCTGTGAGAATCAGCTGTGTCTGGAGTCTGTTGGCATCTTGATCTTGGACTTCCCAGCCTCCAGAACTGTGAGAAAAATCTTCTGTTGCATATAGACCACCCAGCTCATGGTATTTTGGTATAGCAGCTTGAACAGACTGAGACACATACTGTATACTTTATCCATTAAAGGTGTACACTTTAGTGGCTTTTAGTATATTCAGAGACTTGTGTAACCTTCCCCGCAAACAATTTTATTACCCCACAAATCCCACACCGCTTACAGGCATATAGCTTGTAATGAGAAGGCTGGACGTAGGGTGTGGCTGAAATGGGCAGCCTTTGCTCCTGGCTTACTCCAGTGACCCAGAGCTTAAGATGAGGTCTGGAAGTCAGCCGGCTGTCAATGGCTCCCAATCATGGCAACCTCCCATTGGCCTGATCAGAATGTTCCACAAGCCCTTCTCCTTCAGCTTCCTTGGCAGAATCCTAACCCTGGTTGCTTTCAGTGTGGACAGAGTGAGGGAAGAAGGGCTGTTCTTTGCCTTACTTAGGTTGACAGGGCCACTTCTACCTCCCCTGGGGAGTTGGAAAAGAGATGTGGCCCCAGTGTGCAGAGCTGAGACAGGGAACCAGCCTGGAGGGATGATGGTGGGAGGACCCCAGAACCTTTTCATCTTTGTTCCCAGGACTCACACCTTGAAAGCCAGGACTTTTCTTCTCTGTAAAACAACAGCAGATTCTTAATTATTTTAGCCCCTTGAACCCATTTAAGAGGCTCCATGACAGCAAAAATCCAAGAAGAGACAGAGGGAGTGAGACAGGGAACTTGTTGTGGCTCAGAAGTACCTTTCCACAGGTGAGGGTTGCTTCTTACAAGCCGCTAGTGCTAAAGACAGGACAGGGGTGGGAGTTCATCCACATTCTGGTTCTATTCAGCAAACGTATCCAGCACCTGTGTGTAGTACCAGTTAATGTGGTAGATTCTGGGACACAGACAGGAATGCCTTGATGGGGGTTCACAAGCTAGGAAGAAAAATGAGCCCCCCCCCCCCACCACGTACTTGTAGGATAAGACAAAGTGAGACAAATGTCAGGAGCAAGGTAAGAAACATACTGCTATAGGGTTTAAGGAAAAGAGAAATCTACCTCAGTATAGTGGGCTGAAGAATATATTCCTGGAGGAGATGACACTTGAACTAATCCATAAGGGATGGTTAATATTATCCTGGCCAGTATTGCTAAGTGGTTAGAACGTCAGCACATATACCGAAGGGTCACAGATTCGATTCCAGGTCAAGGGCAAATACCTAGGTTGCAGGTTCCATCCCCAGCCCCAGTTGGGGTCAGGGTACATGCGGGATGTGTGTGTGTGTGTGTGTGTGTGTGTGTGTGTGTGTGTGTGACTCCCTCCCTTCTACTCTGTTTTCAGTGGAAAAAAATATTCTCAAGTGAGAATTAACAACAACAACAAAAGATGGTTAATATTTAGATGATAGGAATGGGGGAAGTGTCACTCACAAGAGTGAGCATGGAAATGGGAAAGTGAGAGAAGGCTGGGGCAATAATCTGGTCCCTGCCCTGGCTGGTATGACTTGGTTGGAGCATCGTCCTGTACACCAAAAAGTTGGAGATTGGATTCCAGTTCAGGGCACATATCCAGGTTACCAGTTCGATCCCTGTTCGGGGTGCATAAGAGAGACAACTGATTGCTGTTTCTTTTCCTCTCTCTTGAAAACCAATGAAAACATATCCTTGGGTGAGGATTTAAAACAATCCTATATAATAAAAGCTTAATATGCAAATTGACCAAACAGTGGAACGACCAGTCGCTATGATGTGCACTGACCACCAGGGGACAGATGCTCAATGCAGGAGCTGCCCCCAGCCCACAGGCCCCAGTCGGCAGTGGTCGCGGTGCAGCGGCGGCGGGCAGGGCCATCACGTGGGTGGCGCCAAGCCAGTCAAGACAGGTGCCAGCGGGGGCCTCCTGATCACCCTGCCAGTCGCCCTGCAGATCGGCCCTGATCACTGGCCAGGCCTAGGGACCCTACCTGTGCATGAATTTTGTGCACTGAGCCTCTAGTAGTAGTAATAATAATAATAATAATAATCTGGTCCCTGAGGTGCCACCCTCTAATCCTTTCTCAAGCCCTTTAGGAGATAAATCCAGGACTGATGAGGGTGGGGAAGGAAAAATTAGCCACTTTAAATCATTAGAAGGACCAAAAAATGGCTTTTTAGATTTGAGGACTAGAGGCCCCAGTGGTGGTGCATGTGAGAGCAATGGGACATGTGTCTTAAGGAGGCAGGAGGCAAAAGGCAGTGGCTGAAGCTCCGGACTGTGACAGGAGCCAGATTCCCTCTGGCTGATGCCTTAGTGGTCAAGGTGGGAGGTAGAGAATGCCCACAGCCTTTGAGCACATTGGACGGGGACCAGCCTCCTAGTTGACTTCGAGACCAGCCTGCTACTGGTTTCACTCACTTTGCAGGTGAGGTCAGCAGCCCAGTGACCTGGGCTCAAGTGAGTTTGGAGGTCTGAGTGGAGTTCCTGAATGTCAGAGCGTAGAGAGCTTGGCTGAGCGCCAAGGAATCAGGATCAAGCCACTGGGTGAGGGAAGTTGCTGGAGGTCTCTTGGTCTCCCCATTGGAATGGAGGGTAATACATGCACAGCAAGGGACAGAATGAGGGACAGCTGATCCCATGGAGTTAGTTGGGACAAAAAGATTCTCCTTTATAAACTGTCTCCAGACAGAGGAGACCGGTGAGCACTTTTTGTGACTTAGACACAGTAAAGCACACACAGTCTCAAATGAAGTTGCATCCTAACAAATACAGAGGCGTTCAGGATTCATATTTATAAAAACTAAAAAAGAAAAAACCCAAAGAAAAAAGAATGCCTTGCAAGGGACTGAAAAAAATCAAATTCAACAAGATAGTTACCCCAGGGTGAGCAAGAGGGAAGAGATCAGGGAGTGGGGCTCCTATTTTATTTGTGGCATTTTAGTTCTTTAAAATATTTGAAATAAATGTGACAAACTATTGAGATGGACAGAGCTGGTAGTTGGGCCAGAGAGATTTAGTATATTATAGTCTACGATTTCCAGTACCTTTGAGATATTGCGTTAAAAAATCAATCAAAGGATAACCGGTTGGGGTGGGGAAGTCAGTATGTCCTTTTGGGTGGCAGGTGGCTGGGTAGGAACAATGGCTAAGTGTCTGGGATCGGGTGGAGGAGGTGTGGGCAGGCAGACCCAGGCTCCTGAAGCTGTCGGGCGGGGGGGGGGGGGGCATCAAAGGAGGTCCAAGGTGTAAAATCAAGGTACTATCAGAGCTAAAAGCTGGCATCAGGGTTTGTTTCTATGTTCAAGGAAGTGAAAGCACAGAAGAGAGCGCTGACGGTGTGTGTGCAGAGGGTGTGTGCCTGTGAGTCTCATAGGACGTGGCAGGTCCGGGTAGGGGCCCAGCTGGGGTGGCAGGCTCTCCTTTGCCCAGCTGGCCATCAGTCTTGAGGGAGTCTTGCGCCCACCGCCCACCGCCCACCGCCCACCGCCCACCGTGGGACAATGCACCAGGTATACTCTCCCTCACCCCGTCCTGCCAGGCTGGGCTGACTCCCAGCCGGGGCCCCTTGCTTTTCACCAGCCTGTGCTTCCTTTTCCCCTGCACATCCGGAGCTACTTCCCCACCCCCTGACTGGGAGCTCTGTGGCCTGGGCCCCAGAGAACCTCAGACTCTCAGGGAGGGGTGGGGTATTAGACTTTTCCACATTCTTAAAGGGACACGTGTTGGGGTAGACAGTGTGACTGAGAGACTAAAGGAAGTGTGTTTGTCCTGGACCCCAAATGCCTACCCATAGGAAAAGCCAGGCTGAGGGCTCAGAGTTAAGGGAGGGGCTCCACCCCCAAGGGTCTGCTTGTGATGGTCCCGCTGGGGACAATGAGGCGAGGGAGAAAACGTTTTTTGAGCCTGTGATGACCTTACCAGCTCTGGGGTTTAGAGTTTGGAGGTTTGCTATCTTTCTGACCCCTCCTCTGCCCCCCATAACCCTACACTTAGCAGCAGGGAGACAGAGAGAGGCAGGGGTCATGACCTCCAGCTTTAGGTGGAAGAACTCTGGGACCCTGAAAGAGGTAGAGCCTGGCATGGCATCTCCTCAATCTGTCCAGGAATCCACACTGGGCACTGCCTCCCTTCCAGGCCCTGGAATTTTACCCTGAGACCTGGGGGGATATTATGGATGAAGTATCCCCCTTGCCAAGTTTCTGGGGTTCCTGTCTCCTCTTCCTCTTTCCCTTACCCCCACCCCACCTCTGCCTTCTTGGTGCATAGTGGGCCCCTAAGATGCTGAACACAATGACTCCCTTTCCCCTGGACTTTAAGAAGCAGTTGATCACTGCCCATTGCCCAGGATGTGGGACAGCAGCCCATAGTGTGCTAAGATTCCTGGCCCTGGACGCAGGCCCTACTTAGGAATTAGGAGATCTGGGAAGACAGGGCAGTGAGAGGGGATTTGCAGGACCAAACTCTATATGCCAGACTGTAATGAGGCCCCTGTTTGTCCCTTTCTGAACAACTTTGTCTCTGTCTCTCTCTCTCTGTATCTCTCTTCACTGCTTTCTTTTTAACTCTTTTTCTTTTTTCTTGTGTCTTTCTTTCTCCCCATGTTCCCCTCTGTCTGTCCTCTTCTTCGTTTATTCTCTCTGTTGCTATGTGTATTTATCTCTATGCTTCTGTCTCTCCATGTCTTTATCTCTTTCTTTGTGTCTATTCCTCTTTCCTCCCCCTGAGGTTCTCCGTCTTTCTCTTTCAGTTCCCTTTGGTTGCCTGTCTCTCATTATTTTGGTCTTTTCCTGTGTGTACGTGCCCATGTCACCTTCTCTCTCTGCACTCCCCTCCTAGGCTGACCGCTATCCCTGGCTTTCTCCAGCTGTGAACGGCTCAGCGGGGCAGGAGACGCAGAGGCAGCTTCCAGAGGTGCTGAGTGGGGCCCGGGAACCACCTCGAGAGGATGGGCTGCCTCTGATCACTGTGATCATCGCTATCTTTGTCCTGCTGGCAGTCTGTATCGTGGTGGCAGTCCACTGTGGGCCAAGTCTACACCAGGGCCGTGCCACTCTCCCCACAGAGCCACCAGCCCCAAAGCCAGAGGGTGGCATCTACCTCATCCACTGGCGAGTGCTGGGCTCCCAGGACATTCATGGAGACACGCAGCAGGGCCCTCCTGTCTCTGGCTCCTGCCTTGTGCCAGATGGGCCTAGGCTCAGCATCGACGAAGTCACATATCTGTAGGAGGAAGACTTTGGAAAGTAGGCCAGTCCTGGCTCAGAACAAGAAACTGGACAGAGAATTAGGGCAAAGGCAAACTGGGGCCTGGGTGTCAGATCTTTGGACGTGCACACATGGACTAAGATGGAGCTGCCCTCCGGGCAGAATACAGAGAAAGCCTTGATGGGGAAATAAAGAAGCTTGAGGGCCCTGCCCAGACACATGGTGCTATGAGCATTCCAAGTGCCCAAGGCTGCCCTTACAAAGCTACTCCATCTTCTTCAGGGACCACCAGACCCCTGAACCTCCTTCTCCAAGTCCCTCCCCTTCTCCCACCCCTAATCTCCTCTCCTTTGGTGTCAAGGTAAGTCTGGCTTGGAAGATTCCACCACCCACCCCATCCCCGTGCAGGGATGGAAGAGGCTCCTGCAGAGGCTCTGCTGCTCCAGCCCCAGGTCCTGTGAGGCCAGCCAGGGAGTACAAGGCAAGGAACCCAGGGCTCTGCCTTCTCTGGGACTTGGGGAAAGGCAGGAAAAGCTGTTGCCCTTCACTGATTGAGGGACATCCCTTTGGCTGTCAGGGCCCAGGACTTGTTAACAACTTTCAAGGCCCTTATAAAGCACCAAGCACCAATTATAGCTCCCCAAATTGTTTTTGAATGCCCTCCACTATCTTGGGGCAAGACTCTGTCTTGCCTTCCTATGATGCAATGGGGAAAATTTGGGAGTTCTCATTACCTCCTACTTTCTGTATGCATGGGCCTGTTGAAACTAGCCTAGAATTTACCCCAGGAAATTTCCCCAAGTGCAGCTGGTAGGAAAACAGGATAGGAAAGGGAGCTTCATGGAGCTTTTATAGAGTAAGAAATGGGTGAGGAGAAGGCCTACAGGGAGAGAGACATGGAGGTTGGGAAGATGCAAGAGGCCAAGAGGGCAGAACTGAGCCTCCCAGGGGCTCCCTGGAAAGGTACCTCTTTCTCTGGCACCTCTGAGCTTCATTTATGTGTAGTCAGGAAGGGGCAGACAGACATTTATGGAGGAGCCTCTGGGTGCTTTACCCTGGGGAACAAGTCAACTCTGGGATTGCCCACAGTGAGACCCCAGCACAGTCAGTAAGGCTGGGAAAGAACAGAAGATAGAGGAACAGAGGTGGAGATTATGCGTGCAGAGGACTGGCTTGCCACCTTTGGGATGATGAGAGGCAGTTATAATGTGAGTAGCTACTCCTTCTTGAAGGCCAGCTACGTGCTTGGCACTGGCTTCCTCCATGGGCCTGCAGATATACCATTCACTCCTCATAACAACCTTGAGAAGAGAGCCATTGTTACTCCCATTTTACAGTTGGGAATATTAAGACATCCAGGTGGACACATGTACTAAGTGGTGGGTCCGGATTTGAACCTGAGGCAGTCTGCACCATGTTGGGGGCTGGAGGGTGGGGAAAGTCATGTTGGGGAGGCCTTTGATTCTGGTCTGGTTTCTAGGTATAGGTGTGATGTTGGAAGATCTTCAGGCCTTGAGGACAGAGTGGCTGGACAGCTGGGGAGAGGAAGGGACTGTTTTCCTCACTCTTTTGGCTCTGTCATCCGTAGAGGCAGTCAGTTCCTTCTGGCAAATGTGTGTCTGTGTGGAGCCTTTCTCCACAGCATGCTGTCCTCAGATATGCATATTGAACCGTTGCAACAAAAACAAAGGTAGGAGGGAGGAAGAAACAATTTCTGGGTGGAATGAATGGAACTGGTAGAAATGGGCCATCTCCCCTCCCAGATGGGGGCAATTTTGCCACCACAGTGTCGTTGCAGTGGCTCAGTTCTAACAGCAATAGCAAAAGGTGTGGCAGGTGACTGGCTGTGTTGTCCAAGGTCCCCCATAGAATGTCCCCCCGCCTCACACAAATCCTCTCCCCACTTTATCCCTCATGCAGGCTCTCTCATCAGGGGCTGTTTATGCAGTGGACCCTGCTTCTTTGAGCACCCCCTTGCTCAGGGCACAGCTCATGGTATCTGTGTGCTCCCTCAGGCAGCCCCTGGCCCCTCCCTACCCCCCAAACCTCCCACTGGAGACAAGGGCACTGAAAGGGTAGGTGGAGTGGGGGTGCTGCCCAACTCTCTGCCCTCAGACTGCCTGTGGGTTCTGTCCACATTGACATGACACCCACCACCCCACTGCCATGGAGGAGGAGGGGGGTAAGGAAGCACGTCTGTGCAAGCCGGTTTGGACATTGCGGATAATAAGTGCCAATAGTTTGTATTAATTGAGTCTAGTCGGAGAAAGATGCACACTGAAGTGTGTAATCTGAGGAGTGTTTAAAAGGGGGACCATTTAGAAAAGGCAGGTATAAGGAAACCAAAAGCAGAGGCTGAGTACTACAGGATGAGCTGCAGTAGGGAGCCGATACCGCTGCTAGGCCTGAAGGGGCAAGGAGAGGAAGCAGTTCATGGGACCTGGACAGGGACAGGGTTCCTGAGCTAGTTTGGTCAAGAGATACGGTGAGTTCACAGTGACCTTGACACCGCAGGGGAGTGCTAGGGAAATAAATACTTTAACCTCATTCACCTCCTTTCCTCCATTCTCCCATTGACCAAACAAACAGAAGCCTAGAGGCAAGGGAGCCTGTTGATGCTATCCCAGGGCAAAAGGAAGCAGAGAAGGGTGAAGAAGTAGGTCCAGAGGGTCCAATGGAAGACACCTGGCACATTCCTTAAGTTTACCTGGCAATTAGAGTTTACAAGAAACGTCCATGCAGTCATTGTCCTCACAACAACCCTGTGAGGTAGGTAGGGCAATTATTATGATCCCATTTCATAGATGAGGACACTGAGGCTCATGTAAAACAACTTGCCCAAGGTCACAGGACTCATCTTGAGATGTCAAGTCCCCGTGACTTCTTTGAGAGGCCCCCCTGTGGGAAGAAGCAGCTTTGCTGGGCAATTAGCCCCTAAAGAAAGCCCTCAGTTCAGAGTCTTGGAGATCGCTGGGGGATCAGGCAAGGTGACCGTGGCGCTCAGAAGATATCTGTGCGGAGTGGGAGAGGCTTATCCATTTCACTGATGAGGAGCTCGGGCTCTTGGTTCAGTGTGGAAGAGTCAGGCACCACCGAGGTCCCCACACTACCCACAGTAACCTCCTCCCTTTCCTCCTGCTGCAGGTGCCTGAGAATCTCCTGTGACAGGGAGAAGCTGCTTTCCTCTTCAGGTTCTGGAATGGGGGTGGAGAAGGTGGTGGGGAGTGGAGTGAGAAACTCAAACACACCCCAGGGGATTTGCTGGGCAGATCCTTCAACCCACCTCTCTATGCCTCCTCCCCATCCTAGCCATTGTGGGTAGAGCTTCTTGGAATCCTAGAGCTAGAAATGGCTTTAGAGATCGTGAAATTCCACCCTCTTGCTTTTAGAGATGGTGCTTAGAGAAGGGCAGAGACCTGCCCAAGATCATACAGCAAAGGAGTGGCAGAGCTGAGGTTTCAGCCCCTGTCAGTCTCTTAATTCCTGGCCTGGGGCCTAGGATATTTTGCTTCCTTTGACAGATGAAGTGAGGAGACCCTATAGCCCGCCTCTTCACGCTCTACCCAAGACCCATAGCCAAAGACTTCAGAGCAACCAAGTGTCCCAACCTGGGGAGGTGGACCTCTCCCATGGGAGGAAGGGGCAGGACTTGAATGCCCTGACCACTCGGGAAGACCCAGGGCATGACGCTTTCACATCTCCTTCTGCCCTCCTGGAAGACCCTTGGGCCCCCTGACTCCTGTCCTTCAAACTATCAATCCCTTACCCTGGTAGACAATGAAGCGACAGTTGTTCTGACACTCAGGGGCATCTGCCAGGATGTCCTCAAGTGTCCGGCAGAAGAGTTTAGCCTGCTCAAGCCGGTCTTGCCGACTGAAGCCAGCTCGGCTATCCTGTGACATGGCAAACAGGGTCTTCAAGGGGGTGGCATACTCCAGAACGCAGGTGCCCACCTGGAGAAAATGAGAGGAAGACCAAACTAAACCAGGGCAGACAGACCCTGGACCCCAGTACCACTGCAAGGACCCCACTCCCTCAGTCTGTATAGATGGAGTCCCGGCAGGTGCCGCCCTAATGGGATTATGCTGTCTGGTTGTCTTTTGCCTCTGGCATCCCACCCTTAAGATCAGGGCCAGGGCTGAGCTAAATTTACCCTTCACTGATCCTCCTCCTAGGATCCCAGGGCGAGGCCCACCAAGCTAGGCTGTCAACTGCTCTAGTTTGAAATCAAGTCTGAAGGCTAGTCTCTGGGGTTCAACCGTGGTCTGGGTCTCCCCACCCACCCGTGTGAAATCCATCAGATCTTCTCACAGCCTTCATCTAGGGCAGCTTTATGGTCAAAAGCATGGTGCCCTCGCCGGTTTGGCTCAGTGGATAGAGCATTGCTCTGAGCACTGAGAGGCCGTAGGTTCGATTCCAGTCAAGGGCATGTACCTCTGTTTGTAGGCTTGATCCCTGGCCCTGGTTGGGGCATTAGGGAGACAACCAATCGATGTTATCTCTCTGACTCTCCCCCTTCCTTTCACTCTCTTTAAAAAATCAGTGGAAAATATCCTCGGTTGAGGATTAACAACAACAACAACAACAACAACAAAAATAGGTGTTTTTTTCAAAAAAGCATCATATATTCAAGTTGAAATTGTCCACTTTCTCCCTGGTTCTCTGAGTCAGTTTCGTCACCTGTAGAATGGGGGTTGTAACAGTCCCTACCCCATAGGGTGGTGGTGAGGATCCATTGAGGTGGTTAGATAAGCATCTAGAATAGCACCTGGCATCCATAAGTGTTCAGTAAATGTTACTTATTATCCTCATTCAGCGTCGAATCTTGTCCAGCCCTGGGACTCACTGCGGAAACTGAGGCTCAGAGGAGGGCAGTACATTTTTACCAGTGGTTGGCCAGAGCCCGGAGTTCTGGTGCTCTAGGTCTGATCCTCTCCAGCAGGACCCACCTTCCTGCACACTCACCAGCCTCCCGTTCTCCAGAAGCTCATAGATGCTGTTTTTGTAAACCCGGTCCTTGATGCCAGCACGGTCAGTGAGTTGCGGGGGCAGCTCATGCAGGAAGCGAATGTTGGGGTCAACCACACTCAGGTCATCAGGCACCCCACAGTCCAATGGGAAGAGGATGTATAGCCGATGGCTTGCCGCGCCTCGTAGGATATTGTTGTGGGACTGATTGTAACTCTGGATCCGGGCCGGAAGCCCTGAGGTGGAGAGGCCCAAGAAGTCATTCCCACTGACCTTGTCTCCCACTGCATCACTGGTCACCCTCAATGTGTGCATGCAAAAGAACCGAGGGCCCAGTCCCCTAGTACTGGCCAGGGGGGACAGCACATCCAAAGACCCTTGCCTCCCCTCCATCTACTCCCACCACTGCTTTCTCCCTTCACTTGTTCTTTATCCAGATTTCTGTCAGCCCCACTCCTTCCCACCGCAGCGCTTAGGCCTTTGAGAGGCAGGCAGAGGCCTGAGAGGTGACATTGTCAGCACCCGCAGCTGCACTGAGTCAGGCCTCTAGCATGAGCCATTTCCTAGCAGGAGCCCTGGTGTCAAGGGAAGGCAGCAACAAGATATGGGAGGACTCTCGACTTGGCTGGCCAGTCAGAAGAATGAGACATAACATATAGATTCACAGTAGTGTCAAAAGGTCAAGCCCTGGACAGACCTGGATTCAAATCCCGTCTCCTCTCACTAAGCTGTGTGACTTGGGATAAGTCACTTTAGCTCTCAGAACCACAATTTTCTTATCTTTTAAGCAGGAAGACGATTATCCCTTCCTCATGGGTTGTGAATTAAAAGAGAAAATGCACATGCAAGGCGCACAGCAGTAAATAGTTACTGAAAGAATTCAGAGGCAACCTTGGGCATGTCACTTAATATTTCTTCCTCTAAACCAGGCATAACAATATTCTTCATGCCTAGAGGATTGTTTTGGGAATCAAACGATTTGTTAGACATGAAAATACTTGGAAAAATACACCGAGTTGTGGAAATGATGTGTCTTATTGTTTGTGTGTCTTGTAGATCTAGAAATGGGACATAGAGGATGGCCCACCTGGTAGGACCAGCCGCAGGTACCCGATATAAAATGACCATGCCAGCCCATGGGCCACGTTGAAGTTCTTTTGTTCACAGACTGTAGAGATCTCAGCTGGGGCCAGGCCCTGTGGACAGAAGGGTGGGGCAGGGGGAGACCTCCATGAAGGACAACTAGAACCCTCCTCTTCCAAGGAGATTTCTCAGCCTGCTGCTGCTTTCTCCCTTTTCTGTCATTGCTGACCCTGCTGTTCCAGGACATTATAAGTTCAACTCCAAGAACCAACCTCTAAACTAGTCCCACTCCTAGTACTGAGCTCAGAGCAGGTCACAGTAGCCACAGCCTCCACCTGACCATGTCCTCCACTTCCCACTGTGTCATACCTGGAGGTTCAGGATGATGCTCAGTGCCTCTGAGAGGCCCAGGAGGGAAAGCATCCAAGTGAAGGGCAAGCCAGCTTCGTTTGGAAGGGGGTCATAGAAATAGCAGGACAGCAGCACCAGGACCCCACAGCGGATGGGGCTTCCCAGACAGGCCCTCACAGCCCTCCGGTAGCTTCCCTGGTACCTGCAGATGACAGCTCAGCTAGAGAGATTCAAGGAGGGGCAGGGATGGGGGTCAAGGGAGTGAACATGTTGTGTGCCCGATCACCATGGGTGCTGCAGGGAGTCACCTGGAATGGATGTGGCGTAGCTCCTCGACCAGACTGCAGACTCGCTTGAACAGCAGTCCCAGCTGCAGGGAGGCCAGGTGGAGCAACAGACACTGGCGAACGTGTTTTGGCGACTCCCCCAAGAACCAAAAGGCTGCCACACAGGCAATCAGCAGGACAGCGGCTGCTATCTTGGCCGTGTGACTCCTGGGCCGAGGGATGGATGGGTGCAAGCTGGAGTGGGGCATCTGTAGGTACCAAGAAATCCATGGCCATGCTCCTCTCACTCTCCTGTTGTTCCAGGATGGAGGCCCTGGCTGGGCAGCTTCCCCCAGCTCTCTCCTCCCCACCCCTCTCCCCACCCCCGTGCCCAGCCATACCCAGGGGCTGCTTTTGGAGACACCTCTGGGGGACAGGCTGGGCATACAGCATCCCAGAGTTCCAGTCCAGGAGGGATTTGTTGAAAACAGAACAGGTGGAAAAGTGCATGGATTTATACATACACATCCCATCCAACCCCCAGGGAGACTGCGGGGCAGAGAAGAAAGAAGGCAGCAACTCTCCCAGACCCAGACCTATGAGGTGCCACCTACCTCGGGACCCTTGAGGATCCGGGCTTTCCTCTCCCCGGGAAGGATTATTAGCCAGAAGGGATCCCCAGGGGCCTCAGCCTTGGAGCTTTGGCTGGGCTGCTTCTGATCCTACCTTCTACCGCCAGACACAGGCTGTTTCTGGGAGACACAGGAAGAGAAGGCTCAGCGCAATAGCTCCCAGTGACTAAGAGCAGTCTCTCCGGTCAGCCTGAAAATGGAAAGTTAAAAGCAATTTGAAGCTTTCTCTACAACACTCCAGCCCTGACATCTCAGACCATAGCTCAAAGTTACAGTGGAGAGGAGGGTATTTCCCGGCCCGGGGAGGAGGGAAGAGCCCTCCCCGAAAGGCCCTAATGAGTCACACCCAGTCCTGGCATGTGTGTGGTTCGGGAAGCTTGTGAAGGCTCCCATTCCTGCAGTTTGCTACCCCAAAGTCAAGGGTGTTCAGAAGTTCTCTCACACTCCCCTGAACCACAGCCTGAACACCAGGTTCCCCTTAAGCCCCCACAATTAAACAAACTCTACCAATACTTACACGGGACTCCACACACCCAGCCTGAGACAGCACACACTACACCATGCTCCCTGCCTGATCGCTTATATTCTGATTTCTGGATGAGATCCTCTTTTTCTGAAGACGGTGATATGGAGGAGGGAGGAGGGCGGGGGAACGAACAGTTGTTTCCTGTAATAACAGCCTTTCAGAGTAAAGGGCTTGGTAGGCGCAGAAAGCCAGCAGGGGAGTGTAGGGTTTGGGCTCTTCACAGGAAGTGGCCACGCCTGAGACTTCTCAGAAAGAATATGGTGGTTCCAGCCAAAAAAAGGCAGCCTCGTGGATAATAATAATATATTATGGCAAGTGTTATGTATATTTACTAGTATTCACTTAATCTAGTCAGCCACCCTATCAGATAGGTATAAAACCATTCCCATTTTATAGATGGGTAATCTGAGGCTTAGTGAGATGAATTAACGTTTCCCAGGCCCCACAGACAGTAAATGAGGGGGGAGGGGGGAACTGGAAGTCAGGTGGGTTGCTCCAGAAGGCGCTTTGCTCTGTGCCTTGATTTCCTGGGAAAAGCGGAAAGTGCCAGGATCCTGTTTCATGCTTACATGGAGTAGGGATGTCTCTGGCCACTTCCTGGCAACCTGATGAGCTGAGCTGACTTGAGAATGGGCAGGTCTGGAGAGCGGGATTGGGGTGCCACCCACAGAGCAGCAGCAATTCATTTCTGCCCAGGTCAGAGGGTCCTTGCCTTGACCCTCCCCCACATCACAACCAGACTCATGAGGACACAACACATTCATAGATGCCAGTGGCCTCCCAGGAGCAACGAAGCTTCCTGAAAACTTGGTTTTGAAAAGAGAGTTTCATCATTTCCTAAGAATGGAGGTAATTCCCTACATAGTCCCTCCCCTAAAATTGGCTCACAAAGGGGCCCACTAACATGGACAAGGTGTCTGCTGTTTCAAAACTAAAGGAAGTCGACCTTGCCCAAGAGCAGGCCTGAGCAGAGTCCTGCAGGCGTGCGCCCCCAGGCCCAGCTGTGTCAGCAGCCTCAGGCCTCCAGGATCCTGCTCCGCTGTCCAGCACCAGCTCCCCTGGGTGGCACCCCTGCTGCCAACTCTGCTGCTCCACACTGGTCGTCATTTCCTCTGAAACCTGCTTTTTCTTCAAAACCTGCTCTTTCCTTTCTCCTAGAGCAGTGGTTCTCAACCTTCCTAATGCCGCGACCCTTTAATACAGTTCCTCATGTTGTGGTGACCCCCAACCATAAAATTATTTTCGTTGCTACTTCATAACTGTAATTTTGCTACTGTTGTGAATCGTCATGTAAATATCTGATATGCAGGATGCATTTTCATTGTTATAAATTGAACATCATTAAAGCATAGAGATTAATCACAGAAACAATATGTAATTATATATGTGTTTTCCGATGGCCTTAGGCGACCCTTGTGAAAGGGTTGTTCGACCCCCAAAGAGGTCGCGACCCACAGGTTGAGAACGGCTGTCCTAGAGGAAGGTCCTTTATTTTATAGGCCAGGTTGTCACTATGCTTCAGAAGGAGCAGTGAGGGGAGGTGGGGAAGATATTGGTGTAGAACATTGTGGAAGAGCAGCACATATAAAGGCCCTGAGGTTGTGAGAAGGAACTTGGCCTGTGGAGGAACAGAGAAATGGGTGGTATGGCTGCGGCAAGTAAGCATGTTGGGGGCCCGTATGATTTTCATAGGGCTACTGTAACAATAAATATGGTGTACCATATTTATTGGTACCATAAATATGGTGGCTTTAAGCAATAGAAATTTATTCTCTCATAGCTCTGGAGGCCAGAAGTCTGAAATCCAGGTGTTGGCAGGGGCATGCTTCCTTGGAAGCCTCTGTATGAGGCTCTCTCCTTGCTTCTTCCAGCTTCTGGTAGCCCCAGGCATTCCTTGGTTTGCAGACACAGTACTTCAGTCTCTGCCTCCACCACAGCATGTTCTCCAACTCTGTCTTCACCTGGTGTTTCTTCTTATCAGTATATCAGTCATATTGGATTAGGGCCTACCTTAATGACTTCATCTCAACCAGATTACATCTGCAAGGACACTATTTCCAAATAAGGTCACATTCAAAGGCGCTGGGTGTTAGGATGTCAACATATCTTTTTAAGGGACACAATTCAACCCATGACAGGTTCCGTGGTGTAAGAAGGGGTCCCGAGTGTGGGTCAGAGCCCCACTCTGTGACCAGTGCCTCAGATCCTGGAGAGCATCAAGACAGTTGCATGCATGGGATTGTCCTCAACACGCAGACAGACCAGCTCTTCCAGACAGCTGAGGAGGAAGCTAAGGGCCACAGAGGGAAGTTAGGCCCAAGCCCCATGCTGCCCTGCTCACATGCTGCTGAGTGGCACTGCGTGGTAGTTGGTTCTTCCCTCCAGACACCTGGAAGTGCCGGTCTGGGCCAACTCTCATTTCTGTATCTGGCCCAATCACAGCTTCCATCCTCATCCTCAGTGTGCCTGGGAGAGGACTAAACCTCTAAGCACTTGTTCAGCAGATGCTGGGCCTGGGACAGATTGTGTGTGAGGTAGGGAGGCCTGTGACCTCCAAGGAGCCACCCTTTTGCCTACACAACCTCTTTCATGTTTAAAGGTTCCTGAAATTAATGTGCAAAGGTCCCTGAAATCTGCTAGGACAAGGGACATTGGGGGGATTTTAATATCATTGACCATGGTTCACCTAAGATCCAATATGGCCTCTGTCTCTTCTAGCATGGTTTACCTAAGATCCAATTGGAACTTAGCCCAGTTATTTAGCTTCTTTGAGCCTCAGTTTCCCCATACCTCAAATAGGGATGGTAATAGCTTTTATCTCAGAAGATTGTCATGAGGATGGAAAGAAATAATGTCACTATAGACCTGACTTCTTGTAAATGCTCAGTAACTGCTAACGCTAATCACCACCACCACAACCATCATCATCGTCACCTTTAACAATCACTCCTGGATTTGCTAGCCCCTGTCACTTTGACCTCTCCCTTGGGCTTCAGTCCCCTCTGCAGCAGACACAGATATTTGATGTCTCATCCATCAGTGGCTGTGAGTCTGACCCTGGCCACCTCCTTGTGATAACTCCATTGCACCATCATGGAGTCAACTAGTGTGTCCTGGTCTTTCCTGGACAGGATGATATCTTAGTAGATGTGATAGAGAAAAGGGTCTTCATGATGCACGGCTGGGGGTGAAGAAGCACATCTGGCTTAGCTACTCTATCTTCAGGGAGTAAATAATAAACCCACCTACTCCTGGAAAGAGATATTCAGCAGGGTGGAGAGATCTACAGTTGTTTTTTGTTTGTTTTGGGTAATAGCTTTATTGAGATATAAATCACATACCATACAACTCACTTATTTAAAATGCACAATTAATTGGTTTTTAGTAAATTCACACAGTTGTGCACTATCACCACAATCAACTTTAGAACATTTTCATTACCCCCAAAAGAAACCCTGTAGCCATCACATCTCAACCACCCTTACTCACCCCACCCCCAAGCAACCACCAATCTACTTTCTTTTTCTATAGATATGCCTATTCTGGACATTCATATAAATGGAATCATACACTATGTGATTGTGTCTGTCTTCTTATCATATTACTAGGGACCCAGTCCACGAATTCGTGCACCTTGAAAGGAACTGTGGCCTGTGAGGCTGTGGTGGGCCTCACAGGGGTGGTTCTCGGCCCATCCTCCACACCCCCACCAGACCCCTCCTGCTGCAGCCCCTGGTCCCCTCTCTGGTGGAAGCCCTGCTTCCGCTGCCGCCACTCCTATGCGCTGATAGCCCCGGCCCTGCTCGCACCTGCTGATGGTGTGGGGTGATTGGGGCCGGTGCCAGCAGCAGTGCGAGCACTGGGTGGGACTGTGGTGTGTGGGAGCAAAGAATTCTCAGTAACCACCAGAGGCTCGCCCCGATGACAGCACCCAGCGCCCCCACTTATCTTCTCCACCATCTCGCCATGCCCAATGCCTGCCATGTTCCATGCATGCCCCCTGGTGGTCAGCGCACATCATAGTAACCGGTTGTTCTGTTGTTCTGCTGTTTGGTCTATTTGCATATTAATCTTTTATTATATAGAATTATGACAAAATGACAGTACGTGGTGAGCAACCTCAAAAATGATAATGTAGCACTAGATTTACTGACAAATAAAGACATTTATAGTATACTAGAGGACCAGTGCATGAAATTCATGCACTGGTAGGGTCCCTAGTGGCTGCCCACTGGATACTCCCTCCCTTCCCCCAGCTGGCCCGCCCCCTGGTCAAACTCCCAAATAAACTCTGGGTTGAGAGAACATTTGCATACTACGCTTTTATTATATAGGACTAGAGGCCTGGTGCACAAAAGTTTGTGCACTCAGGGGGGGGGGGGGTCCTCAGCCCGGCCTGTGCCCTTTTGCAGTCTGGGACCCCTTGGGGGATAACCACCTGCTGGCTTAGGCCTGCTCCCTGGGGGATTGGGCCTAAGCTGGCAGTCAGACATCCCTCTGGCAGCCCGGGAGCCCTCAGGGGATGCCCACTTGCCAGCAGGGAGCAGGCCTAGGCTGCAGTCAGACATCCTTAGCGCTGCTGAGGAGGCAGGAGAGGCTCCCACCACCACCGCTGTACTAGCAGCCGTCAGCCTGGCTTGTGACTGAGCAGAGCTCCCCCTGTGGGAGCGCACTGACCACCAGGGGGCAGCTCCTGCATTGAACATCTGCCCCCTGGTGGTCAGTGTGTGTCATAGTGACTAGTCATTCCCAGTCGTTCTGCTGTTGAGATCAATTTGCACATTACCCTTTTATTATATAGGATAGAGGCCTGGTGCTTGGGTGGGGGCTGGCTGGTTTGCCCTGAAGGGTGTCCTGGATCAGGGTGGGGGTCCAGCTGGGGTGCCTGGCCAGCCTGGGTGAGGGGCTGATGGCTGTTTGCAGGCTGACCACAGCTCCTTCAGGGTGGTGGTCCCCCCTGGGATGCCTGGCCAGCCTGGGTGAGGGGCTGATGGCTGTTTGCAGGCTGGCCACGGCCCCCAGCCACCCAAGCTCCCAGTGGAGGCTGGCTGGAAGCAGATATCTGGGGTTTATTTATCTTCTATAATTGAAACTTTGTTGCCTTCAACGGAGGCCAGAGCCGGCCAGGGCAAGCAGGAAGCTTGGCTTCCTCCATCGCTGGGGCAACCAAGCCTCTGGCTTGCTCCAGTTCCATGGCTGCTGGCTGCCATCGTGGTTGGGTTAATTTGCATATAGTCACTCTGATTGACAGGTGGACGTGGCTTGGGGCATTGCAAAGGTATGCTCAATTTGCATGTTTCTATTTTATTAGATTTTTAAGTCACAATAATAGTTACAAAGTAGTACATATTAAATAAACTCTGGTATTTCCATTCAAGGAAATACTCTGCAGCTCTTTATTTATTTACTAGAGGCCTGATACACAAAGATTCGTGCAAGAGTAGGCCTTCCTTTCCTCAGCTGCTGGCACCAGCTTCCCTCTGGCACCCGGAACTGGGGCTGCTTTGCTCTGGTTGCCGCCACCAGGTACCCGGGACCCGGGCTGCTTCACTCCGGCCACCGATGCCACCCACCCGGTTCCCCGTCAGGTTGTTGGTCATTACAGTGTTACGGCATTACAGCCACAGGCCTTTTATAATATAGATTTTTTAAAATATGTTTTATTGATGTTAGAGAGAGAGGAAGGGAGAAAGATAGAGAGGTAAAAACACCAATGAGAGAGAAACATCGATCAGCTGCCCCTCCCCGCACACATCCTCCACTGGATCGAGCCCGCAACCTGGGCAAGTGCCATGACAGGAATCACCAGGGACCTCTTGGTTCATAGGTCAACACTCAACCACTGAACCACACCAGCCAGGCTTCATCTCTTTATAAATGAGACAGCTCTTTATATGCTGATATGGAAATATCTGAGAGAGATATAGTGAGGGAAAAGAGCAAGTTGCAGAACAGTGAGTGTTGAAACAAAAGGATCAATATGCATGTTTGTAATATGGTGAAGGCAGTGGACTGAGTTACTGAAGGAAGTAAGAGAGGGAGACTCACTTAAAAATTTTTTATTTTATTTTTAATGTTTAGGTAGAGTGGAAGGGAGATAGAAATAGAATCATCAATGATGATCATCATTGATTGGCTGCCTCCTGCATGCCCCCTACTGGGGATCGAGCCTTCAACCGGTTATGTGCACTGATGGGGAATAGGACCCAGGACCTCTTGGTCCATGGGATGATGCTCAATCCACTGAGCCACACCAACCAGGCAGGAGACTCACTTTTAACTGCATTTTTTTGGTGCTTCTGTACCTTTCAGGTTTTATATTGTGCACATTATCACCTATTCAAACATTAAGTAAAATAGTAATAAACCACAGTATGTATATTATGTGATACCATTTTTATTTTTTAAAGTAGACGTATATTTGCATGAGAAAAATTCTGATTGTTAATACAACAAAATAGTCATAATGATTATTTTGGCAGGGGTTTAGGATCCCTGGAGGTTTAAAAAGATATCCACAAATTCTTTGACACTCCTTCCTTCAAGAGCGTAGGACTAATTAGATCATAAAAGGCTTTGTGGCTTCTTTCTTGTTCTCTTTCTTGGATCACTTGCTCTGGGGACAGTCAGCTGCCATGTAATAGACACTCAAGCAGCTACTGAGAGATCGAAGTGGTGAGCTACAAGGCAAGCAGGAACATTTTGCCAGGTGTGAAAATCAGACACTTTGGAAATGAAACCCCAGCGTCCGTCAATCAGGCGATCGCATCTCTGGCTGACACCCTGATTGCAACCTCATGAGAAACCCAGTTCAGCCACTCCAAAATTCCTGAGTCTGAGAAACTATGAGAGAATAAATGCTTGTTGTTTGAAGCTACTAAGTTTTGGGGTCATTGTTGCACAGCAACAAATACAATCATACAAGGTAATTTTAGAATTTTACTTTGCTTATTGTATTTGTACATTTTTATTAAAATTAATGCATATTAGTTGGGTAATTCAAACTGAGAAAAAAGAGAATGAGCAAGAGAACAATGGGAATACCGTTCCGTCTGAGTTTCATTCACTCAGCTGTGTGATCCTTAGATGGGGACACATTGGCCTCTTAGCAGTTTGAGAGAAGAATCCTTAAGGGCTCTAGAGAACCAAATGTGTAAGTCACCATCAAAAGGCTGCTGCCTTCCGAGGTTGTGTTCATGGGAATGTAGTGTCTGCATTAACGTAGATGACCTCGTGGTTCCCCAGACCTCATATCAGACCAAATCTGGGCATTGGACACTGGTGTCCAGAAGCTGCTGAAGGACCTGAAGGTACCTCCTTCTTTTTGGGCTCCTTGCCTCACTGCTCCTTCCTCAGTTGCACTAGTACATTCCAGCGAGACTGGGCCTGATTGGGACTCCTGATACTCCATGCTCTTTCTCACTATCTGAATGGCTCTTCCTGCTCCCCAAACACTCCACTTGTCCCCGTGATACTGCATTTCCCCAATGAGCAAACTAAGCTCAGGGTACCAGCAAAACTCTCCAGTTTTTCTTTAAAAACATTGATATTTGAACAGCATTGAAGTTGCTCACTCTTTGCCGACCACAGGGAGATCTCCCCAGGAAGTCTTCGCAGGCCCCATGCTGAGGGCCTTGCCTCCCGCTCCCTGTCAGCTCAGATCTCTCCTATTTGGCCTCGTGCACACCTTATTGTTACTGCTGGTTTGCTTGTTGATTTCATGGACAGACTAAAAGCAATGGGAGGACAGGAACCAACCCTGCTTGTTCTCTGCTGTGGACTCATGGCCTAATATACAGTAAATGCTCTGTATATAGTCATGAATGATGAATAAACAAAGAATCTCAGGGGACTTGAGTAATCTCTTCAAGTGTCTGAAGGGCTGTCTGAGGCAGAAGACTCTTCCTCTCTGTGACCACAGGAGGCAGAAGAACTAGGGCAAGTCAACGTGAGTGCCAAATTTTGGTTCCTAAGATAAGAAGAATCTTATAATAATACAGGCTGCTTGTGAAGAGATGAGCTGTAGTCATCAACGGGGTTTCCGAGAAGCCTGGCAGCTCTCTGTGAGGGACAGGCTGCAAAGAGAATTCCAGGCTGGACAAAGGTTGTGAGTTGCCAAGGTCCCAGGCAAGCTGGGGTGTTCAGGAAGTCATGAGGGTATATTTTTGGTGGGGGGAGGGCAAGGAGGTGAGTGTTTTGTTTTTCCCTTTTGAGGAACTTGCTTCTGATTCACCCATCCACACTTCCCCATTCTAGCTCATCTTTCCTCAGACCTTGGAGAGGCCTTGTGACTGGCACTGGTGACACCTGGTGGCCAAATGGACTTGGACAAAGGCAGCTTCACCTCCTGTCTGTCCATTTGGTTCATGGTTGTATCCCTGGGCCTAGTACAAAGCTAGGTACATTCAATGAATGAATGAGTGAGTGAGTGAATGAATGAATGGATGAATACAGACTGTAAAGAAGAGAAGGAAGAAGAGATGCTGTCTCTCTGAGCCTGAGGTCGAACCAGGGGGACCAATTGGAACTGCAGGAGGGGGCTAGACACTTCATCCACTGAAATACATAGACAGAAGAGCCTCTGCTCTCTCTCCTGTCTCCTTCCTCGGTGCCCGTCCTGTGTCCCAGGGGTACCTGTGAGGTGAGGAAGGGGGCTATTTAGGGAAAAGACTTAAGTTAATTAAAAACCGTTTCTGCATCTGAGATTAATTGTGCTCTGGAGCTATGAATAAAGAACCATGGGCTCGGTCATAAGTGCCCAAATGAGGCTTCTTTCTGAGATAGGACTGAGATACAGAGAGAGTAGGAACCTGCCTAAGGTGCCACAGCCAGACTCTAGGGGACCAGGGTCCCCACCTTCAGTTCCTAGGTCAAATCATAGTATTTGACCACCTAAAATAGAAACACAGGGGACAGGAGAATTGATGTGGAGCCTAGAGGAGCAAGTACATGCACCTTAGCCTGGCAAATAGGACTTACCCATCAATGGTGATACCTCTACTATTACTATTCATAACAGCCTTTCCTTCCAACCAAAGAGCTACAGCACTGTCTGCCCCAAACTGAATGTGCATCACTTCCTAGAGCCCTCCTCTCAACCACTCTGCTTTATACCCACCCCTTCAACTGTATGGACAGGGTTAATCTCCCTGGGCCTCAGTTTCCCAATCTGCAAAGGGATTGTTTGAGGTGTGAGAGAGGCTGCATGCCAGATGCTTAGAACAGTGTTTGGCATCTGGTAAGAATTCAATAAGAATCATAGCTGTTATTATTGTTGCTACAGTAATTCAGACCCAATTCAAGTCCTTCCCACAACCCACAACCAGATGGAGACATTCTTGAGGGCAGAGGGCAGAATTCCTTGACTCTATACCCAGAGAAGACTCAGGACATGGCAGAGGTCCCTGTTAGCTCCAGAGGGCACCTGCTGTCTGGTTTCCCTTAGTGCCTTCCCTATGGGCGGGACTGCAGTCTGAGCCTGGCTTTCTGGCTTTCATTCCTTGAGGCTGTAACAAGACGTTTGTCTGGATTGAGTTTGGGATTTCTCTGATGGGTCAAAAACAAAGTGACAAGGTGCTGCTAGAGTACAAAGATGGCTTCCCCCATTGCCCTGAATGGCATGGAGAGACTCAAAACCCCCAACAGAGGAGCAGGGATAGGCAGGTCTCTGAGGCCAGAGGATAAAGCTGTCATATAAGCACAGGTTCTCCTGAGCATTCTTGGGAAGTCCTATGCCCTAAACCAGGCCCCTGTGGACGGTAGCTTGAGGGTACCTGGAAGAGCCTCCCCTGCCCCCAGTCACTCCCTCTCCTCCATCTTCAAGGCTGACTTATTCTGGGCTGTTCTTCTCTCTCATGCCACCATGCCAGGCCCTAACGTTGCTTTGAGCTTGTAGTATGCCCAGATACTAGTCTTTCATCCGTATTCAAGAAGTATTTATTGAGCCTCTTCTCTGTGCCAGTTGCCTTACCATAGGAGCATACATTCTGATTGGGGGAACAAAGAAGTAGACAGGTAAAACTCCACTTATGAAGGGCTGTTTCAGAAGTAAGCCCAGGGCTTGGGGAGAGCAGGAGAGAGGTGACCTTTCAACTCAGTCTGAAAGAAGTGGAGGAGGCCTAAGCAAGGAGAACCTGTGTACAGACCAGGAGGGAAGAGAGCCCTGGTATTTTTGAGGAGCTGAGTCCACAGCTGGCAGAGACCAGAGAGGCCCAGACCGCACGCAGCTGGGCATGCACAGGTCTCCCTGAAAATAACCATTTACCCCCCTCCTCCACTCCAGCTTCCCTGCATGAGTCCCCAGTTCCCCATCCTCCAGGGCCTTCCAAGGGAGGCAAACCTCGCTCTTGGGAGTGGGGACAACAGCAGTGTCTCCATGGGGGCCAATGGTGCTAACCTGATGCCCTAAACCACTTTGCTCTTTCTCAGCATTTAATTTTAAGCATTGCGCTAAATGAAACTGAATTTTCACCAAAGTTTTATCTGTGGGTGCCCTCTGTATCCCCACCTTTTACTGATGGAAGTGGAGTTCTTGGGGTACCACGGGGACAATAATTTCCTGAGGCCACATGGGAGGATGAGGTATGGTGGGAAGCTTTATTGATGATATAACATTAAAGGGGTTCCCTTCCAAGGGCCCATTTCCCTCCGTCCCACCTTGGAAAAAGTCCAGCTGTGTCTTCAGCGGGGCAAGAATTAAAGCCACTGCCCAGGGTCTCCACTCCATATTAAACCACAGTTCAGTCCAGCATCTGGATAGGTTAGCTTGTATTCCTAGCTGCAGTCCATTGTGTGTGGGTCTGCATGGCCATGGCTGCTAAGGCCACATGGCTATGGAGGTGAGTGCAGGTCATGGAGCAAGTGAGAAACAGGAGTGCAAGAGCAAACAAGCAAGATCGAGAGAGAGAGAGAGAGAGAGAGAGAGAGAGAGAGAGAGAGAGAGAGCTCCTTAGTCTGGGGTTATAACTAAGAGTTTAATCAATTAACCCTTCAGGATTTTGCACTCTTGCAGCAGCTCCACACCTCTAGCCAATATCTTTTTCCAAGGTTAGACTGACAGGTAAGCACCTTCCCTATGTCACCCGGACTTCACTGTGCATGCACCCATTTCCTCCTTTGCCTGATCCCTTCCCCCAGTGATTTGCAGAGAATGGACTGGTGATTCCCTGGGAAATGTGAAGTTGCAGCTTCCTGTGAAGCTCCCCAGATGACCATGCTTATAATGTCTGGCCTCCCTTTGCCCCTTTCCTATCCTATTAATAAAAACATAATATGCAAATCGACCGAATAGCCGAACAGCAGAACGGCCATCCAGGATCATGCTATGACACCTATTGGTGCCAAGCCAGACAAGGCGGGTGCGATGTGATTGGTTGGGGGCCAGCTATCCTCCCATGATCGCCCTGCAGAGGGAGGCCCAGGCCACCGGTCGGTGGGATGATCAATGGGGGGCTCTATAATCCCCCCAAAGAGGTGAATGGCCAGTGGGCTGGGGTGGGTGGGCAGGGCCTCTCTCTGCGAGGGAAGCCTGGGTCCTGGGTGCCTGAGGGAAGCCAGTGCCAGCAGCCGGGGAAGGAAATCCTACTATGTATGAATTTCGTGCATCATCGGGCCTCTAGTCACTAATAACTAGCCAGTTATGGCAGTAACAAAAGTAAATATTATCTTTATTTCCAATTTCTGGATGAGGACAATGAGACACAACGTTGGTAAGTGATTTCTCCAAAGCTCAAGAGCTAGCAGGTGGTGGAGTAAGAATTCTGAATAGGCTAAGCTTTTCCCCACCCTCAACCCTGCTGGTGAGCTGCCTGGATTGGAGCCAAACTTGGCTACCCTGGGAAGGAGGAATTTGACAAAAGAGGATTGAAACTTTGCCTGACCACCTCCCAACCTCCCCCGAGAGCCACATTTTGGCCAGGGCTAGCAGCTGACCTAGGGATGAAGGAGATTTCCACAGAGCTTCTTCCCTCACTGGTGACATTTGATCTTTAAGGGGATTGGCTAGACCCAGAAAGGATGGAGAGCAGGGCTGGACTGGGAGGGATTGGGGAGCTAATACTTTGTGATTCCAGGAGGGTCTTGAATAATTGGAGGGACAATGATTGATGAGGGGGTATTGAAAATCCCAGTGGGTGGTCTAGAGATGAGAGAAGATCCTGGAAAAATCTGATACAGAGGTTAGGGCAGCTGTTCTCAACCTGTGGGTCGCGACCCCTTTGGTGGTCGAACGACCCTTTCACAGGGCTCGCCTAAGACCATCCTGCCTATCAGATATTTACATTACGATTCATAACAGTAGCAACATTACAGTTATGAAGTAACAACGAAAATAATGTTATGGTTGGGTCACAACATGAGGAACTGTATTTAAAGGGCCAGAAGGTTGAGAACCACTGGGTTAAGGGGAGCTGAAGTACCCGGCACTGGGACAGATGGACCGGTTTGGAAGTGAAGCCAGCCTGGAGGTAGTGAGCACTGCTTTCAGAGTCTCTGTCTCCCCCTCCCCTGCACCCTTTTGTTACCTTGTCACTTGAGTAGTCAAAGACCCTCAGCCTTCTTTCTCCAGTCCGTAATAGTACCTTACTCCCAGAACAGTTGTGAAGGGTTTAGCAAAAGTATAAAGATCTGGGTGAAGCCCGGCTGGTGAGCGTCAACCTATGAACCAGGAGGTTCCCAGTCAGCGTACATGATTCCCAGTCAGGGTACATGCTCAGGTTGCAGGGCGTGCAGGAGGCAGCTGATCAACAATTCTCTCATCATTGATGTTTCTACCTCTCTCTCCCTTCCTCTCTGAAATCAATAAAAATATATTTTAAAAATTTATTTGGATGCATGGTGGTAATAGTTGTACAACAATGTGAATGTACTTAAAGGCACTGAACTTTCCACTTAAAAATGGTTGAAATAACAAATTTTGTCATGTACATGTTACCACAATTTAAAACATTTTTAAAAGTACATTGCCAAATGGAATACTACACAGCAAGGAACAAATATTGATGCACACAACTTGGATTCATTTCAAGGGCATTAAACAGAATGAGAAAAGCCATTTCCAAAATGTCATATACTGACCCCGACTGGTGTAGCTCATTTGGTTGGAGCATCGTCCACACACCGAAAGGTCGTGGGTTTGATTTCAGTCAGGGCACGTACCTGGGTTTCAGGCTTGGTCCCCGATTGGGGCACGTATAGGAGGGCAACCCATCAATGTTTCTCTCTCACATTGATGTCTCTCTGTCTTTAATCAATAAACGTATCCTCAGGTGAGGATTTTTTGAAAAGTCACATACTGTATGATTCTATTTATATAACATATATATATGATTCTATTATATGACAAAATTATAGAGGTGAAAAATAGGTAAGTAATTGCCAACGGGTAGAAATGCTGGGGTGGTAGTTGTGACTATAAAGAAGTACTATGAAGGAAATCACTGTGGTAATGGAATAGTTCTGAATCTTGATTTTGGTGGTGATTACAGGAACCTGCACATGTAATAAAATGACATGAAACTATATACACACATTGTACCAGCAGTAGTTCCTGGTTATGCTATTGTACTATAATTATGTGATGCAACCAGGAGGGGAAACTAGATGAAGGGCACACTGACATTTTCTGTATAATTCTTGCTCCTTCCTATGAATCTATAAATGTTTTAAAATAAGCTTAAAACAGTACATTCATAGAACCATCTATGTAGTAAGAGTCCGCATATGTAAAAAATTAAAATAGCAATTATTACTTATTATCCTCATTTTATATTTGAGAAAATTGATGTCCAGATTAAGTGTTGGTTGTCAAAGTCAGCCTGTATTCTTAACCACTAGGTCATGCCATATATATATATTTATATATACAATATTTACATTAAAAAGTTCGGAGGGGTACACATCATTTGTAATGGTGGCTATTCCTGGGAATTTAGAATTAGGGAAGGGAGCTTGAATTTTCAGCTCTATAAGTTTCTATACTGTTTGACTCATTTACAACAAACACTTATAATCAGAGTAAAAATATTTTAAACATTTTTATTTCGGAGGGAGGTAAAGGTAGTGAGGCACCCCTTCCTCCATGCCCTGATGATGGATCTGGGTTATCCTACATCAGTCACAACATTATTCTGAAATAAAGCTTGGCAGGTAGGCCCCCAGCCTCTCTCAGAATGTCCCCCTTTCGTGGCCCGATTCTGTGTTCATCAGTTTGGTCATTCTGCTGCGTCTGGGCCCAGCCACCCTCTGCATCCGTGTGGATCCTGGATTGCATGGAGGGCTGGCTGCAGAGGGAGGATGCGCTTCCTATTGGTCCCTAGCCTCACCCTGCAGGAGGGCGGCAGCTGCCCAGACTGGACCCAGCCCAAGCTGTAGGGAAGGACCGGGCAGAGAGTCTGCTTTATCACTCGCGACTGACGCTTCTCAAAGCCATCCCCGCCTCTCAGGACTCCATGCCTATTTCCATAGGCTCACTTTTGTTGAAACAAGAATATTTCCCCAGGAAGGCTTCTAGGGCATGGGAAAAATAGATGTTTAAAAAGACTGAAAGGTCCCAGGTTCGATTCTGATCAAGGGCATGTACCTTGGTTGCAGGCACATCCCCAGTGGGAGGTGTGCAGGAGGCAGCTGATCGATGTTTCTCTCTCATCAATGTTTCTAACTCTCTATCCCTCTCCCTTCCTCTCTGTAAAAAATCAATAAAATATATTTTTTTAAAAAAGTGATACCGTTCACGCGGAACTTCGCCACCAAATCCTAATTTTAATGTTACAAGGTCATAAGACCATAGCTTTAAGATTCGTCTGCTTTCTCCCTTAAACAAGATCGACTTCAATCAAAAGTTCAATTTCCTTAATATAAATTAGAGAGAAATCAGCAAAATCTTGATCTGGCCTGGACACAATTTGCCTGAAGCATTTAGAATGTTGTCTTCATCCTCTTTACCCATGGAGAGGGAGGGGAGACAGTGGAATGCCCTTAAAATTAATGGAGTGGTTTAGGGAACCCCACAGAAGACAAAGAATATAATTTCTATTTCCTTTTGCTGTTGTTTTTAATAACAAAAGCAAATCATGTTTATATTTTAAAACTAGAAGCTCAGACTGGTCAGCGATCAGGGAGATCAGGGCTAACTCGCCTAGTCCTGATCTGGCCAATGGGGGCCAGCCTGCCGGGGAGAGACCCGGGAGGGCTCCAGGGAACATCTGGCCCTCTCGCCCAGTCCCCATCGGCTGGACCCCAGCAGCAAGCTAACCTACTGGTCGGAGTGTCTGCCTTCTGGTGGTCAGTGAGCGGTCATAGTGACTGGTCAAGCTGTCAACTGGTTGGACACTTAGCATATTACGCTTTTATTATATAGGATGTAAATACTGTAGGAATATGCAAAGCAAAATATGAAAGAACCTTCCCTCACTTTCCCCAGGATAAGGAAGTAACCGGTTAAAAATTTGGTCTTCTCTGTCTAGATCAGTGATGGCGAACCTTTTGAGCTCGGCGTGTCAGCATTTTGAAAAACCCTAACTTAATTCTGGTGCCGTGTCACATATAGAAATTTTTTGATGTTTACAACCATAGTAAAACAAAGACTTATATTTTTGATATTTATTTTCTATATTTAAATGTCATTTAACAAAGAAAAATCAACCAAAAAAATGAGTTCGCGTGTCACCTCTGACACGCATGTCATAGGTTCGCCATCACTGGTCTAGATGTTTCTATGCACATTCTAACACACATACACACAGACACATGTAACCGGAATTTCGTGAAGATCAAAAAAAACTTTTATTGAGGTATAACTTAGAATAAATTGTGCAAATCATAAATGTACAGCTTCATGGATATATGTGATTATATAATATATAATATATAATATATAATATATAATATACATATAATAATTTACTGAGACTTTCTTAATCCACAAAAATAAAATATCAACCACATTTCACTGCAGTTGCTCTCTTTTTAAAAAAAATAATATTTCTATTGATTTCAGAGAGGGAGAGAGAGAGAGAAACATCAATGATGAAAGAAAATTATTGATTGGCTGCCTCCTGCATGCCCTCTACTGGGGATCAAGCCCACAACCTGGGCATGTACCCTTGACCCGAATCAAACCCGGGACCCTTCAGTCATCAGGCCAACACTCTATCCACTGAGCCAAACCAGCTAGGGCTGCAGTTGCTTTCTTAAGAATATTTTTTTTTCTTTTTTTTTTTTATATATTTTATTAATCTTTTACAGAGAGGAAGGGAGAGAGACAGAGAGCTAGAAACATCGATGAGAGAGAAACATCGATCAGCCGCCTCCTGCACACTCCCCACTGGGGATGTGCCTGCAATCAAGGTACATGCCCTTGACCGGAATCGAACCTGGGACCCTTCAGTCCGCAGGCCGATGCTCTATCCACTGAGCCAAACCGGTTTCGGCAAGAATATTTTTGTTTTTATTTTTTTCGTTTTAAAAATTGATTTGTGTGTGTGTGAGAAAGAGAGAAACATCAATTTGTTGTTCCACTTATTTATGCATTCATTGGTTGATGCCCTGACAGGGCATTCTTGTATGTGCCCTGACAGGAGACAATACTCTAACCAACTGAGCTACCTGGCCAGGATATATTTTTTATTTTTTAATTATAGTTGACATACCACGTTATATTAGTTTCAGGTGTACAGTTGCCTTTTGTTGTTGTTGTTGTTAATCCTCACCCAAGGATATTTTTTCCATTGATTTTTTTAGAGATAGTGGAAAGGAGGGAGGGGGAGAGAAACATTTATTGGGTTGCCGGCACCTGGGACCAAACCTGTAACCTGGGCATGTGCCCTGACAGGGAATTGAATCAGCAACATTTTGGTGCATGGAGCGACACTCAACCAGTTGAGCTACACCAGCCAGTGCTACAGTTGCTTTTTTAAAAACGTCATAATATTGTGATAGTTCTTCTACAGTGGTACATATGGATGAAACCCAACCTTTTCATGATGGCATAGTATTTTGTAGTATGAATTATAGTACTGTCTATCCTTTCCCAATTGATGAATAGTTAGACTGTGTTCAATTTTTTTGCTATCATTACATGTTACCTGATTTTAAAAATTTAATTTAGTTAAAAAGTATTTTTATTGATTTCAGAGAGAGAAAGGGAGAGGAAGAGAAACATCAATGATGAGAGAGAATCATTGACTGGCTGCCTCCTGCATGCCTCCTACTGGGAATTGAGCCGAAACCTGTCATATGCCCTGACTGGGAATTGAACCCTGACCTCCTGGTTCATGGGTCAATGTTCAATCACTGAGCCACTCGGGCCAGGCTTATTTTTCTTTATATAAAACTAGAGGTCTGGTGCACGAAAATTTGTGCACTCTGGGGTGGGGGTTGTCCCTCAGCCCTGCCTGTGTCCTCTCACAGTCCGGGACCCTTCAGGGGATGTCCACTTGCCAACTTAGACCCGCTCCCTGGGGGATCAGGCCTAAGCTGGCAGTCAGACATCCCTCTGGCAGCCCGGGAGCCCTTGGGGGTTGTCCCACTGCGGCTTCAGCCCACTCCCAGTCAGACATCCTTAATGCTGCCGAGGAGGTGGGAGAGGCTCCTGCCACTGCTGCTGCACTTGCAGCTGTCAGCCTGGCTTGTGGCTGAGCAGAACTCACCCTGTGGTAGCACATTGACCACTAGAGGGCAGCTCCTGTGTTGAGTGTCTGCCCCCTGGTGGTCAGTGTGCATCATAGCAACCAGTCATTCCAGGTTGTTAGCTGGTAATTTGCATATTACCATTTTATTATATAGGACTAGAGGCCCAATGCACAAAATCTGTGCAAGAGTAGGCCTTCCTTCCCCCTGCTGCCGGCACCGGCTTCCCTCCAGCACCCAGGACCTGGGCTTCTCTCTAACTGCAGGGACCCGGGACCCGGGCTTCCCTGGTAGCCCCGGCTTCATCTGGAGGGTTAACCGGAAGGACATAAAATTAGCATATTATACTTTTATTATTATAGATAATACATGCTCAGCATAAAACATTCAACATTTCAGGAATGTATGGTTTAGAACACAAAAGTCCTTCATAATCCTCTCTCAGACACCAAATACAATGTTATTCTATGCATATACCACATATATAATTTATATTGTGTAGTCTCTATACACTATTGAAAACACAAATAGTGTTATACTATACATCGTGAAGCCATTGGATTTTAAATTATAGGTCTTATCTCTTTCCCAATAGTGAAAAGGCTGGGCCCTTTTAAGCTATGAACTGTGAGAACCATCAACTTTTCAGAAATAGGGACTTTACTCTGCTGTCTACACTGCTTTGCCACCTCACCTGCCTCATTGACCTTAGACCCTGCCTCTCCCCCTCCAGGGCAACACCCCTGTCCTTTTCTCCAAGGCTCCTCCCCTACTCCTCTGGGACTCAGAAGCCCTTTTCTGTTCTTGTCTTTACGAATTCCCTCCACCACCCCTCCACACACGATAAATACATGACTTGTCCCACATCCTTTGCTATGTTAGCCACTTTTACAGATAGGTAAATCCTTTATTTAAGCAGCAGGCTTAAAAGCTAACAGAGTCACATTTTAAAATTGTTTAAACTTTCCCTTTGAGTAAAACCAAATAATAATAACAAATTTGGACCGACTTGTACATGCATAGCCTTCCACTCAAGTGTTCCTTGTCTACCCATCTCTTCTCCAGGATACAGAGGGAGGTTGGGGCGCTATCTTTAGATTGAATGGCCAGGCTGTTTGTTTTCCAGGCTGAAAGCCCCCAGGATTTCTGCCACATGGTGTGCGGGCTGAGCCTGCGGGAAGTGATCTGCCCCTTTGCTAAGGCATTCTCATCCCAGCCACAAGATCCACAGGAAAGAGCAGTCAGTGGTTGAGGGCTCTGAGAACCTGGAACGGAACACCAATCCCAGTTTCACAGGGACTGATGTTGTAGACATCTTTCAAGGGTAAATATTGGCTGGGACCAGTCTTTGAAAATACTGCTTTTGTAAAGAAAAAATATCACCATCATCATCATAGCTAATATTTGATGAGTACTTCCTTCAGTCCAGGAACTTTTTACATACCTTTTGTTATCTCATCTCACAATCGTATGAAGATGCTAACGTCATCCCTGTTTTACTGATGAGAAAAACTGAGTTTTAAGAGGCCAAGTGACTTAAGCAAACTTCACACTATAAATAGCAGAATAAAGCTCAAACCCACTGATTGCAAAGCCCCAGTTCTAAACCACAATGCCGCTAGTTACATTCCCTCTCAGCACCGCTGACTTCAGTAAGGGAAGAAGCACAGGTGTGCACAAACATCTCCTCACTTCCAATGATTTCACCAGGAGGACGTCTCGCTTTGCACAACTGTATCTTCCCCAAGGACAGAGTAAAGAGTGTTTCTCTTTCCTATCAGATTTTGAACCCCTCTACACTGGGTTAAACTATAGTTCTGTGACATACAATCTGGACATGCGTCCGAGGGGTTTTGCTTGTTTGTTTTTTAAGGGAACTGTTATTTTATCCAACAACTTGTGAGTATAACGGTTTCTTGAGCTGCTCATTCAGCCAGTCATTTATTAATTAATTCAACAAGTATCTTTGATATGCCAGACATTGGTGATTAAAAAGAGGAACAAAAGAGGCAATATCTCTGCTCCAGAAACTGACCATCTATTGAATGAGACAGTTGTCTAACCATTATGATAAAGTGTGATTAATCTCTGATAGCAGGACTCTAATCTAAAGGCACCTAACCTAGTCTGGGATGACTGGTAAGGAAAACTTCCTCAAAGATGACTTTTAGGATAAAATCAGGCTGCCAACAAACATAACGAAGTGTTGTAGGAGTCAGGTGGCAAAGTTAGTGCCATTTCTTTATTTAGCAATTCCTATGAAGTAGGGTGTGGATATTGGACCAGACCTCAGCGATAGAATAAATGATGATAGGCAGAACACACCCCAAATTGTATATAGCAAGAGAGAGTGACTGAACAAAAAGAATGTAAGTTGAATACTATAATTTCTTTGCTAAACCACTGTTCTGATTTTTTTTAAAATATATTTTATTGATTTTTTACAGAGAGGAAGGGAGAGAGATAGAAAGTCAGAAACATCGATGAGAGAGAAACATCGATCAGCCGCCTCTTGCACATTCCCCACTGGGGATGTGCCCGCAACCCAGGTACATGCCCTTGACCGGAATCGAACCTGGGACCTTTCAGTCCGCAGGCCGACGCTCTATCCACTGAGCCAAACCGGTTTCGGCTGATTTTTTTATCATGAAAAAAAAAAGAGCTACTTCAAACTCATAAAACTGGGTTTCTAAGGAAATAGACTGGTCTCTAATAATAACCTCTAGTGGTGGTACTATCTTAAAGAGACTGGAATGTTTGGGGACAGTTTTATGTTTTAACACTATACCTTAGAAAATATCACAAAAAGGGATCATACTGATACAGCTAGAAAATCAATTCCTAGTTTACCTAATACCTTTTACTCAGTCACTTTTAATAAGATACAATAAACTCTCCTATAGAGCTGCTGAGATCTAACATCAGAGTTTCCAAATTGCTTGGGCTCTACTATTTACTCAACCCCTAGCAATCATCTGCCATTGGGAAGAGTGCCCTCTAGCGTTTAATCACAGCCGTCAGCTCTGGGAACATCTTTGCCAAGAGAAAGCCTTTAACCACTATAATGCTTACAGTGCTGGGTAAACTACCAACAGGGGAGATCAAACTCCAAGAATATGCAGTGTACTCACAATTTCAGTAGGATAATGAGCCTGCGGGAAGTGATCTGCCCCTTTGCTAAGGCTATAAGATCCATGCAGGGTGAGTGTGAGGAAAAATCACCTCAAGGAGAAATCTATTAAATAAGACCTAAAAATTCTGCACACCCTTAAAATGTTTATATTATTTTATTACATACATACAACTTACAAATAAAATGTGCAGATATTTCATGTTAATTCTATGAGTTTTGACAATTGTGTGTGTGTGTGTGTGTGTGTGTGTGTTTCCTCAATCCCTCTCTGGACAAATGATCTCTCCAATAACAGCAACCAATTCAAACACCAAAGGTTAGTTTTGTCTGTTTCTGGACTTCATATAAGTGGACTTATACAGCTCATATTTTTTTGTGTCTTTCTTCTTTTGCTTAACATAATCATTTGAGACTCATACCTGTCGTTGAGTATATCAATAGATCATCCTTTTTTTGTTGTAGAATTCCATTGTATGAATATATCATAATTTGTTATCCCATTCTTCTATGGATGGAATTTGGTTGTCTCCACTTTTGGACTACATATGGGTAAGGCTGTTATGAACATTTGTGTACAAGTCATTTTGTGGACATATTTTCAATACCTAAGAGTAGAATTGCTGGGTCATATGGTAGATATATGTTTAATTTTATAAGAAATTACCAAACAGTTTTTCAAAAGGGTATAGTATTTTACACTCTCACCTGCAATGTATGAGAGTTCCAATTGCTGTACTTCCTTGCTATCACTTATTGTTGTCAATGTCTTTTATTTTAGCCATTCCAGTAAGTGTGAAATGTTATCTCATTATAATTTTAATTTGCATTTCCCTGATGACTAATAAATTCCAAACTATTTGAAAATAACCCCTGGCCAAAGAATAAATCAGAGAGAGATTAGACTATTTTAAAGGGAATGAAAATGGAAAAAACAACACATAAAATTGTGGGATGCAGCAAAAACACTGTGCTTTTAATGCTTTATTAGAAAGTGCTTAGCCCTGACCGGTTTGGCTCAGTGGATAGAGCGTTGGCCTGCAGACTGAAGGGTCCCAGGTTCGATTCCGATCAGGGACATGTGCTTTGGTTGCGGGCACATTCCCAGTGGGGGGTGTGCAGGAGGCAGCTCATCGATGTTTCTCTCTCATCGATGTTTCTAACTCTCTACCCCTCTCCCTTCCTCTCTGTAAAAAAAGAAAAAGAAAAAAAGAAAGTGCTTATATTAGAAAAAAGGAAAAGTGTAAAATTGGTGATCTAAGCTCCTACTTTAAGAAGCTTAAAAAATAACAAATTATATCAAAAAATAAGTAGAAGAAAGAAAATAAAAATAAGAGCAGAGCCCTGGCCAGTGTGGCTCACTGGTTGGAGCATCGGCCAGTGCACTGGAAGGTGATGGGTTCGATTCCTGGTCAGCAACCCAGTTTGCGGGTTCATTCCCTGGTTGGGTGTATACAGGAGGCAAATGATCAATGTTTCTCTCACATCGATGTT
Organism: Myotis myotis; assembly: GCF_014108235.1. NCBI lineage: Eukaryota > Metazoa > Chordata > Mammalia > Chiroptera > Vespertilionidae > Myotis > Myotis myotis. Next base: position 29,607,917 of record NW_023416368.1, on the reverse strand, counting down.
TCTCTCTCTGCCCCCCTTCCTCTTTCTCTCTAAAAATCAATCAATAAATTTAAAAATATTAAAACATAAGAGCAGAAATCAATAAAATAGAAAATAGACCAGTGGTTCTCAACCTGTGGGTCGCGACCCCTTGGGGGTCGAATGACCCTTTCACAGGGGTCGCCTAAGACCATTGGAAAACACATATATAATTACATATTGTTTTTGTGATTAATCACTATGCTTTAATTATGTTCAATTTGTAACAATGAAAATACATCCTGCATATCAGATATTTACATGATGATTCATAACAGTAGCAAAATTATAGTTATGAAGTAGCAACGAAAATAATTTATGGTTGGGGGTCACCACAACATGAGGAACTGTATTAAAGGGTTGCGGCATTAGGAAGGTTGAGAACCACTGAAATAGAGAAAACAAGGTCAAAATTTGGTTCTTTACAGGATTACTAAAATTGATAAATCTCTAGTAAGATTTATCAAGAAAAATATGGAGAAAACACAAATAACCAATATCAGGCATACAAAAAGGAATATAATTATGGATGCTACAGACGGTGAAGAAAAAAATAAGATATTATGAGTAACTTTATTCTAATACTGTAAATTGGACAACTTAAATTAAATGGAAAAATTCCTTTAAAAACACAAATGATTACAATGGACACAAGAAGCAAAAATAAAAATACCCATCTTTATTTATTTTTAATTTTTTATTTATTGATTGATTTTGAAGAAGAGAGAGAGAGAGAGAGAGAGAGAGAGAGAGAGAGAGAGAGAGAGAGAGGGAGAGAGAGAAACATCAGCTCCATCCATCTGTGCATTCATTGACCCATTCGGACTACTCAGCCAGGACTAAATACCCTATATTTAGTAAAGAAATTGAACTTAGTGTCAAACTCTTTTCATAAAGAAAACTCAAGGTCCAGATGTCTTTACTGGTGAACTATACCACATATTTAAGGAAGAAAAAATAATCATACAGAAAGTCTTTCATAGGAGGAACCACTTCCCAATTTATTTTATGAGGCCAAAATAACCTTGACATGAAAACTTGATAAAGATATTATAAGAAAAAATATTACAAACTGATATCCTTCATGAAAAAATGATGGATATAATGATGCAAAAATCTGATTACTTTTGATGCAGCAATTTCATTTCTAGTTTATCCTAAAGAGGCCCTCTTGGAGTTGTACACGGATTAACTACAGGATATCCACTATAGTAACATATTTTTTAACTTAAAAAATTTTTTTTATCCTATGGGAATTGAATCTGAAACCTTTCAGTATATGGGATGATGCTCTAACCAACTGAGCCACACCAGTCAGGGCTATAGTAATATTTTTAACAGTTAAAATTGAAAATAACTTAAATGTCCCCAAAGTATGACCAATTAAATAAATATGGTTCATTTATATAATAGAATACATAGCTATTAAAATGATAGAAATGTGCATTGAAAAAGAAATACTCATTATATTGTTTATTTTAAAAGTAGATTCTAAAGCCTTCAGGTGTTCTTAACTATAGTAAATCATACTGTGTTTATGTAAATCATATCATCATGTTGTCCACCTTATTTATAATTTTTATTTTCAAATAAAGGTATTAGCAAATAGTTTTATGGTATGCTATTTTTTTTTCAAAGAAAAATATGTATAATTTATATGTAAGGATAAAATATTGGAAGGACATAAACCAAATGTCAAAAATAGATAATCATTGGATGAGAGCGTGGCTCACTTTTATTTCCTTCCTTTCGCTTACCTGTATTTCTTACACACACATATATATATATGTCTTGCTTTTCTAATACAAAAAAAGCTGTTGAAGAAAATTTATTTTTTAAAATTTTTATTTATTGATTTTAAAGAGTGGAAGAGAGAGGGAGAGAGAGACATATTTGTTATTCCACTTATTTATACATTCATTGGTTGCTCTTGCATGTGTCCTGACCAGGGATCAAACCCAAAACTTTGACACAATGCTTTAACCAACTGAGCTACTCAACCAGGGCTAAATAAAAATTAAATATGACTGATGGGCATTTTTTTACTTCTCCCTCACATTTATTAGGAAGAAAAGAGTTGGGGCTGTGGAATGTTCCTCATCACACCCACCCTGGATGACTAGATACAGTTTTCCTTCCTCTGACTGAGTCCGCAGTGGCCCTGTCCTGTTGGCTTAACCTTCTCTACTCAGTAAGTGAGACAGTATAAGTTTTGTAACTGCCCTACTGTGTGACTTTCGGCAGGATCCTTCTCTTAGGGGCTCCAGTTTCTCCTCTTTAAATTTAGAAGTTAGAATCAATGATCTTCAAGGTCCCTTCCAGACAGAGAAAAAAACACAGATTTAGAATCAGAAAACCTTGGGGTGCGCTTGAGAATGTGGGTATCACCTCTCAGGAAGATTCCATATTACTTTCCCGTGAGTGTCTCCAGCCAAACAGTAAGCACCTCCCAGCTCAGGCCTGGCCTTATACCTCACTGGTCCTGGTGTAGGGCTTGACACATAGTAGTTGCTCAGTGAATTAGCTTTTTGCCTCCACCTCCTGAAACACCCCCTCCAGAATAGGTTTTCTAGGCTTGCTCCTGGTGGTGATCTAAACCACAGAGTGGTTTTAACTACTGGAGCACACATTTTATTTTATTGTGCAAGATTTTTCCCCTCTCCCTGAGGTAATTGGTACAGTACTTGTTTCATCCATCCATCCATTCATTTTAGTGAGAAAAAGAGAGAAACAACCATTGATGGCTTCTTTTTTAAAAAAATATATATTTTTATTTATTCCAGAGAGGAACGGAGAGGGAGAGATAGAAACATCAATGATGAGAGTCACTGATCAGCTGCCTCCTGCACGCCCCACACTGGAGACTGAGCCCGCAACCCAGGCAGGTGCCCTGGCCTCCAGGTTTATAGGTCCAGGCTCAATCTCTGAGCCACGCCGACTGGGCCATGGATTGATCCTTTTACGTGTCCTGAGCCATTGATTGAGTCTTTTACGTGTCCTGACGGGGATTGATCCACAACCATGGCTTATCTGGACGTTGCTCTAAAAGGCAACTGAACTATCTGGCCAGGGCGGTACAGTGCTTGTTTGCAACAATTGACCAAAGTGAGGTCTGGGCACTTCTACGATGGCCATGTCTGAGACACATTCAAGTTGCCATCTAGCTGAGGCCTTGATCAAAAAAGCCATCTCAGGGCTGCCCGCGTGACAGTGGAGGAACACATTCCCCGTAGGTGAGCAGGCGGGGACCACGCGGCTTCGGGAAGAGGATCTGGCGAGTCCGTTTTGCCACAGTTGGCACTGTGTGACCTTGGGCAAGTCCCTTCTTCCTTCAGGACCGATGCAGCGGGCATTACTGCCTCCTCCCGGATCGGTCTATGGCACACAGACTCTATGCTATGGGGACGACCAAGTGACCTGGAAAACTTTCCACTTTAAACGTTTACCGACCACCGAAGACACTCGCGTGGGTGACCCGAAGCAAGAGAATCCAGGGTCACGGCGCGTGAGGACCCTCGACCCGCGCAACGGCTCTCGCGAGATCTCTTCCCTGAGCTTCTTGGCGTCAGCCTCTCCGCGGCCGTGGCGGCGACGGCGGAGGCACGTAAGATCCTCACAGGGGCGGCCCGTATCCCTCCGCCGCCGGCGCAGCCCGGCCCTCCTTCCCTTGGCCCGCCAATCCCCGCGCCTCCCGACCTGCCCCTCGGCCTGGGCCCACCCCGCGCTCGGGCGGCCCCACCCCGGCGGCGCCGCCCGCCCGTCCACCCGCGCGTCCCTCGGTCCACCTGCAGCAGGCTGTCCCTCCGGCTGCCCGACCGGGAGGCGCCGGCCGAGCCCGAGGCCTGGGCTCAGTCCACGGCGGAGGGATTCGCGACGGCCGAGGAGGCGGCGCTGAGCTGAGAAGGAAGAGGCCCCTACCGCGGCGGCGGTGGCGGCTGCTCGGGCGGCAGCGCATAAAGAGGCCGCTGCCGGGTGATGCGGTGACCGCTGCGGCAGGCTCAGGAGCCGAGCGGGCCTCGGCCCTCAGTTGGTCCCGCCGGGCCCGCGCTGCCGAGCTTTCCATCTTCTCCGGTCGAGACCCGCGATCACCGAGGCGGCCTCGCTCTCCTTCGCCCCTTCCCCGTCCCTTCCCTGTCCCCGTCCCCGCTCCGGGGGCGGCCGCCACCCGCCTTCCACGATGGCTCTGAAGAGAATCCACAAGGTAAGCGGCCGGAGGTCGGCGGTGCGTTGGGGCCGCTGGCTGAGCAGCAGGCTGCGGCCTGCACGTCCCGCCGTCGCCTCCGCCGGGCTCGCGGCCTCTTCGGACACGGCTACGGGCGAGGGCCTCGCCGGGCGGCCTTCACACCCCGCTCCTTGTGATGGCGCCCGCGGAGGCCCCGGCGCGCACCCCGCGCTTAGGCCGGAGGGGCGTTCGTCTGCTCAGCGTTCCTCCCCAGCCTCCTTCCCAGGCTCTGCGTGGTGTGGAGCCCCGGGGTCTCTCTCCGGCCCGGGGCTGCTGCGCTGGAGGGTCATTGTCCGAGCTGCCAGGAGGGGGGGCTGGGGCTGGGGCGTGGGGGAGCCCCGTCGGCCGAGGTCGAAGGCGCTCGCCCCATCTTGGCCGGTTCTCTGCCCCACCCTCCTCCTGGCCCCCTCCGCGGAACCACCTGAGCTCGGGGCCGGTACCTCAGATGGACCGACAGAGCCTTTTTGTCCGACCCACAGCGTTTCTTAAGTTCGCCCACCTCGAGGCCGCACACTTCGGTCCACTCTACCTGCTCAGAAACTGTTAGAGTAGGAAGTTCGGAAGGAAAAGCACACGAGCCCTTTGATGGGGAGGGGAGTCGAGGGAGAAGCATTTTATTCCTTGAGATTGCCAGGTGTCGTCAGAAATTAACACTGCAAGTTTGCAGGAGTGGATCTAATAGAAAAGCTGTTAGATTGGCGAGGGTAGAGGTAGAAACCTGAGCATTGAAAGCTACTGGAGAATATTACGCAGTTTTCTTTTAAGATTAAATTAGGTGATACGTTCAGAGAGACCGTTTTAATTTAGAAGGGATTTTGCTAGATTTTTTCCATTAGGAGGGACTTCTTTGCCCTTTAAGACAAAGGGTTCTCTATTTAGTTATTTATACGGAGGTTTTCCTAATACTGCTTCTATAATATTGGCTTGGCTTACAATTTAGGGTACACCCCCTCCCCCCGCAATATTGTAACTTTCTAGTATCTTTCGCTGTCTCTTTTCTTCTTCTTTCTGTGGGGAAGTGCCACTGGCGATTTTTGTTTGGCGTTTCACTTGCTGTATTAAACCTAGCCACTTAGAAGTAGATCCTGAAGGATGGGATAGAGATACAAGGGGAAGAGAACCAGTTTCCACTTTGCCTTAAACTCAGTGAAAATGCAGATTGTTGGACAATCTAAACACTGCAGCTCAGCAGTTGGTCTTCATTTTATTCTTGATAAAAGACCTTTAAAGTGAAATTAATCCCACTGGTTACTGTAAATTAGGTTAGATGCTTACCAAATTCTTTGGCTTCTTTGATTTCTAACAAATGAAAAAGGGCAGAATTTAGAAATAGTAAATCTTGTACTGAAAGGAAGCAGGTTATTTGTTAAAAGAAGCTTGAACCTTAATCCAATATCTCTTAAAGAACCATTCAAGGGGCAGGAGCCCATCCAGGAATGGTAATCGAAGTAAAAATGTATATGCGTTATTTTTAAGGCTTTTAGGAGTTACTAGGTTCCTATAGATAGAGGCTAATTGGGAAGTTGTCAACTTGAGATTCTACCTGTAGAAAATTGTGCACTTATTTTAAAACCTGAAGAGGAGTGAGTATAATGTGTAATAACTTACAGTCAAGAAATGTAGCCTTTCATCTCTACATTGATTGATATCTGTGTTTCTTTCAGAGAGGGGAATAGCTCTCAAAACATGCATTTTAATTTTTAAATATATTTGCCCCCAGTAATATGGTTCCTTAGAGTTACTAGATATTATCTAAATTTTCTCTAAAATATGACCGTATACAAATTTTAATAAGGGAAATCAAGGTTATACAATGATAATTGAATTTTTGAAACCCAATATTAACCGTTTTTCTCCCTGGTTTATTACCTAGAGCCCTCCTTAAGTATGGTTCAGCTTCTGAGACTACCAGGGATTAGAAAAATAAAATTTATTTGGTATACCAGTCAATAAGATTGTGAAAACAAAATGAAGGTTTTCCCCTCAAACTTTTTGTATGACACCAATTTTAAGTTGCAGACTTACCCAGGTATGGATGAGATCAATCCTATCTTATCCTTAGCCCTAGTAATGTATCTACAGTGGGATCCCCAAAAGACTTAGGTTTAGGTGGCTTATATAATTGGACTTGGTCTTGAACCTTCCCAATTATCATTCTCTGGAAAAACTAGTTCTATTTGAATACCCTCTCAACTATCAGAACTGCTGCATCAGGGTTCTAATAAGATTTTGCTAAGAACAAGTACATTTGACACGTGGCATCTTGAGGAATTCCTTATCTTGTTTCTTTGACAGGGAAATAGTATTCTGTGAATTTGACAATGCCATGTCTTATTTGGAAATAGCTTTTGATGGACTTCATTTTGATATACACTTTAAGATCTCCTGACCCTATGTTTTAACAGTGTACCAAAGAGGGTCATTATGAACATCCAGTGTAGTTTTGTGCAGGGATCGGGACCCTCTGGGATTGTTTGTATCTAACAGCACATGGCCCCAGCCTGCTATGTTTTGAGGTTTTTCTGCTGACTTTATAAGTCTTGAGCTTTGATTTTGATGCTTTGAGTGTTTGCCTCTAGCAGCACCACCCCCAGACTTTTTCTAGTTGGCTGCATCTCATCTGTTGTGGGCTGAGAAACCAGATCACGGAGCTTATTAAAATTATGTCTAAAATAAGATCCAGTAGGCTCTGGATGAAGAGGGCTTCATGTATTCTGTGAACTGTGTGGTCTCTTTGGTTGATCAGAGACCTTTTTAACTCGCTTCCTGTTTTTCTTTTTACTTTTGTTATATACATATGCAGGAGGCTTTTTGGTGCTCTTACAGTACCATAGATTGAAATACAGGGTTAATTTCTTTATTCTTGGGAACAGTTTAAGGCTGAATATCTTGATTCTTAGAGTAAAGACAGACCAGTTAGAATGCTAAAAACTTTTCTTAACATCAACAGTGCCTTGTACATTTTAATGGTATTCTGCTAGTTATAGTTAACATTTGTTATACATAGCTTTACTGCCAGGATCATTACTTGATTTAGTCTATTTCTTTTTTTTTCCCCCCTTCAAAATACGTTTTTATTGATTTTAGGGAGAGAGAGAGACACGGATCGCACATTCCCTACTGGGGATCAATCCCACAATCCAGGTGTGTGCTCTGATCAGAATTGAACAGCGACCTTTTGGTACATTAGACAATGTTCAACCAACTGAGCCATACAGGCCAGGACTTGATTTAGTCTGTTACTATGTTGAAGATTTTAAAAAATATATCTTCCAATTACAGTTGACATCAATATTTTTATTAGTTTCAGATGTACAACATAGTGACTAGACATTTATGTACCTTACAAAGTGATTATCCCAATAAGTCTAGTATACACCTGACACCATAGATAGTTATTGCAATATTATTGTCTGTATTCCCTATGCTGTACTTTATATTCTCGTGACTATGTTTATAACTGGCAGTTTGTATTTCTTAATCCTTTTCACTTTTTTTCACCCATTCTCCCAATACCCCTCTCAGTGACCATCAATTTGTTCTCTGTAACCATGATAAAGATTTTTATGACTAGCTTCTGTTAAGGCTCCTTAAGAGGCAATACATACATACATACATACAATTCTCAGTAAAATAAAGATTACAAACTCTGATGGTTATAAAGGCCAGGCAGGTAACTACAGTGAGCAAAGAGAAGTGGGGGTGGGGGTGGGAGAGCTAGAAGTTGCATGTGCTGTCAGAAGAGTGCAGCTGCTACCCAAATTTCTCCAAGTGTTGCTGTTGCTAGAATCTGTGAGCCTAATGTTGCCAGATCTGTCTTTCTTCCTTTCTTTCCTTCCTTTTCTTTTCTCTTTTCGTTTGCTTTCCTCCCTCCCTCCCTCCCTCCCTCCCTCCCGCCCTCCCTTCCTTCCTTCCTTCCTTCCTTCCTTCCTTCCAAAACAACAAATCCAGATTTTTGACAACCAATTCAAATTTTAAAACAACCACCACACTCTTTTGGTAGGTTGGTAGGCACCAGTTTAATGTGTGAATTAAAAATAACAAAAGTGAGGTTTAGTAAGTGAGGTTCAGGAGTGTAAGGATTAAATAATATTTTCTATCTTTTTAAAAGTTTCAAAGTATTGCTTTATGTAGATGAGCAAGATTAGGTAGTTCACGTAAACTTCTAATTAACTTTGCTTAGGTTTTATATAGTTATGTGTAAGGTTATAGGGAAAGCCAATTTAGTAGATGCACTGATTCCATAGAAGAAGTTTACGTCTTAATCTTAACTTCATTATGATGTGTTCATGTTAGGAATCATCTTTCTGTAGACTGCATACTTTCAAAATGTCTAAGATTTGGAAATTACCAAAGGTTGATTCTTAAAGATATGGGAAAGGAGTTGAAACACTTACAAATTTACTAAATTTTAAAAAACTTATTTTAAAATACTGTACTAGAAGTGTGATACAAGTAGTTTTACATTAATATTATCAGAGGTAAGGATTGAGTGAATTCCAGTCAAAATGATGAGACAAATTTGCAAATAGTCCCGTGGAGTACTGGGAATCTTAATGTAATCAATGGTTGGCTGAAGATAGCTGTTTGAATTAATTCTGTCTTGGAAAGCAGACATACTGTCTTATTCCAAAAGGTAAGCTTGAAATCTCCAGGAAGTTATTATTTTTGTTTGTTTGTTTAGAAAAGGATGCTTTACAAAAAATTCATTGAGTTGAAAAACTTTCTTTTCCTTTTCTAGGTTGCTATTTACATGTAATTTAAATAGCCACCATTGAAGAGGAATTGTTAGTAAATCTAGGTTTTCTTTAAAACATAAATATATATATATATATATATATATAGAGAGAGAGAGAGAGAGAGAGAGAGAGAGAGAGAGAGAGAGATTGATTTCAGAAAGGAAGGGAGAGGGAGAGAGATAGAAACATCAATGATGAGAGAGAATCATTGATTAACTGCCTCTTGCATGTTCCCTGTTGGGGATAGAGTCTACAACTTGGGTATGTGCCCTGACCTCTTGGTTCATAGGTCAGCGCTCAACCACTGAGCAACACCATCCAGGCAAATCTAGGTTTTCTTTAAAGTCTCCCCTGAGTATTACTGTACTGTTGCCTGACAAAGAGGAAGTGTTGACAAAGTCCATTTCTGGATATTTTAGCCCAGAGAGAGAGGACTGCTGAAATATCCTAGGCAGTTCCTAGGATACCTGACTCATGCCTGATGCTGCCAGGAACATCTGCAGAAATGCAGAAGCACGCTTGTTTTTTCTGTAGAAATAAAGTTTTGCTGGTTAGGTTCCTAGGCAAACCTTCAAAGCCGTAATAAATGATAATGTAGAAAAATAAAATATCATTTGTTCTTTTAACTACAGAGTCATCGATATACCAAGTAATCTATATATATATAAAAGCCTAAGCGACCGGGCCGACTGGTAGCTATGATGCGTACTGACCACCAGGGGGCAGATACTCAACACAGGAGCTGCCGAGCTTCAGTGACTCGGCAGCTGCGGTTCTCCGGTGACACACCTGTAACCAGAGAGGAGGGAGCCTGATTCCAGAATGTGTCACCTGAGAACTGCCCTCTCGCAATCCGGGACCCCTACTAAAATCATAAAAGTTTAGCACTGCAACACATCTTAGAGCTGCTTTCTGAAAAGGCCCTGTGACTTACTAGGGTTGGATCAAGAACCTGGATTTCTTGACTGTGTCCAGTGTCTTTCTGGCAGGCCATGTACCCCTTATATAGCAGTTAGGTATGTAAATAGAAGATGCAATTTTTTTCTTGTGTTCAAACAATTGGGTATTTAAAACTATGCTCTGGAACCAGAAGATCTTTTCCTCAACATCTCTTTATTATTGGAGAGGTATCTCTAACTCCCTTAAAACTATGCAAAGTTTGGATGTTGTATCCGCCATATATTCATGAGTCAAATTAGTTTGTTAATCTCTCCAAAAAGGTTAAGAATCACTTTCTTGCCTCCTTAAACGCTTTTAATCTCAGTAGGTGACCCAATTACCTATTTTATTTTTTAATATATTTTATTGATTTTTTACAGAGAGAAAGGGAGAGGTATAGAGAGTTAGAAACATCAATGAGAGAGAAACATTCATTCAGCTGCCTCCTGCACACTCCCAACTGGGGATGTGCCCGCAACCAAGGTACATGCCCATGACCGGAATCGAACCTGGGACCCTTCAGTCCACAGGCTGACCAATTACCTATTTTACAGAGAAAATAGAAGTTTTTTTAAGTGTGAATTTGTTTTATTTTTTCTTTATTTCCTTTGAAGCCTTTCAAAACAAAACAAATCCCCACAGCTACCATATTTAGAGTACGCTGTATCAGAATTACTTAATCTCCTGAATATCCCTATTAGAATTCTGTTCTCCCTGGTTAGATGAGACAATGGAGACTTGGAGACGTAAACAAACTTGCCTATCATTATATGGTTATGGTAGGAAGAGCCAGGATTTAGATTAAAGTATTCTTGGCTACAGAGCCAGCCATTGCTCGAAAATTCTCTTAATCATTGTTCTTCTTTCTCTTTTCTCCAGCCACTTTTCTTTGGATAAGCTATAGTTTCCCCTTTGCCAAGCTAACTTTAGTTTCCATCTTTCTCTTTCTGCCAGATCCTTGCTCTCTAGTAATTGTCCCTGTGCTCCTAGTTCCAATATCTTCTCTACTAATTCCCCTCAGCATCCAAAGTTATCCAGGATTTCCCTCATCCTAAAAACAAAACAAACAAAAAAACCTTTAACTCCCTTCCCCCACTAGAGCCAATGCCTTCCTCTTCTTTATCCTTCCCATCTCTGGCATTTCAGTGCCAAAAAGTTCTTGAAAGAATAGTCTGTTCACAGTTTATTAGGAAGGTTACTTAATTGCCAGATTCAGTGGATACCTCAGTTTTTTGTGTTTTTTTTTTAATATATTTTATTGATTTTTCACAGAGAGGAAGAGAGAGAGATAGAGAGTTAGAAACATCGATCAGCTGCCTCCTGCACATCCCCCACCGGGGAAGTGCCCACAACCCAGGCACATGCCCTTGACCGGAATCGAACCTGGGACCCTTCAGTCCGCAGGCCGACGCTCTATCCACTGAGCCAAACCGGTCTCGGCGGATACCTCAGTTTTTATTTAACTTTTGTAACAGTTAACATGGTTATCACTCATTTCCCTCAGATTGTGATAAACTGCCTCCTCTTTCCTCATATCTAGTGTTTTCCAACTGTATTAGAATACTTTTCAAACTACTGTTATTTATGGGTACAAATGAGTTCATGAAATAATGCACACTTGGATTAAAATTGACAGCACAAATGGTACCAGGTAAATTGATAAAAATATATAATCAAAATATCACAAACACAAAATTAAATTACTTAAAAACAAAATATATTAAGATAGACCTTCATTCATTGTCGTTTTGTTATAAAGTAAGATACACTTGAAGAATCGTGTTTTCTTATATAATAAAAGGGATCTTCATCAGGTTCTGCATTAAATATGTTATTGTATATTGTTTTCATTATAGTATAATATGAAAATTTGTTTCAAGCAGGTGCATTGTAGCAAAAGAATGAAAGCTGTCAATTTCCAATATTTATACAATTAGTCTAGTACCAACATTGTTTCATAGGCCACCTAGTTTAAAAAAATAGAAGTCTATGCTTTGCTCATGTTTTATTTTAAAATAATCTGACTTTGGGTTTAAAAATCGAAGGACTTTAATTTTTATTTACATTCTTTTTAAAAATTGAATTTATTGGGGTGACATCCTATATAATAAAAGGGTAATATCCAAATTGACTGAACAGCAGAACGACCAGTCACTATGATGTGCACTGACCACCAGGGGGCAGATGCTCAATGCAGGAGCTGCCCCCTGGTGGTCAGTGCACTCCCACAGGGGGAGTGCAGCTCAGCCAGAAGCCCTGAGCCAGGCTCACGGCTGGTGAGTGCAGCAGGAGAGCAGGCCTAAGCCATCAGTTGGACATCCCCTAAGGGCTCCTGGACTGTGAGAGGGTGCAGGCTGGGCTGAGGGACATTCTGCCTCCAGTGCACAAATTTTGTGCATTGGGCCTTTAGTTGGTTAATAAAATTACACAGGTTTCAGGTATACAATACAACAATACATCATCTGTATATTCTATTGTATGTTTACCGCCCGAAGTCAAGTCTCCTCAAAAGTCACATTCTTCTAGTGCAGCGGTTCTCAACCTGGGGGTCGAACAACCCTTTCACAGGGGTCACCTAAGACCATCGGAAAACACATATATAATTACATATTGTTTTTGTGATTAATCACTATGCTTTAATTATGTTCAATTTTTAACAATGAAAATACATCCTGCATATCAGATATTTACATTACGATTCATAACAGTAGCAAAATTACAGTTATGAAGTAGCAACGAAAATAATTTATGGTTGGGGGTCACCACAACATGAGGAACTGTTTTAAAGGGTCGTGGCATTAGGAAGGTTGAGAACCACCATTCTAGTGGTTCCTGGGCAGCCCCAGGTAAGAACCACTTTTTGGTAACATTGAGGTGGCTGAAAGGGTTGACCAGCGTCCTATGCTGTGGGAACTTGGCCTTGCTGGATGCCTTGATGGGCCTGGAAGGCAACCGCCCTGAAGGTGCAGTGTACCCCAACTCCTGCGGGGCCATTAGTGATTCTCTGCCTTCATCTCAGACCAGGTTCTGCTTCGCATGGAAGGACACAGATTGCAGTCGCTGCTGCTTTTCGATCCACTGCTGGCTAGGAATGCGGTTGTGGTGCAGTCAGGAACATGGTGCCAGTCCTGTGCCTCTGCACCCTGGCTGACGCACTGCTGAAAGTGCCAACTTTGATTTTTATTTATAACTTCCGTATTCTAGCTATAAGTCAGTGGGGAATGGGTTAGTATAGTAGAAATATTTAATATACAATAATCTTTTATTAAAATAACTTCGCAAATGTATATTGAATTATAACAAGAAATAAGAGAGATTATGGAGTCAAATAGTAAGGCCTATGATTAAATGCTGTTTGTGCACCAGAACATTGGTTATCATTTGCTTTGTGTGTGCAAGTTTCTTGAGGCAGGTTATTCCTTTAAATGTGCAGAAATATGTAGTATTTCTTAAAAACGTATTAAAAGTGGCTCCAGCCAGGTGGCTCAGTTGATTGGAGTGTAGTCCCTCACACCAAAAAGGTTGCGGGTTGGATTCTTGGTCAGGGCACATATCTAGGTTGCTCTTGGATCCCCCAGTTGGTTGGGGTCTATAAGGGAGGCAACTGATTGATATTTCTCTCTCAAATTTGTAAACATCCTCAGGTGAGGGTGGGTTTTTTGTTTGTTTTAAGTATTAAAAGTGGACAAAATTTAGGGCAAAAAATATTGCCACCTTTATTCCTATAATACATATTAGTATCTCAAGAGAAATATCACTGTAATGGAAACAGTTCTGATTGGTCCTACTCAGCATCATTTTCCTATAGTCATTGTACTTTTCCTTATACAAGAATGTATTCTGCTGAATTCTTTATTCATCATTGAAGATCCAACAGAAAGGCTTCTCTGTGAGGTATACCCCAGGCATGCAGGCAGTAGGGTTCCATTTTATAACTGTTTCTTAGTATTTGGACATGATTGATTATTCCCCCCTCTAGGCTTAGCTCTCCTGGTCAAAGTTTGTCTTAGTTGTTATATTCCCTTCATATTACTAAATGCCTGATGCATAGTAGGCATTCTGTTTTGCCAACAACATTCAGGAAATGCCAACAGCAAGTTGTGTGGTGGGGACAAAATAGTGGGATTTTGGAGCACCATGCCTACTGAGTCTTGTTCTAACAGTGTGGCCTTAGGCAACTCACTTAGCTGGTTTTCTTTAGCCTCACCTTCCTTGTCTACAGAATGGAGATAATGTCACATACCCTGCAAGCCTGTAGAGGATGAGTAGAAAGAAAATATGGACTACATAAAGGTAGTTTTTGTTTTGAAATCCTCACCCAAGGATATGTTTTTATTGATTTTGAGAGGGGGGGGGGAGGAGAGGAGAGGAGAGGAGAGGAGAGAGAGAGAGAGAGAGAGAGAGAGAGAGAGAGAGAGAGAGAGAGAGAGAGAGAGAAGGAGAAGAGAGAAACATCTATGTGAGAAACATTGATCAGTTGCCTCCTGTATGTGCCCTGACCGGGAATTGAACCTCAACCTTTTTGGTGTAAGGGAAGACACTCAACCAAATGAGCCACGTGGCCAGGGCAAAAGGTAGTTTTTAATATTAATTATCTCTGTGGGTTAACTGCCCAGTAATGTTGATCCATGGAATTGGTAGAATCTTGAAATCTTAGGTGTCAGTGTTGTCTGTTTAGCATTTCACTTCATTGCTATCCCAAACAAAAAAAGAAAACACCATGGTGTTGTAAAAGTAATGTCTTATAATATTTCTAAGTGGAAACGACTGAATTCCAAATTTTTCAACAGTCTTCAAAATATTGTCTCCTGAATGTGTTTCTAATACATGTGATATTTTTGTTGGTTTAGAAGTGAAAACAATTCTCTTTAACATCTTGTAATAGAAGTATCTGCTGCTGTCCTTTGAGCACTTCCCCCTACCACTTGTAGAGCATCATGCCAGTATAAATGATAGTATTCCTTTGCCAACTTCTTAAGGGCTTGTATCAGATGGCATTTTTGAAAAATCAGAGTTGTTTTACAGAAGTGACAATGATACCTGTTTAGAAGTAGATTCCTTAAAATAATAGTATACTAATGGGAATCATAGATTTCCTTTAGATTAAATGTCTCCTTATTTACCATCTATATTAGTTTCATAGGGTTACCCTAAATTACCAAATAACTAAATGGCTTAAGACAACAGGGTTTATCCTCTCACAGTATTGGAGCTCAGAAGTCCAAAATCAGCAGGGTTACACTCCCTCTGGGTTACACTTCTTCTGGTGGCTGGCTGTTAAGCATTCCTTGGCTTCCTTAATTTGTGGCGACACCCCTTCAGTCTGCCTTCATCTTTATCACCGTACCCTCTGTGTGTGTCTTCTCCACTTTTGTCTCTTATAAGGACACTAATATTAAATTTAAGGCTTACACATGTAATCCAGGATGATCTTATCAAGATCCTTAATTTTTAAAAAAATACATATTTTTTATTGATTTCAGAGAGGAAGGGAAAGGGGGAGAGACAGAAACATCAATGATGAGAGAGATTCATTGATCAGCTGTCTCCTGCACGCCCCCTACTGGGGATTGAGCCCACAACCTGGGCATATGCCCTTGACCAGAATCAAACCTGGGACGCTTCAGTCCACAGGCTGACTCTCTATCCACTAAGCTTAACTGGCTAGGGCAAGATCCTTAATTTAAGGCCCTGATCAGGTTAGCTCAATTAGTTAGAGTGTTGTCCTGATACCTCAAGGTTGCAGGTTTGATCCCTGGTCAGGGCACATAAAAGAAACAACCAGTCGCCCTAGCTGGTTTGGCTCAGTGGATAGAGCGTCAGCCTGTGGACTGAAGGGTTCCAGGTTCGATTCTGGTTGAGGGCACATGCCTGGGTTGCAGGCTTGATCCCCATTAGGGGACGTGCAAGAGGCAACCAATTAGTGGTTCTCTCTCATCATTGATCTTTCTATCTCTCTCTTTCCTTCTCCCTTCCTCTCTGAAATCAATAAAGATATATTTTAAAAAAAAGAAGCAACCAATCAATGCATAAATAAGTGGAATAACAAAATCGATGTTTCTCTCTCCCTTTCTCTTTAAAAACCAGTAAGTAAATTTTTAAAAAATCCTTAATTGCCCTAATTGGTTTGGCTCAGTGGATAGAGCATCGGCCTGTGGACTGAAAGGTCCCAGGTTCGATTCCGGTCAAGGGCATGTACCTTGGTTGTGGGCACATCCCCAGTTGAGGGGTGTGCAGAAGGCAGCTGATCAATATTTCTCTCTCATTGATGTTTCTAACTCTCTATCCCTCTCCCTTCCTCTCTGTAAAAAAGCAATAAAATATATTTTTAAAATTAAAAAATAAAAAAAAATCCTTAATTTAATTATATCTACAAAAGACCCTTTTTTTCCAAATAACCTTCACATTTCCCAGGAATTAAGATATGCCACATATCTTTTTGGGGACTATTCAATCCAGTATATCCTCTAACCACAAACCGGACAAGTACCCTGACTGGGAATCAAACCGTGACCTCCTGGTTCATAGTTTGACGCTCAACCACAGCCATACTGGTTGGGCTAATTTTCTAAAATTTTGAAACAATTTCAAACCTACAAAAGTTACAAATACAATACTTAGAATATTTTTTCTTTAACTATTTTAGAGTAAATTGTCAACATGATGCCTCATCTACCCCAAATACTTTAATGTGTATTTCTTACAAACAGTGACATTATTCTACACAATCACAATACAGTCATCAAAATTAGGAAATTTCCATTGAGATCTCACTGCC
Organism: Myotis myotis; assembly: GCF_014108235.1. Lineage (NCBI taxonomy): Eukaryota > Metazoa > Chordata > Mammalia > Chiroptera > Vespertilionidae > Myotis > Myotis myotis. The sequence goes on along the minus strand of NW_023416368.1, from coordinate 29,591,221 downwards.
TTCTCATTCCCAGACCCCCTTCAAGTTTTGCCAGTTGTGCCAATAATGTCCTATATGTATAGGAAAGGATCCAGTCCAGAGTTACCTTGCATTTAGTTATCTGTCTTTAGTGTCTTTCATTCCCTTAGTTTTTCCTTGGCTTCGTGACCTTGATACTTTTAGAAATGATAGTCCAGTAATGTCGACCCGTGGAATCTTAAAATCTTAGGTGTCAATCTTGTCTGTTTAGCATTTCACTTCATTGCCACCACCCCAACAAAAAAAGAAAAGAAAAAGAAAAACAAATACACAACTCCATGGTATTGTAAAAGCAATGTCTTATAATATTTGTTATTTTGGAGAATGTCCCTCAGCTTGGGTTTGTCTGATATTTTCTCGTGATCAGATTTAAGCCATATATCTTTCGAAGGAATATCACAGTAGCAGTGCCGTATCCCATTTTTTGTATCCTATGAAGTAGTGTATGATCTTGGTTGGATTCTGTCAGGGAGTATGCAGTTTTACTTTGACCCATTACTGGGAATTTTTACTTCCATCTCTTGACTAAGGTGATATCTACCAGCATTCCTTTTCCCTTCATAGTGAATAAGTGATTTATTAGGAGACATGTACTTAGCCTGTTTGTATTTTTTTAAAATCTAATCCTGCATAGGAAAGTACCCAGAATTTAGCTGCTTAAAATAATAAGCATTTATTGTCACATAATTTCTGAAGATCAGGAATCTGAGAATGTCTTAGGTCAGTGATGGCGAACCTGTGACACGCGAACTCATTTTTTTGGTTGATTTTTCTTTGTTAAATGGCATTTAAATATATAAAATAAAAGTCTTTGTTTTACTATGGTTGCAGATATCAAAAAATTTCTATTTGTGACACGGCACCAGAGTTAAGTTAGGGTTTTTCAAAATGCTGACACGCTGAGCTCAAAAGGTTCACCATCACTGTCTTAGGTGGTTCTGGCTCAGAGTTGCCTGGGGCTACAGTTCAATACGATAGGACTTGTCCTATAATTCTTTTTGTCAGTATTGGTATTCCTTTTCTGACAGTGAGAAACCTGTCTTCTATAGTTCTTAATATATTTATTAACTCATTTGATCAGTTCCCCTGTATATAATCAACCTCCCATTGCTGTGGCTCACCTACATAGATAGCATTCTTGCTCTCCGCAGATGCCCTTTTTAACTCTGTCCTGACTTGGACATCCTGTACTGGGTCATGTCCATCCCTCTGTGGATGTCCTCACCATTTTTTTTTTTTAATATATTTTATTGATTTTTCACAGAGAGGAAGAGAGAGATAGAGAGTTAGAAACATCGATGAGAGAGAAACATCGACCAGCTGCCTCTTGCACATCTCCCACTGGGGATGTGCCCGCAACCCAGGTACATGCCCTTGACCGGAATCGAACCCGGGACCTTTCAGTCCGCAGGCTGACGCTCTATCCACTGAGCAAAACCGGTTTCGGCCACCATTTTTTTTTTTAATCCTCTCCTGAGAATATTCTCTTCATTGATTTTTCTTTTCTTTTTTTTTTTTTTTTTTTTTAGAGAGAGAGTGGAGGGGAGGGAGGAGGCAGAGAAACGTTGATGTGAGAGAGACACATCAATTTATTGCCTCCCGTTTGCACCCTGGGCCTGGCATTGAGCCTGCAACCTAGGTGTACATGCCTTGGGGAATTGAACCCTTGACTCTTCAGTCAGAGGGCTGATGCTTTAACCACTGAGCCAAACCAACCAGTGCTTTTTTTTGTTTTTTTAATCTTCACTTGAGAACATGCTTAGAGAGAGAAAGGGAGAGTAAGATAAAAACATCATTGTGAAAGAGAAACATCTATCAGTTGCCTTCTGTACATGCCCAGACTTGGACTCGATCCCGCAACCTTTCAGTGCACAGGACAAGCTCAACCAACTGAGCCACTCTGGCCAGACACCATTTTTAGAAAACTAAGTAAAATACATGATTTATTTGACCTAAATAATTAGATTAAAAACTATTTAAAACAGTAGTGCTAGTCATGTAGAACATAATTTAAAACAGAAGTTCAACCCAGTGATGGTGACCACATAGTACTTTTCCAAGCTAGGGAACATAGCATTTTCTATAGCCCATTCTTAGAGAAAACTAAGACCATAATTTTAGTTTAGTATTACTATTCTGAGACAATTTTTGCTAACTTTAGTAATCAGTAGTCTCCTAAAAATATCTGGAGTCCCAAAATTTATCTTTCATTATAAAATATTTTATGTATAAAAAAGGTTTTAGCCCTAACCGGTTTGGCTCAGTGGATAGAGCACCGGCCTGCGGACTCAGGGGGTCCCAGGTTCGATTCCAGTCAGGGGCATGTACCTTGGTTGCGGGCACATCCCCAGTGGGGAGTGTGCAGGAGGCAGCTGATGTTTCTCTCTCATCGATGTTTCTAACTCTGTATCCCTCTCCCTCTCCCTTCCTCTCTGTAAAAAATCAATAAAATATATTAAAAAAAAAAAGGTTTAGCCCAGCTAGCATGGCTCAGTAGTTGAGCATCGACCTATGAACCAGAAGGTCATGGTTCCATTCCTGGTTAGGGCACATGCCCAGGTTGCAGGCTCAATCCCCAAGGGGGGGGGGGGGGCATGCAGGAGGCAGTCGATCAATGATTCTCTCTCATCGATGTTTCTATCTCTCCCTCTCCCTTCCTCTCTGAAATCAATAAAAATATATTAAAAAAAAGATTTTGGATACTGATATGGCCAATACCTATGTACTTTCTGCTCCAGCTTAAGATTCAGACCTACCTAATTTATCTTAAAGTGTTAAAGTTTAGTCAGGAGCGATGGCTTCTCTTGATAATTAATGAGCTTGACATCTTTGCATAATTAGAAATATTCATGTTTTGATAAGGGTGCATTGTTGTAAGTGATGGGGAATTACTTTTAGAACCTCCCCTACTTTACTTATTGCATTAAGACAATAATATATCATCACTTAGTTTAGTAATAGGCCAGATTCCTGTCCATTGAAAGGTTATTTTATTTTATTAAATATATTTCTTTATTGATTTCAGAGAGGAAGGGAGAAGGAGAGAGAGATAGAAACATCAATGATGAGAGAGAATCATTGATTGGGTGCCTCCTGCACATCCCCCACTGGGGATCAAGCCCGCAACCCAGGCATGTGCCCTTGGCCGGAATCGAACCTGGGACCCTTCAGTCCACAGGCTGATGCTCTATCCACTGAGCCAAGCTGGCTAGGGCCGAAAAGTTATTTTTATATTTAATCATTGTGCTTCACTTTTGTGAATAACAAATAATAAAAACTTTTAAATTATTGATCTTACCAGGAGTATATTGTATATGTTTGTAGGCTCTTTTTAAAACTGTGAATTGCTATAAGACTGATTAAATTGATTTAAGACAGAAATTTGAATTTCTTTTCAAGAGAGAAATAGTTATGACCTTTAGTTCTATCATATAGGACAAACCTCTAATAAATAAAATCTGTTTGACTTGCAGTGGCAATCCCAAAACATACTTATGCAGTACCTTTTTATTTTTTCAGTATATGTGTGTTATTTTCATTCTTTATTGAATCTATAACTTGATGTGGAAATTAAATTGTATGAGGTCATATACAAATAAATAGTATTCTATTGATAGAAGGTTAAGAAAATTGTTCAGACTTTGAGGAACAACTTGAAGCTAGCAGTGCTTATTGGCATTTGGAAAGGAGCCAGCTATTAGTTTCTTAGGCTGCACCACGAACATAACTTGATCTCTCTAATCTTAGAGCCTGAGATAGGACCACCAGTAGTGGTGGCATTGTTTTTTATTTTGTAGTAAGTGTTTTCCTTGTCTTCTAGTTTCCAGTATTGCTGTTCAATCCAAAACCATTCTAGTTCCTGATCCTATATATATGTGAACAGTTTCATTTCTGAAAGCTTATAGGTTTTCTTTGTCCTCGATGTTGTAAAATTTCATGATGTGTGGTGGTGTAGGTCAATTTTCATTTATTTTGGGGGGTATTCAGTTGATCTTTTTTGAGCCATAAATGCATGTTCTGAAGTTTTGAGATCTTTTCTTGAATCATTTCTCCCCTCCCCCCATGGTTTCATTAACTTCATTTTCTCTGTTCTCCCTTTTTAAAAACTATTTTTGGATGTTGGACTTTGTCGACTGATCCCCAACCCTACCCCCCATTAATTGGGATTCGCCTGTTCTGGACATTTCATATAAATTACATTATACAATATGAGACCTTTTGTGTCTGGCTGCTTTTGTTCAGTGTTTTCAAGATTTAGCCAAGTTGTAGTATGTATTAGTATGTAATGCCTTTTGATAGCTGAATAATAATATTCCATTGTAAAGGTACAACACATTTTATTCTTCCATTTATGATCTGATGTGCATTTGGGTTGTTTCCACTTTGTAACTATTAAAAAATACTGCTATGAACTTATTTTTCAAAAATTTTGGGTCAGCTTTAGCTCAAGCAGTTACTTCGGCCTCTGCTTCTTGCGGACACAAAAATTTTGTGAGCATATGTTTTCATTCCTCTTGGATATATGCCTACAAGTAGAATTGCTGAATCGTGTGGTCATTCTGTTTAACTTTTTGAGAACCAAACTGGCTGTACTATATAACATTCCCACCAACAATTTTTGAGGTTTCCACTTTCTCTACATCCTCACCAGTGCTTGTTACTTTATTATTTTGGTGATAGCTCTCCTAGTACATCTCAAGTGTTACATCATTGTGATTATGGTTTGCATTTTTCTAATGACTAAATGATGTTGAGCATCTCTTCATATGCTCATTGGCCATATACTAGTATATCCTCTTTGGAGAAATGTGTATCCTTTGCCCATTTTTAAGATGGGTTGCCTTTTTATTGAGCTGTAAGAATTTCTTATATATTCTGGATACTAAAACATGATCAGATATGTAATTTGCAAAATGTTTTTCTCATTTTGTGGGTTGCCTTTTCACTGGCTTTATGGATATACAAAATTTATCATATTAACAATATTTTTACTTACTGATTTTAGGGAGAGAGACAGACAGACATCAACTTGTTGTTCCACTTATTCATGCATTCACTGGTAGATTCTTGTATGTGCTCTGACCAGGATCAAACCCAAAACTTTGGTGTATCAGGACGACTCTAGCCAACTGAACTTCCCAACCAAGGCTACCATACAATTCAGTGGTAATAAGTACATTCATATTGTTCTGCAACCATTATCACCATCCATCTTGGGAACTTTCTTATCTTTCACAACTGAAACTGTATACCCATTGAACAATAACTCCCATCCTCTCTCCTCTCAGCCCCTTGCAACCACTAATCAACTTTTTCTATTTTGACTAGATTTCTTATAAGTGTAATCATATAGTATTTATCCATTTGTGAATGACTTAGCTCATTCATCCATTTTTTAAGGCTAAATAGTATTCCATTTTTTAAGGCTAAATAGTATTCCATTTTATGTATATACCCCATTTTGCCTATCCATTTATCTACTGTTGGACACTTGGATTGCTTACATTTTAATTTATTTATTTACTAGAGGCCCGATGCACAAAATTCATGCAAGGGGCTCTGCCCTCGCAGTCCCCCAGCTTCGTCCAGAAGGACATCGGCTGTCTGGTCTAATTAGCATATTACACTTTTATTATTATATATATGTTAATCCTCAGTCAAGGATATTTTTTTCCATTGATTTGTATTTTTTTATTTTAGTAAATCTTTATTGTTCAGATTATTATATTTGTTCCTCTTTTTTCCCCCCATAGCTCCCCTCCACCCAGTTCCCACCCACTCTCTGTCCTTACCCCCCCCCCCCCCCGTCCTCATCCCTAGGTGCACAATTTTTGTCCAGTCTCTTCCCGCATCTCCCACACCCCTTTCCCCACCAAGAATAGTGAGTCCATTCCCTTTCTATGTCCCTGATTCTATTATAATCACCAGTTCATTCTGTTCATCAGATTATTTATTCACTTGATTCTTAGATTCACTTGTTGATAGATGCATATTTGTTGTTCATAATTAGTATCTTTACCTTTTTCTTTTTCTTCTTCTTCCTCTTCTTAAAGGATACCTTTCAGCATTTCATATAATACTGGTTTGGTGGTGATGAACTCCTTTAGCTTTTCCTTATCTGTGAAGCTCTTTATCTGACCTTCAATTCTGAATGATAGCTTTGCTGGATAAAGTAATCTTGTAGGTTCTTGGCATTCATCACTTTGAATATTTCTTGCCATTCCCTTCTGGCCTGCAAAGTTTCTGTTGAGAAATCAGCTGACAGTCGTATGGGTATTCCCTTGAAGGTAACTGAGTTTCTTTCTCTTGCTGCTTTTAAGATTCTCTCTTTATCTTTTGCTCTTGGCATTTTAATTATGATGTGTCTTGGTGTGGTCCTCTTTGGATTCCTTTTGTTTGGGCTTCTCTGTGCTTCCTGGACTTGTAAGTCCATTTCTTTCACCAGGTAGGGGAAGTTTTCTGTCATTATTTCTTCAAATAGGTTTTCAATATCTTGGTCTCTCTCATCTTCTGGCACCCCTATAATTCTGATGTTGGTACGCTTGAAGCTGTCCCAGAGGCTCCTTACACTATCTTCGTATTTTCGGATTCTTTTTTCATTTTGCTCTTCTGGTTGGGTGTTTTTTGCTTCTTCGTATTTCACATCTTTGCCTTGATTCTTGCGCTCCTCTGGTCTGCTGTTGGGAGTCTGTATAATATTTGTTATTTCAGTCCGTGTATGCTTAATTTCTACTTGGTTCTTTATCATAACATCGAGGGTCTCATTAGATTTCTTGAGGATCTCAATAACTTTATCGGCGGCTTTTAGACAGTTCTTGAGAGACCTTAAAAGTGTGGTTCTGAACTCAATATCCTCCATTGACAGTTTTGTCCTGTTTCTTTGTCTCTGCATTTTTTTTGCTTTCTTGGTGCACCCCCTAGTGGTCTTTGTGCGCAGTCTTGTTGTAGTTAAGCCTTGATTGTTGTAGTTAATACTAGGGGTATTTGACCTCCAGGCCAACTGGCTGTGAGAATCAGCTGTGTCTGCAGTGGGAAAACTTCTGTCCTCTAGGGAGGTGCTAATCTAGCCTTTGCCTGAGGCTATCTGGCAAATGGCTCTGTGCAGGGCTTGGGCGGGTCACATGGGATCAAACAGGGCGGGCGGAGGGAGCAGTTATGGCTGCTCTCAGTCCAGTCCCCAGAGGCTCTGTCTCTCAGAGTCCCAGCAACCGCTGCAAACCTCGGAGAGAAAACTGCCTTCGCGTTCTGACCGATGCTAGACAGTCCCGCTTCTCCCGTTTGAGTCTGGGTCCCTAGAGACTCGCCCAGAACTGGAGCTCAGAATCTGAGACTCCCTCCCGATTGAAAACGACAACTGCGCCCTCAGCTACCAGCCCTCTCCGCGCATACCTCCGCACCTTTGTATTTTCCGCACTGCGCCTCCTCTGAGTCTCGTATGCTGTTCTCTTTCCTTCTAGTTGAAGAATTTCCCCTCAGCCAGCTTTCCTGTGGTTCTGGGTGATGTCCGTTGCGTCTTTTAGTTGTATTTGTGAAGTGGTTGTTCGAGGCAGCTAACTCCGGTGTTTACCTATGCCGCCATCTTGGTTTCTCTCCATTGATTTTTAGAGAGAGAGTGGAAGGGAAGCGACTGGGACTGGGAATCAAACCTGCAACCCAGGTATGTGCCCTTGACCAGGAATTGAACCTAAGACCTTCTGGTTCACTGAGTAACACTGGCCAGGGCTGGATTGCTTACACTTTTTAGGTATTCTGAATTATACTGCTATGAACATTGGTGTGCAAATTCTCTTTTAGACCCTTCTCTTGGGGTATATACTTAGAATTGCTAGATCATATGGTAATTCTATTTTTAATTTTTTGAGGAACTGCCAATACTGTTTTCCACAGTAGCTGTACCATTTTACATTTTCATTAACAGTGCACAAGGGTTCCAGTTTTTCTACATCCTCACCCACAGTTATTATTTTGTTTTTGTTTGTTTGTTTTTATAGTAAATATCTCTACGGGTGTGAAATGGTGGTCTTTTATCTATTTTACGTTAAGTTTCGTAGATCGTGTGAGGTAGGAGAATTCTCAATTCATCATTTGTATGGATTAGTTCTCCTAGCACCATTTGTTGAAAAGACTACTCTTTCTCCCACTGAATTGTTTTGGCAGCTGTGTCAAAAACCAATTGGTCATTAATGTATGGTTTTATTTCTGGACTCTCAATTCTTTTTTGTTGATCTATATGTCTGTTCTTATACTAGTACCATACTGTCTTGAATACTGGAATTTATATTAAGTTTTGAAATCAGGAACTGTGTGTCTTCCAACTTTGTTCTTTCCCGAAATTGTTTTGTGTTTGGGTCCCTTGCATTCGCATATGAACTTAAGGATCAGCTTGCCATTTCTGTAAAATAAAACAGCAAAAAAAAAACACAGTTGGAATTTTTATGGACATTGCATGGATTTGGACTAGTCTTCCTATATTTTCATTTCTACTTTCCATCTTTGTCTTTTATCTACTTCCTTTTTATTTTATTTTATTTTTTAATTCCAGTTTACATTCAGTATTATTTTGTATTAGTTTCATTGAGTAGACAGTCATATACTTTACAAAGTGGTCTCCCTGATATTTTATTTTTGTTACCCAAAGATATTTTTCCATTTATTTTTAGAGACAGTGGAAGGGAAGGGGTGAGACAGAGAGAAAGAAACATCAGTGAGAGAGAGACACATAGATTGGTTGCCTCCCATATGTGCCTCGACTAGAGCTGGGGATCCAGCCTGCAACCAAGGTATGTGCCCTTGACTGGAATTGAATCCAGGACCCTTCAGTCCATGGGTTGATGCTCTATCCACTGAGCAAACTGGCTAGAGCTCCCTGATATTTTAAACACCCACCTGGCACTGTACAGTTATAGCAATATTATTGACTATATTCCCTATGCTGTATTTACATCCCCGTGACTGTTTTATGACTGCCAATCTGTACTTAATCTCTTCACCTTTTTCATCCAGCCCCCCAACTCCCTCTCCCCTCTGGCAGCCATCAGTCTGATCTCTGTATTTATGAGTCAGTTTCTGTGTTCTTTGCTTATTTTGCTCTTTAGACTCCACCTGTAAGTGAAATCACGTGATATTTATCCTTCTCTGTCTGATTTATTTCACTTAACATAATACACTGTAGGTCCATCCATGTTGTTACAAATGTAAGATTTCGTTCTTTTTTTTAAGGACAAGTAATACTCCATTGTATATGTACCACAGCTTTTTTATCCACTTGTCTATTGATGGGCATTTGGGTTGCTTCTATATCTTGGTTATTGTAAATAATACTGCAAGTCTTTTATGTATTTTATGAAACACTTTCTCATTCCCAGAATATGTTTATTTGTTTTAAGGATTTTGTTCTTATTTCATAGGAGCAATAGCTTTTCTTACCTTTAAGGCAGGGGTCCTCAAATTACGGCCCGCGGGCCACATGCAAATACAAATATTGTATTTGTTCCCGTGTTGTTTTTTTTTAAAGTCTTTTTTTTTTTTAATATATTTTATTGATTTTCCACAGAGAGGAAGGGAAAGAGATAGAGAGTTAGAAACATCGATGAGAGAGAAACATCGATCAGCTGCCTCCTGCACATCCCCCACTGGGGACGTGTCCGCAACCCAGGTACATGCCCCTGACCGGAATCGAACCTGGGACCCTTCAGTCCGCAGGCCGACGCTCTATCCACTGAGCCAAACCGGTTTCGGCCCGTTTTGTTTTTTTACTTCAAAATAAGATATGTGCAGTGTGCATAGGAATTTGTTCATAGTTTTTTTTTAAACTATAGTCTGGCCCTCCAACAGTCTGAGGGACAGTGAACTGGCCCCCTTTTTAAAAAGTTTGAGGACCCCTGCTTTAAGGGTATTTATGATAGTTTTTTGTTTGTTTGTTTGTTTTGACATTTTCTTCTTCCTGTATGGTCTTTGTTTCTTACTGCTTTTTTCCTCTACATTGTTTTGGTTTTTGAAGGTGTTGAAGATGAATCATATGGCTGATTCTCTAAGAGTAGGGCATAACAAACTGATTAAAAGGTCTGAGCATATGGGGGTAAGGTTTGGCAACTGTGGAATTCAATTTATGGTTTACTGGCCTGGCTATTTCTCCAGATGAACCACAAATGCCAGTAAATTGTATAGCTCTTTATCTTATGTTGGTCAAGTTTTCTCAAGGATCATTTAATCTCCTGCCTGGAAGGTATAGGCTAGGCTTAGAGTGTTCTCAGAACCACTGTGAACAAAGTGTGTATGGAAACGTTCACTTAACCTTCCTGTTTTTCATACATCTTCCATGCCCTTGTTAGTGTCTCTTAGTTCTAAGACCTGTTTTATCCTCTCCAGAGAACAAACCAGCCTGTTGCTTGGGTGGGGAGGACTTTCACTGGAGGATTCCAGAGTCAGAGAAGTGATCTAGACATCATTTTATTAGTTGTACATTTTAAAGTTTTAAGATTTTTATCCATAAGCAACAGATAGTGTTGTTTTGAATGTTGTCATAATTTACATAGATGTTAAGGAAATATGCAGATTCTCCTCAATTTACAATGGAATTTCTTTCCGATAAACCCATTGTGAGTTGAAAACGTCCTGTCAAAAATGCATGCAAGTCACCTAGCCTACTGAACATCATAACTTACTTAGCCTAGTCTGTCTTATACTTGCTTAGAACACTTAAGTTAGCCTATAGTTGGGCAGTTATCTTGAGTTTAATCTCAAGAGTAATTGCCTTCCTCTTTTCACCAGAAGCAGGAGACACAGATAGGTGTTTTTAGACATGATGGGATATGAAAACCCAAAACACAATATTTAGAAAATGATAGCAACATAGTACATTGTAGAATATTGGTTATTTACCCTCATGATCATGTGGCTGACTGGGAGCTGTGGCAAACTGCCACTGCCCAGTGTCATGAGAGTATCATACCACATGTTGCTAGCCCAAGGAAAAGATCAAAATTCAGAGTACGGTTTCTAATGAATGTGTATCATTTTCCCACCATTGTAAAGTCAAAAAATTGTAAGTGGAACCATTATAAGCCAGGGATTGTCTGTATACATTTCATATAACATGTATTTTCATGGAACACAAATATACCAACAATACATTTTTAAAAAATTCTTCCCTTATGATAGATATTTGTTTCCAAGATTTTGCTGCAAACACTTAAGCTTCAAATATTCCCCATACATGTCTCTTAATGCACATGGGTGCTTCTCTTTATAGTCAGTAAAATTGTTTGGTTCTAGAGTGTGAGCCTTTTCATTTTTTTGTAAGATATTGCCAAAATGTTTCCGAAAGTTTTTAAACAACCAACTACAGGATATGAGAATTTGTAATTAACTTTTTTCCTTTATATTTTCCTTATTACAAACATAATACACTATAGGAAAATACATAAAATAGATGTCCAATAAACTGCAATAAAATTTTCAAGCACAATCGAACATTGAGTGTTCCATAACAGATTTCTATGTGCCCCATAATCCCTTATTTTGTGTTAATTCTTGATTATCTCTTCTACCCTCACTGGATTATTTTGAAGCCAACCAAATATCATATGGTTTTATCTGTAAATAATTCAGAATGTATTACTAAGAGAGATAAGCCAGTGGTTCTCAACTGGGGACAAGTTTGCCCACCAGGTGACATTTGGCATTGTTTGTAGACACTTTTGGTTTTCACAGCTGGAAGGCTACTGGCATTTAGAAGGTAGTGGCTAGGATGCTGCTAAACATCCTACAATGTATAGGAGAGCTCCAAAAAAACAGAATTATCTGGCCCCAAATGTCTGTAGTACCAGATTAAGAAACCCAGAGAAAAGAACTCTAAAAAATTACACACACAAAAATGCAATGATTATATCTATAATATTAACAATAATTTCCTGATACTAAATGTCCAATCAGTTAAAAATTTTTTCTTTCAAATTTGATTTTTTTATATTTGATTGGTTTGAATCAATATATAAACAAAGTCAGCTAATTGGTTGATATCTTTTAAGTCTTTGCTAATATATAGCTTTCCTTCTTTTTTCATATGCTTTTTTTCAATCTTTTAATCCTCATTTAAGGACATTCTGAGAGAGAGAGAGAGAGAGAGAGAGAGAGAGAGAGAGAGAGAGAGAGAGAGAAACACATTGATGTGAGAGAGAAATATTGATCCGTTGCCTTCTGTAATTGGGGACCAAACCCACAATCCAGGTATGTGCCCTGACTGAGAATCAAACTGATAACCTTTTGGTGGTACACATGACAACGCTCAACCAACTGAGCCAGTGGATCTGGGTCACTTTTTTTTTTTTTTTTAAAGAGAAACATCAATATGATAGCAAAACATCCATTAGCTGCCCACTGCACTCCCCCTACTGGGGATAGAGCCTGCAACCTGGGCTTGTGCCTGGACTGGGAATCCCCAAGCCAGCAACCTTTTAGTGCATGGAGGATGCGACCATGATAAAACAACTGAGCCAGGGCTTTTCATACACTGTTTTTGTTGAATAAAACAGGTCCCTTATCCTATATACTGTCCCACATTTTGCAGATACTGCTGATTATATCCTTGTCTACTTAAACAGTCTTTCAAACAGTCAACTTCTGAGGCTTTGTAAATTAAATTTGGTTCCTTCTTGAGTTTTTCCCATTAATTAGGATTCACCTTCTTGTGACTGCTAAGTCACTGTCACTTATCAGTCTCCTTTGTAGCTTCCAAAAGTGTTGCTGCTGTTATCTTGCTCATTCTTTGTACTTGTGGGTTAAGCCTTAAAAAAATTTTTTCTGTTTCCTCTTATTATAGTAGGATTTGGGGAAAGAGTAAAAGTAATCTTTGTCACTTTGCCTGGAAGTCTGAGATACTTTCAATGGTTCTTCCTGTATGTACTGTCGTACCAAAATTTATATTTCTAGGAATTCTAACTCTAAAGGAATTGTACTTCGAAAGTCATAAAAATAGCCCTAGCCAGCGTGGCTCAGTGGGAAGGGTCCCAGATTTGATTCCAGTCAAGGGCACATGCCTGTGTTGCGGGCTCCATGCCCAGTAGGGGACTTGCAGGAAGCAGCCGATCAATGATTCTCTCTCATCATTGATGTTTCTATCTCTCTCCTTCTCCCTACCTCCCTGAAATCAATAAAGAAATATATTTTTAAAAGGAGTCATAAAAATATAGAGCCCCTATGGCTGTAATTATCCTTATGTGTAGCTGGTAAAACTATTCGACATTTACATATTTTATTTTATTTATTTTAAAGGCTCATAAAGTGGGAATCTATTTTTAAAAACACATTTTTTCTTTAATTTCAAAGAGGAAGGGAGAGAGAAAAAGAGAGAGAGAAAGAAAGAAAGAGAGAGAAAGAGAAACATCAATGATGAGAGAGAATCCTCAATTGGCTGCCTCCTGCATGCCTCCTACTAGGGATCGACCAGGGCATGTGTTCTGACCTGGAATCAAACTGTGACCTCCTGGTACATAGGTTGACGCTCAACCACTGAGCCACACCAGCTGGGCAGTTACAACTTTTAATAGTTATTTTAATCCAAATTTACAGTTAGGAACTGGACATTTATTTTTCAAATAGGAAATAAATATACTTGTTATCAAATTTAGAAGGTATAAAAGGACTATATAGTTCCTATTCTTACCCCTCCAAAGCAGGCTTTCTTCTTGAAGGCAAATACTGTTAATAGTTTCTTGCATATTCTTCAGAAATATTTTATGCATATGCAAAGATGGATGGATATATGTTTTCTAAAAAATAAACAGCTTTGAAATATATATTACATACAATAAAATTCAACAATTATAAATATCACTGAGTTTTGATAAATATATATATAATTGTGCAATCTCTACTAAAGTCATGATATAACTTCCCACATTTTCATTGTTCTTTATAGTCAATCTCTCCAAATCCCTCCCTCCTTCCCCATGAACTATTATTGATGTTTTCTGTCAATATAAATTTGCCTTTTCTTGAATATCATATTAATGGAATCATACAGAACATAGTCTTTTCTTTTTCAGACTGTAGTCTTTTTATGTCTGACTACTTTCACTTAGCAGAGTGCTTGTGAGATTAATCCATATCTGTGCCTTGAACCAAGGAAGTGTTGAATGAGTGTGTTAAATGTATTAGCCTAAGTTTGGGTTAGGTTTTTTAAGTTATATCATATTAGCTCATGAAATGGACTAATGAATTTTATATTCACCTTAAATAAATTTAGCTCTCATTGTTAAACCTTGATGTCATTCAGCATGGAAAAAAGTGACTTAATTTGAAACAAAATATTAAGGGTAAGTCACAAGTAAAATTTTATTTAATGAACATGGTAGGACATCAGCATAGCTTGTTCAGTTAAATTTTTTTTTTTCAATCCTCACCCAGGGATATGCTTATTGATTTTAGAGGGAAGGGAAAGGAGGAAGAGAAACATCAATGTGAGAGAGAACATGGTTTGGTGGTTTTCCTTACATGACCTGACCAGGAATGGAACCCGTAACCTTTCAGAGTATGGGACGTTGCTCCAACCAACTGAGCCACACCAGCCACAGCCAAATTATATTTTAGTAGCAATCTATTGCTATATTAGGAAAAAAAAAAAAGAATTGTGTTTTAAATCAGGCAAGCATTCTTGGTTGTACTGACATTTTTTACAAACATTTGGGGATGGGCATTGTATATAGGTTAATTTTTTCTTGAGTTGGATATGGAATCTTTGTTGTAGAGGGGTACAAAATCCAAAAATTGAGATACTTGAGAAAGTAATTATTCTTAAATCTTTATCTCAATCTCAGCATTTTAAAAAGACAAATTTTATTTCTATACTTTTATGCTTTGTACTCAAGCTTACAGATAGGATAAAACAGAATAATGTACCAAAATGACTTGGTTGAATAAGTTAACAGAAAGGGCTAACATAACTATGGTATTACAAATGGAAAAGTATATAATACAGTGGGGCCTTGACTTACGAGTTTAATTCGTTCCGTGACGGAGCTCATAACTCAGATTACTCGTATGTCAAATCAAAAAGTGAACGAGTGAGACACGTGATGCTGGGCTGATGTTGTGGCATTCACTGTGCCGTTCGCTGCGCCAACTAGCAGTGGGGTATCTGAAGCTGGCTCGTAACCCGAATTTTAGTTCGCAACCCAAAGCAAAAAATCGGCTGAGAGACAGCTCGTATCTCGAAAAACTCGTTAGTCGGGACACTCGTAAGTCAAGGCCCCATTGTATTTGGAATATTAAAGTCATACCTTTGTTAACTAATTAAGATTCTAAGTAGTTTTTATCGTACTTAAAAATATTGAATTTTACTGTTATATTGTAAAAATAAAATCTAAACTAATCCTTCCCCAGAGCTTGATTTTACCTCAAATACCAAGCCAAAGGGAAAGGGAATACAGTATGATTTCCTGCCTTGAATTTTTTTAGGCATCTCCACACAGTAAAAAAATCTCTTGTTTGTGGGCTCTTATGTTAAAACTAGAGGCTTGGTGCACAAGATTTGTGCATTTGGGTGGGGGGGTTCCTTCAGCCCGGCCTGCGCCCTCTTGCAGTCCGGAAGCCCTTGGGGGATGTCCGACTGATGGCTTAGGCCTGCTCCCCAAAGCGGGCCTAACTTGGCAGTTTGGACATCCTTAGCCCTGCCATGGAGGCAGGAGAGGCTTCTGCCACTGCTGCTGCTCTCACCAGCCGTGAGCCCGACTCAGGGCTTCTGGCTGAGCAGCGGTCCTCCTGTGGGAGAACACTGATCACCAGGGGGCAGCTCCTGCGTTGAGCGTCTGCCCCCTGGTGGTCAGTGCATGTCATTGCCACCAGTCGTTCCGCTATTTGGTCGATATGCATATTAGCCTTTTATTATATAGGACTAGAGGCCCAGTGTACGAATTGGTGCACACTGAAAGGATGTTAATTAGAAATATTTTAATATCACTATTCGCCTTTTTTCTATAATAGAAGTGTCAACCAAATTCACGATTGACAATGACAGATGAAAACACATGTGTGAGATTGGCACCAGTGAGAGCTTTATATCTATACATATAAAAGCCAAAGTGACTGAACGACCAGTCGACCGGTTGCTATGATGCACACTTACCACCAGGGGGCAGACGCTCAATGCAGGGGCTGCACCCTGGTGGTCAGTGTGCTTCCATAGTCAACCTTCCGCAGTCCCCCTGGCCGGCCCTGATCACTCCGATAGGGACTAGGTGGTCCCAATGGGTCCCAATGGGTCCCGATTGCCAGCCAGGCTGAGGGACCCCACCTGTGCACGAATTTGTGCACCAGGCCTCTAGTATATAAATTTGTTTAATTAGACCTGCTCTCTGATTTAGCTAAACTTTTTCCAGCCCAGTGAAGCACCCCAACTTCTCTTTCAGGTAGTTGTCAGCAACACAGCAGTAAATATCAACATGAAGCAGATTATTATTGCAGATCACACAGGAAGAACAAAGGGTGAAATATTTAACTGTAGCAGTGTTTGACTATATTCTGCGCAGAGAGAAAACCTGAAGTCATTTTCAAGTTCCACCATTTCTTTTCAGTCGGGTCAAGTTTT
Source organism: Myotis myotis (assembly GCF_014108235.1). Classification (NCBI taxonomy): domain Eukaryota; kingdom Metazoa; phylum Chordata; class Mammalia; order Chiroptera; family Vespertilionidae; genus Myotis; species Myotis myotis. Next base: position 29,574,618 of record NW_023416368.1, on the reverse strand, counting down.
TAAAATTTCTTTCTTTTTTTTTTTTTAAATATATTTTATTCATTTTTTACAGAGAGGAAGAGAGAGAGACAGAGAGCTAGAAACATCGATGAGAGAGAATCATCGATCAGCTGCCTCCTGCACATCTCCTACTGGGGATATGCCCGCAACCCAGGTACATGCCCTTGACCGGAATTGAACCTAGGACCTCTCAGTCCGCAGGCCGACGCTCTATCCACTGAGCCAAACCGGCTTCGGCAAGTTTTTAAAATTTCTAAATCTCTGTTTTCTGGCTAATGAAAAGAAAATAGGATTCTATTGAGTCTCCTACCTACCTACTCCAGGACTTCTGTGAGGATCAAATGAGATGAGGCACGTGAAAACACTTCACAGACATTTGGTTAAAGTGTAAAATGTTTGCACTTGGCTATAAAGCAAGTTGTATTCCTGGGCTGAAGAATATCCAAGGAGGCTAGTCGCTAGGGAGAGGAAGCCAGGTGTTGCTACGTGACGTCATTACCCGTTGCCCATAGCCACCATTTCTGCGCTGGGCTGGGCTGTGGGCTGCATTTTGCACCATGGAGTCTTGGCAGCGTTGGCTGCGATTTGGTGGGCTGTTGCTCCAGGGTGGTGGCGGGGCCTGTATCCCACTTGGGGAAGCTGAGTGTTGCTTTGTCAGCATGGCAGGTCTGTGGTGCCATTTCTTTGTAAATGGCCAGTGCATGTCACGGCAGCTTCTGCGTTGAGCATCTGCCCCCCTGGTGGTCAGTGTGCATCATAACGACTGGTCAGATGGTTGGAGGGACACTTAGCAAATTAGCCTATTATATATATATATACTAGAGGCCCGGTGCACAAAAATTTGTGCGCTCGGGGGGGGGGGGGTCCCTCAGCCCGGCCTGTGCCCTCTCGCAGTCTGGGACCCCTCGGGAGATAACGACCTGCTGGCTTAGGCCTGCTCCCGGGTGGCAGAGGGCAGGCCCAATCCCTAAGTGCAGCCCCTGGTCGGGCTCAGAGCAGGGCCGATTGGGGAGTTGGGGTGCCGCCCCGTCATGCACAGAGCAGGGCAGATTGGGAGGTTGTGATGCCACCCTCAGTCACGCTCAGGGTAGGGCCAATTGGGGGGTTGGGGCACCGTCCCCTATCACACTCAAGGCAGGGTCGATGGGGAGGTTGCGGCACCACCCCCTGTCACGCACAGAGCAGGGCCAATCAGGGGGTTGGGGCGCTGCCCCCGTCACACACAGAGCAGGGCCCATCAGGGGGTTGGGGCGCCGCCCTCTATCACCCACAGAGCAGGGCCGATCAGGGGGTTGGGGTGCTGCCACTCTCACACTCAGGGCAGGGCCGATGGGGAAGTTATGGCTCTACCCCATCACACACAGAGCAGGGCCTGTGGGGGTGGGGGGTTGGGGAGCTCCCCCTTATCAGGCACAGAGCAGGGCTGCTCAGGGGGTTGGGGCCCCGCCCCCTGTCACACACAGAGCCGCAGGGCGATCAGGGGGTTTGGGCGCTGCCCCCTGTCACGCTGATCCCGGTGCCGGGAGTCATATTACCCATTTACTATATAGGGTAGAGGCCTGGTGCATGGGTGGGGCCAGCTGGTTTGCCCTGAAGGGTGTCCTGGATCAGGGTGGGGGTCCCCACTGGGGTGCCTGGCCACTCTGGGTGAGGGGCTGAGGGCTGTTTTCAGGCTGGGAGTGACTGAAGTTCCCAACCGCTCCTTTTTTTCTTTTTTTTTTTTTTATTCTGGGCCAGCTTTACCTTGAGGCTTGGCTCCAGCTCTTAGGCCTCCCTCCGGTGCTAAAAGTAGGTTTCTGGCCTTTGCTCACAATGTTGCGAATCTGCTGGCTGAAGTCCGGAGGTATTTGTTACAATGTTTCATAAACTGCCCGCTCAGAGGCCTGCAGCCGCAGGCGGGGAACATTGGTTTCCTCCAACGATCCTCCGTCACTGAGGCAAGCAAGCCTCATGTTAGTTTCAAGCTGCCTGGCTGCCGGCAGCCATCTTGGCTGACAGTTAATTTGCATATCTTGCTGATTAGCCAATGAAAAGGGTAGCGGTCGTACGCCAATTACCATGTTTCTCTTTTATTAGTGTAGAATATAGATAACTTCAGCCAGCGTTTTTAATGTATCCTTTTTTAAGTTTTTTTCTACGACCTTTGTAACCCTGGTAGTAGATACCATCTGAAAACATCAATATCTTGTTAGATGGTCTCATATAATTTGGAATATTTATGATTTCAAGAGCTTTAAATGTAACCTTATAGTTCTGTGACTCTAGTCACATAATCATGTTTACCTTATATTTACTTACTGAACTGTAAGCAAAAATGATCCATTATTTAAAACGTACATGTGTACTTAAGAATCTAAAATACTTTAACCTATCCACCCCTCTCTGACTCTGAAGGAGTGCTCCCAAAAGAGCTGTACTGGTGGGACAGAGAATATTGTAATAGTGAAAAATTGTATTAATGGGTAACAGATTTATGTTGAATACATTTCTTCTTTCTCCTTTCTTAAGGAATTGAATGACCTGGCCCGGGACCCCCCAGCACAGTGTTCAGCAGGTCCTGTTGGAGATGATAGTAAGTATTTAGAAGGAATAATAGAGTAAAAGAGTACAATAACTTGCCTCTGGGAACTTCAGAACTGATGAATTACCTCTCCTAAGGTTATTTTGGGTGAAGGATAATTTTGCTTTAGGAAAGAGGTAGTGTTTACCCTTACTTGTCCATGAAAGATGCACTTCTATGTATATCCCATCATCTTCTGTATTGTTCATTACAGTTTGAACCTCTTTTGCCAGACAGTGTCTGTGTAATTTATTCTGACCCCTTCCTATCTATCTTTCACCCCATTTGTGTATTTTTTTTTCCTTTTACTCCTCACCTGAGAACATGCATAAAGAGGAAAGGAGAGAGAGAGAAACATTGATCAGTTGCCTTCTGACTGTGCCCTAACTGGCAGTGTAAACTAGCAACCCAGGTATGTGCCCTGACCAGGAATCAGACCAGCAACCCTGCTGTGCACAGGATGATGCTCAAACAACTGAATCACTCCATCTGGGTATTTTGGTACATAATATTAGTACAACTAGATATTGCTCTTTAAGATAATACTAAGGATGATTGTGTGTATATGCATGTGTCTGTCTTTCTATTGGATCATACTTGTATTGATGGGTACAATTTGCTTATTTTGTTATATTTTTTTAATCCTCACCCAACAATTTTTTTCTTACTGATTTTTAGAGAGAGAAGCGAAGAGGAAGGGAGGAAAGCGGGGGGGGGGGGCAGTGGGAGAGAGACAGACAGACAGACAGACACATTGGTGGTTGCCTCCTGTATGCACCCAGTGATCAAGCCCACAACTGAAGTACGTGCCCTTTACCGGGAATCAAACCCTCAACCCTATGATCCACGGGCTGACACTCTAATCATTAAGCATACTGGCCAGAGCCAGTTTGCTTATTTTTAATGTCCAATGTATCTGCTTAATCCTGTCTAAAATAATTTATTAAATCTTACCACATATGTTGGATAATAATTTTCCTTTCATTCCATTTTGTCTCAACATAGCTTCCCCCCCCCCCCGTATACCATCATCTAGCCTTTTTTAAAGTGAAGATAAGTGAATAAGACTGATTATTTTTTTACACAAGACTCACAAAAAAAATGAAACATTTAGCAAATAGAAAAAATGACCATACTTGGAAACATTTGTGTAAGAGAAGTAGATTGTGTAGCTTAAGACAAGTAAACATGAAGTTATATATTATCTTGTGTTTAAAACCTATTTTTTCCTGATATTTCTTAAGAATGGTGTTTGTAGCTCTTGCTGGTGTGACTCAGTTGGTTGAGCCGTCCTCTGATATACCATGAAGTCACTGGTTCGGTTTGATGTCAGGGCACATGCCCAGGTTGCAGGCTCAATCCCCAGTAAGGGGTGTTCAGGAGACAGCCAATAGATGTTTTTCTCTCCCTCTCCTTTCCTCTCTCTAAAAATCAATAAAAACATACAAAAAATATTGTTTTTAGTTTGCTAAATCCGTGAGAATCAAAGCAAGGCCCTATTATAAGTATTGCTTTACAGATAAACAGATAGATGTTATCCTATATAATAAAAACCTAATATGCTAAGTGTCCAGTCATCTGGTTGTCTGTTCAACCAAAGTGTAATATGCTAATGATATGCTAAGGCTGCTCAACCGCATGCTATGACATGCACTGACCACCAGGGGGCAGACACTCCGACTAGTGGGTTAGCTTGTTGCTGGGGTCCAGCTGATCAGGACTGAGCGAGATGGGCCAGAGACACCTGGAGCCCTCCCGCGGTCCCTCCCCGGCTGGCCAACCTCCCACATCCTTCCCTGGCCCTGATCGTGCACCAGTGGGGTCCCAAGGCCTGGCCTGCGCCCTATCACAATCCAGGACCCCTTGGGGGATGTCGGAGAGCCAGTTTCAGCCTGATCCTGCAGGCCAGGCCAAGGGACCCCACTGGTGCATGAATTCATGCACCGGGCCTCTAGTAAAGTATAAGACCAAGTGCATGTGATGAAAAATCCCATATACATTATTATATTTAGACCTGTCCAGTATGAATAACTATGGTACTTGATACTAAACAGGATAGGCCAAATACTTAAACAAATGTTATCTCATTTAAGCTTCACAATAATATTTTGGGTGAGTGGAGTTAGAAGTTGTAAATTATTTTAGAAAAAAATCTAGTGAGAGCCTCATAGAGGTTCCCAGAGTAGTCGCATATTTAGGTTTTCAGATTCTAGTTGTCATTCCACAGTATTATATAGTGTACCTGCATTTGTATGCTCTTTCAAAAGTGGTTTTAAGACAAATTCCTCAAAGTTGAGAATAGCTAATCTTTACTTGAAAGTGTTTGAAGTCTGGGGATTAAATTTCATTTTTTAAGTTCTCTTCAGTGTGCTTAAGTAATTTCCCTTTGCTTCTAAACTAGTTAATACTATCACATTTCTTTCTCAGATAGAAAACTTGTTACCTGAGAAAGTTAAATAAAACTCCTAAAGTATAAGCAATAAAAGAAAACGAAAAAAGAGAAATTAGAATCCATCAAAATTTAAAATCTAGGTGCTGCAATTGGTATCTTTAAGAAAGCAAAAAGACACAGTATGGGAGGGAAATTTTGCAGGTCATAATTTCTGATAAGGCATATTTATCCAACATCTATATATATATAAAAAGGCAGTATCTGTCACGACCAGGATGACCAAAGGACGGACTGGTCACCTTCCCCCAGCCCATAGGGGACTAGCGAGCTGCAGTGGGTAGCAAGCAGCTCGCGCTGGGCCAGCCCCTATCTTCCCCCTGCTGGCAGCGCAGCGGACCCCATTCCAGGCGGAGGCAGAAGAGGCGCATCCCACACCCTGCCAGGTTCTCAGACCCCCGTGCCAGCATCGAAGTCTCAGATGCCAGTGCTTTGTTATCCGCCACATCTCTGTGGCCCCGGCACTGCCTGGGCAGAAGTTTTGCACACATGACCTATCGGGCCCAGGGCCAGTTTCTCTGTCTACTCTTGCTACCTGCTGCCCATCTGCCCGCTGCTCAGACACCCGAGCCAGGACTCGCTGCAGGGCAGGCCCAGTCACTCCTTCCCACCCACAAGGGTCTAGCGGCCTCAGCAGCACCTGAACCCACGACCTGCCTCTGGGAGGGTGGGTCTGGGCTAGGGATCCACAGCCCCTCCTCCACAACATCCCACCCAGCAGTGGGGGAGGGGGCAGCCTCCCTCCTTTCCAGCTCCATCCCAGCACAGAGGCTGGGGCGTGTCTCCACCCCCAATACCCTCCAAAACCCTGGGAAGAAGTGCCCGCCCACCCAGCCAGCACCAGTGCCTCAGGCTCCCGTGGCTGCTGCTCCCCTCAGCCATCAGCCCACCAGCAGGGGAGGGGTTGAGGAGGGAAGCTGTTGGTGCAACTCTGTCTGGTTCAGCCGGCTCTCACCCTGTGCCTCCCTGCTCCGCTTCAGCGGAGGGGACCCCAGCACCTTATGCGCGTTTGTCAGGGTTGCCGCCATCTTGGGAAGGTCAACGCCCCGCTTACTGCTGAAGCCTCAGGCAGTAGACGCCCTGCGGTCGCCATGACAGAGAGGTCATGGAGTGTCAAGACACTGCCTCTGGTTGAAGCAGGTGCTGTGGGAGCAATGGAACCAAAAATGGTTATGTCCAACAGCCATCTAACTCCACACGGGGCGTGCGAATTAGTCATTATTAGAACCGAATTTAGTACCAGTGTGCCCCATTTTAAGCAAGCCCCCCCCCCCCAAATAGACGTGCCATGTTGGTAATTCACTTTACTATAGGAAGAATGCACAAAGATTCTTGAAATAAGCAAAATATTTTGCACCTCACAGTCTGAAACGTTTAAACATCATTAAAAATAATCTCTGTGAGTAAAGGGAGTTGATATTAACAAAATCTAATATACCCAATTCAAAATGTCATTCAGAAATGCACCTACTATGTAAAATCAAAGTATGGGATCTAGTGTTTAGAAAAAGCAACTTTACTTCCACTCTACCTACTCATCCCCTCAGCCTTATGCTTTGCACAAAAGTCTCAAAGGGATGGAGCAGAAGGAAAAGTAATGCCTCATGGCACTGAAATTTATCAGTTTCTTTAACAAATATTTATAAAAGTTGTATTAACTTTGTGTCTGTATTATAGAAACACAATACAGCTCTGTCCCTATCTTCAAAGGGCTTAAAGTCTCTGTGAGTTCCCAGTAAGGTAAACCCGTAAACAGCCAAAGAAGGAGCAGGTTCCAATACAATTCTTACAAAAATTACTGAGTAAAAAACTGTCCTCACTCTCCCTCTAGAACAAGAATTAAAAGGAGCAAATAAATATAATGAATGAATCCAAACCCCTTTGTGAACCCCAACCCTCAGGGACTAACACAGGTTTTGTGAGGCCTAAAGTTTACTGAACCTGAAAGACTAATTTTAGGGGGGGGGGATTTTTTTAAATAAGGTTCAAAAATGACTTTATTTAGAATAAGAAAATAAATTACAAATAACTGTAGGCTTGAGGAATCTGTCCCTTTTTCTTTTAAATCATTTCAGGCAGGTTATCCAAAATGCTGCTGGTTGCAACTTGCTTGCTCTCTCCCCCAGAACAAATCCAGCCCTCACAGGGGCTCTGAAGTTTCCTTGGCTTTACCATAAAAATAAAAAAAATAAAAATAAAAACATTTCAACAACACTCCTTTCTGGACAAAATTCTTTCTTTTTAAATTTTTTAATTTTATCAAAGTAGTAAATACATAGTTCATAATGTATCTTTTTCCTAATAGGTGTGTAGTGTAGTAATATATAATTGTTGTTTTTACTCTATTGTTGACACTATTATAGATGTCTCCCATTTCCCCCCCTTTACCCTCCTCTACCCAGCCCCCCCACCTCTGGCCATCACCACACTTTTGTCTATGTCCATCCTCCTCCCCTCTGATCTCTGTCAGTCCCTCCCATCCTATATAATAAAAGGCTAATATGCAAATCGACCAAATGATGGCGCAACTAGTCGCTGTGATGCCCACTGATCACCAGGGGACAGATGCTCAATGTAGGAGATGCTCCCCCTGGTGGTCAGTGCACTCCCACAGGGGGAGTGCCACTCAGCCAGAAGCCCTGAGCTGGGCTCACAGCTGGCAAGCACAGCAGCAGTGGCGGGAGCCTCTCCCGCCTCCATAGCAGAGCTAAGGATGTCTGACTGCTGGCTTAGGCTCACTCCCCCAAGGACATCCTTTCCCCCGAGGGCATCCTTTCCCCCGAGGGCTCCTGGACTGTGAGAGGGCACAGGCCAGGCTGAGGGACCCCAGCCATATGCACGTTGGGGGGCGACCAGGCCAGCAAGGGGAGGGCTGTTAGGGGCGACCAGGCAGGCAGGCAGAGGCAGTTAGGGGCGATCAGGCAGGCAGAGGAGCAGTTATAGGGGCATTAGGCAGGCAAACAGGTAGTGGTTAGGAGCCAGTGGTCCTGGATTGTGAGAGGGATGTCCAACTGCCGGTTTCTGGCAGTCGGACATCCCCCAAGGGGTCCCAGATTGGAGAGGGTGCAGGCTGGGCTGAGGGGACCCCCCTCCTCACCCCCATGCACGAATTTTGTGTATCGGGCCTCTAGTATATTTATAAAAACTAAAACTCAACAATATAACCAATCCAATTTTAAAATGGGTAAAGGATCTGAATAGACATTTCTTCAAAGAAAATACACAAGTGGCCAATAAGCACATGGAAAGATGCTCAACATCATTAGTCATTAAGGAAATGCAGATTTCACTTTATACCCACTAGGATAGCTAGAATGAAAAAGGCAAATACAGTGGAACCTCATTTCTTGAACGTCTCCCATCTCAAACAATTCACTTCTCAACTGACAACCCTTTCATGCTGATACCTGTATGATCAGTCACGCACCTCTTAGGTGACAAAGAGAATGCACGAATGAATATGAATCAGTTTACCACTGTTAAAATTTCAGGATATTGTGCTGTGAATATTTTCATTTTTTTTTGCTTTTGTTGCTGCTTATAATTATTGTTAAATTTTCAATTTTTACGGTTCATTTGCTTTTTGTTAATTTTCATTTACATTTCATGTTCTTTTTGTTTTGAAAGTGTTTATAGGTTAAACAGTAAGTGGAGATGTATTGTATATAAGAAAGGTTAAAATAGGGAATCATTGGGGGGTCTGGAATGGCTTAATTCAATTTACATTATTTCTAGTGGGGAAAAATGATTTGGTTTTTGAATGGCCTTCCGGAATAAATTAAGTTCAAGAGATTAGGTTCCACTGTAATACCAAGTGTTGATGAGCAGGTGGAGAAATTGGAACCTTCATACATTGCTGATTAGAACACAAAAACGGTACAGCCAATTTGGAAAACAGTCTGGCAGGTCCTCAAAAAATTAACACATATGTGACCCAGTGAGTTCACTCCTTAGGTATATATCCAAGAGAAATGAAAACATATATTCACACAAAAACTTGTGCGTAAGTGTTCATAGAAGCGTTATTTATAATTGCCAAAAAAAGTGAACATCCCAAATATCCAACAACTGATGAAGGGATAAACAAAATGTGGTATATACATACAATGGAATATTATTCGGCCACAAAAGGAGTGATCCCCAGTAGAGGGTTTGCAGGAGGCAGCGATCAATATTTCCATCTTTCTCTTTTCCCCCTCTCTCTAAAAATCAATAAAATCATATTTTTAAAGAAGTTGATTGGCAGAAGAGTAGTCTTAAGAAGGGAAGCCTCAGCAATACCTGTCCTTCATTTTAAAAAAATATATTTTATTGATTTTTTACAGAGAGGAAGGGAGAGAGAGTCAGAAACATCGATGAGAGAGAAACATTGGTCAGCTGCCTCCTGCACGCCCCTCACTGGGGATGTGCCCACAACCAAGGCACATGCCCCTGACCAGAATCGAACCCGGGATCCTCCAGTCCGCAGGCCGACGCTCCATCCACTGAGCCAAACTGGCCAGGGCATGTCCTTCATTTTTAATTCCTAATAAACAGGCTGCTATTTGTGGGTTCAGGCCTCAATGAGGAGCAAAAAAATCATAGTCATAGTTTCACATGCAGAGGTAGAGGATTTGGACTGACATTCCATTGGATTTTCATATGACTTCTTAGTTTTCACATTTCCTCCTTGTGACAGCCTAGCTGGTTTGGGTTGTTCACATGTAATCTCAGTGATGACTTCCCTTAGTTTGCCAAGATCTTAGTATGAATGTTAAGTGCTGAGTAGCTTGCTTGTAAGTGAAAACTCTGGCTTTTTGGTCTCTATACTGTACTTAGTTACACCACCCTTGAAATGGAACAAGCGTCATTTTTTGCTGTTTGAAGAGAATATTTCATTATTATGCAACTTTATAATTTCTTTGGCTTACCCTTAGAGCTTATAATCAAGCTTTAAGCTTTCAGCTAATGTTTTCTTTTTTTATTGTGAAACCAATAATTCTAAGCATCTACACAGAGAGCTTTTAGAAATTGTTTCTCATTTGTAAAAATTATTCTTTCCTAATTTGAGTATTATCTACTTTGTAGTAAATGATATATATCTGTGTTGGGGAAATGATATAACACATCAAAGAATTGAATTTTTTGGCTCTTTTTTATCCTTTGAGGTGAGGAAATATCTGTTTAAAAGTGGAACTTTGAAGCTTGTCAAGAATTCTGTCTCCTTGACATGAATTTTCATGTTTCAGCCCAAATACTTTTTCATTGAGCATCTTATCAGTGTGCTAGACCATGCTAGTCCTTTTTCTCACTTCAGGCTAAAAAAATTTGATTTAGAGATTCCTCATCCTGCCTAAGATTCATCATATTGCTTATAAATGAACTGAGATTAAATGAGGAATGTTATGATGTAGGTACAGTGTGGATATTGCTTCATGGTAATTTTGTTGTTGTTCTTTTCCAGTGTTCCATTGGCAAGCTACAATAATGGGGCCAGTAAGTATTCATATTAATTTCAGAATAAATAGTTTATGTAATTGATTCATTTTAATCCCACTTTTCTTGTTATCAACAGAACGACAGTCCCTATCAGGGTGGAGTATTTTTCTTGACAATTCATTTCCCAACAGATTATCCCTTCAAACCACCTAAGGTAATTGGGATATGTTAATTGCTTTTCATGTGTTTCCTATGATACTAATAAACCAGTTTACAAAAATTTTTTTCTTTTTTCTATAGGTTGCATTTACAACAAGAATTTATCATCCAAATATTAACAGTAATGGCAGCATTTGTCTTGATATTCTGCGGTCACAGTGGTCTCCAGCACTAACTATTTCAAAAGGTAATGGAATGGGTATTCAATATCAAGATAAAGGAACTGTGTTTTAAAAGTCTTCTTAAGGTTATTTTTAAAAATTACTTATATTTATTTTAAGAGAAAGTAGCAATTCCCCTTATTTTTGAATAGATCTTGAGACCAATGGAAAGCATTGGATTTTCAAGTATATATATTTCTTTGTGTTGTGACTATTGTGTTCATTTTGCTATTCTAAATGCTATAGGTTGGAAAATAAATTTTTATTTGAGCATCTTAACAATCTTTGGTATATAGTTGCCTGTGCATTTGAAAATGTATAGAGAAAGTTAGTTACTAATTTTGTGATGAAAGATCCAGTAGCTCTTTATTTTTTTTTTTTAAATATATTTCTTTATTGATTTCAGAGAGGAAGGGAGAAGGAGAGAGATAGAAACATCAATGATGAGAGAGAATCATTGATTGGCTGCCTCCTGCACACCCCACACTGGGGATGGAGCCCACAACCCAGGCATGTGCCCTTGGCCGGAATCGAACCTGGGACCCTTCAGTCCACAGGCCGACGCTCTGTCCTCTGAGCCAGGCCGGCCAGGGCCCAGTAGCTCTTTAAATAAGACATAATTAATTGTATGAGTAGATGGGTTTTTTTTTTCACATTATAACATTTTTATTTATTTTTCAGTTACAGTTTACATTCAGTATTATTTTGTATAAGTTTCAGGTGTACAGTACAGTGGTTAGATAATCATATACTTCACAAAGTGGTCCTCCTGATATTTCAAGTACTCACCTGGCACCATACATGGTTATTACAATATTATTGACTATATTCCCCATGCTGTACTTTATATTCCTGGAACTGTTTTGTGACTACAAATTTTTAGTTCTTAAGCCTTTTTTACCTAGCTCGGGGATTTTTTTTTTTTTTTTTTTATGTCAGTGAGCTGATTGGGTAGTTAATAAACATTATCTGATGTGTTGATTTGAAATTGTGCAACCCTTCAATATCATACCTTTAATCACAAGTGGGTTAAAGTTGTCAAAATACAAATATAAGCCATGGGCCATCCTATATGATAAAAGCCTAATATGCTCTGTGTCCAGTCTTCTGGTCATCCATTCAATCAATCAAAGCATAATATGCTAATGATATGCTAAGGCTGCTCAACCGCTCACTATGACGTGCACTGACTACCAGGGGGCAGACACTCCGACCAGTAGGTTAGCTTGCTGCTGGGGTCCAGCCAATTGGGACTGAGCAAGACAGGCCAGACATGCCCTGGAGCCCTCCCATGGTCCTTCCCCTGCTGGCCAACCTCCCGCATCCCTCCCTGGCCCCAATGGTGCACCAGTGGGGTCCCAAGGCCTGGCCTGCGTCCTCTTGCAATCCAGAACCCCTCGGGGGATATCGGAGAGCTGGTTTAGGCCTGATCCCACAGGCCAAGCCGAGGGACCCCACTGGTGCACAAATTCATGCACCGGGCCTCTAGTAAATAAGATAATGGGCTAATATATTTACAATACAAATAACATGTATAAATCAGTAAGAGAAAAAAACCTATATTCCAATGGATGAGAGGACAGAAAGGAACAAAATAAAGAAATGAAAATTAATATAGTTCCCATTATTCACTTTTTTAATTAACAAAAGATCTTTCCAAAAGAAAACTAAATGCTGATAAGGTACATTACAATGAGTGTTCATATACTACAGAAGCATAGGTTTGTATAGCCCAGGATGTATTAAGAGATGAGATTGAGTAATTAATACCCTCTGACCCAGTAATTCTGGTTTTATTCATTTGTATTAAGAAAACAACCCCAAATAATGAAAAAGCATTGTGTGCAAGTACATTTGTGACAGTGCTATTTATTTCTGAAAATTAGGAATTATTTATAGGCCCAACTATAGAGGAAGAAATAAATCAGTTCTAACACGTGCATTTAAAGGAGGATTGAGCCTTACAAATATTGTGAAAATGGGGAAATGCTGTGTTTGAAAAAAGCAGAAAAGATAAAATTAATATACACTATAACAAGTTATATGGAAAAGTATATTAAATAGCTACAAAGAAACATTTTGTGTATCTCGGTGCTGAAATTTGATGTATAAAAATATTTTTGTTTTCTATCTTATAGTTTATCATTTCTTTAATGTACACATTTAGACAAGAGGAAGCATAGTTTCATGTTAAAGAACATAGATTCATTCTGGTTTTAACTACCCATATTCAAATATGAGCTTTACCTCTTATTGAATGAGACTTAAGACAACTAAGTTTCTGTTCTCTTTCATCTATAGAATAGGGATGATAATTACTATTTCATGGTTATTACGAAGATTGAAAAAGCAAAAATGCACAGTTAACTGATTCTTTATAAGTACTCAAATAACTGGGATAAAGGTACTATTATTGTAAAAAGTGTTGTATATTTGTCATGTTATAACTATTATAAGACTTGTATACTCTGACATTAATTTTTCAGAGGAAACAAGAACTCTGGGGCATTAAATTAAAATTTGGGGGGGTTCTAGGCAAAACTAAAAACAAAGAATTAGAGGACCACGTTTTTAAAAATTGTAATGGAAATAATTTTTCGAGATAAGTGGCCTCTTTTCTTTTTGTAGGCCCCTTGCACGTCATGGGCTACTTGTGAAAGTGTTCATATACTTTTCTTGTGACTTCTTGGCCTGCTTGCTCTTCATTCACAAAGTAGCAGTTAGCAGTAGAGAAATAAATCTAGTAAAGTAATGGGTCCAAAAGAGGTGGAATTGTGTGTGTGTGTGTGTGTGTGTGTGTGTGTGTGTGTGTGTGTGTTGGGAAGTGGGGAGGTCTGTATACCTGAAATTGTTACCACAAATTTCTTTCCCTTCCTCTTCTGTGCCTAGTGTTGATTTTTCAGTTATTCTCAATCATAAGGGCTGCTAGTTTTATTAGACTTAATGTTCCTTCTATCTGGGTAGCTATCTTTTAAAATCATTGAGGTGCCATTTTAGTGAATTTGATTATATCAGGGTATCTAGGTTTAATGTTTTAATGATTCCCTTTTGTAAATGGAATGTATGAGCAAGCAATTCTGCGAAAGACCTGAGTCTTGTGTGTAAAAATAATTTTTTCCTCCTTTTTCTTTTGTTAATCCTCACCAGAGGATTTTTTTTTCCCATTGATTTTTAGTGGAAGGGAGAGGGGCAGTAAGAGACAGAGGCAGAGAGAGAGACAGAGAGACAGAGAGACAGAGAGACAGAGACAGAGACAGAGACATCGATTGGTTGTAGCGCAAGTATGTGCCCTTGACAGGGAATCAAACCTACAATCCTTCAGCGCTCAGGCCAACGCTCTAACCACTGAGAAATACCAGTCAGGGCAATTTTTCCTTTAATGTAGTCTGCTTTCAAGGGCCATAATTTTGACTCGAATTTCACTCTACTTTGACTATATATGTTAGATATCTAAATATATTGAAAACTTAAGCAGATAAATGTGCCATAAAGCCTCTTTGTTATATGTTTTTAGAATTGGAAGTGACTATGGGTTATGACACTAATGAAAATGAATATATACAGATGAAGATGTATACGTAGGTGAAAAATTAGTTATTTCAGTGAAGAGTCTATGCAGGTTGTAGAAATAGGAGTTAGTCTCTTTACAGTGAAGGAAGGTATAGTGCAGTATAAGGCAAAATTAATTTTCTGCGAATTAAAGGAACTAGTATACTAAGAATCCTTTTACCAGCTCCAGATAACCACCACTCCAGCTTCCTTTCCTGGAAAGAAAGACAAGTTATTTCTTTAAAATGTACCTTTTAAAATAGCCTTATTGGAATGATCGGAATTGTAAATAAAGAAAATTTGTAGCCCTAGCTGGTTTGGCTCAGTGTCTAGAGCAGGGGTCCTCAAACTACGGCCCGCGGGCCACATGCACATACAAATATTGTATTTGTTCCTGTTTTGTTTTTTTACTTCAAAATAAGATATGTGCAGTGTGCATAGGAATTTGTTCATAGTTTTTTTTTTAAACTATAGTCCGGCCCTCCAACGGTCTGAGGGACAGTGAACTGGCCCCCTGTTTAAAAACTTTGAGGACCCCTGTTCTAGAGTGTCGGCCTATGGACTGAAGGGTCCTGGGTTCGGCTCCGGTCAAGGACACATGCCCCAGTTGTGGGCTCAATCCCCAGTGAGGGGCGTGCAGGAGACAGCTGATCAATGATTCTCATCATTGATGTTTCTCTCTCTCTCTCCCTATCCCTTCCTCACTGAAATCAATAAAAAATATATATTAATAAAAAAAATTTATAACTGATACTGTTTTGGTAGTATGTCTAATTTTAGGTGACGAATCAGTTGTACTCTAATTTTAGGTGAAGAATCAGTTGTACTCTTCCCAGTTTGATAGGCTGGACAAGTTTCTTCTTTTTATAGTCAGTAATTTCATGAACATTCAAAAATCTATAACTCCCTGTTGTCATTTCCAGGAAATACATGAAATCTTTCCTAATTGCTGTTAGGATGTTCTGTGCTTGAAGAGGGCATCAGGTGATACACCTGACAATGGGAAGAGAAGATGTTTTGGGAATGCCATCTGCCAGAATTGTGGGCAACGGGAATGAAGAGTCAGAAAACATCTTTCCTGATGTTTTTTATTTTCCATATATTCTTAAGGCAAGGAAATAGCTTTTTTGTTAAACTGAATGATAAAGGGCATGTAAACTTTTTCTTTACCTCTCAGAAGCCCTTGATCTCTACAAAATAGATTTGATAGGAAAAATGAATAAATCCTTTCCTGCTGAATTGATGTTTTGGGAGTCAAGTGGGATCAGAATTATTATCTCTTACTGCCAAACATTAAAGCTGAGTTCTATTAGTCTCAGAATAGAAGGATTGGGATTTATTTCAGTATACCAGAAGCCACTGGATTTTATGTAATTAGTGGCCTTGGCTTCCTTTTTACATTCAATAATGAATACATAAATTAACAACAAATTTAACAGAGGAAATTGTACTATTGAGATTTTCTGCTATATTCCAGGTTGTCACTGAGGAAATGGCTTAGATGAGATTCTAAATTGTCACTGAAAAGAATTTGAGATTTTAGTAGAAGTATATTGTACCCTCTGTAATAAGTATAGCTAGCCCCATTTGAGGGCAGATACTAGCCTTTATGTTTTTGGACTAAATTGTTTTCAACTGAAAATGAAACAAATCCATTGCATCTGAATGTAATATCTGCCATTGAGAAAGCAGTGATTGTTGGATTTCATGTTGGTTATTTCTGACTAAGAACATTCAGTAGTGTGGTTTCTTTGGAATTTTGAAAGCCATTTATTCCTGAACATGGGCTTCTAAAAAATGAAAGTTTATGAGCTCTGAAAAGTGTCATTGGTCTGGGATTTGGAAGACCTGGATTCTAATTTCACTATAATTACTCACTAATGGGACATTGGGCAAGTCACTTCACCAGCCTGGGCTAACTTCCTTAGGGATTTAAGCATAGAGAAATCTTATAATCTTTGTTGATTACTATAACTATAAAGTTAGGTAGAGCTTAACAAAGCTGCTAGGCACTGCAATATAAATAGATTCTTAGAATTTTCTCATGTGTTGGCACCTCATGTTTCTTTGAATTCTTTGCTTTTATCTTTACTAATTTATATGTTTTCTTCATTCTAGTACTCTTGTCCATCTGTTCTCTGTTGTGTGATCCTAATCCAGATGATCCTTTAGTGCCTGAGATTGCTCGGATCTACAAAACAGATAGAGAAAAGTAAGTATGGCCACCAGACAGAAACGGACTTGTGGTAGGGTAGAAATGTTTGTGACTCGCATCTTTCTTAACTAAGGGCTGGGTATGGATCAGATATTTAAAATGAAATCCTAATACACTCACCTGGGGATAGAAAAGAGGAGTGTTTGCATTGAGTATCATTACATGTAGATGACACTGATACTTTTTATTGATTTGAGAGAGAGAGAGACATTAATATGTTGTTTTGCTTATTAATGCATTCATTGGTTGGTTTTTTTATGTGCCCTGACCAGGGATTGAACCCACAACTTTGGTGTATCGGGCCAATGCTCTAACCAACTGAGCTTCCCAGCCAGGGCTGGTATTATCTCTTAATTATTTGATATGACTCCTACTGTCTAGAGCAGCGGTCACCAACCTGTCAAACCTCACAGACCCCCGTGAGGTCTGAAAGGTGGCGACAGCTGGTCTAGAGAAACTTTTCTGCATTATATTTTCAACAGTTTTATGTCTTCTTGGCTTTTGATATTATAACTCATTTTGCATCAAGAGCCCATTTATCTTAGGTATTTGAAAATTAATGGGGAAAGGAAATTGTTTTTCTACCATTTGGTATATTTTTAAAAAAGAAAGAGAATAAATGCCACCAGACATAAAAACCCAAAATTTCCTTCAAAAAAATAAAACTTAATGAAACTTAATGTAGAATTTACATATTTTAGAATTGTACTACAAACTATTAAGAATGGTCAGGATATCCAAAGAAATAGTAACTAAAAGTATTCTGATCTTTTTCTTTTTTTTTTTTTTTTGGTATATTCATTAAAATAGGAGGAAATAGATGGGGAAAAGTGGATAATTTTCTAAAGTTAAAATATAAAGAATTAAAGAATTATTTAAATCCTTCTGGATAAGCGAGGCATATAGATACAACGTTTGTGTGTGTATGTGTTTTCTTGATCTTCACACAGGGGTTAGGTTTTTTTATTATTATTATTATTAGAGGAAGGCAAAAGCGGGGGATGGGGGAAAGAAAAACATAAATTGGCTGCCTCTTGTACTCCCCCCCCCCCCGAGTTGTGGACTGAAACTGCAACCTAGGTATGTGCCCTGACCAGGAATTGAATCTGCAACCTTTTGGTGTATGGGATGGCACTTCACCCAACCGAGCCATACCAGCCAAGGCTAGATACCATATTTTTAGGTGGGGCATTGGGGGATTGTAACAGCAATTGGTTATTAGTTTAGTTTTGTCTGTATTTAGGTCTAAATAGTCTTTGTAGTCATGTATTTCTGGCTGCATTCAGAATAAAATTAGATCATGCTTTTTTCTGTTTGTGAATTTATGCAAATACATTTCTTTTATTAGAGAACCATTTTGTCAAATATCTGGAATTGTGGGCATAACAAAAAGGCATTTCCTAAGCCATTGTGGTTGTAATGTTCAGAAGAACTTGCCTGCATCCCTTTTTATTTATTTTTATCGTTTTTTAAATATGTGTTTGTTGTTTATCCTCACCTGAGGATATTTTTCCATTGATTTTTAGAGAGAGTAGAAGGGAGGGGGAGAGACAGAGAGAGAGAAACATCGATGTGACAGACACACATAAATTGGTTGTTCCCACATGGGCCCAAACCAGGGTGGGAATCTAGCCTGCAACCGAGGTACATGCCTTTGACTGGGAATTGAAACTGTGACCCTTCAGTCCATGGTGCCAGTGCTCTGTCCACTGAGCCAAACCAGCTAGGGCTAATATGTTTTTATTGATTTCAGAGAGAGGAAGGGAGAGGGAGAGAGAGAGAAACATCAATGGCCTCCTGGAGGTCCCCCCCTTCCACCTCTGCTACTGGGGATGGATCCTGCAACCCAGACATGTGCCCTGACTGGGAAATGAATTGTGATCTCCTGGTTCATGGGTTGATATTCAACCACTGGGCAACACTGGCCGGGCCTGCATCCCTTTTTATTTTTTATTTTATTTTATTTTTTTTTAAATATATTTTATTGATATTTTTACAGAGAGGAAGGGAGAGGGATAGAGAGTTAGAAACATCGATGAGAGAGAAACATTGACCAGCTGCCTCCTGCACACCTCCTACTGGGGATGTGCCTGCAACGAAGGTACATGCCCTTGACCGGAATCGAACCTGGGACCTTTCAGTCCGCAGGCCAGTGCTCTATCCACTGAGCCAACCCGGTTAGGGCTGCATCCCTTTTTAAATCAAAGAATTGTAGAACCTTTTGGCCTCCTTATTTTACTACTAGAATGTTCTTCTGGAGCAATAGACCTATTCATTTTAGAAACCAAATTGTTAAAATACATTCTGCCAGAACTAGTGATTTTATTGAGGCAGAGGAAATTATTATATCAATTTAATCACTATAAGTATATGATTTCAAGAACCATATAATGTAGAAGTATATAGTTTGAAGAACTCCAAGTAAATGAACAAGGGTTGAAGATCTTTCCTAGAAATAAGTCAAGCAAGTGTAGAATAAGGGTATGCCAGCAAATGCTAAAATTGAATCAGAACCCTCTATTACAGTGGTTGCCAACCTTTCAGACCTCACGGACCACCAGTAGTCTGCGGACCACTAGTTGGCAACCGCTGCTCTATTAGTAGCATTTTCAGGACATTGTTTTTCTCTTAACAGCTTTTTTTTACCACTATCATTAAATAAATTAGAAATTTGGGGTAAAAGGTGGTTTTACTTGAATGTACATTTCCCCCCTCAAGTTATGGGTGTGTGTTTGTTTATTTGTTTGTTTTTGTTCATCCTTACCGGAGGATATTTTTCCCATTGATTTTTAGAGAATGGAAGCAGGGTAGGGAGAAGGGGGGAGAGAGAGAGAGAGAGAAACATCAATCAGTTGTCTCCTGCATGCGCTCCTATCAGTGCTGGGGATTGAACCTGCAACCCAAGCACATGCCCTTGACTGGGAATCGAAACTGAGACCCTGTGGTGCTCAGGTCAGCGCTTTAACCACTGAGCACACCTGCCATGGTACTACATGGGTTTTTAATAAAGAACACCAGAGAGGATAAAAATGTTACTAAATGGGATAATGAATGATGCCTTCTAACTGACTTCTCACCTGTGTTAAGCTAAGCTTCTCTTTGTGTGTACAGGTACAACAGAATAGCTCGGGAATGGACTCAGAAGTATGCGATGTAATTAAAGAAATTATTGGATAACCTCTACAAATAAAGATAGGGGAACTCTCAAAGAGAAAGTCCTTTTGATTTCCATTTGACTGCTTTCTATGAGCCCACGCCTCATCTTCCCCTGTGCACATGTTTACCTGATACAGCAGTGCTGCGTGTTGTACATACTTCGAACAACAAATAGAAATACTGTACTTCTGTACCAACATTGCCTCCTAGCAGAGAAGTGTGTATGTGACAAGCCAGTTCTTCAGACATAACCTAGGTGTGAGACTAAAAGCTTTCCTATTGACTTAAATTTGGATAACTGCAAGTTGAGGGGTGGTGGGTATGTTGTGTGCTTGGATGGGAAAGAAAAGCTCCACTGACCTGTAGGAGATGTTTTTTAAGTGGAATCCTTTTAAACTCAAAACAGATATGAAAAGCAAGGCGAAGAACATGAAGCTGTTTCTGTATTCATTTTATGCTGAAGGACCTACGTCTTAGGTGAAAGTTATGACCAACCAGATTAAAATCTACCCACATCCTGTATTTTAAGGTCTAAGTTTAACTGGATTGGAGCTATTAGTATATAAAGTGTGATGGGCTTTGTTCCCACCTCTTACATTTCCCCACCCTTTAACCCTCGTCCTTTCAGCCCCTCTTTCTCTCTTCCATATTCTTTGGTTTGTATGTGGTTTCTCAGTTAATACATAGCTAATAGCTCTTATTTTTCTTATGTTTTTAACTACTTAGGTCTTTCTGGATGTAAGGGTGAAAATTCATTTGATGGAAATACTTGTGTATATTTAAAGACCCAGTTGCTCCTCTGGAGCTTGTACGTTCAAGAATGATTAATCTGTGTAATAAACTGATTACTACAGTCATTACATATAATTTTGTGTGAATAGGCTTTTTGATTTTAAGAACTTTATCTAGCTGAGATTAGTGGTGGATTTTCCCCTTATTCTTTAAATGTCCACTGCTTTTCGTTTTCATTTATACTGGTTGCATTTTAAAATCATGAAACAATTCCAGTTTACATAGTAAAAAGGATATCTTGAAAGTAATTTCACTGAACATGATAAGGGCATAAGCTTAAAAGCTTTTCCATGAAATTTATATGTGTAGTATTCCAGGAATATGACTGTTAAACTAAGAAATTTGCTTTATTAATGAAACCAAGCTGCATATCACCAAAACCTTGTGACATTCCCTTGATACATAGGACATAGAACAAAGGCATTGCTATTTGGTAAGTTAAGCTTCTGTGATTGTAAAAGAGCAACATTGACCAAACCTGGGAAACATGAGCACAATCTTGTATTGGAGAGTCTTCATAATTACTTTGCACTAACATTGCAGGATGTTCATTCCATTTTAAATTGTACTGTATGTGGCTTTTTTGAAGTCTTCCCTTGACTCTAGTAAAATGTAGTTTGAAACTTGTAAACAACTGTGTTTGCCAGAAACATCATTCGTGTGAACTAGGCAAGTTACCTTTTTTCCCCTCCTCCTAATCTAATTGTAAACCTGGCCAGCCTGAAGGCCATGGCTGGTGCTCACTAGCCATCAGGTTCTTTCAAATGCATCTTTACACTCTTGCACAAAAATTGAGGAATAAATGTCCACTGCTTTTGGTTTTAAACTTGTTCAACTTGTCTTATCTTCAGTGTCACTATTCTCCCATCTCAGAACTAAAGTGTGACATAACCTGAAAACTATTAAAGTGTTGCATTTTAGCTGCTGGTTACTTATTAGT
Organism: Myotis myotis; assembly: GCF_014108235.1. Taxonomy (NCBI): domain Eukaryota; kingdom Metazoa; phylum Chordata; class Mammalia; order Chiroptera; family Vespertilionidae; genus Myotis; species Myotis myotis. The sequence continues at coordinate 29,553,159 of NW_023416368.1, read as the reverse complement.
ATTTCTAGCATTCTTGACCTTGCAAAGAAGGTTTGACTGTTAACAGTTGTGGTGAAAGGAGTTAAAATTGAGCTCTAACTTAAAATTATCCTGTATTCTCATTATCGTGGGCAGGTGGGAATTCATTAATTTTTGACTTGCTATTAGCTATATTGTTGACTATGGGTCAGTTGCACACATCCTGAAAGCTGATTCTTTGTTATCTTAGAGAGCTGCCAGTTCATTACTATTTATTAGGTCAAAATGTAAATACTTTTACAAAAGTGTCCGTATTTTTTTAAGTGCTAAGTAGTTATCCTGGTGTGCAAGTTTCTAATGAAAGGGATTTCATAGTCATAAACATTAGACCCTTGAATGCAGTTTGGTTTTGCTCATTTGAGTGTGGAGCTTATTTGGTCCAGTCCATATATATATATGCCTTGGTCAGAATGAAGGCTCAGTCAGGGAGGCCACCTTCCCCACTCACCAAACAAACAAACAAAAAAAGTGTCACTCAGGATGGTTCTCACATTGCTTTTTACAGGAGTGTCTCAGCTTTATCACATGTGAAAGCTTGTTTGCAGTAACCCTGATTAGTGAGGCAGTGGTTATAAGGGAATGTCAATTGTATGGTTTCCCTTTGCTTTGCTTTGCTTTGCTTTGCTTTGCTTTTGCTTTGCTTTGCTTTGCTTTGCTTTGCTTCTTAATTACATAGAGTGCTGTGTCAAGTTATAATTGGAGTAGTTTCTTTTAGTGAAACTACATGATTTCAGATACTTATATGCTCTGTTATTGGCCAGTGGTCAAAGTTAGCGTTGTCCTGCTGGTTTCTATACTTTGGGTAGTACAAAGACTTGGAAGAAAGGCTGTTGAGGTAGGGAGTGGCAGGGTCTATAGAGAGAAGGATATGGTGGTGGTCAGAGAGGGATTCATGTTCTCTGCCCTGACCTAGCAATAGAGGCAATCATTGTACTTCCTACTGCTCCAGTATTACACTTTTTGAGTCATTCTTTGCCTTAACAAATTATTTTGAGCCCTAGGTAGATTGTCAAGAGAGATGAATTATTTCTACATTATAGTTGTAAACTGTTCCTTGTTTGCAATTAAGGTGAAACTGTGGGTTTTGTTTCAGTCTGCTCTAAGGTACTCCTTAATACAGGGGTCCTCAAACTTTTTAAACAGGGGGCCAGTTCACTGTCCCTCAGACCGTTGGAGGGCCAGACTATAGTTTAAAAAAAAACTATGAACAAATTCCTATGCACACTGCACATATCTTATTTTGAAGTAAAAAAAACAAAACAATATACAATATTTGTATTTGCATGTGGCCCGCGGGCCGTAGTTTAAGGACCCCTGCCTAACACCTGGTGGCGAGATTTTAATAGAACTTTCTTCAGTTCCTGGGTCTTCTGAATTATGAACATATATTTTCTTACTACTCAGAAATAAGCATCTTTATTGCCCCTGAAGAAAATAGTCACCAGTGTTAAGGACCCATTACCTCTTGATTTCATTTGTGAGTACTCTTTATTTCAAGTGATGATGGGTTATTTTGATGGGTGTGATATAAGAGAAAGCAAATTTTTAATACGAAAATAACTGTGAATGTAGTAGACTGTCAAATATTCATTCATACACATCTAAGAAGAGAAAATAGACCTTCGGGACATTCCTGGAGCCTGTTCCCTATTTAATTTTTCCTTATGTTGTGTATGCACTTAGATGAAAAGTGGCTCTAAGTTTGCTACCCGACAAAAGCCTTTCTTCAAAATCTTATTCTAATCATCCTAAGCCCTGGCAGGTGTAAGTGGTTAATATTCAGGCCCTCTGACTATTTCCAGGCCAATTCTTGGGATGAGCTTAGAAATATGAAAACTGGCCATGGGATCACTTTGCCAGGGTTAGTATTTATAATATTCATTCCCCCATTGTTGCCATATTTTATCTTAGTTAATATAAGTGGGAAAGTTCAAAAGTTGGGACTACTAAAGCCTTAAGGCCTTAGGTCTCAGTGGCTGAATGGATAACAACAGTCAACAACCAGCTTCGCCCTTTCTCTGACTGTTCCTGGACTGGTTGAGGCAGAGGCAACATTTTTCTAAGTAGTCACTTTTCATCTTTGAATTGTTTGGGGAGCTGCACCTCATTGAAGGCAAAGTATAATCTGCCTCTTAGCAGATGTAGAGCTATGAATATCTCAGCATCAAGACAGCAACTTAATAGTTTTGAATTGAGTGAGGTTTTTGTTTTTAACCTCCTGTATAAGTTATTGGTAGAATGCCTTTTCCAGGGCTAGGGCTCATGATTGCCCTACGGTGTACTCTGAAAGCAAATGGTTGACTACATTTGGAAATGCCGAGAAGAAGCCACTAAGTGCCTGGCCAGGTCTCTGGTAACTGCTGTCCAGGGAAGAGCCGTGGCAGCCTTGGTAAATGTGCTGTGCATTCTTTTTCAGACTTTGAAGGATATGAATGGTGGTAGCTACCATTTTTCCAGGAACCGATCTCTCCTTGCCCTGAGTCACTTGTTCTCCTATTGTTTCTTCCGTAGTACTGA